>NC_064642.1:511114434-512441934 GCF_023864345.2 Schistocerca serialis cubense | reverse complement strand
TCTGTGGAAGACGTTATCGTGGCTTTCCGCCCCTGTGGCGCGTACATGGTCACACTGCCAAACGCCGGGCGCAATTCCAAACGTACCTCTTTCTTAACAGTGTACAACATATCACCATCGATCTCCGTTGCCACTTGCCATCTTACGGTACGGTCTTGGAATTCAGGACCGACGAGGCCTCGAAGAATCTGCACGACAACAAGAATGACGACAATGCGACGCCGGCTCGGCTGTGCCTGTACCTACTCTGCTGGCTCGCCCAGGTGCACCTGAAACAATGGACTCCACCGTTATGACTGTCACCGAGACGTCCTTCGCTTCCACGGACGACATGTGGAACATGTTAACGCCACAACGACAGCGCCCTTGATGGCGTGGAGTGACGACATCGACGACTGATCGAACCACATGCTGGAGACAGAATTGTCCCAGACATATTCCTAGTTAAGCCGATGATAACACCATCAGATGGTGTACGACACGGCTCGGCCCTGGCTCGTTCCTCTTCAACTTCCTTTGATGGAGTTCCCCTCAATGGCGGGCCTCGACTTCAAACGTACCGAATAGCAACGACCAAAACTAGCAACATTAGCTCACGCCGGCCGCTGGTGGCCTAGCGGTTCTAGGCGCTTCAGTCTGGAACTGCGCGAGCGCTACGGTCGCAGGTTCGAATCCTGCCTCGGGCATGGATGTTTGTGATGTCCTTACGTTAGTTAGGTTTAAGTAGTTCTAAGTTCTAGGGGACTGATGACCTGAGATGTTAAGTCTCATAGCGCTCAGAGCCATTTGAACCACTAGCTCACAAGCGAAAATTCAACTGCTGCGCGAAATGATGTGGGCATCAGACGTCGACATCGAACTACTACAGGAAGCACACTTGGCCATACTTCTGGAAGTCGTCAGATACAGCACTTATCTCTCTCCTGGTGACCACCAGGGATATGGCGTATTGATCTAAGCACACGAGGGCATTACGGTAGTTGATATCACATACTTTCCGTTCGCCAGAGGTATGTCAATGGTCGTCATGGGGACGCGCATTGCCAACATTTGCGCTCCGTCCGGCTCCACCCCGAGGAGCTATAGAGCACACTTCTGTTCAGAAGAAATCGCTCCCTTATATCTAGGGCACTGCGACCATTAATTGCTTGGGGAAAATTTCAGCTGTGTCCTGCACCCTAGGGATCAAATGCCTCTACGACACCTGTCAAGAACTGCGCCTTGTCGTCGATGATCTGTTGGGAAGTTCGGCACGGTGATGCACCTGGACATTGGTTCCAGACGGGTCACTCCGCGAGCCACCTTGACAGAATTTAGGTATCTCGGAACTCACACCCGCATTCCAAGGTGCAGAACTCTGGTCATTGGCCATTTCGGGCCACTGCTCCTGCATCCGCAATATTCTTCTCCTGCCAGAATTGGTCTGGAAGCCGAACACCTCCCACCCCTATGATCCCAACTGTCTCCAACGCGTTACTGAGACACAGGCCACTTGTGAACGTCGCTTACCTAAGTACTGCACAACCTTGACTTAGTGGCTGGAAAGATCCAAACCTGTCATTCGACGTACCTTGATTCAGTATGGCAAGGAAGTAGCTGCGTGGCGCCAGCACACTACCGACTATTTGTAAGCTGTTTTCCGCGACCTGGACGCCCAGCCACCCACCTATGAAACCAAGTGGTAACGTTGCAGGATTAAGGCACACGTCGTAACGCTGACACGTCGTAGACTGCAGGGGACGGTGGCGGGAATCCGACGTCAAGATTCGGCGAAACAGGAATACTTCAACATACATCATATCGCCTCCGATAGGAAACACTGACGACAACGACTCATGACAGAGATCTACACCTGTCGCGCCCGAAAAATCACTTGGCAGGCCGAAATTGTCAGTGCCTTTGTAGACCACTACCGCACCATATACCAGTAGGAGACCACCAACACCCATGCTGAGGAGTTTGTGTTACCACACGTCAGTGGGCCGGCAGCTGTGACCGAGCAGTTGTAGGCGCTTCAGTCTGTGCGATGTTTCTACGGTCGCAGGTTCGAATCCTGCCTCTGGCATGGCTGTGCGTGATGTCCTTAGGTTAGTTAGGTTTAAGTAGTTCTAAGTTCTAGGGGACTGACGACCTCAGATTTTTGTTTGTTTTTGGAACCCTAGTTAGAGATGACTGCCTCACGGAAGTGTTGATTGTCCTTACACAACCTACTGATATGTGCTTTGCAAACCCTCCAGCTGCAGCTGAAAGTTCTACTTTTGAGTAGAGTTGAGATATAGATTGAGTTTTCCCTACTGTGGGTTAGCCGTACCCAATGGAAACAACATTGATAAGCCTGTCGCCTCTTTACCATGCAGTCCTTTCTTTCACATGCATTTTATGAGTGCATTGGTTGGCAGTGCACTGCAAGTGTCTTACCTACATCCGCTCTCGATGTGCTTAACGGTTGCTGAGTATAGACCACGGTTGAACAATCCCGAACCGCTCTTTCTTTTCAGGTCACTAAGACACACTATCACCTAGCGCATTTTTCAAATGGTTCAAATGGCTCTGAGCACTATGGGACTCAACTGCTGTGGTCATAAGTCCCCTAGAACTCAGAACTACTTAAACCTAACTAACCTAAGGACATCACACACATCCATGCCCGAGGCAGGATTCGAACCTGCGACCGTAGCGGCCGTGCGGTTCCAGACTGCAGCGCTTTTAACCTCTCGGCCACTTCGGCCGGCGCATTTTTCAGTACCAACAATGGGTCACATTAGTAGCTACACATTTATTATAAGAAAAAGTTTACAACGAATACATCTGACCTCTTACAACAAGCTCGTAAACTAACACTTATTACTGACAGACTGTAAAGCGGTGCATAATATGAAAAAAGTACAGCTGATTAGTTTTATTCATAGAATCTCGCATATACACTGCTTCAAAAAATTACAGCACTATAGAATAAAAGCATTGATTATAGTTGTAGTTCCAATAATGCAATCTGGTGACAAACGTTGTGGGGAAAAGTGTAGCCAGCTCGTAGCCATCTCTTCTTTTGCTTACAAAACAGGCAACAGAACGGGCACATGGCGCTCGGAAATGAATTACGATTTGCTGGAGTTTGGTATCTGCTAATCGGCTCACTCAAAAATCAGTCGCAGAGATGTTTGAAACGAAAAAGGAAGTCCTCTTTGTGAGGAAGACCTAGGGATTTAGTTTTCTCAAACGTGGTGGCCCTGGTTCACGTAAAATGACATGACTAAACGCAACAAGAACTTCTAACGTAAGGAAATTCAGGCAGCACTTACTGCAAGTGAGGTCTCTTTCGTCATACGGTCTTTCAGATAGTATTTTATAATATTTGATTATCCATGGAACATAACATACTTAAGTGTAACTATTACGAAATAGCCGGCCGTAGTGGCCGTGCGGTTCTAGGCGCTACAGTCTGGAACCGAGTGACCGCTACGGTCGCAGGTTCGAATCCTGCCTCGGGAATGGATGTGTGTGATGTCCTTAGGTTAGTTACGTTTAATTAGTTCTAAGTTATAGGCGACTGATGACCTCAGAAGTTAAGTCGCATAGTGCTCAGAGCCATTTTTTATTGCGAAATATGTAGGACCATCAATAAATGTTTCTTTTTATTTTGCAGCTGCACCTCCAGGGCAGGGTGACTCAAGAGTTGTGAACGGCACAGAAGCGGGAGATAACGAGTTTCCTTTCATGGTAAAATATCAGCGTTAATTGGCCATTTACTGTCTCCATTAGCACATTCAGGTACAAATCCCAGGCAGACGTGCTTCATGAAGCTAATGAGAAATCATGCATTCTGGATAAATCAAACGTGAAACTTAATGATAGATTAATATTGTGTCCATGGTAGGGACTCAAACCTGGGACCTTTGCTATGGTCCCAGGTTGGAATACCTGTCCGATAAACAGTTTTAATCTGCCAAGAAATCTCAAATCAGTGCTCACTCCAGTACAAAAAATTTTCTGCAAATAATTTAAACCTGATTGGCTGTCTACTTGACATTCATGATGAGACTCACAGCGCAAAGTCAGAATACTAGTCAGTCAACAGACAGATAGGCTATCAACCTCTCAACCTCGCAAACGAACATGCTGTAGAAGATACCGCAGTTACATTGCCGAGGAATTGGTACGAATATAAGGAAGACATGACTGTTAGTGCAATAATGATACACACCTCAACGTTGTTCCAAGAGAGCAACATGCTATAATGAATCATTACTGTGATCCTTCAAACTATATTTTATTTGAAACTTCATGGCAAATTAAAACAGTGTGCCGGACCGAGACTCAAACTCTGGACCTTTGCCTTTGGCGGGCAAGTGCTCTACCAACTGAGCTACCCAAGCACGACTCACGGCCCGTCCTCACAGCTATACTTCTGCCAGTACCTCGTCTCCTACCAAACTTTACAGAAGCTCTCCTGCGAACCTTCAGAACCAGTACTCCTGAAAGAAAGGATGCTGCGGACACATGGCTTAGTCACAGCCTGGGGGATGTTTCCAGAATATGTTATCTTTCTATGTATAGCTAATGAACTATTCACTCTTTAAAACAATGTTCTGTTGATCACACATGATGACATGATGGCCCTGTTCTCACTACAATTTTAAAAAGTGAGTCCCTAATATCCGAACTTTTTTTGATACCACTGAAGTCTAGTATCATTAGACAATAAATTAAAAATGACTCTCCACTACACCACACTCCTACCGATTCAGTTACTTCCTGAGTCCAGTAACCATGGATTGTAAAGTAACATTCGCTATGATAGGCCACACAGATAAGCGTACATGTATGGTATTTCAGAAAACGATAAATAACTGTATGTACCTAGAGCATAACTAAGAAATCTGCGGAGTAACAAAATCTGGTGATGTGGTTGTAGCGTGTGGCATCTAATCAGCGAATGAAACACAGATAAATTGAAAACGTAGATCTGTTTTATTTGTTCCAGGCTCAATATGTCCGTTACGGTGTACCAGAATGCAGCGCTACAATCATCAACGAATACTGGGTGATGACTGCTGGTCACTGTGTGGATGGGTAAGGAAAACTAGAATACATCACCATGACGACAAAAATAAACACGTCTGACTATATTTCTTTAGCTATCTATAGATGAGATTGCTGTATTTCAGTGTCCTAAAAGCCAGAAACTAAGTTGTAGTACTGTCTGCAGATTTTAAGTCCAACTGGGAAATTATGGTGTTACGAATAAATTTCAGTGTTTTTATGCCTATAACTTCACATTCAATGGGACTCTGAATGACTATTACCTTTCAATGACGTGAAATCACTTACAACACGAAGAAAAATTGAAGTCTAACGCGCCATGTTTGACAGAATTTAGTACGAGGTCACTCAGGAGAACACCCAAAAAGTCTATGAATCAAAGACAAGCCGAATAATTGCTTGCGAAGGGCCATGGTCCACTTTCCAAATTTGTGAAGCTCGTCCTCTTGAATAAATCATCGACTTTTCCTGTAAGTGAAAATTTCGTTTGTTCGTCTGTACATATACATCACATCTACCAATATCCGACCAATTCAGATAACTCCTTCGTGGTGCGTTGTTCTTCATTTTTGTCTTAGATCGCTACAGTATACTACGAACGTACAGAAGGCAACTGAAAGAAGCAGGCAACGAAACGAACAAAAATGACACTTTTCTTCACAGAAAATAGTTACATTTTAGTACCGCGATTTACGATGGTCCCCTGGACAATAAAAAAGGTTATCCAGATTCGTTAATAGAATGTGTGATCACCACGCAGCGGATGGTATGCAACGTGCTCCCATTTTGCTACCAGGTTGTTAAGGGTGTCCCATTCCTCCACCAAGGTACTTGACAACGGAAGGATGTTCGTTGGTGCATGTGGATGTGCTGTGATAGTCGCCACTAACATATTCCACACGTGGACAGTATGATTTAAGACAGTGGAAGGGGAGGGCCAGTCCATCAGCCGAAAATCCGCTCGTTCGAAGAGAGCTCTTCCACCAGCGCAGTTCCAAGTTGCCACGTAGTGCCTTCACATCGATAACTTTTAAGTGAGTCAGAACAGCAGCAGAGCACCACTTAGCTGAATGGGTGTCGAAGTCTCTACAAGTACATTTTTAACGTGCTCAACAAAGGTGCGAGCTGTTGTTGATAATTCTTCGGGGTTATATGGCCGTGGTCCATGGAATTCTTCTATTCCTAATGTTTCGTCCAATACTACGTTGGACATCTTCAGAGGTATGGCTGGTCCTGCTGAATCCTGCCTCGCACCACGTTTAGAAGGTTCTGAATCGCCCCTAGTGGTCCTGTTCTGTATACTCGAGCAAAAATTGTGGTCGCGCTACATTGAAAAATGGTCAGATCACGTTCAATGGGGTTGCAGACCGACGGTCTCCTTAGAGTAGGACTGAATCACCATAGGGTGTCATCAGTTTCGAACCATGGCAAGAACGTCGTCCCATTGCTCATCACACTGACCTGTTGTTTTCGGCAGCGAAATGTGTCGAAATCAGCGCCCAGAGGTCAAGGGTGGCTTCATGGAGTTCCTGAGGGCTCTTGGTATCGATTCTCAGCGAGCGGCCGTTTGACAAACGTTTTCCTCGACCACCCGTAAGAAACAGCGTGATATCAACGCTGTATGTCGTGGCTCTGACCTCCACCGCAGAAGCGTTAAAAGAAGGGGGTGAAATGTAGGTAAGAGAAGGTGTGACAACTTTCCTATCACGTGACACGTCCACGATAGCGATGAGCAGCAATACAGTGAAATTTGGTGTCTATGAGAAACAATTAACCCACCTTACACCCCACATGAGCATCTGAGGTGTGAACACTTTTTCGCATGCGTTGACACCTTGCTGTTTGAGGCGTCGCTGAGTCAGAGGATGAGGTCACAGGGCGCCAAGCTTTTTCACTGTTACAAAGGAAGATTTTAGTTAAATCTGAAACAAATTCCAAAGGTAAGCGTCACAATGGAAGTTAGGTATGGGGTTTCGAAGAAGTGGTAGACATTCTGGACTCATATGCAATTTCGTCATGTTTTTCGTCGATCCTCTCTCAAGACGTCATTCACGATAACCTGAAAGATTTAGTCTGTTGCAGCTGATGGCCTTCTACTTCTTGGATTGTCCTCAGTGCTTGTCCAACCTTCATGGAAATGAGTAGACCGCCGTGACACTGTGCTTTTACCGTACACGTCTCTCAAAGCGTTGTAAATTTCCGCTGGGTTCTTTCCACGTAGGGAATCGATTTTGCTATAGGGACACTGGTCACTAAGTGTAATCCGGCATGACTCGGTTTCAGCTTCCATTTTAAAAACGGAATTCTCACGAAACAGCCACGTGAACCAGCAAATACGTATACGACCATCAAGCCTAAAGTGGCCCTCAGAACTGACTAGCAACAGTTTGCATGGACTGAATCTGTTGTTACATGCAACGAGCCTTCCGTTTTAAGTTCCATTGTGATCTTCCAAGTGATAACAGCCGTAGTTGGTTTCATAAGTTTGAGGACACCGGCTGTCTTTGCAAAAGGTGTTGAAAGAGTGAGAGACTCTTTCACGCTCAGCCTCAAGAAATTAGTTCGGAAGGCTAGTCGTGAATTAGTAATTGCAGTGACGTCTGCTTTCAGGCTTGTATGGAGACCCTTACAACTACACTCTTACCGTTTGCAGTTGTTACAATCTCTAAAAGCTTACAGACTACGGTTTACGTGCCACACTTTACAAAAGAATGTTTCTGCATGGCGATGACGATTTTCTGTATCGTGACGTCTTCACTGATGAATCGACATTTCACCTAAGTGGAGTCCGCCCTGGTAGCTGAGTGGTCAGCGTGACAGCCTGTCAATCCTAAGGGCCCGGGTTCGATTCCCGGCTGGGTCGGAAATTTTCTTCGCTCAGGGACTGGGTGTTGTGTTGTCCTAATCATCATCATTTCATCCCCATCGACGCGCAGGTCGCCGAAGTGGCGTCAAATCGAAAGACCTGCACCAGGCGAACGGTCTACCCGACGGGAGGCCCTAGCCACACGACATTTCCATTATACCTAAGTGGAATTGTGAACACACATAACGTGCGCATCTGGTATAGGCAAACCCCTTCGAGAAAGTACTGTCGGAACGAGACCGAATGTTTTTTACAAACAATCCTGTCGGAGGAACACCCACAACTGAGCATTATACCAGAGGTTTAAAATACCACTACAGTTGTAAGGTTCCTTCATTTAACACACGACGGGTTTCGGCTTCTTATACGCCCATCTTCAGGTGTCGCAACTGGGAGCTGTGACCCCGAGCGCCGTGGTGGACGTATACAAGACGCGGTGTGCTACCAACGATCGCAGAGCAAGGTGTTAGGACACCTCAAGATAGGCGTATAAGAGCTTGAAACCGATCGTGCGTTAAATGAAAGAACCTTACAACTGTATTTTCAACCCGAGGTGAATGTTTTTGTGCCATATCTCGGAGGATAGTCTGTGAGCCTTTCTTTTTCACTGAAGAAAATGTAACTACTGTTTCTTATCTTGGTGCGCTAGAACTACAACCCTTTCCTCAATTGGAAGAAGCTCAACCTCAGAACTTTATTTGGCAGCAAGATGGTGCGCCACATCACATGGACACAACTCAGTACGCGATTGGTTAAACCAAGTTGTAACCGATCGCGGGAATGGCCTCGATGGCCAGATGATAGAGCTTGTTTCGCATGCCCTTCATCCGATCAGACTTCATTCGATCTTTACCTTTGGGGGTTTGTAAGGGACCATGTGTATGTGCCTCCGCTACCAGCTGATCTACCAGCCTTAAGAAACAGGACTGAAGCAGTTGTTGCAACATTTACTCCAGGCACACTGATCAAGATTTGGGAAAGACTCGCCTGTCTACTCGTTGTGTGCCGCTTGACGAATGCTACTTCCCACTGAACACATGAAGAAAAGACCTGTTTGAGCTGCTCTTTAATGTACTGTATGGTGAATGTAATAAATCCTACAAAGCTTTAAACCACGATATTCATTTTGAAACACCGGGCACATATGAGACATAACATTTATATAAACTTAAGATACGCAAATACTATTAAATATATTCTAGCAGCAGTGTTGTGTAACTAAATATACAGCGTAATTCAAAATCAAGCGAGCTCTTACTTAAATCAAATTGTGGCAGAGATTTTTCCTAGGTTCACCCATCCAATCTTCAGCATCCTCCTGTAGCACCGTGTTTCAAAATTTTCTATTTTCTTCTTTGCTGACCAGAGTCCACACTTTTAAAGAAAGATTAATTTTTTAAAAATTTTCATTGAATGTAAAAAAAAAATATCTTTTTCAGAGATGCTTTTCTTTTGTTGAAACTTTATTTTTTGTACCCTACCTACTTCGGCCATCAAGAATTATTTTGCTAACGGAATAACAAAATTCATCTGGCCCTTTTAGTACCTCGTTTCATATTTTATTCCCTCAGCATCACATGTCTTAATTCCACTACACAAAATTACTGCTGTTTTACTTCGTCTGAAAATCTTATACCCTCTATTCATGACACAATAAAATACTTTCAGCTGATCTTCCAAGTACTTTGCAGTGTCTGAGAGAGTTGCAATATCATCGGGAAACGTCAATGTTTCAATTTCTTATTTCTTTAATGTTCATTCTCAATTAATCCTTAGTTTCCTTCACAGTTTGCTTAAAGTATGGACTGAGGTAGAAAGTCAATTTGGTTTTTCCTGAGAACAATATCCTCCTTGATAGTTCTCGCCCAGAAATCTGAATGGGGGACTATTTTATCTCAAGAATATTTTATCCGAGAGAATGGTATCACATTTAAGCCACACAGGTATACTGCTCATCTTGAATTCAGACATTCACAGTAACAACGTAGCAACGCCATATTGTATAATATTAGTAATATATATCCTTATATTAATAATACATATCCTAACTGTTGCTCCTGTACCTAGTGAAAAGGCTGCCATCTGTCTTCTGATATTATACACTAAGTTATAAAAAGCATCCGGACACCTGGCTGAAAATGACTTACAAGTTCGTGGCGCCCTCCAGCGGCTTCCACTCTCGCAGGCATACGTTCAATCAGGTACTGGAACGTTTCTTGGGAAGTGGCAGTCCATTCTTCACGGAGTGCTGCAGTGAAAAGAGGTATCGATGTCGGTCGGTGAGGCCTGGCACGAAGTCGGCGTTCCAAAACATCCCAATGGTGTTCTATAGGATTCAGGTCAGGGCTCTCTGTAGGCCAGGGATGTTATTCTCGTGTAACCACTCTGCCACAGGCCGTGCGTTATGAACAGATGCTCGATCGTGTTGAAAGACGCATTCGCCATTCCCGAACAGCTTTGCAACAGTGGGAAGCAAGAAAGTGCTTAAAACATCAATGTAGGCCTGTACTGTGATAGTACAACGCAAAACAGCAAGGCGAGCGAGCCACTTCCATGCAAAACACTAGCACACCATAACACCGAATTTTACTGTTGGCACTACACACGCTAGCAGTTGAAGTTCATCGCGCATTCGCCATACCCACACCCTGCCACCGGATCGCCACCTTGTATACTGTGATTGGTCACTCCACACAACAGTTTTCCACTGTTCAATCGTCCAATGTGGCCGATCGGTTCTAGGCGCTTCAGTCTGGAATCGCGCGACCGCTACGGTCCCAGGTTCGAATCCTGGTTCAAAAGGCTCTGAGCACTATGCGACTTAACTTCTGAGGTCATCACTCGCCTAGAACTTAGAACTAATTAAACCTAACTAACCTAAGGACATCACACACATCCATGCCCGAGGCAGGATTCCAACCTGCGACCGTAGCGGTCGCCCGGCTCCAGACTGTAGCGCCTAGAACCGCACGACCACTCCGTCCGGCTCGAATCCTGCCTCGGGCATAGATGTGTGTGTTGTCCTTAGGTTAGTTAGGTTTAAGTAGTTCTAAGTTCTAGGGGACTGATGACCTCAGATGTTGAGTCCCATAGTGCTCAGAGCCAATCGTCCAATGTTTACGTTCCTACACCAAACGAGGCGTCGTTTAGTATCTACAGGCATGATGTGTGGCTTATGATCCTCATGCAGTTTGGAATTTCTGTATGATGGTATGTATAGATGTCTGCCTACTACACATTACGACCCTCTTCAACTGTCGGCGGTCTCTGTCAGTCAACAGGCGAGGTCGGCCTGTAAGCTTTTGTACTGTACGTGTCCCTTCACTTTTGGTTTAAATGGCTCTCAGCACTATGGGACCTAATATCTAAGGTCCTCAGTCTCCTACAGTCCCCTAGAACTTAGAACTACTTAAACCTAACTAATCTAAGGACATCACACACATCCATGCCCGTGGGTAGGATTCGAACCTGCGACCGTAGTGGTAGCACGGTTCCAGGCTGTAGCGCCTAGAACCGCTCGGCCACACCGGCGGGCCGTTCTCTTTTCCGGAAACAGTGGACCTAGGGATGTTAAAGAGCGTGGAAATTTCACGTACACCCAGTCACCTGACCACGTTAGAAAGTCCCTGAGTTCCGCGCAGCGTTCCGTTCTGCTCTCTCACCACGTCTAATGACTACTGAGGTCGCTGATATTCAGTACCTGGCAGTAGGTGGCAGCACAATCCATCTAATATGAAAAACGTATTTTTTGGGGGTGACCGGATACTTTTGATCACATAGTGTGTGTTATTTCTGTCACCTACGGTCTTGCCATCTATACCGTTGAGGCACACAATTTAACCCACCATGTACGACCCTTGGTTTTTGGTGTGTGCGTGGCGGAAGGGAGATGGGCGAGGGGGGAAGGATTTCACTCATTTCAAATGCACACACTTGACCGTAGGAAGCACGAGTGCGGCCCCAATGGCACTGTGACCTGCTTGCTTCACACGTCTGCACCACAGTGAGCCTTTGGATGTGAGTGTTCCATATTAGATGGTAGACACAGATGGCGCTCTGGCAGCTATGCCGCTACGATGAAACCTTTATCAACACACCTACTACTCCCATGTGCCACATGGCGTCATCGAATCAATATCGACGTCGTCTTTCCCGGTGCACTAATTTTTTCTGGTAGTATATTTACGAACTTTGATTTTCGTGTAACTCTAAGCTCAGTCTTCTTTTATACAAGCTTTTTTTCTTTTTTCCAATAATGATTGCCGCTTCACTCCGTTCAAAGTCTTTTATAAGGTAATGATGTTCTTGTTCTTTTCAGTCACTCTTTCTAATATAATTCGTACTGCTATTACAGCTTCTCTTGTTCTTCGCTTCAGTTTTGGAGAATCTGCCTATTTTTAAGCTGAGTTTTTGATGCGTGTGGTGTAAATGTCAGGATTATGTAATTTGAATTTTCATTGGCATTTCCTTTCGAAAGCGTGGTAACGTTTTTTATTGTTGAAAATTCCCCTAATAGAGTTTCATCCCTTTGCTTACTTCATACTGCTTCCCTTTGTTAATCTCCAGCATATTTTATTAAGTGAGAGGGAATACTGTCTGTCCTTGTCATTTGCTTGTTGTTCAACTTCCTCTAAGCAGTTTCGATTTCTGGTGTGTCAGTTTGTAAGGGGTGCACAGCCCTTTACGTAAAGGTAAATGTAAGTTTGCCTCACACAGTTAGAGGTATGTTTCGGCATCGATAGTCGAGCGCCGCCAGCGCCAGTGAGATACAGCAATTGTTAGTAAGTGAAGTGCAGGCAGTATGCAGGGAAGTGTCGCTAAGAGAGCTCTAAGCGAGCAGGACGTGGTGTAATGGATGAAGGCCGCCCGAAATGCGTATTGTCGACTGAGCGAGTTGACCCTCAGCAATTTACCGATCGTGACAAAAGAGTTTATTTGGAAGTGTTTTATTACCTATACTGTACCGCGCCGACAACCTATTGCACTGCAACTGTGATGTGTTCGTGCTAATTAATGCTATAAGGTGTGAATGTGCCAAAGAGTGACCTTGTGATGAGTGTCAGCACCATTAAATTGCCTCAAATTTGTGTAAAATCAGGAATGTAGCAGTTAATTACAGCTGTACGCTGTAGTGATTATTGTTACGGCACAACCTTATTGATTGTGTCAATACAATATTCAGCGGCTGAAACACTGATACAAAACAGGTCCCACAACAGTATTAGCCGATCAGCCCCTTATCCTTAGGACACTGACAATATAACTCATTCATTAGGCCCCTACTTGGTGATTACTAATATCCAAGCCAGTCGGTAGTGTTTCAAATTGGTGTTTTTGAGCATTAGTTATCACACTTTGTATCTGCTTTTGTTAGGTCTTGTTCTGTGTCAATGCTTATTTTGTCTCGTTGAGTTACGTTTTTACGACAGTTATTAATTATTTAGCGTTCGATTTCTGTGTATCTGTCAAAGTGGCATTTTACAAATTAATCTTTCTTCATGGAAGACTAATATTGATACTAAGTGGCAAAGTACAATAGCACTGAAGAAGTAGAGCACATGTTCTTACACAGAATTTCATGGATTTGTAAAGTATTGTAGTTTCCGTGAGACGACGTGGCATTTCTATTTCAGAAAGGAGATCCGCGTGTCCGATGTTCGAGCCGGTACCAACAGTGTGAGAAATGACACTGGAGTACTCATCCACGTCAGCGAATTCGTCTTCCGCGATAATTACCATTACGACTACATAAACGACGTAGCTCTGATTAAGGTAAATGCGAGACTCCTGTATGCATATTAAGTGATACTGTATATATATGAGAGAGCATCAGTAGGCGGTAGAAGTTATTGGTTCAGCGTTGCATGATTTCTCAGAGGATAAGACGAATAGATATGGTCCTTGATAGTACATATTACTTTAATAGAGATTATTTGCTTGAAAGGAGATGAAATAAATGCTAATATTTGAGTTCTCTTTTAAACTTTGTGTAGTCTTGCCCTCCTTCCATTATTACTTCGCAGATATAGTGTCAATAGAGACACATTAGCACTGACTGTCTCAGTACTAGCTTTAAAAATTAATGTCATGCTCCTGCGGCTGTATTTGGGTGTAACAGGAACGGAGGGTCATGTGTTTTTCACACGCTAACGCCATCAGTAATTCATAACTTTTAATGACCACTTAGGAAATATAAAGCTAATTTTTTTCCAGTTACATGTGTTGTGACCACATGAAACTACTTTCATGTTGTCACAACTGTGGGTTCTTTGATTGCTCTGAGAGATGGCTCATCAAACTAGAACTTATTGGATATTTGCTCACTTTGTAGATGTACTTCACTTTCATTCACGTTTTTGCCACAGGAGTACTGGATAATTTACAACTGTAATGAACCAGCGAAGCATCAGTTGATGCTCTAATTAACAGACTGTTCTCTTGTAGTACAATGTTCAACCTTATGGTGTACATTTTATCAGAAACTTCAACTAACTGTTGGTCTTAGACGATGATGTTGACTGGAAAGGTCTCGAAATGGGTTGAGTTCATGCATGCTCAACACTATACTGATCTCAGTGTCAGGGCGCTACTGTTGCGGATAGGGGAGGCGTGGTCTTCACGAGCCCATGCCATATACCTTTGCGGACTGCAGCGAGTCGTCACTAGTGTTTGTGGTATCGATTCACGTTGCCAACTTTTGTGTGGCGACATGATCCCTGTTCTATACCACAACATGTGTGTAGTCCTTGTGAACATCGAAGTTTAACGTCACAGCGCTGCAGCTCACAGCTTGAAAAGCCAAAACAATATGCATCAGTCTAATGATGGCAAGGAGACGGGCTGCGCCATTTAATTTTATCCCGTCTCGCCTAGTGGCATGCTGCGGTACTGCACCACAGGGTTTTCAGCTTGTACATGTACTTCAGATATGTATATGCAAGCATACAAAAACAATTCCAAAATTAATTTTGTCAAGATAGTAAGTAAAACCTTATGCCCATTTCTTATAATGTTAATAAATACGTTAGTAATCGACAAAATTCTAGCCTACGTTACCTGGGGAAACTTTGCAGCTGAACATAATACCAGGTGGAGAAAGAGGTGTTTCATAGCACACAGTTAATCGAAAAGTGTTGGACATAGGACACTGCAGTACATAGTTTTATGGCGTGAGATCATTGAGCCACTGATATCACAAGTTAAAGGACCTGTATGAACTGTGAAAAACTGAAACGAGTTCACTTACGTCATATTTGTATTTACCCCAAGATAGCAGTCGCGAAATAATGATGTTAACATTGTTAAGATGGTTTTCATTCACTTGGCCCTCAATGCTCTCTATGGCGCTATTAACGCATACCAACAGATGCGCACCTTTTGTGTGCACGCACGTACACAATGGAAAGAAGCACATGTATCGAGGTTTGCTAGACACACATAACGAATGCATGTATATTACAGTATGCAGGTGTTGCGTTAGTGTTCTTGCAATGTCTATCAATGCTATATTTTCAGATGTAGCACAATAAGATAACATAATCGTCTGTCAACTTACATACTATACTCCACACAATATGACAACGAAATTATCCACTTTCATGTAAAACATTGATTCATAATCTAAGTTTGTTATTTTGAGGATTATCAAATTGCCTGTTCTCATATTTCTGTTGAGACTGGACTCAACTCATGCAATACGCCTCCACTCTTCTTTGGGCACTAGTCGACTTTCTTAACAATCAATTGACATCATGGACAGAAACACGCAACACCTCACAGCACAGCACATACGCTTCATAACAGTCTGTTCACGGCGGATGTCCTCAGGTCAAATAACGAACGATATTCCCATCAAGGGCTATCTGCTTTCACGCTTGTATTTTTTTAATATATGAGTACTAGCTACTTCGTTACAATTTCTATCAATCATTTGAACGATTTTCTAAGGGAAATGATTTGGATCCAGTCAATTGACAGTATATGTCTGTCCGATTAGTTTCGATATTGATGAACGCATATACTTTTCAGTTCTTCCCATGTGACTACCCTTATATATTAATTGTTTTTTTCTGGCTGGTTATTGTTGAACAAAAATTTTTCAGTGGAACAAAAGGAGCCGTCAACGTGAAATGATTTTAGATTAGATTTAAAACTTGCTTTGCTACCTATCATACATTTTATGTTTTTGGGAAACAGAACAAAAATTTTTTGCTGCTGCATGCTGACCTCCTTTCTGAGCCATTGAGACCTTCAACAATGGGTAATAAAGGTTATTTTTCCCTCTAGTGTCGTAGGTATGCACATCACTGTTCTTCTCAAATTGTGATGGATTACTTATGGCGAATTTCATTAGCGAATATAATGATTGTGACAGCGCAGTTGAAGTGTCTAGTTCCTTGAAGAGGTATCTACATGAAGTCCGTGGGTTAACACATATTATTCTTACTGCTCGCTTTTGTGCGATCAATACTTGTTTTGTAAGTGATGAATTACCTCAGAAATTTATTCTGTACTGCATTATTGGGTGGAAATATGTGTAATATGTCAGGAAGTTGATAAGTTTGATTTCAAGATTAGCAATTGTACTAAGAGTAAAGTAGCTGAAATTAACTTTTTGAGAAGCTCGGTAATATGCTTCTTCTAATTCACAAAAATGTGTACATCCGAAACTTTGGAGCTTCCTACCTTTTTCATTGACGTCAATTGTTTGTACTACTCTATTTGTTCTACAGAACTAAATGTAGCGTGTTTTTCTTCAAAATTAACGGAGAGCCCATTTTCAGAGAATCACTAAATAATTCTTCGGAAAATATCATTTACCATACCTTTTGTTGCTGTTTCTGTAATGGGATTTATTATAATAATAGTATGGTCTGCAAAAGGCACCAGGTTTTGCTTGTTGAATATTAAGTGGAAGGTGATTCACATATCTAAGGAATAGGAGGGACATAGTAACTGAATCGTGTGACACTCACTTTGTGATTTCTTCCCCAGTCTCTAAAATTTTCACCTTTACGACATTGTCTGAATTATTCAGCACAATTATTTGCATTCTCTTTGTTAATTATGGTTCAAACCAGCTATGTGTAAAGCCATCAAGTTCATAAAACTTGAGTTTTTATAAGAGAGTGTCCTGCTCTACAAAATGAAACGCCTTCGAAGGCTCACAAAAAATACCAACTCGCGATATACTATTATTTTAGGCTTGTATTGTTTGATGAGTGAATGTATAAATAGCACTTTAAGTCGAGCAACCTTTCGGGAATCGAAACTGTGCTATGCTAAGTAGATTGTTTCCACTGAAGTGTGCAAATACTCTTAAGAACATTACTTTTTCGAATATTTTGGAAAAAGAGGCCGGTATGGAGATTATATCATAATTTTTAAGTCTGTTTTAACACTTTATTATCAATTCCTTTAATAATCGTATATTTTAACCTCCATGGAGAAATGTCCTGTGGCAGTGATATATTGCATATATCATTAAGGACATTACTGATTAACTTGCAATAACTTTTCACAATTCTGTTTGAATTTCCATCATTCCAACATGAGCTTTCGTTTTTTAGAATTTTTATAATTACAGTAATTTCACTGAAGGATGTTGGTGGTATTTTTAGTTTTAAAATTGTCTGGACTGATACCTTTAATAAATTCTCTTGCTTCTTCAACTGAACTACTTAATCCTATAGTTGCTACTGCATTTAGAATGTGATTGTTAAAAGTACTTGCAGCTTGGGTATTATTAGTCACAACATTGTTAATTTAGTTTGTTAGGGAGTCTTGTATACTACCTGGCTGTTCTGTCTCTTGTTTGACGCAGTTCTATATAGTTTTAATTTTGCTATTGGTATTATTTTTTCTGTTAGGACATGCAAAATTCTGGAAATTTTAATGAATTTCCTTACAGTATTACAGTATCTATTGTAGTAGGCAAGTAATGTCAGATCTCGACTTACTTCGGTCTTATGTTGTAAATAGTTGATCGCTGACTTGGGCTCCGACGCTCTCTGTGACGCTATTTACGTGCAGCACTTGGATGTAGACAATAAAAACGTGTACACTATATATACATTGTAGTGCACATGTGTTGCATTAGCATTCTTGCGATGTGTTTCAATGCCGTATTGTCAGATGCAACATAATAAGAGAATATAATCGTCTGTTAACTTACGTGCTATTGTTCTGAAACTGTGAAAGCTCTACCTTTCGTAGAGAACTGGCTCCACACAACATGACAACGAAATTGTTTCTTTAACGCTATACGGCTGCTCCATGTAAAAGACTGTACTTCAATAACTTCAATTACATTTTTTCAGCTAATTAGTTTTTATATTTGTTATTTTGAGGATCATAGAATTGCCTGATCTCGTATTTTTCCTAAGGGTTGAACTGGACTCCTACAATACGTCTATGGTCTTCTCCGAACTCTTTTCCATTTTTTTAACTAGCAAGTGACATCATGCATAGAAACGCACGACACTTCACAACACATACACCTCATAAACAGGCTATTCACGCCGCATATTTTCATGTCAAATAACGAACGAGATTCCAATCAAGGACTATCCACTTTCACGCCAGTATTTTATTTTTCAAAATATATGCATACTAAGTACTTAACTACATAGCTACAAATTCCATTTATTGTTTGAACGATTTGTTAATGGAAATGGTGTGGATCCAGTCAGTCAACGGTATATGTGTACATGATTAGTTCTAATAGTAACGAGCATATATATTTCTCAGTTCCATTCATTCAAGTATCCTTGTAAACTAGCTGTTTCTTTATTGGCTGCTAGTTCTTAAATAAAAAGTAGTCACTGCAACAGAAGGAACTGTCCAGATGAAATTATTTTAGATTAGATTTATAACTTGTGTTGCTACCAGGCAGACATTTTATCTTATCGGAAAAAATCATAAAAAATTATTGATCCTTGTTACACTACTTTCTCAGCCACTGACAGCTTTGATAATGAATAATAAATGCCATTTTTTCTTTTAGCGTTGTAGGTAAGGACATCACTATTCTTCTCAAATTTTCGTAGATTATTTATGACGAAGTTCATTAGCGAATATAGGTACTGTGAAGGCGCAGATGAAATGCCTAACACCGGAAGTGGCGCCTACATGTTATTCTCATTGGTCACTTTTGCGTAATCAGTACCCTATAGAGTTGCCGTGTAAAATCATTGCATAATGCATTATTATGTGGAAATTGGCAAAACATGTCATGGGACTGATTCGCTTATTTTCGAGGCTGAAATTATACAAAGAGCAAAAGGAGCTAAATTTAATTGTGTGAGTAGCTCCATAACATGCTTTTCCCAGCTCAAGTTTACATCAGTGTGTACTTCAAAAATTTTGGAATACTCTATCCTGTTTAGTGACTCCTGTTCAACTGCTGTATAAATTATTGGTATGAATATTTGCTGTATAGAACTGAATACCATAGTGTGACCCTTAAGAACTGGTGGGGAATCCATTTTCAAACAACCGAGTTTCTAAGTCCAAAACGGGAATAATTATGAGAAATGTCTCCCAGATATTTTGGAAGGTGATCTTATGCTCTTGTGGAGTGACGCTGTACTCAGATATAGCAGGTTCGAATCTTGTTGAAGAGACTTTCATCACCAGCATTAGGCTGATCAGCAGACTTTGCGTCAAATTCTGAGCATTGATAAGTGTGTCACCGGATGGGGGTACGTAACGATATTGTTGATGACCAGTCCTCCTTATAGGGACTTAAAGCTTTGTGGTTCCCAAAGTGCTCTTCAGGATGTGTAGGCTGCTTGCCGTTGCGTCAGCATCACCACCAATGCAAACACAAATACTTAGACGTCACAATTGCCTACATTACTTCTGTTCTAAAGGGACTTGAAATTCATCCCACACAAATTCAGTCCACCACAAAAAGGTTTGCACTATCCTAAGAGCCACACGAGTGTATGCTCCATGTACTCAGTTCCTCTTTATAATGCCCGCACATCCTCACCATACTAACAACAGAATGGAAAGTGTAATAACGGTGATTCTTTTGACTGCTTTCAGCTGGTGCAGCCTCTCACCTTAGGACCCACAGTACAGCCCGTCCCTCTACCGGAACAGGGTCAGCAGACTCCTGGCGGGACCATAGCCACTGTGGTCGGATGGGGAGCTACAGAGGTGAGCCAGTGTCAAGTCACTAGAATAACTGAAGTGTTGGTGAAATACTGTACGTAGGAACAAAACAGAACGGATTTATATGACCTTTACTGTTGCACCGCATCTCACTGTGTTACCATCTCACAGCGTTATCACAAAAGCTGTATTATTTAACTCTGTCTAGATACTGTACTGTACGGTACAGTCATAGTTAACGATGATAACTATTATCCAGTTAAAGGGACTAAACATTTCGGTTTTCAGTCTCCCCTTCCACTGGAAATTCAGGTAAATTGATGTGAAACAGGAAAAGAAGAACGATTAGCTCTAGCGCCTTTATCATCGAGGTAGAATTTCTCGTGACAGTAACTTCAATCAGATGGTAACAACTGAGTTATTACCCAGGAGACTCCCAACGGCTGGTACCTGTGGCAATAAGCGCGTCGGGCGCACCCGTCCCACACCAAAATCACGGAAGGATACAACAAGGAAGGTCATAAAATTTAGTATGACTAAACAGTAAAATAAATAAAATGTGTTCGTACAAATCCGTAAATGCATTGCAGATCAGGTGGAGAAAACAGCCGGAGGCCACGTGGGACACACGCCATAATGAGAATCACAATGTGTAGGAAACGTATACAGGTAGAAAAACAGCATATAAACTAAATGTACTAAGTCAACTGTTTGACACGGAAAATGGGTCAACAGTGTCTCCCGAACAGCCGTCTGCCAACAAGCACAGAATCATATCAGAATTTAGGAGACCAGTTTGAGCACGAGTTCCGAAGAGATTGGTGATTCTTAATGAGAAGGATCCATCTGGATAACAGCAAATACAGATCAACCTGCTATTGTATTTGTCCAGATGAAAGTACTATACTCTGAAGTGGCAAAAGTCATGGCATAGCGATATGCACCTCCACAGATAGTGGTAGTAACGCGTACACAGTGTATGAAAGGGCAATGCATTAGCGGAGATGTCATTTGTACTCACGTGATTCATATGAAAAGGTTTCCGACGTTGTTATGGCCACACGACAGGAACTAACACACTTTGAATGCGGAATGATAGTTCTAGCTAGAAACATGCGATATTGCATTTCGGAAATTTATTTAAGGATCTAGGGATATTCACAGTACCTTCTCAGTATATATACTCTCTTATGAAATTTATTAACAACCAAACCTAATTCAAAAGTAATAGCAGTGTGCATAACTACAATACTAGGAGAAAGGATGATCTTCACTATTCAAGATTAAATCTAACTTTGGCACAGAAAGGAGTGAATTATACTGCCACTAAAGTCTTTGGTCACTTACCAAATAGTATCAAAAGTCTGACAGATAACCAACAAGTATACAAGAAGAAATTAAAAGAATTTCTGAATGACAACTCCTTCTACTCCATAGAGGAATTTTTAGATACAAATTAAGAAAAAAAAGAAAAAAACTAAAGAAATAAAAAAGTTTAAAAAAATAAAAAACAAAAAATAAAAAAGTTGTTATATTAACTTAATTATATTGTTAAATTAACTTAATTGTGTCATGTATTGGAAAATTTGACTCGTTCCACATCATTACGAAATATCGTATTCATGATCCATGGAACTAGTATTAATCTAATCTAATCTAAGGAATTCAGTATCCCGAGATCCACAGTGTAAAGGATGTGCCGAGAATACTACATATCACGGAATACCTCTCACAACGGACAACACAATGCCTACGGCCTATACTGAACGACCGAGAGCAGCGGCGTTTGCGTGGAGTTGGCAGAGCTAACAGACAAGCAACACTGCCTGGAATAACCGCATAAATCAACGTGAGACACACGACAAACATATCATTTAGAACAGTGCGACGAAATTTGCCGTTAATGGGCTGTGGCAGCAGGTGACCAACGTGAGTGCCTTTGCTAACAGCATAACATTGCTTGCCGTGCCTCTCCTGAGCTTGTGACCATATCAGTTGGACCATAGATGACCGTAAAAACGTGACCTCGTGAGATGACTCGCGATTACAGTTGGTAAGAGCTGATTGTAGGGTTCGAGTGTGGCGCAGAACCCACGAAGCCATGGACTCAAGTTGTCAAGAAGGAAACGTGCAAGCTGCTGGTGGCTCCGTTGTATTTACATGGAATGGACTGATTCCTCTGGTCCAACCGAACCGATTATTGACTGGAAACGGTTATGTTCGGCTACTAAGAGACCATTTTCAACCATTCCCAAACACCGATGCCGACCGGAGTGGCCGTGCGGTTCTAGGCGCTACAGTCTGGAACCGAGCGACCGCTAAGGTCGCAGGTTAGAATCCGAGCTCGGGCATGGATGTGTGTGATGTCCTTAGGTTAGTTAGGTTTAATTAGTTCTAAGTTCTAGGCGACTGATGACCTCAGAAGTTAAGTCCCATAGTGCTCAGAGCCATTTGAACCATTTTTGAGCCCAAACACCGATGGAACTTTTATGGATGAGAATGCGCCATGTCACCAAGCCACTGTTGTTAGAGATTGGCTTGAAGAACATTCTGAACAATTAGAGAGAATGATTTGGCCAGGCAGATCGCTCTCCATGAATACCATCGACAATTTTGGGGAAATAATCGAGTGGTCAGTCTGTGCACATAATTCTGCACAGGCTACACTTTCGCAATTATGCACTATATTGAGGCAGCATGGCAGTATTTCTGCAGGGGACTTCCAACGGCTTGTGAAGTCCATGCCATGTCGAGTTGCTGGACTATGCGCGGCAGAAGGAGGCCCGACGTGTTATTTCGTGATATCCCAGGACTTTTGTCACTTCAGTGTAATTAATCCAACTAAGGAGATACTAAAAGCAGGAATTCTCAATAATATTTAGCAACGAGTTTTTAAATATTTCCATGTTGTTGTACTCATTGTTAATTTTGTAAGTTCATAGTACATTCAGCTCTTTCCAAATACTGAAAAAAACACTAACGATAAATTCAGTATGCGAAAAACAATTCAGTGAACAACTTGGAATAATCTGCATTTTGTTGTGCGTGGAAACTATAAACAGAGGGCGCATATCTCGCCGGAAAAGTATTAGTCAACTCCTTGACTGATTGATTGATTGAGGGGTTATGGGACTAAACGGAGAGCTCATCAGTCCCGCACACAGACGCCTCCTTAAAGAGCACACTGGTTGCTATGTAGCTCTATAGATGGAGTAGAAGTACCAGTCGGTTATGTGACAGTCTATCGCTAACTAAGTCACCAAAGTCAAGTAGTGTTTATGCGTCAGTCGCACATCGACGTGATGACATGACAGAATGGCAGAAAGAAGGTACTGTATTTAGAGCTGCCCATGAAATAAGACTTAA
This sequence comes from Schistocerca serialis cubense, assembly GCF_023864345.2. Taxonomy (NCBI): domain Eukaryota; kingdom Metazoa; phylum Arthropoda; class Insecta; order Orthoptera; family Acrididae; genus Schistocerca; species Schistocerca serialis. The sequence goes on along the minus strand of NC_064642.1, from coordinate 512,418,542 downwards.
GAGCAGCGCGTCCCGTTACAGGTTTATTTAGTAAGCACGAAAGTGTTACACAGATGCTGCGCGCTGTCGTCTTCTGTTGAAATTCCGAGGGCGTATGTGTCTAGAATAGTCAACCAATATGTTACTTCCTGCTACATATATCTTGCGAAAATCTCATGATCGTAAAACTAGAGAGTCCAGCTCACACGGAGGCCTACCGAAAATAGTTCGCGACTGCTGCGGTTGCAGGTTCGAATCCTGCCTCGGGCATGGATGTGTGTGATGTCCTTAGGTTAGTTAGGTTTAAATAGTTCTAAGTTCTGGGGGACTGATGACCACAGATGTTAAGTCCCATAGTGCTCAGAGCCATTTTTTGGAAATAGTTCTTCCTGGGCGTCATTCACGATGGAACCGGAGAGAAGGGCAGTGAGAGTGGTACACAAACTACTTTCCACCACACGCTGTAAAGTGGCTTGGGGAGTGTAGTTGTAGATGTAGATGGCCAAACCCTGAACGAATTTGTCCGATTCGTTGGTGTATCTCCGCGCACTGTCTGTCATCTCTAGAAGGAATGATGTGTCGCTCGCAGCCATGTAACATGATGCAGGAACAGTCCCAGTCTTGCCCAGCAGGGATCAGACATGAGTATCATACCGTATCAAAGACAATTGGTTTCAAGCGCGACAGGAACGTTTACGGTGAGTGGCCAGTTCCATCACAACTCATTTCTTAGCAAATGTTACTCGGGAACTACATGCAATTGGCATTTGGGGTAGTTTACATCGCAAAAGACTATTGCTGACAGGAATCCTGGTGACTGCCTCTTTATAATGTTTTTTTAAGGGTGTGTAGCGTCATTTATATCCTGCACATAAAATGCTTATGCTGAAAATTTCGATTACTCCCTCTGTATAAATACAGAACATCCTGTATTCCTATTTCGGATACAGATTTCCATCACATTCCTTATTTTCTCATACTTTTCATACATATTCAAAATTTTCGACATTTTATTCATATTTTTCAACATCTTTTATCCATTTGTAAGTGTGTAAGTACAAGAATATTCATGCTCTTGTTTCATACCCTACCAAGGTTCTTTGGCATCCATTAGTGATTTGCATCCCTAAACCAAGCCAGATAGAGTCTCCAAGATCACTTACTCTTCCCCTTCCTGCAAATGGTAATCCAGAAATAGAATCTTCGTCTACACATAAGGCTAACTTAAGAAGCCACTCATCATGTAAGCTACAACATATACACAAAATGCATTTAAGACTTTAGATATCTTAAATACAGCTTTATACCTACTGATTATCACAAAAATATCACTCCGTGACAACCTAACAACGTTGAAATCCATTTGTCCTTTCTTGTATGTTAATAGCACAATATATTCCGTCTACAGCTCGCCAAGCTTCATACATATACTGCAAGCTTACTATATATATGTGATAGAAGAGAACAATAATAATGTTCATGGAGCTAACGTTATCCTATTGTAAGCAAACATAGCTCTATTATACCGTTTTACGTGTTGGCCCAAAGCCCCCACCCCCACAGATCTACTGCGGCTACATCCACTTAAGGATACTGCTTCAGATGTAATGCTGGTGAATTCAGTTGTGGACGTTACGCTGAATGTAACTTTGGTGGATCCAACTCAAACAAAGTCTTAGTCATTACACTGGGGGACCAAACGCAAACAGTATCCTGGGCATAACACTGGCGGATACGACCTGAATATTATCCCGGCCTTAATGCTGGTTGATCCACTCCAAATTTTATCCTGCACCTAAAATAGTTGGATCCATCTTCAAACACCACCCTGTACTTACCACAGGTAGATGTACTTCCGAGCCGCATCCCAAATGTATGCCAGACAGTGAAGAGAATTCTCTGAGAAACCGACACACGAAATAGAGTAATTCACCTATGTTTTTTTTACAATAGAAAAAGTAAGTTAAGCTTTTCCAGCCGTAGATGGACTGTATTCTGTTTTATTAACATATGAGAAAGTGAACACGGATGTCATCATTGTTGGGTGGTCAAAATGGTTGGAATGGCTCTAAGCACTATCGGACTTAACATCTGCGGTCAGCAGTCCCCTAGACTTAGAACTACTTAAACCTAACTAACCTAAGGACCTCACACACATCCATGCCCGAGGCAGGATTCGACCGTGGCAGCAGCGCGGTTCCGGACTGAAGCGCCTAGAACCGCTCATCCACAGCGGCCGGCTTGGGTGGTCATGGAGACTTTTTTTTTAAGAATCAGTTGGTGTAAAACTGTATCTCCTAAAGTCAGCAGTTCACGTAATTTTGTGTGTGTGCTTTAGCGCATATAAGTTTTGGGTTTGATAGTTGGCATTATATGGTGATGGAAGGTTTCCTTTTGGGTTATCATTTGGAGCAAAAAGCGGAACAAGTGATTTTGCAGTCACGTTATAGAATCTCTCTGTCATGTTCAAGGGATCCAAACAATTAATGAATGCTAAAGAAACATGGTGGGATATGCAATAAGAGCATAAATATTCTTGTGCATCTTTGAATAAAATATGGATAAAAATATGGGAAAAATGTGGAAAATAATGAAAAATATGGTAAAAATGGAAAAATAAGGAAAATGGTAAAAATATAAAAAAATTACCGGGGAAACACCAGAAACCAATTAGAGGGAATATAAGTAACCTACGACTGCATCATAAAAACCAGAGTTGCCAGACGTTAAAATTCATGTTGTAATGGAACAAGTGCGTTGCTATTGCATCCGCTTCAAGGGTATAATACAAGACACTGCTGCGAGGTGCAAAAGCCATGGGATACTTCCTAACATTGTGTCGGGCCTTCTTTTGTCTCGACGAGGCGTGAACTCACAAGTCGTTGAAAGTCCCCTGCAAAAATATTGAGCGATGCTGCCTCTATAGCTGTCCATTATTTGCGAAAGCATTGCTGGTGCAGGATTTTTTGCACGAACTGATCTCACGACTATCTCCCATTAATGTTCCAAGGGTGGCCAAATCATTTCTTGAATTGTCCAGAATGGTCTTCAAACCAATCGCAAACAATTGCGCCCCGGCAACACAGCACAGTGTCATCCATAAAAATTCCATCGTTGTCTGGGGACATGAAGTCCATGAATGGCTACTGAGGGTCCCGAAGTAGCCGAAAAATAACCTTTTCCAGTCAATGATCGGTTTAATTGAATCAGAGGACGGAGTTCATTCCACGTAAACACAGCCCACACCATTATGGAGCCACCATGAGCTGGGAAAGTACGCTGTTGACAACTTGGGTCCATGACTTCGTAGGGTCTAACGCTACGATCGGCTCTAACCAACTGAGATACTCATCTTTCCAGGTCATGGTTTTCCAGCATCCATTCGATATGGTCACGAGCCCAGGAGAGGCGCTGAAGGCGTTGGCGTGCTGCTAGCAAAGGCTCTCGCATCGGTCGTCTGCTGCCATAGCCGATTAATGCCAAATTTCACTACACTGCCCCGGGGGATACGTTCGTCGTACGCACCCCATTGACTTCTGCAATTATTTCACGCCGTGTTGCTTGTCTGTTAACACTAACAACTGTAAGCAAACGCTGCTGCTCCCAGTCGTTAAGTGAAGGCCGTCAGCCATTGCGTTTTCCGTGGCGCTTTAGTGAGAGGTAATACCTGAAATTTGGTATTCTTGGCACACTCTTGACACTGTGGATCTCGAAATACTGAATTTCCTAAAGACTGCGAAATGGAAAGTCTCATTCCGCATACAAAGCCTAGTAATTCCCGTTTTTTTTTTTCCTTTATTGTGATTTTGATCACCTTAAACAAGGCGGAATGTCAGCAGCAGAGTACGCCGCTCTTCAGCCTTGAGTTTTACAATAAGTAATATATATAGGTGGCACAGAGAATACAATCAAAACGGGGGCAAAAAATGTAGACACTAAAAAACAAAAATACATGGAGCCGTTCACGCTGGACGAGAAACATCACTAACACTAGTTGACACGGCGCATATATCATGGATGATGGCGACGGTACACGTGAACAGTGGTGACGTGACGGCGAACAAACACTAATCACAAACGAAGACACACACACGAGACTGATGGCGATGATCTCCGGCGCGCGAAAGTCCACGTAGCATGTGCGAGTCTGGGGACCTGCCAAGAGAGGAGTTGGGGGCGGGGGGTGGGAGAGGGAGAGGGGAGAGCAGAGATGCCATGGGCAGAGGAAATAGGAGGAAAGGAGGAAGGGGGAGGGGAAACCTGGGGGAAGAGGGATGAAGGAAGAGAGATGGGGGGGAAAAGGAGAGAGAAGGGAGGGAGGGTGCCTAAAGGATAGGACACCGGAAGTGGGGGGGGGGGCAGGATCAAAGTTGATAGGAGGGGTAGATGGAGGGGAGGAGGACATCATCAGGGAGCGGGAGGTGGCGGAAGCCACCTTGGGAGTGGGTAAGGAGGGTGGAGAGATGGAGACTGGGTGGGACGTGGGAATACAGGCATGGCAGCGGGTGGGGGTGGGAGAGGATAAGCGAGACAAGCGGGTGAGGAGGATCGAGTTTGCGGGAGGTGTACAGGATCCGTATCCTTTCGAGGAAATGGAGGAGGTGGGGAACGGAATGAGATCGTACAGGATCCGCATGGGGGAGGGGAGACGGATGCGATAGGTGAGGCAGAGAGCATGATGTTCAAGGATTTGAAGGGATTTATAAAAGGAAGGGGGGGGGGGGGCGGAGATCCAGGCCGGATGGGTGTAACAAAGGATAGGGCGGATGAGTGATTTATAGGTGTGGAGGATGGTGGAGGGGTCCAGACCCCCACGTACAGTCGGAAAGGAGCTTGAGGAGATGGAGTCGGGAGCAGGCCTTAGCTTGGATTGTCTGGAGATGGGGAGTTCAGGAGAGGCGACGGTGGAGGGTGACGCCAAGGTACTTAAGGGTGGGAGTGAGGGCGATAGGACGGCTATAGATGGTGAGATAGAAATCAAGGAGGCGGAAGGAAGGGGTGGTTTTGCCTACAATGATCACCTGGGTTTTGGAGGGATTGACCTTGAGCAACCACTGGTTGCACCAAGCGGTGAACCGGTCGAAATGGGATTGGAGAAGGTGTTGGGAGCATTGCAGGGTGGGGGCAGTGGCAAGGAAGGCGGTGTCATCGGCAAACTGGAGAAGGTGGACGGGGGGTGATGGCGGCGGCATGTCCGCCGAGTACAAAAGGTATAGAAGGGGGTAGAGGACGGAGCCTTGGGGCACACCGGCGGAGGGGAAAAAGGTGTAGGAATCCGTGCTGTGGATGGTGACGTAGGAAGGACGGTGGGAGAGAAAGGAACCGATCAGACGGACGTAGTTAATGGGAAGGGCGAAGGTTTGGAGCTTGAAGAGGAGACTGGAATGCCATATGCGGTCATAAGCACGTTCGAGGTCCAGGGAGAGGAAGATTGCGGAGTGACGGGAATTAACCTGGTCAGAAAGGAGATGAGTGAGGTGAAGGAGAAAGTCGTCGGAAGAGAAGGACGGTCAAAAGCCACACTGGGTAATGGGAATGAGGCGGTGCTGGCGGAGATGCTGGTGGATGCATTGGGTGAGGATAGATTCCAGGACCTTGCTGAAGACTGAGGTAAGGCTGATGGGACGGTAGGAGGAGACGGCGGACGGCAGTTTGCCAGGTTTAAGGACCATCAGGATACGAGATGTTTTCCACAGGTCGGCGTAGTAACCGGTGGACAGGACTACATTGTAGAGCCTGGCCAGAGTGGAGAGGAAAGAGACAGGAGCTTCACGAAGGTGATGGTAGGTGACACGATCGTGACCAGGAGCGGTGTTGCGTTTTGTGCGGAGTGTAGCAATGAGATCCTATGTGGTGATAGGGGCATTGAGTTCCGTGTGTGCAATGTTGTCCAAGTACTGGAAACCAGGAGCGAGGGGAGGGATAGAGGTGTCAGTGTGATTGCGGACATCCGAGAAGAGGGAGTAATCGAACTGGGGATCATCGGGGATGGAAAACACATCGGAGAGGTAGGAGGCAAAGTGATTGGCCTTACTAAGGGTGTCAGGGAAGGGGTGATCGTCATGGAGAAGAGGATAGTAGGGGGAGGGTTTAGTTCCGGTAAGGCGACAGAAGGCTGACCAGAACTTGGACGAGTTGATAGGTAGGGTAGCATTTAAACGGGTGCATGTCTGTCGCCAGTCCCGACGTTTCTTAGCCGCGAGCAAATTACGAATGTGTCGCTGGAGTTGCCGGTGGCGTCGTAGTGTGTACAGGTCACGCGTGCGGAGGGAGGCTCAGTAGAGACGGCAGGATTCACGGAGGAGGAGGACGGCCTGTGAGGGTAAGGTAGGACAGTGGGGGTGGATGGCGACAGTAGGGACGTGGGCCTCCATGGCCTCAGACAAGGTCTGCTGCAGAAAGGAGGCGGCATGGGTTACATCGTCAGGGTGGTGGTAGGTGAGGGGGTGGCTATCGACCTGGGTGGAGAGGGTATCCCGGTAGGCATTCCATTTGGCACGGGAATAGTCATGGACGTACTTAGGGGGAGGGTCATTACGAGGGTCGGGGCAGGGGTGACGACCGTCTGAAATGGTGAGGAGGACAGGGAGATGGTCGCTACCAATAGGCTCCAGGACATCCACCGTTATGCGGCCAAGGAGGTTGGGGGAGGAAAGTATAACATCGGGAGTGGAGTTGGATTCGGGACAGGTGTGCTGGGGGATGGGGATGAGGTCGCCTTGAAGGGAGGAGAGGAACCGATGCCACCGCCATAACTGGGCGGCGGAACGACTATGGATGTTGAGGTCGGCGGCGATCACGTAGGAGGAGAAGGTACGGTCAATGTGGGAGAGGAAGTCGAAGGGAATAGGGGCGTTAGGGCGCACCTAGATGGTGGCGCAGGTAACGGTAAGGCCGGGGAAGAAGAGACTAAGGATCAGGTGTTCGGTGGGGTTCGGGAAGGAGAGGTTGGAGCCGAACGGGGATCTGGCGGTGGTGACCAATGGCAACTCCACCACGCGCAATCAGGAGGGGACTATCGGAGTGGTGGAGGAGATAGGGCGAAGTGTGGACGGTTTGGTGGGGTTGGAGGAAGGTTTCATTGAGGAGGAAGGCATCCACGTGGTGGGTGGCAAGGGTGTGCAGGAAGAGGTTCTTGTTGGTGGGAAGGGAGCGGATATTGTTGAAAAGGATACAGTGCTGTCGCTCCATGTCAGAGATTTAGACAAGGGTGTCAAGATGGGAGAAGGTGAAATGGGTCTGGTTGTTGGAGTAGGTAGCATACATTTTGAGTTGGAAAATGGAACGGGTGGCGAGGGATATCTGTTGGAGAGTGTGGGGGCGCTGAAAAGGATGAACATTTTAAAGGATGATGGTGAGGAATCTGATGATGTCCTCAGCGGTAGGGGGTGGGCGAAGGGAATTGCTGGGAGTGGTGGGGGCGTCCAGAGGACGGACAGGGACAGTGAGTTCCGGAGTGGTTGAAGGGGGTCGGGCTTTACACTTTTGGGAGTAGGTGGGATGGGGGAGATTGCAGGTATTGCAGGAGGGAGGGGATTGAAGGTTAGGGCACTGCTGGAGGAAGTGCACCTGCCTACAATGCGGGCAGGTGGGGGCCTCGTGGCACTCGGCTGTTGGGTGTGCGTTATAGCGCAGACACCTCTGGCTGTGCAGGGGTTGAGGAGGGGAACGGGAGGGGTCGACCTTGTAGCGCTGGTTTGAAGAGGAAGGCACCCTCCTTCAGGAGATGGTCAATGGAGGGGACGTCCTTGGAGAAAACCTGCATAAGGCGGGTGGGGCAGGGCGAGTTGAAAATGTGTCGGACCGCCCGCACCTCCATCGTGGGATGCGCCTTGAGCTCCGCCAACACCTCCTCCTCCATGATCATCGGACTAAGCCGAGTGATCATGACTGTGAGTGTCGGCGGGCGACACGGGGGTTGGGGGGTAGGGGACGGAGAAGGAGCAGGGGTGAGGGAGGTGTTGGGGCCAAAACAGGTAATGGGGAGGGGAGGTGGGAGAGGATGTCAGTATGGATGGTTTGGCTGGGGGAGCAGATGAGAACGAAATCCCGTCTGGGACTGAGGAGAGAGATGGGGGCACCAGGGAAGTGTTGGCGGAGGAGGAGGGAGAGATTCCAGGCCTTGAGAAGGGAAGGATCGGGAAGGGAGAGGAGGTATTTGTATAAAGAGCGGGGGAGGAGAGGGAGGAGGAGGAGGAGGAGGAGGAGGAGGAGAAGGCGGAGGGAGCAGGTCCAGGTGGGGAGACATCAATGGCATCCTGGGGGGGGGGAAGGAGGATGGCGCGGGGCCTTTTTGGGAGCAGAGGAGGTGGTGGTGCCACTAGGGCATTTAACGGCGGCACAAGGGTGGGTGGTGATATGACGGACGGGAGCTATAGGGAGGTGGCGGGAAGGGGCAGGTCCCTGCGTGGATGCAGCAGTTGGCGCCGGAGATGGTGGCCGTGAAGGCGACGGCGGCGGCGACGGCGACGGTGGTGGCGGTGATGGCGAAAGTGATGTGGAGAGTTGGGCATGGGCAGTGGCCCAACGGGCCACCATCCTAGCTGGAGCTGCAGTGACAGGCTGGGGGAGTGGGGGGAAAGGATCAGAGGGAGAGGAGTGGGAGGAAGAAGCTGGAGAGGGGGCGACAAAGAGAGTGAAGGGAGAGTGAGGTGGGATGGAAAGAGGGGGGTGTGACTGGGCACACCATGTTATGGTGGTGGTGGCGGCGGAGGGGGAAGTATAAACTATGGCTGTGGTGGTAGTGGTGGTGGGGGCTGACATGACGACAGGGAGAAAAAAAAACCGCACAGGACGAAAAGGAAAGGACACAAACTGGGGACAGACGAAGACGAAGACGGATGAAGACGAAGATGGAGGAAGACGAAGACGGATGAAGACGAAGATGGAGGAAGACGAAGACGGACGAAGACCAGAGTCCCACGCTGCTGGCGCAGGCGCTGGCGCTGACGGCGACGACGGGTGGCAGGAACGCCGCAGCTGCTGCTGCTGCCGCGGACGGGGCCGGGGCTGCTGCTGCTGCTGCTGGGCTGGCTGGCTGGCTGGCTGGCTGGCTGCACCGCCGCCGCCGCCGCCGCCGCCGCTGCTGCAGGAGGGCTGGCTGGCTGCTGCCGGCGGGACCGCTGCTGCTGGCCGGGACCGCTGCTGCTGGCCGGGACCGCCGCTGCTGCTGCTGCTGCTCGGCTGGACCGCTGCTGCTCGGCTGGCTGGCTGGCTGGCTGGCACCTGAAAAACCTAGCGCTTCGATTAGTGCTGGAATGGCACGATCGAAGGGCGGTAACCTTGCGGAGTACCGCCGGAGATGAGTAATTCCCGTCGCGTGGCCACACCCACGTCCGAATCCTTTTACATGAATCACACGAGTACAAATGACAGCTTCACCAGTGCACTGTCATTTTTTTGTATTTCATGTTCTGTAGGACCAAACTGAGGAGCAAGTTTCCACGGTCGCGGAATGAGTCATAATATGAATTTATAACAGAAAAATTATAATGGATGTAATGGAACGTATTGAATACTATTCAGACGACTACCCATAGGCGTATACCATGTCTACTCGATACCACCGCCATCTGTGCATGCACATATCACTATCCCATGACTTCTGCACGTCAGAGTATGTATTAGCAATCATCAAATAGCTAGACGTAATGTAATGCGCGATAATTTGAGAAAACGAAAAGTGACACATACATGGATCACATATTTTCACTACTACGGATAAAATAGCGAGAATCTCACTGATAAAGGTGGAAAGTGCTCAGTGTCATTTACGTTCTCCATGATTAGAGAGACATGTAATATAAGTTATTATGAGAGCAGTTAATAAGATTGCTTTCTCTCCTGCTGGGTGTTTCAACAGATGGCTTCGTGCCTGTCTTATCGATCCTCTGCTTCTGGCGGTTATCGTCTGATTAAATGCCAGCACGTAGGCATTCTGTACATTCTCCAGTTGCTGTCTCGTTTTCTAACGGCCATGTAGCCCGTATTTCTCTCTTATATATTGCCTGCGTGATGTATGGGGCTGGTGCGTGGCGAGTGCTACAGTTCTCCTAGCTATGGCGAGGTGGTTACTGGCGAACAGCGGCGGCAGTATGGTTTCAGCCAGTTACTAGGTATATTGTGCTGGAGACGATTACACATAGATAGGGACCTGGCAGAGTGGTTCAGATAGATTCAGTCTATCCTCAGCTGTACAAAATAGCAGTAAATAGCAATGGATCGATGTCATCATTTGTCAGTGTGCTTCCAAAGGCACAAGCAGTAAAGTATTTGTTATTAAGTAATGCATTGTAGAAACTGTTTAACATTTGAAAATGCGGAATTTACATGTATCTTAAAATAGAAATGTGTTGTCTTTAGTGAAAACCAGACAAAATTGTAAACAGCAGTGGGAGGTGGAGGATTTACAGGAAATGCCCAATACTTTTTTAGCTTACTATAATATTTCTGCCAGTAGAACGATACACCCGTTTTAAAATATACACTAAGGCGTCTCACAGTAGTGATGTAACGGTTACGTAGAAGTTTATTTGTTTAAATATCGTTTGTGGTATCTGATCATCATTTGAAGTCTCAGGAATAGCGAATTTGTTGTAAGTAATTCACTGCGGAAACAAATTATTGCACAATATCAGCGTATTTTTTTAAAAAAAAATAATCAACTGTAGTAACCAACATCTGTCCATCCCTTCCCGCCCCTTCTCTCTCAACGTTGTCACACCCACCCCAATTGGTGGTCACCTGTTCTAACCGCGACAGAATTTCTGTTGAGATTGTACACAATACATACGTAAAAGTTTGGTGGAAATCGATCCAGGAGTTTAGAAGGAATTTTTTACACGTGGTCTTGCCCCTAAACTCGCATGTCACGTATATGTAACACATATTTGATATATTTAACACGTATTTCCACTTATATTTCACCTGTATCTCTAGCGAATTTCGCCCTGCTGCTTCCTTTCAACAGCTCAATATTTATGACGTCATTCTCCTGAGCTACGTATCTCGTAGGTACAGTCAGCGGCATATGTGGATACTGCACCTTCCTGGCAGCTTAAATCTGTGTGTTGGGCCGAGGCTCGAACTCGAGACCATCGCCGCCTGTGGGCAAGTGTCCTACCAACTGAGCTTCCCGAACACGTCTCACGACCCGTCCTCACAACTGAATCTCCGTCATTAACTTATCTCCTTCCTTCCTTCCTGTCCACGAAGAACAAAGGTCCCTAGTTGGAGTATCCGTCCGGCACACAGTTTTAATCTACATGGAAGTTTCGTATCAGTGCACTCTCCACTGCAGAATGTAAATTTCTTACTGGACGTGTGGATAAAATTCTGCGAAATCTGTTGCCAACTGAATTAATAGCATGGAAGCAGTAAATTAAAACGTCATACGTGATGCAACAATTTTCCCACGCAGTTCAGTGATCAGGACGTCATCGTACTGTGTTTCACACAATGATATAATTTTGCAGGTACATTATGTAATGTGCGTGATGCGCCTTTTTTACTGCATGAACATAGAAAAACTATTCCACTTTCATCATTTTGTGGAGGTGTCAGCAGAAAATTAAGTTTCGTAAGAATTTCAAATTACGTGTGAAGTTTTTTGCAAGTCATAAGCGCTCTCATGTCAAATACTGGATGATTAAAATCTGGAAACTCACAGGTATTAGGCTACAATACTGTTTCACCCTCACCCCATCGCTTTTGTAGGTGGATTGTATTTGCCCTCACAGCGATTCTCTCCAGACGGTAAGTGTTTTGTGTACCCGTTTAGTTGAAATTGGTTCATGTAGGGTAACACGATGTCACGCACAGTTCGTGTAGAGGACCAATATTTTACTGGCATTTTGCAAAACATGCAATGATCTCATAAAATCATAGAATTTTAGCCACACTCAGTAATGTCCAAGAATCTAACACCGTAAGCTGTGCGAATGTTTGCCGAAATTTTGTGGGTGGGATAAATCTGCTGCAGCCACTCGATGATTCTTTTTTCCTCTCACTACAGCATACAGAACCAGAATGTCAAGGCCCACACATTTTCTCTACTAATAAAAGGAAGAGGATGGGTAGGAGGATCCTGATTCATATTGGTACAAACTTCGAAGAGAAGTCGTATGGTCAGTATCGCCTCCCGTGTTCCTACATTCCTCCGGAATCCAAACTGACATTTTCCGCGGTCGGAGTTTACCAGTTTTCCTATTTTTCTGTTAGAAATTTGTGCTACGATATTGTAACCATCGCATTAATTCGATAGCTCTGTAATATTCACATCTGACAGCATTTGCTTTCTTTGGAATTTTGATTATTATATTCTTCTTGAAGTCTGAAGGTAATTCGCCTGTCTCACACATCTTTCACACCAGATGGAAAAATTTTGTCGTGGCTGGCTCTCTGAAGGCCATCAGTAATTCTGATGGAATATTATGTACACCCGGGCCTTGTTTCGACTTAGGTCTTCTCGCAGTATAATATCTTCCATATTATCTTCAACTACGTCTTCTTCTATTTCTATAATACTGACTTCATCTGTCTTGCATGGACCCTCTGTACACTCCTTCCACCTTCCAGCTTTCCCTTGTTTGTTTAGGACTGGTTTTCCACCTGAGCTCTTGATATTTATTCACTTGCTTCATATCTAACTGCTTATAGAAGAGTCTCTATCGTGTGTCGTTTCAGTTTTCTGCCCACTACTGGTAGTGCTCTGTCTGGAAGCCCGCATCTCGTGGTCGTGCGGTAGCGTTCTCGCTTCCCACGCCCGGGTTCCCGGGTTCGATTCCCGGCGGGGTCAGGGATTTTCTCTGCCTCGTGATGGCTGGGTGTTGTGTGCTCTCCTTAGGTTAGTTAGGTTTAAGTAGTTCTAAATTCTAGGGGACTGATGACCATAGCTGTTAAGTCCCATAGTGCTCAGAGCCATTTGAACCATTTTCTGTCTGGAAAATTTGGCCCCCCCCCACTTTATAATTTTAGCATAGACCTTGTTATAAGACTCAGTATCAATTATTATATTTTGCACTATATATTATATCCTAGATTGGCAACATTGCTCCAACCAGTCGACTGTCAGGTGTCACTCCACGTGTCCTACACCTTACTATACTCTTCAGCTTGCAGAATTCCGACGGAAACTTGAAGAACTTCCTAATTGTTTCTCTTGACACTCTCATGTACGCACTTTTCAGTTCTTCCCACGCATACATCACCAAGCTTATGCCAGCGCAGCCTCTGTTTGCGTCATCCAGATATAACTGTGTGTGCTGCTCCCTGAAATGGGACAAAAAGAAAGTGGTTCCCACATGATACCTTCTAGTATGGTACTTTCAAAACTTAAGTAATTTCTAGTCAGTCTAGATGCTGCATGTATCAAAAATTTGTGTTCATACTAAACACAGAAAAGTCATCCTCTGATTTCAGATGTCATGGAGAGAAGATTTGTCGTTCATTTAAGTTATTTCATTATTTAATGGGGAACAGAATATAGGCACGCAAATGCCACCCAGAGAAATAATAAAGCTATCATTCTTCAATGAGTCACTTACCACACAGAATGGAAGATTTAATGACAAAAATTGCAATCAAAGAAAGATATTGATCTTCATCCAAATTCACCTTGTAGCCATTTCTTGAGGGCTCTCGCAATTCACAGAAGATAAATTCGTCCACATTCTTCAGGTTAAGTGTAAATAGTAATTAGTTTTACCTTTATTTTTAAATATATGCTTATTCTGCTAGTAGCATGAGCAGTGTGACGGACTGAAATCTTGTTTTCTGCAGTAACACTTGAGCAAAGTGAGTGCTTTATAAAGTGTAAATGCCTAACATTTCGCAATTCTCACAGCCAAAATTCTGTGCAGATAACGTGTAATCCGACACATTCCACATCATTGAGATGTGAATTGGATTAATATCGCACGTAATATGGAATTAACTGACTAACGTATTGTTAATGGACAAATGATACGTCAAAATCATTTCGTAGATATAAAATTTTATTTTTAGTTCTACGATAGCTTGCATAATGTTTTCGAGTTATGAAGTTTACGAATGTCATTCGTTTCGATAAACTGTTGTGAAACTGGAATGTGTTATTGTTCCAGTCCGAATCTTCAGCTGAAACACTGCGGAAGGCTGACATCCCGGTGTGGTCTGATGCGGACTGCCAGGAGGCGTACGCAGGCTACGAGTACCAGGTTCTAGAGGAGGACATCTGCGCCGGGATGCCTGAAGGAGGCAGGGGGCAATGTAGCGTGAGTTACATTCTTCTGTTTACATATACGTCTACAGAATTTAGTGTGGCTGTTTTCCATAAAAATAAGTTGTTATTGATTAGGTCACGTCATTTTACCCTTCTACTCTTTCAAGAACCTGACGTTTCGACTACTCTGCTGGTACATTCTTCAGGACTGCTCTGATGTCCATGCATGTCTTAACACCACAAAACTCCTAAATATGGTTACAACAGAAGCGTGGTAACATCGAGTCGTAGAAAGAATATGAGAGAAAATGAAACAACAGAATCAGTCAGAAGAGTTTACTTTCTTCACTGCTTTACGATTATCAACAGCCTATATGGATTTCGAATTTTAGTTGTACGAACATTACAAGTTGAAGCGGCCGTGAAAAATCGATTTATGCACAGTGCGGTATGAGACAGTGTTTAACATGATACTTGCATTGCAGAGGAACGGGAGATTGTCTTCTTTCGCTGTACTAGGTAGTTTTGTCAGTGAAATTCATGGAATATGAGTCACGAAACATATTTTTGAAATGAATGAAAGAATTCGATGTCCGTTGTAAGCTGCATAATGCTTTGTTAAAGGCGTGCTATTATCTAATTTCGGCCGGGAGCCATTATAAAGAACATTTGCTGTGTCATGTATTGCACATCGGGCTACTCACATTATTTTGTAAAGGAATGTGATAAACACGATATGTAATACATGAAATAGCAAACGAGATTGATAATGATTCATGGCCAAAATTAGCTAATAACACAGTTTTCATAAAGTAAACGCACAGAGGCTGTGGATCCCGATGGAAGCAAAATATTTTTGAAAGGTGGTGCTACACAGTTACAATTTGTTTCATGTATATGTAGCTACACCATCAGCGGCTGCCAAAAACTTCATTAAGTCGTTACTAGTTATGGTCTACGCATGCACCACTTCGGGCACTGGTTAAAAAATTTGTTATAGCATTTTACGTTCTGTTCTACATCTACATCTACATCCATACTCCGCAAGCGACCTGACGGTGTGTGGTGGAGGGTACCTTGAGTACCTCCATCGGTTCTCCCTTCTATTCCAGTCTCGTATTGTTCGTGGAAAGAAGAATTGTCGGTATGCTTCTGTGTGGGCTCTAATCTTTCTGATTTTATCCTCATGGTCTCTTCGCGAGATATACGTAGGAGGGAGCAATATACTGCTTGACTCTCTCCTGCAGAGGCTTCCACTGGAGTTTATCTATCATCTGCGTAACGCTTTCGCGATTACTAAATGATCCTGTAACGAAGCGCGCTGCTCTCCGTTGGATTTTCTCTATCTCTTCTATCAACCCCATCCGGTACGGATCCCACACTGCTGAGCAGTATTCAAGCAGTGGGCGAACAAACGTACTGTAACCTACTTCCTTTGTGTTCGGATTGCATTTCCTTAGGATTCTTCCAATGAATCTCAGTCTGGCATCTGCTTTTCCGACGATCAACTTTATATGATCATTCCATTTTAAACCACTCCTAATGCGTACTCTCAGATAATTTATGGAATTAACTGCTTCCAGTTGCTGACCTGCTATTTTGTAGCTAAATGATAAGGGATCTATCTTTCTATGTATTCGCAGCACATTACACTTGTCTACATTGAGATTCAATTGCCATTCCCTGCACCATGCGTCAATTCGCTGCAGATCCTCCTGCATTTCAGTACAATTTTCCATTGTTACAACCTCTCGATACACCACAGCATCATCTGCAAAAAGCCTCAGTGAACTTCCGATGTCATCCACCACGTCATTTATGTATATTGTGAATAGAAACGGTCCTATGACACTCCCCTGCGGCACACCTGAAATCACTCTTACTTCGGAAGACTTCTCTCCATTGAGAATGACATGCTGCGTTCTGTTATCTAGGAACTCCTCAATCCAATCACACAATTGGTCTGATAGTCCATATGCTCTTACTTTGTTCATTAAACGACTGTGGGGAACTGTATCGAACGCCTTGCGGAAGTCAAGAAACTCGACATCTACCTGTGAACCCGTATCTATGGCCCTCTGAGTCTCGTGGACGAATAGCGCGAGCTGGGTTTCACATGACCGTCTATTTCGAAACCCATGCTGATTCCTACAGAGTAGATTTATAGTCTCCAGAAAAGTCATTATACTCGAACATAATACGTGTTCCAAAATTCTGCAACTGATCGACGTTAGATATATAGGTCTATAGTTCTGCACATCTGTTCGACGTCCCTTCTTGAAAACGGGGATGACCTGTGCCCTTTTCTAATCCTTTGGAACGCTACGCTCTTCTAGAGACCTACGGTACATCGCTGCAAGAAGGGGGGGCGAGTTCCTCCGCGTACTCTGTGTAAAATCGAGCTGGTATCCCATCAGGTCCAGAGGCCTTTCCTGTTTTGAGCGATTTTAATTGTTTCTCTATCCCTCTGTCGTCTATTTCGATATATACCATTTTGTCATCTGTGCGACAATCTAGAAAAACATTGCATTACATATAGCTGCCTCAGCATTAAAATAAATAGACCAGCATCAGTATTGTTACTAGCGAAATATATCACTGAAGCTTGCATATTGTCTTAATATTAAGGCAGTGGTACGTGATGCGTCAGAAAACAAAACGGAAAATAGAGTATTCTGACCAGTTCCAGAAAATGGTCCATGCGTAGAGCGAAAGTACTATCAGCTTGTCGAAGTTTTTGACAGCAGTTGATTGTATAGCTAAATAAACATGTTTTTCATCCGTCACGTAATGTCACGTAGTTAGTGTTATCAAAATTATCTACACGAAACAATTAATCTCAGCACACAACACCTGTAAGAAAAAAAAATGCCAATAAATGTGAAGGGGGAATGGTAAGTGAGTAATCGTGGGGATTTTCTATTCACCTCCAGCCTTATAGTATCTACAGTATTCAGTTTAGGTCATTTCCAGATACGAAAAAGGAATGCTGTGTGGCTGCCAAAAAAGAAATAAAGGTTGTAAAGTTTCTAAAAATGCAGTTGTGCATGACTGCCAAAAAAGAAATAAAGATTGTAAAGCTCCGTAAAGTGCACCTATCGCAAATATGCAAACATGATTAATTTCTTCATATGAACAGACGTTATAGAACTATCCAATTCTATTCCAGAGTATATCGAATAAAAAACTGTAATCATAGTTCCAGCTAAGTGTCTTCTTGACATGTACTTGTAAATGTGCATGTGAAGTGGTAGTTGTTTTCATTCCATGTTAATTTCTCTGACTTCTTTCATCTCGCTGTAGACTGTCACTTGCTCTGAACAGAGGAGGCACATTCGCTTGCAGAGTGTTCATTGGCGGCCACATTCCTAGTCAGGAGGTAAGAGTGTCGGATCACTGGTTCTGGTTCCTGGTAGTCATGCCAAGTTTCTTTATGTTGCAGCGGCCTCCCAATTACTCAGTCTTAAGGAAGCTAAATCGTAAGTTAGTTGAAGTAGTTTACTACATGTGGTTCTACAGCCACAAATTTTTGAAAGGAATAATAACTTCCCGCTACTGATTTATGCACAAGCAAAAAATTGCTTTTATTCAATCACTATTGACCATTTTTTGCTTTAATCTATTTTAGAATGTGTCTACACCAAGCTATTTTTGCCTCATGCACACAGAAGTATCAAAAGTAGCATCCGATGTTTGTGTTAAAAAAAACATTAGGACCTGAGAAAAACATTTTGTGCACATTTGAAAATAAGCAGCTTTTACCGTACAATGAGTGCAAGTTGCCTAAGATGTAATAACAGCAAACTGTTCATTATGTGATTTCCGCAGAGGGCTGATCTAAAACGCGCCAGTATTGACCCACAAGCCACTAAAGTGGTATAAATGATAAATCCACGTAACTACACCAGGATAGTGTTGATGAGGTAAACTGTTCACTGACATTCGAAAAAGACTTTTCCAAAACGGCATCAGATCTGTCGTCGCTAAATTTCCACCACTGTATGCCCACTTTCGCTACTTGTCGTTTCTTTACGATTGCGTTCCTACGCAGTTCATACTATTTTCTTCCATTTCGTGCTTGTAGTATTTGATTTTTATACTTAGACTGAAATATTTATTTATTTGTATGTCTCTTCCTCCTGTGGCTTACACAATTCGTGTCTGTTGACATAATTATAATAATTTCTTACTCTTTTTCCCATAGAATTCGCTAAATCTATTTTCGTTCCTTTCTTTTAGACCTATTTCCAATTAATTTCAAACATTCATCTCATATAACACATTAGTTCCTATTATATACCATGTTTTCGCTTATCACTTTTACTCGAACATTGTAGAACGAAAACCTGACCCATGTTCGCTGTAAGTGTTATGTTTAAATTCTGTATCAATGGGTTCTGGAAACTCAGCTGGCCACTTACTGCTTGATCGTATTGATTCCATCACTTATTAACCAAATGCGCTTGTGGTATACCACTATCCTATTGTTTTCTGGACAAAAAGTTTTTCTTCATGCCTATTACTTATCTAAATCCTATTACTTCTCTAATCCTATTACTTCTCGAACAAGATATTTCATTTTCCGTTTTTTTTAGTTTTCCTATGATATTAAAATTGCGGGTACTCTTAGTCAACAAGTGGAGATGTACCTACGACATATTAACAAATTTAATAATACATATAGCCTCATAAAGTTTTGAACTTACAGGCTGTAGTTTGCCGCATTTATAGTATAACCTATGGTCTATAATGATACCAGCTCATCGATAGCTTGTTAGGAGTGTGCAGCTGTGTGTGTTGCAGAAAGTATTAATAGCCGTCAACACAACATAAGGTAATGAGCGAATAAACGAGGCAGAAATCAATAACTTTTACGTTATTTAGAAACCACCACGAGCGTAAGATACAATGTTAAGACATACACAGACATAAACACACACACACACACACACACACACACACACACACGCACACGCACACGCACATATGCACACACTCTCACACACAACCAATGCGGATACAAATAAATTAGATATTTTTAATTCCGGCAACTTGTTTCGATCTGTATGGCCATCTTCAGACCAGAGGCTCAGGTGGCGAAATGAGCCGATACACGCAGCCGTTGTACTGTGAATTCCAGCTTGTGCCTGGAATCTGTGAGTTTGCGTCAGGCACTAGCTGTTACTCACAGAAGCTCTGTGTACTGGCTCATCTCGCCATCTGAGCCTCATTTCTGAAGATAGCCATACACACCGAAACCGATTGCCAAAGTAAAAAATTAATAATTTATTAGAACCTGAACTGGCTCTTTTGTTAACAAGAAGCAAAAATTGTTGAGTACGCTTCACGACGTACTGGAGTCACGGCCGGATTTAAGGGGTTTAAATGCTGGTACTACTGCTCTGATTCGGTTTTCCTCTGCCATTCAAAGTTCGTCATACAGTCGATTTTCTTTGAAGATCTATCGCAGGCTATGCTGCCCCGTGGTCAGTAACAACGAAGTCAAGTAAGGATAAAAATAAACTTCACAGTTAATTCTTCAAGTGTTCAAAAATTTTTTGTTCAGTGGATATTTTCTATCCTGAAATAACGCATTTAAGTCAATAATATGTCTCTTTAATCACGTTCTAGTTTCTGTGACATGTACTCGGTTGGAAGTATCCTGCAAGGTAACTAAAATTACCAATTTCTCCGTATTTTGTGGATGCTCTGTGTGTGCGAGACATGAAATCGTTGAAATGGATCCTCTGAATTATGTCTAATGTAGCATTTCACTTGTAGCATGTTTGATTAACTCATATTTCTCCTTTTTCAGGGAGATGGAGGAGGACCCTTGTTAGTGAACGGAACTCAGATCGGTATAGTCTCGTGGTCCAGGAAACCCTGTGTTACCAAAGGATCTCCTGGCGTGTACGTTGAAGTTTCGTACTACGTCGACTGGATCAAAGAGAAGACAGGGAGAGCTTAAAGAATTCCCACCACTAAATAAATCATGCAACACCGTGAATGTGGTTAAAATTTGATATACACTCTGTAGTTTCCTAATGCAGCACATATTTTGCAATCACATGATGAAATCGGAGAGTTGCACACACTCACACACACACATTTCTTTATGTGATTATGAAATATATGTGCATTACGAAGCTATGAAACTATTTCACTAAATGACAGTGGATAGTTCTGTACATAAACTGAGACTGCGTAGAGCGTAGCTCTTCAATCGAACGGATTGCTTTTTCTTTTTTATTCAGCTTTAAGTACAAGCTGTATATGAAATCTGGCGATATCTGTGATGCGTAATAGTTCATTTTTCTCTGATTTCTTATCACGCCAATCAACGTTATCTTCGTGCCAGTAACGAGTGCTATCTGACTGCAGTGCTGTGTACCATTTAAATACCGCTGTTCGACGGGTAAAAGAGGTTAAAATTTCAAGGGCCTAATTTAGTTCAATTCTAAAATTTATTGTAGTTAATATTTAGAAGTTATTCTTATTATATTTCACAGTTTGCATACTTGTGCTTTTAGAATGGCATTGTGAACTTAGCAAGGCACATACGTCGATTGTAGTTGAGTGAAAGCGTCTTCAGATGATGTTAGTTTAACAATATCGGCACATATGTAACACCATACAAATTTCAGATCTCTTTATTGTGAACGTCTTATGCTTTCACGAATATAAACTCTTAGTTATGAGAAGAAGTATTTTGCTTGGATGTGTGATACGAAATGGCAATGTCCATAGCGTGAAGAACTAATAAGGGCTGAAATACACTCCTGGAAATGGAAAAAAGAACACATTGACACCGCTGTGTCAGACCTACCATACTTGCTCCGGACACTGCGAGAGGGCTGTACAAGCAATGATCACACGCACGGCACAGCGGACACACCAGGAACCGCGGTGTTGGCCGTCGAATGGCGCTAGCTGCGCAGCATTTGTGCACCGCCGCCGTCAGTGTCAGCCAGTTTGCCGTGGCATACGGAGCTCCATCGCAGTCTTTAACACTGGTAGCATGCCGCGACAGCGTGGACGTGAACCGTATGTGCAGTTGACGGACTTTGATCGAGGGCGTATAGTGGGCATGCGGGAGGCCGGGTGGACGTACCGCCGAATTGCTCAACACGTGGGGCGTGAGGTCTCCACAGTACATCGATGTTGTCGCCAGTGGTCGGCGGAAGGTGCACGTGCCCGTCGACCTGGGACCGGACCGCAGCGACGCACGGATGCACGCCAAGACCGTAGGATCCTACGCAGTGCCGTAGGGGACCGCACCGCCACTTCCCAGCAAATTAGGGACACTGTTGCTCCTGGGGTATCGGCGAGGACCATTCGCAACCGTCTCCATGAAGCTGGGCTACGGTCCCGCACACCGTTAGGCCGTCTTCCGCTCACGCCCCAACATCATGCAGCCCGCCTCCAGTGGTGTCGCGACAGGCGTGAATGGAGGGACGAATGGAGACGTGTCGTCTTCAGCGATGAGAGTCGCTTCTGCCTTGGTGCCAATGATGGTCGTATGCGTGTTTGGCGCCGTGCAGGTGAGCGCCACAATCAGGACTGCATACGACCGAGGCACACAGGGCCAACACCCGGCGTCATGGTGTGGGGAGCGATCTCCTACACTGGCCGTACACCACTGGTGATCGTCGAGGGGACACTGAATAGTGCACGGTACATCCAAACCGTCATCGAACCCATCGTTCTACCATTCCTAGACCGGCAAGGGAACTTGCTGTTCCAACAGGACAATGCACGTCCGCATGTATCCCGTGCCACCCAACGTGCTCTAGAAGGTGTAAGTCAACTACCCTGGCCAGCAGGATCTCCGGATGTGTCCCCCATTGAGCATATTTGGGACTGGATGAAGCGTCGTCTCACGCGGTCTGCACGCCCAGCACGAACGCTGGTCCAACTGAGGCGCCAGGTGGAAATGGCATGGCAAGCCGTTCCACAGGACTACATCCAGCATCTCTACGATCGTCTCCATGGGAGAATAGCAGCCTGCATTGCTGCGAAAGGTGGATATACACTGTACTAGTGCCGACATTGTGCATGCTCTGTTGCCTGTGTCTATGTGCCTGTGGTTCTGTCAGTGTGATCATGTGATGTATCTGACCCCAGGAATGTGTCAATAAAGTTTCCCCTTCCTGGGACAGTGAATTCACGGTGTTCTTATTTCAATTTCCAGGAGTGTATAAACCGCTGATGACACAATTTGTGCAAAACAAACATGATGATTCTTGACACATACATTTCGTGTAACGCTTAGGACAGAAAATTGTCAGTTGTTATTTATCCAGATATCATTTTGCAGTGGTATTAGGAACAACAACAACAACAACATCAACAACAGGAAACACAGCTGCTTGCTCTTATCTTCGTGATAGACATAAAAGAAATACAACTTAAAATCATACATGCATTCATATAACTACTACCTATAGATATAGTTACAGATGTAGTTGAGTATCCAATGCTCCTTCGGAAATTAGTTAATAACACTAAAACTACGTTACACTAGAATCAATCTCTCTCTTTGCAGCGGGATGCACTGTTTTCCAACTTTCTCACAGACTGAAAGTCTCCCCTGGACCATGGTATGAACCAAAATCTTGCCTTTAAGGCACAACGCCATCGCCTACCAAGCTACTTTTTCCTTTCTCTCTAGTTTTTGGACATGCTGCCTCTTCTTGATCCCTTCCCTTTAGGTCACCATTTATCGCTGCCATACTCTTTTACAGGGTGTTCTCCACATCAGTGATTTAGCACATAGTCCTTGATATGCATCGTGTTTTGCCTTACGTCCCAAGAATGTTTGATAGATTAAACCTAAACGAGATATTTAATCACTATGAAACTTCCTGGCAGATTAATACTGTGTGCCGGACCGAGACTCGAACTCGGGACCTTTGCCTTTATCGAGCAAGTGCTCTACCAACTGAGCTACCCAAGCACGACTCCTTCTCCGTCCTCACAGCCTTAATTCTGCCAGTACCTCGCCTCCTACCTTCCAAACTTAACAGAAGCTCTCCTTATCCTCGCAGGAGAGCTTCTGTTAAGTTTGGAAGGTAGGAACCGAGGCTCCGGTAGAATTAAAGCTGTGAGGATGGGTCATGATTCATGCTTGGGTAGCTCACTTGGTAGAGCACTTGCCCGCGGAAGGCAAAGGTCCCGAGTTCGAGTCTTGGTCCGGCACACAGTTTTAGTCTGCCAAGAAGTTTCATATCAGCGCACACTCCGCTGCAGAGTGAAAATCTCATCCTGGATTTAATGACTGTGGTAGGTAAATAACATTTGTTTCATGGCTATCTCTCCTTGGAGCCTCTTCATTGTGGAAGGAAGTAAATGGAGAGAGCAACTACGCCTAACTGCTTAAAATGACGTTTACAGTAGTAACACCCGTTTATAAAGGTGTTAATAACGTTCTAATCTATAATTAAAAACCATTCCCTCCCTATTTTCCTAAAAATATTTGAAAAAATAGGTTAAAAATATTGGCTATTTTTCTGCAAATAATCTTATAACAACAACTCGTTTTGATTTCTGTAAAGCATTCTGTACTGAGCAAGCAATATACAAGCTCAAGAACTCAGTTATAATAAAAATAAACAAGAGAAATTACCCTTTGATAGTTTCTATGATTTTGCCAAGGCGTTTGATTGTGTATATTAAAAAAAATGTGTAAGGGAAGCTAAATGGGACATCATTACACGCTATCCCCTTGTATGGGTGAACTCTTATCCTAACACTACAAAATGCAGGGTAACATTAGTAGACTACAAGACCGGGAAAAGATTAAATCTACAGTGATGTCGCATTAAATATGATGTGTAGCGGGGTTAAGTGCTGGTCCTGCTGTAGACATGCACACATGACTTACTATACCTTTCCCAAGGCGCTGTTGGGCTGTATACGTTGGTCACTTGGGTTTTCCTTTACTGCTATGAACACCTGAATGCGTCCTGAGACACTGACCTCTCACAGTTGTGGACAAGTTACTTCCATATCTCCGTGGATGACAAAGTTAGAGTATTTGTCTCAAAACATAGGCCCCTGATTGCGTGCTATCATTTGCAGGAAACTTCCTTTGGATTCTTGAAACGTTTATGAGATTTTACGATTTTTATGACTACATGATTCACGATGTGCAACGGTTCTCAAAACCGAATGATAAGTATTTCATAGCAGTCGACATGTCTACATGGATATAACTGGCAGTGTCGCACGCGATCGTCCGTCTGATATAAAACCCAACAGATCGAGAACGAAATGAGGTATTGTTCTGATTTCGACTTTACGTAAAATTTAGATATCTTATCTACATCTACATCGACATCTACATCACTCTCTACAGTGTATCAACTAAAATCGACCATACCTAAAGCTTATGCAATGGATATTCACCTCTTTAAACTCTTTAAAATTTCGTGCAATGTTTCACTTCCTTCGATACAGCGCAGTTTGTATCAAGAATAAAGGAAATAAATTTAGTTCTCTGTTGAGTTAAGGTATCAGACTATAATATGTGCAAAAATAAAGTTTTTCACCTGATAATTTTCGAAAAACCGGGTGATAAATCTTTCATGTCCGCCAGAATGAGATTTGGCAAGAGGTATAGCCGTATCAAAAGCCGCCCTCGACACGGATTGGAGAGAGCACATTTGTAGCAGCGAAAGGGTTAAATGACCGAAACACACCCATACCAATATCAGCCATGAGAATAATATGAATACAAATGATTCATAGCCAACAGTTTAATCACTGATTTTACAAAGCATCCTATTATGCTATTTCAGACGATTAAAAATGTCTTTCAGGTACAAGTAGTAGAAATCTATGAGTAGTGAATAGATGATGCTCCGTGTGTGACTTTCGTGTGGATTCATATGTATAATAAACTGAGATGGTACCGGAATATGCATGAGTTAACTAGAAAACTCAGTTCTGCATGCCCTAAATTTACAAATACCTCTCATTATATTGCCCTGCATACAAGATTCCTAGTGTATTCTGCATACTCACTGCTACAGTACGGAATACTCTTCTGACAAAAGTTAATTTAGGATACGTTGTGCAATACACTACCCTAAAACTACAAGTAAAAGTAATTTTCATGTCGACTGTACATCCCTTTCGCGATTCAGAATAGAATTTCATAATATGTTGCAACAGTCTACAACAGGTTTCAGGTAATCATCAAGCAAGAAATTAAAAATTTCCTAATATTCAAAAAGTAAGTAAAGGGATATCACATTAGCCACTACTTCCACAATTTATTGGAATATTTCGACTCAGGCATGTAAGTTCTGCTTAACTAACTTTTTATTAAATAGACCTTGACGTAGTCCGTTTGTAGCAGCTGATAATTGTGTGTAGTTACATAAACGCTTTGTACAAAGTATTATATAAACCAACAGTTGAGTAATGTGACTGAAAATGGTTCAAATGGCTCTGAGCACTATGAGACTTAACATCTGATGTCATCAGTCCCCTAGAATTTAGAACTACTTAAACCTAACTAACCTAAGGACATCGCACACATCCACGACCGAGGCAGGCTTCGAACCTGCGACCATAGAAGTCGCGTGGTTCCGGACGGAAGTGGCTAGAACCGCTCAGCCACCGTGGCCGGCATAATGTGACTGAACTATTGAAGTTGCCAATAACATGAAACGCTTCCAAGAGTGAGACTGCTTATTAGCTCTGTACAAGTCATCCACTCTGGGTAGGAAACCACTACTATTTTTATAGGATAGATGGCCTGTCGATCTGTGGGGCGTTATTAGTTATTGCTAGTTTTATTGCTCACTATACATCTTGTAGTTGTAGCCTCAGCAACAACCAGTTTCTGCATAGGCTGTAATGTAATCCGCTGTCATCAGTGGAAGCCTAAAGGCTGCCTGGAGGTTTCTGCGCCAGTCCATAGCATAGGCTGGCCACTCATGGTCAATCATAATTAGTACACATTTATTCAACACTAAACTTCTATTAAATATTCCTAATATGCCAATTCCTACCATCTGAAATGGTATTTCTGATTCTAGAAACCTATGGAGCTGTATTCTGTGGTGACTGAACTGTAAACATTGAGTACGTGGGATGCTGTTTCTGATATGCTTTTCCACATCACCATGTGCTTTTCACCGAAATATTTCTGTAATTCATCTATCAGTCGCTATTTTACATCCATGTCCCAACAGCACATGGTCAAATGGCTTTCATAACATTTCGCTTTGGAGTGCTGCAGAAATGAAGACATGTGTTCTACATTTTATTGACCTACACAGTAAACATTCATGCATTAGAAAGTGTGGCTACTTCCTGTAGAACTGGCATTTTTTGTCAGCTGCTTGTGCCTTCCTTCACTCTGTCAGAACAACCTATGTACTTGTAACACTATGATTTTTCTTCTAAGTGTTTCCACTTTTGTTTGCTGAATTTCAGGCTTGTAAACTACTTCGTATCAAAAATCACCTCAGTGCCGATCCTGTCTGTTAACATGAAGGGTCTGCAGTCCCAGTAACCACTTCAAGAATTCATGATAGAAAACTAATTTAAATTTATGACCATGTAGCTAACAGCAGAAACACAAAATACTGTATATTGAAACACCTCTCTTTTCGCTGTAGAACTGTTGTGCTCAGCCCTATTCAGCTGACATCGTGCATATGCTGCTGGATAATCCTTTCCATATACGTTTTGGCTCGAAATGGTACCTAAGGCATTGTTATTTGCATCACATGATAGTACAAATGCTTTCGTAAAATCAAGGAAAAGCAATATAGGATCTTATTTCTGTGTCTCCTTTATATTTTGAAATGTTGTTTGACATTCTGATGTAACACCTTTCTTCAGTAATCTAATCAATGGCTGTGCAAATTTATTAGCACCGCAACCTGATCATTTATGTTCCTTACATGTGCTGTAATCCTTTGTATAAAAGAATACCTCTTGTTCAGAATGTCATTATTTGATAGCAGTTTTGCCAGACATAAAACTTGCTACAGTACATTGACATCTGCTCTAACCCAAATTAACTTACATGAGCTTGTCAGTACTCTGTTATGTGAAACAAGCTTTAATAGCCTTGTATACAGTTTGTTTGGCATTACCTTAGAAATGGGTGTACCTTTCACATAGAAACATCAGAAACTGATGTACCCATTGATAACAAATGCTTGTTGTGTTCAACTGTTTGTTGCAAAGATCGATTTTAGTATGATACGTAACCAGAAAGTCTACTGCAGAAAATACTTGTCCCACAGTTGGAAACACTTCCATTTGCTCACGAAAATTTGTATTTCCTGCCTTATTCGAGCTGTGTAGTGCCTACAGAATTTATATTATTATCTTGTAGTGCATGCAGTCTGTATCTTGGAGTGTTCAGTCTCCTCTTGCTCACAAAGTCCAGCCTCACAACCGATTACATGCATCTCTGTTTCCACTTGAAATCTACACTTTTTGTTATTTACCCAAGCTATCAAGCAACAATCCATCTTTGTGTGTGCTCTCACAATGCTGTTTTTACAGGGAATGCTGTCTCATAGATGGGACATTCCTTCTGGTGCTTAACGCCTTATTTTCTTGGTGTGGCTCTGAGCACTATGGGACTCAACTGCTGTGGTCATAAGTCCCCTAGAACTTAGAACTACTTAAACCTAACTAACCTAAGGACAGCACACAACACCCAGCCATCACGAGGCAGAGAAAATCCCTGACCCCGCCGGGAATCGAACCCGGGAACCCGGGAGTGGGAAGCGAGAACGCTACCGCACGACCACGAGATGCGGTTCTTGGTGTGCTTGATCCGTTTCCTGAATGTACATTCCTGAGTCTTATGCTCGATTGTAGTATTATGGCTGGCGACATTGTGCCTTCAAACAATATAAACATTCTTTACCAGACAAATATAATCTCTGGTCATAATGATTTTTTTGTTGTATTGTGTACTGATTGCAAATGGATCCTGCAGCTAAATCACCAGGGTATCCCATACGCATTGGCCGTGAAAGAGTTGGGGGAATTTCTGTTAAGAAATGCCCAATGCTCCGTTCTCTGCTTCCCTGAACATGACCCTATCCGCATCTGGATTTTACGTGACCTGTCAAACCACAAATTCTAGAATGTGTGGGAAGGAGATACCTCTCATGACTCTCTTACACTGAAACAAATATACTGATTCACTTGGCGGTCTAAAAGTTACTTTCCAGTCCTATTCTGGATATGGAAAAAATATAATTTTCTATGAACAAGTGACAGTGCTTTTTTCTGATTCATCCGATGGACCTAATGCAAACGCTGGTTGCTGGCAAGCCTCTGTCGCCTCTGTTGGTGTGTTGGGTCATAACAACTTTCAGGGTTGAAGTCCTTCTTAGGCTTGTCCAACACTTATTTCCACCAAGTGTACAGTGATGTTGGGGTCGACTGCTTCTGGTATCCAGTTTGTAACAGTCAACCCATATCCGAACTGTAAAGTAGTACTATTTTTCAGGATATGTGGCCTGAAGACCTGTAAAACGTCGTTTGATGCAAATAAAACCAGATTAGTGGATACTCATTTTATTGTTCAATATACATCTCTGGAGCTGTGGCTTCAGCGACAGCCAGTTTTTGGGTCAGTCATAGTGGAATCTGCTGTCATTAGTGGCAGACTACAGGCTCTCAATTGGTCGCTGCATCGACCTGTAGCATAGCCGTGCGACTCTTCGCCTGGCAGGTTGCACCCACGCCGATCCGTAGGCGCTACCTGGGTGGCAGATCCACTGCAAAGTTGACAGGAAGAGCTCAGTCCCTCTCTGGTCCCTCCTTGTATTGCCCCGTCAGGTGGACCATAGTTTCGGGTGACGTGAAGTCTGATGTCTTGATGTTCGCTGATTCTGGATGACCAGTTTGGTGGGCCCTCTAGTCTGTATGATGCCAGAGTATCACAGCGGCTTATGTCAGGAACTGGAATGGTTTAGTTGATCCACGGACTACCCATCAGTGACAGTTTCTAGTCCTGGAATCCAGCTTCATGCTCACAGAGCTGCTGTAGTTATGACAGGCAGTGAGAGTATGACTGGCAAGTGTGATAATACTCGAACAATTTAACGCAAGATGTTACAATACAATAATCAGAGAACCCAATTCAAACAACACGTAGGGCGTTGATCCTACAGATAGAGTGCCGCTAGTGCAGCTGGTCAGGTAATTTTCTGAAAGGAGGAGAGGCTTTGCCATATGACGTCATTCGTAATAAGTGGATCGGTCCAATTTATTACGAGTGGAGAGCGGTCTCTAGTTCTGCTACATTTAATTCAGGGATTTGCTTCAGTACCATAACTGAACCATCAGGTCCCTGACAGGAGCTATTGCGTACTATCTAGTGCACCTTCTTTATGTTTGTTCGGTGTGCTCTTGCCTTGCGCTTTTATGTTGAGCTCATTCTCTCTCACAAACAGAAGCGTCGATGTCACTCTTTCGTTGACTGACTAACCGTGTCGAATTGTTTACGCCTTGCAGATAGCTTTATTGACACCTCCATGCCGAGCTGTGGGGACTTACAGTCTTTTTCCCTCCCATTCCCGTACTATCTCGATATGTAACCGATCATTACAAGAGTCCTCGGTCAGGGCTGGAACACAACTTTCACTAATCTGTTGCCTACGAGAAACATCATAGTAAATTCGTCTCTTAGTAAGGTAGTCTGTCCCGTAAATCCACAAGCTATTCTCTGTGGCTACCCATGTAATCAGAAGATAGAGGATTACTAGTAGAAGAGTTGACAATTTGCGACACTAAATATTTTATTTTATTCTCTAACAAAATCAACTGTCACGGAAATTTCCAAGAGATCGCTGGAACAATAAATGTTCACTATTATCATCCGTGGCACCATGAATATTGACGAATGATCATTTAATAATTGTGTATCCGTGCATGACAGTCATACTGTTGCAAATTTGTACACTTCTCACTAAAAATCTTGTTCATAAGAACACATGATTCTTTTTAGTCGGTGCGTCTTTCTACTGACTGATTGTAGAATCTCATGAACGGTACACACAAAAAACTGCCTGTAGCAGTTTGCGCCATTTTCTAATTTTTGTTGTTGTTAGACAGGAGGCTGTGTCTTGCACTACATACTGTGTAACAAATCTAAGATATGACGTTTTCGAAACCCTATAACTTCCTCCCATAAGTATGAACTTTAACTTACGGATGCCTACAGCGCCCTGCAATCCAACCCTCGGGCTAGGCGATGCTTCGAACTACAAGGAACACAAGGGAAAAAAGGGCTACAGCTCACAAGGAAAACTCCCCATCGCACTTCCCTCCCCCGCCCCCCTCCACCCCTCTCCCTTTAAATTTAGTGGTAAGAGGCCGAGTGGACAGCACGTCAAAAACTAAACACATATAAATCATGAAAACAGGAAGATGGTGTACTGAACTGTAAAAAAAAAAAAAAACCAAAATAGAAACAGTCAAAGAACAAAAAGTGCAACATTGAGGGAACAAAAGAACCGACGGTTCGGGGTAAAGTGGTCACAGTTAGACTGCAAATCGGGAGAATCGTCTTCACAGCTCCCTCGTACCTTTTCTTCGGGCACTGTTTGCTGTATTCAAATTATTTTGTGTCGTGGTGTGACGTCAGTTTACAACAGTGATATGTAAGGAAGGGATTTATAATGAACATTGATTTTGCAGAACTACTCTGTTAGCAGCCGAAAGAAATGGGCTTTCGAATGGGAAGCGCAAACCTCTGATGTCAAGGCGACAAATCAAGCGAATCCTCCACCGGCATTAGGGATAGTGTATAGTACCTAATTTGTACGCCTCGTGAGTGAGTGAGATATGACTCTTTGTCCTTTTGAGGTGTTTGTGCAAATGTGTATGTGATCACTCCCAAGGAAATAATGAAAACGTAATAGTTTGTCACATAACCTGCAACAAATGCATGCAACAATTTCAAAATCATACAGTTTCTCTGTGCTCTATCACAACATGGGGTTTTAACGTTTTTGAAGTAGCGATCCGTTTCGTAAGTTTTGATTCTTGAATTCCTTTGTTGTAACATAGTTCACATCCGTTTATTCGTTGTTTTCATTTCTGTGACACGTTTATATGATATCTAGCCTTCTCTCACTATTCATCACATTTACTTGCGACGGTAATGTATTGATACCACATGACTCATATTTTATAACCAATGTGTAGTACGACAGCTTCCAAGGCTACAGAAAGAGAAGAAACATTTCAATGATCGAATGGATAGTTCATAAAATTGTGAAAACAGTGGCACGAAGGGATATTTCGAAACCGGCTCTCCGCTGTCGCATTTCAATACGATGACCACGACGCCCTGTCTGTTACACTGCCCTAAATTTTGCACTTGGTAAGCTTGGACCATTCACTCTTTTTATTTTGCTTTTTTCTCGTAATTCAGAACGCCTTCTTTCCGTTTTCATGCTTGATCTGTATTCAGTTTTTGACGGGCTATCCTCTGGGCCATCTTACCACAAAATCTGAAGGGGTGCAATGGGGTGGGTTCCTCGTCAGGATAGCATTGAGGAGTAAGATGGGTTAATCACGTCACATTGACACCAAATTTCACTACCCTTTGCCCAAAACCACTGTCGGCGTGCCACAATGTACTAAGGTCGCCACAGCACCCCATATTAAAATTTCATCTTTTCTTTTAATGCCTCTGTGACTGAGGTCATAATGGCGACACCCAGTGTTGAAATCACGCGGTTGTCTTATAGGCGTTCGAGTAAATCATTTCAGACACACTGCCACTCAGAATCGACGTTGAAAGGACTCAGGTGGTGACACAAAAGGGCATCTTTGAAACTACTTCTTTCTCTAGGTCGTTGATTCTCACACATTTCGCGGTCGAAGACGAAAGTGCGATGAGCAACAGAAAGAAGTTCTCGACAACCTTTGACACACGTTTGTTACCCTCGGAGGTTTCAACCCTTCTCTAAGGACACTGTGGAGCTGCATCACGATTGAATGTGATCAATACCCTTAGTGACATCTACTCACCTTTGCTGAGCGCATTAGAAATGTAGCTCCAGAAATTTTGACACCAATTCAGCCTGGCAGATGCTGTAGGGCCTGAGGATTAGGCAACCCCGTTGCTTGGGTGGGGCTTGCCTACCACTGTGGTCTTTTTTCGCACACGTCGACACCCTGATGTCTGAAGTGTCACCGAGCCCAAGAGTGGCATCACAGATCGCCATGCTTTAGCACCATTACAGAGGAAAGTTGTAGGCACCTTTGAGACAAATTTCAAACTTATGCTTCGCAATGGGAGGCAATAATGAGGCTTGGAAAAAGTGATCCTTTAATTCTGTTGTTCAGGGTGTATTATTGAGTGACTCTCTCAGGTACTGGAACCTTTAAGCGAGTATTGGTTGCAGGTGGCCTATCTAATGGCTCCCAGGACAACAAAAACGGATTGAGAGATATAACGCTACATTAAAAGCTTAAGACAATAAGACATACATTATAGTTCGAAACTGCTTGTTTTTCTTCAGACAGGGTGAAATTCGCTAGAGATACTGATGGAATAGAGGGTAATTTTTCCACCCTGTACAGATTCTAGGAATTGATCGATGAGAGAATACGGAACAAAAAACGATTAATGAACTAATTTCCGTAAATGAATGGTTTCCACGGTAGAGACAGTTTATTCAGTTATACATTATTATTGAGACTGCGGTCTAATACGCACTGTACCACGCAGCCACAGTTACAGCATGTGCTGAAAATGGTTTCCATGTGCCTGAACGTATGTGCTTCCGCGCATTAGCATGTTCTGTCTCTCACGTGCACATCGGCTGGGCTGCATCCGAAAGTGTCAAAGTCAGCATGAATATGCTGCTCCAGTTGGACGTCAACGCCGAAGTGCGATGGAACAACATCAAATGTAGCCGCCACATAACCGTTCGAATTATCAATGGCACCTAATCCAGCAGGGGAGCAAAGTCACCCGCAAGAAACGCCGATAGTTCCGGCCTGTTAAGTAACGTGTAAGGAACACTGGCTCCAAAATACGATCGCCAATTATCCCGGCCCGCACATTCCAGCTGCACAGATGCTGATGATTCACTGTCACCATACCATGGCTGTCCTGCCTGTTATCCCACAGAAGACTACTATGAAAGTTGAAGATATCACTCCGCTTAAAGGTGGCTTCATCTGTGAATAGGATGCCTGACACAAATCCGGAATCGTGATTTCCTGGTGAAGAAACCAGTGACAATGCTATTCTCGATGTGGAAAATCTATACTAGTAAGCCTTGAACACGCTGTAAATGGTAAGGGTGGTAACATTTGTCATGGAGAGTGTTTCACACGACCGTCTGGCTTACCCCTGTACTGGCGGGTCAACTGCCTGGTACTGACACTGTGGTCATTTCCCACAGTGTTTAACGGATGTTCCTCCAACTCTGGCGTCCGAGCATTTCTCGTACATCCTTCATGATTTCCTGCTTCCTGAAACAACCCTGTCTCAGACAAACGGCGAAACACTGTAGCAAATAATGAATGCTGTAGTTGTTGTCGGCGGGGATATGTCTCCTGATACAACCTTGCTGCCTACCGCCCGTTGCCGCTTAATTTCTCGTACGTAAACACCATGTCAGCAAGATCTCGGTTAGAATACGGAACCATTGTGTGCAAGACTGTATTCCATCCTCTGCAATGTGAGTCAGCAAGAGAAGTTAATCACATACAACCCACTTAGTAATTATTATGACAGAAGAGGGTGCTAGGGCATGACTTATGAGGAACAATACCACCCTCTAAAAGGAAATGCTACATACTGTAACTGTGGCTGCATGGTGCAGAGCGTATTAGACAGCAGTCTCTGTAACAAAGTATGGTTCAATAAATTGTCTCTACCATGGAAACCTTACAGTTATGGACATAAGTACATTAGACCATCTTTTGTTCCGTATCCTCTCATCAATCAGTCCCTACAGTTTGTATTTGATGGAAAAAATCAACCTGTAAATGTAGATATTGGGATGAAAAGCATGAAGCATATGCGAAATATTTATCACATATGTGTATGCCGGCAAAGCCATGGGTAAAAAGCTCCTTCTAAACCCGTGTATAGATTTCAAGCAAACTTGGTACACATATTACTATGTGTAAAGAAATAATGTGGGGATAACAACCAACAGTCTCCCGTTAGGGTACGTGTGAGAACGTGGAGAGAGAAAGGGAAGGAAAAGATGAACAGACAGAGAGGGGAAAGGAGGAGATGGACGCAGCTGTGAGGGAAAGGAGGTGTACAGACTCAAGAGGAGGGAAAATGAACAGAGAAAGTGGAGAGGAGGAGGGAAAATGAACAGAGAAAGAGGAGAGGAGGTGAAAGACTGAGAAAGGAAAGGAGAAGAGATGGGAGAGGAGATGGACTGAAAGAGAGATAAAGTGGAGATGTACAGAGAAATGGGGAAGGGAAAATGGACAGAAAGAGGAAGAGGAGGAAATGGAGGAAGGAGAAGAGGAGGAGGAGGACAGAGAGAGGGGGGCAGATGAACAGAGGGAGAAGGAGATAGAGAAGGTGAGAAGGAAATAGATGGGGCAGAAAGAGATGGAGTTAGAAGGGGAAGACGGAAATAAGGGGATGGACGAGATGGACAGAGTGGGAAGTGAACAGAGAGACAGGCAGCAGCAGATGGACAGAGAGAGTGGGGTAGTAGCATGTGGATAGAGAAAGGGGAAGGAGGAAACGTGAAGAAAGTGGGGGTAGGAGGAGACTGCTTTTTTTCTGTCATCAGCCTTCTGACTGGTTTGAAGCAGCCTGCCACGAATTACTCTCGTGTGGGACATTTTTCATTCCAGAGCAGCAGTTGCAACCTACGTTGTCAATTATTTGCTGGCTTATTCCAATCTCTGTTTCCCGCTATAGCTTTACTCTCTACATTTACCTCTAGTACTATGAGGGTTATTCTCTGATGGCTTAACAAATGCCCTATCATCCTGTCTCTTGTTCCGGTAATTGTTTTCCATGTATTCCTTTCCTTGCCTGTTCGGCAGAGAAACTCCTTCGACATTTTCAGCATTCGTCTGCACTACCAAATCTCAAATGCTTCTATTCTGTTCCTGTTTCCCACAGTTCATATTTCAAAACCATACAACTCTGTGCTCCACATTCTCAGAAATGTTTTACTCAAATTAATCCTATACTTGACACTAGTAGACTTCTCATGGCCAGAAGTGACCTTTCTGTCAGTGCTAGTTTGCTTTTTATATTCTCCTTCCTCCTTCCGTCCTGGTTCATTTTGCTGCCAGTGTAGCAGAATTTCATGATCCCCTTTATGATGTTAAGTATCTCACTGTCGTCATTTCTGCAACTTCTCATTACTTACCTGTTCCTTCGATTTACTCTCAGTCCATATTCTGTATTCATTGGACTGTTCATTCCGTTCAACAGATCCTGTAACTCTTCTTCACTTTCGCCCAGGATGAAAATGTCACTAGCAAATCTTACCATTGAATTTGAATCCCACTCTTGATCCTCTCTTTTATTTCCGTCATTTCTTCTTCGTTGTATAGACTGAACACTGGGCGCGAAGTCCAGGTCGCCATAACCTATGACTGTTTTTTGATTTTTCTTCAATCTTGCCTCCACTATCAAGTCCAACGTAAGGACTGCCTCTCTGGTGCCTTTATCTTTCATAGAGTCAAACTGAAAATCTCCCAAATCTTCGGTTTTCTTTTCCATTCTTCTGTGTATGATTCTTGTTAGCAGTTTGGATGCTTGAGCTGTTAAGCTGATTACGCGATAATTCTTGTAATTGTCGGCTCTTAGTGTTTTCGAAATTGCGTGGATGATGTTTCTCTGAACGTCTGATGGTATGTCGCCGACTCATACCTTCTACACAATAACGTGAATAGTCGTTTTGTCGCCACTTCATCGAAACGTTTAAGAAATTTCGATGGAATGTCATCTACCCCTTCCGCATTACGTGATCTGTAACTCGTCCAAAGCTCTTTTAAATTCTGATTTAATAGTGGATTCCCTATCTCTTCTCTGTCGACTCCTGTTTCTTCGTCCGTCGCATCACGAAGCAAGTCCTCTAGACTAATATAAATGCAATAAATAAATACCCTGGCAACTGCAGGTACTCAGCTAGAACGTTAATATACAAATCCATGAGGGTAGCATGTTATAACGAGTGCTGCTCTTGATACACATCAATTAACTTCCGAACAGCGTTAGTCATGAGGAAGGAATTCTGTTTGCAGATGACTGCAATATTCTTGTCACTGATAAAATAAGAGAACTCCTTGCCGAGAAAAGAAATGAAACCGTCAGGGAAGTTAATATCTCGTTAATATCCAATAAAGTGACATTTCTAAGAATTTGTTGAACCTAAGTTGAGTAGTACAGATGCATTGAGATTCTTGGAAAAACAAAATAATTGACATAGGCTTTCCAACAGTGTATAACACCTAGAGTTTTCTAGGCACGCCGGCCGCGGTGGGCGAGCGGCTCTAGGAGCTCAGTTCGGAACCGCGTGTCTGCTACGGTCGCAGGTTCGAATCCTGCCTCGGGCATGGATATGTGTGACGTCCTTAGGTTAGTTAGGTTTAAATAGTTCTAAGTTCTAGGGGACCGATGAGCACAGCTGTTAAGTCCCATAGTGCTCAGAGCCATTTGAACCATTTTTTCTTCTAGGCACATAATATTAATACACACTCAGTTCCTAGCTGTGGAATTCTTTCCTGGTAGGCACTGGATTTTTGAACTACACCGTGTGAGTAGTTTTACCAATAAGCTGTGAATTTTTTGGCAAGAAGTGAAACATTTACTTGACACAAAATCTCTTAACATAGGGATGTGCAATTGTGAAGTCTGAACGAATTGGAGCAGTTTGAAGATGTGGATACTGTGAGGACTGTGGCTTTTCACATTGTACTGCTGCGTTGGGGCACAACCGTATGTGTCCCTTGTCTAGGGTGCGCAGTGTTCCATGTTGATGAGTTTCAGTCGCCTCACTGAAGCAGCCCAAGATAGTGTATAAAGGATGGCAACATAGCAACTTATAATTTGAAACTTCCTGGCACGTTAAAGCCGTGTGATGGACCGAGATCGAACTCGGGACCTTGGCCATTCGCGGGCAAGTGGTCTACCATCTGAGCTACCCAAGAATTCACGGCCCGTCCCCACAGCTTCAATTCTGTCAGTTCATAGTCTCCCCGACTAGTTCTGCAAGGTCCTCAGATGGGGTTTTGTTAAGTTTGGAAGGTGGGAGACGAGGTACTGACAGAATTGAAGCTGTGCGGAAGGGGCGTTAGTCGTGCTTGGGTAGCTCAGACGGTAGAGCACCTGCCCGCGAAAGGCAAAGGTCCCGATTTCGAGTCTCGGTCCGGCACCCAGTTTTAATCTGCCAGGAAGTTTCATATCAGCGCACACTCCGCTGCAGAGTGAAAATCTCGTTGGAAACTTGTATTTTGGTTCGTTTTACTGTTGTGAGTATATTGGACGCACATGTCTTATAACACCTCCACTCCCGTACTACACTTTGTAATGACACGTATTCCTAAGGACCCGTACACTATGGAATAGTGCACATCTGATATTATTACCCATTTTTCTACTAATGACGATAAACAAAATCTCGGTTAAATGGAATATTATTCAATGGTCGATTCGAAATTTCAGTTCTTAGTTGTTCTGATTTCCTGTTCATTAATATGTACAGTTAACTGAAAGAAACTTACGGTCGCCAGCTCGCTGCAAAAGCAATTCCACTATACCAAAATATTGAAATAATGACAATAGTAGCGTAATTCAGCTCATTTCGTTATTAGCAGGCGACACTTCTCAACTTCTCACAATACATTGACACTGCTACGAAATGGAAATGCTACAGCAAAAGGATGGTTTCGTTCCTGACTATTGAACGGAGTAGCTGCTCAAACCACTGGCACTGCCCATTAAATTCTCTTTAGCAAAAGGATCACATCCAACAGAATATTACAACTTTACTCACCTTAACGCTTAATGTTGGCTGCCATCAATATATCTGTGGTGGAATATGTTTGCATTTGCTCTTGTATATTAGTTTCGAGAATGGAGCAATAAATTAATATACTTTCAGTCGCAGCTATCTTATCGATAACTGTCGCATGATGATCACTGCAATGCATAAGACGTTAATTTAGTTAATCAGTAAGAAATAATGTAAAATCGAAAATTCATATTCATGTTAAATGCTCTTTCTATCTAAGAAGCAATGTTTAATAAAAAAAGCCTGAAAGCTGTTACAGGAAACATGGTAGTACTGACGACTGTTACAATCATTTAATGTATGACCAGTCACTTCTGTAAAATACTTTGTGAATAGTTCTCTCAAGAAAGTTTGGTTATTTCCTTTTGGTTTCAGAAAACACACATCAGAATGTCGCTAGTATACTGTTGCTCAATTGTGAGCAGTTAACATAAAGCATTGTAAAAGTTTCGACTGTTTAAAACCGATCACAGAAAAAGAAGTTATTAGATTACTGTTCACTCATTTAAATAAATTTCTCTCTTAATACAGCTCGGAATTTCACTTAAGGAAAGCAAGTATCCTATCATGGAAAATTTTCAGGTTGGAACGTAACAATTACTATCACAACGAAAAACTATAATTTAAACACTATCTGTTCTAAACGCTGGGATGTCTCTATAAACTCGTACGATAAACTGGTTAGACCTTACTTTGTGCTGAATCCTCTTAGGTGCCTTGGAGGATAACGTTACGTAGCAAAAAATGGTACAGGATCTTCATTGTGTCGACTTACAATAAACAACACTGAACTCACAGTACGTTTTGTTGCCAGTTAAGGTCTTGAAGTTTTGTACTGTCCCCACATAATTCTAAATACTGCCTGCCCACAGAAAATTTTCTCATTGCAGATTGTAACGACGAACATTTCAGCACCATCATAAACACACACAAATCTCAGCACACTTTGACTGTAATATATTTTACGTCTAAACCAGAAGCAGTCCAGTAAAGCAATGCAGTGCAACTCCAACAGCTGTTTCGAGCACAGGTGCTTCAGAAGACATTAATGAAGCCTATCGATCGATACTCTTACAGGTAATGTTACGCCCATGACTAATACATCGTGTCAACATACAATACTTTAAACATTTATCATTAATGTATTGACATACAGCTTACTGAATTAAATAACATTAATAAATATGTCCACAGCACGAAAATTACAGAAAATATACACAATCCTAACCATATATTAAAGCAAAAATATGGTGTCGGTCTTTTACAGAGTATTCAGTCTTCAGTCGTTTGTGCTTCTGTTTTTTCTATATTCGTTAACTTTCAGATGTAGAGCTTAGGAGATACGTGATCTTAGTGGGTGATACAACAAACTGAGGACCGTATTTTAAAATAATTTTTATTCAGTTTTAACGTTCAAGTTTTCCGCTGTAAATATAGAAGTCACACCTCTTAGAAATATATAAGTCCTTACACTTTGTAACACCTCCGATTTATGTACCTAGACCCGATCCGGATCTGAATAGCAGCCCAAATAAATATTAATTAATGTGACCGTGTACCTAATGGGGCTGGCAATCGGATTTGACTGCTACGGAGTTGTTACATTCCATTTTGTCCTTCTCAAATGCTGTAATAATGAAATGTCCGGTGACAAGAAGAAACGCCAACACAGCTTCACTAATCAAGTACCTATATTCGTCTCAAAAACATAAAAGGAAGGAGACAGCCACTGCCTTCGTCATACATATTTAATTACGGCTAATCTCAGCACAGGCTTCCTCGCTATTCATTATCGTCACACGCAAATTCAATCACTGCCATCCAACACTGCAATCCAAATGATGCCGGCGCGGTAGACGCGGAACCACAAATATCGGCACAGAAATATCACTGATCAGCCTCGTAATTACACATTTTCATTTTCCCGTATTATTCTAACACAAAGGGGTTAAACCGCGGCGATGGCCACTCCCTTTGTCCATTATAATTATCCGGGCTGTTATGCCGTGGTCGGTTGATGAATTCTGTGGTGATTCCCAACGTTTCGTCTCCGACTGCGGGAGACATCTTCAAGGGGGTCCGTAGCTTGATGGAAGGTCCAACACACACACTGGCTCGTCAGTAGCGAGCCAGTGTGTGTGTTGGACCTTCCATCAAGCTTCGGACCCCCTTGAAGATGTCTCCCGCAGTCGGAGACGAAACGTTGGGAATCACCACAGAATTCATCAACCGACCACGGCATAACAGCCCGGATAATTATAATGGACATGATATTTCCGGCCGTGAAAGTTTACGTTTTAGTATCGGCCACTCCCTTTGTCGGTAAAGCCATGCATTACAGCAACAGGCCTTCACACGGCTCGGCCCGCAACCTGGGAACTGACTCAACACTACACTCGCTCTTGCAACACGACACACTATCGATTGTTTGCCCTATCGACCTGTGCCGAGTGCAAACTTATAGTAAGGGCCTACGGACCCCTTACAACTTAACAATCAGTATTCACGTGAATT
Source organism: Schistocerca serialis cubense (assembly GCF_023864345.2). Lineage (NCBI taxonomy): Eukaryota > Metazoa > Arthropoda > Insecta > Orthoptera > Acrididae > Schistocerca > Schistocerca serialis. The sequence goes on along the minus strand of NC_064642.1, from coordinate 512,377,832 downwards.
TCAACCAACATTTGGTGATTTATTACTGCACAAACCCACTCAGTTTTCTCCCTCTAATTGCCTATTTGAACGTGCTGTGGCCGCACACTTCGTACATCATAGCACCTACTGCATCGGCAACCCACTTTTCGTTGAATCATCAAGGGATGCCTGCATCACAGGGTGTATACTCACCAGGAAAACCAACGTCGTCTGCGTCGCCAAAAAAAAAGACGTACCAGCGGCCACAACACAACACACCACCAGGTCTCCATCAAGGGCCGCCGTTCGTGGAGCCTGCAGAAAAGCTTCACCAGAGGTCGGAGCTAGCCTAGGAATTACACTGCAACGCCAGGCATGTGATCGAAAATAGTTCCGGCAGATACATCCGCCAACGGGCTTTATATGGCAGTGCACTGCCAGCAAAAGGGATGTCAGGAACTGGATCACATAACCGCCCATTGCCATGCCCGTGCGCTGCGGAAAATGCGCCGAATCCCATGAAACCAGGACTTGCAACATGAAACACATGAACCTGCAGATAAAGTGCGCTCTGTGTAGGAGAAACCACAAGGCAGGGTACCAAGGCTGTGAGGTCCACAAAAAACACACACAGAAGGCAAAGAGTGCGAAGGCCGCCCCCCACACACGAAAAAAAGACACCACCACCACATCTAACCACACAGAGAGACAAAACAGGACAACACACACAGACAGAACCTGGGTAAAACCAAGGCCTGACACACTAAGGCAACATACGTGGAAGTGGTTTCTCCACCAAAAAGCCACGGAAACGTCGAGAAATCGACGCAAGATCTTTCACCCCAACACCAGACACACACGCAAGAGCATCACCGGGAAAAGCACAACAACGACCAGGTACACCAAAGCAGAGGGTTCTAGCGAAGCCCACACTCAGTCCACCCCCTCGGATCAGTTGTTAGGCATTATGTTCAAGACCATGAACCTCGTCATGGAAATAATGGAGGAATTCATGGAGGCCCAGAGGCAGAACACTCAGATCCTCGTTGCCCTTGAGGCAGCACTCCAGCAGTCGCTCCACTCTGCAACTTCCTAAGTAGTTTCAAAACCACATCATGGATAGACAACCAAATATCCAAGGCCTGACAATGTTCGTCTTTAACGCAGACGTAATTGTTAATCAAGTGGTCGAGTTCAGAGAACTCATGAAGAAGTTCTCCATCGACACATGCATGATGGGGGAAACCCACCTAAAACCTGGAATAAAGGCGAAATTTCCCAACTACGTTAGCTACCGTAAAGACAGACCACCCCAAGGTGGAAGGGTGGCCATATACATAAAAAGAGGGATGTCTCACCACCAGGTATACTTACCAGCTACCAATAAAATCGAATCAGTGGCGGTGGAAGTAACCACTGCCACCAGACCCCTCACAATTGTTGCAATCTACCGACCCCCACAATACGCGATAGACGAGGGAGACATAGCTGTTCTAGGGCAAACTGAAGGCAAACGCATAACAGGAGGCGACTTCAGTGCCAAATACCCCGACTGGAACTCTAGCGTAACCTCCAGAGCAGGCGCCAAACTGCGACAAGTAGAGCGCGACCACCAATTCGAAAGGGGTCCGGTCGAGCCCACACATTTTCCAAAAAATGGAGGTAGGCCTGACGTGTTAGACATAGCCCTCACTAGGAGGATCACTGGGTTTGTGGCCGCAAGGGCAATGTACAGAATGTCCTCCGACCACAACCCAGTGGTTCTAGAGGTCGATGTGGGGGAATGGGTAGCACTCCCACTGTGCCAGACGTCTTACAAACGTACAGACTGGGAGCGATACCGAGAAACTGTTGCCTCTGATATCGCTCGCACTCCCCCACCTACTGCCGAAACAGTAGAACAAGCGCTGCAGGTAGCATCTTGCAGGCAGCGGAAGATGCCACTCCCCCACAAAGGGACGACCCGCCCCCGCAAGTACAACTCCCGGAACATTTGCTATCCCAAATCCGACACAAGAACAAATTGGCAAAAGAGTGGGAGATCACCACAAATCAGGCCACCAGGAGGCTGCTCAATCGTCTGCGAAGAGGGCTCCAGGTAACGCTCAAGGAGCACAGAAACCAGCAATGGCGAAACAGCCTCACATTTCTCAAAGTAGACGATCTCACACCATGTCAAGCAACCAAACAATTCACCAAAAGACGCACTAGGATGCCGCCACTGCATGGCGAGCGTGGTCTGGCCTACAGCCATGCTGAAAAGGCCAACCCCCTCGCTGACTCCTTCGAGAGGCAGTTTCAAGCGGCAGAACCCCAGGATGACGAAAATGGAGCGGTAGTCCGTCGTCAACTGGCTGTCTTCCTCAATGCTGAGGAGCACCCAGAGGACGAACCCCCACGTTTCGCCCCCGAAGACGTGCCAAAAGTAATTAGGTCCCTCCCTACAAAAAAGCCGCCAGGATGCGACAGTGTCACCAACCAGATAGTCAAAAATCTTCCGCCCTCGACTATCGAACACCTCGCGAACGTCTTCAACGAGATTACTCGCACCCGTGAGTTCCCAGCTTACTGGAAACACGCGGAAGTGGTCGCGATACACAAACCAGGGAAAGACCATTTATTCCCGCAGCAATACAGGCCCATTAGCGTCTTACCAACTCTTAGCAAGAACTATGAGCGCCTCGTGCTAATACCCATGCGTGATCACAACGAGCGACTTCTGCCGGATTTCCAATTCGGATTCCGACAGAAGCACTCCGCCCCACAGCAGATCATGCGAGCAGTGGAAGCAGCTACAGAGGGCTTCAACCACAGAGGCTACTGCGGGATAGTGCTACTTGATGTAGCCAAAGGCATCGGCTCATTATGGCATAAAGAGCTATTATACAAGTTACACACACAAGAGTTTCCCGGGAGCATAGTCAGGTTAATCCAAAGCTATCTCACGAAGAGAACTTTTCCTGTCAAGGTAGAAACAGCCACCTCGACCAAAAGGCGTACTCGTACCGGGCTGCCCTGGGGATCTGTCCTGTGGCCCATATTGTACAGTCTGTATACTGCGGACACCCCACAGCTCCCCTGGTGCACACCACACAATATGCTGACGACACAGCCTTTTACACTCGTAATACGAATATGGAGTTGGTCATTTGTAGGCTACAAAGGCTTTTAGATGACACAGAAACCTGGGCCCATCGCTGACGCATCACCATCAAATCTGAAAAGAAACAGACTGTGATAATCACATCACCTGGAGGCTCGGGAGACGCGGGAGTCCCACAAGGCCCCCCCCCCCCCCCTCTCCTCCTACACCTACATGGATCCTGACTCCCCTGGCGAAGATCCGCCAAGTATCACGGCGTAACCTTGGAAACTTGGAAGCCCCACATAGACGAGGTCCACAGGAAGGTCTGTGCCAGAATGTCCATCCTGCACCCAGTCTTCAACACAACCAGCTCCCATCCCAGCTCTGTAGGAGTAAATGTATATCAGGCCCTTACACGACCAGTAATGGAGTATGCAATCCCTGTCCAGGGATACGCGGCGAAGCAGCATCTGGACAGACTCAAGAGGCTGCAGAAACGTGTCCTGAGAAGGGCACTGCACCTACCCATGGGATTCCCCACCGACGATCTGCACGTCGCTGCCGAAATCCCCCTCCTCAAAGAAAGATTCCAAGATCTGGCAAGGGATTTCTATGAGAGCGCTTTCATATCTGGAAATAACATAGTTCACCCCCTAGGTCGGTATGACATGTCCTGTGATAAGCACAAACGCCCTAAGATGATCTTCGACTACTACGTCTAAGAGAAAAATCCCAATAATATCCAAGTCCCAATACCAACTCACAATCCTTAAAATACGGAACATCTCACCAACCTCAGGCAAGTACAAGACACAACCAGAACACCATCACAGTACACAGCCAATAAAAACAATCCAAGATAATCACACACACAGACACACAACGTACAATGTGGAATAAAAGCCAACAGCCTACAAACTCCTCCATACACATACACAAGGAGGGGAAAGTAAAAGGTGAGAGGGCGGCAAAAGGCAGTTCGAAGCACCGCTCGGAACCAAACGGAGCTGCCGCCCCGGCAGCCACGGCCAGACGCCTCTTCTAGCTGGCCGATCTCTTGGTATAGTCGACGAACCTCTTGACGTTTTAAAACTGTTTGTGTTCGTTCCCCGTGAAGAGTAAGGTCTTTCATTATTATTATTTATTTTGTGTTTGTGTAAATCTGCAGTTGGGATCGAGTCGGTTGTTCTTTTGCATATTGTGTTATTGTTTCGTTTTGGTGAGTCCAATAAATTGTTTTCAAACTTGTGTTTTCCTCATTTCTATTCTGATAGCGCTGATACTTCGGAACGTTCGTCTTAGCACAGAAGAAGATTCCCCGGAGTTCCTCAGACTGACTAAACTCGCTACCCCAACTTTGATGTCCCATGCTGCACGAAACCGAAAACAATCCTACATCCATACATGAAAGCGCAAGTGGTGTTACACGAATATTGCCTATAGAAGCGGAAAATTTGGTGAAAGAAGACAAACGTACATATGAAACATTTGGGAATTAGAATAAGATTTTGACAATGTTTACTAAATTACAATATTTGAAATTCTGAAGGCAGCGAGGATAAAATTCAGAGAACGAACTTGTACAGAAATCAGACTGAAATCATAAGAGTCGTAGGACATGAAAGCAGCAATTGTAGTCTGCCACCAGTATTACTTTTTAAACATACGAAAAACGGCCATGGAAACGAGGAAAAAATTTGAAAAATGAATTGTATTACACCATTAAGAAAAAAGGAAACTTTAAGATTTGCCAGTTGCAATGTCACTCTGTTAGAGAGGATAAATTTCTTGGCAGATCAGTTGATGAGAATGGAGAGTATCTTGAGAACAAGTTATAAGATCATCAACAAAATTAAAACAGTGACAATGGAGTACATTGAAGTTAGGGCATACGACACACACACACACACACACACACACACGCACACACACACACACACATTATATGTGTATATAATGTAAGCGAAGTTTGCCATGCTTGCTGCTATAACTACTCCATAGTCCACCCTCTCATCCCCATGGGAGTTGTATGGTTTGGTAGCCCTACATTCTCATTCGTAAAGAAGGTTTGGGTTATAAGATATGAGTGTCAAAAGAGGTCATCTCACCAAAGGACTTCTCATGGGAAGTCGATGAAATAGCTAGAAATCGAGTGCCGAAGTAGCTGAGACTGTTAAAGAACGTTATAGAAAGTTCCAAAATGTTGCAGGATTTTCCATAGGGCTCTAGAACGTTCCAGAACACTAAAGGATGTTTTCAGCTGCTCTACTTTCCTGTTTTGGTGAGGCTACATTCCAGTTCAGAACGATATTGTCGAATACTTAAGTGGATTCAAGACCACTTAAGACCGTTTTTGAACATTGCAAAGCCGGCCGCGGTGGTCTAGCGGTTCTAGGCGCTCAGTCCGGAACCGCGCGACTGCTACGGTCGCAGGTTCGAATCCTGCCTCGGGCATGGATGTGTGTGATGTCCTTAGGTTAGTTAGGTTTAAGTAGTTTTAAGTTCTAGGGGACTGATGACCAGAGATGTTAAGTCCCATAGTGCTCAGAGCCATTTGAACCATTGCAGATAATTTTTACGAGTGAAATACAAAGACTTTTACGATTTTTAAATATTGTATTTTACGATCGTGACTAGTGATGCAAAATGTTCTCAGACAAAAAAACGAAAATAAATTCCAAGCAAAGCAGGTCTTTTTCAGCTAGTGAGATACTAAAAGTGGTAGAGGACCGCTGGTATTTTTGCAGGAAAATAGCTGACGATGGTGGAAGCGAAGAAGAAGATATAAAATGAAGACTTGATATAGCAAAAAAAGCTTTCTTCTTGAGAAAGTTACGATCTATTTTTTGAAAGAATTTAACTGGAGCGAAGGTTCAATTGACTGCAGTGTCTGAACAGAGATAGACCTATAAACGGTAAATAAGTGTGGAGTGCTGCATTAAACTAGATTTCGGACTGAAGACTGTACCAACAAAACACTAAAACTGACGTGGGTTTTACTTTACTTATACAAGGGGCGATGAAACAGTTTCCGTCTGAAGGCTGTACAGTCCAGAGTCGGTATGCCTATGAGGCAAAATCGTCGTGAGCACTCAGGCAATCACTCCACGGACGCACAAACTGGAAGATAGTTATTTGCTAAAACGCCGTGTCCCGCTGCGTGAAAAATTCCGTAACCGCCTGCTGCACATCCTAGTCCGACCACAATCGTGAACTCTCCAAGACCTTTTTTAAGTGGTCGAAAGCGAGGTATTCGCATGGGGAGAGGTAGGAACTATAGGACGGTTGCTCGGGTGTCACCCAGTTGAGACTGCGTAACCTCTGCGTTACGACATTTGCGTTATGTGGACTTGCTTTATCGTGAAGCAACAGCACCCTTGTCACACCATTCTACAACAGCAGTTTGCTACAAACATGCTGCCTCATACACATTTTTCATTCTCTGAAGTATGCCTACCGGTGTTTGTCCTTCGGCAGCCAAGGATAGAACAACAACACGTTTGGTACTGATTGGACTTATTTGGTAATAACGTCGCCGCAGATCACATTTCCGCATTTACCGTACGCACATCGGACAGCGTACATGTCTATACTCACAGAACCGCATATGATGTAATCTACGTTGCATTTACGCTGCACCGACGCCCTCAAACGGAAACTTTTTGATTGCCCTTGTAACTAGGCGACGGAATAACCAAGAAGCGCAAAGCCACTAAAATAAAAAAAGAATCACGATTAAAATAATCCGAATTTGCTGTCTCGCCGATATTATATCGATGTAAGTTATAAATTTAATATATGAAACTTGAAGACGTGTGAAGAAGTATAAGGGGAGCTACGAAACTTTTAAGAGCTACTGAGGGGGGTAAATGGATAGATTCAATGAAAGTAAAAAGAGTACCTATAATGAAACTCAGAAGGAAACAGCAGAAGATAGAATGAAGATAAGCTGTGAATCTCCTCACGTAGAATACCCAGCTGTAAGACAAATATTTCTCACTGCCGCTTTGGTCAACATATTATCAGAATATAGCAAATAGCTTTTCCAACGTCAAGTTCATTCAATCTGAACGCTGTCTGCATACTTACCGCAAGCGGTAGCTAACAGTAATGACAAAAAGAACAGAAACAAAGGAGCCATGCTACGTCTTTCGGTGGCCGGTCGCTGCTCTATAACTAACATACCCAAAATTATTGCGTGCTTTAATATAGGAGCTTTATCTTATCCATATTGTTAAACAGAAGCCACGAAATGATGAACACAAACACAAAATTTCATTAATAAAGGTGGCAGAGCGTAGCCGTGTTCTTGAGTCATCATCAATTAATGACGCACTCACGGACGTCATTTTGTTAGTGTGAGAGTTTTATCTTGTTAATAGCCCTCAAGCATTACAAACATATCAGAGAATGCTTATTATTATCATATACTTGAGTATACCAAGCCATCTGGTCCCGAGGTTCACGAAGATCTTCAATCAAAGATGACAAACCAACCTCACAGAAGAGGTTGGTATGTATTTGTATCACAGTTATTTCGAGAGAGTTCTTTTGGGTTATTTAAACTGCGCTATTGTTGTGGAACAAATGTTAACTGTACTTTCTCATATACACTCCTGGAAATGGAAAAAAGAACACATTGACACCGGTGTTTCAGACCCACCATACTTGCTCCGGACACTGCGAGAGGGCTGTACAAGCAATGATCACACGCACGGCACAGCGGACACACCAGGAACCGCGGTGTTGGCCGTCGTATGGCGCTAGCTGCGCAGCATTTGTGCACCGCCGCCGTCAGTGTCAGCCAGTCTGCCGTGGCATACGGAGCTCCATCGCAGTCTTTAACACTGGTAGCATGCCGCGACAGCGTGGACGTGAACCGTATGTGCAGTTGACGGACTTTGAGCGAGGGCGTATGGTGGGCATGCGGGAGGCCGGGTGGACGTACCGCCGAATTGCTCAACACGTGGGGCGTGAGGTCTCCACAGTACATCGATGTTGTCGCCAGTGGTCGGCGGAAGGTGCACGTGCCCGTCGACCTGGGACCGGACCGCAGCGACGCACGGATGCACGCCAAGACCGTAGGATCCTACGCAGTGCCGTAGGGGACCGCACCGCCACTTCCCAGCAAATTAGGGACACTGTTGCTCCTGGGGTATCGGCGAGGACCATTCGCAACCGTCTCCATGAAGCTGGGCTACGGTCCCGCACACCGTTAGGCCGTCTTCCGCTCACGCCCCAACATCGTGCAGCCCGCCTCCAGTGGTGTCGCGACAGGCGTGAATGGAGGGACGAATGGAGACGTGTCGTCTTCAGCGATGAGAGTCGCTTCTGCCGTGGTGCCAATGATGGTCGTATGCGTGTTTGGCGCCGTGCAGGTGAGCGCCACAATCAGGACTGCATACGACCGAGGCACACAGGGCCAACACCTGGCATCATGGTGTGGGGATCGATCTCCTACACTGGCCGTACACCACTGGTGATCGTCGAGGGGACACTGAATAGTGCACGGTACATCCAAACCGTCATCGAACCCATCGTTCTACCATTCCTAGACCGGCAAGGGAACTTGCTGTTCCAACAGGACAATGCACGTCCGCATGTATCCCGTGCCACCCAACGTGCTCTAGAAGGTGTAAGTCAACTACCCTGGCCAGCAAGATCTCCGGATCTGTCCCCCATTGAGCATGTTTGGGACTGGATGAAGCGTCGTCTCACGCGGTCTGCACGTCCAGCACGAACGCTGGTCCAACTGAGGCGCCAGGTGGAAATGGCATGGCAAGCCGTTCCACAGGACTACATCCAGCATCTCTACGATCGTCTCCATGGGAGAATAGCAGCCTGCATTGCTGCGAAAGGTGGATATACACTGTACTAGTGCCGACATTGTGCATGCTCTGTTGCCTGTGTCTATGTGCCTGTGGTTCTGTCAGTGTGATCATGTGATGTATCTGACCCCAGGAATGTGTCAATAAAGTTTCCCCTTCCTGGGACAATGAATTCACGGTGTTCTTATTTCAATTTCCAGGAGTGTAGTTTCACTTGTGAATCGACGTAGTTTGTGCAGCATTAATAAATTGTTTCGCTATTTGTCTTCTGCTTATTGGTGAGCAATTTGTGTCTGCACTAATAACTTGTTGATATCTTGAAAACTGAATATTGCAGAAATATTATTGTTCATTCATTGAACTGCAGGCGTGGGTCGTTACCTCGCCTATTAATTGAATTATATTGTACAGTGTCGTTTCGATGAAGGGATCGGATTTTACTATGTGTGAGCATCGTAATACTGAATTTTCTTGAGAGATGCCATTTGATCTGCTGGGTACTCCTTTATTTTTTGAAAATTGTTTGACTTATTATCATATTGAGTTGCATCATGTATTTGTATTTGGTATATGCGTGATAAGATACCTCGTGTGTGTGTTTTAGAAGTGCCCGGTGCTTGCGTTACCCAATCAGTGTGTGCTGCGGCACGTTCAGACTAGCGGGCGTCGCTGGGGTTCGAATCCGGTCTCTCAGTGTTTTACCAGGGAGCGGAACTTTTGTTTTGCAGAAGCAACCGATATTTGTAGTTGTACTGCTACTTTGTTCGTTAGTTCATCGCACCACTGGGAGGTCAAATTAACTATACTATAACCTTGAATGATGTTCAATTTCCCATTTCCCGGGCCTTCCAATCCACAAACAACAAATGATGATTGGCGACGTACTTTTCTGCTAGCAGAAGATGGTTGATTTGGGAGTAGGGTTAGTTAGCTATTTAACTGTTGTCAGCTGAGAACAAGAGTGATGCAATTAATCAATATTTCTTTTGTGTTCAGCGGAGAGATTTTGATCGAATATAAACGTGAAATACACACAGCTGCCTTAGCCTTTGATGATCAGCTTTCAAAGCTGAAGTCGTTGCCAACATCTTTTGAGGTACTAAAACCACCGCACAGCTGTTGGCTTTGTTTTCTGAGAGGCCTGTTAGATACAGTGATCTGAACCGTCTAGTTACCGGTGGTCCAGGGGTGCTGGCACGATGGCTCAGCGTGTGCGGTCAGAGAGTTACCTGCTCTCTGTAATTAAAAAAAAACTGAGTATATGGATCAATGATGAACTTGAACTGATGTCTTAGGACGTCAACCCCTAACAAATGCAACGAACAATAGCGAACAAAACGAGATCAGCAAATAAAGTGAGGAAAGAAGGGGTATCGTCTTTTACTAGCAATCAAAACGTCCTAGGTCTCAGGTTCGAGCCTCGACACTCTTTAAATTTTGAATAAAATGATCAGGAATGGGGCTCGAAGACTTCCAGTACAACAGGTCATCCCGTTCTACCAACAGCTTTATCACAGTGGGTGGAGGAGCGAAGAAAGGTTGAGAGCACACTCTTGCCCTTGGGGTGGGAAAGAGCCTTAATAAGCTGAAGAATCAGCCTTGATAAACACCTGCGGATGTAGAAGACAATGGAAAACACTGCATTACACACACATAATGTGTAACCACGGGACACGTGGTATGTAATTGAAGAAGTGTGACGATAGTCTCTCCATTGGCAAAAGATTTATTACTAGTCTCTTATTCGTATGCCGGGGAGGAGACTGCTAAGGGGGAGGTGGCCATGAGAAAAAGATTGAATAACCAAGGAAAGGGTAATGTTCTACTAGCGGGGGTGTGGAAATTCCGAAGTTGAACGTGGTAGTGATGCCAGAAAATCTGAAAAGGGAAATCTAGATGTAGTTTGGGTCGGTGAAGTGAAATGGAAAGTAGACAAGGATTTCCGGTATGTCGAGTACAGAGTAATGTCAACAGCAGCAGAAAAAGGTATGACGGGAATAGGATTACTTATGAATATGAAAGTAGAGCAGAGATTCAGTTGCCGTGAATAGTTTATCGATACAGTTGGTCTCATGAGAATCGCCAGCAACCAATACCGCCAGCAATAGTTCAGGTATACATTCCGACGTCGCAAACGTAGGCTGAAGAGAAAGAAAAGCCTTTAAGGATGTTGAGCGGACAGTTCAGTATGTAAAGCAAGCTAAAAATCTAATTGTCAAGAATAACTGTAACATGGTTGTAGATGATGATTTAGAAGAAAGTGTTATGGGAGACCATGAGACCGGTAGAAGGATTGAAAGAGGACAAATACTAATTGAGTTCCGCAATAAATTTCACATATCAACAGCGAATACTCTGTTGAAGAACCACAACAGGTGGTTGAATGCTTCGGAAAGGTCAGATAGAGATCAGATATTGGACTGTAAGGCGTACCCAAACTCAGATCATAATTCAGCAATGATGAATAGTAGGTTGAAATTTAAGAGACTAATCAGGAAGAATCATAGCGCAAAGAAGTGGGTATAGAAATTCCAAGGACTGGAGAGAAACACTTGAAGTATTTTAATTACTGCGATGACGGACAGTAGGCAGTTTAATTGAAGAGGATGGATATCTCTAAAAAAAGCAATCACGGAACGTGGAAAGAAAAACATAGGTTTTGGGAAGGTGACTGTGATGATACCCTGGGTAACAGAAGAAATACTTCTACTAATAGAAGAAAGGAAGAAGATCAATAATGTTCAGGGAAATTCATAAATACAAAAACACAAATCAGTTAGGAGAGAAATAAATAAGAAGGGTAGGGAAGCTAAGGAAAAATGGATGCATAAAAATTTTAAGAAATCGAAAAAGAAATGATTGTCAAAGGACTGACTCAACATACAACAACAGACATTGGGTGTGGTAGACGTTTTGATAACGAGGTAGTAGAGGTAACAGCAGAGGTGATCATGGAAACATAAAGATTCAGGTCTGCTCACTTTGGAGGCAGAGCCAGCTGATCTGTTGAGTAACCATACTTGTGAAGAGACCACCACCATGTAGCTGACGACTGCAGTCTGTAGTTGAATCAGGTGCTGCATATATAATGAACAATAGCTATGAACGGGAAACGTATAACGTATTGAATTCCGAATATGTAAGGGAGATTTTGGCTGCTGAGAGAAAGGAACAGGTAAATGTTCTGATGAGTCCAATACTTCAGACGGATGTTCATGGAATTATTTTACCTTGTGTTTCTCATATGAGTAGTTGCGTGTCTGTCTTGAATGAGGTGGCACTTCAGAGCTGTGACAGTGGTTCTTAGCTTATGCTTCCATTGCAGCGAACTAAAGTAGCTAATCCTTGGAGAAAGCGTTGAGGTAAAGAGGCAGATGTATGTTGATTTTCAGTGCCGGGTTAGGAGGTCTTTTGCGAATTTCGTTGATGTACTGACGTTGGCAACTGATGCTGTCTTAGGAACTGTGGTGAAGTGTTGTTGGAGTGAAATGGGTCAATGTTGAACTAATGTTTTGACGAATGTGCATTAGGGAGAAGAGTTCAAACCATGATCTTAACTTTATCATAAGGACTAAGTGGTCTGTTGTGATTAAGAGTATGGCAAATATAATTCTAATAGTAATAGTGTATGTAGTGAACAAAATATATGGGATCAAGTTGACTGTGTTGAGTAGGCAGCGAGTTAATGAAAGGAAATTTTGTAGGTTGTACCGACTTGTGGGGCTGTAACAACGGTCTTAAGGCCAAATGTATTTCGCATTATTCTAAACCATCTTCATTAGGCACTTTAGCAGCAGGGGTTTCCTTGTTTGCTAGTGTCATGAACAGTTCTCATTCTTTCACTTATTACTATAAACAGGATTAAAGTATCATTGTTATTCACGTTCGTTTTTTCTCACGCCCTTCTTGATGTTCTCTTACGCATATTTGGTAGATCTTAGCACACTGCACTTTCACTAACACGAAACATATTCATAGATTTTTGTTGTGAAGGTCCACTGACGTCTAACGTTTCGAGTACTTTAGTTTTGTATTGAAGGAATTGTCCGTCTTTCCTTTTGTGCTGGTGGTAGCAGGAGTGTCCGCTGCTGCTCTGTGTGCATTTGAATTTCTGGACTGGTGTATGTGTGTGTGTGTGTGTGTGTGTGTGTGTGTGTGTGTGTGTGTGTGTGTGTATGTATGTGTGTGGGAGGGTGAGTGGGTGGGTGTGTGCGCGCGTGCGCGTCTGCGTTTGTGGTGAGTTTTGTGGATATCTCGATATGTGTAGTGTTTTTTATTCTTTTGTTGTTTTTCTGGTTATTCTTATACAGTTTTGTTACTAGAGGTTCTGAGTATCCATTATGTTTTGGTATCTAAATTATTACGTGCAGCTCTTTATTATATTTGTGATATCAGTGATACTGTCTCCATTTTGTGGAAAATACGTCTCAGTGCTGCTTGGTTTCGGAATTAAGAATGGATAGATAGATTGGTACAGTACTGTTTGTGATCAATGCGTTCGTCCCTTCTTTAAGCCTAACTGTGCCTATCATTCCGTATGTGAACACATATCTGCAAGACTATGATTTTAAGTAAAAGCGATTCAATTTGTTTTTTTTTGGTGGTATTGTATCAATTTTAACTACGAAAAGACATAAGCCTACGCGCCTGTGCGCTTATAGGCACATGCTTATCTCGGATTGTATTACGCTAGGAAATAGTTTTTTTTTTTTTTTTTTTTTGGACGAAGGTTTATTGACTCTGCTGCCTTGCACTGTCTCGTTTTTCGTATCCCGCGTGGGTAGGAACGGGAAAAGGTAAGACAAGTCGGTACTGCAAGAAAATGGTTTACTGGTGCAAAAACAAAACAAGGTGATAAACGATTACTTAACTTTGTACGCAGGTGCGATGCTGAAGCGAAGTGCCCTGACTGGCCGCACCTGATGAAATGGGCTGAAGCACTCGCGGTGCTCGTAGACCTCGACAGCACCTGCTAGAGGGCGTTGTCGTCTGTGTCTCTTGTGGTTCCAACCTAGCAGAGTGGACCTACGTTGTGGCATCGTAGCTATTGATACCACATCTTTGGTTGCTGTGTGAGCCTGTCTTTAGCCGCTACCGCCAGCCACGCGACTGCGGCAGAATCTTCAGCTACCTCCCCGGTCTCGTGTGTGTCACTGCCTTGTAACTTACTCCGTTATTCTTCCATTAAAGCCTGTACTTATTTCTTCACTGAACGATACAAATCTTTCATGCCCTTTTGGCTACAACATATTTAGTAAACTTTTGATGAACGGCCCTAAGGTGTTTTCCTAAACTGATATCGCCCTTCATACTGTCGAATTTTGTCACCAATCTGCACAGCTAATTAGATGGTTCATTCTGCGATAGAGCACTGTCTTAATCACCACACGAAATAGCCTACTTCTTACTTTAAGCGCTACCTCTGCGCTTCGTGTTGCCAACCAGCCTCTACGACAATAAACAGGCTCAGGGAGGCTCGACGATAGCGACGGTAACTTAACGCAAGAAATCCCCTGAAAATCAAAATAAAACTACGAAAATTTGTCGCCAGCTATGAAGAAGGAAACGTTATTCAACGTTTCTGAAGGAAACGTGAAAGTAATTAAATTTTTATTTGAGTTCTTTACTTTAAAGAAAGTATTAATGCTTTTACTGAAATGTTTACGTATTCTTTCGTTATCTCTCTGCAAAATCAAACACAAGACGGGTAAGTTGACGAAACTTGTTTGCCTATTCGCTACTAATGGAAAATTCTGCTGTGCAATGTGGTCATACAAGTTACTATGTTAGCAGTCACTTTAATATTAATCTGTCGTAAAATTGCTTTATTAGAAATACTTAATCGACCATTGAATCAATTCATTGTTCTTTAACTACGACGGAGGGTTCGTTGTCGTATTATTAAGATGTTTATGAGGGCAAGTAATTGTCATAATTGCAAACTTTAAAAAAGCACATTTATGCACTCAAATTATTAAGTAAAATTACTTGAATTGTGGAAACAGAAACTTGTTTGCATAAATAGACATTTAAACCATTAGTTTTTAATTAATCCATTGTTAAAATCTGCGTAACATAATAAAGTCGGGCAGAGTGGGCGCTCGGTTAGAGGCGCCATGTCACGAATTGCGCTGCCATTCCCGCCGGAGGTTCGAGTCTTCCCTCGGGCGTGTGTGTGTGTGTGTGTTGTCCTTAGCGCAAGTTAGTTGAAGTAGTGTGTAAGTCTAGGGACCGATGACCTTAACAGTTTGGTCCCTCAGGAATTCACACACATTTGACCATAATTATATGACAATGACGACTTAGCTCTCTACATTTGTTATACTGTAAAGTAGCGTTAACATCCTTCTTGCCTTAGAAATGTATTTGGTGAGTTGCTGCTGTTGACTTGGTGTGTTAGATGAAAGATATCTTCACATCACATTATGGGTCCACGGTACTGAAATAACCCATTGTGCTTGTAGTCGGCATTAAGCCCTTGGTAGCCGCACCAAGCTCAGCCTTTCGCAACTTAAAAGATAGAGACAAATTTTTCACAGCATACTCCGCTACCACTTCCGAATATTAGCACCGCGCACTCTAATTCACCATTCTCAACATCACTGAAAATACGAAACACGACTGGCATCTTTACCTCGTCCTGTCTGTCAGAAACTGTCTTTTCCTTCGCTTTCCACACGGCTCGTCCACGCAGGGTCACCTTGTCTGCCGAAAGGAAACCCAAAGTGGGTCCCCTTTCTAACGTGGATCCCCATCGTCACTGCATTTACTTTGTTCTGTTGATAGAAAACTATTTAATCTGAGATAGTATCAGCCAGTTTCTTTTATAAAATGACAATTCAAAATCAACTTAAAAGTAGTAACTGCTTTTGTAGGGTACAAGTGCATTTAAATATCTTGCATGACGTCACTCTGTGACTGTCATGGCTATCCCCATGACAAGCGTATCGTTGGTATGAGCAATTTCTCTCATAAAGTAGGAAAAATGATATGAAAAGTACTGCATATACATTACTGGCCATTAAAATTGCTGCACCACGAAGATGACGTGCTACAGACGCGAAATTTAACCGACAGGATGAAGATGCTGTGACATGCAAATGATTATCTTTCCAGAGCATTCAAACAAGGTTGTCGCCGGTGGCGACACCTACAGCATCCTGACATGAGGAAAATTTCCAACCGATTTCTCATACACAAACAGCAGTTGACCGGCGTTGCCTGGTGAAACGTTGTTGTGATGCCTCGTAGAAGGAGGAGAAATGCGTACCATCACGTTTCCGACTTTGATAAATGTCGGATTGTAGCCTATCGCGATTGCGGTTTATCGTATCGCGACACTGCTGCTCGCGTTGGTCGAGATCCAATGACTGTCAGCAGAATATGGAATCTGTGGGTTCAGGAGGGTAATACGGAACGCCGTGGTGGATCACAACGGCCTCGTATCACTAGCAGTCGAGATGACAGGCATCTTATCTGCATGGCTGTAATGGATCGTGCAGCCACGTCTCGATCCCTGAGTCAACAGATGGGGACGTGTGCAAGACAACAACCATCTGCACGAACAGTTCGACGACATTTGCAGCAGTATGGACTATCAGCTCGGAGACCATGGCTGCGGTTACCCTTGACGCTGCATCACAGTCAGGAGCGCCGGCGATGGTGTACTCAACGACGATCCTGGGTGCACGAATGGCAAAACGTAATTTTTTCGGATGAATCAAGGTTCTGTTTACAGCATCATGATGGTCGCATCCGTGTTTGGCGACATCGCTGTGAACGCACATTGGAAGAGTGTATTCATCATCGCCATACTGGCGTATCACCCGGCATGATGGTATGGGGTGCTATTGGTTAAACGTCTCGGTCACCTCTTGTTCGCATTGACGGCACTTTGAAGAGTGGACGTTACATTTCAGATGTGTTACGGCCCGTGGCTCTACACTTCATTCGATCCGTGCGAAACCCTACGTTTCAGTAGGATAATGCATGTTACAGGACCTGTACGGGCCTTTCTGGATACAGAAAATGTTCTACTGCTGCCCTGGCCAGCGCATTCTCCAGATCTCTCACCAATTGAAAACGCCAGGTCAATGGTGGTCGAGCAATTGGCTCGTCACAATACGCCAGTCACTACTCTTGATGAACTGTGGTATCGTGTTGAAGCTGCATGGGCAGCTGTACCTGTACACGCCATCCAAGCTGAGTTTGACTCAATGCCCAGGCGTATCAAGGCCGTTATTACGGCCAGAGGTGGTTGTTCTGGGTACTGATTTCTCAGCATCTATGCACCCAAATTGCGTGAAAATGTAATCACATGTCAGTTCTAGTATAATATATTTGTCCAATGAATACCCGTTTATAATCTGCATTTCTTCTTAGTGCAGCAATTTTAATGTCCAGTAGTGTACATTCAATTTACGTCACATATTTCCCACATTTTGATGAAGTATCTTTTTGAGATAGTTCAGCAGTCTGCATAAAAAACTCGACACTTACAAGTTGATCTTCGCACAAGATAACTTACACCAAAAACTTTTTCTCATAATTATATATAAAAATCCTTATTATCTTATTCCATACATTTCTAGGCATGTATCTGCTGTACAAATTTTTACCAAAACGTTGTAAACATTTATCTTTCAGTCGATTAGTGGCATGCTTGTATCAAAGACAAATTATCAAAATAATCCTTTACTAAATCATAAATCGTTTATAAAATAAAATACTTCATAATTTAATTCTTTAAACTCATCGTTGAACTTCCTTAGGTGGGTAATTAACCTTTATGCCAGTCTTTTTCTTTTCACACCATTACCTCGGCTTTGTAGTAAGTCTTCTCCTCACTTTTCTTTCATTGCGTATATCACGCGGTATTGACACAAGGTTTGTCATGGAGCACAATTCCTCACAGCGATACACACAGATTTGGTTTAACAACATAACTTAGAAAAGTCTTATAACCCTTATAACTTAGGAAACTCTTTTTGTATGAGATGCTTACATGAATGTTACTTTCAAACAAACGTAAACTAAATGCTTACACACATTATACACTGAAGAGCCAAAGAAACTGGTGCACCTGCCTAACATCATGTAAGGCTCCCACGAGCACTCAGAAGTGCAGCGATACGACGTAGCATGGACTCGACGAATGTCTAAAGTAGTGCTGGAGGGAATTGACACCATGAATCCTGCAGGGCTGTTCATAAATCCCTAAGAGTACGAGTGGGTGGAGATCTCTCCTGAGCAACATGTTACAAGGCATTCCAGATACGCTAAATAATTTTCATGTCTGGTGATTCGCCACCGGAAGTGTTTAATCTCAGAAGAGTCTAATTCTGGACTTGTTGAGTGTCACACCGTCCATCTGGAATTGCCCAAGTCCGTCGGAATGCACAATGGACATGAAAGGATGCAGGTGATCAGACAGGATGCTTACGTATGTGTCACGTGTCAGAGTCGTATCTAGACGTATCAGGGGTCCCATACCACTCCATTTGCACATACTCCACACCATTACAGAGCCTGCACCAGCTTCACCAGTCCGCTGCTGACATACAGGATCCATGGATTCATGACAATGTCTCCATATCCGTACACGTCCATCCACTCGGTATAGTTTCAAACGAAACTCGTCCGACCAGGCAACATGTTTCCAGTTATGAACAGTTTAACGTCAGTGTTGAAGGGTCCAGGCGAAGCGTAAAACTTTGTTTCGTGCAGTCATCAAGGGTCACGAGCGAGCCTTCAGCTAGGAAAGCCAATATGGATGATATTTCGTTGAATGGTTCGCATTCTGACAATTGTTGATGGCGCAGCATTGTAATCTGCAGCAATTTGCGGAAGGATTGCACTTCTGTCACGTTGAAGGATTCTCATTAGTCGTCGTTGTTCCCGTTCTTGCAGGATCTTTTTCCGGCCCTAGCGATGTCGGTGATTTGATGCTTTACCAGGTTCCTGATATTCACGGTACACTCGTGAAATGGTGTTACGTGAAAATCCCCAATTCGTTGCTACCTCGGAGATGCTGTGTCACATCGCTCGTGCGCCGACTATAAAACCACGTTCAAACTCACTTAAACCTTGATAACATGCCGTTGTAGCAGCAGTAACCGATCTAAAAAGTGCGCCAGACACTTGTTGTCTTATATAGGTGTTACCGACCGCAGTGCCTTATTTTGCCTGGTTACATATCTCTGTATTTGAATACGCATGCCCATATCAGATTTTTTAGCACTTCAATGTGTATTATCCCTATTTCCTGTTAAATCTCAATATTCAGTTACACACACAATTATTTTCTCAGTACTTTATTGAATCTGAGTTGGGTTTGTTTGAAACCTAGGTTCATACCTCTTCAAGCAGCTGTATTTGTAACACCCAAGCATTTATGTTTGGAATGTCTGCTATATTAAATGGTCTGTCGGAAATTAATTTAAATTTGCTGATTTCGTTGTTTATCTCACTCGACGTCCCATTTGTTTTCATGAGTATGAGATAGTCTTTCAAAAATTTGGAGTCCGAACTCACCACGCTGTCAGTCTCAGCCTATGGAGGAAACTGTAGTTGCTCCTCTACTGAACTCTTAGATTATTTTAGTTTTAGGATCTCTTCTGTAATGAACCCAGAGCACACATTCATCAAAGAATTCGTGATTTCTTCAAGATCATTTACAAACTTCCCCAATTTCGTATGGCCATATCACTCGAAAGATGGTTTGCACTGATGTGGAACACTTTCACCTGCTTTTCAACCGTTTCTTCTCATCTCCTGGTACAAAACTGAACAAAATTGTCCGACAATATTGTCTTCAGTTTCTCTGAGTCCCTGAAATATAACCATCTGTTCACGCACTGCCTTTGATGTTGCCTTTGTTATACGGTATACTTTAATATATTTAGAGAGTAGTTCTACCGCAACTGAAATATACACAAAACCACCCTTTGTTTTGGTAAAGGACAGAAAATGTGTAAAGCCACAATCTCCAGTACCTTTCCTTGGTCTATGGATTGCACTGGTTCTCGATTGATTATGTGAGATACTTCTGCGGTCTGGAAAAGACTACATGATTTTGTTCTTTGCACGACCCTTTGAAACACATTATTAAATGTCACACACTCAAATATCTTTTCAGCAAGTTTCCTTGTCCCACAATATCTATAGGCTAAGTGAAAATAAGCTGTAATTACTTCTATGTGCTGCAAACGCCAACACACACTTCATGCTCCTGAACTACGCAAATATTTTTTAATACAATAGCTGTTTCTATTTTACACATGAAGCTTTTATACACTCCTGGAAATGGAAAAAAGAACACATTGACACCGGTGTGTCAGACCCACCATACTTGCTCCGGACACTGCGAGAGGGCTGTACAAGCAATGATCACATGCACGGCACAGCGGACACACCAGGAACCGGGGTGTTGGCCGTCGAATGGCGCTAGCTGCGCAGCATTTGTGCACCGCCGCCGTCAGTGTCAGCCACTTTGCCGTGGCATACGGAGCTCCATCGCAGTCTTTAACACTGGCAGCATGCCGCGACAGCGTGGACGTGAACCGTATGTGCAGTTCACGGACTTTGAGCGAGGGCGTGTAGTGGGCATGCGGGAGGCAGGGTGGACGTACTGCCGAATTGCTCAACACGTGGGGCGTGAGGTCTCCACAGTACATCGATGTTGTCGCCAGTGGTCGGCGGAAGGTGCACGTGCCCGTCGACCTGGGACCGGACCGCAGCGACGCACGGATGCACGCCAAGACCGTAGGATCCTACGCAGTGCCGTAGGGGACCGCACCGCCACTTCCCAGCAAATTAGAGACACTGTTGCTCCTGGGGTATCGGCGAGGACCATTCGCAACCGTCTCCATGAAGCTGGGCTACGGTCCCGCACACCGTTAGGCCGTCTTCCGCTCACGCCCCAACATCGTGCAGCCCTCCTCCAGTGGTGTCGCGACAGGCGTGAATGGAGGGACGAATGGAGACGTGTCGTCTTCAGCGATGAGAGTCGCTTCTGCCTTGGTGCCAATGATGGTCATATGCGTGTTTGGCGCCGTTCAGGTGAGCGCCACAATCAGGACTGCATACGACCGAGGCACACAGGGCCAACACCCGATATCATGGTGTGGGGAGCGATCTCCTACACTGGCCGTACACCACTGGTGATCGTCGAGGGGACACTGAATAGTGCACGGTACATCCAAACCGTCATCGAACCCATCGTTCTACCATTCCTATACCGGCAAGGGAACTTGCTGTTCCAACAGGACAATGCACGTCCGCATGTATCCCGTGCCACCCAACGTGCTCTAGAAGGTGTAAGTCAACTACCCTGGCCAGCAAGATCTCCGGATCTGTCCCCCATTGAGCATGTTTGGGACTGGATGAAGCGTCGTCTCACGCGGTCTGCACGTCCAGCACGAACGCTGGTCCAACTGAGGCGCCAGGTGGAAATGGCATGGCAAGCCGTTCCACAGGACTACATCCAGCATCTCTACAATCGTCTCCATGGGAGAATAGCAGCCTGCATTGCTGCGAAAGGTGGATATACACTGTACTAGTGCCGACATTGTGCATGCTCTGTTGCCTGTGTCTATGTGCCTGTGGTTCTGTCAGTGTGATCATGTGATGTATCTGACCCCAGGAATGTGTCAATAAAGTTTCCCCTTCCTGGGACAATGAATTCACGGTGTTCTTATTTCAATTTCCAGGAGTGTATTTCCAGCGTCTGCATCATCCAATTTGATCTTGAGAGATTAGAATACTTTGTCATTTTAAAGCCTCCTCATCTTACGACATATTTCTCGTATTTTATGTTTACACTCTAGTGTCTTGCAATAATTGAATTATATTTTATTTTTTCTGAAGTTTCACTGTTCTCTTGGCAAACTCGGTACGGCATCTCGTACTGCGTATTCATTACCCTTGACGCACCTAATTTCCATGTCGAATCGCTGCAAAAACAAGACCCATTGGGCTACCCTATTACATAGCAATCTGCAGTCCTTAAGGGACGTTGGGGTCATATGATCAATGGGAATGATCATTTTTTTTCTCCATATGAATCTGTTAAACTTACGGAAGTCCCATATTATGGAAAGAGGCTCCTTTCCTGATACCATGTAACATATCTCATACTTGGTTAGGATGTGGCTTGAAAAAGTAATTTGTTTATGGGTGTCTTCTTCTTATGAATCAATTTCTTGAAAAATCGATATCCCTAATCCATAATCTGAACTAGCTGTAGTGTAATACCCATTTCTAAGAACTATTTTGTTTTTTTTTAAAATTTTGTGTAATGATTCCAGGTCAAACAATCGATATGTTAACATTTAAATTGTGAACAAGTAAAGTAAGGCATGGCCTTTAGCTTTTTTTGATGGCAGCTAGGAGATGCCTGTTTGTTAGTTTTTGTCTTTTGCCATCCTGGTCTCGTCATGTAGACATTGAGCTCTATATAAATTATAATACATTAAGTTAATTCTTAGATAAAATGCGTTCGAACATTTTCTTGCCATGCCAGTCCACGTATTTATGCTAACTAACAATGTATTAAGAGTTTTATTTTTCAGCCTTTTGTGGAAAGGAGCAACATTGCCACGTGGCACTAAGCCGTCATCGACATGACTTTGTTACAGATTTTCAATATTTTTTTTCCATTTATTGCACGACCTGAATAGAAGAAGTCTGAGAATTTTAACCAATCGCAGAACATAGTGCGATTACTAGGTTGTGAGATGCAATACACGTTTCGAGATTTCCCCGGTCTCCGTCTTTAGTTCTACAGCTCCAAGCACGAATCTGGGGCAGATTCGGCAAATATTTACTGATTGGCGGAGGACGCCAACTGCTGTAGCCACATGAAGAGGCTCATTTGACTTAGGATGGCACAATTTAATGTTCTTGACTAAGCTTTCCTCAAGTCATTTAAAAGAACATTGCAATCTTCATTGCACGCAAATGTACTGTTTTTCTTCAATAAGTTGTCTAAATGTGGACTATTAAATAACTGGTCATCCACATATTTGCGATAAAACGAGCATCATTGAACAAATGACTTATATTGCTTTTCGGTTCACAGCAATGAACAATTTTGCATTTGTCTGATCTTTCTGGGGACCTTCTCTATTCATTATATCGTGATAATTTCCCAAGAATTTTATTTCTGTCTTGACAAATTCTCACTTTATAACCTCAGGGTCATACCTTCACTATTTAGAGCTTTGAACGCCATCTCGAGAAATGTCAAATGGTCTTGCCCAGTTTTTGTAGCAGTCATTAGCTCATCTATGTGTACCAACATCTTATCTAATAAATGTATGAACAAAGAAACGAAAGTCTTCAGTCGAAAAGGGGCCACAGCGTATTAATAACGTCTACCAGCAAACAAAAATGCTGCACACTTCCATGATTCTGCCTCTAAGGGTACTTGCAAGTATGCTACCGTGGGCTCGATAAATACGGTACTTTACACCAGTACATTTCTGTAATGAATTGTCCATATTCTCTGGACGATCTGTCTATCTTTAAAAAGTTTTATTTAACGTATGTGTATCAGTAACAATGTGTATGGTGCCATAATAGGGTATTTGACTGTTTTCTGGAAACTGTCTTAAATAATCACTTTATGCTCCTAATATGCTTGTCTTCCTCTTGAATTTCAGTATTTCTTTTATAAAAATGGAAATGAAATTCGAATAATTAGAATGCCCACTGAAACGCTCCATTGGAGTCCTGTGATGGCTGTGACGTCACTAGCTAGCTCGCTGCTCCTACTGTTGTAATACTAATTCACAGTGATGTCTTGTTTCGGAAGTTAGTGATGTTTAGTACGTTACTCTACAAATACATCTACAAAAACTCCTGAAATGTTGCTTTGAGTGACCAGAGAATGAGAAGGTGCGTAAAATGTGGTTGCAGTGTAAAGGAAAATTGCCACCACGTCGTCGCAAGAGTTCACTAACTTAACTAAAAATGTATTGCAATGTGAAGTTAACATTAACTTATTTCCGTGGTATGAACTCTTACTATTACAACGAAACATAGCGCCATTCAGAGAAAACAAATTCCCAGTAAAACAGTCGTTTTTTTAACTGCATCTCAGTTATTCAGAAGCTCAGTTGTTACAGAGGTACAGAGGTTATAGCACGATGCCCATTGGTCGCTGGTTCGAATCTAATCCGAAAGAACATTTTAACTTATTCATGAAACCACTCGACAGTCTTCTCATATGCAAACCAAATTACAATTACAAAACTTCACCACGCCGACCACAAATAGAATATTATTGTGTTTTCCTTGCTGTTTACATGCTCTTACATCTGCAATATCTGTTCACACAACACATGTTGAAATAGATATTTTGTAGTTAAACTGACCACACACTTTTTGTTTTATTAGAAACAATGTTTTTATCATTGTACTGTCTATCGAGAATCCTTACTGTTTAAACTTTTGCAGTTTCATGATCTTAC
Source organism: Schistocerca serialis cubense (assembly GCF_023864345.2). Classification (NCBI taxonomy): domain Eukaryota; kingdom Metazoa; phylum Arthropoda; class Insecta; order Orthoptera; family Acrididae; genus Schistocerca; species Schistocerca serialis. The sequence continues at coordinate 512,353,485 of NC_064642.1, read as the reverse complement.
ATAAAGGTTAAGTAAGTCTGCTTTACACTCGCAGACGTCAAACCCCTTAGCTTGTGTTACTTGCATGCTGTACACGCTTTATATCTCTCAGTATAACCTCATCGTCCTACACTTCCTTGCACTCTGGGCGTATCTTTCTGTATCCCCCTCACTCAAGCATGTGATATATTTCTTTTTGCATGACACTCTTCCTTTCAAACAGAACTTCGTGTGGTGGTTTGAAGAATGGTTCATGCTTGACAACTGCCTAGAGGTGTTGACACACTATCACCTTCCCTAGCCTGTTTGAAACACTTACTTGTTACCGTCTGATACCTGTAACAATTTTCCTCTTGTGTCAGTGACAAACTCTCAGTCTGATCTACCACTTGTTGTAAATCTGATTCCTTCCCTTCTCCTTCTAGAATATTATTTACACTTAGATCATAAATCTAAATTCACTCTTTTATATTCCAATTATTTTAACTGGATTTCTTCCATAGAACCTGCTACTTCTAATGGAATTTTCAGTAATTTCCGTTCTGTGTGACACCAGACAGTTTTTCCATCAAAGTCTATTACAACTCCCTGTCATATTATGAATTCCTAAAATAATCCCTGCACTTAATTCTGGAACTACAAGAAACATATAACTAAAAATCTCTCCTTGATATTACAGTTCCCACGCCCAGGTTCCCGGGTTCGATTCCCGGCGGGGTCAGGGATTTTCTCTGTCTCGTGATGACTGGGTGTTGTGTGATGTCCTTAGGTTAGTTAGATTTAAGAAATTCTAAGTTCTAGGGGACTGATGACCATAGATGTTAAGTCCCACAGCGCTCAGAGCCATTTAAACCATTTTTACTACAGTTCAAAACACTTGAAATATTATGGACTTACAACTCTTACCCATAGCACCTATCACACCAATGTCCTTTATGAACATTACATCCATCCCAGTTTTGTACTTAATTTGGTTGAAAAATGCATTCAAAATAGCACTTATTAGCACTCCTACGTCCAAAAGTACAAACAGCTCATGTCCTTATATTGCAGTGGGAATGATTGTTGACATTCTATTGTCCTACTATCAGTTTTATTTATGTTCCCACAAGACAGCCTTTTCGACTGCCAGGTCTTTCCATGTTATCCATCTCGTCTGTACACTGAGCATGTTATATCGAGCTTTCTTCCTGTTCTTCAGTTGGACGTCTTACCCCACTTTTTCCTGTTGCCTGGTGTCTACATTTTCCACTGCTGCATCCTCTTCTGCATCTGGTCACAGTTCTCAGTAATAGTGTCAGACTTCTTCCTCTTCTAACTCTGCATAGGTGTTCTTTGAAGTAATGATGACCGCTGATTTACTAATTCTTCTTACGCCACCCTGGCTCTGCTTCAAAAACTTACTCGTGCTAAAATCAATTTGGTTTATTTCTTTACCCAGAAAAATGAACTCATTATCTCTACTGCTTTCAACTTGGTGCAAATGCCATAATTTACATAAAACGTATGAAAAAATACTTTGGTGCTTATAAGTTTCTATAATGTCACGTACTTCGTCTTATTTTTTACTAATTGATTAGCTTCTGCGGATATCGACGAGTGCTGTCACAAGATACTAATCGAAACTGTGATGGCTCTCTGTTAGCTTCATGTTCTGGTGAGAATTAGTTTCTTCAACAGTAGTCACCTGTTCTTCAGCAGGCCAGTTTTCGAGCTGATTAACATATTGCGCAAACAGTATAATCTCTGAACATGCATGCATCTCTGTGCTATGCTTCTTTTCATTAACCCTCTTCTCTTCTGTGGTTCTGCCTTGTCGCATTTCTTAGACCTTCAGATTGAATTCTATATTCTCTTAAACATCACTCGCTGCCTACCCCTGGATGCATTCTTAGTTGACGTCTTCTACGGCAACATGCTCCAAAATTGGCATTTACTCCTCTAATACCGCTTGCTGATCCCAAATCCTCTCAGTTCCACTACTTCTACCCTGTGATTCTGCTCGATGTACTTCTAGCTCCTTCTTCCACTATCGACTGTTTCTTCTATTCTTCCACTTTCTTTATACTGACTTCAATCCCTTCGTAGTTCTGGTTTTGGAACTGCTCTGCGTGCGAACAATGCTTGATATTATCGCCATTGTTACTTCTTCTGCAGTAATTCGCATAAGGCTATTATTATTTTTCCATGATCGGGCATTCTAGCGATGACAGATTCTCGACACATACTGACGTGCTTCTGGATAGACCAAAATTCTTGCAGAAATGTACTCTTAAATTCCGAAAATTTCCGCATCCAGTATCAGTCCCCACGTCTTAACACTTTCTGCTAACGAATCGATGATCACATTGATTTTTTTCTTTAATTTATGGGGATGCTGATCCCGACTGCCTGCATAAAGAAATAAAATTAAGAAATCGAAGTGGTACTAAGGAATAACATACGTCTTTCAATCAGAACAACATTCATGTGGGGAAACGCTACGTCAGTATAACAACCGACTAAATTGGCATTATGTTATTTCAGAAAACGACGTCATAGGCACCAAAGGTAGAGTTTTAATAATTATGTGATATATATATATATACTGACTGGTAGAATGTACTACAATAAAAACAAGAGGTGTTTGCATGTTGAGTACCACAGCTTTATCTGGCTCAGCATAAGACACTTGATATTCATTGCAATATGAGTCACCAGAAGATGAGAATCTGGACAGAAAATATTTACAGAAATAAATTAATAATTAAATTATACTGTAGTTTACACAGAAAAAGGCATGAAGCGCTCCAGTTGTTTTTCCTATTATGCAGTCATCGTTTAAACTATGTAAAGTACGTGATTTTCACTTAACTAGATCCTACACTTGTTAATTATTTTTGATAAGGCTTCCTTTGGTACTGTTACTTTAAGAAATAATAATTATTTTTCAAACCACAAGCGAACAGCATTATTACACATGACTAAGTTGACAAAATTACTTAATTTGGAGATAACACAGCCACAGTGTTTGTTAATCATACATTGTTCTTGGAAAGGGTGTCTTTCTGATATTCATAGAGAAAAAGTGCGGACCTCTCTCCCACCTGGGTTCTTCTCGATACAATCCAGCAACGGCCCATTGAGTGACAGAAGAAGTTAAGTAAGGTTGGACAAATTCACCGTTTCGTTGCGAATAACGGACTTACAGCAATTTTCCACAATTGGTTAATAATCACTAGTTGTTTTCGAACTCGGAAATGCTGAGTTCTGTAATAGCATTGCTGTTGGTTCATTTTCAATATAAAATGAACTTGCCTAAAGTGCAGTAAAGACTTTTACTCAAGAAGCTATCATATTCTGTCACGGAAATTATTTCATTTTGAATTCTGAACGTCATCGTCAAAAGAAAAGTTCATGTCGAGACTCCTTACAACCTTTTGGAACATTGTCAGACGTGTTACTAAATAAGATTATAAATCACTCCTTGTCAGTTTATGGATTTTTATCTTGCGGCGTGAAAGAGAATGGGTCTTGTAAGTAACCATGAAGTAATCGTATGTGTCGTAGGTCACTAAAATACTACAACAGTATTTATCTTCGTCAAGTATGTTTGGTCTGATTGCCATGAGACAATTAGCAGCCAATGGTGATTACCATAAGAACAAAAACAGTAATCAAGCAACATTATTACTGATTAAATTCGGCAACTTGTAGGTTGTTTTGACTCATCACGCTGAATTATGACGCGCGCTCATTCACGCAAATAGACTTTCACAAAACACACACACACACACACACACACACACACACACACACACATCTTCATAAATATGAGACATTCCTGTTATCTATAGTCGTAAATATCCAGAAGCCTATCGGAAAGCGTTTGTTATTTTTTTTATGATACTTATTTTAGATCATCTGGCGCCAAAGTCCCTGAAGTTCCGCCATCAGAAAAAATAAAATTAACGTCACTCAAATGACTGCGTCGTATTTATATTAATAGCATGTTGCCTTGACAGATACAGCAGAATATGCCACAACCGTAGGATGGTCGATTTTTTTTTCTTCCGACTCGTATTGCGTACATATTACTGGCATGTATCTGTCTAACATTAGTGAAACTGCAGATAACTGTTCATTAGTCTCAACGCTAAATCTATACTCTCAGGCAAAAAGAAAAGTAGATATACGTCAGTGCAAAAGACAAATTATGTAAAACTAGTTCTGATCTATTTGTCTATGTAGTCTCATGGGTCATATGGCCAAATTTATAGCCGAACTCAGACGGAAACCTCAAAAGGCCAGCAGCTACGGTTTTCACCCTTTTACTTAAATTTAAGTTGTTGACGTTTTATACCTGCAGCGCAGACTTTTCAGCCCAGTTTAATCTTACATAAGTCAAAGAACACGCAGGGTAATATACAAAAGGTATTAAACACTCTTGAGGTATAAAACGTTCTCTTTTTTGTTAACACTTGCTTCATCTTTATTCGTTATACAACACTGGTTCTACTTCTTATTAAAAGTTCTCTTTCGTTAAACACACTACTAAACTTGTCCCAACCCTCTGCGAATCTGAGTATATGGGAACTAGAGTAGGAATAATAACGCAGGAGAATAAAAAAATCAGTTCATTCATTTATTTGCCTCTTCATAGTTGTGTCTTAAATGTTACACAAATGACTACGAATGTCTTGCCAGTATGGGTGCCAACCCAAGACTGTATGCACAACTTTAGAACCGGCCATATTTCTAATTTTAGTTTGTACTACCAGGTTTTATTTTATATGAAACTAATTTCATATATTAAACTCTAGTAATTTTTCTATCTTAAATCTTCGGCACTTTCTAATTACGAATTTTGAAGCCAAGCTTCACCTTCCCTCTTCCTTAACTTTTGAGTAATTGATTACAATTTTGTCGAGTAGAATATGCTTCATTACCTCAGTACCTAAAAGATCTGTGTACATCTGGACCTCAGGCATCGAACTGACTATTGTACCTGCAGTGGACATTTTCGCGACCGTTGGTGCTTATTTACAAGTTAGCTCTGTCCACTTGGATGGGGGAAAGAGTGAGTTTGCGGCTGTGCAGGGTGAACATTAATAAAACCGACAAACCGAAGGGACTGGTTTCTGACTAGAAATGGTGGAAAAAACGTTCCTATGAACACGTGTCCGGAAATGCATGTTTTCCACGGTAAATGGCGCTGGCTCAAATGGCTCTGAGCACTATGGGACTCAACTGCTGAGGTCATTAGTCCCCTAGAACTTAGAACTAGTTAAACCTAACTAACCTAAGGACATCACAAACATCCATGCCCGAGGCAGGATTCGAACCTGCGACCGTAGCGATCTTGCGGTTCCAGACTGCAGCGCCTTTAACCGCACGGCCACTTCGGCCGGCTAAATGGCGCTGGAAAATGATGGTTCCTCTGAGCACGTGGCATGTTTTCCTTGTGTGCTGCTGGCTGTGTGTTTGATGCCAAGTGCTGTAACAGTGACGTGTACTGTGAGACACTCAGTGGCCTGCGCAAGTCCATGCGGAGGGAACGGCCTGGGCTGCTCACGGAGGGAGTGATTCTCCTCCACAATAAGGCGCGTGCACATGTCTGCGTGGTCACACAAAATGTAATGGCCAAGTTCAAGTGGGAGCAGCTTGAGCGATCGCCCTACAGGCCGGACATGTCGCTCTGAGACTTCCATGTGTTTGGTCCGCTAAAACACCATTTCAGAGGGAAGTGCTTCAACTCCGACCACGAACTGGCTCCCGTCACAGCCACAGGAATTCTGGGAACAGGGAATCCTTCGCCTCGTGAAACAGTGGGATACTCGTGCTCAAACCTCTGGTGATTAATTCTGGATAAAGACTTCCGTTAGACCCACAGAATCGTTTCGCGTCTTTTCTTTTGAGCACACCCCTTCAGAAGACCTACTATTTTCGGCCTCTGAATTTTGTCAGCAGCTATTTCTGTGTGCTTGTGGTCGTCTTGATTCTCGATCGCATCCCTCTATTCAGTGAAAGCAGTATTAATAAAACTTCCGTAACTATAATGTTTCAGGTATATCACGCTGCACCACCTTCGAAGGTTTTTTGAAACATGGAAACTTAACATTTCTGACATTCCTCAAGCAGTATTTTCCTTCCCATTCTACCCATTGTATTTGCAATCGCAACGAAGGACATGTTCACTATTAACAATGATCTGCCATAGGCTGAAACATGAGCCCCAAAACTACCACTCTGAGGAGGCTCACAGTGCTCAGGGCTACTGCGCGCTGAGTGTTAGACTTGTTCCGGATGCATGGCTACTGCTGCCTGGTTACGGGAGGCGTGCGTCCTGCGCCTGTTCACACGTGGACCGCGGTAAGAGTGGTTGCTTAAACGGCTGTGACTAGTCTAATCTTGTTTTCGCAGTCCCTCAGGGACCAATACATAGGAAGTAGTATATTCCTAAATTTCTCTCTTAAACTTGGGCCTTGGAACCTTGTGAGCTCGCCTTCATAATTAGCGTATATCTTGAAGCATCTGCCAGTGCAATGACTCCAGCGTCTCCGTGACGCTCTCTCAGGCGTCAAACAAACCTGTTACATTTCATGCAGCCCTTCTTTGTACACGTTCGTTAATATATGTTAACACATGCAATATTAGCAGAAAAAACATATTTTCCAAAACACAAGTTACTCTGTTCCCGTATATTCTTCCCTTATCCGTTATCGTTGTGAGAATGAGGAGATATAGTGATTTAATGAAAACACAGCGGACTTGAACAGTTTGCATGTTTGACAAAGGACACATGTGTATTTTTGATAATACTGCAACCACAGTTATCAATTTATGAAATGATTCAACGAGAACCACAATTTCGTAATGTAAATGTCTTTAAACAGCTTCCTATCTCAGTGCATAAAGTTGGTTGTAGTTAACAGAATCAAGATTAATGCTGAAATATCGATTATGTAACGGGATCTGTGATTTCAGTCATTACCTTGTTAGTTCCACTTTCATCAGCAGCCGATTTCTGCCCAGACTGGTTCGTTATCTGCAGCCTTCACTTAGCTTTACTGGATAAATCGATACACTAACTTTAGTAGAATGGTGTGATAAATTGACGATTGTTGTTATTGGCGACTGTGAATTCCTGTCGCTTAATACTCTGTTAATAAGCATCGTAATTTCGCAGTTAGCATCCCTTCGCTCACAGCTGCAAGCGGCGCTGACTTCGGTCGCGCAGCTTGAAGCTGTTGCCAATGGGCACCACTGTGGGGAGCCGGACTTGGGTATCACGGGGATGTCAACCTCGTCCCGTCTGTCCCCAGATCGGTCTGCCGCTGTGGTTGCCCCGGTTGCTGCCCGCAGTGGGGCTGAGCCCTCGCCTGTTGTTGATTGGGAGGTCGTTGCAAGGCGTGGCAGGCAGCGAAAGACGTCCCCGGAGGCTGATCAGAAAGCCTCCCCGGTGCGTCTGACAAACAGTTTTCTGGCACTGTCTCTGGCTGAGCCAGATGCAGCTAACTGCCCTATTTCAGAGGATGATTCTCAGCCTTCAAGGTCCGGGCAATCGCAGAGGGTGGGCTTATTGGTAGTTGGGAGCTCCAGTGTTAGGCGCGTAATGGGGCCCCTTAGGGATATGGCTGCTAAGGAGGGGAAGAAATCAAGTGTGCACTCCGTGTGCATTCCGGGTGGAGTCATTCCTGATGTGGAAAGGGTCCTTCCGGATGCCATGAAGAGCACAGGGATCAGCCAGCTGCAGGTGGTGGAACATGTCGGCACTAATGACGTGTGTCGCTTTGGATCTGAGGAAATTCTCTCTGGATTCCAGCGGCTATCTGATTTGGTGAAGGCTGCCGGTCTTGCTTACGAGATGAAGGCAGAGCTCACCATCTGCAGCATCGTTGACAGAACCGACTGCGGACCTTTCCTGCAGAGCCGGGTGGAGGGTCTGAATCAGAGGCTCAGACGGTTTTGCGACCGTGTTGGCTGCAGATTCCTTGACTTGCGCCATAGGGTGGTGGGGTTTCGGGTTCCGCTGAATAGGTCAGGAGTTCACTACACTCAGCTGGCGGCTACACGGGTAGCGAAGGCTGTAAGGCGTGGACTGGGCGGTTTTTTAGGTTAGAAGGCCTCGGGAAAGTACGGGGTGGGCTGCAATCTCAAAGGGTGCATGGCAAATACAGGACGTGCTTGGATCAAGGAACAGTCGGAATTGTAGTTTTAAATTGTTGTAGTTGTGCTGGGAAAGTCCCTGAGCTTCAAGCGCTAATAGAAAGCACAGAAGCTGAAATCATTATAGGTACAGAAAGCTGGCTAAAGCCTGAAATAAGTTCTGCAGAAATTTTTACGAAATCTCAGACGGTGTTCAGGAAAGATAGATTAGGCAGAATTGGTGGTGGAGTGTTTGTGTCTGTCAGTAGTGGTTTATCTTGTAGTGAAGTCGAAGTAGATACTCCTTGCGAATTGGTATTGGTGGAAGTTATACTTAAAAGCCGAACTAAGTTAATAACTGGCTCCTTCTACCGACCCCCAGACTCCGATGATATAGTTGCTGAACGGTTCAGAGAGAATTTGAGTCTCGTAACAAATAAATACCCCACTCATACGGTTATAGTTGGTTGGGACTTCAACCTTCCCTCGATATGTTGGCAAAAATAATTGTTCAAAACCGGTGGTAGACAGAAAATATCTTCCGAGATTGTCCTAAATGCTTTCTCCGAAAATTATTTGGAGTAGTTAGTCCACGAACCTACGCGAATTGTAAATTGTTGCGAAAACACACTTGACCTCTTAGCCACAAACAATCCAGAGCTGACAGAGAGCATCATGACTGATACAGGGATTAGTGATCACAAGGTCGTTGTAGCTAGGCTCAATACCGTTTCTTCCAAATCCACCAGAAACAAACGCAAAATAATTTTATTTAAAAAAGCGGATAAAGTGTCACTAGACGCTTTCCTAAGAGACAATCTCCATTCCTTCCGAACTGACTATGCAAATGTAGACGAGATGTGGCTCAAATTCAAAGATATAGTAGCAACAGCAATTGAGAGATTCATACCTCATAAATTGGTAAGAGATGGAACTGATCCCCCGTGGTACACAAAACAGGTCCGAACGCTGTTGCAGAGGCCACGGAAAAAGCATGCGAAGTTTCAGAAGAACGCGAAATGCCGAAGATTGGCTAAAATTTACAGACGCGCGAAATTTGGCTCGGACTTCAATGCGAGATGCCCTTAATAGGGTCCAAAACGGAACATTGTCTCGAAATTTGGTAGAAAATCCGAAGAAATTCTGGTCGTATGTAAAGTACACAAGCGGCAAGACGCAGTCAATACCTTCGCTGCGCAGTGCCGATGGTACTGTTACCGACGACTGTGCCGCTCAAGCGGAGTTGTTGAACGCAGTTTTCCGAAATTCCTTCACCAGGGAAGACGAATGGAATATTCCAGAATTTGAAACACGAACAGCTGCTAACATGAGTTTCTTAGAAGTACGAGGGTTATTCCAAAAGTAAGGTCCGATCGGTCGCGAAATGGAAACGACTATGAAAATCCGATAAAGCTTTGCACAGATGTGTTGGGTAGTGTCTCTAGTATAACCCCAGTTAGCATCACGTCGCTCTTCTCATTTCTGAGCTCGCAGTGAGTGCGTAAAGATGTCTAGAAAATAGTGTCTGCCGCCAAGTACGAGGGCCTGGTCAGAAATTTCGCCTGAAGCTATGCAGCCAACATTACATAACTGTCGTGCTGTTTCGTCTTCACGACAATTCTCAGCCGCATTCTGCAGGGGCAATGAAGATGCTCCTGCATCGTTTTCAAATGGAAATGTGAGATTACCCACAATACAGTCCGCAATTGCCTCCCCCTGAGTTTCATCTCTGGTCACATGAACCGCTGTCTTTTAAGACAACATTTTGACACAGACAACGAGGTGTAGGCCAGCGTGGAGAATTGGCGGAGAGCACTGGCGGCTGCCTTCTATGATGAGGCTATTGAAAAGTTGGTACAACGCTATGACAAAAGTCTAAGTCAGAACGGCGACTACGTAGAGAAGTAGCTGAAAGGTGTAGCTAATTGTTACAAGTAAAACATTTCTGATGTTCACTGTGGTTTCAATTTGGCAATCAATCGGACCTTACTTTTGGAATAACCCTCGTAGATACCGTAGGGGTTGCGAAGCAACTCAAATCGCTTGATACGGGCAAGTCTTCAGGTCCAGATTGTATACCGATTAGGTTCCTTTCAGATTACGCTGATACAATAGCTCCCTACTTAGCAATCATATACAACCGCTTGCTCACTGATAGATCTGTACCTACAGATTGGAAAATTGCGCAGGTCGCACCAGTGTTTAAGAAGGGTAGTAGGAATAATCCATCGAACTAAAGACCTGTATCATTGACGTCGGTTTGCAGTAGGGTTTTGGAGCATATATTGTATTCAAACATTATGAATCACCTCGAAGGGAACGATCTATTGATACGTAATCAGCATGGTTTCAGAAAACATCGTTCTTGTGCAACGCAGCTAGCTTTTCATTCGCACGAAGTAATGGCCGCTATCGACAGGGGATCTCAAGTTGAGTCCGTATTTCTAGATTTCCGGAAAGCTTTTGACACCGTTCCTCACAAGCAACTTCTAATCAAGCTGCGGGCCTATAGGCTATCGTCTCAGTTGTGCGACTGGATTCGTGATTTTCTGTCAGGAAGGTTGCAGTTCGTAGTAATAGACGGCAAATCATCGAGTAAAACTGAAGTGATATCAGGTGTTCCCCAGGGAAGCGTCCTGGGACCTCTATTGTTCCTGATCTATATAAATGACCTGGGTGACAATCTGAGCAGTTCTCTTAGGTTGTTCGCAGATGATGCTGTAATTTACCGTCTAGTAAGGACATTCGAAGACCAGTATCAGTTGCAAAGCGATTTAGAAAAGATTGCTGTGTGGTGTTGCAGGGGCAGTTGACGCTAAATAACGAAAAGTGTGAGGTGATCCACATGAGTTCCAAAAGAAATCCGTTGAAATTCGATTACTCGATAAATAGTACAATTCTCAAGGCTATCAATTCAACTAAATAACTGGGTGTTAACATTACGAACAACTTCAGTTGGAAAGACCACATAGATAATATTGTGGGGAAGGCGAGCCAAAGGTTGCGTTTCATTGGCAGGACACTTAGATGATGCAACAAGTCCACTAAAGAGACAGCTTACACTGCACTCGTTCGTCCTCTGTTAGAATATTGCTGCGCGGTGTGGGATCCTTATCAGGTGGGATTGACGGAGGACATCGAAAGGGTGCAAAAAAGGGCAGCTCGTTTTGTATTATCACGTAATAGGGGAGAGAGTGTGGCAGATATGATACGCGAATTGGGATGTAAGTCTTTAAAGCAAAGACGTTTTTCGTCGCAGCGAGATCTATTTACGAAATTTCAGTCACCAACTTTCTCTTCCGAATGCGAAAATATTTTGTTGAGTCCAACCTACATAGGTAGGAATGATCATCAAAATAAAATAAGAGAAATCAGAGCTCGAACAGAAAGGTTTAGGTGTTCGTTTTTCCCGCGCGCTGTTCGGGAATGGAATGGTAGAGAGATAGTATGATTGTGGATCGATGAACCCTCTGCCAAGCACTTAAGTGTGAATTGTAGAGTAGTCATGTAGATGTAGATGTAGATGTTGCTGACATGTAACCTGTTCCAAAGTGTCCAGAAATCTATGTATTTTCATAAACGTTCAGTGAAATTTACGCTAAAAAGTTCGCACATTGTTTGTGTTGGAAAATGCGAACTCATGGCAGCACACTATAACAGACAGTTTTGCTATTTAGGTACCCTAGAAGCGAGCTTTAAGTATTATCTTTATGTAGCAATAGACCGCCATAACTGCGTTTCTTACTAGCCACGGAAAAACAGGTGCCGAGAAGCTCCAGTACGATTCCAAGAATTTCTTCTTAAATTCTTTTCTATGTTCTCTACTCTGACTACACGCGACACTACAATCCACATTCGTTCCTCGCATTGTCGCACTTGCTGGTTATTTATTCCGTCCCAAATATTTCCAATTAGGGGGCTTTACCCTACTCCAAATAAACTGCGATAATAGTTTATAATCTATAGTAGCTAACCCGATTGTCATTAGTAGGAATGAAAGATTAGAAAAAATCTCTGTGGAAAACTTAAAATTAAAAATAATTTTACAGCCCATTATTGTGAACAAAGAAACAATTTGTTGCATAATTACGTTAATTATGAACTTTACAGATTAAAAATTCATTAAAAATAGTTCTACAACTCTCTGGGGAGAAATTTAGAATTAAAATTTTTGGAGAACTTAGGAATAAAAATCGTCTATTGCCTTTATAGAGTGTTCATATGCCACAGATTCCGAAGTCACAGTCGCATCATTAAAGCATCCATTGTTATATGAAGATCTTCACCCCATGGACATGCATGTGCGAGTTTTCTTAGATTGTTTTGTAGATGATACCACAATGAAGCCATTCCTCCCTATTCAACACATATAGTTACAGTGGTGCTGAAAATGAGGCAGGTACCTCCGCCGCCCCTATGGAAAATTTTTACATTAATAATGCTTTTAAGTTTAATGGAACTAATTTAGATATGTTACCTCTGAATTTTTATCATTATGCTTATGGCATGTTTGCTAAGCATCAACACAAGAAAACTTTCTGGTGATCAAGAAATTAGCAGGTCAGTTGTTCGATGGAAAAGGAAGATGAACTCCAAGGAGAAACCGTTATATATAACAGCTTCCTACGTATGTAAGTCACGTAGTCTTCGAGGACGATATGATGGACCGAGTAAGTCAAGCCTCATCTTGGAAACGGTATTCCCAGTTACGCAAAAGCCTCTCTCATATGGTGTTAGTACATCTTTTAGTTCTATTTGACTTGGTAGTAGGATCTATGCAAAGGACCTGTCCAACTATCCGATGATAGCGTATGCATAAGACTGGTTACAGCAAAAACAACTGCAACAATGAGACATTCTCTTGCAAGTAACCGTACACATGCTCGAAACATGACTGATCTTAAGCAAGGAGTGCGTCAGTACACCACATAAGTCATAGGAAAACATGGATCAAATCAGAAATTAATAAAGATCATTCGTGGAAACATAGGCAAACAGTCGATATTGAGAGGCATTCTCCAAACGTACAAGTTCGTGGCGCCCATATCCTCGACCGTTAAATAAGGGGATAACATGACGTCCAACGAGTACCGCCATTTAAAGGCGGCACGTTTGCAGTTTTCGCCCCTTTCTTCTCCTTGCACTCAGACAGCGTGGCGTGGCGTTAGGGGAAAAGTGCAGCGGGGCTGAGTGCTTTGCCACTCGTGGACACGAGTGGCAAAGCACGACCTGCGAGCCAAAATCTTTCCTGCCCCTGACCTAGATGCTAAACAGTAAGATAATTATTGTATAATAATTCATGAGGTATGTAAAAACAAACACCAGTCACAGCATAAACGTAAAACGCATCGTGTTCATAACATGAAAGTGGTTAAAAAATCGAAGTCCTTAAAAACAGACACAAATCGTCAGCTACCATTCATGTACACACTACTTACATTAATCGACGATAACCCTAATGTAATGATTACGTATGAAGGACCACATCACATGTGACTTTTATACCAGCTAGATTGTTTATTTTAGAAGCCAGAATAACGTGACCATCACGAATATGAAACTAACCACAGCATAATCAAACGAGTGATCAAATTTGGCTTTACGGACTGCTCGTAGCAATGTACATAACAGTAATAAAGATCACACAATTTTCCTTTAAAAATGTAACGCTGCTATAAGACATTGAATAATTATCCACTGGAATATTTAACACACTAGTAAAAAATCATATCTAATATCCATTAGATAATTATCAAACAACGTATGTACTTGTAGGCACATTGACCCAAAAACACTACAAGGAATGCAGAGTTTGGGCTATAGTTGATTTATCCAACAGATATTACATTGCATCAAAAAATTAGGGTTTGCTAATCAATATGTTAAAACAATGTCCTAGAAGAATAAGGAAGTGCCAAATTAACACAATGTCTAAAGCAAATATGTGATCACTTACTAGCATGTGTATATGCTAGTGTTTACAAGTCATTACGATATGTACATAATAATTTGACAGTATGCTTTTGGTGGAGAGACATATGACATATTTTTCATTGAGATACAAAGAAACTGCATCATAAACAATAGGGACATACAAAGGACAGCCGACTGACTACAATTTTGTCTGAATAATACAGATGAAAATTTTTAACAGTATTGTTAAATAGATGACATAATTAATGTAAACTAACAGAAGAGAAGATACGTAATTATTGAAAAACGCTGTACACTTCTACTTCTAATGACACATTAACGTTCAGACTATGTACCATAACATAAATCTTGCTATTTCTGAATAAAAGTAATCAGATTTACAATACAAACCCAACTTTTTATGATACGTACGTATTACTGTAAAAACAAGTGGCTGATACCACACTATTGTTGTACTCCAGAGACTTATATAATGTTAAAAATAAAACACACACATATAATACGAGAGAGTATCATTAAAAATTTAAAATGTCATTAACTTTTACTGGTACATATTACAGTAGAAAGAAGAAGCTTATACTTCACTATTGTTGTAAACCAGAGACTGACAATTTGCACCCATTTTTATGAACTTTGTTTTTTAACCAATTTTATATTATGCACACCATATACGTTAAGTTTATGTTGTGAATGATGTTTCTTTTTACACACCTCATGGATTATTATCCAATAATTACGCTACTGTTTAGCATCTAGATTTTGCCCAGGTCTGTACCTTCTTACAGTGGGAGAGGTGTTTTTCTATACTTGTAACTGAACCTTTTCGTTTTTCACTTTCTGTTTACATGAGAAACTAGCAAAGAAGTTCGCACACATGATATAGTCTCTGGCAATCAGCACTTAATTCATGACCGATATGTTTGTATCATATGATGGAAAGGTTTACTGAAAGTCTTTGACTAATTTTTCAGTGTTTTTACCACAAGAGTACTTACTTCTCTAGCCTTCTCATTAGGGGACTGTTCTGTTAACTGATATCCCTACTCAGAACACCCTATATGTCCTGTGTAGAACTTAATATACTGGAATGTATTAGATATTACAACACCTGTGACGTATCCACTGTAAAAAATAACATGGGGAATGTACTTACTTAAACTGTTCTTAACTTTTAACTATTCACATTTGTCTTCTAGCTGTTTATAATTTCTTAACGTATTTCGATGTTTGTAGCTTTAAATAGATATCCGTTGATGATGGTCTAAGTCCGGAAAGGTTGATGTTCAGTTCTCAATAAATCTGCCGATGATCAAACATGCATTTCACGTAATATTAATTTTAGCCAAACTCTAATGTTTTTTATCTACCACAGACATTAAAGAATTGGTTTAGGATTAATCAGTGAATTATTCGTGGGACGTAATTCACACTACGACGTACGCTAAGGGCAAAGTGTTCTATTGATAACGTGAAGAGCATCCTGTATTAGGCTACGGCAACGAAAATAGGTGAAGTAAAATTTGAAATGCTGACCCAAAGGTAGGTATGATGAACATAACGTCCAAAATCTAAAAACAATCAAACAATAAAGTAGTTTGGTGGGTAACAGCAATGACCAATATAAAGGCAGGATTTGGGGTTAGTTTCCTGACCCATCGGGGAGTTTCAATCTGCGAGAAAGTTGCGGAAACAGCTTGCTCCGCTGCCGAGTGTTAGACTGACTTTAGTGTAATTCTGGTTTTGGCATTATAAACTAATTTATTTGCAAATAAGTATATAAGAATACGTATATACAAAACCGCATTGTACTCACTGTGTGAATCCTTGTGAAACTAGAGCTACAGGTTATCACACACACACACACACACACACACACACACACACACACACACACACACATATGATTTCAGTTATGTTTCATTGTTGCTATGTTTATCATGCAAATAAGAACAAATATTATCCACCTTTTGCTACTGTGTACCCTGTTGTTGTGCTAATGTGACATATATAATTTGTGAAGTGATCTGCGGATAAATAAAATACTGACATTTCACTGCCATAGACATTACACGAGACTTATATTGGATGAAGCAGTACGTTTGTTCTGTACAACTTGTGTCATTGACAGTTAACATCTCAGATTTCATTTATTCTTCACACTATAGTGTTTTAACTTACAATGATATTCCGTATTACACATCCAGGTCAAAAAATATTTTGCACTTCTTCTCTTAACCAACAGTTCATACTCGTGAAAGCACAACGTGTTCACAAGACAGATATCTGAAATTCCTAAGGCGTTACCTCCATGTCCATATTATCTGTTGTGAGGCCTCCATACAACTGTCTCATGAATCAGTGCTGAGAGTGCTACACCACCAGTTGTTAAATGTGTGATGTTTTTAGCACATAATGTTTCGCGACTACGATGCCCAACTATCAAATGCTTAGAGCTGCTACGCCAACCATTAAGCACTTTTTAATTGGATCACGTAGTCGCGAAACATGTTGGGCTAAAAATATCACACATTTGACAAGTGATGACGTAGCATTCTCAGCACCATTGTGTTCATATAATTAGTCTAAAATGATCTGTAGATGCTCTCTTGAAACAGTAATTGATGTATGAGCTTTATTGCTTTTGCAATGCAGTTCTGAAAGCAAAAATATGCAAATTGTTTAATATGATGAAAGTAACATTCAAACATATTGTACAGAAAGTGTTATAAACTTCCTTGAAAAATTAACAGATGTTTCTCGTCGGATGCAGATAGCAATCCCTATGGAAGCGAAGATGACCTTAATTGTCATGATAAGAAGTTAGAGAACGAAAAGCTCTTACACAGTACATATGTCGCCAATTTTCACATACACCCTTTACTTAACGATGAATGATGAATGGAAAGAGAGAGAGAGAGAGAGAGAGAGAGAGAGAGAGAGAGAGAGAGAGATAGTTGTTCCTTTCAAGTGTTACACACTACTCTACCTCGAATTACGTAGCCAGCAATCTAATACCGTTTTTTGTAAATGCTTTCAGATCGGACATTTGAAACGATTTAATGTTCACAAGATGCTGAGGCTGATTGCAATTTCATAAACCTGCAGGAGAAACTAATACCAATTTCACAGTATATAGCTCATATTTTGTAATCACATAAAGAAATCCGGAAATTACATATGTGCAGATATCACATGTTAATCGCACTAAAGCGGATGCCTGTTTTTTCAGTGGTGAGAATTCTTTAAGATCTGCCAGTCGTCTCTTTGATCCAGTCTATGTAGTACGAAACTTCGACGTAGACCCCAGGAGATCCCTCTGTAACGCAAGGCTTCCTGGACCACGATACTATACCGATCTGAGTGCCGTTCACTAACAGCGGTCCACCTCCATCCCCCTGAAAAAGGGAAACAGAGAACTCGATAATTGAACATGCAAAAAGTGTAATGCTACATTTGATATGATTCGAAGCATCCATTTCAGCGCTTTAACGTCGCTCACACGCAGATCAATCAGAAATTTCAGGTAAGTTTGTAATTTTAGTTATCTTTTAGGATACTTCTAATCAATGAGGAACATTTTACAAACACTATTACCTGACTGATGACAAATGTTAATGACTTTATTTATTGTTTCAGCGAAGAAAATATCCATTGAACTAAAACTCTTTGACCACTTGAAGAAAAATGTAAGTTTTATTTTTATTATTACTTGACGTCGATGTTGCTGGACATTGTGCTTTACAAACCTAAGTCGGGATATATCTCCAAAGAGGACCAATGTCTGAATAGTTTTGGGAAATCAAGGAAAACTGATCCGGAGAGAGGACCACGATTTTAAACCTTCTCAGTCCGATTGTGACTGCAGCTCGTCGTGCAGTCTTGTCAACAATTTCTGCTTCATTTATGTGCTCTTTTCTGCTGTTGTCTTCATGCGTCATAAAGCTGCATTCGTTTAACAATGCATTAAGTCATAAAAAAGGCATTGTTATAGTTCAAAGGCCACACTCTAAACAACGCAACGTATCTGGAGCAATTTTAAACCTTTATGTGACAATATGTTGCAGCAAACTTGCTGACATCTTCCAAGTAAATCCTCATTTCCTAATGGCAGTTTTAATTTCTAGGAACAGTAAATATACTGAAAGCGAAATATCTTGTTGCAGAATTGATAGGGCTCAATGAAACGTGCAGGCAATAATACCATATACTTTTGGAGGGTCCTTTCATTACTTGTCTTTGTGAAGCTACTGTATCCTGAAAAAGAGTTACTATTCCACATGTGTGAAAATACCAGTTTTGGCTATTGTCTGTGTGTACACTGGTGGAAATGTAAGTTAACATTTTCAACGAAGGCTACGCTTTGAGAGTGGACAATGTAATCCGGATATAGTCACCACAAATAAAAGTTTTAGAACGTAACTGAGAAAAATAAATTTAACAAGTAAACACTTCTGACCGGAGAGCAATGGGGTAATCGCAAACAGTACGTGCATTTGATTAATAGGTAATGGAATCAATACGATTAACTAATAGAAGGTGCGACTGAGTTTCCAGAACCCACTGATATGGAATATAAAGAAATTACCTACAGCGAATATCGTACAGGTTTACATGCAACAACGACGAGTGAAATTTGATGAAATTTAGTGGTAGGAACAAATACGTTAAATGAGGTGGACGTTGCACAGTAATTGAAACTAGGAACACCTTCGTAGTTGGAGTAAGAAAAGAGAATTAAGTTAGGGAGATGTGTAGGAGAAAGGGTAAGAAATTTTGTGATTAATTATAAAAGTTTCAACAGGGGTAAGTTTTGTAAACCACAACAAGAGAAGACTTAGGAAAGATGATTAAATACAAAAAGACTATAAGAGTAACACAAATGTGTAGGGACGGATGCCATAACTCTTGGCTACCGTTGTCTTGGATCAAAATTTAAGAAAGATGAAGAATAAGCCGCAGCAAAAGGAATCAAGCAAAATATCACTTATTAAATCACACTGAAATTCTGAAAAGTGGAGACAGATGGGCTAAGTAAAAGAATTGCTCATAGTTGAGGTGCAATACACACAGGAGAGGTGTGTGGCGACACGGCACGTTGCTTCGTTATCCGTAGGATTTGTTGTTTATAGCCACGATTGACGCTCGGCAGCGACGAGTGACGGAGACGTTAAAGTGGTGCGCTGCTGCTTCTATCAATTTAAAATGTGAAAATGCGAAATTAATTGGAGTGTAACGTAAACTGTAAACACGTCCTGTCCGTGCTATGTCACCGTCGCTCCTCCAACAGGCTTCCGCATCCTGTGTTCACTGCACCTGACATGATAAGCACATAAGAAGCAAACAATTAATACCAGCTAATATGCTATATATGCAAAAAATTGTCTTTGAAGAGAATGGGTAACTAAAGAAATAAATCAGTCTATGACTGTAAGAAGCAACTACTAGAATGCAGAAGATACGAAATGAAAGGAACCTGTACGAATTGCGAAGGAACGTAATCACAAGGAAATTAAAAGAAACAGATGTAGGGTTACTATGTTAGAAATTCAATAGCGAGATATCTGACGCTATTTCAAGGAAGGCAAAACTTGATGTCAGAAAACAATTTAAGGCTTCAACAGTAATCTGTACTCTGGTACCATTCGCAGGATTTGCACTTGATCCATTTTAGAGGCTTTTGTGTCAGTATCGATACATTTTAGGAAAGCGAGCTGCGTTAACTCGCACTGTGAACAGTTTCCTGTTATTATATATTATGTTACGTTTATTTATCGTACGGTAATGGCTACTCTATTTTCTGATGAGTGCAAATGTTTTTATCAGGTCATAATGATTCTGTGATTTGCCTTTTATCACAAATGTCGACTGTTACTTCTGATACATTTGCGTAAATGAGGAGAAAAATGACTGTTGGTGAATACATGCTCTCGAAAATAGTTTAGAGCCGAAATCGGCCAAAAGTGATCATACATACGTTAGTTATTTGCTAATATGTAAATCACTAGTGAAAAATTAGTATGCCTTTCTAAAATTTATGGCCGTAAAATCGAATACGATAAACTTACGTCAAGTACCTTGCTGCCTAGCCTTCGCTAACATCCTAAGAACGTGTCAATGGTGAACACCTGAAGTGCGAATGTGCACCCTCTGTTCAGAGTGACAGAGTGCAGGGTGAGCTGAAAGAATCGAGAGACATTAAAGTGGGAGGGAAAGTACTACGGCTTTACCGGGGCATTTACAAGTACACGTCAAGAAGAGACTTTGCTGGAACTAGGACTCCGGAACTGAACTGGATAATTTTATGACTTCTGTTCATTCCGGCAAATTAATCGTCTCTGCATATTTGTGACAGCAGTATATTTACTATATATCTCTTATGTTAGTCATAAAACGTCTTTCTTTTTTCCCATAGCTATTTGGAAAAGAATGTATACTGAATGGTACAGACACTACAAGGTTGGGGGTTCAATGGGAAATCCCCAGGGTTTGCTCTGATACCGTACCCTCTGTACAATTTTCGCATAAGTGTTGTCTAATGAGATTATGGTTTTGTATGGATTATTATAGTGTGAGTAAGTACTTTGACTACGCGACTGATGAAATACATGCTTGTTTATGTAACTCATCAGCTGGAGTCAAAACCTGTGTTAAGGTGGTACTACTTTCGGTGTACGAGATGTGTGAGAAAACCAATGAGACTGGTTTTTTTATCTACTAAACATTTTTTGTTGACAAGGCGATATTGTGCGCTTCAAAGTATTTCCCTTCGACAGCTATATACCGGCGGAGTCGTTGTTACTAGTCTTGGTAGTAGCGCTGGAAGGCTTCAACTCGTACGACTCTTAACATGCTGTGAATGTTTTCCAGAATCCCAAAATGACATCACTTTAAGACATTTTTAACTGATATTAAAGGACTAAGATCAGGTATATAGGGTGGCAGCGGAAACACAGGAACGTCTTTCGAGGTTAAAAGTTCCGTGATGGAAGTGGTCGTGTGACATGGGACGTTGTCTTGATGTAGCATCCACTTGTTTGCAGTGTCCGGTATCACTCGATTCACCCTTTTCCGAAGCCATTTAAGGACCTATTTGTGAAATACTTGGCTGAAAGCTTTACCTGAAAGGACAGGTTCCTCATACAAGATGCCCCTACTGTCAAAAAATCAAAGCAGTATTGTTTCGATATTTGATCTGCACATTCGAGCTTTTCTTCAGTCGAGAAGATGTCTCAGTGTGCCACTCCTCACTTTGCCGCTTTGATCAGGATCGTACTCAAAAATCCAGGACCACACGACTGAACCATTCGTGGTCATTGACGTTTCTACAAAGAAGGTCCAGCACACTTTTCATCGACTCTATTTCTGCTCAGTTCTGAGGTTTCTCGGCACTGTTTTGTCACAAAGCTTTGGAATGTGCGAAATTTCGGTCGTAATTTGATGTTTGGTGAATATGTTTAAGTTTAACAAGGCACCCATCATCCTTATTGTTAAATGTCGGTCTGATGTCACAAGAGCGTGCACATTTTTAGACTTTTCGTCTCCCTGAGTGAGCATAATGTTTAACGTGTTCTCGGCCGTCCAAAAATTATTTTTGCCAGCGAAAAACTTGTGCTTTTGATGATGTTCCCCATAGGCCTATTTCAACTTTTCGAAAGTTACACTCGCAGATTCCCCAAGCTTATGACAAAAGCTGATGGCATAACGTTGCTCCAATTTCCACTGTTCCATGTTCGTAACTAAAACGCGGCGTTGCCAGGTCTCTGTGTTGTCAGACTCATTACTTGTCTCGCTCGCCTTATATATCTGGTAATACGTGCATTCCGAGAACCCAGTATCGTTGGCCAGAGGGGTTTACCTCACAGGTATTCTTCTGGCTTTGGCGTCTTTGGTTTGACTGAGGTCTTCAATAGGACCCATGGAAGAACTGAAAGGAGAATCTGTAGAGAGAGCTGGTGGTCACCCTGTGTTCGCGAGCGACACAGGAAGGACAGTTTTGGCTGCCGGTGGAACGGTCGCGTGTGTGAAGGAGCAGTAGACTAAAGGCGGAGCGTCGCGGGCAAGAAGGGTGCACCCAGGCGCGAGTGCTGACTTGCGAGCTGCTAGTGGCTGCTGCAATGCTTCACAGGAGCTTCACGTTGTATGGCGCAACTGAGTCTCGGCGGGGCAATGTGTGTCGTCTCACGAAATTGATTGTTGCAGCATTGAGTCGATGCGAGCTGCACTGCTGGCCATTACCGTTCTTGATGAGCTGCTTTATTTGAATGTTACCGCATGTTAGTTGTTCGTCAGTTTTCATCATTACTGGTTACCATTAAAGCTCCGCTACTCGCAATGTATTGTGTTCCTCCACCACGTCACCTTAGTTGTTATTTAATATGGCTTGGCTGTGCCCGTCTTCTTAGCCCCAGGCAGCGTCTCACATTCTGCGGAATTACCAGCTTGCTAATTGGTTGCTGGTATTGTAATTGTGGAGCTCCTGCTCCCGAACAGAGGGGGGGGGGGGGGGGGGGGGGGAGGAGGGGGAGGGATCTTGAAGATAAAGTGTTCACCGTTTCAGAGTGGATCAGTGTAATCCTACTGTTTGTTTAAGGCCTGAAAAATTGTTATCTTCGTTGAAAGACTGCTCTTTGCAACCGCACTATTTTCAATTCTATACATTCATTTAAAGATACAAGTCTCTGTTGAGAATTGTTTAAGCC
The DNA here is from genome assembly GCF_023864345.2 of Schistocerca serialis cubense. Taxonomy (NCBI): domain Eukaryota; kingdom Metazoa; phylum Arthropoda; class Insecta; order Orthoptera; family Acrididae; genus Schistocerca; species Schistocerca serialis. The sequence continues at coordinate 512,330,746 of NC_064642.1, read as the reverse complement.
TGAGAAACTGTTAATTTTAGAGTTGTCTCAAGGTAATTTATTCTTCTATTTTAATCCACCGTTTACAGGTAAATGAGAATAATTCTTACCTTGATTTTGGAAAGGATTTTTGTGCACGTTTTGACCTTTGTAATCATTAGTTTAGATCAAATGTTAACGTTTCTCTTGCGCTCTTGTTATTGGTTATGACAGAAATGAACTTGTTGATTGGTAGAATGGACTGTGTTCATTCCTGTTTAGTTTATTTAGATCACCTCAACACATTTGTGTAACATTTCTGAAGATATTCCATGCATAGCCCGGCTCATAGGTCAGTTAAGGGGGCCGGCACATGACCAGCACGTCATATATTGTTTTTAATATGGTGTGGAAGTAGCCTTCCATCTAAATATTAAGTTAAGTTACGGATGTATCTAAAAGTAATTTTCAAGTATCTGAAATTTTTGCCTCCCTTTTTGCACTGAAAATTCTCAGTTACATTCTTTTTTAATTAAGCTCTGTTTTAACACTGGATAGGAGTCTGTTTTGCCATTAAGATTTTTGGACTTGAGTCTGTTTTGGTACTGAAATTTCTAAGTGTGCCTGCAAAATAATATTTTGCTTGGTTGTTTCAAGTTAAATTATGCTTTAATATGCTTTAACTGAGCCTCTCTTTGAACATTGGGATTGAACCTGTGTACTATTTAGAATGCTGATCATCTGCTTGTAGAAACAGATTTGGCTTAATCGTTTCAATAACTTTTGACTTAATTAACATCTGTCCAGAAATTTCTTATTATTGATCAGCATGCGGAACTTGTCAGTAAAACCACTAGTTCCTTAATTGTTCGCCGGCCGAAGTGGCCGTGCGGTTAAAGGCGCTGCAGTCTGGAACCGCAAGACCGCTACGGTCGCAGGTTCGAATCCTGCCTCGGGCATGGATGTTTGTGATGTTCTTAGGTTAGTTAGGTTTAACTAGTTCTAAGTTCTAGGGGACTAATGATCTCAGCAGTTGAGTCCCATAGTGCTCAGAGCCATTTTGAACCTTAATTGTTCTATGCATGCTACCAGGGTGGAGTGTCTCATTAAATAAATAAACAAAATACGTTTTTTGTGTATCCTCGACTGACACTTCTACTCCACCAGTCATATCACTTGTCCAACTTCTGGCACCAATAAAAAAAGTTCATTATGGCAGTGAGCTTTCTGATGCATTGCATATAGTTACCCCAACGTCAAGTTAAATAGGCTAGCATGAGTGATGTTATTGGATGTCAGCAACTAACGCTGAGGCTCGCCTATGTATCTTAATTTTATGGCAACTTACATAACACAAGAGAAAACAAAATGCTATAACCAATATTTTGACTAGTGCCAGAAGGCAGCCGGAAGCTGGTCCACGTATAGACCCCAACTAACAGTAACTATGTTTTTCACGGCAGCTGATGATGCAGGTAGATAAATATGAAACATGTTGCAGCTGACGGGCACAATAGTAATAAAAAAATCTCTATGAAATATTCAGTGGTTTCTGCAGGCAGAAATATCTTACATACGGGAAGAAGACGGAATTACACTAGTATTGAACATTGTCTTATGTAACTTTCTTTTTAGTTGACGCCATTTCGGTAACTTGCGAGTCAATGATGATGGAGGACACACAACACCTAGTCCCCTGCCGGGAATCGAACCAGGGCCCCCTGTGTGGTAGGTGGTAACGCTACCGCTACGCTATGGAGGCGGACCGTTGCGAGGATAAAATGACGTAACCTGATCACCCGCGAGATTTTATTTTCATGGACAACAGCCAGTATATTCTTCAGACATGTACATAAACAGAAGAACGTAACTCACACTACATTCTCCCCTGCCTCCTTCGGGCATGCCGGCGCAGATGTCCTCCTCCAGGACCTGGTACTCGTAGCCTGCGTACGCCTCCTGGCAGTCCTCGTCATACCACACCGGGATGTCAGCCTTCCGCAGTGTTTCAGCTGAAGATTCAGACTGGAACAATAATGTGCATCGATTTCACAAAGGGTTATAGAAACTAATAACAATTGGAAACTCCCTAAATCGACAACTTCACTCACATTATCATGGAACTGTGAATAAAATTTTATGCTTTCGAATTATTGGTAGCGTTCCTGCGTCCTTAATATCTTAGTCATTTAATTCTATATTCCGTGGACTATTAGCCGAATTTTCATCTCACTGATGTGCAATGCGTCAGTATAGAGGTTACGTGTTCAGGATTTGTGCCTGTCAGATTAGTGACACATTAGCTATTTACACTTCGTTAAGCACAAAGCTTGTTCAGGTATTATTGCGGAAAAGAACATTTTAGTCTTTAACACTATTCATACTACTCGTGAGAAACAACCCCGAGTTTAACATTAAGGGTGCCGACCGAAGTGGCCGTGCGGTTAAAGGCGCTGCCGTCTGGAACCGCAAGACCGCTACGGTCGCAGGTTCGAATCCTGCCTCGGGCATGGATGTTTGTGATGTCCTTAGGTTAGTTAGGTTTAACTAGTTCTAAGTTCTAGGGGACTAATGACCTCAGCAGTTGAGTCCCATAGTGCTCAGAGCCATTTTTTAACATTAAGGGTAAAAACTGCGGCATGCTCACCAGCACTCCGATCGGAACGCAACCGTACGCACATGCACGGTCTGTGGGTGGCCTAGCTTCAGGGGGTTGTCCACTACCAGCACTGGGAAGGAATTACAAACTTGACCACCAGCCGGCTGCCCCCTCTGGTCGACCAGTGGAATCGTCCTGTTACATCCGCCCGTGGCAGTCACAGCAAGCCCTCTTTTCGAGGATGGTACTGCGACAGGCAAAGTACTTGACGATAAGATCACACTACATCTCAGAATCTGGTTCCAGCTCAGGTTTGCTGACAGGATACCACATTTCTCGGTCTCAGTCATGCTTGGGAAACTTATCCTTACCTCTCGGGTCTGCCACTATTTCCTGTTTTGCACCAGTACCACCTTTTTCCGTTCTTGTCGTGCCATTAGCATCAGGCCTCCTGTTGCATCTGGCCTTACTGTGACATTTCGGGTTTGATCTGTACTTAATGGAGCCTATGTTTTTGGCCAGGTCTCCTTGAGTATGTCTTCTTTTCTTGACTGGGGTTGTAGTCTCTGTGCTCCTTACTCTTTTTCCGTCATCGTGAATATTTCTTCTTCAGAAATTCCGTCCTCAAACTTTCTGATTCCGTTTTGTCACTCAGTATCATAATTTCACATACGCCTTGCGCCTTTCACTGGCACGTCCATTCCTGAGGATTTCCATCTCCAAGTTCATCCATTACCGGGATCTGAGTCTGTGGTCATGCGGCCGCTAGAACGTCCGTCTGCAGGGCCCTCTGTTTGTGCGATTGTCCGTTTCTGGGCTGGCTATCTCAGGGGGCCGTCCATCGCAAGGGTTGTCTGGCCTCTGGCATCGACTGCCTCCATGGCTTTGGCGAGCTGTGGGAATTTCATACGCAACCAACTCCTCAGGTGCACTGTGCTCTTTCTCCTGGCCTCTCCGGCTCCACCAGTTTCCTCATCTGAACAGGGCGCTCTATTCTTCTTTCCGTCCATGAAACCTATTCTTCCTTTTCCATGGTTTTACACGGCCTATTCAATGCTTGCTCTTTTCTGTTTCTGACTGTTCTGTGCCATCGCTGTTGCCATGATGTCCTGTCCTTCATTTGTTTCTACGAGTATTGCCCATTAAGCAATGCACCGCATTTTTTTCTCATCCGGAAACAGTGCTAAGAATGCGAAACGCTAGTATGTATTATTTGAAGTCTCCTGAGTGACCGCGCCAACTTTCTGTCACTTCCGACAGATAGCGTAGCTGCAGGGCAGTTTCAAAATGGTGTCTGTAGGTGATGTACGTTACAATTGAATTTGTCACTGCAGAGAAAGAAACTGTGGGGATTATTCACAAACGCTTGTGCAAAGTCTATGGAACACATTCTGCCGACAGAAGTACAGTTAGTCGCTGGGCACGGAGGGTGAGGCCATCAGAAGGCGGTTGGGCGGAGCTCCATCATTTGCGCAGTCGGTGAGACCATCTACGGCTGTCACACTTGACATGTTCCAGCGAACTGGTGTTATCATTTGCGAGGATAGACGCGTTACAGCTCGGCAGTTGGAGCTGCATCTGTCAGTCGGCAAAGGAAGTTCACACAGTGAAGCACTGGCTCCGCAACCATGACAAGAATTGGTACCGACAGGGCATACACCCTCTTATTTTGCGATTGAGCATGGCAATAGAACGGGATGGAGATTACGTGGAAAAATAGAAAGTGCAGATAAAACGCCATTCTTTCGTGTGTGTCATTCTCATTATGTTCAATAAAGAATAGTTGAAGACAAAATTCGGTGCATTACTTTCTGGGCAAGCCCCGTACTTTTCAGTTGAGCCTTCCCTTCCTCTTCACTGTTCGTCACCGTGACAGTGCCTTCTCCGACGTCTGAATGGTGTTGTCTCTCAACCTCGGTTCAGGTTCTTGGGTCTGTACCGCAGACACATTCCTTGTCATCCAGTTGAGGCACCACTCTCGTGTGAACATACATCGATACCACACCTTCGGGCTTCGAGTGGGTGCTGCCATCTTTCTCTCTCGCCAGCGGAGGGAGGGAGTATAGGCTATGTAGCACGAACTCAATGACTTTACTACTTCTTTCTCCAAGGTGAAAGGATCTTTGGATGCTAGCATGTTGTACCTGCACCTACACACTGACTGCACTGCAACCACTGAGGGAATTGGTACGGTGGTTAGCACACTGGACTCGCATTCCGGATGATGGTTATTGAAATCCACATCCAACCATCCACATTTAGGTTTCCTGTGATTTCTCTAAGTCAATCCAGGCAAATGCTGGGATGATTCCTGCCCCATCCTTAAAGCAATCCAAGCTTGTATTTTGTATCTAACGACCTCGATGTCGACGGGATGATAAAGCCAAACCTTCCTGCAACCGCACACACACCCGTGTTCCTCGGGTAGCGTGGTTTCAGGTGTCTTCCACTACCAGCATCTGCAGCCCAGTTACGATGACAACAGTTTTGGGTAGCAAGCCGGCAGGAAAGCAACAATAGCAACCTTGCTTGTTATCAATGGAAAGACAGTACGCAATCTCTATACAAGCTACTCTCGCCGATTTGCGGGGTTCCAGTCGACGACGGGAGGCGCAGCCTATGTGGGAATGTTTTCGTCAGTTGGTCACATGCCAGAATTGCCCACACTGTATACCTCCACTTCAGCAGGAAGTATGTTGGCTCGCGGCCTTTGAGAAAGCTAGTCATCGTCGGGAGTCATCGCGGGCAGTTGTTTCAGCTGCTCCATGGTTCTACATTGGGTGTAACGCCCGATAAGAGCCGTCCATCACCGATCTTGGATGAACTTTTACTCTCGTTGGACACTGGCTTGCCGACGTAGGAGTTGTGCTACTTCTCACCTTGTTACGGGTTCATTTCATATGTTTCCAGTGGAGATAATCGACAGCGTTATCTCTTCCTGAAAGTCGCCTCGGAGCTGTACCCGATAATGTTATCTCCTCTTCTAACTGGATCTGTTTATTCTAACAATCTACCTAACTGCTATCATTCCTGCATATAACCTCAGCACTGGCTTACAAAAATTTCGCTGAAGTGGTTTAACGACTCGTGTAGCACCGTATCCTTTCACAAATGCTAACATTCAAGGCTGAATAAGTCTCATATCAGTGGGTTTGGTAGCGTACTACAAAACACGTTCATACGGCTTACTCTTATAACTTTGTAATATGATGCCAGACACGGAACTCAATGATATTACTTTTCTGACTTGCAATCTGTTTACAGTCCATCTTTTCTTAGGAATTAATTACATTTAAAACATATTTTAATAGACTGTTGCTTGTGGGCTGTTGATAAATTCTTCCGTGATTTTTTCTTAGGTTTCGACGTATCTTAGTAGCGTAGCAAAGTCTGTGCTTCAGAGGTGTCCCTGCAAGAGATGGTAAGCACAAAGATTCATAGGGAGGCCTACTTCAGATCGACAGAACGTTCCAACATCAAAGGGTGAATTATTCTGACTTCGTAGCTTCCAGCACCTGCAGGAGACGCACAGCTACTGCAATTTATTTAGAGTTGCATTTAAATAGTTAGTTACCGATTGTGCACATCTTACAAAATGGTGCATATAGATTATTATAGTGTGTAAAATATACAAAATACTTGATTGTTGCCGCGCGGGATTAGGCGAGCGGTGCAGTCATGGGCTGTGCGGCTGATCCTGGCGGTGGTTCGAGTCCTCCCTCGGGCATGGGTGTGTGTGTGTGTTTGTCCTTAGGATAATTTAGGTTAACTACTGTGTAAGCTTAGGGACTGGTGACCTTAGCAGTTATGTCCCATAAGATTTTACACGCATTTGAACATTTTTGAACTTGATTGTTTAGTGACACTAGTTAGACCGTGCACCTTATTTACGAGTCTGATAGCCAAGATTACCTTTATTATTATGAAAATACAGATCTTACAAGTATTGTTAACACTAAGTTGTACGACACACTACAATATCACCCTAACATCGTCTAGCACCGACCGCAACCCTCATATTGTCCTCTATTGCGCGGGGAAGAGGGTACACAAATCCCTTCAGGTGTTCTACATCCAGCCAAAATTACTCACAACTGATGAGATCCCGTGGAGCCACTAAACTGTGAGGCTGTCGCTATGTTTCCTCAGCTATTTCATACAATCCGAGGTATTTTTATGGGGTAAAGATCGGTTAGTGTAGCGGAGCAGCTGGGATGTGATAACATGCCTGAGTGTTCGTCAAAGTGAGAACGTATGCGTGCACGTCTGTGGCAAGGCTGTTGTTTTGAAAGACGAATGAGTCAACAGCACGTTCAATTATGAAGATTTAGAAGGGGATCAATACTTGAAGGATGAGAAATTTGAAATAAACGTCCTGGTTTACTCCATATGACCACAGAGCCATTTCCAACTGGAACTGCAGCCTTTAGACACAATGGTTCAAAGGGCTCATTCTGCTATTGGTGCGATATCGCCTCGCACTAACTGTGAGAGGCAAAATCTCAGTTATAAGAATCACACAACTTAAATTCTGTCAGCTGCTGGCCATTGAAGATGTATAGCTTTTGGTGCCAATGTGAACAACGAACATTTTCGAGGTATCTGACTTCAAATATCCACTGAATGCACTTCCCGCGTAACTTTCCTCAGAGATCAGTTGGATGGAACTATAATCACTGACAGCAAAAATTCCTATCGCGTTAGAAACCGATTGTCGTTGACGAAGTGTTACACCCGTGTCCGATCCTCTTCTAGAGGTGTTGGACAGTCCGTGTCGATGCACCAACAAATCGGATATCTCCTTTCACAATGTGGTCATCTACATCTATGCTCCGCAAACCATCTGACGGAGTGTGGCGAAGGGTACTTTGTGTAGTGATAGACACCCCTGGGGTTGTGAAGCAGCTGAATGGGTTGAAAATAAATAAATCGCCAGGTCCTGAATGGGATTCCAATTCGGTTTTACAGAGAGTACTCTACTGCACTGGCTCCTTACTTAGCTTGCTTTTATCGCGAAACTCTTGCCCAACGTAAAGTCCCGAGCGACTGGAAAAAAGCGCGGTTGACGTCTGTATATAAGAAGGGTAGAAGGATGGATCCTCTAAATTACAGACCAATATCCTTAACATCGGTTTGTTGCAGGATTCTCGAACATATTCTCAGTTCGAATATAATGAATTTCCTTGAGACAGGGAAGTTGCTGTCCATGCATCAGCACGGCTTTAGAAAACATCGCTCCTGCGAACCGAAACTCGCCCTTTTTTCACATGATATCTTGAGAACCATGGATGAAGGGTATCAGACGGATGCCATATTCCTTGACTTCCGGAAAGCGTTTGACTCGGTGCCCCACTGCAGACTCCTAACTAAGGTACGAGCGTATGGGATTGGTTCCGAAGTATGTGAGAGGCTCGAAGACTTCTTAAGTAATAGAACCCAGTACGTTGTCCTCGATGGTGAGTGTTCATCGGAGCTGAGGGTATCATCTGGAGTACCCCAGGGAAGTGTGGTAAGTCCGCTGTTGTTTTCTATCTACATAAATGATCTTTTGGATAGGGTGGATAGCAAAATGTGCGGCTGTTTGCTGATGATGCTGTGCTGTACGGGAAGGTGTCGTCGTTGAGTGACTGTAGGAGGATACAAGATGACTTGGACAGGATTTTTGATTGGTGTACAGAATGGCAGCTAACTCTAAATATAGATAAATGTAAATTAATGCAGATGAATAGGAAAAAGAATACTGTAACATTTGAATACTTGACACATTCACGTCGATTAGATATTTGGGCGTAGCATTGCAGAGCGATGTGAAGTGGGACAAGCATGTAATGGCAGTTGTGAGGAAGGCGGTTTGTCGTCTTCGGTTCATTGGTAGAATTTTGGGAAGATGTGGTTCATCTGTACAGGAGACCACTTATAAAACACTAATACGACCTATTCTTGAGTACTGCTCGAGCGTTTTGGATCGCTATCAGGTCGGATGGAGGGAGGACCAGAAGCAATGCAGAGGCGGGCTGCTAGATTTGTTACTGGTAGGTTTGATCATCACGCGAGTGTTACGGGAATGCTTCAGGAACTCGGGTGGGAGGGAATCTCTAGAGGAAAGGAGGCGTTCTTTTCGTGAATCACTACTGAGGAAATTTAGAGAACCAGGATTTGAGGCTGACTGCAGTACAATTTTACTGCCGCCAACTTACATTTCGCGGAAAGACCACAAAGATGAGATAAGAGAGATTAGGGCTCGTACGGAGGCATATAGGCAGTCATTTTTCCCTCGTTGTGTTTGAGAGTGGATCAGGGAGAGAAGGTGCTAGTTGTGGTAAGAGGTACCCTCCGCCACGCACCGTGTGGTGGATTGCGGAGTATGTATGTAGATGTAGATGTAGATGTACCACTGTCACGTCCCTCGTCTCCTATTACAGTCGCGAATGATGCCAAGGAAGAGCGATTTTTGGTTAGCCTCTGTGGGAGTTCGCGTCTCTAATTCTAGTTCACGTCTTCCCTTCGACCCATGTGACTCCAGTAGCTCCATACAACCGACTGTCACACACACGCCACGAGTTAAGTCAGCGGTTTAGTGTCACATAACTGCCGGGTATAAGATCTGTACCCTCCGCAGCACTCCAAAGCAACCAATGTGCTACTTAAGTGGGTCACTAGAATATTCTACAACAGCTTTACGCTTTTTCCAGTTCAACTTCGTATCAGCGCGCACAAAGAAATATCAATCCAGCTTCTTCACAGAAATTTTGTCCAGATACTGAATTTGTCGATGGTCTTTTCTCATTTGTTGTAAGAACAGAATATACTGTGACATTACAGATCTACAGATACAGCGGAATGCAACACTTGTAATTTATTGCTATATTATACTGAGAATTTCTTACATTACTGTCTCTTCAGTTGGAATATTTATAGCGCTTTCCATTTGAGAAATAAAATCACTACGCTAGTACTGATATACATACATAGTACTGAGATGCATAGATCTTTTCGGCACACTTGCTCAAATCGGTGTCCTGAAGAGAGAGAGTGTGTGTGTGTGTGGGGGGGGGGGAAGGGGAGGCGGATAGGGGGTGGGTGTTATTGAACTGTTTTCTGTAACATGAAGTTGACTTTAGCATACTGAGTTTTCATGGTATTTTTGAGCTTGTATACCTTTCTTCAGATTACAGTTTTCGTTGTGGTATGTACCCTGCGTGGCCTCCAGCTGTTTTTTTTTTTTTCAGTATCGTCACGCACTTTTAAATTTTTACGTACAAATTATATTAATTTAACTGTTTAAGCTAATAATCTTTCTAGCCCGCATAAATCTTTATCTATCACCCCATTTTAGTCGTAATGAATCTGATGAGGCTTCCCAGTGTACGCTTCATTGATGTTGGTATGGGATTCTGTGGGTCTGTGTGTGGGGGTGGGGGGGGGTTGGGGGGATAGGATTGGGGGGGGGGGGGAGCGCTCTTCACAACAGACGTCTGCCGTTGGTGAGCCTTCAGTAGCGGTTGCTTCCGCACTGGCATCCGATCGTCGTGACTGGTCACATTTCTAGGTGCCAGGGTTATATCTCGCTTTTAACCATCTGACGGAAGTTAGAGTCATGCAGATTTTCAAACACGATGGAAAGGTCAGAGAGCCTGGATCTAACCATTTACCTTTCCTTTTGCACGTCATTTACGCCGGTTTCCAGTCGAACTAAGGCCTCGTAACCAAGATGTTTACCCTCTCTAAGCTCATCATCATCATCATTAGCTGTGATAGTATTGATGAGCAGTTTGTACAGAAACTACTGTTTTTGATGCATATAATAATCTGTAGAGCAGCACGCTGAGATACGCTGCAACAGTACAGCTCATAGAAATTCATTCCGTGTTGTTCTTATGTACAGGATTTTCACTGATAATCGCGTTTTTCTGCTGTTGTGAGTTGGCGTTGGCTCACCTCTGTAGCTCCCCATCCGACCACGGTGGCTATGGTCCCGCCGGCTGTCTGCTGTCCCTGTTCCGGTAGAGGCACTGGCTGTATTCTGGGACCCAAAGTGAGAGGCTGCACCAGCTGGAATCAGTGAAAAGAATCGCTGTTGATACATTTTCCATCTTATTGTTAATTGGTGATCAGATGAAACGGATATTTGAAATATAATACATAAAATACAAACTCGTTTGGCTGTTAACCTAGTGCCAATCTGTAACAGACGGCATTAGAGAGATAGGTATTTCAAATCCCTTTAGCGTGGCAAATTGTGATTAGTGAGCATTTGTGTTTTCAATTGTGATGAAGATGACAATACGGCAAGTAGCCTGCACGTCCTGAACAGAACTTTTGGGTCCTCTGGGCTTTAAGTCCCCATCTGGCGGACTGGTTACCAACAGCAGAATCATACCATGAGTCATTGACCAGAGTTGTGGAAATCAGGCAATGATTTGACACAAAATTTGGTGTTCAGCCATATACTGGTAATAATAGTTTCTTCTATCACCAGGGTTCTAACCAGCTACATCTGAGTTGAATGTCACTGCACAAGCCCACCTTAGCAATTGGCGAAATAAAATAGGCCTTTGAAATGTATTGGGGACAATCTAGATAGGTACATCAAATTTTTACTCAGTGCCACAACTGTGGAAACGTCGTACACTCACGACTTTAACTTCTCAAAAAATTGTGGGATTGCTTCTGACCTGGAAGCTATTATTTGGGTTGGGTTATTGGCTCTACAGATGCTGAATAATGTGAATATTACCGAACTATCACTTAAATAAATCATGTTTGCAGTTATTTACAGAAAAGTCGAAGAACTGGTAGAGGTCATCCTCGGGGAAGATCAATTTGGGTACCGGAGAACTGTAGTAATACGAAAAGTATTAGGGGTTTACTGACCCTACAAATTATCTGACAAGACACGTTAAAAAGAGGCAAACGTACGTTTTTGGCAACTATAGGCTTAGAGAAACCTTTTGACAATGCTGACTGGAATACACTCTTTGAAATTACGAAAGCAGCGGGGGTGACATGTTATTTACAACTCGTACAGAAACCAGATGACAATGAAAGCAATCGGAATGCGTGAAAGAGAAACGGTGGTTGAGAAGGGAGTGAAACAAGGTTGTAACCCACCCCCGATATTATTCAGTCTGTACGCTCAGCAAGCATTAAAGAAAACCAAAGAAATTTTGGAGAAGAAATAAGTTTACCGATGAAATTGTAATCCTCTCACTGACAGCATAGGACATGGAATAGCAGTTGAACGGAGTGAACATTGTCTTGAACGGAGGATGTAAGACGAGCACCAACAAAAGCAATGGCTAATTCAATGTAGTCGAATTGGATCACGCAATGTTGAGGGAATTAGATTAGGAAATGAGACACTAAAAGAAATAGCTGAGTTTTGCTGTTTGGACAGTACAACAGAGGAGATGGCCGTGGTAGAGAGTGTATGAAACGTGCACTGGCAATGGAACGAAGTACGTTCGTGAAGAAGAGAAATTTATTGACATCGAATATAAATTTAAGTATTAGTCTGGATTGAGTTTTGTACGGAAATGAAACGTGGGTGATAAGCGGTACAGAGAAGAAGAGAATAAAAGCATCCGTAATTTGCTGCTACAGAAGAATGCTGAAGATCAGATGTGTAGATCCCACGGCCAATGAGGAGGTACTGATGACAACTGGGAAGGAAATAAACAGAGGGGATCGGTCGATAGGTCACCTACCGAGACATGAGGGAAACGCTAATTTAGTATTCGAGGGTACTGTGTATTTGGAAAGGGGAGACAGAGGGAGACGAAGGGATGAAAACAAAAAACAGGTTGAAACGAATGTTGGTTGCAGTAGTTATTCGGAGATGAAGAAGTTTGAAACGAAGAAGGTTGGACTGGACAGAGTAGCGTGAGAATGTATAAAACCATCTTCGGACTGAAGACCACAACGTCAACAATGACTATATTTCAGTGTCATTCGAATCAGTCCCATGAACCGTTCATGGTTGTAGCAGGACATGGGTTAGAAAAGAAATGGCAAACGCCGTTGTCCAATAATCAGTCCAGTTGAAGCGGCAACACAATGGATAGTTTTCGAGGAGAACGACCTGTGGCATCGCTCGGCATGCGCATCACAATATCCCGGAAAAGACCTGTCGGGTGATTGCAAGCACTTGATATAGCTAACAATTTAGGTTCTTTGCTAAATTTATTCTGGAAATATCAGCATATAAGGAGTATGACACACCTAGCCAATGAATTACAATCGGCAGCAAGAGCACCTTCAAAATTTATGACGACTTGGTTACAAATCTGAGTTTATGCCAATTGTTTCGGAAGAAGTTTAAGATAGAGATCGAAATGTGTTGATTTTTGAACCACATAAACTCACAAAATCTCTGCGCACTTCTTTTAGGAACAGTGATAAAATGTTGAAGCAACATTTTACACACGACTGCGTCTCGTTTATCGGGAAATACGTGAGGCTCACTTCCATAACCGTTAATAGTGATCGCGTGTGGGCTTTCGTCATGCCATGTACGGTGTGAACATTAATAAAACAGACAAACTACAGGAACGGTTTCCTGACTGGAAATGGAGAACAAATGTCCTGTAAAAAATGTCCTGCCAACATATGTTCGGAAATGAATCGTTACCACGGTAGATGGCACTGACGAACGGAAGTTCCTCTGACCACTTCCCCTGTGTTACTTGCGTGTTGCAGGCTGTGTGACTGACGCCGCCTACTGTAAGCAGCATGACCGGAACAAACCGAGATAGTGTTTGTGTAGGGCCAAGCAGATGTAAATGGTCGAGAAGCAGCATGACTACACCAAAACAAGTACTGTAACAGACACCAGCCACATCATGCAACATCTCAAGCCCTTTTTGGGGGTTTGTGTGATCATGAATCCTTTCAGACAGACGACTGAGCAGAGAGGCGGCGGACTGTGCATACACCAGATATTGAGGACCCAGTTCTACAGGATACTGGTGCAGCCGTCCTGCCTCTAGACCCTTTGCATCTGCTTGGCCGTACATAAACACCGTCTCGGCTTGTTTCAGACATGAATACAGGTCCATTCTTCTGCTTAAATTACGTTGCGTCATTTAAATAGCTTGCAACAAACAAGGAACAAAGAGGAAGTGGTGAGAGGAAATTTCATTCGTCAGCGCCGTGTACTGTGCAACGATCCATTTCCGGAAACATGTTCATAGGATCTTTTTTCCTCCATTTCCAGTCAGGAATTCGTCCTTCCAGTTTGTCGGCTTTATTGACATTCACCCTGCATAGCTATTCCAATGTAGAACTTTCCCTGTCTTGTAAAAACGGCTTCGTCTGAGACAACGCGAAAGCATAAGAATTGTGGTTTTCCTCACACTGCTGTATGAACCAACTTCCAAACTTCACCCTACACGAGAAGTCGGATGAGGTGGGTAGGTCTTGTTGTTCGTGGACAATTCTCAAAATATTTGTGTGGACTGTGTTCAGAACTTGTATAAAGCTCCGACTACTTTTGATACACTGACGAAAAAAAATCGCAACACCAAGAAGGAGTTGTGTGGCAAAAACGAAAATTGGTAGGCGTGTTTCTGTACCTGAAAGGTCAATTCAGACTTCGCGCTACTCGCATAAGAGTGGTTGGTGCTAGTAGCACCCCTGTGAGGATGTAAATTAGGTTTTCTTTAAATGTCGTTGGAACGGTCGTGAGCATTAGTTACCCTTGAGATCGGACGTGATGAGGCGATGTCAGTCAAGAACGACTACATGGCGACAAAGACGCCATTATCAACACCTCATTGAATTTGAAACTGGTCGTGTAATAGGACTACAAGAAGCTGCACGTTCTTTCTACGATGTTTCAGAGATTCGTGGCAGGAATGTATCCACTGTACATTACTGCTGGGATCGGTGGTCACGAGAATGTACAGTCGCAAGAAGACTGGCCTCCGGACGGCCACGTGGCACTACCGTTTGGGAAGAACCACCATGTTATGCGTATGGCTCTGGGGCATCGTACTGCTTTTGAAGCAGCAATTTGAGCAGCAGTTGGCACCACAATGATACAACGAATTGTTACAAATTGATTACTTCACGGAAAACTCCGAGCCAGAAGCCCTGAGGCGTGCGTTTCACTGACCGAAAACCATTTGTGACTTCACTGGTGCAAAGCGAGAGTTCACTGGAGGCAGGGTGAAGCTCTGTTGTATTTTCTGAAGGAAGCTGATTGTGGCCCGGTGCCAGTGGTGCCCGTCTGGTGATTAGAAGTAGGCCAGTTGAGGACCTGCACCCAACCTGTCTGCTTGCTTAGACACGTTGGAGCTCAACCTGGAGCTATGGTCTGGCGTGCAGTTTCCTATGACAGCAGGAATAGTCTCGCGGTTGTCTCACGTACCCTCGCTGAAAACTGTAGGTCACCCTGGAGATTCGACCTGTTGTGCTGCCATTCATGAACAGAATTCCGGTGGATGTTTTCCAACAGGATAACCCTCGCCCCAATATCGCTGTTGAAACTGAAGATGCTCTATAGATTTTCGACATGTTGGCTTGGCCTGCTCGATCACCACCTCCAATGGAGCACATATTGGATGTCATGGGGCAACAACTCCATCATCATCCACAAACAGCTTTAACCGTCACTCTATTGACCGACTAAGTGCAATAGGCATGGAACTACATCCCACAAACTGACACCGCCAACTGTACGACACAATACATGCACGATATTCATATCGAGTCTCCAGCCGGAACATAACGTCATCGTGACACAGTACTTCGGCGGTCGAAAAAATGTCTCTGAACACTACGGGACTTAACATTTGAGGTCATCAGTCCCCTGGAACTTAGAACTACTTAAACCTAACTAACCTAAGACATCACACACATAGATGCCCGAGGCAGGATTCGAACCTGCGACCGTAGCGGTCTCGCGGTTCCAGACTGAAGCGCCTAGAACCGTTCGGCCACACCGGCCGCCATCTTCAGATGAAAACAGCGTCCCACAAATTCGCCGGAACTGAAATCAAACAACGCGAACGTAACTGCCCTCTAGCGCAAAGTACGACAGCGCACCGGTGCTGAAAACTCGTGGAAACGATAAATCGATGTCAAACACTGTTGCTACCTTTAGACGACCGAAACAAGGACCGTTGTGTTTTAATGCCAAACAAAATAAGGTTCCTACTCTTAATTAAAGGATATCCCTTATCTCTGTTCATAATATTGTCATCCGGATTTCAATAGCGTCCTTCACTACACAGTCCCAAGAACGCGACACAGAGGCAACCAGTCGTGCAACGTATTACATCCTTCAGTATGACAAGTTCCGCAACCGCAGGTTTTTCCTTCTGTGGCGACGGTGCTCCACGCACAGATCCTCGACCGTACGAATTCAATATGGGCTTTCCCGCAATAGCAGCGAATTTTACGGACATCGGGCTTCTCAAACCCAAATCATCTTCCACTGAGGCAACCAGCGTTCTACTTTAGCTGCTGGAATGAATGCACTTTTAATATCAAATCTCTTAAACGTTCTTCCTATTTTTGAAGATACGCTTCCCGCGGAAGGTAGGAACGCGCCGATTTGCTTGTATCTTCTGCTGATTCCTTCTAGGAAACTGCTCTGAGATGATCCAGTTCTTGTGTCAAACTATTTGCATCTGAGATGGCATAAGCTCTTTTTACCAGTGTACGTAGGGCCCCTTTGCGTTGGTGACGTAGATGACGCTGCATAAAGATATCGGACCGTATGCGTGGTCTTACGATAAACACTGTGTCCTAATGTCCCACCACCCTCAAGTAGACCAAGACGCCTAAAAATGGAAGTTTTCCATCCTTTTCAACTTCCATCTTGAGTGTAATATTGAGATGCAGACAATTAAAATTATCTTGGAAACGATCCAGAGCATCTCTCCCATGTGTCCACACCATAAACGTATCGCCGACGTCTATATAAATACATGTTAGTACTAAGATCGCCGTCTTCAGTGGTGTGTCTTCAAAATCTTCCATAAACAAATTGGTGACTATGGGGGATAATGGACTCCGCATTGCCACTACGTCAGTTTATTCAAAGTATTTGTCATTAAATAAAAAATACGCCAACGTCAACAAATGGCGACAAAGCTCAGTTGTTTCTTGGTACAATTTTTCTCCAATTAACTGAAACGAATCTTCAAGAGAATTGGAAATATGACGTTCGCATTTTCCGACATGGGGAATGAGAATGGATGCTAAATACTTGGCGAAGTTGTAGGTAGACGCATCCGAACTGCTAGCAAATAAGCCGTAGAAGAAACTCTTGCTTGTCAACCTTGGCAAATCGTATAATTTCGGCGTGACTGCAGCAGCAGGTCGAAGTTTTTTAAGAAGATCGTCAAATAATGAACTCTTCTTCAAAAGTGGAAGCGTCTTGCGTTTTATACGCTCAGTTTGATGGTTCTGAAATTGTTGGTATGCCGAGTCTGCAAGTAAAAGATACATTTTGTAGAACTAATAGTCTCGAGAAAGAAGAACCATTACACTGGCCTTGTACGCTGGTAGAATTACTAAATCCTGATCTCTTGTGGACCGGATCGCGGCTTATTAAAGTGAGAAGATGTTACTTCACGGGGTTGGCACACGGCGCAACGTACGCGAGATCTCTTGCCTAAATTCATCATCTAGATCCAAGGGGTACCCTGACACCCCTTGTTTGCCCTCTGAAATGAATTCAGTGATGGGAAAATTCCTGCGTGTAGGGGCAAAATTTAATCTCTTTTCCAATACTGCCGGCGTAGCATCGTCTAATTGTTTGGTTGTGAGATTAATCACAACATGTTGACGGTGTATCCGTTAGACTGAGAAGAAAGCCGGTGAACCTTCGAAGACTGCCTACTGACTGCGTTGTATCAACCCAGTCTGATATTGACGAAAACGGACTGTCAACCTGTTCCCAGTATGCAACGGACAACAGTGCCAATACTTCCAAATGCAAACAAAATAAATCCTTCGATAAGAAATTCAGCTGTCTGAGTGTAAAACGAATGCGCTTCCTTACTAAGGCAAAACCAGCACGGTTCTTAATGTTATTGGTAACTTTTGTCCCAATGTAATGAACAGTTCTGGCAAAATGAGGTATTATACATTCTTTCCGGCTTCTCAGCAGAAAAGAGAGGGCGCTCAGAAACTTCCCCTTCTTCTTACGAAGTTTATCAAAATTCCTTACAAGTTTAAACATCGCCTTCCCGTAGAAGCTCTTTATGCGGCTCCGTAAATGTCAAGGTGACGTTATATTCCGGCTGGAGACGCAGTAGGAATATCATAAATTACCACGCCGGGGAAGTTTATGGAGCCGCAATGAAAACAGGTTTGCGTGGTCGCATTCAACATTCCAGTTGTTACACCAGTTTTTAATGTACCGGCACTTCACATTTACAATGTTAATCTCTTAAATAAGTTACCTAGACAAATATATTCCGAAATGTTATTACTCTACGTTAATTATTATTTGGCGTTGCGATTGTTTTCTGTCATTGTACATCCTCTTCCAACTCGGTGTGCTGGAATATCTCACACGGCCAATATCTTCCGTTCTAACATGAAACAGTCCGTTTTCTTGTAGGGGCGTATGCAAAGACGCAAAAGTGCTGTAATATAGTTGCTGTCGCTACAGGAATAATTGAAATTAGCGTCGCCGTGCAATGGGAATTCTAACCTACATCTACTTCTCCACAGATTCTCCTCAAGCCACCATACTGTGCGCGGAGGAGGGTACCCTGTACCACTAGTCAATTCCTTTCCGTTCCACTCGCCAATACAGCGAGGCAAAAACTACTCTCTATATGCCTCCGCATGAGACCTAATTTCTCGTATCGTATCATCATGGTCCTTACGCACAATGTATGTCGGTGGCAGTAGAATCGTTGGGCAGTCAGCTTCAAATGCCGGTTCTCTAAATTTTTTCAACAGTGTTTCTCGAAAAGAACGTCGCATTCCCTCCAGGGATTCCTATTTGAGTTCCCGAAGCATCTCCGTATCACTTAACGTGTCGCTGAAACCAGATGGTAACAAATCTAGCAGCTCGCCTCTAAATTCCACTGTTAAATGCAGAGGAGAGTGTGTATGGGTGGAAAGAGTACACTGTAGGCTTCAATGAGGGAGAAGACTTGTATGATGACGTGATAGAAGGAGAAATAAGAGTCGATGTAAAAGACATAGGGGATGCAGTATCAGAATTAGAAATTAAAAGAACTATGGAAGACTTAAGATCGAATAAGGCAGAAATAATAGATAACATTCCATCACAATTTCTAAAAGTGCTTGGGAAAGCGAAAACAGAACAACTATTCAGGTTGGTGGATAGAATATATGAATCTTGCGATACACAATCTGACCTTCGACGAAACATCATCCACACAATTCCCAAAACTGTAGAAGCCAACAAGTTCGAGAATTATCGTACGATTAACTTAACAGCTCATGCACCAAAATTGCTGACAAGAATAATATATAGAAAAACTGAAAAGAGAAGTGAAGACCTGATAGACGATGATCACTATGGCTTTAGGAAAGGTGAAGCCACCAAAAAGGCAGTTCTCGCGTTGCGGTTGATAATGAAAGCAAGACTAAAGAATAATCAAGACATGTTCTTAGGAGGTGTCCATCTGGAAAAATTATTCAACAATGTAAAATGCTCCAAGATGTTTGAATGTCTGTGAAAAATAGGGGTAATCTTTCTGGAAAAGACGGGTAATCTATAATATTTACAAGAGTCAAGAGGGAAGATTAAGAGTGGAAGAACAAGAACGAAGTGCTCGGATTAAAAAGGGTGTAAGACAAGAACGTAGTCTTTCGCCGCTACTGTTCAACCTACGCAACGAAGAAGCAATGACGTAAACGAAAGAAAGTTTCAAGAGTGTGGTTAAAATTCAAGATGAAAGGATATCAATAATAAAATTCACTCATGACATTGCTATCCTGAGTGTAAATAAGGAATTGAATTGAAGACACCTTAAACAAGAAAGACAAACAGTTAGAACTCCGATAACAGAACACTATATCATGTGGCAATTTCAGTCTTGTTATTCTTAACGTTGTGAGGGAAACCAACATCCTATTCCTAATAAGCATTATAAAAATATTTATAATATTTGCATGGAACAGAAATTTGTTAAGCAACAGGATGCCCAAAACGTACTCAAATTTCATGATAGAGTAGTTAATTTAATCCACATAGTTTTTTATAAATATGTACAGGAATTGCTAGATGAAGGTCTGAATTTCAATGTCTCCCTGCACTTAGGCAGAATAAGGTAAAAGAAATAACTGTGTACACTGAAATGGTCACTGAGCTAGCTAAAATTAACAAGTTTAACCCCGTTAATGTTGCTATCAAAACGAAAAATTCGTTGCCTACGCAGATAAAGTCAAACATCGCATCGAGTAAGGAAACTTACAACCGAAAAGTTATAGTCAGTAGGGCATACAAGGATAATGTCGCAGTCAGTTGTATCATTGAGGTTAACACGTGTCACACAAACATTAAAAAGGAACCCATAGTTCTATCTTCCTATTTTCGGATCCAGGAAAAAGATCTGTAAATAGTACTACTCCACAATAGGTTCACAAATTAAGGTGCCCAAAATGGAAAAATCTTCTAGACCTGTAGTTAGAAATACTACATCCCCAAATTACGAGATGAATCGTGTATTGAATGAGAAAACTGAAAGAGGCCTTCATTTTTGAGATCTCATAGATAATAGTTCCGAACTTGCTAGCATGTTAAAATACCTAATAACGCCAAACTTGCATTGCTGGATACAGCAACTTCTTCGGTAAAAGAGTGCCTTGATATTATAAAAATAATTTACTAACATGAGAAAGTGAATGTAGGTGAAATTATAATCGAGCTGCTAGAGATATAGTTATTCTGCAACTACTTTTCCCTTAATGGAAAAATTTATTATGACGAAGATGAGCCTGCAGTGGGCAATAGCTTCGCCGGGACTTAAGTGGATATTTTTGTCAATGATCGTGAAAATAATTTTTTTCCAAGAATTCACTGTACTATAAGAGAAAAACAGTATACTACAAGTGACACGTGGAAGACGTCCTTCTTTTATTTAATGAGGACGAGGCCGACATAAATAACTTCGCATCATTAATAAATACTATGTATCCGATAACCGGTTTTATATTGGAACTGGAGCAGAACTGTGCTATCAGTTACTTAGACTTCCCTATTACTACACGAAACAATAAGCATATATTCGGTATTTACAACATACCTACTTGTTCTGACGTAATTATTAACGCCCACTCGTCACACCCTTAGTGGTATAAAATATGTATTTTCCGTTGAATGATTCATTGCCTACTACGGCTTCCTTTACAGCAGTTTGAACCTGACATACTCAAACCAGGCCAGAATAAGACCGTTCCTTATGCCAATAGTAAACGTACAAATAAAATTAAATTTACGGCAATGACCCACAATGGTCTTGCGTCACAAAATATTGAGAAGTGCTTCCGCAGAACGGATGTTAGGATTGGTATGCAAACTAGAAACCCCCTGAAGGCATGCATACGACACCGTGTAGAGCCAAAGCTTAAATTGTGTGAGTACAGGCTCAGTTCTGTCAACTGCGACAGTCACTATATTGGCCATACAGGCCGATCTTTTGATTTACTTTTCAGAGAGCATAACTGTTATCATAATTTATCAGCTTTTGGCTCGCGTATTACCTCTGAAACACGTACGGTATAGGACATTGATCAAGGGATAGAGATATTACATTATGCTCCAGTGGGAAGATGACTTTATTTACTCGAAGAGTTAGGGATTTGTTCCACCGTGAAGAAGGCCTCAGATAAAGTTTCGAATGACCAGAAGAACTGAGTCAGAATTATTTCTTCAAAATGTTCCATAAAATGTTAAAGAGCGATCAGCCGTCGCTTATCTGCGACCGCACGTCTCTCAGAACATATGCGCTATCTGCCATCTAGCTGCGCCTGCCTGTAATACTGCTATCGGAATTCCTCCTGCTTCACCATCAGCTGTCGCCTAATCTTTCATCTCAAAATTCTATGATTAACAACACTGAAGTCCCTGCTGTTTTGGATGCTTTATATTTTATATGTCTATTCGATCTCTGGTCGTTTATTATTCACTTGCATTATTACGTTAGGTATAAATTAGACATTACGTCATTTTTAGTCGTCATTGCTATGTTCCTTTGCAGTACACATGCGAAACAATAGTGTCAATCTTTGAAAGTGCAAGCACTCCCGCGCCACCTGTCTCTCGTTTCGAGTATTTCGACTGGCCAATAGGAGTCCTTGCATAACTCAGTTAGTTTTCAAGTGTCTTTTCAGGTTGTAGGGCGTACAGTATTTTACTTTCATCCTTCACCCTGTACACAATTTATAATGATGATGACTTCGAACACCACGCAGGAACATTCTTCTTTAAGGTGCGGTATCACAGTACCCTCTCATTCTACAACTGTTGATCACATATCTTCTTTATAAAATTACAGTGACCTCTTTGGCTTGTATATTTACAGGTACGGAACAGCTGACAATTTTTGCACCAGTTGCATATACTTTTCTCGAGAAAATACCGGCTGAACTATGGCAAATAATGATTTTTTGATGCAACTTCTATTCATACAACTGGAAATTTTCCTATATTATTGTCAGTTTGCGAGATGACGTTTTTTTCTTATTTTTGCCGCTACTCTGTACTTCGATGTTTTTATCATTTGACTCTCACGTATGACATGTTTTTTATCCTCTTATTGACCTACTTAGCGCTACTTATATGTTTTTATCATTTGACTCTCAAGTATGATCCGTCTTTAACATATGGCACGTTGCCAGTTAGCTATAAAGGCAGCATCCCTGTTTGATAGTTTTCAACTATATTCTCCAGTCATTTTTATGATTTTAAAATTAGGTGGACTTAGGCACAATCTTCTTGAATTTTAGTCTTAAATTAATGCCTGTTATGTAGAATTTTCCTCCTGCAAACGGCTTGTTGCCACTCAAGGATGTAATACAGATCTTTGGCTTACATTTTTAACTTTGTGCCCTTACATAACTGCACGTAATATTGCTTTACAGTGCTTATTCCCGCTTTACCACATTTTGAATGGCGTGTTATTTTAAAAACATTAACAAATTTTGTATTACTCTGTTAAATAGATTTGTGAAATGTTCACACTCACTTTAGAAATGCCTCCACATTCATATTTTTGCTTTGCTGTTCTACATTTTTTTTTGTATTTTGCTTGACTGTGCATAATTTTCTTAAGCTACATTTCCTCCATGTGTTACAAATCTGAAGATGCTCGCAGGTAGCAATTGAAGCTAGCTGTCGCACTGTAATTGTGGTAGGAAAATTTTGGTCTAGATTTTACTTACAAAAAGAAGTATTGAATAAAGTAAAGAAGAATTATAGGTTTTTTTTGGATGGAATGAGCATTATTATGAATATAGAATACGGATTAAGAGTAAATCGAAGAAAGACGAAAGAAATGAGAAGTAACCGAATCTTATCACCATAATTGGCGACCACGAAGTAAATGAAGTTATGGAATTCTGCTACCTACACAGCAAAATAACCCATGATGGACGAAGAAAGGAGCACATAAATAGCAGACTAGCACTGGAAAAAAGGGCATTCCTGGCCAAGAGAAGTGTGCTAGTATGAAATATAGACCTTAATTTGAGGATGAAATTATTGAGAATGTATGTTCGGAGCACAGCATTGTATGGTATCGAAATACGGACAGTTGGTGACTCGATCTGTTGTGCTGCCGTTCGAGAAGAGCATTCCAGGGGATGTTTTCCAACAGGATGATGATCGCCCTCATACAGCAGTTGCAAGCCAACATCATGTACACGGTGTCGACAGGTTGCCTTGGCCCGCTCCATCACATATCTGTCTCCAATCAAGTACATATGGGACATTATGGGATGACAACTCCACTATCCCCCTCAACCAGCATTACGTACTATATATGCACATTCGCATGTTTTCATTCAACATTCTGGCGGTTACACCAGTTATTAATGCACCAGCATTTCACGTTTTCAATGGCTTATCTCTTGCTTACTTTAAACTATGATGTTGCAATGTTAATCACTTAATTGTGTTACCTAGAAAATTATTCCTGAAATTTCATTACTATATATTAATTATTATTTGGCGTAGCTATTTTTTCCGCCAGTGCAATTTCTGTTGAGGAAATACGTGCTACTA
This sequence comes from Schistocerca serialis cubense, assembly GCF_023864345.2. Taxonomy (NCBI): domain Eukaryota; kingdom Metazoa; phylum Arthropoda; class Insecta; order Orthoptera; family Acrididae; genus Schistocerca; species Schistocerca serialis. Next base: position 512,306,969 of record NC_064642.1, on the reverse strand, counting down.
GGTATCATAACCTCATCCTATGAAAAGTCATACATCACTGAACATAAGAAATTCTTGAAATGATAACAGTTGTTGATTATTGCCGCATACTGATATTCTGCCGTACTCAGAAATATACATCATCACTTGATACGTATACAGGACTCTGGCATTTACCTTAATCAGAGCTACGTCGTTTATGTAGTCGTAATGGTAATTTTCGTGGAAGACGAATTCGCTGACGTGGATGAGTACACCAGTATCATTTCGCACACTGTTGGTACCGGCTCGGACGTCGGACACGCGGATCTCCTTCCTGAAACGGAAACAACAAGACTTCTCGGGAAACTTTACAGCTACCTAGGAAAAAGTTCCTCGGTGTTGTTGTGCTTTGTCACTTCGCATAATTACTAATCTTCCGTGAACTATGAGTGATTTAGAAATTCCATTTTTACCGATAAAAACCAATAAAAACCTAAATAACCACAAATTGTGACAGAAAAAGTAGCTCGATGAGGCAAATAAATAGTGAGATAGTACAAGACGTAACAAAATTAATTCATAGGAACAGCAGTTATCACACCAGAATTCAGTAGTTATTGAGCAGAAAGACTTGAGAAACAAGAAACTAACAGGAATGGACAATAGCTTTATCGATGTATTAAAATATGCTGGAGACGAAGTGAAGATTTATCAGTATGGAATACGTATAAGGACGAAACTCTACTAGCGGAATTTACGATAAAAAACTAGTAACACCCCCAATAAAAGAAATGGAAATGAAGTGGCCAGGCTAACATTTGGTGACCGTAGAGCGACAGCAATCTTTTCATTGCAGGAGCAACAATTTAGAGAACTGACTGACCTGGCCTTGAAACGTTAGCCAATATAACCTTGCTGTGTTAATACTGGGAACGACTTATATGTAGGGGAAACGATAGATTTTATATTCCTCGAGGTTAGTAGTGCAGCTGTTTGCTGTAATGGTGATGGAATACTGTGGTGTAAAATATTTCGCAAGTAAAAAGGTCTTCCATTCCTGAGGAAGGCGTTATCATCAGGAAAAACAAAATGGGCGTTCCTACAACCATCTACCCACTAAGCAAGCTGTGAAAGAAACTGAGCAGAAATTTGAAAAATAAAGTTCAGACAGAAAAACCACAACTTTCAGAGAGAATAACCGAAACGGTGATGTTGTCTGGGACGGCAAAGAACTTGGAATACCAGTTGAACGCAGCTGATACTATCTTGAATAGAATTTAAAAGATGACCAACAAAAGTGCAACAGTGGTAATTATGTGTAGTGGAGTTAAGCAAACCTCACCCAGCACAAAAGAACGCTATGTTAAAACACTTGTTCATCGTTCAAGAATGATATTAGACGTTGATAACCAGCCCCTTGAGCTGAGACACCTACGAACGGTCTTCAGGATCAAGAGCTACAAAGTTCATCCAAAAACTGAAGTGATTTCAGACAAGAATCAAAGTAAGACCACGGACGAGAAGCAGGAAAAGAAACTTGCATTCTTACCGTTCTGTGGCTCCGTGTCGGGAAATATAAACCGCTCGATGAAAAGACACAAGATCAAGCAAATCTTCAGACCTCCGACAAAAATCGTGCAATTATTGAGTCCAGCTAAAGATGTACCAAGTCTCAAAACAGCTGGGATTTACAAGATGCCTTGAGAATGTGGTCAGTCTAACATCGGACAAACAGTACGCACTATAGAATAACGCAGGAAGAAACAAGAAAGGTTTTATCACCCACGCTACGCCGAGAAATCCACCTTAGCTGAGCATGATTTAGAAAGCGGTAGCCGGATGAAATTTAACGACACTCCCTGACGACTTTAGGGGCTGTGAAGTTATAAAAACCATTGACACAAAAATCAGTAATAGAGACAGCGGCCTGGAGCTCAAAGCGGCATGGGATCCAGCTATCGCGTGGTTGCAGCGGATATTTCGAACGCCAAGTCATCGTATGCACACATGAGCGATGCTGCGAACATCAGTGACGTCACAGTCGGCAGCGAGTGTACGTGAAGGTGTACTGGTAGCCAAACCACTTGATGGCGTGAAAGAAGTGTCTGGCAGAAGGGTCGTGTATTGTAATCACGTGACGCGGCTGGGAACCCTAGAACTTTTTATTCAAATAGCTGAGTGGATTGTTTCAGAGGAACTCTGGTACTTGTATCGTGTCTAGTACTGCAATTGGATGCAAAAATCATTGCCTGCACCTGAAAAGCAGGGGGATGGAAGGATTAGCTGAGCAACATGAAGTAAATGTGAACGGAGCCACAAGTGCAGAAGACAAAATTCCGGTTCTTACTGGAGTCAGAGGGACATATTTTCTAAGTTAGGGTTAGCTTACAGACATAAAGTATTGAAAGAAGTTATAGCAGAACAGAACCATTATATATGTAACGATATCCAGAAAACTGAAATTTGTTTCATCAAAACATTAGGAGGTGAGAAAACAAGATAGATGAGCTTCTGTACGACTAGAAGATGTGAAAATTTCTGGGGTGTTAATGTTCTGCGCCTCTCTGAACGCCATATAGCCGCAGATATGGAGAAGTTAAGTATCAGGGATTAAACACTAGCACTAGTTTTGTGTAGAGTTGACGAGGGAAAGAGAGCTGCAAGAATTGTAAATGTTGGACAAAAAGCTGAAAATACGGAAAGAAATAGTTTTTGTGTGAAACAGAACTTTATTCTGTGGTAATTTCAGTAATCTACATATCCCCCAATACGGAACTTTCAGCTATGGGAAATCTAGATGCATTCTTGAGATAATATTTTTCTAGACTGCTCATGTTGGAACAATTTACGTGTACCCAGTTATTAATGGACTGTCTACTCATGAGGCACAATTACAGGAAATAAACAATATAGCATCATGCAACCCTGGGGCAGGTTCATAAAAATCTGTGAGTCTTATTGATGAGAATGGGATACAATTTTGTAAGAGTAAGATAAAAGAGGTATTACAGGGTGAGCTGTCTTAGAAAGAGAAGCTAATGTCAGATTCAGTTTATTCCATAGTAAATTTGTGTCCATATTTGAAAGTAGCTTTGCTAAAAATTATCCAGAAAATTCATTAAGAAAATAAATCTCATGTACGAGGAAAATACACATAAGAGTCGGAATAATCCAAGTTTCTACGTTACTTGCATACTTCAAAAATATATTATAGTATTTTAAGAAAGCCATTAAAACCTCAAGAAGTATGCACATCGTGACAGATAAATAATGCAGATAAGAAGACTGAAAGTGTGTGCCACACTGACAGACATGAGACAGGCCGGCCAATCAGCGTATAAGACACCGTAACAGTTAAACTAAATGACAATGTTGCCACTGACAATTCACAAGCTGTGAGTGCTTTTAAAAAATACTTTCTAAATGTAGCAGCAAAAATACATGGTTCAGTTGAAGGAGACAGAGAATATATTGAAAATGTCATTGCACAGAACTTTAAACAACTAGACATATCACCAGCATCCCTTACTGAAATTAACAGAATTACAAAAACTCTGAAAAACGAAAGGTGCTATGGTGTTGATGGAATTGCAAACATAACTTTGAAAAATTTTTCTAACGTAATAAATAATGTCCTTAGTGAATATAATGTAATACTGGCACATGGAACTTTTCCCAACAGTTCGAAATATGCAATTCTGAAACGTTTTCATAAAAAAAATTCCGTACTGACATCGTTTTACAAAATACTTTAAGAAGTAGTGTACTCGAGAGAAGTCTCACATTTAAGTAGAAATAATTACATAGCTTATAACAGTTCGGAATCCAAAATGGTTGCTTGGCAGATGATCCTATTTACTCTTTCACTCATGAGATATTAGAAGCCTTAAATAATAAAATATTACCAGCTGTTATTTTTTGGTGATGTCTTCAAGGCGTTTGATTGTGCAGACACTCTTAGGAAAAATTTGGAATTCGTAGCTTTACACACAGCTGGTTTGAGTCATACTTAACCAACAAAATGCTGAAATTGGTGTTGAATAATTCCGAAAATCTTGGGAACGTAGAAAATTTTAGTGACTGGGGAGAAAACACGAAGGGAATCCCATAGGCTTCAATTTATGGACCACTCCGATTCCTTATATATGTGAATCAGCTTCCACTTAACATTCAACAAGTAGAATTGGTACTTTTTGCAGACGATACTATTGTTGTAATAAATTCCATTAGACAGACAGGGACAAAAGAGATTATTATTGATGTGTCTGAAATAATTACTAAGTGGTTCTCTGAAAATGAATTCTCCAATAATTTCGAAAAAGCACACAGTATTAAGTACTCTACAACAAACGGAGCCATACCGACAGTTGATGCAGCACATGAACCGGAGTTAGTAAATAGTGTAGAATGTTTCAAATTTGTATTGTTGAGACCTTGAACAGGAAGAAGCATATTACTGAGCTCCTCAACTCATCAAATACAGCTGCTATTGTCCTTCCTATAACTGCTAGGCTTGGAGACAAACGAATCAACCTCCAGACGTATTCTGTATATTTATACTCAATAATGTCTTATGGAACAATTTTCTGGGCTAACTCATCACTTGGAAAAGAAAATTATTGATTGTAAAAATGCGGGCCCCAAGAATAATAGCTGTTCCCCCGCAGTAGTCACGTAGGTAACTCTTCAAGGAGTAGGCATTTTAAATGTGCCGTCACAGTACATACATATGCTAGTTAAATTCGGCATACGTAATTCATTCATTTGAGAAGAGCAGTGCTGTCCTTACCTACAACCGTAGAGATAAAAGTGACCTTTATTTCCCATTGCTAATACTGACAGTGGCTCATAAGAGAGATCAATATATGGCAACAAAATTTTTTGATCATTTGCCCAATTACATAATATAACCGACAAGTGTCAAGACACATTTTAAATTTGGAAGAATTTGTATTTAAAAACTGTTAGCCTGTATATAAAGAAATTTAATAACTTTTTTAAGTGTATTTGAATGAGTAGGACTAAAAATGGCGTGTTCATTAAAATTAACATTAATCATGTACACATATGTCGAATACCCTCGTTTTCCGGGTTATTTTGGGAAAAGTATCATTCAGATGATCTGTAGACATGTAACGAGCTAACTAACTAATTGTCATGTTCATTTTCAATTGACCTCTACGAGAAACGTAAATATTTGAAATGAAACATCTGATGGGCATTACAGATACTGAGGATAAAGGATGATAGGGCAGAGGTAAATAATGAACTATCAAGTTAATCCCATCTGTGGTTAACGGTAGGTGTTACCAACTCTTGCACACCTCTCAACTTTCGTAAAATTAGTAATCACGTTATGAAGTGCAGGATGTAATGAACTGTACACAGCCGTCCGTGAACCATACATGCATACTAAGGAGGAGGATACATATTTATCAGTACTGGGCAGCAGCCAGAACAACTCAGTTCATTTGCCTGCGGTGCAACAGTATGTAAGAGGACATGTAAGAGAGTATGTGTCGTTAAATTCTATATTGATGCTTTATTATACTCTTAGCGTTTTTAAGCTAAGTATGTATTCATAGCCATAGGAAATACAGCCATCAGCGGTGACAGCAAGACAATGTCTGAGGCTCAACCTGTAATCAGAGTAGCACATTCAGGATACGCTGCTTAGGAAATGAAAGAATGATTGTCAGACTTACAGTGTCACAAGTTCGGTACTCATTTGTCTTGTATACCCGTTAAAAAGTGATATGGATGCGCGTTCTGTGGAGAGCGTAAACACTGTAAATATATCGACTCGTGCAGGTGGCGCTCCCTCTTCTCGCTAGGACCGAAACATGCACATGAAATGATTGGATCCAGCCCCATTCAGTACCCTAGCACCACGGCCGTCAGAGCAGATCGCTGCCGCCTATGAAGTGTAGTAGTTTGCAACATGACTGTCTGCCATTATCGACTATGCTTATGTTCTTAAATTTCGCTTTAGATGTTGTTATAACATTTATGACAGTTCACAGTGTATCTGCAGAGATAAAAGAACCTGCTTGTGGACGACAGGCTGGAACGCCGGTCAATGGTACATGTTTACTCTTGGTCAAAGTGCTTTAACTAATAGAATCCATTTCGAAAGAGTTGAATGTCCCATCTGGCCATTGGGATGTAAGTTGTTTGTTGTTTCCTTCGACAGATAAAGGCGAATTCTGGAATGAATCGTTTGAGAAAGTCTTTGTCGCTTTTCTGCCTTATTTCTAGATCATCCAAGCTCTAATTCAGTCTGTCGCAAACGGAACGTTAAACTCGTGTTTTGAAGAAGTGAGATTCAGTAACGTCCGGTCATCGGTCGGGCATATCAAGATGGTTCCTGAAATAGACAATGGATGTTTTTACCCTCATAGCTATTCTTCTAATATATTACTCCAAGTGAAATGATTGGACAAAATATTAGCCTTCTATCCTTGCTTCTTGTCGTATGTCATTCTCACATGACTGAAATATTGCACTACTCAAAAATCGATCAAATGTGAAGCTACAGGCATAAACACAGTGAAACTTACTCGTAACCTAATAATCACTTCACAGTTGTATTTAAAACATGTAAACAGTTTCAAAACTTTGTTTCGAATTACACCAATGTTTTATTCAATACAGCTACGTAGAAATAATCACATGTGCATAATTTCTTTTATGGTGGTGATGTATTCTAGTTTTACTCACCCATCCACACAGTGACCAGCAGTCATCACCCAGTATTCGTTGATGATTGTAGCGCTGCATTCTGGTACACCGTAACGAACATATTGAGCCTGAAACAAATAAAACAGGAGTTTAGTGAAGCTATGAGAATCAGTATTAGATCTATTACCATGTCCTAGCTAAAATTGCTAAGCAGCTAGGTTAAACTTGCTCAAGAAAACCACTTCTTATGAGAATTCTTCCTTGTACGTTGCCCTACAAGAGCCATTAATAACTTGTCTGATATCAAGGAAACCACCCTCGAATGACTCAAAAAGTATCACTTCTTTCAAAGTGGCTTAAGACGGTGACAACGTTGGAAGGAACCATTCAACAATGGTCACGTGCTCCAAGATGCAATAGATAAGACTGAGCCATCAGAGTACTTTGCCAAATCTGGTCGAAGTCGAACCGCAATAGGAAAGCCAAGGGAGAAATGATTGCACCATAAAGGAACGGAGTTTCCCTCCATTTGCTGACTGCGACTGTGGTGCGGAGATGTCTTAAGTAGATCACATTGCTATGAAGTGACCATTTCGAGTGTTTGACGGTAGCTGGGTGGGCTCTAGATTGTTTATCAAATTCGGACATTTCCATGTGATTGTAGATACTTTTGTGTGGTTGTAAAACCACACGATAGATATGGAACTCAGGGCAGAACGGGACAGCGGGACACACGGGGATCTTACTGCTTTCTAAACTGAAGGGTGCTGCAACCTATTGTAGTGGTATACAACTACGTCTATGAATTGATGGAAAGGTGTGACAGCCATTTTGACGGTCTGGAGTCCAGCTACTGAGAGAAGGGTTATCGTACATATTGCCAGTTGTATTTCTATAACTTTTGGTGAATCTCGACGCAACTCGCTTAAATAAAATGTAATCTTAAAGTATGTACCATTCGGTAGTTAAATAATACGGTTAAATGCATCAGTTATTATGCTCCATAACAGCTGTTTACCTGAAACGTAGTCCTGCTGCAGAACAGGAGGGTGCAGAATAAAATAGTGTTCCGTCCTGCCCAGCCTGTTTTGATGCGAGTAGATTTCGAACTATGTATCTCTTTTCTTTACTTGTTTTTCCAGATGGTGTGGACTTACATTAAAAATACTGATAAACAGAAATGACAGACTAAATCAATGAAAATGAGAGTTTCAGCCTTTTCATCTTCTGAAATGGGAGTTTTAAAGGCGCTTAATGCGTTTAACATACTCAAATCAACGATGGAAAGATACGTTCGGAAAGGTAAGACTAGTGCCAACTACAGACTTCACGAATCAGGTGGAAAATTTAAAAATGTGTTCAGTGCAGAACAGGAAGACAAGCCGCTAGCACACCTGTAGTCAATGGGGAGCAGATTCATTAGTCCAACAGTGAACGATCTCATTGGCAGATGATTGGCCTATCAACTAGGAGAAAGAAATAATTTACCACACAGATTTGTCAACGAAACTGCTCTAGTTGGGCAGGACTGGATTGTAGGATCTATTACTAGGGATCCCACATTGCTAAACGTAAGCTACAAAATAAATACACTCCTGGAAATGGAAAAAAGAACACATTGACACCGGTGTGTCAGACCCACCATACTTGCTCCGGACACTGCGAGAGGGCTGTACAAGCAATGATCACACGCACGGCACAGCGGACACACCAGAAACCGCGGTGTTGGCCGTCGAATGGCGCTAGCTGCACAGCATTTGTGCACCGCCGCCGTCAGTGTCAGCCAGTTTGCCGTGGCATACGGAGCTCCATCGCAGTCTTTAACACTGGTAGCATGCCGCGACAGCGTGGACGTGAACCGTATGTGCAGTTGACGGACTTTGAGCGAGGGCGTATAGTGGGCATGCGGGAGGCTGGGTGAACGTACCGCCGAATTGCTCAACACGTGGGGCGTGAGGTCTCCACAGTACATCGATGTTGTCGCCAGTGGTCGGCGGAAGGTGCACGTGCCCGTCGACCAGGGACCGGACCGCAGCGACGCACGGATGCACGCCAAGACCGTAGGATCCTACGCAGTGCCGTAGGGGACCGCACCGCCACTTCCCAGCAAATTAGGGACACTGTTGCTCCTGGGGTATCGGCGAGGACCATTCGCAACCGTCTCCATGAAGCTGGGCTACGGTCCCGCACACCGTTAGGCTGTCTTCCGCTCACGCCCCAACATCGTGCAACCCGCCTCCAGTGGTGTCGCGACAGGCGTGAATGGAGGGACGAATGGAGACGTGTCGTCTTCAGCGATGAGAGTCGCTTCTGCCTTGGTGCCAATGATGGTCGTATGCGTGTTTGGCGCCGTGCAGGTGAGCGCCACAATCAGGACTGCATACGACCGAGGCACACAGGGCCAACACCCGGCATCATGGTGTGGGGAGCGATCTCCTACACTGGCCGTACACCACTGGGGATCGTCGAGGGGTCACTGAATAGTGCACGGTACATCCAAACCGTCATCGAACCCATCGTTCTACCATTCCTAGACCGGCAAGGGAACTTGCTGTTCCAACAGGACAATGCACGTTCGCATGTATCCCGTGCCACCCAACGTGCTCTAGAAGGTGTAAGTCAACTACCCTGGCCAGCAAGATCTCCGGATCTGTCCCCCATTGAGCATGTTTGGGACTGGATGAAGCGTCGTCTCACGCGGTCTGCACATCCAGCACGAACGCTGGTCCAACTGAGGCGCCAGGTGGAAATGGCATGGCAAGCCGTTCCACAGGACTACATCCAGCATCTCAACGATCGTCTCCATGGGAGAATAGCAGCCTGCATTGCTGCGAAAGGTGGATATACACTGTACTAGTGCCGACATTGTGCATGCTCTGTTGCCTGTGTCTATGTGCCTGTGGTTCTGTCAGTGTGATCATGTGATGTATCTGACCCCAGGAATGTGTCAATAAAGTTTCCCCTTCCTGGGACGATGAATTCACGGTGTTCTTATTTCAATTTCCAGGAGTGTATTAAATAAAGTAACAGTAACAGTAACTTGCTATTAAACATTAAAATATTGTGCATTTTAAAATGAATTTACAATATTTTATTATTGTTAATGATTTTTTTTATGATTCCATATTGCTTAGTCGAAACAGGTCATTAAACAAATTCATATCTTAGTATTAAAATGATATTCCTAATAATTTCACCAGTTATTCAACAATTTCACAAAAACTTTCGTTACTCCATTCTGTTCCATGGGTGTGACATATCGGGAAATATGCAAACATTTCTTTGAAAAAATGTAAAAGTTCACAAGATGCAGTTTCATGTGATTTTCAAGTAAGATGCGTTAGGTTACAGTACAAGGTGATTTTTATACCTTTAAGAAGTGTTTGCATGTGCTCCTTTATTTAAGAAAAATTGTTAAACATTAAGTAACCTGTTCTGCTCCTTCGTATTGCAGTCGTTGAAATGTATGCCATACCCTTCACTCCATTGCTGATTTTAAATTGTGCACTAGACGCATACAGCTATTTATCACTATTTTAAATCCTTGACAACATTTACACTTATCTGTATGGACGCATGATTAACGTGACAGATCATCGTACAAGTCAGTTTCTAGTGAATCATTACCAAATTCGAAGAGGAAGTAACAGCATCGGCAGGAGAGGTAGACGTGAATCATTTTTAATCTTTGTCAGGTGGTATTAGACTTCGATATTAGCAATGCAACTCTCGGAAATTAGGGACACACCTTCGAAAATTATCGTATGAATCAGGTCGTTATATATAATAAACAAAACTTTGTTGTAATGAGTGAAAGCCCCATTAGTTCTTCAGAAATGAGCGCAGAATCGAGATTTAAACTTTCAGAAATGTATTGATATCGATCCTGTACCCTCACAAAGGGAGTGTGGCTGAACGCGGTGACGCAGAGCTTACGGCGCTGTGCATGCACGCAGCAGGACAAGGGTTCGAATCGTCGTTTGGTCAAACAGATTTACGTTTTCGCTGGTTTTCCAACATCAGGTGACTACCGATACAAGTGATATGTAATAAAGGTCTAATAATCGAAAGAATAAAATGAAGTTAATAATTATTCGTTGATACGTATCTGCGGTCCTGGTATGCACTGAAATCCGCACGCTACAGGACGGTAGCATGGCGTTAGAGAAGAAAAAATGGTGCATCTCACTAACAAAATGCGCTACTGTGTGGTAATTCGTTTCCCGCATTGAAGGGGAACAACGGTGCATCGACCCATGCTGAGCTGATGGAAGAGTGTGGCACTAATGCATCATCATATGACACGGTGGTTAGCTTGTGCAGACCATTCCAGTGTTGTCAGGCAAATGTGAATAACGAAGAACGAACGGCAGGCCGTCCCTCCATAGAGAACATGGAGTCGCGAGAGAAGTGGAGGCCATTATGCCCTTAGATCAATGTATCACAATCGAGGTGATAGTTGAGAAAGTGAAAATCAGTCAAGGGTCCGTTTTCAACCACTTTTACGGCATTCTAAAGACAATAAAGGTCGCCACACACTACTTTCCACAACTAATGATCTACAACGACGTCTTCATCTACGTACATACTCCGTTAACCATCGTGAAGTCCATAACAAAGGTTACTTCCCACTTTACAAACTACAAGGGGCGTTCAACAAGTAATGCAACACATTCTTTTCTGAAGGCAGGTTGGTTTTATTCAGATTCTAATACATCATATTATTCCTCAGCCTTTTGGCTACAAAACTGTATTTTTCAACATAATTTCCGTTCAAAGTAGTGGTCTTACGCCAGCTTAGTGGGAGGGGGTGTATGTCCACATAGTTCTCCTCTTCTGCTAGACGTTGGAGCCAACGTCTTGGTGCATCAATAACCTCTAAATCATCAACGTACTGCTCGCCGCATAGTTCAACCTTCATTCGGCCAAATAGATGATAGTCGGAAAGTGCGAAATCCGGGCCGCAGGGTGGGTGAAGGAAAGCAGTCCAATGAAGTTCTGTGAGCTCTTCTCGGGTGCTCAGACTTGTGTGAGGCCTTGCCTTGTCATGGAGAAGGTGAAGGTCGGTTTATTTTTGTGGCGACGAAGATGCTGAAGTCGTTTCTTCAGTTTCCTGAGGGCAGCACAATGCATTTTCCACCTGATCGTTGTTCCATGATGGAGGACAGCAGACGGTCGTATGACATTACCGGCTGAGGGTAAGGGTTTTGAACTTCGAGGAGTGTAATGTGGCGACTATCCAAGGACTGTCGTTTTGTTTCCGTTTCGAAGTGGTGAACCCATCGCCTGTGACAACATTAGACAAAAAATTATCACGATCCACCTCGAAACGTGCAAGCATTTCCACGTAGATATTCCTTTTTTGCTCTTTATGGTCCTCTGCTAGACGGCCAGGAACCCAGCGGGTGTACGCCTTCGATACCGCAAATTGTGGAAGAGTGTATCTCTAGAACCAACAGAGACGTCCATTTGTGCAAGGAGGTGTTTTATCGTGATCCGTCGATTACCTGGAATGAGACGGTTCACACGTTCCAGCATTTGAGGAGTCTCAGCTGCATACAGCCTGCTGGCACGCGGGAGATCGTACAGACTTTGGCGAACTTGTCGGGATGATGACAGGCGCCTTACCTAACGATTCACCGAGCTTTTGTTCACTGACAGATTTCCGTAGACAGTCTGAAAGCATCTATGGATATCAGCTCTCGGCTTGGAACGCACCTCCGTCACAGACGCCGCTTTGACGACGCTGCCACCTATCGGCGCTTCATTAAACTACATGCTGAAGCGGGAGTTTCCGACGATGTCTTACAGTGAATAGCACGTTGTTTCAATTGCAACTGGCCAAGAGCAAGAAATGTTACAGTATTTATTGAATGCTGTCGAATTAGCTCTTGTTTCCTTTCCAACCATATACGGAGCGCGCGAATGTTTGCTGAAATGCCTCTGTGTGCGCTGGAATTATACTAACCTTGTCCTCACGATATCTACAGAGCAAGAATAGAAGCTGTAGCATAAACATAGATTCACGGTTTAATGGTGATTCTTTGCATTTTGCAACTAGATTTTAATGTGGTAGTTTGCGACTGTCTTCATGCGTATGTCAGTTCAGTCTCTTCTGGACCGTCATGACACTCTCCCATGCGTCAAACAAATCGGGGATCACTCCCGCTGCCCTTTTCACATCCACCCAAAACGCCGGCTAATCGAAGCGGCAGCGGAAACGTTGCGTGTGTCACTGTGACCCGAGACAAAGGAAAAAAGCAAGGAGTAAAAACATGTTTATTCATCACTGCCTAAAAGCGTGAAAGCGCAATAATCTCCGTCCGGACAAGTTGATACTGTGATTTCTGTTTCTTTTTTTTTGTGCGAAGATGAGGATTGACACGGTATGATGCTAACAGATAATGCATTCAAGTGACGAACTATCATAGGAGAAAACTCTGGAAATCTACTAACAAGGTAACGGTTGGCTGTAAACACGAAGGTTAGCAGAAAACCGTCATATGGGATGGATTTGCTCCACTATAACGCCCCACTTCATTCTGTAGAGGATACGATGTCATATTATTCTTGTTTGGGATATCAAATTTCGCCCATTCCCGTATTGTCCTTGTCGTGACTGACATTTCGCAATTTTTCACAACACAACTTTTATTGATGTAAGTTCACAAGGTTGATGACTGAACATACAAACGATAGGTAACAATAAAGAAAAATGTCTTCTAATTGAGGCAAACAGAAGTTCACTTTTTATTTTCCACAAAGGTTGGTGGTAACACGCTCACACACTAGTAACCGTCCAATTCCGAGACGAAGACGCAAACTTCGACGGTTGCAGTACTCGAGGCCGGCATCCGGAGTGAACTGAACTTCAGGCCTGGTTCTAGCCCTTAAATAGCTGTCTCCAGCCAATCAGATTTCGGTGTAGTATTACTTCCTGCAGGCTGTGGCTCGAGCTCCTCCTGCAGGAAGTAGTGCTCGGAATGTTTGTTTCCATTAACTAGTGAGTAAGTAGCCGGTGTTTACCATGATTGTTTTGGGTACGCCTTTGGGCATAGACAACCTCGTCCTCTGTGGTGTTATATGGGTTGCCGGCCCTCAGAGGCTACCTTGGCTACGGTATGACAGTCCTGCCGTGCCACAATTTCAAAATGACGACGGGTGACTTTTCTGAAGTAAAACTTTTATTGAGGAGCGGAAATGCATCCATCGACCACGAAGATTTCCACCAAGTCATCGTTCATCGAGTAAAATTTGTCCTATTGAACGGCGAATATGTAGAGGGGGACTCACGCTTTTTACCTCGTATAATCCTGGAACACAGCAAGACATTGAAGCCAATCGATAACAGCAAAACAGGAACTGGATGGAAATGAAATGTGAGTCCACCGAAAATTGATTAATTGACTTAATGACCAAACTACGAGGTCATCAGTCCCTCCTGCCTCGAACAAGCAAGTCGACAAAATCACACAACGGCCTAATACGTGAAACCCAAGGAAAGGAATCGCCAAGGTCTATCGAAGGGCAAGAAATCCTAGAAAAAGGAGCAAAGTAGAAGAAACCACTGAAGAGAAATGTTAAGCAGCAATCTGAAGTTTATAATGAATAAGCACTGACGGAAGTACATGCGGATACAAGGGGCGTTCAATATGTAAATCAAAACATTATTTTCATGACGAGTTTCGTTAAGAAATGCAGAATTTATTGTGCGACATCGTGGAATATTTTCGCTTCGGCCTCTATAGTTTCATGAAGTTTCGATAGGTAGCGGCGCTATGAGTAGCCTTCAAATTGGTGTCTGTGACGGAGGTGTGTTCTAAGTAGACTGCTGTCATTGAGTTTCTTTTGGCGCAAAACCAGAGCATCGCAGATATTCATAGGCACTTGCAGACTGTGTGCGGAGACCTGACAGTGAACAAGAGCACTGTGAAATTAACAGCAACAGCAATCCTCGGTTGCGAAAAGGAGTCTTTTGAGCCAGGTTTCGCCACTGCTGTGAATGCCTTTTTCAGAAATAGAATTCTCAAATAGGCATGTCACGTATTAAACTAAGAATCAAACAATTAAATAGTTTAATACGTGACATGCCAATTTGAGAGTTTTATTTCTGAAGAAGTTCCATATGTTTGGTGCAATGAAGGATGCACTCTGTTGGAAGCCGTACGTGAATGATGGGGAAGTTATTGAAGCAGCGGCGCGTTGGCTCCGACATCAATCAGGAGTGGTGCCATGCGGGCATACAGGCCCTCACAGCAAGGTGGCGTAAGGCTGTCGCACTGGATGGAAATTGTGTTGAAAGATAGGGTTTTGTAGCCAAGAGAGCTAGAAATCGTATGGTGTATTGGAATCCTGAATAAAACAGACCTACTTTCAGGAGAAAATGTGTTGCATTACTTATTGAATGCCACTCCTATAGGTTCATAGATTTATTTTTCTTTCGCCATTGTCCCACATTGGGGCAGGGTCTGCGTGATTATTAACGGATCTGGGATGGTTAGTTTAATGGGTGACTATATGTCCTTCCTGTCGTCACCCTTGTACTCCGCGGGATGAAATATATGTACCCAAACTGTTTGCATGTAGTGTAATTCGTGGGAATGTGAGCAAATGTTTTCGAAATGTTTGCTAATCGCGTAACTGAAGCAGGACATAGGTACCAGCAAGGTAATCATCTTTTGGGGGTTGCGACTAACCCCTCAAAAACCGCATCCAATCTGATCAGCTCAGTGACGCTCGTGGTTAGTCCGCCGGGTGGATTCTATCCAGGGCCGGTGCACCTCCCTGTCTCGGAAACGGTAGTCTGACACTCAGGATAAGCGCAATTCAATAATTACACCAGATAATGTGAGAAATATTATGAAGACTCGGGAGTTAGTGTTTAAGGAGATGGTGTGTCAGAGCGTAGTAAATGCACGGTCCCGTGATTACACAATTTATAGAGGGAGTAAATACAGTTTGAACGATCGTAGTAATGACTGATTATAGCACGTTCGCCTCTAGTACCAACTGTCAAATGTGGATTATTATTATAGTGCTGACGTTCAATTTCTATCAAGATTGGCACCTACTCATGGGCTATGTAATTATGATAGCTGCAGTCACTCCTGCAGTGGCGTCGTTTGAGAGGATGATACTCTGCTGACTGACTAGTCTTCTAACCTTGCCCTGTGATTTTGATTATCACTAATGTCACGTGAGCAGACCATCACGTTTAAATTAGCCACTTACAGGGTGCTCTCTCAGTAGCTTTGTAAGTACAGCCATTTGGGATTTGCATTTGAACGCTTAAATGAAGGCAATAAATAGCCCATTAACGCTGACATTTTACCATGAAAGGAAATTCATTATCTCCAGCCTCTGTGCCGTTCACAACTCTTGAGTCAGTCTGTCCTGGAGGTGCACCTGCAACAGAAGAAACATATTTGGAGAATCATATACGTAACATAATTCTTGCATCATTGATATAACATTCCGGGGATAGTTACATGTTATAAAACGGGATCTGAGACTCTACGTCTACGTTTAAGTACACACTCAGCAAGCAACCGTATGGTGCATGGTGGAAGGCACCTTGTACCACTACTCTAGCTGCTGTCATCTCGAGATCATTTCATCGTCCTACAGCATTCTCAGTTAGTACTAATTAAAATGTTAGTAAAAATCGCGTAAAGAATGCTAGACACCTGTATGTTCAGTCTAGAATATGATGAAGAATTTTACAAAAGAACAGTCTAGCCAGTAGCTACCAAAAGGAGAAAAACTAACTTTGCAAGCAAGTTTGAAGAAAAATACTTCTCCAAGTTTGTAGATCGGTGAGATATATATTTTATCGTGAAAAGGTGAAAGCATTCCGAGGTAGAAAATAAAATACCGTAAGAGGATTGAAACTATTCTGCTTGTGGAACGAAAAATATCGTCACTTATGAATTTGCATTGTGTTGGAACTTCTAGAAACTTCCAACGAGAAAGATGTTAAGAAAACTACGAAGTTAATTTGGGTAACATCTGAGAAATCATTACTCTATCCTGTGACGTATGAACACACTTTATTTACGATAGGTTCCGTGAGCAATAGCGCGCGAGATCTTGTATCCCGCCGTCAGGATGTAACAACCGAGAATATTCTCTGCCTCTCGAATTCTTTTATTTTCAGCTATTACTGTCATTGCGTCCATCGCCAAAATCACCCAGATACGCTATAAAAAAGTAACTGTAAGCAGTTTGAGGCCATTACTTCCGTTCAAGTCAAGCAATAATATTTTTGCGTGTGATTTTCAGAAACCGTCGGTTTACTGAAATATACAAGACTACTACTCTCAGCAGGCAGTAAGAGTATTTACCCAAAACGTTTACCCTTGCTGCTGCAATGACCATGGATTCCATTAAAAATCTTTGCATATCATTACACTTTCTAACTCAGAAAACACACGAGCGGACAAGGCAAAGAATGAAGGTTTCTGAGCCGAAAAAATTATTTTTATCACGGAGATCACTCTGCTATTTCGCAGCCACAGGATACCATCCTCTGTCGCGGGATCGAAGTACAGTTTGAAAGGGGGCTGTCCTATTTGCCACGACGATGTTCAGGAAGTTTTGCTCATAAAGGAGAATGAAGTTGAGAATTTGATAATGTACTCAGTCTCTGTAGTGTCGATATAACCATATTCTTAGTAAGCCTGTGTTTGCGACAGTGATGTTGGTCAGAGAACAGCTGCAGTGTGTGTTGGGCAGTCTGGGAATGTATTTGGTTTATAAAGGATGGAAGCTGGCATGCCATGTAGCGGAGACAGCAATATTTAAAAAGAATTTCGTAATAGTAGTTTTGAGGTAAGGTATTGAGCAAATGAGGTTATGTTAATGGAAGAATGATAAATGTCAGCTTTTAAGATAATCCAGTTTTTTTTTAATATTTGTAACTGTGTAGCTTCTTATTGTTAGAACATTGTGGATGATTGAAGTTTGGTGCAGAAATTCTGTAACGTAGCATATGTCGTTGTCTTTTAGTTGAAACAAGTGTCAAGGAAAGCAGTTACACACAGGAGAGTTATTTGGAAATTTTTGCTAACTTGTCTAGGTGTGAGAACTTTGTGAAAAGGTGTACTGTTCTCATAGCTTCATGAAGCATAGTTTAACTCGGAGTCATTCTCATTTATAAGTCGTTAAGATTAGTTCCCATTTTCGTTTTTAGTTTCATGATTCTGTTTGCGCACTCGCATTGCACTTCGCGGGTTGTGTAATGAGAAGCATTTTATGAAAATTGGTAAGATACCGTCTCGCATCGCACTTGGGAATTACGGTAAATAAAATTTAATTGTTTGATGGTCACCTCATTATTTCTAATGGCAACGAGTTACAGAGCAGAGGAGCTTTCGGTGCGCAGACGTAGACCAATAAATTTATCATCAAAGTTCAGGGCCACTGTAGGGCACAGTGACTGTCGGAGCGTATTTGTGAAAAAAGTATCATATTTTTCAGATGCTTAATACAGTAGAAGATTTCAGGAATGTGCAACCTTGTGAATTTTTAAGGAGCTTTATCAGAAAGTCAGATGGATTAAATTTTACGCTCATTTGCTACGCAATAACGTTAACAGTCGTGATACAGTGATCGTTTGCAGGACTAAAGATAGAGATTAGCAATAATCAGGGCCAACATTTTAATCTGAGTCATTTTTTGCAGGTAGATGGCACGTACAAATTACATTAAAAATGGATTTCTTTCTCACAGAGGAATTGTTTGATGTATTGGCTAGTCAGGATTTCGCATCATGTATCATGAGTTGACATATTTCCTCCTAAAATTAAATTTTCACATAGTTCTCCTGTCCTGCACCGAGATTTACGTAATTGAATTCTCAAAATAATTTTCACGCGTTCCTCAGATACCAGTCTGATACTTATGAACACGCATCTTAAAAATATGTAAGAAATCTTCACCTGTTTATCCGATCAGGATGCATAATTACATGTTAGTCTGCTGATTTTTGTAGTCAGATAAAATTTTATTTTGCAACTATACATACTAAAATTTCAATTATAGGCTTTGACTTAGCAGTTACTTCCAAGATACGTGAGACAACTGATGTAATTATACACTGTGTGCCTTTACAGCAACACAGTTCACTTTACATATTTATTACCAGGCAAACTTAAGTTAAGTTTTCTGAAGAACAATTAAAGTTTTGGTGAGTAGGAATAGAACTACTGTGTATTCTGTGCATCTTTGAACACCAATGTTACGGAAAGTACTATATTCTCAATTGTGAACTACTAAAACACTACAGAGTGTAATGCAAGTGATATTCTTTCTTTTTATGCATTTGTAGTGTTATATTGTGTTTAGAATAAGTGACAGATACTCTACAGACCTGTAATACTATAATACATTATTGCAACAGTCTTATACTTTCCGATGAAAATAACAGTTGTTGTTTTATAACTGGGCCACTGTTGTATAATATTATATTATAATTACTTTATTGTAGTGTATTACAATATATGTATTTTGGATGCCGTTCAAAAATGGTTCAAATGGCTCTGAGCACTATGGGACTTAACAGCTGTGGTCATCAGTCCCCTAGAACTTAGAACTACTTAAACCTAACTAACCTAAAGACATCACACACATCCATGCCCGAGGCAGGATTCGAACCTGCGACCGTAGCAGTCGCGCGGTTCCGGACTGCGCGCCTAGAACCGCGAGACCACCGCGGCCGGCTTGGATGCCGTCATATGGATGGGAAAGAGCTAGGATTAAGAGGCTACTGCGAAACGTGGAGGAAGGGCAGGAGGAAGCCGAAAAAGTGGAGCGTCACCAACTACAAGAACCGCTAACTGTTGATAGGTGCGAGGAGTCTGACGGTGAAACTGCAGAGAATGAACACGACACTGACTCACATGAGGACGCCAGCGACGATGGAATCGACTGCCATATTAAATGTGACGACATCTATGTCGGAACGGATGGGGCCACCAAGTGATGAAGAATCCCCCAGGCCCACAGAAGGCTAGGACCAGATGTTGGAACACCCCAAAGAAGCTCCTGGACCGACGAGAAACGCAAGGAGGGCGAAGACTTTCAATTACACCAGTTACTGTCCGGATCATCGTCGACTGTACCAAAAAGGAAATAGCGATGCGTATCGAAAACTACAAGACAGATAGCCTGTGTGGGGAGACGGGCAAACCTGAGGTCATGGTTCTCCTAGTGCTTCTCGATCTAATTGGGGGATTCAAAGCTGGACGAAAGGAGCTTGGAAGCTTCTGAACCACCGATGGAAATGGTGTTGAGATCTTCCCCCTGACGATGACGGTGACTCGAGTCAGATTCCTCCTGTGATGTCTCAGGTTTCACGATCTCAGTACCCAACAGACTCGGAGGGAACAGTATAAGCTCTGTCCAATCCGTGAAGTCTTCTACCAGTTCAAGAGGAACTATCAGGACAGTTACATCTTCACTAGCAACATTACGATCGATGAGAAACTGGAGAGGTTCCGTGGCCGACGCATATTCATTTAATACCTCCTGACAAAGCCAGCCAGGTACGGCATCAAGGCCCTGTGGGAGTAAAAGGTGTTTTGCACCTCATGCATGGAGGTGTACATCGGAGAGCAACCTGACGGAGCTTTCCACGAGAGAAACTCCCCATCTGATGTGTGAACACTTCATAACCAAAATACCTGGATCTGGAAGTACACTGCTACGCAAGCACAAGATGACTCTGGTTGGAGCGGTTAGGAAAAACAGAAAAGGAACCCCACTGACCGCCCAGTCTGCTGCAGCATGTTCGGATTCAGTAATCAGATATCTTGGCGTCCTACTTTCTAAAAAAGGAGAAGGTTGTGATTCTTCCCTCCACCTTTCACCACTATGATCATATAGATGAATCGGCTGGGGACAAGAAGAAGCCTGAGGTGACTGCCCGCTACAATAAGAGCAAAGGCAGTATCGACAGTTGTGCGGAACTTGAGGTGAGCCAAACTTGCAGAAGATGGCCACTCAGGAAGTTCTCCTCGATACTCAACGTCAGTGGAATCAATGCGCAATTAATCCATCTCTGAAACTCGCCTCGGGTAACCTTTACACGTCCTCAGTTCCTCAAAACCTTCGCCCTCACCCTTCTTCGAGGGCAGCTTTACAAGCACCAGGATGCATCCAGGCACCTTATAAAACGTTGCAGCAGCGCTTCAGGGACTGGGACTTCTTTCCTAGTTCCAGCAACCAAGCCGTCACACCTCCTCCCCCAAATATGGCGAAGAAGAATTCAATCAAGGTTTGGGATGTGCGGCCGCAAGAAGGACAGAAAGACGAACTATGTATGCAAAACCTGTAGTCAATACATTTGTCTCGCCGAACACATGATCTTCCTTTGTTATTACTGCGACCTTGAAGCTGAAGCACATGCCAACTGACGGCAGGACTGTAGCGAAGGACGAACACAGATCTGTTTTTTCGTACAGTTCAACAATTGTCACCCAGTAAGTGTTCTTGGGTAGCAAATTCTGCCTCTCTAGCCTTAAGCGATGGACACTGCTCTTCTAGACATTATATGTGAGTTTCAAACTGACTGTCTTGCCGTTACAACTGTGGAATTTCGGCCGTTTCAGGGAGTTCGTCTCTTGACAGGGTTGAACTCCTTACGAACATCTTGCTTAATCTGTTTAGTTTTCTCGTTTAAATCGGCCAAACCTTCCTCTCTAATTCTCTAATTCTTGGATGTTTAGTGTGTGTTGGTTTTATTATGTAAGCGCTAATGTGTTCATTGTCAAATGTTGTACAGATACATAAGTTGTTCATTGTAAAACGTTGTCAAAATACTTAATTTGTTCATTGTAAAATGTTCTAAAGCTAAAATAAAGTGTGAAAAAGAAACGAAACGTAATACAACGAAGTAGTAGTGGTCTTGTACGGAACATCAATGAGGCAGGATAGATGCAGGCATTGGTGTGTAGTGTACTGCACTTCAACTGTGTGTTGGTGGTATAGGATCCACCTTTCTAACTGAGAGTTAAAGATTTAGGTTTTGTATTGACCAAACGGATCCAATCTCCCCAATTCTTGACGTAATACTACAGATGGGAACAGTGATCTTTTGCAAGGTATTCTGAAGGTATTATCAGAGTCGGAACATCGAAGCTGTCGATGACCTCCTGAATGGCTCTTTTCAGCTCAGCAACGGTTTTGAGGTTATTGCTGCACATCTTGTCTTTAATATAGCTTCAAAAAAAGGAGTCACGGAGAATGTGGCGGACAATCGAGGCCCATGCCAGTGGCCTCTGGGAACCCTAGAGCAGAAATGCGGTCGTCAGAGTGCTCCTCCAGGACATCAAACACTCTCCTGCTTCGACAGGATCGAGTTCCGTCTTGTATGAACCACATCGTGTTGAAATCAGAGTTACTTTGGACAATGGGGATGAGATCATCTTCCAAAACCTTCACGTATCGTTGGGTAGTCACCGTACCATCAAGGAATATCGCACCGATTATTTCGTGACTGGACATTGCACAACACACAGCCACCCGTTGAGGGTGAAAAGACTCCTCGATCACGAAATGCAGGTTCTCAGCGCCACAAACGCACGAGTTTTGCTTATTGACGAACCCATTTAAATGAAAGTCAGCTTCGTCGCTAAACCAAACCATACAGTTCATACTAATTCCCATCATACCCCTCGCCCAACGGTGCAGTTTGAAATTCCTAACGCAAGCCGTTCAGAAGTTACGAAGATTATATTTCATGTAGTTAAATAACGGTCACTCTGTAAATACATTTACCCAACAGGTAGGCGAACTTTCTTTAACCGTGACCCAACTAGACAGCTGCGGACAAAAATTCTGATGTCACACTGCCTGTTCCTTTAGCCGATTCAGAAGAATGTCTTTCTCTTCAACGTTTTAAACAGTGACAGATGACCATTAATCAAGAGCACAAGTCTGTTGTAAAGAAACTCGTTGACCGATTATCGCCCACTGAACGGAAAATCAGTAACGGGAATGATGATACCGATTGCCATACTTTGTGTTTTAATACTCCTGACGAACTTTCTGATTTGTGCTATGTAGATGATCTGTGAAGTAAACACAGTGCGTTATGACAAGATAAAAAAATGTTCAAATGTGTGTGAAATCTTATGGGACTTAACTGCCAAGGTCATCAGTCGCTAAGCTTACACACTACTTAACCTAAATTATCCTAAGGACTAATACACACACATATGCCCGAGGGAGGACTCGAACCTCCGCCTATGACAAGATAGTGCGGATGTCTCACACAGAGCGAAAAATATCTTATCCTCCCACCAGAATGATTCATTTGATTACAAATTATTTCTTGCAGTTAGAAAGTTTAAAATTTTTCGAAATTGTCCTAATGACATGCAGGCCAAAGAATGGCTACATCAGTTTCAATATTGACTCCCAACTTCATGGTCAATTGGTCATAAACTTGATTATGTATGTTGCTTTTTAGAATCTGTGCCAGTCACAAGAACGAGAGCAGTCGTACAAGTAGGCCAAACGAAAGGTGAATTTTATCACGCATTTTTGTCGGCATATCGATCTGAAACAACACAAGACAGAGTCAAAAACAGTATTATTGGCCGGCCGCGGTGGTCTCGCGGTTCTAGGCGCGCAGTCCGGAACCGTGCGACTGCTACGGTCGCAGGTTCGAATCCTGCCTCGGGCATGGATGTGTGTGATGTCCTTAGGTTAGTTAGGTTTAAGTAGTTCTAAGTTCTAGGGGACTGATGACCACAGCAGTTGAGTCCCATAGTGCTCAGAGCCATTTGAACCATTTGAACAGTATTATTGCGCTACAGCATTTTGAACAATCGGACTTTTGTAAACTGGTGGACTATTTTCAGCACATGATGCACAAGAATTAATAACAATTCGTTTGATTAAACTACCGACACGCTTGCGACCCATTATTTTGGCTGACCGCTGTAAAGGTGACATTGAGGCTTTTAAAAATTTACTGCAAGAATTCTAAGTTGACGGTGAGGAATTTTACTCGTGAAATAGATACAGAGACAGTAACGGACAGAATTTCCAGTCTATAAGCAGGAGATCACATTAGGAAAATAGGATACTATTGTGCAAATCCCAACAACAGATATGAACAGAATAATCAATTTTCCAATATCTGGGAATCTGTGAATTACTGAACTGTAGGGACTCCGTAGGGAAGTTGGTAGAGCGTTAGATCGTCCTACCAGGGGCGCTAAGTTCAAATCCCTGTGAAAAAAAATTTGTTTACTGTATTGTGCATGAAAGCGTTATTTGGTACAACATGCTTAAGACATGTAAAAGGGCTGTTTGTAGTTTGCGACGATGTTCTCTTGGCAGTGTGCTTTCGCTCCGTTCCTTGAAAGTAGAAGATCTATAGGGTACATTTGCAGTTTCACACAATATACAATCAGAACAGAAAAATAAGAAAACAATTGCATCATATGTTCGGAAATTCAAATGGTTCAAATGGCTCTAAGCATTATGGGACTCAACACCTGAGGTCATCAGTTCCCTACACTTAGAACTACTTAAACCTAACTAACCTAAGGACATCACACACATCCATGTCCGAGGCAGGATTAGAGCCTGCGACCGTAGCAGCAGCGCGTTTCCGGACTGAAGCGCCTATAACCGCTCGGTGACAGCGGTCGGCTGTCTGGAAGTAATAGTAATAATAACACTAATAATAATGCACATAAAGGCCGGCCGCTGTGTCCGAGAGGCTCTAGGCGCTTTAGTCCGGAACCGCGCGACTGCTACGGTCGCAGTGTCGAATCCTGCCCCGGGCATGGATGTGTGTGATGTCCTTAGGTTAGGTTTCAGTAGTTCTAAGTTCTAGGGGACTGATGACCTCAGATGTTAAGTCCCATAATCCTCAGAACCATTTGAACCAATAATGCACATAATAAAACTAATACTCGTAATAATAAACAAACTAATAAGATGAATAATAAGAACATAAGGTTCAAAAATCAACGCAAACACTACCAGACAAATACACTCACACACACTGTCATTCACTCACCAACAAACGCTTCACAATAATGGTTGCATACGAAAAAGTGTATGAAACAAATTACTTTCGTACACCAAACACATTTGAAGAATCCCACATTTGGGCATCCATCCTGTAGGCTGCAGAGTGAAAGCTCGTGTCTGAAATGGAACTTAGTCGAAGTTTCAGAGGCTCTGAGTTCATCAACGGATTTAGCCACTATCCAACCGTGACGGTGACAGTTATAGAAACTTGGAGCAGACAACTGATTGCATCTGAGGGACTGTAGCTTAAGAACGTTATTCCATTGTTATAGACAAATCTTTTCCGAAGAATCTCGAGCAGCAACGGACATTTTACGAGTCATATGGTTGTACATTCTGAAGACATGAAGATCAAGTGGTTTAAAAATGGAAGTTTTGTTTGCTGGAATTACGTAAATTGTGATTTTGTCTTCCAGTAGGTTATTTTGTGCGTGCAGGTCCTGAAGAACACTTGGGTATGTGTGTACCCCGTAAGAGTCCAGCATTTGTAGAAGTTTCTCTCCACTGGTTTGTTCCACTATCACTTCTTGCAGAAATGTCCTGAACAGTTTTTTCGTCATTTTTCCGGAGGAGAGAGAGTCGACGATTAAATCTGGTGCTGGGAACATGGACTGATGTGTATGAGTACTCAAAGAACGAGAGTCGTGAAGGACCAAAAACAGCTTTGGAGCAATTTTTTACGTCTGTGGAAGCAATGAATAATTGTGTACGTATGCGTTTACTTGTGAACGGACTGTACAACACCTACTCGTACAATATCTGTAGAACATCTAGTTGCAAGAGTGCGGCCAACAGCCATCTCCTTTTTGAATCCACTTTCTTCGGCGTTGTAGATATTTGCCTCTGTATAGGCAGTCATGAGTGCACGAGATTCTTGTTGCCATGTCTCTACCGTTTTCTGCATGTGGTTTCAGTTGTGACACATGTTCACTGCGGAAAAAAGATTTGACTTTACGGCTTACAATATTGTTTTTAGCGTTGCAGCTCAAGACACAAATGTCACGCGTGTCAAATCTTGTGAAATGTAAATGGCTTGCTTCTGTTTTAGCCCGCAATTTGATGTCTACATCGTAACTCGTCGATCTACCTGGCGATGGTGTTCGAAGGTCTCCATCACATGCATTGTAAAATGTTTGTACTTCTCCTTCACACACATTAATTGTCCACTTGCTCACTGCTGTTCCCATTCATACAACATACACCGTGGAAGGAAATATTTTGCGAAATCTTCTTTTCATTGCAGAATAGTGTGATGTGCCAATTTCTGGCTTGGCTTCGACTGCATTTTGATGTTAAGCCAATATCTGAGCATTTTAACTTCATCGTTTCTTGAGTAAGACACTACCATTTTCTCCTTCTGTGGTATTTCATCATTTCCATCGCCTGAGGAGCCTTCTAGTGACAATATCCAAGACATCAACTCTAGTCCATTCACTTGGTCACAAATGAACGTTTCCGCTTTACCTGGTGTGAGCTCGTCAGTATCTAATGTTTCCTCCTCGATGACGTTCGACGCATTCGTTGATCATCTACGCCCATTAGGAATGCCGTTCAGTTTCTCTCATCCTGAGTTATTTCCGTTGTCTAACATACCTAACAGTTGCTTTGTAACAGTTCGACCGGACTGTCAATAACGTTCCATGGATTCATGTCGCACAACAACTGTAGCTGTTGCGTGCAAACTGGTAGCAACTGCAGACCCATTTGTCTGTGTGCACAAACACGGGACTCTAGCCATAACGTGCGCATCTGATGTACGGCGGCGCTGCCATCTCCAGTCTTTTATTATTACTATTACTATTATTATTATTATTATTATTATTCATACTTCTGCATGTGTGATGCAACTTTTCCAATTTTCCGATTCCTTACGTTTATTCTGTGAAACTGCAAATGCACTACTTGCTTCATCATGAATGGTGTCTGTTCTGTCCCACAAGTCCGACAGAACATCACACCTATCTATACAAATTTACTCTACAGGTTTGCTACATTCAACTAACGAAGTGAAAGCAGACTGCCAAATGAACACTGCTACAAACTCCGAAAGTTCTTTCACATGCCAGGAAAATGTTCTCCCATATAAGAGTTTCATGCGTAAACTGTTAAAAAAAGTTGTCGTCTGCAGACGTTCAAACGCAGGACATTTGGTATGAAGCTCAACCAACTCACTTACGAGAGATCTACAAAATGACTTCTCACAAATACGCTTTTCCTGTGCTTCGTAGTTCTGGTGTTGCTTTTAATTGCCGTTTGCGAATATTCTACAAAACGACAGCACATAGCACGAAGTAAATAGGTCTTTTGGTTGATAATCTATCGACATACAACGTTTGGTACCGAACTGAGTGTCTGACATCTGGAGGTATGAGTGTAAGAATATTATTTGCCTCTACGACTGCAGCGAAGAATAAATGTATAATATAAACTTGAAAGTACGAGGGTAAGTTAATTATTATCCGCAGAGTAGTTATAAAATTTTATTGTAATCAAGTAGGAAACTTACAAGAACATCATTTTTCGACATAGTCTCCTTGCGTTTCAACACACTTGGTCCATCGTTGTACAAGCTTCTTGAGGCCCTCATACAAGAAGGTTCTCGGTTGAGCTGCGAGCCAGGAATTCACCGTTTCTTTCACTGCTTCGTCCAAGGCTAATCGATGGCCCCTTAATGCCTGTTTGAGTGGGCCAAACAAGTGATAGATGGGGCAAGATCGGGACTATATGGAGGCTGATCCAGTACTTCAAATTTGAGTTTGTGGAGCGTTTCAGCAGTGGGGGCAGCAGTATGCGAACGAGCATTGTCGTGCAACATTACAACACCTTTTTACAGCAATCATCGGGGTTTGCTTCGAATGCAGGCTTTAGCCTGGCAATAAGCATCTCGCTGTAACGTGCACTGTTTATTGCTGCGCCCCTTTCTCCACACTGTTCCAGTACTGGACCTTGTGACTCTCAAAATACCGTAAGCACGAGTTTTGCTACGGACTGTTGGGTCTTGAATTTTTTCTTGCACGGCGAATTTGGATGTTTCCATTCCATACTCTGCCGTTTGCTCTCCGGCTCGTAATGATGGATCCAAGTTTCGTCACCAGTAATGGTCCTCTGTGGGACGTTGTCCCCTTCGTTACCATAGGAATCCAAAATGTTTTTTGCTGATGTCCATGCGCGTTTGTTTATGTAACTGTGTGAGTTGTTTTGGGACACATCTTGCACAAACTTTATGAAACCCAAGTCTATTGTGGATGATTTTGTAGGCAGAACTGTGACTAATTTGGAGACGATGTGCCACTTCATCAATAGTTAATCGTCTGTCTAAGAGAATCATTTCGCGTGAACGCTCAATGGTTTCTTTATTTGCAGTAGTCCGGCTCCTTCATCGTGTGTAACACTTGTGCGACCTTTTCGGAATTTTTCAGTCCATTCGTAGACACTCTGTTGTGGCAAAATACTGTTCCCGTACTGTAGCGAAAGTCTTCGATGAACTTCGGCCGTTGATACCCCTTCCAACCACAAAAAAAGGTTCACCGAACGTTGCTCTTCTTTGGTGCAAACAGACAGGGAGCTGCCATGATTAACAGCACGGCAGTAATAACGAAACTAACGTAGCAGATTGAAAATTGCAAATAAACAAAGCATGCGTCATCAACGTAAAACGACAGTACTACCAAAATAAAAATATAACTAAATTGCCGATAATAATTGCCTCACCCTCGTTATTACGAATGGTATCATTCATAAACATGGAAAACAAAAAAATGTTAATTCACTTACTAAATATCCTGTACGCACAGAGTGGACTGCTTTGCGGATGACGATTTGAGTGTTTGCCTGCTGATACGCCAGTCTTGTTGGTACGGACAGATTAGCTCAAACACATTAAAGATACGCAGGATCGTCAAAACGTTGTGACACGAGTGCGTTATGTAATAGGAGTAACTACACAGTACATACCATAACACAGGTTGGCTGAAAGGAATAGTAACACGGACCCAATCACACAAATCATAGTGAATGCCAGGAACTGCGTCTTCTTCTGTGACACTTTTCCGTCTACGTATACATAATACCGCCGACATTTCTCCTGATGATAACAAAATAATCTAATCTGTTCTTATCAAAACTGATGATATTACGTACCACTAGGGAATCACAAGATCTTATTCCGTCTCGCAAAATCCTTGTTGGAAAACTTAACTTGCGTGTCACCTTGAAAGATCTGAGAGAGTGCTATTATAGCTATACGTATGTTACATTTTCTCGAATTTCAAACACAGTATAATGTTGTATGTATTGCAAAGGAAGACATTAATCGTCCGTTACTGTAAAAACGCACTTACGTAGTTGTAATTTGCTTCAACTGATTATTTTCTATGTGACAGACAGTGTTCTACTACAGCAAAAGAATTCTTCATTTACTACTGTAAATACTGTCATTTAAAGTAAATATTTATGCCACAAAACGAGAGAGACAAATAGGAAAGGAAATTGCCTCCACAGTACCATATTACACGTGGGACTCTTTGTTGAGTTATATGTCAAATTCAAATGTAATATCTTGTACTATCATTAATTCTACATCTTTGGTACTGTTATGATAACTTCTGCGGCGATCACCGAATTTGAAAAAATTCAGTCACTATTTAATACTTGACGTGTATTAGAACTACACAGATATTTGTAAAACTTTTATCCCAGCTCTGCTTTAACAACTAGCTCGTAGGAATATTTGCTACAGTGACAGAAATTATTCTCTAAGTTGTCAATCGTATGTATGTATTAATTTAACGCCGCTGATATACGTCTTTTATTAGTGCGATTAACACGTACGCATGTAAACTCAAAAGCACTAATTGTAGGTTCAGTACTTTTTAAAGACAGAACAGCATATAATGTATTTTATCTGTGCCAGTCTTCTGTATACTGTCTCCAAAACTGCTTTTTTCGTCTCGGATAATGTAGTATTATTAGTAAACACGTTCCACATCACGTTTAGTCCAACTTACAACGAAAGATATTCGTGTTAACAATAAATTCTAGTGACCTTTAACCATTACAGCGTTCCCGTAGAAAGGAACTGCTGTTGCTGTTGTGGCTTTTGCGTTCAAGAACTGGTAGAAACTGCTAAACAAACGATACCCGTTAGCAATTTTTTTTTATTCCGACTAATTCCGCTTCAGCCTATGGTTTCATGTTTCATGTCTGATTCACAGTGACACGAACCAGTGGCTGAAGTTCCAGGCCGATGGAACCAAGAGCCCTACTTCATCAAATAAAATGTTGTTTCAGTTGAGAAACAAAGATTCTGATATTTAAGTATTGTTATTAAATGAAATATTCATTACCTATACGTTGTCGTGTAACAGCTCATCTAATTACTGAACAGAGAACAACTACGAACACAAAGTTTTATAAAGATGCATAATAATCTCTACGGCCTCACTAGATGACACTTTTGAAAGAGCTGCTGCATAAAAATTATTCCGAGCAGATTTAATCCCTCATGTGTTATATTTTTAAAATCAGAATGATAATAGTTCGGTACTGAAGCCTTAGGTATTTCTCTTATAAAAGTATCATGTTTATAGCGATGGCAAGCTACCAACTAATATGAATGAGACTTGGAGAAACAAAACAAACTAGTAATAAGCTGAAAAATTAAAATGAAATTAGTAACAACAAAATGCCTAGAATTCATTTTTATTCTTATAGTCAAAACCATTTATGTTTCCAAACAGTTATTGAAGATGACATAAATTTTCTGAAGAAGTTCACGTTAGGTAACTTTAAAATCATTTTCCGCAATTTATATCTCGAAACACATGTGCTTAATGAAAGTTTTGAGGAAAATCCTATTTAAATCTTCTGCATGATAAACTTAGTTTTAAGATTATGTACACTACGGTAAAAAGCATATTGCACTTTTATTTAAAACGCTTTAACTTTCGACACTTGAAAATGAAACCGCCCACTCTTTATCAATAAAACTTACACCCTAAGATGTTCGGATACGCGCACAGTCATAATTTAATTTACAAAAACTATGATTTCAGCCATAACTGAGCATCTTCAGGTGTACAAAGAGATTCTTTTCGGTACGTAGGCACACGACATGTAAGCAACCATATGATAACTAGTGTTAATTACAAAACCACATCAAAGATTACACAAAAGTGTAATAACATGCGCTAGTGCTCTGCTCTTAGGTATTCAGGTCTTCAAATACACTCCTGGAAATGGAAAAAAGAACACATTGACACCGGTGTGTCAGACCCACCATACTTGCTCCGGACACTGCGAGAGGGCTGTACAAGCAATGATCACACGCACGGCACAGCGGACACACCAGGAACCGCGGTGTTGGCCGTCGAATGGCGCTAGCTGCGCAGCATTTGTGCACCGCCGCCGTCAGTGTCAGCCAGTTTGCCGTGGCATACGGAGCTCCATCGCAGTCTTTAACACTGGTAGCATGCCGCGACAGCGTGGACGTGAACTCTATGTGCAGTTGACGGACTTTGAGCGAGGGCGTATAGTGGGCATGCGGGAGGCCGGGTGGACGTACCGCCGAATTGCTCAACACGTGGGGCGTGAGGTCTCCACAGTACATCGATGTTGTCGCCAGTGGTCGGCGGAAGGTGCACGTGCCCGTCGACCTGGGACCGGACCGCAGCGACGCACGGATGCACGCCAAGACCGTAGGATCCTACGCAGTGCCTTAGGGGACCGCACCGCCACTTCCCAGCAAATTAGGGACACTGTTGCTCCTGGGGTATCGGCGAGGACCATTCGCAACCGTCTCCATGAAGCTGGGCTACGGTCCCGCACACCGTTAGGCCGTCTTCCGCTCACGCCCCAACATCGTGCAGCCCGCCTCCAGTGGTGTCGCGACAGGCGTGAATGGAGGGACGAATGGAGACGTGTCGTCTTCAGCGATGAGAGTCGCTTCTGCCTTGGTGCCAATGATGGTCGTATGCGTGTTTGGCGCCGTGCAGGTGAGCGCCACAATCAGGACTGCATACGACCGAGGCACACAGGGCCAACACCCGGCATCATGGTGTGGGGAGCGATCTCCTACACTGGCCGTACACCACTGGTGATCGTCGAGGGGACACTGAATAGTGCACGGTACATCCAAACCGTCATCGAACCCATCGTTCTACCATTCCTAGACCGGCAAGGGAACTTGCTGTTCCAACAGGACAATGCACGTCCGCATGTATCCCGTGCCACCCAACGTGCTCTAGAAGGTGTAAGGCAACTACCCTGGCCAGCAAGATCTCCGGATCTGTCCCCCATTGAGCATGTTTGGGACTGGATGAAGCGTCGTCTCACGCAGTCTGCACGTCCAGCACGAACGCTGGTCCAACTGAGGCGCCAGGTGGAAATGGCATGGCAAGCCGTTCCACAGGACTACATCCAGCATCTCTACGATCGTCTCCATGGGAGAATAGCAGCCTGCATTGCTGCGAAAGGTGGATATACACTGTACTAGTGCCGACATTGTGCATGGTCTGTTGCCTGTGTCTATGTGCCTGTGGTTCTGTCAGTGTGATCATGTGATGTATCTGACCCCAGGAATGTGTCAATAAAGTTTCCCCTTCCTGGGACAATGAATTCACGGTGTTCTTATTTCAATTTCCAGGAGTGTAATTATATGACATAACAGTGATTGACTGATTAATTAATTGAGAAGGAGCATGGGAGAAACGGCGAGGTCATTGGTCCTGCGATTCCGAAGTTGCTCACAGAAGAAATAAGGTCTGCTAGAAGTGGACGGACCCAGTCAGAGGCGTTAAATTATAAAATAATGAAGCTAAAACACACACAGTAGAAGGTATAAAAGGTGAGACCAAATCTAAAAAATGGGAAAAAGGAAGGTGTTTCCTTGGGGGAGTGGTAACGGTGTCCCAGACCGAGAAGACGTGAAGAAAGGTTCCAACCACAACCACCCTGCTCCTGCTCCGGGAGTGAAGCAAAACCTTATACCTGGAAATAAAAACCACTTTCAGCAAGGAAACTCAGAACCAGTTCAACCATCCGTGAATCATCTGCAAATATTAAATTTAAGGAATCTGGAAGACGATAGCATAAAGCGCCAAAAGAAGAGGACATTCACCACTATGTGGGATACCATCAGTCTGGCTCCACAACCACATTGTGGGGGTAGTTTGTTACGCAGTAGGAAACAATCGGTAAGCATAGTACAACCAATGCGTAGACGGCATAAAACAGCGAACTCCTTCCGAAAGGAGCGGCAGGAAGAATGCCAAACTGCAGTACACTCCTTGACTGTCCGGAGTTTATAACTAGGAGCAATACCGTACCAGATGTCACTCCACGTTTTCACAAAGAGAGATTTGACATACAACAC
The DNA here is from genome assembly GCF_023864345.2 of Schistocerca serialis cubense. Classification (NCBI taxonomy): domain Eukaryota; kingdom Metazoa; phylum Arthropoda; class Insecta; order Orthoptera; family Acrididae; genus Schistocerca; species Schistocerca serialis. The sequence goes on along the minus strand of NC_064642.1, from coordinate 512,273,905 downwards.
CGGAATAACCACAGTCGCAACAGAGGGTAAAAGCCCATTGATGGCGATGAAGAGGGGTGCAGCACTTAGCACAGAATCCTGTGGGAAACTATTCTACTGAATCTGAGAGACGCTGAGTGAAGTGCCAACTCCAACCCATAAGAGCCAGTGAGATAAAAGCTCGCGGATAAAAATTTGAAGTGGGCCGAAGAAGACCCAGTCATGGAGAGTAGCTAAAATGTGATGGCACCAAGCCGTGTCGTATCTCAATTAGGTCAAAGACGACCGTGACAAGGTGCCGGCAGTTAGTAAAAGCCTGTGGAATTCCTGTTTCCAATATGAGTAAATGGTCAGCTGGAGATCCTCCTGCCGAGAATCCACACTGATACAGGGACAAAAGGCCCAGAGATTCGAGTGCTCAGTATAATCTGGAGCTGACCATCCTCTCAAGGAGTTTAGAACGTACATTTGTCAGGCTAATCGGGCGGTAGCTGTCAGCAGACATTGGGTACTTCCTGGGCTTAAGGGTGGGAATAACTATAATACCTCACCATTGCGGTGGGAAATCACCCGTAAACCAAGTGCGGTTGAAGACTCTGAGGAGATGTTGCCTCTGGGGAACATCCAATGTTGGATCATCTGGTTGCGGATGGAACCCAGGCCTGGGGCTGTGTCTCGTGAAGAGGTAAGAGCCGGCGAAGGTTGCCAGTCAGTGAAGGGTTTATTTGGCTCAGGATGGTGCAGGTTGAAACAGAGGGCGGGAGGGGGGTCTATTCCACTCGGCGTTTCTGCCGAAGAAATGTAGCAGGATAGAAAGAGGATGCTGATATGATCGCAAAGTGTGTCACGAGGTGTTCTGCAAGGACCACTGGATCAGTGCACAGTGCACCTTGGAGGTTAAGAGTGTGGACAGTTACTGTCGCTGTCGACCCAGATGACTGCAGAGATTGGAGCAAATCTGCAATGAAGAGGCATACGTCCCCAGAGAGGAAACATATTGCTCCCGGCGTTCCTTTATACTCTGCTTCAGAATGTAACGTGCCTTAGCATGGAGACGCTTAAAAACGAGGAGACTGGTAAGTGAAGGGTGTCGTTCAAATCGCTGCAGCCCGACAGCTACATCCTCGGTCCACCACGTCACCAGTCAACGACGAGGGAGACTTGTGAATAGTGGGACAGCAGTGCCAGCAGCATGAAGAGTAGTGGGAGAGACGCTTTGCATGACCGCATCAATGGAATTCGAGAGCGAGGTGTCGAAGTGCATGGCAGACATACACTCCTGGAAATTGAAATAAGAACACCGTGAATTCATTGTCCCAGGAAGGGGAAACTTTATTGACACATTCCTGGGGTCAGATACATCACATGATCACACTGACAGAACCACAGGCACATAGACACAGGCAACAGACCATGCACAATGTCGGCACTAGTACAGTGTATATCCACCTTTCGCAGCAATGCAGGCTGCTATTCTCCCATGGAGACGATCGTAGAGATGCTGGATGTAGTCCTGTGGAACGGCTTGCCATGCCATTTCCACCTGGCGCCTCAGTTGGACCAGCGTTCGTGCTGGACGTGCAGACTGCGTGAGACGACGCTTCATCCAGTCCCAAACATGCTCAATGGGGGACAGATCCGGAGATCTTGCTGGCCAGGGTAGTTGCCTTACACCTTCTAGAGCACGTTGGGTGGCACGGGATACATGCGGACGTGCATTGTCCTGTTGGAACAGCAAGTTCCCTTGCCGGTCTAGGAATGGTAGAACGATGGGTTCGATGACGGTTTGGATGTACCGTGTACTATTCAGTGTCCCCTCGACGATCACCAGTGGTGTACGGCCAGTGTAGGAGATCGGTCCCCACACCATGATGCCGGGTGTTGGCCCTGTGTGCCTCGGTCGTATGCAGTCCTGATTGTGGCGCTCACCTGCACGGCGCCAAACACGCATACGACCATCATTGGCACCAAGGCAGAAGCGACTCTCATCGCTGAAGACGACACGTCTCCATTCGTCCCTCCATTCACGCCTGTCGCGACACCACTGGAGGCGGGCTGCACGATGTTGGGGCGTGTGCGGAAGACGGACTAACGGTGTGCGGGACCGTAGCCCAGCTTCATGGAGACGGTTGCGAATGGTCCTCGCCGATACCCCAGGAGCAACAGTGTCCCTAATTTGCTGGGAAGTGGCGGTGCGGTCCCCTACGGCACTGCGTAGGATCCTACGGTCTTGGCGTGCATCCGTACGTCGCTGCGGTCCGGTCCCAGGTCGACGGGCACGTGCACCTTCCGCCGACCACTGGCGACAACATCGATGTACTGTGGAGACCTCACGCCCCACATGTTGAGCAATTCGGCGGTACGTCCACCCGGCCTCCCGCATGCCCACTATACGCCCTCGCTCAAAGTCCGTCAATTGCACATACGGTTCACGTCCACACTGTCGCGGCATGCTACCAGTGTTAAAGACTGCGATGGAGCTCCATATGCCACGGCAAACTGGCTGACACTGACGGCGGCGGTGCACAAATCCTGCGCAGCTAGCGCCATTCGACGGCCAACACCGCGGTTCCTGGTGTGTCCGCTGTGCCGTGCGTGTGATCATTGCTTGTACAGCCCTCTCGCAGTGTCCGGAGCAAGTATGGTGGGTCTGACACACCGGTGTCAATGTGTTCTTTTTTCCATTTCCAGGAGTGTATATAAAAGCCAACTGCCCCTGTGGAATGCCCAACGTTGTGGTCTGCCTCCTGGCGGCAGCAGGAGAACAGTAGAATCACTGGAAAGTGGTCACTGTCACAAATGTCATCATGGAATGACCAATGTAGGGAAGCAACGAGAGCAGCGGAGGAGATCATGACACTGACAGCAGTAAAGGTGGTATGACCAGCACTGAAGTGGGTACGAGACTGATCACTGAGGAGACACACATCTAAGTCTGTTATAAGCTGGTCACTTAGGAGACCCGTACCCTCTGAAGTGGCACTTCCCCAGAGTGGCTGATGGACAATGAAGTCCCCAAGGAGGAGAAACAGAGGTGTGAGCAACTTTATTAAGGTAGACAATTCAACATAATGAGCTGGCCGGTGTGGCTGAGCGGTTCGAGGTGCTTCAGTCTGGAACCACGCCACTGCTAGGTTTAAGTAGTTCTTAGTTCTAGGGGACTGATGACCTCAGATGTTAAGTCGCATAATGCTCAGAGCCATTTGAACCATTTGAAGGTCAAGACAGAACACAGAATAGGAGGAGACAAGACGCTGTATTTCCGGTACGTGACGACAATATCCGTTGCAGTTCCACTGGATGATTATGTGGCGAGAGTACAGGTTAGAATAAAGAAGCTGAGAGGAGGTCTTGTCGCTCGGTCAGAGGTTATCATCAACAAGGACAGGGTGACGTCCACAAATAAGATGTCAGGTTATGAGGGGAGCAGGTGGTACCTCTGGAGCCAGTGAGGGGGGGGGGGAGGGTAAGACCTTGTCTGGGAACACTTTTCTTCTTCTTCTCTTGAAGACGTAGAGGAGCGCAGTGCACAGAGGGTGTACAGGTGTCTGCAAGATTCAGAACCTAAAGACAGCATGCGATCTTGGGGCACACAGATCGTGCATCTTGTGACTAAATTGTGGTAGGAAGCTTCTGGCCTTGGAAACACGAGGGAGAGGGGTCCCAGGGAGGCGAGTCCCACCACTGGCAGGTGCCAATGAATGCAGGCACTTCTTCAGACAGGGAGAGAGAGTGGCGCCTGGATGGGAGAGTAAAGAAGCCGAGAGGTGGTCATGTGACTCAGTCAGTGGTCATCACCTACAGGGTACTGCATAGCTGGGGGGGGGGGGGACAGAGCAGAGAATACGGGGCTGGCGTGAGGAAGAGGGAAGAGGGGAAAGGATGTAACAGTGTAACAGAGGCAAAAAATGAAGATAGTGACACTGGATGGAGTTCCTCATACCATTGGCAAGCCTCAGCATAAGACAGGTGATGCAGGGACTTGTACTGTTGGATCTTCTCTCTTCCAATTCAGGAAATCCGGTGAGTGACATACAAAGGTGGCGCAATGTGGAGGCTTCCTTCACAGAGAGGGTGTCCAGTCAACACACTGTACAGTGGAAAGACATATGCCCAAAGCACTGAAAGCACCTCCTGGGTGGTGGGACATATGGCTTCACATCACATTTGTCGCACATAACCTTGATCTTCTTTAGAAGGATACCCCCCTCAAAAGCCAGAATGCAGGCACCAGTATCGAAGCATTTGGCTTTGCGACCCTTTTGCACATGCCTAACAAAATGAATGCCACATCGCTCCAGATTAGCCTGGAGTTCCCCATCAGTTTGCAGGATGAGGTCCCTATGAAAAATCGCTCCCTGGACCATACTCAGAGATTGGTGAGAAGTAATAGACACTGGGACATTGCCAAGACGACCACAAGCATGAAAAGCTGCAGATTGGGCGGTAGAAGAGGAGTTGATCAACAGGGAGCCCAACCACATATTACTAAGAGACTCTACTTGACGAGGCTTATGCTCAATGTTTTCCAAAAAAAAAAAAAAAAAAAAAAAAAAGGAAACAGTGGAACAGTGGCTTCATGGTGGTGAATGTGTCTCCATCCGTCCTGATGTAGATTAGGTAGCGGTGAAAGTGTTTCATTCAAAGAGGGTGAGCCTGGCCCTCATCCCATGGTGTAACTTGCTGTTCTTGTTGAAAAGATGGCCGTTTGAGAATGGCCAGAGTTTTGTAGCTTGATACCCTTCATGTGCCAAGCATCCACCCTGATACCATCCACTTCCATCAAGGATTCTCCCCATGGGCACTACCCAACAACAGCAAGGCCATCTGGCACAGCAGCCATTGTCGGGAATTCCTATGCTCCATGAAGACAAGCAACCTGCCCTTGGCATACATTGGGAGGGAACGGTTCAGGTGTCAATAGCGTGATCCATGTGTTGCGAGGGAGCTCATCCAGATGGATACGTAACACCCCTATCACACGGACTAGCTACACACGCTGGTGACCTATCAGAGTGGAAGGGGGCTACAGTGGGGCAGGGAGAGGGAAGGAAGGTGGGAGAGAAATCCACACCATAGATGCTACGGAGGGATTTTTCTCTGAATGGCTCATACTGAAAACAGAAAATAGCGTCAAGTGGGGACCTAAACGCCAAAAAGGATGAAACAACAGGCAGAAGGAACAAAATTGCAAGCAATACAATGAACCAGGTGGATAGCCAGGTCGATATAAATCAGAACGCCGAGAGAGGGGAAGGAGGGGGCAATGAGGAAGGAGTGAGAATGGGGGGAGGGCAGGATGAAGCAGATGCAGCCATGGAAAGAAGACTGGGCTGCAATAACTCAGGTCCCCGTGTGCACCACGCATGAACTCACGAATAAACCGTGAGCCCCTTGGGGGGAAGACAAATGTGAAATAATCTCTCTTCATCACAGAAACTATCCACTGTATGAGTTACTACAGAGTGCTTAGGCTGCTGAGAAGAAGGGGAGCAAGAACAGAAACTAAAATAAGTCATAAAAGTGAGGATATGACACACATTTGGAAGCTAGGTATGTACTTGCCGTTCTTGTTGAACAATCACAATGTTATCTCTTATTTTCCGAATCTTGTGAGGTTTTCAATTATACCCAACGAGCAGTGCTCAGTGAAAACGCAGACAAATTTTTTTCTGTGAATCCACCGCTTCTGAACCTCTGCATGAATCCCACTATAAATCTCTATATTTAACCCTTCCATTTCTTTATCTTTGTGTAGTAATTTGGAAAACAAAAGAAAGTACAAAACCAACTATTACAATGATCTAAGATTTTATTTTCAAGGCCCTTTAGCAGAAATGGTTAAATTTTTTAATTATATGACCACATACAGATATCATCATCTAACCGTCTTCCAACTTACCTGCATATTTGCACTTTCGTTACCATTTTAGGCAACTCACAGTGTACATAAACTCGTTTTGGGTTTGAGGTCTCAGATGTTACAAAGTACAACTAATTTGCTTCATTTTGAATGAACAAGCATTTTTAACAAAATGAAACAAATTTTTCCACATCCGTTAGTGTTCTTCGTCTTTTGGCACAATATCCCTCAGGAGGATATTCACAACTCTACCAGTCAATGGCAAGCCGACTAACTACTTGCATAAGGGCCAGAGATGGACCAACGTGTTACTGACTTTCTCAATCTACCAAGCTCTTTCTCCTGCATAAGTCACCCAGTTTTCCTCATATTTTACTCATTTTTTGGTCTGTAGACGTAAATCACATCTATCGATTTTTGTCCCATTTGAATTATTCCTTCGTGATGCGCCGTTTTCTTGTCTTGTATTATGGTGGAACTACATTCTGATTTGTAGAACTAGAAAGAATTCGTCGTACCCTAAATTATGTAAGAACACTATTGTTTCGGAGCTATTCTGACAAATGGTATCATTTGTATAGCGCCTGTTGGTAACGTACACAGCATCATTGAAGGCAGCCTCAGTGCTTAAGAGACGTTCACTATAGTCGGGACATACGACTACTAAAAACAAGAACTGGAGGAAATGAACTAACCTCATTCCTAAAACAGTATCCTAACTTGTAATCCGGTTACAAAGTAATACTTTCAACTTAACCCACCCGAACTAAAACCCCGATCCTAAAACATAAAATGACTGTCCCCATCTGTCCTAATGACCTGACACTCCATACAAACTCTCGCCTGTCGGACAATAGACTCCACAGTGCGAAGGATGCCATCCAGCTATCCTCTTCTCTGACCTTCTATATAAAGTCTGTCACCAAATCACACGGGCTACCGAAAGTGCGCTTCACTGGGTTGCCAATGCTGCATACTCGTATTTCACTTCCACCATTCCCGAGACCTTTAAACAATTTTCGCTAATCCTACCATGTGCAGCATCTTTAAATCCTATTACAACTAACCCCTTCACAAAGTAAAAGGCATCCTATTACCCAAATAATTGCAAACACTCACCTGACATATTGCATTGTCCAAGGCATCAATCGTAGCATCAGCTCCCCGTTCAGGTTTTTTCTACCCAAGTTTTAAGGATAACACTCTAACAATTGGTCATAAATCCATTTATCATCATGTTCCAGTCAATCCGCAGAAGCACTGTAATCGCACTCTTGCACATCAGCAATGGCACACTTGAATCTTTATTTCAATCTACCGAATTTATAAAATAGTTGTATGGCTAAAATCAGTTACGCACTGGTGAAAGCCTGTCCTGCTTTGCCGGAACGAAACGACAATAAAGAGAGGAAAGTCGTGACGTCTTCGGCTTCGGTGCCTGGCTGAGATCATGGTTGCGGTATCGTATTTTAACGGCTTGAAGGGCATCGTAGTGTTCTGCATACTCAGGAATTTTTCAGAACGACTAGATTAATTACAGATATCAAGTAGATGTTATATACAGTTTCGAAATATTTCAGCTTTGAGCTTAGAATGCTTTTATAAATGAATTCACATTTCCGAAATTCTGCAGCAGTGGGAACTGGAGATTACGCATAATTTCAGTAATCAATTTCGTAATACCCAATATCTGTTGGTAATTAAATATGATTCTACACTGAGTGCAAAATTTGTATCATTTTGACATAGATGAAAAGTCTTGTCGTATTCTCGCCCTTCGACTGCTATTCAACTGCTTGTTTAATCAAATATTTGGTTCAAATATAATGAGAGTGTTCCTTGATCATTAAGAAAAAAAAATGGTTCCAATGGCTCTGAGCACTATGGGACTTAACAAATGGTTCAAATGGCTTTGAGCGCTATGGGACTTAACTTCTAAGGTCATCAGTCCCCTATAACTTAGAACTACTTAAACCTAACTAACCTAAGGACATCACACACATCCATGCCCGAGGCAGGATTCAAACCTGCGACCGTATCGGCCGCGCGGTTCCAGAGTGAAGTGCCTAGAACCGCTCGGCCACACTGGCCGGCGATCTTTAAGAAAACAAAATCATCTATACTGTTGTTTCATACCAATCAGACTACTGTTGATCATTTAAACGAAATTGATATGCTGACGAAGAAGGGAATTATTTTCGAAATCGCATAAAATTAGTCATTTAGAGTCCACATAACCATATTATTTATTTCTAGTACTAGCGTTTATTGCTAATGTTATATCATTCCAGTGGTTGGACAAAATCGTGAAAACACCGAAAGAAATCAATTTTTGAATGTTTGAACGTAAATGCCTGTAAGTTACGGTTTTGTGTCTGACCGCGAACTGTAACTGTGCAGTGTCCTCAGCACGTTTCAAGCGTGGGTCGTCGTAGGAACAGTGTTATGTGTCGTTGTGAGTGGATTATGTCGGAGATAAGTGAATTGGAAAGTAAGAAAATTGTTAATGCTCGTCTAGTGAGTGCCTGCGTAACCAAGGGTGCCGAAGTGTTTGGTGTTTCAAGAGGTACCATATCGAAGAATTGTGCCGCACACACGGAAAACGGAAAACGTCTTCCGTTAAGTCACAGCGTGGACGAAAATGTGCGTTGAGTGATAGTGACGGGCGATCATTGAAGAAGGTTATGACGAAAAATGAGAGGACGACAGTGGCAAAAGTCCTTGCAGAACTGAATGTTGCACTCACGAACTGTCAGCCTCAAAACAACATGAAGGGAGCTTCACGAGCTGGGGATAGCTGGAATTCCAAAACCAATAATCTACATCTATATCTACATGGTTACTCTCCAATTCACACTTAAGTGCGTGGCAGAGGGTTCATCGAACCATTTTCGTCCACATCTCGTGGTCGTGCGGTAGCGTTCTCGCTTCCCACGCCCGGTTTCGATTCCCGGCGGGGTCAGGGATTTTCTCTGCCTCGTGATGACTGGGTGTTGTGTGCTGTCCTTAGGTTAGTTAGGTTTAAGTAGTTGTAAGTTCTAGGGGACTGATGACCATAGATGTTATGTCCCGTAGTGCTCAGAGCCATTTGAACCATTTTTTTGGACCATTTTCATACTTCTTCTCTACCATTCCACTCTCGAATAGCACGTGGGAAAAAGGAACAACTAAATCATTCCGTTAGAGCTCTGATTTCTCTTATTTTGTTATGATGATTATTCCTCCCTGCGTAGGTGGGTGTCAACAAAATATTTTCGCATTGTTGTCGCATCTCCTACGGGGCCCATAGTTATTCGACAAATTAGAATTACTGCCAAGTATCAGTGACGCGAATGCCAGTAACAGGAGAACATGGTGCACGAAGCCATAAAACCTAGGCTACGGAGCAATGGAAGAACGTCATTTTGTCGGATGAGTCTTGTTTTATAATGTTTCCAACTCCAGGCCTAATTTGCGTCCCATGAGTAAAACACGGCGAGGGTTCGTTGCTGTTTTGGGTAGGCATATCCTGGAATTTCGTGGGTCCCATATGTATTCAACAAATTCGAATTACTGCCAAGGTACATGTGACTCTATTTTGGCTGATCAAATCCATCCCACGGTACGATGTTTGTTCTCCAGTGGTGATGTTTTTGATCTAAGACGACAGAGCCGCTATTCCCACAGCACGCGTATTCCATTACTTGCTTCATGAGCATACTGAATTGTCGTATCTCCTTTGAGCACCACGGGCATCAGATCTTAGTGGTCTAGTTTGGAGAGAAGGTTGCGTGACCGCTATCCGCTTGCATCATCGTTGCTCGAACTCTCGAACTTGCCACTATTTTGCACGAAGAATGAGATAAGATTCCCTTAAAAACCATACGGGACCAGTATTTATCCATTGCAATACGATTTCAAGTCGTTTTGAATGCCAACGGTTTTCCTACACCGTATTGGATATGACAATGTAGTGTGTTTTTATTGTTTCCATTATTTTTCCACCCCAGGAGATCTTGGTGGATGTACGTCCAAATTTTGCTTCATCAATATGGAATAAAAACCTCCACTTCATTTATTAACACTAATACCAGCAGTAAACATTTCTGTTAGTAGTAACGTTAATACGCAATATGAAAACCAATGTGTTGCAGATCTACATGACTATATATCTGTTTGTCATAGTAAATCCAGGACGAGAAATGTCATTTTATAATTGTCAAATGGTTCAGTTTAAGGTTAATTTTACAATCTGGCGCACCTTTGCTGCGGATATAACGAAAATTGTTCGAATGGCTCTGAGCACTATGGGACTTAACTTCTAAGGTCATCAGTCCCCTACAACTTAGAACCACTTAAACCTAACTAACCTAAGGACATCATACACATCCATGCCCGAGGCAGGATTCGAACCTACGACCGTAGCGGTCGCGCGGTTCCAGACTCTAGCGCCTAGAACCGCTCGGCCACCCCGGCCGGCGAATATAACGGATTTGATGAAGTAATCCATATGTTTCAGACGCCTCCGTATTGTGTATCACATTAAACATTCGCCACCATCTGAGCCGGGCATGGAACTTGTTAGCTACAAAATAAAATTAAGATCTCTGAACGTGACTTCGCAACATACGGCTGTCCGCGGCTGGTAGATATTAAATATATCAGACTCGATAACCACGACGATTTGAATGGCTACATTTCCGGTGCATGAATATAGATGTATATAAACTGATATTGCTCAGGGAAAGGTTTGAGACTGACAAATCGAAGAGACATTTCCATCCCATACGGTTAAATGTACTGTTTAATGTAGTTCAATTAGTCTAGCCTGCACTGGACCTAGTGGTAGACGACGATATGACTGACTGCAAAATGCTGACAGGGAAGTAGTGACTAGGATCCTGAAACAACAGAGGACGCGTCAATCATTTGACATTAAACTCCAGTCAACCACTTAAAAAATGCTAAAGTGATCATTTATGTTTAAATCGATTATTCCAATAGTTTTTTAAAAACGTTATCTTAAACACATGCTGAGATTTACTGGGTCCTTAAGCATATATAAACAATATAATTGTAGTATAAAAACGGATACTAATTTTTGTGGTGATTAAATCCGCTGTCCTAGGCAGCTAATTAAGCTGAACACTGGTACAGGTATCAGTGTTTACCACGCCAAATGGTTAAAATGGCTCTGAGCGCTATGGGACTTACCATCTGAGGTCATCAGACCCCTAGAACGTAGAACTATTTAAACCTAAGGACATCACACACATTCATACCCGAGGCAGGTTTCGAACCTGCGGCCGAAGGGGTCTACTACGGCAAAGCAGATGAGAATTTCAGCCACTGCTGAGAATTTTTAAACTCCTAACAGTCTTCTCTTCGATCCCTTCGACATAACAGTACACCTCACCCGCCAGGAGAGGTCTTGGATACGCTGGCTTCCTTGGCCACGAGACTATCTGTGCGTCGTTCACCAACATCGGATTCCCTACATCTCCGTGAAATAAATAAAAATATAATTCTTTAGTAAAATAGACTACAATTACAACATAATTCAAACAAAGCTACCATTTACACTGGGCTGTCTTGCTAAAAGAAGCACTTTCTTTAGTTTAAATGTGGGCCCACAGCCTCCAAGAATTTTGTGAAAGAAAACATTGTCCATTGTAGGCTATGTAGCTATCCTTTATTTGTTGGGCGACTGACACAGTCTGAATGTTAATCTTGTAGTTAACACATAATATGAAAATGTTATCTGCTTCTAATGCGTTGTTTTCGATCTCAGTCAGCAAAGCAGATGTACTGAGCTGTCTCATAAATTAGTTCGTTTTACTCACACGTTCCATCTATACCACTTGCAAACCCTGCACTCGCTGTGCCCCCCAGGGTAACAGAGTTGCCTAACCGCCCCTATGACGTACGAGGCCTGTCTAAAGAGAATCAGACCTTTGGCCAGAAAAAAATATTTCGAATACCTGACATGGTTGGGATCCTAATCCCCTTCAAAGTAGGCCTCCATGTGCATGCACACACTTAGTCCACCGATCCTTCCACTGCTGGAAACACCTGTGGATGTCTTCTTTTTGGAATGGTGTTCAGCTCCGTCGTCGTGTTTCGCATTATCTCTTCTCTATTCCCAAACAACCAGAAGTCGCAAGGAGCCATGTCTGGAGATTCGGGACGTTGGCGAAAGGCTGTAATTCCATGTTTGGCCAAGAAATTTTGGATCAAGAAGGATGAATGTGTGGGAGCGTTGTCGTGATGCAGTTGCCAGTTTTTCGCCGTCCACATGTCTAGTCTTTTGCGCCGAACAGCGTCACGGAGTCGCCGGAGAACTTCTTGATAGTACTCCTTTGTCACTGTTATCATCACATTTTGCACCCTCTCAATGACGGCTGCACTACGAGCACTTTGGGGCCTACCAGAACTTCGGTCACTCTCCGCTGATTTGCGGCCATTTTTGAATCGGTTGAACCACTCCTTAATTATACCTATCGCATCTTCACCAAACACTTGCTGAATCTTACGACTTGTTTCACTTAGAAATCACCAAGCTTTTGACAAAATTTGATGCAGTGTCTTTGCTCAACACGTTCAGTCATCTTCAGAGAATCGGTAATCCGACGAACGCGTTGTGTAGCACCTCACTCAGCGACCGACTGGCTGCGACTGACGAGCTGGAAGGCGGGGACAAAACTCACGGATGCGCATAAAGGTCTCTTCCTTTACTGTGCACAGTGGCGCCACGCTATCGTCTCTATTTCGCGCGGAAAAATCAAATGTCAGACACATTTTAGACAGACATAAACGACCTGACAAGCCATTTGATATGTCATTGTGTGTTTGTGCCTGGCGTTCGATGGAACAATGCGAACGTTTGTTTACAAGCTATGGAAAGCAAGAAGGAACATTTCCAACACCTTATGCTGCCTTACTATCGTACGCGATAACGGCAGAAGATTTTTTTCTGTATACGGGGACGATACCGTAACGGCTAGAGCATGTCAAAAGAGCTTTAGTTGATTTATTGTTGGAAATTTCGCTCTAACAGCCAAACCTCGATCTGGACGGCCAGCGATAAGGGACGTGGAACGGCTTAATAACTTGATAGTCAATAACCCATGAATGACAACGCGGGTATTCGCTCTGGTGGTCAATGTCGCTCGTGCTACTCTAGCCTGGATTTAGAAGAAGCTGGGTTATTTAAATATTTGTAATGCATGGGTTCCTCATGAGCTTAGTGAAGCGAATTTGATTCAGTTCATGATCATCTGTGATTCCTTATTGACACACAGTAAGATAGTCCCTTTATGGAACGGTTGGTAAATGGAGATAGAAGTAGATCCTGAGCAACAACACTCAGAAGAGTATATCATGTCGCAAGACAGGGCAACTACCATTATCGGTTCCTAAGCCAGGGCTGCATCCGAGAAACGTTCTGCTGCGTATCTGGTTGGATTCCAAGATCCGAGACATACTGTTCGCTGTTGGATCATCTCAAGACTCCAACTACTGGGTTTGGGACACGCTGTCATCTTTCACCACGACAGCGCCTGACCACATACCTCTTTAGTGATCTATCAAAAGCTGTGTTCTTTTGAGTGGGACGTATAAATCCCATCACCGTATTCGCCAGTTATTGCCCCTTCCGACTTTCACCTATTTCCTTCTCTGCAGACTTTACTGGATGGCAAACGCCTCAGCGCCTTGGAAAACTGCAGACAAGCTCAAATTGATCAACCTGAACAACTTCACAATTTTGAAGAATAGCATTTATAAGCTTCCAGTCGGCAATAATGATAATACTGCAGGAAACAAATAGTTTGTTTGCAAAAGCGATCCACCTTATTCATATGTACTGTGCACGACCCTGTGTGTGAAATGTTTAGACAGGCAGGCCGACAACCATTCTGTCGTAGCTGTGCTGCTGGAGGTGTGTTTCCAGGCGTTCTTTGTGACTACACTGTAACGGACAGTGCTGGATGAATGCATGGAATGTTTTCTTCGCTTATATGCCACAAAACGTAGGGAATATGGCGTACTACTTACGAATAAGTGCTAGAAAGTAATTTACAGTCGAAATTCGCAAGTCGCAGAGTGAATAAAGGAAATTACATGAGTGCATGGTGTCTGTTCTTTCGGATATGTCCCGCTGCAGCCGACAGCAATAACCCCCCTTCAATTTACATATAAATAAAGGAGAGCTGTGCAGCCTACTATGGAGAATATTTTCTTTCACAAAAAGAGCTTACCTTAGCACTACCCTTATTACCCACTCTGCAACTTCAGCTCAATTTCAAGAGCACAGATCGACTTGGGTAATTCCTTCTCGTAACTATCTATCGAAAGTCACATGCTCCGCACATTTATACATGAAAATATAGTCGAAGAAATCAATCTATTTATTGATTTCTTTTGTTTGTGTATCTATTGAGTTACCTAAAGTAAGATTAGGATCTCCAGCCCATCTCACATCTAACCAGGCATTCCAAATATTTAATCTCATTTTCATTATGACAATTATATTGTAAGTTACAATTAATGCGGAATCTAGCAGTTAGAAAGTCCCTTGAAATAAACATTGCAGGAAAAAAAAACACAGTTGACCCTCGATTTCTCAGGTTTCTTCGGGGGATTTTTTAATAGCATACTTCCGTATGTTATACCGAATTGTTGTTTCAGTTTTGTGCTCTATATTTGACGACCGGCAGCCGTCATCTTTCGGTGCTGCGAGTTACGCTGTTACATGTACTTCTTGCCTTGACTCCAACCACACTAGTTGGCAGGCGGCTCTCAATCTTCGAAATGTTGTTCACAAAATGGAAACAACAGCTCGGCATAGCATCCGAGGCACACATCAAACAGTTTATTTTCATTTACGACAGGAGTGAAGACAAACTGAAGGCAAATATATTTAAAGTATAGGTTCTATCAGAAATGACCACGAGGAGAGGAGTGAAAGACGGAGAGAAACGGTGATGTGATTAAAACATATGTAAAGAAGGCAAACGGCATGCCCGGATAGCCGTGCCAGCTGAAGCTTCATTTCCGGGATGCATAAGTGTACCAGTCCCTGATCGAATCCGCCAGCGAAGTATTAATGAATGACCGTGAGCCGACCAGCCTGGATGAGGTTTTTAGGCGGTTTCCCACATCGCAGTAGGTGAATACCGGGCTGGCACCCAGGTTCCGCCCCAGTTACACGATCCCCATACATTTAGACAACTTCCACCCACTTTCACATGAACATCACTGCATGCAGATAGCTGAGGTACACGTATTCTGTACCCGGGGGATTATAGGGTGGTGACATCAAGGTTGTCCGGTTGTCCCTGAAACTACCCATACGAAATCCGTTAATAACAATGCCACCTTACACAAACGCTGGATAAAGGCACTAGAAACAGAAAAAGGTAATGAAGACACACGAAAAGAATGTGGCGTAACTGACAGAAAAAATGAAAGAAGAAAGACATGTAGCTGAGAGAAGACGGAGAATATTTGATTAACTATTTGACAGAGTAAATACTGGGCATATGCGTTAAATTTGGGGATACAAATCTGAGGTTGACAGAATGTAGTGCTCGCTGCGTTCTCTAAAATCTACAGGCCACAGAAGTGTAAGCAGAGTACAGAGTTGTTGGTCCTAGATGCGTATAGGAGTAACAGAGAAAAATTTGTATGTTTTCGTTTTATGGTTGACCACAGTTCGGAGTAATGTCCTTCGATTGCCATACCGTGTGTGAATTACTGTAGTATTTCGTTTCTGATAAAAAGAATTATGAGGAGGAAGTATCCACATAGATTTATGCATTTCAAATCAAGTTAAGTTAGAAAGAAGCCTGTAACGAAAAATATAGTACGTATTTCAGACAAATAGTCTGTTGGAAATAATGTCTTTCTTTGAAGTTATAGGGCTGGTGTGCCCACTCAATCGAAATCAATCATTAGATCAAAAAGTCTGACAATATGCGAAGGACCAATCTCAGTGTTTTAGTGATACATTCAGACAAGCTTTGTTGTAGCCTCAGACTGTAGTATAGATGCAGACACGAGTAGTGAAAACATGGAACTTTCTCGCAGGTTAAAACTGTATGCTAGACTCGAACACGGAACCTTCCCGTCTGTGAGCAAGCGTCTTGCCCTTTGAACTATCCAATCAAGACTCACAAGCCGCCTTCATGGCCTTACCTCTACTGGTATCTCTTCTGCACTCGAAGCTTTGCAGGACTCCTACATGCCGTGACAGACTAGGACTTTCTTCCTTCCAGTCCATAAAACAATTTAAGCTCGTAATATTTTATTAAATGACGATCATCAATCTCAATGCATAAAATCTCGCTGAGTTTCATCAAATATTCCTGTTATCTTGTGTGCAACGACACATCACTTAGGACCCCAACAATGCGACTTAGTGACTACTGCGCCCGATTACGAAACTTTCCTCTTTAAATTGGATTCTGACACTAAATCCTGCTGCGCCAATAGCTAAACGCATGCCTGCAAGCTACTGTAACATGTAATGCTACATTTTCGATAACCGCCATGAAATGTAGAAGCTGTGAACACTTCATACCCGATTACATTCCAATATAGCATTCAGTTGTTTATTCTGAAACATAACCAGTTTCCTCCCATGTACTTATTTGCATTGTTCATTGAAGAAATTGACCCACTAAAACGTTCATTTCTCAATTGGAAGTACTCAGTTCAGAATGCAAATCACTTGCATAATTTCGACCTTCGTAGTCTGGGATATGCTACATACGAACTCTAAATATGACCATTCCGTGTGTTGTGGAAACGCCACGTACTGTGAAGACGACCGCTAATGCTCATGCAGCAGCAATATCATAGATGTTCTAGAGATGTTTATAGGGAATATTCCTCCATAAGAATTATACTAACGTTCAGATTCTTCGCCAAGAGTGTCTGAGCATTATCAGTGGTTCAAATGGCTCTAAGCACTATGGGACTTAACATCTGAGGTCATCAGTCCCCTAGACTTAGAACTACTTAAACCTAAATAACCTAAGGACATCACACACATCCATGCCGGAGGTAGGATTCGAACCTGCGACCGTAGCAGAAACGCGGTTCCGGACTGAAGCGCCTAGAACCGCTCGGCCACAACAGCGGGTGTCTGAGCATTATCCTGCTGAAAAACGGCGTTTGGCGCTTTTAAGATTTTGCAGAGTACATTGCAGCCAACCACACAGTGTGTCCACTGTTCCTCTGTACCATGGCTGCCTTTGATTTTTATGTTGCTGCCAAATCGAGGATAGAGTACACGCGTGTCAGGAATTTCAAGTAGATCCAGCTGAATGGGGGCTCCTCTGAACTGCATGTCTCTCTACCCGCGACGTCTGAGAGAGCATTCACGAATCTATTTTAATCTGAGATGTTTGTGGCTCGCCAGTAACGGTAGGTAGAAGCAACGACACGAGTGGCACCAATCCAGTGTGTACCAGATTTTATAGAACTGTGTATGAAAACAAACTCATATGGATTGCAATTATTTCAATGGCATATCTACAGGTGATAACCATTCCAGCACGGTCTGCACTTGTCACATGATCCAGCAGTGGGCTGTTGCTCTCTTTGACTTTTTTATGATCCGGCATATGCATCACTGTTACAGCATCCTAACCTTGTCCGACAGAAATATCATAGTACGACATAACAGATTTTTGGTATAGAAATCCACTCGTATGATGATACTGCAGTCTTTGAGGTCGACGAGGCAAGCTTTGTTTTTAAGTTCGTTTGACGGCTCTTCACTGAGAATGAGACACACATCATGCAGCCCACTGGTACATTCGGATACACCCGCGACTTGTAAAATGCTTAATATACACGCAGTTACGCCATTCTTTCTAGTTGTTGTTATTTTCACGTACGGTAGGACTCATAAAGTTACAAAAATGGTTCAAATGGCTCTGAGCACTATGGGACTCAACTGCTGTGGTCATAAGTCCCCTAGAACTTAGAACTACTTAAACCTAACTAACCTAAGGACATCACACACATCCATGCCCGAAGCATGATTCAAACCTGCGACCGTAGCGGTCGTGCGGTTCCAGACTGTAGCGCCTAGAACCGCTCGGCCACTCAGACCGGCTACGTCGTCAGGAAGTTACAACCGTGATTTATATATATATATATATATATATATATATATATATATATATATATATATATATATATATATATACACTCCTGGAAATGGAAAAAAGAATACATTGACACCGGTGTGTCAGACCCACCATACTTGCTCCGGACACTGCGAGAGGGCTGTACAAGCAATGATCACACGCACGGCACAGCGGACACACCAGGAACCGCGGTGTTGGCCGTCGAATGGCGCTAGCTGCGCAGCATTTGTGCACCGCCGCCGTCAGTGTCAGCCAGTTTGCCGTGGCATACGGAGCTCCATCGCAGTCTTTAACACTGGTAGCATGCCGCGACAGCGTGGAGGTGAACCGTATGTGCAGTTGATGGACTTTGAGCGAGGGCGTATAGTGGGCATGCGGGAGGCCGGGTGGACGTACCGCCGAATTGCTCAACACGTGGGGCGTGAGGTCTCCACAGTACATCGATGTTGTCGCCAGTAGTCGGCGGAAGGTGCACGTGCCCGTCGACCTGGGACCGGACCGCAGCGACGCATGGATGCACGCCAAGACCGTAGGATCCTACGCAGTGCCGTAGGGGACCGCACCGCCACTTCCCAGCAAATTAGGGACACTGTTGCTCCTGGGGTATCGGCGAGGACCATTCGCAACCGTCTCCATGAAGCTGGGCTACGGTCCTGCACACCGTTAGGCCGTCTTCCGCTCACGCCCCAACATCGTGCAGCCCGCCTCCAGTGGTGTCGCGACAGGCGTGAATGGAGGAACGAATGGAGACGTGTCGTCTTCAGCGATGAGAGTCGCTTCTGCCTTGGTGCCAATGATGGTCGTATGCGTGTTTGGCGCCGTGCAGGTGAGCGCCGCAATCAGGACTGCATACGACCGAGGCACACAGGGCCAACACCCGGCGTCATGGTGTGGGGAGCGATCTCCTACACTGGCCGTACACCACTGGTGATCGTCGAGGGGACACTGAATAGTGCACGGTACATCCAAACCGTCATCGAACCCATCGTTCTACCATTCCTAGGCCGGCAAGGGAACTTGCTGTTCCAACAGGACAATGCACGTCCGCATGTATCCCGTGCCACCCAACGTGCTCTAGAAGGTGTAAGTCAACTACCCTGGCCAGCAAGATCTCCGGATCTGTTCCCCATTGAGCATGTTTGGGACTGGATGAAGCGTCGTCTCACGCGGTCTGCACGTCCAGCACGAACGCTGGTCCAACTGAGGCGCCAGGTGGAAATGGCATGGCAAGCCGTTCCACAGGACTACATCCAGCATCTCTACGATCGTCTCCATGGGAGAATAGCAGCCTGCATTGCTGCGAAAGGTGGATATACACTGTACTAGTGCCGACATTGTGCATGGTCTGTTGCCTGTGTCTATGTGCCTGTGGTTCTGTCAGTGTGATCATGTGATGTATCTGACCCCAGGAATGTGTCAATAAAGTTTCCCCTTCCTGGGACAATGAATTCACGGTGTTCTTATTTCAATTTCCAGGAGTATATATATATATATATATATATATATATATATATATATATATATATATAGAGAGAGAGAGAGAGAGAGAGATAGATTGTGGTGCACACAATCTCCATAAACAATTACACCTTGTTGCATCCCATGTCAATACCTCCGCCGGGTAGCCCGTCATTCTGACACAGTTGTGTGCCAGTTTGGCTCCATCGAGGTGGGCCAACACCGTTGAGGACTTCTGCTCTTGTGTCTACCAGCAGCGACCGCACTATTTTACCACTCCCCTTGCGACAATCGCACACAAATATGACAAATATGATACCATACCTCTTACGGGGTCCACGTGCACGTGATTGCCTGCAGCACCAGCCAGTCGCATGGATTCTATGTAGTAATGTGTGCGGCTTAGTAACTCGTAACCCAGCAAGTCAGTGACTGTTCATCGGCAAGTTCATTGCCAATTCAGCACAGTTCATCATCGGTGCAGCAAAGTGTTCAATTTTCTTCAGAAATAAGTAGTTTATCGCTGGCAGCCAGTTCTCGTTCATTTATCATCATCTACACCGTCTGAAACTCAAATTAGCAACAGTCGGAAAAGAGATGCCAGTGGCCCAGAATCTACCGTCCGCAAGTAAACTGCCCTTGAGGATAGGGACCACCACATGCTGAGCAGCCACATGGTTAATGATTGTCCCTGAACGGTTATTTACTTCTGGAGGTAATAACTGGACATATGGATTTTTTTTTTAACTTTTCTTGTTCGAACATTTCTGTTGGAAATTTCAGTAATGCCTTACCTCATTACGCTATTAAGTTGATAGAAAAACAGTTTGTTGGTAATACATTCCATATGGTGCAGCAGACCAATTTTTCATTGCCAATATGGAACGTACTCCACTCCATTACTGATAATAAAATGAAAAGTTGTGTGCTACCCATAAAAATAGGTACAACTTTTAACGGGACATCCTCCTCTAGCATTACTTTCCCTCAACAGCACTTGTCTATGCCAGTATTATTTTTCAAATTTTGGCAGGTCAATATTACCTCAGTGCTTTTCTGAAAATTTCATATAATTTTATACACAGTATGTTATATTAAAGCTAAAATTTATGACAATGAATTACTTTATAAAATATTTTAGTTTCGATATTATACTCGATAAGTACTAGTTCTGAATATACAGTTAAAATACTTTCTTAGAGACATTTGAAATTACGAATTATTGGCACACTTAAAATTTCTGTTATTAATTACGGAATCCTGTACTGTGTACTATCTTTATTTCTGGATTCAATTATGAAATAGTAATCGTAATTTATAATGTAGCGGAAACTAGTAGAAATTCAGTTGTTAATAAAATTTATAAACCCTTTGGGATAATGTGATTTCCGCAGAGTATTTGAGTCGTAAGCATGCGTACGATGTAATAAAACGTATTGCTGTATTTTTGTATGAAAATACTGTATGATGTACTAAAATGCGAGAAAATATATTTACATAAAAATGCTGCAACAACAATCTTCAAATTTATTTAGTTAAAATCAGCCATAAAGACTTGATGTGAAATTTTCAGCTTCGAGAAACAGACCCTAGACAAGAAGAACTGGATCCCTCTCAACATGAAAAGCTGAGTAAACTAAGTAAACTCTCAAATCTTCATAAAAAACTTTGCTTATTAACTATTGGGATTGGAAATTGTTGATGTGATGCAACGAAACATGTTTTCCTATTACGAAGTGCTGGTTCTCTGGTATGTAGGATGGTGGAACAACTCTTGCTGGATAAGGATATGGGTAAAGAAGGATGCATTGTCTTACTATTTTGAGAGTTCGTTTCACTTGACACTAAAATGACCGTATGATGGATGTGTTTGAATCAAACTTTGAAAACAATGTTTCCAGAGTTCTTTCTCAGACCGATGACCTTAGCAGTTTGGACCCTTAGGAATTCACACGAAGTTTATCTCAAGGCAATATAGCACTTTAGTATGGGCGCAACATTGAATGTCAAATTGACACTAATTTTTCGAAAAGTATCATAAACAGTGGTACATATGCTTTTATTGGTGGTCCTCAACTATCCACTTTTCAAGGCAAGCTAACGAGCTTTAATGATAAGGTAATTCAAATCAAAAGTCTTTGTCTTGTGACTGTCAAGTACAAAAACAAAAAAAAAACTACAGGCTTTGCTTCTAGTAACGAATTACATACAATCGTTAACCTCATGGGATTGTATATTTTCCGGCAGCTGAGCTTCGCGACCCAAGGTTTAGGTAAACACATCCAGATCACAAGTGAAAATGTGAACTGAGCACCGTTGTACCTCCTTTGCTTTGGTCTGAAGTAGGCTCCATCTCTATTCCACTGGACCTTTCCTCGGTACAAACTAATTCTCATGAACACCCCGTCAAGCTACACTTACGTCATCAGGATGAACAGCACAGGAACACAACAAATGGCCCATGTTCTGTAATAGCTTTTCGACGTGGAGGGTCTGCCTACAGCCATCGTTAAGGAAAATTGTACCCAGTTCACCAGTGAAGAATTCGAGTCTTTCTGTACGGCCATGGAATACAGTCCCTCTGCAGCATACCATTTCCAGTACGGCTGAAGGGAGTCAGTGAATATTCTGTTCGTATATTCAAGGAGGAAACGAAGGTTCTCACATTTCTTCTATCATTAGCAGCCATGACTTGAAGTCATAATTGACGACTCCTCACACAAAGATGTCAGCGTTACCTCCGCTGTACCTTTATAGATGAATGCAACGTCTCTCTGGGTCACCACCACGATCACCAATGATGAACATCCAGGATTTTGCAGAACCGCGGTTAATTGCCAAACTCCTAACGCAACCTTCTATGCTGTGGTTTTAACGGCAGCTTCCACAAGAACGTTAATTCCCTAGTATGGCTGTTGCTAGTCTCTCACCAATGGTGCGGTGACAAAGAATGCGGCAGGGCGTCCATTACTTCGATGCCAGGAGCAGATGTGGAGGGGTTACGAAGTGCTCGGTGCTCATTGCAGCGATCCTCCCTTGTAGTAATCAGACGTGATCAATTGGAACCTTTACGACGATCATGCCAGACATCACATTTCCATGTAGTCCATCATCGGACCACCGTCGAATACCAATACCTCACAAATCGTTTTGCTGAACGATTTGACCAGACCACGAAATGGTGACCCACAATGAGGTGACTTTCAAATTCTATAAGTTCTTACATAAGTACGTGCAATCTTCGTGTGCTTCACGACGATCACTCAGCATCTGATGCTGTCTACATCCCTTGCACAGTCTACCAGGACTGATAGCAACATTATGATCGAAAGAAAATAATGCTCTGTCACAGAGAGTTGTAACTCTTATCAACTATAAACCGCACCGATTTTGTGTTCTTGTGCGAAATTACACTGACATTCGACGATATTTTCTTGGCGCTTCACTGCTTTTGTCAGGAAGCGTATTTCAAGTTGTGTGCGCCTGCAAGTTCCTCTTCCCTGCAAACTCTGCTGCCTCACGGTAGTCTGAAGATAGGCGCAACGTCGTTTGCCTCATTCGAACTACAAACACAAAAAATTAAAACAAAAATCTAAGTGAAAAATTAACACAGGATTTTAGAGTTCCCCACGTTAGCAAGATGTTTTGTACTGTTAAGCCTGATAACCACAAAGCTTATTGTTGTTGATCCATATTCGCTCCTCTCTTAAAAGATGGATAGTCGAAAAAAGAAATTTTAGGACACTGAGCATCATCTGTCTCAGTTTTTATTACTTTTATGAATAATCGGGAAAACCATATTACATCGTCTCTATATTGACTTGAACACACAAACAGAGAAGACAATTAGTAATTTCCGTTTAATGGAGCCTACCCATTATACAGCGAAAGCTACATCTTTAGAATTAACAATAGTAGCGAAAAAGTTTTTCTTAATTAAGTATTGAAGAGAGATATTACGCTTCTGCATAAATAAGGCATTAAAATTACAGTGCAATCTCCTTTATTCGGTCCAAATGACACCATGTGATAATCTGGAAATTCAGGAAACTTGTCAAAGAAAACAAAAATTCTAATTGTAATTGAAATTTTCATCAACTTTTGTGTCTCCTGAAAGAATTTCACCATTCATTGATAGCTGATATATTCGTTGAGGTCTTCCTACCTTTGTGGCTTAATTTGACCGGCATGAAGTTAGAATTAATTTTTCAAAACTTCTTATTGATACCTATTTCTTTCTCCTGCAATACTTGTCTTGAAATCTGTCCCCTAGTCTCCTTCGCCGCACTAAATCAGATGAAATTTTCATCGTTGAGTTATCCATTTATTCATTAACGGGTTGCCTAATGGTCTCTAAACTGTTCTTTGACATCATTTTGAAACAAAAGTCTTCAATTAATTCATGGTTATTCTTCCAATTTGACACTGACGATGTCCTACACCAAATTCACCAGCAATGTTTCCATCCTGTTCTTTCAGACGGAGAGGCTGTCGCCTAGTTAAACCTATATCCATTTGGAGTTGTCATTTATGTGTTTATGTTCAGTTCTTCATGACATTAGTAGTTATTTGGGAAAAAAATCTGGTCCTTCCATTGCGTTAAATGGCATCACGAACTGAAGTGCCATGCTGACAACAGTGGGCTCTCTGTTAATCAGTTATAAACAAGTTGTTAAATATGGTTGTTTGAAGGTAAAAAATACTTTTTATGTTTGTGTCACTTAATTTTATATGGCCTATTTCCTTTATTTAACTCATTTACGACATTTACAAAGATTTGTGTCCATCTGGAAGGAATAATAAATCATACACGTAATTTTATAAGAGGCAATCATCGAAGACAGAAAGTAAATATTTTCTACTTCAGTCAGTATGACAAAAAGACAGAGACATGATAACAGACAGGGGACTGATAATTAAAGCTCCACTTACAAAATTCTGTTGAGAGAAGACCTCTGCTGAGGTCAAATTTGAACATAACATTATTTTCGCAGGGGGAAACACCACGAGAAAACTAACGGAAGTTGGACTAATAGATAGCGCTGTAAGCGTCACAGTATGCACACCAACAGACGTATGGCACACGGCTGTTCCTGAGCTTGTCTACTATGTTTACAACATGATTGTCTCCATGAAGGATAGTATGCTACTGGTAAAGCTCTTTTACACGAACACTGACTGTGCCCCAGTAACCCTGAAGTAGTTACGGACAAACAAGGGTTTGAAAAAAGGCACTGCTCCGGTGTCTGCTGACGGTTGGGAGAAAATGATTACAAAATTTGAAAAGACAGGTTCGTTCGAAGCGCAGTGTGGCAGTGAGAGGAAAGAGTTGATCTGACCCGATGTTAAAGACGTGGCCACAGCTTTACAGGAGTGGTCGAGCGAAGATGCCCAATCAGCACACGTCGAATTGCCCGAACCTTAGACACGCCTGCCAGCACGTTGCACAGATTCATACGAAACATTTTGCATTGCTATCTACACAAAATTACTCATGTTCAGCAGCTGCTTCCAGCTGACTTGCCAGCAAGACAGATGTTAGCTTTAGAATTTTTCGCTCGCATGGAAAATGACAGTAAATGGCTATGGAACGTCCTATACATAGACGAAGCCATTTCTCATCTCCAAGGACATGTCGATTCACACAATTGCAGAATAAGAGCAAAGGAAAATCCGAACGAACATCATCGGGTACCACTTCATTCTGTAAAGGTGAGTGTGTGGTGCGGGTTGACGGCATTGTTTATTGTAGGGCCGGGTTTCTTTGAGGACATGGGTCCTGTGGATCCTGTTAACTCTACAGCCGCTGGTAAACGCTATGAGAGTCGTTCCCGCACCAACGTCATTCCAACCCCTCAACAGCGCTTATGTGCGGGCAGGATCATTTTTATGGAAGATGGTTAGCGTTCGCGCATTGCACAGCCAGAGCACTGCAGAGGAATTTCAGAAATGCTAGAATGGTCGGCCGTCATTTCCCTACAACATAGCCATCCGCATTACTTGATCTTAATCCGTGTGACTTGTGGCTGTAGGATTATGTGAAAGATGTGTTCAGGAGTTCAGTTGAATTGAATGTACGCACTACACAAACATGACCCTCGAGACACTAGGACCTGTTGTGAAACGTGCTGTTTCGCTATTTCGTCTCCTGGCAGGAAACAGTGAACAGCATACTGAACATGTCTTGCGCTGGTCTCACGACAATTAGAAACCGATGTCATTTTGCTTTTTATGCGGTTTTTGGACTTAAGATAATAAAAAAAATGATTTTTTTCCCATCCAGTATGGCAAGACATTGATGGTGGCTGGGGTTACCTAATTAACAGTACTACAATTGTTAACTGCTGAACTTGCGCAGTTATGCGCATTGAACATTATGATTGATGTAATGCGCAACTCATACCATAGCCGTTGTATTGCGATACATCTGACATTTGCAGCCTACCCCATTTACGTTAAGACGCTTACAGCACCATCTACAGGTAAAATGTTCCTCAACTTTATTTTCAGTTCCATGATGTTTCCCCTTGAGTTACTAATATGCTGTTCAAATTTGACGTCATTCTGAGCAGTGGTTCTTAAACTACGGAGCTTCGAAACTGGAACTTCGTTACGGAGAAACTGATGCTTTATTGGTAAAAAATGAGGTTACGATACTGTGTCCTTGCAGAGGGTGTTGAAATTAGACTTCTTAAAACGTTATTTAAACCCTTTTTTCTGCATTTAAAAAGCGTGAATTGAACGTTTGTTTCACATCGTTTTTAAGTACGGTGTACCGATGCGAGCGGTCACAAATCAAGCACAATTTGTGTGCGTGTGTGCGCCAGGCATTTTTTCTGGTGTTTGACAGGTATTTGCAGTTTCACTTTCCCACTGAGAGTCATGTAACTCGCAGCGTCGACGAAGAGCGTTTGATGTTTCCCGTTACAAATAAAGTGATTCTTAAGCTGATATTTGACGCGCACATTTTATAGAGTGGTTCCAAATTAATTTAGTGCGATATTCAGTTTAGTGGTAAACATTAACAGGGAACGTAAAACACGAAAGGTAACCAGTAATGCAGCAGCGACTTAGCTACACTGTGGCAGCTGAAGTACTGATTATCTTTCGTGTTTTACTTCCCCTGTTAATATGTATGTTTAAAGGGAATATCATAGTAGACTAATCTGGGACCGTCTTATGTAATGGGAACGTAAAATGTTGATTAAATCATTTTCGTTGTAAAGGGAAAATGTCGACCCAGGCGTCGCATGGACGAGCAATATTTCCTTGGATTGACTCTAGCTACACACTGGGAAAGCTAAGCTGTGTATATCTGAATAACACCATAGAACAGGCTCATCCAAGAATTGCGCCCCGCGGGCGCATAGCAGTGTAGTTCAGCGCCCCGTCCGCGACCGTGTGCTGGTGTCGGCATAGCAGCGAGAGAGGGAGCTGTGGAGCGAGTGAGACGGCACACCACTGCTCTACGCTGGACTGTTCCGCGGTCGGATCAAACGTAATTCTATTATAGAAATAATTTTATGTAAGGGATATAGAGTCTCATTTTTACTGTTAGTAGTTACAAATAAATATTTTTTGTTATACAGGGTGATTCAAAAAGAATACCACAACTTTAAAAATGTGTATTTAATGAAAGAAACATAATATAACCTTCTGTTATACATCATTACAAAGAGTATTTAAAAAGGTTTGTTTTCACTCAAAAACAAGTTCAGAGATGTTCAATGTGGCCCCCTCCAGACACTCGAGCAATATCAACCCGATACTCCAACTCGTTCCACACTCTCTGTAGCATATCAGGCGTAACAGTTTGGATAGCTGCTCTTATTTCTCGTTTCAAATCATCAATGGTGGCTGGGAGAGGTGGCCGAAACACCATATCCTTAACATACCCCCATAAGAAAAAATCGCAGGGGGTAAGATCAGGGCTTCTTGGAGGCCAGTGATGAAGTGCTCTGTCACGGGCTGCCTGGCGGCCGATCCATCGCCTCGGGTAGTTGACGTTCAGGTTTCATAACTAACCTTTTTCGTAAGACTCTCCATACAGTTGATTGTGAAATTTGCAGCTCTCTGATAGCTCTGCGAGTCGATTTTCCTGGGCTGCGAACAAATGCTTGCTGGATGCGTACTACATTTTCATCACTCGTTCTCGGCCGTCTAGAACTTTTCCCTTTGCACATACACCCATTCTCTGTAAACTGTTTATACCAACGTTTAATACACCACCTATCAGGAGGTTTAACACCATACTTCGTTCGCAATGCACGCTGAACAACTGTCGTCGATTCACTTCTGCCGTACTCAATAACACAAAAAGCTTTCTGTTGAGCGGTCGCCATCTTAGCATCAACTGACGTTGACGCCTAGTCAACAGCGCCTCAAGCGAACAAATGTACAACCAAATGAAACTTTATAGCTCCCTTAATTCGCCGACAGATAGTGCTTAGCTCTGCCTTTTGTCGTTGCAGAGTTTTAAATTCCTAAAGTTGTGGTATTCTTTTTGAATCACCCTGTACTTCGTGGTACAGCTTTTTGTATCCCTTTTCCGAGTTTAGATATCGTATCCTTAGTTTGCTGTTTCGTACGTAATAATTTTAACTGACCAAGTTTGAAAACTTATTAAAAATAGAATTAAGGTTATATAGCTCTTTAATTCTTACAGTCAACATTGATAAAGAAGACAATTATCATTTTTCACGTTTTTCTTTTTCGAGGAATCGATTTTGTCTAGGTTTGGTACGATATTCCGTGAGACTGCTAACCTCAAAGAATTAGTCAAACTTTTATCGCCAAGTAATGAACGGTTGTTAGTTTTAGCAAGCTTTAAAAGACAGAAAAAACGCTCACAAATATACGTGGAACCACACATTGAGAGAACTTTGGCCGCGTGCTTGTGCAAATGAGGATATTTCTCTCTTGGAAGACAGCTGTAAAAGCCATTCAAAGTTTTACACGTAAGAAAGCGGTCCTTCAGGCGGATGTCACGCTGCAGGTCAATCAGCTCTAGTTGAGGCACTTGTGACGCGTCCTCTGCCCGAAGGGAAAACGGGCGAACAAATATATCTAAGACTGGCCGAAGCTCACTTATCTCCAAAAATCTGTTTTCAAACTGTTCTTGTAATTCGCAAATGATTTGAACATAATATGAAAAATCCACATCTTCTTTAACACTGTCCGCAGCTCGTGGTCGTGCGGTAGCGTTCTCCCTTCCCAAGCCCGGGTTCCCGGGTTCGATTCCAGGTGGGGTCAGGGATTTTCTCTGCCTCGTGAAGACTGGGTGTTGTGTGATGTCCTTAGGTTAGTTAGGTTTAAGTAGTTCTACGTTCTAGGTGACTGATGACCATAGATGTTAAGTCCCATAGTGCTCAGAGCCATTTGAACCATTTTAACACTGTCTAGTGCAGGAAGGCGTCCACAATTCTTCTCGAGCAACTGTTTTTCTTACAAAATAAGTTTTTTTTCTTTTTCTTTTTTTTTAAATGCTTGAATCGTCTGTACTAAATCAACAACAGAGTGATTTTCGCCTTGGAATGAAATGTTCAAAGTATTTAAATGACCAGTAAGGTCACTCATCAAAAAAAGCCAAGAAAGCCAAATTCGCCACCCACTTAGGATCACAAAGTAATTTTTCTAGACGTCCTTTCATTTCCAAAAACGTATTTATTTCCCCCCTCAAGGAGAAAAACCAATGAAGCACCTTTCCTCTGCTCAGCCATCTTACTTCGGTGTGGTAGGGGATGTCCGGGTATTCTGCTTCGATATCATCCAGAAATTCTTTAAATTGGCGATGTGTGAGTCCATGGCGCTGCGGTCTGTCGTCCGCAAGAAGCGCGCGTACAGGGGCATGGCGAGGCGCACCGGGCGGCTGAGCGGTCCGCACGGCCAGCTGAGCGACACGGTTCGGCACGAATTCGCTCGGGGCGCTGGCCGTGTGCGAGCGCGGGTGCTAGCGCCCCAGGGGCACAGTTTCCACGAACCTGCCATAGAAAAAGCGCCTGACGACTCCCAGGACAGACACTCTGTAAGTATAGAGTCCTTCAAAGTTTATGTAGCAAGCGTCTGTGGGTGATGGATCACCTAAAGAGGAACAACTTTTGATAGAGTCCAAATGTTCGCTGACGCCTCTCTGTCACGTTAGACTCTCCTTTAGAATTCGTCAGACGTGGATCGACGACATTTCACTGAACCCGCCGAGTCTACTACCTAGGTGTTCTGCTTACTATTTACCTCAGTTAACAGATCGAGTGACTTTCAATTGAAAACATTGAGAATGATGAATGCCTTTAAGCGAATGAAGATATTTCAGAGAAGAACCAGAGCTTTAATTTCACTCACCATGCGCCCTTTCACACGGAGTAGATGACTGGGTCACAGGCAAACACATCACGTACCCACGTCGCAGAGTGCCCACCCCCTGCTGCCTCTCAGGACATACCCAATAATAAAAGGCGATTAGCGTCACCAGAAAGCGTCAATATGATGTGATCTATCGACCATAGACGTTTAATGCCAATAATTTGTGTGTATATGTTCTATTTTCAATGCATGCCTCTTAATCACATTTTCTCCATGCAGTTCGCCCGTAAGTCTTGCGTTGTATTTCATGTATTTTGGGTTTATCCTTCCCAACATCATAAGTAACAACAACCGCTTCCGCATCCCATAAATAAAAGGTCAGGTTTTTTCGGGGGCTGAAATCTGCTTCGTTCCCAATGCGAAGTGATAGACTAACCACGACCGTAAAAATGCGTAAAAATGGTTGTAAAATTGATTTTCATGTTGCTCATAGTACCCAACAACTCGAGCACTAACTTGCACAATGATTCTTTGTAACTAATACATTATACGGAAGGTGCATACAGTAATTCTTATTGTGACATGCTCGTTAGCTTAACTGCTTCAAACATCTATTATCACCGATGTCTTAATTCCGTATCGAGGAATCTCTCGATGGTTTCATCCAAGTATGCAGTTTCGAGACGTACTTCATGTGGGTCATTTTCATTAGATGCCAAACATGTGTTTCTGAACTGATGTAGCAGACGTATAATATGTTGGTGCATTACTTCAGTTTGTCGATTTGAACGAAAAAACATGCAGCAGACTGTTTACATAATCGTGATGCTGCTTTCAATTTCAGGATCTCTTTGTTAGACTTATTCCCAGTTCATCCGGAAGTGCGAGTGTTCAGCTCTTCAGCTGAGAGTATTTATAAAATATATAAACACAGTATTTTGTCTGGTTCTTAAAATAATAAAATACGTATAATTTCTTAAAATGAATTCTTGTAACTCTTCATAGGGCAGTCTTCAAGCGCCTGTATCGTAAATACTCTGCATGGTAATCAAGGTGATGGGTGACAAAAATGTAAGGAATGATTTGAATGCGGTTACACAGAGGTCATTCGATAAGCTTCTGTATGAAAATAGAAATAAACGATACAAAATACTGATATTCGCTTTTTGACGCTTTCTAAAATAATATATTAATTTTAAAGGATTACCAAACTTTTTATACCTTCAAAATATAGAAATTTGTCCATTTATATAAAAATCCTCTATCTTAACTTTATCCTCATCACGTTATCGGAATTTTTGTTCACTCAGTCATTTTTCTACGTTTTAGAAGCAAAGTTAATCAGCGACAACCAAATATGGTGACTGTAAATGTACTTCGACGACCAGTGAGTTTATCAGCAACTACGTCGCATTATGCTGACGGAACGAAACCTCTTTTCGTTACTAAGTGAGTAGTTAGTGTGAATAACATTCTGCAGTTTGTCTGTTTGTGAAGTGTAATAGTCGACGGTGGCTCTGCGAATGACACATCAAGAGATTCGCGTACTGTAGATTAGTTTATGCGAGGATAATTTTTTGTGCACTTTTAATTTCTGTTATCCACCAATTACTGATCCTTTGCCTCTAACGAATAAGGATGAATCCATGTTTCATATAGTGTTATAAAACATTGCAAATATTCATCAGAATGAGGTCACACAAGCATTCGTGGACAGTGCTAATTCGGATGGGTATTTGGTTTATTGTCAGAAGACGTAGCACCCGTTGAGGGGTAGACTTAATCCCACACACAGCTTCGTGTAAAATATTTTGGACGCGGAATCTTTACAATGTCAGCAAGATCGCATAACTTCAGAGGGCGATAGTTGATAAGGGAATTGTGAACTGCTGTCACAATATCGTCTGTCGCACAATCTTCTGGGACTGCTATACAATCGTAATCTTCAAACTAAAATTTATGTTTAGGCTATCGTTAATTCATTTCGTCCCTCGTCACGGCGAGTTTGGTTCGGAAGTGGAACAGTTCAGCTCTTCAGCTGAGAGCGCTTATAAAACATACTGGCACAGTGTGGTGTCTGGTTCATAAAATAAAAAAAATATTTACAATTCTTAAAAATTATTAAAACAGTAGATTTTATATTGAAGATTTTCATTTCTATTTTCAGATGTAAAAATTAATCTTTAGAAGACGGGACAATTCATTGCCCTATGTTGTAGGAAACGGGCAGATTCACTTAATTCATAATGAGTATGGGGTCATGCTTGCCACAGTCAACGTTAAAATATCAGATAAGCCAGATTTTTACACTAAAATACTCGTATAGAACGTAAAGCCTTCATTATCAGAGTTGTTATTTTAGATATTCCTGTATAACAATTCTGATGCATATTTGACCACCGAAATGTGTATTTCATTGTTTTTAACACTGTATGTAGCTGCAGAAGAATTTTTTACAGACGAATGGAAAAACTGGTAGAAGCCGACCTCGGGGAAGATCAGTTTGGATTCCGTAGAAATGTTGGAACACGTGAGGCAATTCTGACCCTACGACTTGTCTTAGAAAATAGATTGAGGAAAGCCAAACCTACATTTCTAGCATTTGTAGACTTAGGGAAAGCTTCTGACAATGTTGACTGGAGTACTCATTTTCAAATTCTGAAGGTGGCAGGGAGCGAAAGGCTATTTACAATTCGTACAGAAACCAGATGGCAGTTATAAGACTCGAGGGTCATGAAAGGGAAGCAGTGGTAGAAAAGGGAGTGAGGCAGGGTTGTAGCCTATCCCCGATGTTATTCAATCTGTGTACTGAGCAAGCAGTAAAGGAAACAAAAGAAAAATTCCGAGTAGGAATTAAAATCCATGGAGAAGGAATAAAAACTTTGAGGTTCGTCGATTACATTGTAATTCTGTTGGAGACAGCAAATGACCTGGAAGAGCAGCTGAACGGAATGGACAGTGTCTTGAAAGGAGGATATGAGATGAACATCAACAGAAGCAAAACGAGGATAATGGAATGTAGTCGAGTTAAATCGGGTGATGCTGAGGGTGTTAGATTAGGAAATGAAACGCTTAAAGTAGCAAATGAGTTTTGCTATTTGGGGAGCAAAATAACTGATGATGGTCGAAGTAAAGAGGATATAAAATGTAGACTGGCAATGGCAAGGAAAACGTTTCTGAAGAAGAGAAATTTGTTAACATCGAGTATAGATTTAAGTATCAGGAAGTCGTTCCTGAAAGTATTCGTATGGCGTATGGCCGTGTATGGAAGAGGAACGTGGACGATAAATAGTTTAGACAAGAAGAGAATGTGGTGCTACAGAAGAATGCTGAAGATCAGATGGGTAGATCACATAACTAATGAGGAGGTATTGAATAGAATTAGGGAGAAGAGAAATTTGTGGCACAACTTGACTAGAAGAAGGGATCAGTTGGTAGGACATGTTCTGAGGCATCAAGGGATCACCAATTTAGCCTTAGAGGGCAGCGTGGAGGGTAAAAGTCGTAGAGGGAGACCAAGAGATGAATACACTAAGCAGATACAGAAGGATGTAGGTTGCAGTAGGTACTGGGAGATGAAGAAGCTTGCACAGGATAGAGTAGCATGGAGAGCTGCATCAAACCAGTCTCAGGACTGAAGACCATAAAAACAACATAGCTGCAGTTTAGGGGTAATGTCTTTGATTACCAATCGAAATATTATGGATCCCGGCTTTGAATCCCACCACTGCGTAAATTCTGAATGAAAATCTTCAGGAATGGCGGCCGAAAACTTCCGGGATAAGAAGTCGCCCTCATTCTGCTGACGGTCTCGTCGAAGAGAACAGAGGAGTGGACAGAGATTCAGGGCACTCTCTTGTCATAAAGGCGGAAGAATCAGCAATGATTAACGGTATGAGGATGCCGAACGCATTGGAAACCACTACAATAAAGACACATACTACTTGTGGGCAGGACATGTGGCCTGTAATTGAAAAAGTGTCATGATGATCTCTCCTTTGGCAACAGATTCCACACTAGTCCCCCATTCGGATCTCCGTGAGTTGACTGCCAAGGGGAAGGTGACCATGACAAAAAGACTGAATAACCAATGAATGAATAATGCACAAAGAGTCGGTGGGTGGAATATCAGAAGTCAGACGATAGTAGGGAAAATAGAAAATTTGAAAAGAGAATGGTAAGGCTCAATCTAGATATAGTGGAGGGCCAGTGAAATGTAACGGTAAGAGGAGAAGGATTTCTGGTCAGATGAGTATAGGGTAATACCAACAGCATCATAAAATGGTGTGATGGGAGTAAGATTCCTTATGAATAGGAAAACATGACAGAGAACGTGTTACTCTGTACAGTGCAGTGATAACGTTGTTCTCATTATTTACTGCAGGAAACCAACACCAACGACAATAGTTCAGGTATACCTCAAGATGAAGATGAAGAGATATAAAAAGTATATGAGGATACTGAACCGGTAATTTAATACGTAAAGGGGGATGAAAATCTTATGGTCATGGAGGACTGGAAAGCTGTTGTAGATGAAGGAGTAGATGAAAAGGGTTAAGTGATAATATGGACATGTTACTATGTACGAGAGAGGAGAAAGAATAATTAAGTTCGGTCATATATTTCAGGTAGTAGCAGCAGCGAATACTCCATTCAAGAATGAGAAGAGGATGAGGTATACTTGGAAAATGCCGTGAGATACTGGAAGGCTTTAGTTAGATTAGGTGGTGAGACATAGATTCCCAAATCAGATATTGAATTGTAAGTCGTACTCAGCAGCAGATATAGACTAAGCTCATAATTTAGTAGTGACGAATAATAGGCTGAAGTTTAAGGGATTAGTCCGAAAAGTCAGTGTATAAAGAAGTCGGATGCGGAAGTAATAAGGAATCAGCTGAACGCTTGAAGTTTTCTGAGGCTATAGACAATGCTATAAGGAAATGCTCAGTAGGCAGTTCAGTTGGAGAGGTTGGAGAGGAATGGACATCTCTAAAAATGGCAATCACTCAAGTTGGACAGAAAACAGTAGGCAAAATGAAGGTAACTGCCAAGAAACCATAGGTAACAGAAGAAAAGCTTCAATTAATCGATGAAAGAAGGGAGTACAAAAAAGTGCAGGGAAATTCAGAAACCCTGACAATCAAGTAATTTAGAAATGAAATAAATAGGAAGTGCAGAGAAGCTAACATGGAATGGCTGCAGGAAAAAGTGAAGAAATACACTCCTGGAAATTGAAATAAGAACACCGTGAATTCATTGTCCCAGGAAGGGGAAACTTTATTGACACATTCCTGGGGTCAGATACATCACATGATCACACTGACAGAACCACAGGCACATAGACACAGGCAACAGAGCATGCACAATGTCGGCACTAGTACAGTGTATATCCACCTTTCGCACCAATGCAGGCTGCTATTCTCCCATGGAGACGATCGTAGAGATGCTGGATGTAGTCCTGTGGAACGGCTTGCCATGCCATTTCCACCTGGCGCCTCAGTTGGACCAGCGTTCGTGCTGGACGTGCAGACCGCGTGAGACGACGCTTCATCCAGTCCCAAACATGCTCAATGGGGGACAGATCCGGAGATCTTGCTGGCCAGGGTAGTTGACTTACACCTTCTACAGCACGTTGGTTGGCACGGGATACATGCGGACGTGCATTGTCCTGTTGGAACAGCAAGTTCCCTTGCCGGTCTAGGAATGGTAGAACGATGGGTTCGATGACGGTTTGGATGTACCGTGCACTATTCAGTGTCCCCTCGACGATCACCAGTGGTGTACGGCCAGTGTAGCAGATCGCTCCCCACACCATGATGCCGGGTGTAGGCCCTGTGTGCCTCGGTCGTATGCAGTCCTGATTGTGGCGCTCACCTGCACGGCGCCAAACACGCATACGACCATCATTGGCACCAAGGCAGAAGCGACTCTCATCGCTGAAGACGACACGTCTCCATTCGTCCCTCCATTCACGCCTGTCGCGACACCACTGGAGGCGGGCTGCACGATGTTGGGGCGTGGGCGGAAGACGGCCTAACGGTGTGCGGGACCGCAGCCCAGCTTCATGGAGACGGTTGCGAATGGTCCTCGCCGATACCCCAGGAGCAACAGTGTCCCTAATTTGTTGGGAAGTGGCGGTGCGGTCCCCTACGGCACTGCGTAGGATCCTACGGTCTTGGCGTGCATCCGTGCGTCGCTGCGGTCCGGTCCCAGGTCGACGGGCACGTGCACCTTCCGCCGACCACTGGCGACAACATCGATGTACTGTGGAGACCTCACGCCCCACGTGTTGAGCAATTCGGCGGTACGTCCACCCGGCCTCCCGCATGCCCACTATACGCCCTCGCTCAAAGTCCGTCAACTGCACATACGGTTCACGTCCACGCTGTCGCGGCATGCTACCAGTGTTAAAGACTGCGATGGAGCTCCGTATGCCACGGCAAACTGGCTGACACTGACGGCGGCGGTGCACAAATGCTGCGCAGCTAGCGCCATTCGACGGCCAACACCGCGGTTCCTGGTGTGTCCGCTGTGCTGTGCGTGTGATCATTGCTTGTACAGCCCTCTCGCAGTGTCCGGAGCAAGTATGGTGGGTCTGACACACCGGTGTCAATGTGTTCTTTTTTCCATTTCCAGGAGTGTATACAAAGAAATGATTCACAAGTTGCGACATGGTCGCGAATAAAACAGTGTCTCGAATATAGAATAAATTTCCTTTACTTTAGGTCTATGGTCAAAAAAATTTTCTGATCAGACTACGGTTTCGGTCTATAACGACATCTTCAGATATGTTTTATAAAAACATCCCCTAATTCTGACGATGCCTCTATAGCTGCAGTACATTAGGACAAGTTTTTATAAAACAGATGTTAAGACCGAAACCGGTAGTCTGATGGCAAAAAATTTGTGATCATGGATGTAAAGTAAAGGAAATTTAAAGAAATGATTGTAGGAGGGAATGACTCGGCATATAGAAAAGTCAAAACAACCTTCGGTGATCATAGTATGAAAGACTCACCGGAGGAGAAACACCCCTCTGAAGATGTCCAGCGCAGCTCTGGACGAAACGTTAGGAGCTGAAGAGTTTCATGGACCACGACCTTACATCCCGGAAGGTTTACCAGAAGAACCTTCGGTGAAATTAAACTCAAGAGTGGTAACATTAAGAGCGGGATGGGAATTCCACTGTAAAGTGCTGCGGAGGGAGCCAATAGGCGGAAAGTGCACACTGAAGGCCTTTTCGAGTGGGAAGACTTGATAAGAGAAGAAAAACAAGTCAAGATACAAGATAAAGGGGATCCAGTATTAGAATCAGATTTTAAAAGAGCTTTGAAAGACTCACGATGAAATAAGGCAGAAGGGATAGGTAACATTTCATCAGAAGTTTTAAAATCGTGTTGTAAAGTGGCAACAATACGACTACCCACGTTGGTGTGTAGAATGTATGAGGCTGGCAATATTCCATCTGACTTTCGGAAAACATTATCCACACAATTCTGAAGATAGCAAGAGCCGACAAGTGCGAGAATTATCGAGAAATCAGGTGAATGGCTGATGCATTCAAGTTGCTGGCCAGAATAATATGTAGAAGAATGGAAAAGAAAATTGGGAATATGTTACACGACGATCAGTTTGGCTTTAGGAAAGGTAAAGGCATCGGAGAGGCAATTCTGATGTTGCAGTTGATAATGGAACCAAGACTAAAGAAAAATAAAGACACGTTCATAGGATTTGTCGAGCTGAAAAAGCGTTCGATAATGTAAAATGGTGCAAGATGTTAGAAATGCTCAGTAAAATAGGGGCAAAAGAAGTCTACTAGTATCAAACATAGACCTTAATCTGAGGCGTAAATTTCTGAGAATATACGTTTGGAACACAGAAATGTAAGGTAGTGAAACATGGACAGTGGAGAAACCAGAAAGAAAGAGAACAGAAACATTTGAGATGTGATGTTACAGAAGAATTTTGAAAATCAGGTGGATTCAAACGGTTCAAATGGCTCTGAGCACTATGGGACTTAATATCTGAGGTCATCAGTCCCCTAGAACATAGAACTACTTAAACCTAACTAACCTAAGGACATCACACACACTCATGCCCGAGGCGGGATTCGAACCTGCAACCGTAGCAGTCGCGTGGTTTCGGGCTGAAGCGCCTAGAACCGCTCGGCCACAGCGGCCGGTGGCCAGCTGAAAATCAGGTGGACTGATAAGGCAAGGAATAAGGAGGTTCTCAGGAGAATCGGCAAGGAAAGGAATAAATGAAAACACTGACATAAGAAGGAACAGGATTGTAGAACATCCCTCACAACATCACGAAATAACCTGTACATGAAGACAGAGATTGGAAAATATCCAGCAAGTAATTGAGGAAGTAGGTAGCAAGTGCTGCTCTGAGATGAAGAGGTCAGCACAAGGGTGAGGAACTCTTGGAGGCCGTATCAAACTAGTCAGAAGATTGATGAAGCAAAAGCAGCTGATTGAGTTGACGCTTTAACATTATATATGAACAGTACGTGAAAAGGGTTATAAAGAGAGACTGATCAGAGAAAAACGTGGGACTGGAAAGACGGGGCATTAGCCCTGATGTGAGAAGGAAAAGGGGTATTCTGTTATGTCAACAGTGAAAGAATGGACAGTTATGTAGGTATGTTTCGCTGTGATGTGTGGGGATGTGGCTAAGTTTCGTTGGGATACTATCGTGACGTTGGGGGAAGGGCGAGGGGTGTTTTTACAACTGGAGTGGAATTCGAGGTTTCATAATCACGGATTAAACTGTAGAGGGGTGGTGTCAGGACGTGATGGAAATTCAAAGACCTTCAATGTGATGGAGGACAGGTGTGAAATCAATGAATCAGGATTAGAGAGGGGAGAGTAAATGGACAATGAAGGATGGACGGAGTGCATTATGTTTCGTGATGTGGAGAGAGTGACAAAATTTTGTTCGTGCGGAAATTCTGGTGTCATTGACATACGAGAAGATGAGTCTAATTGTGGTCTAGCAGCAGTGGGATACGATGGAAAGGATCAATTTGGATTATTAGTTGTTTTAATCCATTGTGGGTATTTTCTTGCACAGTTAGTAGGTGCGGTTGCCCCGTTAGTTAACGTTCGAAGTTTAGTCCTGGGTATTTCAGTGTCTTAGTTAAATGGGTGGAGTGAAAGCTTCGGGAGGTTCGCCCTTTAATTATTGCTTGGGCCTTCGAGGATTTGATACACTGAAGCCATTGGTTGCACCTGGAGGTAGTTTGGTTGAGACTCATTTATAGCATTTCCGGGCCGTGGAACACATTATTAGGAAGGCAGTGTCGACGGCCTACTGGGGGAGGTTGAAAGATGAGCGGAAGATACTGTGTATAGGAGTGTTCAAAGTCCACAGAACTGAGGCACAAGCAGTGGAACCTAAGATGTCTTCAGCCAAAGAATGGCCACGGTTAGAAATTAACAGCTTCCCTTCTGAACGTGGAACAGAGTATAACGACTGCGTTATATTATTTGGCTGTAAACATTTCAAACACGACTACCATAACGTGCAATTCTATACTGTATTTTTTGTAAACATTTTAACAATTTCCGGCCAGAGTGGCCGAGCGGTTCTAGGCGCTACAGTCTGGAACCGCGCGACCGCTACGGTCGCAGATTCGAATCCTGCCTCGGGCATGGATGCGTGTGATGTCCTTAGATTAGTTAGGTTTAAGTAGTTCTAAGTTCTAGGGGACTGATGACCAAAGTAGTTAAGTCCCATAGTGCTCAGAGCCATACTTTTAACAATTACTTATCTAGACCGTTATAAGTCATTAACTAGAGGTACGATCATGCTCAAATGTATCCGAACTTCTTATTTTACACTTTAAGGCGCTCTTTTTGGGGAGGTTGCAGGGTACGAGGACTTGCTATCGACTCGTAGCACATTGGCCGCTGAGACAAAACTCGCCTTCTCCTCCCAGGGTAGCTAACTTATAGCTTATAAAAGAAATATACATGTCATTAATTAATGCGTATTTGATGGAGAGCCGCTAGAAGCACAAGGTAGAAACCGTTCGCTCGTTTTTCCTCTGTGCTAAACCGTGCACACTATTTTCGCAATGGCTGCTTATTGCTACGGGTTACAATATTGCTACGTAGCTAAGGTTGACAACGATCATAAATTTTTCAAAGCGGCCGGAACTCGGGGGACTTGCATCGATCAGAAAAGGGACACCTTATAGTATGTGATCAGTATCTGAATTGCATTCCGTCTTATATTCTCGCAGCCCGCATAACGTAACTGTCTTGCAGGTCCTCTAATCTCTATTCGTCACAGAGGTATGACTACACAAACTTGTTTACCACAAGAGACCACTACGAAACACTGATCTATGTGATAATCAACCCAATTGTAATTTAATACTACGATACTGCACATATTAGGAAAACCGTTGTTAGGGATGAGACAATCTACATCGCTTGTAAACTCAAATTTATTACGGTAAGTGACTTTTCTAAAAGCAAGTTTCAGTTTGAAATCACAAATGGCTCTGAGCACTATGCGACTTCTGAGGTCATCAGTCGCCTAGAACTTAGAACTAATTAAACCTAATTAACCTAAGGACATGACACACATCCATGCCAGAGGCTGGATTCGAACCTGCGGCGGTAGCGGTCGCCCGGCCCCAGACTGTAGCGCCTAGAACCGCACGGCCACTCCGGCCGGCTTGAAATCACACGTTGAAAATTTTCTTAC
Organism: Schistocerca serialis cubense; assembly: GCF_023864345.2. Taxonomy (NCBI): domain Eukaryota; kingdom Metazoa; phylum Arthropoda; class Insecta; order Orthoptera; family Acrididae; genus Schistocerca; species Schistocerca serialis. Next base: position 512,233,444 of record NC_064642.1, on the reverse strand, counting down.
TGGACTGGGATCTAGGACTCCCACCCAGGACCTATAGTCCCTGCAGACTAATCATTACAGATCTTAAAAATAGTTTCATTCACAAACAACAAATTGTGCGAATGCCTGAACTTGACGTGGCGTAATGTTGGGTAGCAGAAGAAGATTGGAATCCAGCTCCTAATAGATTGTGAAATGTCACAATAAAATATTAAAAATCGAATATTTTCACCAGAAGTGACGTGACCGAAAGTGAAATGTCGAGACGAAATAATTTTGCCTTAAGAAGTTTCGAATTCGGAAATACCGCTGTCCTTTTCTGGCGATGAACAGTCGTTAAAATAATATCTCTTCATTTCACCAGTAAGGACATACGTAGGTGTGTGAGACCTGAGAATAACGTGAGAGAAAAGCCCTGAGCTGTTTGGGAGTCGAAGACACACATAACATATCGTTCTTGACTACACACACAAGGACGTTAGCTATCGAACTCCTTTTCACCAGTGGCTGTCACTGGCATCTCTGAACCTCAAAAGATATGATGATCAGCTCTGTGGCTGACTGGCAGTGAAACACCAACACCAATAATTAAACATTATTGCTCATAATGCACAGCGAGATGTGAAGAATAATAATTATTTTTCACCTGTAGTTAGATGTGTGCTTACTAAACCTTGAAACGACACGACATAAAGTTTTGTGTCAAAACAGGATTCATGATGATGAGGATGATGTTTGGTTTATGGGGCGTTCTACTGCGCTATCATCAGCACCCGAGCAGATTCTCAATATGAACACAGTCCAGTGTATACACTTTCACGAATGATGATGATGAAATGATGAGGGCAACACAAACACCCAATCCCCAGGCAGAGGAAATCCCCAACCAGGCCGGGAATCGAACCCGGGACTCCGTCATCCAGAGGCAGCAACGCTAGCCGTTAAACCATGCGCTGTGGACAACAGGTTTCAGACCCAGACATTTACCTTCCGTGGAGACCTTGAGGAATTGGGAAAGCAATGAAGCAATGGAACTGCACCATCCAAAAGGGGTCAAATCCCGAGAAAGGGGCGATCTGAGTTCAAATCCCAGTCCAGAATTTAAGGTAATTTTCTGTTCTAACAATTACCTTTCGATAGTTCTCATATGAATGTTCTGACAGCCTAGAGCTGACGTTAGTTTGAGAAAGTCAGCAAATGAACTAAGAGAAAAATTCGCCAACTGAGAGATGTTGATAGAAATTCCTTACCACATTCACCTAGCTGAACGTCTTCCTACTACTTGCGTTTCTGTGTCTTAAGCTGTTAGACAATTGAAATGCTCATTCATCAGGCACTTTTCTCTTTATTTATGTGCGATCACGAACTACAGTTTCAAACACTGAGATTTATTCTGAAATGAAATATACGTATAATAGGTATAGACGTACTACCTAAAGCGACATATGAAAATTTTGACGGACTTGGGATCGAACCCGGATTTTCCACTTCCTGTTAGCGGTCACCTTATGGCTTAGGCTATCAGAGCACGTTCCCTTGCCCGACTCAAACTTCCATATTTCACACACTTATCTATTTCTTCTCATAAATTTATAATCATTTACAGACACTCCCATATCTCGTGATTCCCATAAGGGTTTTAGAATCGAGACAGAGAGACGTCATAGACTATCGTTGTCATGTTCGTCACGGGCCAGTCTTCATCTTATATACATACGTATTTATGTTTGATGATGAATAATAGTGTCAAATATAGAAATTTACAGCAATAGTCAATGACTTCTCGTCTGGTATTGATTCTAAAACTCTCTACAGCAATCAAGATATGCGAGTGTGGGTAAATGAAAAATAATCTGTGAGAAGAAAGTGACAGATGTATGGCATATGGAAGTATGAAACGAGCCAGAGAGCGTGCTCGGATACTATAATTGGAAAACCGAGTGAGGTGGCGCAGTGGTAGCACACTGGACTCGCATTCGGGAGGACGACGGTTCAATCCCGCGTCCGGTCATCCTGATTTAGGTTTTCCGTGATTTCCCTAAATCGCTCCAGGCAAATGATGGGATGGTTCCTTTGAAAGGGCACGGCCGAATTCCTTCCCCATCCTTCCCTAGTCCGATGAGACCGATGACCTAGCTGTTTGGTTTCTTCCCCCAAACAACCCAACCAAGAACCATAAATGGTAACGCGACCTCCTGGGATAAGCGGTAAATCCGGTTTCGAGTTCTGGTGCGATACAAATTTTAATATGTTGCGTTAGGCAGTACATCTATATCTATCACAGTTAAATTGTATTTTAGGAATAAATTTCAACTTTTCTCTTTCACTGCCAAAGCATCTTCAGCAGTTACACAGTAATCTTTACAAACGGATGACACTTTTCGGTCCTTTGGCTGTCCTAGACTGAGAGTTTCAGTTAGATTTCCTTGCACAGTTTGATATTTTTATTTGAAGCATATGCTACTCACAGCTTACGAAATATATTTATGGATGTGAATCTTCATGTTTTTATGAGGCAATTAAATTTTGGATGTGCAGCCGCATAACCTCTACTTGTTTTCTAATATCGTCGTCAGTCTTCAACGTCAGCCGAAGGACATTCTTATTTCTCACTCTGCATGCAGCTGAATGGTACACAGCCGAAATATTAGAAGAAGTGGAATTTATGCAGCTGCACCCCTGAAATTCTTTGTGGATGTTCGAGAGTTATTAATCAGTCCTATATTATTTTTACATTTGTTTATTACGTGTTAAAAGTCATGTTTTTGAAAGCATTGTTAACGAAAACTATTTCTTAAATGTATAATATTAAAAAAAATACTGTTTATTTACAAAGATAATGGTGCCTGGTGATGCTGATAAACTGAATGGCTTTCAGTGAATGAGCGTTTTAGTTAGCAGTAGACTTGAGACAGAAATATAAATACAGTTACTAAATTTTAATTGAATGAACTGTGGGTTCCTGGTGAAATATCGTAAATTAAATAAACAGACACTGCTTTTTGCCTTGTTTCACAAATTTTATTATTATTACAAATTTTGTTATTGTTACCTAGGTTTCGAGTTATAAGCCGATTTTAAAGTTCAATACAAGAGTTCTGCGTGGTTCGCAGGAGAGCTTCTGTAAAGTTTGGAAGGTAGCAGACGAGATACTGGCAGAAGTAAAGCTGTGAGGATCGGGCGTGAGTCGTGCTTCGGTAGCTCAGATGCACTTGCCCGCGAAAAGCAAAGGTCCCGAGTTCGAGTCTCGGTCGGGCCCACAGTTTTAATCTGCCAGGAAGTTTCATATCAGCGCACACTCCGCTGCAGAGTGAAAATCTCACTCAGTAAGAAACGCATCAGCTGTGTAGAGGTATTCTTCCTGTCACTAGGTTAATGGATAATTGACAACATTGTAGGTTATGTTTGACAACTATGTGACAATGTATTACTTTCTTGAGTTGTTCAGAACCGTCCTTATAAAAACACTTGAATTTTTCTTGTTGCTTTCAGCAAATGATATGAATTTCTTCCACTTAAGGTCTAACGTTGGGTTATCAAATTTATGATTTGATTCCAGGAAGTTTGTTACAGCAAGATTTTAACTAATCTCATATTTTATGTTTCTAATTTAAGTTTGTTTGAATCACAATGATAATCAAGTGTCCTGAGAGCAGCACTAGCTTGCTAGCTACGTGGAAACAATCCACTTTGAGAAATGGAAGGTGAATTAGCTCTTGTCTTCTATTGCGCCTTAGACGCAGACAACGTATCATATTTTTTCTTCTTCTCGTACAGAGATACAAGCTTCCAGACCGGAAATCAGTAGGGCCCTCGTAACATCTCCATCTTAATACCTCTCGAAGCTTTGGTTTAATGCCCCATAGATTGTGAGAGGAAACAATGTACCTTTATTATCTTGTTAAAACTTACATTTTTCTACTTATACCGACATAATTCTTAGTTTTTAGTCAGTAGATAGTTATAATAATTTAAGTGTGGCACTAAATAATTTGTTAACTGGGTTTATTTTTGTGTTTGCTAAAACTGCCAGATTTACACATTTCCATGGTAATCCAGAAATGATTCTTGGTTCTGACACATGGCTTCATCTAAAGACAAACAATACTGAGCTCAAAAGTGGATGATATCTTCGCTAGTGCGTAAAGTTATGGGCAGGCTGCTAATATGGATGTTATTTATGTTATTAATTCGTAATTTTTTCATGAAGTTATCATTGTAATTTGTAATTCATTTTTATTAGGGCTGTGTATAATTTTATAGCGCTTCTTGTTGGTTTACTGAATACAATAGGAAAACGTAAGAGATGAATTAATCATTACCAATATATTTGTTCACATTAAGTAAAACAGTTTGATCATGGTCAAGTATCTTATAGATTCCACACCTGTGGAAAGTTACTGATTCGGAGATTAAGATGTTGTCAGTCCTAGTTGAAAGTGCCTTCTTCGTTCAAAAAGATATTCTCTTAATGTTGATCGGTAAGGCGAGAAGTGGTACATATCAGAGGGTACAAGAGTAGAAGAATAAGTACAGTTGGGATGGCTTTCCAGCAAAATTCCTGGATATGTTCCTTAGTAAACTCAGCAGAATGCAGACAGGTGTTCTCTGTTTTCTTAGATGGCGACCACAAGGTGTCTCACTTGTTCGCTACAGATGCCAACTGCCATGGACACAACTCTGAGATGCACGAAACACTTTCCTAAAACCACCAGATGCATGGCATTATGGTTTGTGGACTCACACTCGCCGTTATTTCAGGTATATTTTCTTAGGACTAATCGCTGTTTTATTTTTATGAAATGAACACACGATCCCAAATTCTGTCGGACCATTATGACTTCAAGTTTTCCATTATTAACGTAATCTGTTAAGACATATCAAGAGATCTTTGATTTTAAAGGGCACAATCGACGTCATACCTCACCATTCAAAATCCTAGCTTCTTAGTTGCTTCTAATGACCTTGTAGTCAACAGAATGTTTAGCCCTAATCACCACGCACATCACCCACTTAATTCAAGTGTTTCAATAACGGTGTATGGTCGCATTTCACCACATTCACCTACATTCAGGTGGACCATAGCGCTAAACTGTAAAAACGGCATTCAACAAAGCGTGTAATTTTTCTTGAACGAGGCGAGTAATTCATGTTGAAACGATTCTATCTGAAACGAGAAAACTTGTTTGTAAAGTGACTTCTTCGAAGAATTTGCGCCACACATGGCGCAAATGTTGCCAGCTGCCCCTGCTGTCTGCTACCCTCTATTAAGTGGAAAGAGAACATATTGTCACAAGTCATAGACTTTTTTTCTGTTTCATGGCTCTTTTTCTAAAGCTTAAACAACAATTATCAAATCTTCCAAATATGAAACGTCCAGTAAGTCAAAGCAAGAACAACTCTACTACCTCAAGTAAAAATTGACAGTTGATAAATATCCTGATACCAACCATTGTGTCAACATACCACACAGTATCCTTAGGTACTCATGCACCAAACTACTTTCCTGCATGTAAATTGTACCCTGGTGGATTTCATACTACAATATTCTTCACATTACACGCTAAATGAGAAAAGGTCACAGCGTTGCTGCGTAAGCAGTTATAAGAGACATAAAGCGGTTTAAAAGAGTGAAGTGAAGAGTGTGCTCAGTATCTCGGCATTCCATTTACATTGCACTGGATTATCACTACCCATAAATATATATAATATCACAGCAGATTAAGTTTAAAACAGCATTGCCTACAATATTTCCGCATTATATTTCGGAGCCTGATCTTGGAGACGATCGTTATGTGATTTTATTTCAGTGATTGCAAAATGAAACAGACATTACGTATTCGGTACCAGAAGCAGCTGGTGAATGGAAATTGGGAGGAACAAGGGAATGATTATTTTGAATAGGCTGGAATGCACTCCCAGGGAGTCAAAATGCTCATTCAGTGTGGATCATCCTTTGTTTTGGCAAAATCATTAGCCAGCCATCTATGTGGTTCGGTGGTTTGTTGGAATCATTCTAGCTGCTTGTGCTTACGGTCTGTGTTCGTATCACATTCCAAGTGATCGTTTTTAACAAGAAAAAACCGACCCTCGTCATATCTGGTGAAACATGAAATATCACGTCCGTTTGCTATCGACTGCAGGAGAGTTGGTGTACACTGGGCTGTGCGAGAGGTAGAAGTGCTGAGTACTGACAAGTAGAAAGTCTTTCACCAGTAGGCTTTCTTACAGCAATAGTTATGTAAGGTTGCAGGTGTCTTAAATCATGTTGTATTAGAACTTGAAATGTAGAAAATATTGATGCTAGACTTGGATTTAATCTTAGATCTCCCCTTTGGCGGTATTTCACCTTTGGGACGATATAGTTTCATCGCTTTGGTGTTTTCTTAAGATTCCAGATTCCTCAAGGCTTGCACGAAACGTTTGTGTCTGGTTGCTAATCCTGACCCGGCTCAAAAATTTTTCTTCCGCCATTTCAGGCTATAGCATGTGCACAGTAAATTACAGGAGAAACATGTTTATGATTCCTAACGATTCTTCGTGGGTTGTCAACAATAATTATACGTACCTGTCTCGATTCTGAGTGAGACACAGAAATTTCATCACATCGTGTAATTTTCAGAGATGCCAGTCGTAGCTGCTGGTGTAAACGAATTCCAAAGTTGACGCCTTTTTTAACGTAACAAGCGACATTATTTTCGGTGTCAGACACTCAGTCAGCGGAGAACATTTCGTAATATAGTTGTTAGTTTAGACGTGGGCACGTCTCGCTACTGGTGAAACAAAATGACATTTAACGTATCTTCGAAGGTAGAAAACGATGGCGACAGTTGTCAGCTTCGAATCACGGTAGGGTGAAACTTGATAGAATAACGTTATCTAGTGGACTGTTAGAGAAGTCATTTTGTATAGTTAAAAGACCATAACGAAAAGAGATTATAGGACTTGCAAGAAACCTGCGTTAGGTAAATTTAATTCAAGTGAGGTGGAAGTCATTTCAGGTCGTTCGGATACTTTTTAGCATGGCAGTACAACGGCATAGCACCTCAGTGCCTCATACCATTTGTTAATGGCCTCTCGCTATGACACATATTTTTTCCATCCATGCGAATGTAGGTTATCGTCTCAGCGTCATACTATGACAGGAAGTTCCAAAACAGCGTACACCCAACTGCAGAGAGAAAGATTCATTTGATGTTTATTTATAATGCTTCACTCACTCATTTTTACTAATATCAATTTCAGTTAAGTTCAAAAAATGCACAGGAAAGAAATTTTTAAGAAAGTGTAAGAAATATACGAGAAAGAGTAAAGAGTGCTAAGGTTCACATACAGCATACAATGCTAGATGTACAACAAAGGCAGTATGGACAATGTGGGTTAAGGTAGAAAAGAATAAAAGGTGGAAGTGATGAAGACTGATAGAAAAATAACGGTTTGCGTACCAAGGTTAGGAAAGTAAGCATGCAAGGGGTAGAAGAACTCTGATGTTATTAAGAAACATAATTGGGAAGATAGCTGTTGCAACGGGGTGACATCGACCGCAGACAGGTACAGCCCAAATAAATATCAGCAGCAAAAGAGGTTTGCTGACACCAAATTTTGTCATACGATGGGAAAGATGCTACTAAATGCTTACCTATGGAAGAAAATCTTTCTGTCACGGGGAAATCAGAAAATCTGGAAGCAGGTGAAATGTAGTGTTATAAAGCGTTAAAGAGATACTGGAAGAAATGGAAGCCTATGAAAATCTATGAGACGAATATATGAGAGATTAATGGCAAACAGGAAATGCAAAGTTTGAACTGGAAAGAGCTCGTCTTGTTCGCCTAGCGTCAATCCGTTAAAGGATATTGGAGGTACGCCTAGCACTTGCGTCTTTTCCCGGAGTACTTACGAAAAGACATTTCGGTGAAGCCTGAAGTATGCTTCTTTGATTCATAACCGAGGCATATATTCTTCCCCGTTCACATCAGCGACCTACTTTACTAGGAATTGTGAACTGTAGAAGATGTACAGTTCAGGCAAACTCACCTCATGGTAAAGATATCCAAGTTTCTGTGCCTTCGTGTGATTCGGATCTCTTTCTCAGGCCTATTGCATTTGCAGAAGAACTGTAAAATCACACCATTTAAGAACCTGTACTCCCCGCCTGATTGATTGTGTTGTATATTTTGTGGTTTTATTTTTGTAGCTCGAAATAGATATTCACAAACGCCACAGGCCAGTAAAGTCTTTTGATTAAACGTTTTCTGTTTCAATTTGCGGTGGCCTTCATGTGTGCCATTTTCTGAACTCAGACCGTTTTTCAGAAATATTGTACTCTTTGGTTACAATGATAGGTACTGATTTCCGATATTTGTATATGAATCATAAAATGTACTGTCTTTTATTGTTCCGACCGATAATTTTTGAAGGTTATCCGACGAATCTCCAAACATGACAGGCTCAGCAGCATGTCTCGTGCTGTTAAGACATTTAGCACGAACGAGCATACCTAGAAATGCCACTGGCAGCTTCACAGGAAATTGCAGCCGAGCACATACTGAAACTGAAAATGCAGGAGAGGAGTAAAGAGTTGCAAAAGAAGACAAAGGTTACAAAATGCAAAGTAGATGCTTAAATTCATCTAATCCTTGTACTAAAACAGAATCAGGAAGCTTTGCTGAAGCAGAAGATTATTTGGCGGCTATATGCGGCAACGAACACAGTAGAGTAAGCTGACACACCGTCTTCATGGATCGGAGCTATGACCTGAAACTATGTTTAAAAAATTCTTTCATGTATCGAAATTTACAGCTGATGACACGATGATTGATGTTAATGCCCATTTCCCAGTTGGTATACAGGATACTAGTTCTGTGCTGCTGTGAGAAAGCTGACAATATCGCTTAATGATTTCTTCCAAAGGGAGAATCTACGTTGTGTATAAATCGGGATAAAAATGTATACTGTTTTGTAAACGCTGTGCCCTTCTCGTCGAGTGCCCTATATGTGAATCGTTTAACATCTTGTGGGTGACGATTGTGTTGACGATTTTATTTGACTTCATAAAACAACAACTAACCTATAAAGATATTGGCGAACTCACCACTAGAATGTAAAAAAAAAAAAATGTATCATGGGCAAATATTACTTCACAAACACACAGTCACTGTAGAAACTGATATGGATAAGGAGGAGACCACTGTAGACATCCATTTATACACACACAGTTCTAGAATATATAAAACGAATTCTCGTTTGTTTCTCTTCTATGCATCCTTGTACCATTCATACGAATACAATGAAAGATGGTGAGTCGCGGGGAAAAGAAACACCTACAACCAGTAGGGGTGGGAGTGAAAACGAGGTAATATAGAAGCCTAACTCAGGAACTCCAATAACAGTTTCAATCAAATTTTATGTATACGTGACACGTTACACACTGAAGCCCCAAAGAGACCCGTGTAGTCATGTGTATTTCACTACAGAGATACATAAACAGGTAGAATACGGCGCTGCAGTCGGCAACGCCTATGTAACACAACAAGTGTCTGGCGCAGTTGTTAGATCAGTTACTGCTACTACAGTGGCAGATTTAAGTGAATCTGAACTTTGTTTTACAGGCGGTGCACGAGTGATGGGACACAGTATCGCCGAGGCAGCGATGAAGTGGACATTTTCCCGTACGATCATTCCCCGAGTATACCGTGAATTTCAGGAATCCGTTAAAACATCAAATCTCCGACATCGCTGGCACCGGAAAAGATCCTGCAAGAACGGGACCAGCGACGACTGAAGAGAGCGATTCAACGTGACACAAGTGCAACCCTTTCGCAAATTGCTGCAGATGCCAATGCTGGGCCATCAACACGTGTCAGCGTGCGGGCCATTCAACGAAACTTCGTCGATATGGACATTGGGAGTCGAAGGCCCACTCGTTTACCCTCGATGACTAAATGACACAAAGTTTTACCACTCATCTTGATACGTCAAATTGGACTGTTGATGAATGGAAGGTTGTTGTGTGATCGGAAAAGTCTGGTTCCAAATTATATAGAGCGGATGGACCTGTACGGGTAAGGAGACAACCCCATGAAGCCATGGATCCTGCATGTCAGGTGGGAGGGTTCAAGCTAGTGGAGGCTCTGTAATGGTATGGGGCGTGTGCAGCTTGAGTGATATGGGACCCCCGATACGTCTGTATACGACTCTGACAGGTGACACGTACGTAAGCACCCTGTCTGACTCGTCGATGTAGGTGTACATCCATTCATGTCCATTGTACATTCCGACGGACTTGAGCAATTTCAGTAGGACAATGCGACAACCCCACACGTACCAAATTGCTGCAGAGTGGCTCCAGCAACACTCTTTTGAGTTTAGACAATTCCGGTATCCACCATACTCCCCAGACATGAACATTATTGAGCATATCTGAGATGCCTCACAACGTACTGTTCAGAAGTGATCTCCACCCCATCGTTCTCTTACCGATTTGTGGACTGCCCTGCAGGATTCACGGTGTCAAGATCAATGTTAGTATAGAATCCAAAGCTTTCTTGGTCACTAGACTTATTGGTGACACTCATCATGATGATTCACCTCTATATTTGGAACAGTGGGAGGAAATGCAAATACATATATCGATATAACACTTTGAAACCCTGAAGACATGTATTATCTGCTAACTACATCTGCATCTACGTGATTACTCTGCTATTCACTATTAAGTGTCTGGCAGAGGGTTCAATGAACCACCTTCAAGATGTCTCTATCGTTTCACTCTCGAACGGGAAGCGGGACCAACGAACACTTAAATTTTTCTGTGCGAGCCCTGATCATTTCTCCCTATGTAGGTAGGTGCCAACAGAATGTTTTCGCAATCGTAGGAGAAAACTGGTGATTGAAATTTCATGGAAAGATGCCGTCGCAACGAAAAACGCCTTTGTTTTAATGATTGTCACTGTAATTCACGTATTATGTCTATCGCATTATCTCCCCTATTTCGCGTTAATACAAGATGAGCCGCCCTTCTTTGAACTTTTTCGATGTCATCCGTCAGTCCCACCTGATGCGGATCCCACACCGCACAGCAATACTCCAGAACAGGGTCGACAAGTGTGGTGGGTGTAAGCAGTCTCTTTCTCTCTTTGGTAGATATGTTGCACCTTCTAAGTGTTCTGTCAATGAATCGCAGTCATTGATCTGCTCTACCCACAATATTATCTATCTGATCATTCCAATTTAGGTTACTCGCAGTTGTAATTCCTAAGTATTTAGTAGAATTTACAGCCTTCATATTTGTATGATTTATCGCGTTATCGAAATTTAGCGGATTTCTTTTAGTACTCATAACTTCACACTTTTCTATATTCAGGGTCAACTACCACTTTTCACACCACACAAATATCTTATCTAAATTATTTTACATTTCGTTTTGGTCATCTGATGACTTTACAAGAAGGTAAATGACAGCATTATCTGCAAATAATCTAAGAGGGCTACTCAGATTGTCTCCTACGTCGGTAATATAATTCAGGAGATCAAGAACAATAGAGGGCCTATAACACTTCCTTGGGGATGACTTTCCGTCTATTACTACGAACTGTGACCTTTCTAATAGGAAATCACGAATCCAGTGGCAAAACTGAGGCGATATTCCATAGGCATGCAGTTTGGTTAGAAGACGCTTGTGAGGAACGGTGTCGAGGGAATCGACTTGACATCCCCTGTCGATAGCACTCATTACTTCATGAGTATAAAGAGCTAGTTGTGTTTCACAAGAACGATGTTTCCTGAATCCGTGCTGACTATGTGTCAGTAAATCGTTTTCTTCGAGGTGATTCATAATGTTCGAATACAGTATATGTTCCAAAACTCTACTGCAAATCGACGTTAATGCTATGGGCCTGTAATTCAGCGGATTACTCCTATTTCCCTTTTGGGTATTTGTGTGACTTGAGCAATTTTCCAGTCTTTAGGCGCATAATTGCTAAGTAGTGAGCTATCTCATCAGCATACTCTGAAAGGCTGACTGGTATACAATCTGGACTGGAGGCCTTGCCATTATTAAGTGACTTAAGCTGTTCTGATACACCGATGATATCTACTTCTATGTTTCTCATCTTCGCAGTTGTTCTTGTTTGGAATATTTACTTCGTCTTCTTTGATGAAGGAGTTTCGGAAAACCGTGTTTAATAACTCAGTTTTAGTGGCGCTGTCGTCACACGACATTTAGATTTATCAGTGACTTCACCGTTGTTATTGCGCAGTGAAGGTAATGACTGCGTCTTGGCACTCATGTGCTTTATGCATAACCAGAGTTTCTTTGGGTTTTCTGCCAGATTCCAAGACAGAGTTTAGTAGTGGAAATTATTAAAAGCATCTCGCATTGAAGTACGCGCTGTATTTCGAAGTTCTGCAAAGCTTAGCCAATCTTGGGAATTTTGCGTTCTTTTAAATTTGGCATGCTTTTTACGTTGCTTCTGCAATAACGACCCGTTTTGTGTACCATTGGGGATCAGTACCGTCTGTTATTAATCCATGTGGTATATATCTCTCAATTGCGGTCGATAGTAACTCTTTGAAATCATTCCAGATCTTCTCTACGCTTACGAGATGAGATCGGAAGGAATGGGGACTGTCTCTTAAAAAGGCGTTAAGAGTATTTTTATCATCTTTTTTAAATAGATATACTTTGCGTTTCTTTTTGATGATTGTAGGTGTTACGGTATTCAGCTTAGCAGCAACTGCCTTGTGGTCGCTAATCCCTGTATTCGTCACGACACCCACTAGTCTAAAAAAATTACTGTGACAATAAGACTCACCTATCATCCTTAAGACCAAGAGTTTGGGGTGAGAAAACGTGACATAAAAGCATAGTTCAGGAACGTCTGCATCAATTTAAAGCAAATTTGGCATACACGCGACTCGTTATTTGTGTAAAAATACTACAGGAGTACGGTATTCCTGCTACCGCTAGTGGTGGACATCACGATGAGGAATGATGACATGTAAAAACGTCATAAAATATGTCAGTGGCAGTGACAATCCTTTGTCTCGAAGCGACGATCAGTTACTGGCAGAATTACAAGTTTCCTCAGAATTCAGATGGAATTGCAGGCAAAATTCGCTAGAGGTACGGATGAAATACGTTAAATGTATGCGATATGCACGATACGTGTTAAGTATATATGACATGCGTACGCAAGAGAAAGCATGGGCAAAAAGCTAATTCTTTATATGCCTTGAACATACTGAAAGCGACACTTCCGCCATCTTCAGCAATAGGTAAATAAGTATCACACCTGCTTCATCATCTTGGGGCCATTAAATGAAGCTCGTAGTGAGCGAGGTGATGTAGTCGTTAAGCGACTGGGCTTCTCGTTCGCGAGAACCGCGGTTCAGATTCTCGTCTGGTTACCCATATTCAGTTTTTCAAATGTCACGATAAAAAAAAGCAAAAAAAAAAGAGACGAAAAATACAAACACCGTCCGCACAGTCCTTGAATGGCCAACAGTACCGACCTACCGCCGTGTCATCCTCAGCCCTTAGGCGTCGCAGGATGTGGATATGGATGGGGCATGTGCTCAGCACACCGCTCTCCCGGCCGTTGTCAGTTTTCGTAACCGGATAGTTTCTTTCAAAGTGATATGGTCGGTCTCCCTCCCCGGTTCGTCTCTAATAAACCTATTGTCGAAGGGTCATTTGATCCTCCTCTTCCTATTTCACACTCGGGCAATATGACCCTAAACATATAGGTGGCCACTTCGGATCATGCAAGAACTTTTTACCAGCTCTAATAATTGCTCTTTGCTGGCTTCCTGGGCCGTTACGTACTTGGCAACGGATAAAAGCGTATATTTCTCCCTCGGCTGTCTACACATGAAATAAATAGCCTTTTATTTTAGCGGTACAGAACAATAAGAGTACAGGCGGGAGACGGAATCATCGTGTTATCCCTCACTATAAATATTTGCGGGAAAAAAGGCAAAGGTAGTGGCATCAAGTTCCTGGTCACAACACTGTGAAGGAGTGTCCTGGGTTAAATCTTACATTTCTCACCAGTGTCTCCTGGAGTGCGTGGAAGCGTCCATACTCTTCGTGTTTTAACACGCGTCAAGCATCTTATAAGTGATTAAATAACCATATCCATAATAAGACATTCTAGGCGCTACAGTCTGGAACCACGTGACCGCTACGGTCGCAGGTTCGAATCCTGCCTCGGGCATGGATGTGTCTGATGTCCTTAGGTTAGTTAGGTTTCAGTAGTTCTAAGTTCTAGGGGACTGATGACCTCAGAAGTTAAGTCCCACAGTGCTCAGAGCCATTTGAACCATAATAAGACACTTCTAGCAGACACTGATCGATGTGAAGTGTTTACACTCTGACGGATGTGACTAAGCCGTATCATAACTAGAAAGCAGATAACTGGAGAAAGTGCGTCGTCGAACTCCAGCAATCTGTCTCGCTTTCAAAGACAATAGCTATCAGCAACAGAAGGCTATTGGACTTCATCCTCGCTACACCAAGGTGGATGGTGTAGAGAGGAAGGGGGTGCGGGGGGATTGTAGGTACTTTAAGCTGAAACGATCCCCTCAGAAAAATTAATGAATTGCTATGCAGATAAATCTCTTACATTAGTTGATTTTCAAACAGCTGAGCAGATCATCCGCTATCAAAATTCCGCCATCTCTCTCCCGACATCCACCACTGGTGGCGGCTCACCTCCGACTGCGCAACATTACGCGCTGTTAACATCCAGCTGCCCAACACTGCAATAGCGAACAACAATGCAAACCAGCCACAGACTGCGCACAGCACAGCCAGTGATTATCGTACAGAGCGCTACGTGGCGTTACCAATAAAAAAAACCTCAACAGCCTACTTACAAAGCCAAACTTTAGTAAATATTGTAACCTAGCCAGGTAGTTTATACTTTAAAATTTTGAAGATAAAGTATTTATTTTAAGGCATTATATTTATTTTTGACACAACCACTTATTTATTATACGACTATAATCGGTTTTGGTCTTCAAAAACCATCCTCGGTTGCTATGAGCGGCATTTGAAGAACGAGTGAACGTGCGTTGTGAACTACAGTTTCAGCTGAGAACGCATGACGACTTAGAATGAGATTTTCACTCTGCAGCGGAGTGTGCGCTGATATGAAACTTCCTGGCAGGTTAAAACTGTGTGCCCGACAGAGACTCGAACTCGGGACCTTTGCCTTTCGCGGACAAGTGCTCTACCATCTGAGCGATCCAAGCACGATTCACGACCTGTCCTCACAGCTTTACTTCCACCAGCACCTCGTCTGCTACTTTCCACACAGTTTAAATCTGTCATGAAGTTTCATATCAGCGCACACTCCGCTGCAGAGTAAAAATCTCATTCTGGAAACATCCCCCAGGCTGTGGCTAAGCCATGTCTCGGCAATATCCTTTCTTCCCGGAGTGCTTGGTCTGCAAAGTTCGCAGGAGAGGTTCTGTGAAGTTTGGAAAGTAGGGGACGAGGTAGTGGCGGAAGTACAGCTGTGAGGACGGGGGGTGAGTCGTGCTTGGGTAGCTCAGATGGTAGAGCACTTGTCCGCGAAAGGCCAATGTCCCGTGTTCGAGTCTCGGTCCGGCACACAGTTTTAATCTTCAGGAAGTTTCACATGATGACTTGTTTATCAAATACTGCCCACAACATTTTCAGATGTCCTTTCAAGGCCGAAACCACTTATAATTCTATCACAGAAAATGACTGTGCAGAAAATAATAGCTTACAATACGCCAACCACCATCAATGCAAACGGAATGTGTTCTTTTTCAAAATATTAATTTTTTTGATGGGTTGGTCGGAAGAGGTTAGTGACCTCGAATGTGGACATTTAGAAACGTCCCCTTAGAAAAATTATGAATTACTGTGCTGGTAAACTTCAACGTTATTTGATAAAAAGACAGCTGAGTAAAACTGAACATACTCAGACAGTTCTCTCTTTACTTATTCTGATCATCACTAAACTGACACACAATATTTTTTTAGCGCAACGGAGACTGACTTTCAATAATCGCTACAAAAGGGTGGCCCTGACTAACAATAACCTATACCTTTCATGAACCACTTACCTCACTAAAATCTTCGTCACTCTAACTACTGCAATACAGCGAGCGCCAATACTGCCAGCTAAATAAAAGATTCTAACTACTGAAGGCACAAACTACTGATAGACATAGTTAGCAAATGAAAGACTTAAACAAATTTCCTTTTTGTGACAGACACGTCCCGATCGTCCGCTCAAAACTCTGGCATCTCTCTCTCCACATCCACCACTGCTGGCAGCTCACCTCCAACTACACAATGCGCGCGCGCTATTCACATCCAACTGCCCAACACTACAATAGCGAATATTCCAACAATGCCAACCAGCCACAGACTCCACACAGCACAGCCAGCGATTTTCATACAGAGCCCTACGTGGCGTTGCCAACATAAAAACGTAAACAGCCTACTTACAATTTCACTGAATGTCAATTGAGTAACAAATCCACGAGAGAACCCTTCTGAAGCCGCCCAAGTCGATTGCTGGTGATGAACGAAGGAAAACCCCAGCTAAATCAGGACCACACGGCTCATGTACTGAAAGCTGGGAATGGTTGTAAGAAATCGCATGAAATCAGTGCTACCATAAGCCCAGCTAGCACAACTACTGTATACAGGGAGTTCAAAGGAATGTGGTGCAACAGCCGAGTAGCTGCTTGTGAGCCAGACATTTGTGTAGTCAGTACTAAGCGACAGTTTAGGTGGTGTAGACTGTGGTTGGATGACTCCACGCAAGTGATTTGGAGCGATAAATCACGCTACACCCTGTGGCAGTCGGACGGAAGAATTTGGGTTTGAAGAATGCCTAAGGAAACTTACATGCCATCAGGTGTAATGTTAGTACTGAAGTACGGAAGAGGTGGTCTTACAACATGGTGTGTGTTTGGTTGATTATGATGTGGTCCCCTTACTGCACGTAAGAAAATGGTAAAAGCGGTAGAATGAAAAGGTGGTTCAAATGGCTGTAAGCACTATGGGACTTAACATCTGAGGTCAGCAGTCCCCTATAACTTAGAACTACTTAAACCTAACTAACCTAAGGACATCACACACAGCCATGCCCGAGGCAGGATTCGAATCTGCGACCGTAGCAGCAGCGCGGTTCCGGACTGAAGCGCCTAGAACCGCTCTGCTACAAGGCCGGCAATGAAAAGGTGTTTTGCAGTATTGTGTTCTGAGTACAGTGGAGGTATAATAAAACAATATATCTTGCACAGCCTTACGAATCCCCACATAACATTATAAACATATAAACACTTGTAAGGTACGAGTGTGGAAACTGGACAACTGTTTGTGTTTTGTTTAAAAGACAGTTCCATGTATCACTTCTCTTTCTCGCGCCCCTTCTGTCACAACAGGTAATATAAGATGGTGATATTCTAGATCTTGTACTTCTTAGATTAATAAAACAATCTGGAAGGGTATTTTATTTAATTATATCATGATTCCTTGTTCTAACACTGATTTTTAAATTATTTTGCAGATTTTTGCGACAACAAAGAGTTAAGCTGGACAGTGCTAATAAAGTCATTGTCACTGACCGGCGACCGTTACAGCACCCTTCAACGCATATCGCATGGTGAGTAATAGAACCTGCCTTCATTGTAAATTTATCACGCGAAGTCCGAAGCCTTACACATAATGACTGAATTTCAGAGTCCATTCGGGCTCTGTAATACTGATCGAAAGTCATGATCATCCCGTTAATAACGAATCAGCGATCACTGATTATGTTGGTTTATCCCTTTGCTCAACTCATTGCAATAATTTCGCTTTCATTCTTACTAGAAAAAAAGTAATTATGCTATAATCTTTTATTTGAGGAGAAAAAGAAATTATACAGAAAAATTCGGAGACAATGCCTTTTTAATTATCAGTATGACAATGCGCCCAGTCTCAAAGTAGTATATGTGAGGTAACGGTTTGTGAACCAGCGCATTCCTGATATATACAGGTTGTTCATAAAAAAATGTCTCAGCTACAAATTTTAATTGTGTCAGATGTAAGCGTAATAGTGTGTTGGTTCAAAGTCACAACTAAAGAATAACTCAAACATTTTTATATAAACGCATGCGCAAGTACTGCTTTCTAGCTTCTACACTTGCAGCGTCACACACGACACCTGTGCAAAGTGGCGACTCGTGAGCGTGAAGTGTTTTGTATTCTGCAGTTTGCAAAGAATGAATCTGTAATTTCTGTTCAACGTGCGTTTCATTTAAAGTTTAACAGTTATCTCCAATGTGTCTGATAGCACAGACAGTTCGGATTGATCGAACGGAACAGGGCGCTCCAGACGATGGACTACGTCGTGGGTGGGAGAGTCTGTGAAACATGAAGTCTGGCGGAGAATCGGCTTTGAACTGTCAAACAATTTGTATTGATTGACGCAATAACCAAATCATAATCGCAGACAGTTTTTCTGTGGAATGTTTCGACAGTGTATGCGCTGCAAGAATATACACTGAACCGAGAAGGTGGTGTGCGACTTAAACGAAACTTGGAAGACATGTTTCTACATCTGAAAGATGATGTCTGTTCCAATTTCGCACCAGTGGTAAAAGAGTGGCTCTAGTAACGCCAATATGCGGTTGCAATCAAGTTTGGTTTAACCACACGGTGTTACTGTCGTGTACCTTTATTCGCTTTGAGATTGGACGTGGTGACTTAATGATAGCCAAGAAAAACCTTAAGGCGACAAAGACGCCAGTATCAACACTTCATTGAGTTTGAACGAGGCCGTGCGAAAGGACTAAGAGAAACTGCATGTTCCTTCTGTGATACTGCAGAAAGGCTTGGCAGGAATATAGACAATGTACGTGGCTGCTGGCAGCGGTGGTCACAAGACTACACCGTCCCAAGAAGACCAGGCTCCGGACAGCCACGTTTCCACCGAAAGGGAAGGCCGTGTTCGGCGTATGGCTCTGGCGCATCGTACTGCATGTGCAGCAGCAATTTGAGACGCCGTTGGCACTGCACTCAGACACTGAACTGTCACAAATCGGTTACTTCAAGGACAGCTCAGAGCCAGACGCCCTGTACTGTGCCTTTCAGTGACCGCAAACCATTGCCAATTGCGACTTCAGTGGTGTCAAGCGAGAGCTCATTAGAGGGAAGGGTGGAGATCTGTTTAGTTTTCTGATGTAAACTGGTTCTGCTTCTGTGCCAGTGTTGATGGCAAGGTCGCCAGTTAAGGCCTGCAACCAACCTGTCTCATTGCTAGACACACTGGACCTACACCTGGAGTTATGATTTTGGATGCCCGTTTCGTATGACAGCAGGAATGCTCTCTTTGTTATCCCACGCACTCTGACTGCAAAATTGTTAGCCGATATGGTGATTCGACCTGTTGTGCTGTCATCCATGAAGAGCATTCCAGGGGGTGCATTTCAACAGAATAACGTTCGACCACATACCGCGGTTGTAACCCAATATTTTCTCTTTTTATATAACGTTATCGGATAACAGCGATCTTACTATGATAAAATTGCTTAAAAGCAGTCTTGATCGCAGTCGATGTTAGCTTTAGACAGGTTTTGGCCTTTTAATTACAGGCCGTCATAAGAGTTTGCACCATCTGGATGACGGCGATGGCCCCTTTTTTTACAATTTAGAAACATATGGAGCTTAGAATAAAAATATCTTAAGACGAGCAGAAAAAAATGTGCAAATTTCATTTGTAAAATTATTGAGTTACTGTTATTATAAATTACAGTTTCTGTGACTGTTCCACGTTTTATATAATTAGATAGTCACAACTATTAGAATAATGAGGTACATTTGTAAGATTTGTTGTTTATTTGTTGCTAAAAGTTGTAAAACTGGCTGTAACATAAAATCTTAAAAATCAAATAGAAGCATAGATAGTTGGAGGAGCAAGTATCCTCTATTCCAAAAGAAGCCTTCAAATAATTCATAAAACGTTTTTTCCTGAAAATCTGACTGTTCATTTAACAGAGCTAGCGGGCTTTTCCTACAACCAACAAAAGTTCCAATTCCTCCAACATATTTAGAAGTAAACCTTCAGAGCTGCTGTGCATAACCTGAAGATTATTCATCTTGTCACCTTGTGAATGTTTTCTGTTATTAAGATGTTGGCCAAAAACTGATTTGTCACGTGATGTATATGAGATGTGTTCTTAGAAGCGAGTTTCGAAATTACGTCCAGCCTGGCCAATATATATTTTGTCACAATCGTTACAAGTTAACTTATACACTCCTGATCCACAGTATTGTTTATCAGATTTGCCAGTAACGTGTGTGAGTTTGTTGCAAAACATGTTCGTGGTTGAAAAAGCAATGGTTAAACTGGAATTTCTAAAGAGTTTTCTGTTAGATACTGTTCCCATACACATGATTTTAGGAAATGTCTGTTTTGTAGGAGCCTGTGGTTGTATTGATCGTACCTTTTCCAAAACATCATCAACTATTCTAGAATTGTAGTCGTTAGCAGATGCAATTTTTTTTAAAAATTTCGGGTTCTTACTGTACTTGATCTGTAGATAAAGGAAGTTTGATCATTCTATTCAACATGATTAAGAAAATAGCTGTTTTGTATTTCAGGGGTGACACAAATTAGGGTTGATAATGGCATCAGTCATGGTTGGTTTCCTAAAGTACTATAACAATGTTTTCCATTTCTATTATAAATAGATCTAAAAAGTTTACGGTTCCTGGTTGTTCATGTTCGATTGTGAACATCAAATTTGGATTCAAGTTATTCAGAGAACTGGTTACTAAATTAATGTCTTCTTCAGAACCATTAATAGGAATACCGTGCTATCTGCATAGCGTTTATAATAGATGACTTTATTGTTTATTTGTGGATTGTTTCAGAATAGTTGACAAAAATATCGGCAGTTGTACTCCCATAGCTGAGTGTAATGTCAACCATTAAATATAAAACTATTAAAGTTTACAGTGGTTTTCTGGAGTGTTGTTCATTCAGCAAGTTCTTCACAATTCATAAACTTATGCTCCACTAAGTTGTTTCTCATAATCTTAATTGTTTCTCTTACTGGAATATTAGAATGTAAATTTTTATACCTAGTTGGAATATCTACATTAAAGATGTTTGTTGCTAACTCATAATTATTTTTTATACTATAGTTCTCCTCAAAAATATAAAATTCTTTTACAACCTGATTAAGTTTCCTGTTAAGCCATAATGAAGGACAATTAATATTATTGGCGACTGGACATATTGGTAAACCAGGCTTACGTAATTTAATTTGTGCTGAAAGTCTAGGCAGTTGTCGATTCATGACCTTTACTTGTAATTTATCTTTCGGTGAAAATCTATTATTCTCAGCAATTAATTTTCTGGTGGTAGTTTGAAATTTATTCCTTGGATCTTTTGCTACTTCAACTATCTCATTTTCACTGAAGAATTGTGCTGTTTTAGAAACGTACTCCTCTTCTTTGATAATGACGATGGTATTACCTTTGGCCGTCCGGGGTGACTGAGCGGTTCTCGGCGCTACAGTCTGGAACCGTACGACCGCTACGGTCGCAGGTTCGAATCCTGCCTCGGGCATGGATGTGTGTGATGACGTTAGGTTAGTTAGGTTTAAATGGTTCTAAGTTCTAAGGGACTGATGACCTTAGAAGTTAAGTCCCATAGTGCTCAGAGCCATTTGAACCATTTTTTATTACCTTTGCCTGCTTTGGTGACAATTGAGTGGTGTAATGTCAGCTTGTTAATAATCCGTTTTATTAATGATAAATCCCTATAATCTTTATTTTTCAATTTTCCCTCTCATCTTTTATTATTTTCTTAGCACTAATTTCAATCTTTTATGTGTCTTCTTTGTTTAATTTGGGACGTTAGGTGGCAACCCTTACATCAGCTATGATACCTTTTACATTGGTGTAATGTAATATGGGAGCTATATGATATTTTAATCTCTTATTAAGGAGGGTTGTTTCAGAAGAGGAAAATTGAATCTCTGTTAAGTTAACAATTCGTGGATATAATTTATGTACCTGTGAAGGTAATTCATTGTGAGCTCCAAGTTGTAGTGAAAACAACTTACTAATTTTCCTGTTATGTCTTTTTTCTACACATTCCTGTGTATAATTAATTTTGTCACCAATTACGCTAAGTAAATTGGAAAAAATAGGGTGGGGGCGGGGGGACATATGTTGATCAATGCGAGGTGTATAGAAAAACTCGTCTACTACTTTAACTATCTCATTTTCTGATCTAATTCTCTCAGCATCATCTGATTTAATTTGACTACATTCCGCTCTCCTCGTTTTACTCTTGTTAATGTTCATCTTATATCCTCGTTTCAAGGCACTGTCCATTCTGTTCAACTGCTCTTCCAGGTCGTTAGCTGCGTCTGACAGAATGACATTGTCTTCGGCAAACCTCACGATTTTTATTTGTTCTCCACGGATTTTAATGCCTACTCCAAATTTTTCTTTTGTTTCCTTTGCTGCTTGCTCAATATACAGACTGAATTACATCGGGGATAGGCTACAACTCTGTCTCACTCCCTTCTCAATCAATGCTCCCCTTTCATGCCCCTCGGCACTTATTACTACCACCTCGTTTATGTACAAATTGTAAATAGCTTTTCGCTGCCTGTATTTTACCCCTGACACCTTCAGAATTTGAAGTATTCCAGTCACCACTGCCAAAAGCTTTCTCTAAATCTACAAATGCTAGAAACATAGATTTTCCTTTCCTTAACGTATGTTTTAAGATAAGCCGTAGGGTCAAATTGCCTCGCGTGTTCCAACATTTCTACGGAATCCAAACTGCTCTACCCCGAGGTCGGCTTCTACCAGTTTTTCCATTCGTCTGTAAAGAACTCATGTTAGTATTTTGAAGTCGTGACTTATTAAACTGATAGTTTGGTAATTTTCACACCTGTCAACACCTGCTTTCTTTGGGATTTGAATTATTATATTCTTCTTGAGGTCTGAGGGTGTTTTGCCTGTCTCAGACATCTTGCTCACCAGATCGTATAGTTTCATCATGACTGGCTCTCCATATAGTAAAATGGTTCAAATGGTTCTGAGCACTATCGGACTTAACATCTGAGGTCATCAGTCCCCTAGGCTTAGAACTACTTAAACCTAACTAGCCTAATGACATCACACACATCCATGTCCGGGGCAGGATTCAAACCTGCGACCGTAGCAAACGCGTGATTCCGAACTGAAGCGCCTAGGACGTGGCCGTCAGTAGTTCTAATGTAATGTTGTTTACTCACGGGGTCATGTTTCGACTTAGGACTGTCAGTGCTCCGTCAAATTCTTCACCGGTATCATATTTCCTATTTTATCTTCAACGACGTCCTCTTCAATTTCCATAATATTGCCTTCAAATACATCGCGCTTGTATAAAGCCTCTATGTACTCCCCCCACCTTTGTGCTTTCCCTTCTTTGCTGACTACTGGTTTCCTTCTGAGCTATTAATATTCGTACAGGTGGTTCTTTTTCCTGCAAAGGGTTCTTTAACTTTCCTGTAGGCAGCATTACCTTATCCCTAGTAATATTTGCCTCTACATCCTTGCATTTGTCCTCTAGCCATTCCTGCTTTGTCATATTGCACTTTCTGTCGATCTCATTTTCGAGAGGTTTTAGTGATATTTGCCTCTACATCCTTGGATTTGTCCTCTAGCCATACCTGCTTAGTTATTTTGCACTTCCTGTCGATCTCATTTTCGAGACGTTTGTATTCTTTTCGCCTGCTTCATTTACTGCATTTTTGTATTTTCTGATTTCATCAATTAAATTCAATATCTCTTGTGTTACCGAAGGATTTCTATTAGTCCTCGTCTTTTTACCTACTTGATTTTCAGCTGCCTTCAATTTTTCGTCTCTCAAAGTTATCCAATCTTCTTCTACTGTATTTCCTTACCCTGGTCTTGTCAATCGTTCTCTAATGCTCCTTCTGAAACTCTCTACAACCTCTGGTTCTTCCAGTTTATCCAGGTCCCATCTCCTTAAATTTATACCTTTTTGTAGTTTCTTCAGTTTTACTCTACAGTTCATAACCAATAGATTGTGGTCAGAGTCCACATCTGCCCCTGGAAATGTGTTACAGTTTGAAACCCGGTTCCTAGATCTCTGTCTTACCATTATATAATCTATACGAAACCTTCTAGTGTGTCCAATCCTCTTCCGCGTATACAACATTCTTTCATGATTCTTAACTCAAGTGTTAGCTATGGTTAGGTTTTGTTCGGTGCAAAATTCTATCCAGGCGCCTTCTTCTTTCATTTCTTACCCCCAGTCCATACTCATCTGGTACTTTTCCTTCTCTTCCTTTTTCTACTACCGAATTCCAGTGCCCCATGACTATTAAATTTTCGTCTCCCTTAACTATCTGAATAATTTCTTTTATCACATCATAGAGATAGCATCTGTCGACAGCACTCATTATTTCGTCACAACGAAGAGCTAGTAGTGTTTCAAAAGGACGGCAGTTTCTGAATCAGTTTTCGCTATTTGCCAGTAAATCGTTTTCTTCCAGGCGATTCATAATGTTCAAGGACACTATATGTTCAAAAATCCTACTGCAGATCGACGTTAGTTATGTGGATCTATAATTCTTATATAACTGCTACTTACTTTGTTGGGTGTTGTCTGGTTTACAGCCTGGACCGGAGATCTTGCCTTTCTTAAGTGATTGAAGCTGTTTTGCTACACCAAGGATATCTGTTTCTACGTTAATCATGCTGGCAATTGTTCTTGATTAGAATTCTGGAATATTTATTTCGTCTTTTTTGTGGAGGAATTTCGGAAACCCGTTTTTATTAACTTTGCTTTAGTGTAGCTGTCATCAATAGCATCAGCATTATTGTCGCTCAGTGAAGGTGTCGATTGCGTCTTGCCACTGGTGTACTTGACACACGACCAGATTCTCTGTGAGTTCCGCTAAATTCCGAGAGGGACTTTCCTTGTGGAAAGTATTAAAAGCATCTCGCATTGAAATTCGCGCTCAATTTTGAGCATCCGACTTGGGGATTTTGCGTTCTTTTAAATTTGGCATGCTTTTTTTGTTGCTTTTGAAACAATGTTCTGAGCTGTTTTGTGTTCCATGGGAGATCGGTACCATCTGTTATTAATTTATTTGGTGTACATTCCTCAATTGGAATTTAAATCACATCTGCTGTATGCTTATAAAGTCAGATTGGAAGGAGTAGAGACTGTCTTTTAGGAATGTGTCAAGTGAATTTTTATCTGCATTTTAAATAGATTTTTACGTGTGGTTTTGGTTGTTACGGTGTTCAGCCTAGTTTTCTATTAACTTTGCAACAACGGGTCTTGCTAGTAGCTGGATGTTATGGTAATCAGTCTAGCTGTTCAAAATATTGCAACACCTGGAATAATAGCAAGCAACTAAACGTTTCGTATTGCATGTATACAGTAAAGCAGGACGAATACAGAATTAAATTTGTAGGGGATTTGGAGATATACAGTGTGCGAATTTATTACATACAGCTACCACCTCTGGCAGCACAACGACCCTAACCCAATTGGGCATCGAGTCGACCTGAGCTTGTATGACAGATATGGGTACGTTATTCCACTTAATTCAGAAGGCATAAAGACCTATTAAGCTCAAGATTTATCCCACGATCAGCTTAGCAGCTGATGTGTCTGAGTTGCTGACGAGAATAATATAAAGAGGAATTTAAAAGACAATTGAAGATTTGTTCGATGATCGTCAGTTTGCATCTATGAAGGTAAAAGCATCAACTTATGCAGGAGACACGTCAGTGTACGAACAGTGGATGGTGGACGAGTGGTTCCTATCACTGTGGATAATTGCAGTGTCGATAAGGTGAGTTTGACAAAAGGATTCTTTGTTGCCAATTTAGACGTTATAAGTCCGGTTAATCTAGACAGGTCATGTGAGGAACTTAGCCAGAAGCAGATCTCCAGTACAACTGCATTACATGCAGAAGTGGAGCATTTGAAGGGAGGAAACAAGGTAGACACGGAAAGGCTATTATCAGAATTCTATAACGTCTTGAAACCAAATGGTCTACTCTCGGCAACCTCCGCGATGCATTACATGATTTTGATTAGAGATAATTCGACGGCGTATCAGAAACCATACAGCGTACACCAGCATTTATAACCAAAAAATGGAATACTTTCTTAAGTGGCGTCAGATAGTACAATGGAACATAGATTTTGTTGTTACCATCGTTATTTGAATACCAGAACACTTACAGGTGCATATCCGATTCGGAATATTATGAAGACCTGTGATAACTTGGGACAGAGTAGATACTTTTCCATTACAGACGTGAATTTTTAGTACTATCAGTTGTAAGCAGTGCCAGAGAACGAACCGAAATCTGTATTTAAAGTTTATTGGGAGTCATTTCAGTATCCGCTAGTCCTCTTTGGTTTAAAATATGCTCAAGTCACATTTCAGCAGTTTATTGATGGAGTGTTAAGGCCTTCGAAGCCAAGAAGTTGTATATTATCATACTCTGAGAGATGCGGAAGAGTAAGTATTTTGATGGTAAGGGGTTTTAATACATTATGTTTTGTACACCCGATCTTAAGCATCGAAATATATCATTTTACATTAAGGGAAGTGTACTACTTAGGACACGTGGTTAGCCAGAATGGTGTGAAAATGGATCCCAGATTGATACATGTAGTGTGAAGTTTCCCAACACTGCAGACAGGTAAGGAATTAGAGTCATTCTTAGTATCAGCTGCTTGCTAAAGGAAGTTTATAATAGAACCTGCAGAAGTTGCATGACCACTCTCGCATAAGTTGAAAAAGGGCACCAGGTTTCAATGGGCTAGCTTTTAAAAAGCTGAAGGAGGAATTAACAACTAGCGAGTGTTAGTATTCTCGGATTACGAATGAGATTCATTTCACCATGTGCTGACAGCAATCATGTGGCTGGTAGCATTCTAAGCCAAGAAGTGTAGTGTAAGGAACTTTCAGTTTCTTATGCTATACAGCAATTGATCAATGCTGAAAAAAATTACTGTGCCACTGAGAAGGCTCTGTTGAGCCTGATATATAATGCGATACACTTCTGATGTTATCTATAGTGTAAGAGATTTAAAGTTTTCTTCGACCGTGCAGGGTTAAAATGGCTGTTAAGTTTAAAGGATTCATCGAGTAGACTTCCATGGTGTGCATTAAAACTGAGTTGTTCTTTGAAGTGATTTACAAAGTGTGTAAGAAATGTGGTAGCACTCGTGGGCTTACTAGAAAGATTGGCACTGGGTCACGGCCTTGTGGACTGGCTGAAGGCCCAAACTGGTGATGTGGACCGCAGGCTATTCGCATCACAGGGGAAATTCGCTGTTCACAGCATCATGTTATGAAGAGAAACAATGTCTCGGCTGCAGGCTGCACTGCCGGCTGCACTGCAGAAAGAAGTATTAAATGGAGCATATAATCAGACGTTACCTAGGCATGGGGGGCATAAGACGGCAGACTGGAGAGTAGCAGAGAGTTATTGGTTGAGAACACAGAAGCAAGATGTAGATCTACGTGTAAAGAATTGTGAGCGACGAGAGCAACTTGCAGATGTAAGTCTTCAACAGGTTCCACTACAGAGGTTGCCACAGGCGTCTAAACCTGTCAAGATTACTAGAATTGGGATTCTTGCGTTTGACAGCAGTGGGAAACTGCTATTATCTAACTAGTACAGTTCATTTACTGTCGTGTGTTGAAATGATCGCTATTCCGAATCAACAGGTGGTTAACGCGGTACACGTAATGGTGAATAATTGGTTGCTGAAGTTCAGTGTCCCTGAGATGTTAATCGCTAATTAAAAAATCACCAACTTCATGTCACCTGATGAAGCAATTTTGTCACTTGATATGTATCGAAAAGCTAAGAAACAGCCCATAACATGCACTAGATAATGGAAGGAGAGCATACATTCAGCAGACGATTGGTAAAACACTGCTGTCATGTAAACAGTCATCATAGCCCGCCCGGTTGGCCGTGCTGTCTAACGCACGGCTTTCCGGGCGGGAAGGAGCGCCTGGTCCCCGGCACGATTCCGCCCGGCGGATTTGTATCGAGGTCCGGTGAACCGGCCAGTCTATGGATCGTTTTTAGGCGGTTTTCCATCTGCGTCGGCGAATGCGGGCTGGTTCCCCTTATTCCGCCTCTGTTACACTATGTCGGCGATTGCTGCGCAAACAAGTTCTCCACGTACGTGTACACCACCATTACACTACCACGCAAACATAGGGGTCACACTCGTCTGGTGTGAGACTTTCCCTGGGGGGTCCACCGGGGGTCGAGACGCACAATAACCCTGGGTTCGGTGTGGGGCGGCGGAGGGGTGGACTGCGGTAGTCGTCGTGGGGTTGTGGACTACTGCGGAGCCTCTCCGTCGCTTCTAGGTCCCCGGTTAACATACAATACAATACAATACAAACAGTCATCATAATGACAAATGTTTTCTTACCATATGTGGTGACAGCTTATAATTTGGAAACCACAACAGCTCAGGTCTGTGGCTATTGTGTTCTATATGACAGGAAAATGCTTTCATCATTTGATGTAGTCAAGCCATAGAGGGGGAAGGATGGATATTTCGTACGGAAATTCGCCAGAAATTTGAAGGAACATTGAATAAGTGAACATCAAGGCCCTTGAACATCAGGAAAGAAAGGTGTATCACAGCAGAAATAAAAAAAAAAAATCAGATAAGCCAGTTGGTAATGCTGATAAAACTTTATAGAAAGTAGTTTGTCGCTTCATACCATGGTCTGTACTAAGCTGGATGTCAAGTTCCAACTGCCTACTCATACAACTATTGCGCATGTGTGGCACCTTCATTCTTTTCAAGGTACATGAAATTCTTTACCATAGGTAGCAGGACCAACGGCGAAGAAACATAGGTGGTGAGAGGAAAAGTAAGGAGCTATAAACAGTCACACAAGCTGCATATGAAGTACCATATGCATTGAAGTCGCGGGCGCAGGCGGACAACTAGCTTGTTTTATTTGAAATGCATACTTTGTGAAGGTGCTTTGGATAATATGTGTACTTCTGCACGTACCAACATCTATCCCTAAGAAGAATGTGGGGGGAAAGATGGAGTAACTTGTACAAGCCAGATGTGAAACGCTATATGCATTAATGTTGTGTAAGCAGGGCATGTTTTATTTCAAGTATATTCTTTTTGAATGGAATTTACGTTATGCTTTATTGAGTGCGATTGTTACTTGAAGTATTAATCATCGAGTGGGCACTCTTACGTACAAAGTGCGTCAATCACAAATAATATTGTCTTCTGCGGTTCCATTGTTGTTCTACAATTGCGAGCCTGTGCCTATTCCTTCTTTGTTTGTTTCAGCTAGCACGGTGATAAGTTGTGTGTCATACGTCCAAATGAACACCAGTAATGGAAAATAATCATCGAGCTTCACGAAGTATGCATTTTAAATAAAACAAGCTAGACCGACCCCCTGCTTCCGTGAATTTAATGCATATGACATTTCATACGTAGCTTATGTGAGTTTTCCCACCTCCTTACTTGCAAGAAAATTACCTAGATTCCGAGCTAGCAACACAATCCCACAATGAGGCAGTCGCCTACGACACGAGTAGTCATGGAGTTAGCGGTTACCTGTAAGCTGATGCAACTACGCTGCGTAATGCTTACAGTCGGTCAGTATTGTGGGGTAACAGAGCGATTTAATCATTGTTTAATTAAACTGTGATTTTGCTCACACATTTTCACGTCACTAAGATAAGGACAGCTATCTTTCTATCTTTCTACGCATACATAGTACGCCACCCCACCGTCAATGTTATAATACACATCTCACCAGCTCGATAGTTAATTTAGGGTGTTCATTGGTGTTCGATACGTGTATAGGAAATATAGTATTGGTGGGAATCTTTGCTAATGGTTATATCTTGTGTTTGTAACTTTTTATTTGAAGAAATACTGTCTTGTTATGTAGAGAGTTGGAAGATCGTTCATTTTGATTTGTTTTGTTATCAGTATACATGAGGTGAAGTACTTTTTGTAGATAATTAGTTGAACAAGCATACTGTGACATAACAGGAGTTTGACACATCGTAGAATCTATGCCTGGAAGAAGGGGTACTATTCTCCAGATGGAAAGGCGTAGTCCAAATCAGCCACCGTTGGAGGCTAAAAAAAAAATTGTTCATATGGCTCTGAGCACTATGGGACATCACACACATCCATGCCCGAGGCAGTATTCGAACCTGCGACCGTAGCAGTCGCTCTGTTCCAGACTGTAGCGCCTAGAAGCGCTCGGCCAACCCGGCCGGCTCTGACGCTAAAACTAACATACAATGCGTGGGAAGTGATATTCTGGACCACAGATGCTGATGATACATGGGAATGAATAATACTCGGGAATTGCCGAGAGCAATGGCGCATGGTAATAAAACTGAAACGGATTGGCACGCTGTGCAATTGACAAAACTGGGACAGGGTCTACTGAACAACACTCAAACACAGCAAGAGCTAACAGCAGAATTGACACGGTATGTGGAAGCGGCCATTGACGTGGTGATCGGAATCTGAATGTTATACAGAAACAGCAAGGTTTGTTGGATACCATGGTAGAACAGCTAGGTTTGTTGGATACCATGGTAGCTGTAGTGAGACTCTTGTGATCACTAGCTGACAGCAAAGGGGATGCTCGAGTAGAGGTAACAAGGCTGCAGGAGGCTATCAGTATGTGCTACATGGCAAGTTGAGCCCTACACTGTCACGTCATAAACGACTGCTGGCTGGCCTGTGTGAGGCCCAGAAGGATGTACCAATTGAGTTAGAGCTCATGGTCACACCTATCGAACAAATCATGTCATTGTTTTATCACATCAAAGAAGTAGGAATCGACATAGATTGTGCTCGACTCATCATGATTAATCGACTTCAAGTAGCAAGTACCAGCACATGGTATAATGTTTCAAGTCCATCTCTAACTGGAAAAATGGGAGCCTTGGGGAAGTATCTTCAAATAAAAGAGAAGGATAATTCACAAGGAAAGGAAGATTTATGTGCTCTCATCAGTGCGACACAAGTGGTCCAGCCCGACGGGTACACGCATGGTGCAACGGTCACCAAGCAAAGCAGGAGTTAAAGGATCTCCTGGGACTAAAGCCTTATTTTAATATGCCAGGCAGACATTAGATGAACTTCCATGTACAAACCTGAAGTGGTGTTATAAACTGCAGTTAGCAAGGTCGACCTAGGAGCGTGATATGACTCTTACTGCAGGGCTGTGGTCCTTTAACAGCGCAAAGTGTAACATCTCAGGCACAACTTGTCATCCTCCGGCTACCATAAGTCGTATACATTGTTCTGCTGACCAGTTAAATAACTGAAGTACTAAGGTTCAAATATCTGTACGGTCACCCAGATTCATGTTTTCTGGGATTTCATAAAAATGCTTAAGACAAATGCCGGGATGATTCCTTTAAAAAGGCACATCCAATTTCCGCCCCCATCCTTAACCAATCCGACAATGTGCTCTATCTCTAAGGACCTCTTAGTCGACGGGACGTTAAACCACACATTGCAATCTAACTTTCACTTTTAGAGCGTCTCTAAAGCAACTCTTTGTCGATGTGAGACGGTAACGGGTCGACAGCAAATCACTACCTGTGTATTCAAATAGGGCTCGGCAGACGGCGCGACTAGAGAATGACTCCAGTCAATCGCTTACACCGCGTTGCCAACCTGTTGCCAGCGACTCTGCTCCCTCCTTGCCGAGCGATCTGTGTTGACGTCGTCTCCTCGAACACAGCTCTGTATTCTTTTAATCTGATGAACAAGAATGTTGTGGACATTAGCCTTGTACGAAAAGTCGATAAATATGTCATTTTATGCAACTAGAAACTCCCAAGCTACTACAAGAGAGATTTGACAGAGAAAGCGGAGTGTGAAATGGGAAAATAATTTCATATGCAATGTGTAGTGTACTACAAATCTATTGCTTAAAATAAAATTATCGGTACGTCAATGGAAGGAGATGTACATAAAACTGTAAATCGTACCGATAGTATTCTCCTGTGTGACTAGCTGCCCTTGTAGTACTATAAAATTACATTCTCAAGTAGCAACGACTAGTAGCAAGTCATAAATGTCCGGCACTTGTAAAAACAAATGATTTAACGAGTACAAACCATCGTCACCACGTTCCCATATACATAACCACATTCCCATACTTATACAATGACTTAGTAAATGTCATCGGATAGTGGGATACAGATGATGCAGGGGTCCTGTATGACCACCACACTCCCTCTGTGCCAGCTGCAGTTGTATAGGAGGCGTTCTGAGAAGTGTTGTACAAAGGATTTGTGTAACATGAAACGTCTTCGTGAGCTGACTCCGTTCGAATGGGGTAAGATGGTCGGTGCTTGACGAATTGAATTTCGATTTTGGCAGTGGTGAAGGAATTCACTTTCATACAATCAACCCTGTCCAAGGCGTGTCATGAAAGGTTGAATGAGGGTGTCAGTCCACAACAGACGAAATACCGGAGTGCAGCCATCGTCGATGACCGTACCCGGGCCGGCCTGAGTGGTCGAGCAGTTCTAGCCGCTACAGTCTGGAACCGCCGGACCGCTACGGTCGCAGGTTCGAATCATGCCTCGGGCATGGATGTGTGTGATGTCCTTAGGTTAGTTAGGCTTAAGTAGTTCTAAGTTCTAGGGGACTGATGACCTCAGAAGTTAAGTCCCATAGTGCTCAGAGCCATTTTTGACCGTACCGGTGACATCTGAGACGGATTGTCAATAGTGACAGAAGAGCAACCGTACAGCAAATCACGGCTCTTCCCACATAGGACGTGCTACACACGTCTCCGAGGGGACAAACCACAGGAAGAATGGTTCCATGGGTTATAGACCCGGCTCCGCACAAGAGTGCCGCTGTTAACCCAACGTCGTTGGACACAACAGCTTGCATTGATCGCCAATCACCAGAGATAGACACTGGAACAATGGCGAACATCCCATGGTCGAACGAATCAGGATTTCAACTGCACCATGTCGACGGGAGTCACTGATTGTGGTTCAAACCACACGAATCGATGGATCCCGCCTGCCAAGAAGGTGTTGTCCAAGGCGGTGGTGTCTCTTTTGTGGTCTGGAATGTTTTTTCTGGTACAGACAGGCACCCTTCTTCTTCTGGAAGGGACTTTGAATCGTCCGCGGTACGTTGTGCTGCTCTGGACCCCATCTCTACCCATTTTTGGCTTTCCAACGCCATGACGGTTCTGTTGTTTCAAGATCACGCATCGTTACATCGTTCCCACGACGCATGGGAATGGTTCCAGGAACATGCAGCCAGATTTGAACCCCATGGAGCATATCTGGGCTGTGAGGAAACGCATGGATCCTTCATCCACAAACAGACCTGAATTGGCTGCCTCTCTGCAGGAGATATGGTGTCAACTGCTTCGATACGAGTACCAGGGACTTGTAGACTCAATTTCACGGCGTCTCAATGCTGTCTGCAGGCCCAGAGGAGACCCCATGCTATATTAGGTGTTTATCCCATGACATCTGCTAAGCCAGTGTAATTCTCAAGATACGTTATTTGGTTTTTCAAAAAAGAAGTAACGATGCATTATGGTGGGACAAATCAACTACGCTAGATTATTGTGACACATATAAGCATCTATGAATTTCTATTGTCTACAGCTCCTTGACTGCTACATACAAATTGTAATTGGTATTTCTTTGGATGTAGGAACTAACCGAAAATTTTCTTCGATTTCTTCTTCGTGTGTAATAATGATGGAGAAGCACTTCTTCCTTTGAGCCTGAATCTGAACTGGGCGTATCGAGTGTAATCAAAAGAATCTCGAATGCAACAAACAGCACTCCCTCTCCTTCATGCACGCACATGGAAACTATAGTTCATTATTTCTGAGTTGCTAGGTGTGTGGAACAGCGTTGCCAGATAGTCGGCAGTTAGTTGCAGATACAGATCGCCTACCCGTTGGCTTCCTTTTCAGACGGCGTTAGGGGAGAGAAGCTCTACCTTTTCAGACACAACAAGTTCGTCTGAATGCTACCCATTTTAGACACCCAGTAACAATCGCCACCAGTAGCCTGCTATGAGGGGAAGTCCACACCAATCTACGTCTAGAAATAGGTCAATAAGCCGCTGCCGTCTGTCTCCGTCTTCACTAGTAATGGTTCTGCTATCCGCGCCAAGTTCGAATACTGCTGACTTGGTACGTTCCAACTGCCGTGTCATTTGTCGGCTGACTTTCGTCCACTGCTCGCTTCCTATCCTAGATTTCCACATCTCATGCCTGCTCTCCCCCCTCCCCCCCTAGCTATACATCCGTAAGTGCCTGTGCGGGCAACCTATTGCTGTCTGTCATTGTCTCTGCAGGAAAATGTTACTGCTTTGAGCCCCAGCCGTCCGTGCTGGGGCCCAAAGTTCGATTCTGCTCGCTTCGGTTCATCCAGCACAGAGCTGTGTACGTGTTCCTACCAGTTGACCACGATGGCACACTCCAGCTGCAGCATATCACTCTGGTTTGGATCCAGTGTCAGAGTTACACCGGAGTGCTGACCACACCACACCACACCACCTCACGTGGGGGCCGCATGCTACCTGGGACGATGCCGCCCACTGGCCGTGATAAGAGGTCGCTTGCTGATCCAAACGTGCTTCACTGACCTTGTCTGCCCTACATGTTTAGGACTTTGACCACTGCCTAGCACCATCATCGATGTATTTTTCCATGGAATAATAGATTAGGCTAAGGTTCCCTATTTTCGGATAGCTATGGAAATCTAACGATATGACTATTAAAAACCAGCTGAAATCTCCAGAAAATGACTGAAGTATGTAAAAAATTTTGATTACATATATATAAACCTTTATAGCGAAAGTCGTCAGACTATATTTCGTAATTTATGTCAAAGAAACTTGTGCATTTTGGAGATTGCAATAAAAGGGTGGCCAATTTCAGATAGCGTTGTTCTTAATTTCGGATGGGTTATTTCAAATGAAAATTCAAGATTGTATACCTATAGGAATATTGTTTTGATACAAAAAAGTAACGTTGAGATATTCCAGTTTGACTGCAGTAAGGATATAACTACATTGGGGCTATCAGTTACAGTTTTCTCATTTGTACGTCTTACACCCAAGATTTTCAGTCCCAGCACATAGCTCATGTACACTCCTGGAAATGGAAAAAAGAACACATTGACACCGGTGGGTCAGACCCACCATACTTGCTCCGGACACTGCGAGAGGGCTGTACAAGCAATGATCACACGCACGGCACAGCGGACACACCAGGAACCGCGGTGTTGGCCGTCGAATGGCGCTAGCTGCGCAGCATTTGTGCACCGCCGCCGTCAGTGTCAGCCAGTTTGCCGTGGCATACGGAGCTCCATCGCAGTCTTTAACACTGATAGCATGCCGCGACAGCGTGGACGTGAACCGTATGTGCAGTTGACGGACTTTGAGCGAGGGCGTATAGCGGGCATGCGGGGGGCCGGGTGGACGTACCGCCGAATTGCTCTCCACAGTACATCGATGTTGTCGCCAGTGGTCGGCGGAAGGTGCACGTGCCCGTCGACCTGGGACCGGACCGCAGCGACGCACGGATGCACGCCAAGACCGTAGGATCCTACGCAGTGCTATAGGGGACCGCACCGCCACTTCCCAGCAAATTAGGGACACTGTTGCTCCTGGGGTATCGGCGAGGACCATTCGCAACCGTCTCCATGAAGCTGGGCTACGGTCCCGCACACCGTTAGGCCGTCTTCCGCTCACGCCCCAACATCGTGCAGCCCGCCTCCAGTGGTGTCGCGACAGGCGTGAATGGAGGGACGAATGGAGACGTGTCATCTTCAGCGATGAGAGTCGCTTCTGCCTTGGTGCCAATGATGGTCGTATGCGTGTTTGGCGCCGTGCAGGTGAGCGCCACAATCAGGACTGCATACGACCGAGGCACACAGGGCCAACACCCGGCATCATGGTGTGGGGAGCGATCTCCTACACTGGCCGTACACCACTGGTGATCGTCGAGGGGACACTGAATAGTGCACGGTACATCCAAACCGTCATCGAACCCATCGTTCTACCATTCCTAGACCGGCAAGGGAACTTGCTGTTCCAGCAGGACAATGCACGTCCGCATGTATCCCGTGCCACCCAACGTGCTCTAGAAGGTGTAAGTCAACTACCCTGGCCAGCAAGATCTCCGGATCTGTCCCCCATGAGCATGTTTGGGACTGGATGAAGCGTCGTCTCACGCGGTCTGCACGTCCAGCACGAACGCTGGTCCAACTGGGGCGCCAGGTGGAAATGGCATGGCAAGCCGTTCCACAGGACTACATCCAGCATCTCTACGATCGTCTCCATGGGAGAATAGCAGCCTGCATTGCTGCGAAAGGTGGATATACACTGTACTAGTGCCGACATTGTGCATGGTCTGTTGCCTGTGTCTATGTGCCTGTGGTTCTGTCAGTGTGATCATGTGATGTATCTGACCCCAGGAATGTGTCAATAAAGTTTCCCCTTCCTGGGACAATGAATTCACGGTGTTCTTATTTCAATTTCCAGGAGTGTAACTAAACATCCTAAACACCTTATCCAATTTTCTCCAGATATATTTTCCTGCTTGGGACAAAGCAACAGATGAATTCCTCATCTGCGCTGTCTTCAACAAGCGTCGAGACAAGGAAAACAGAACTTACGGAATCCTCAGCAGATGATAACTCACACGTCCATTTTCTTTGCCGCCTACTCATTTTAGCCATCTCTGTGTTATTCTGGCTGGTTTGGGTGCTTTCATGTTTTGCCCTTTTTGAACACACTTCTAGTTCTTCTCAAATTGTGGTCTTGCATTTTAGCTTGTCTTGAGCTGAAGGCTCTTCCTAAAACATATTTTCGGCCTGTATTAGTGCCCAGTTTCTCTTCCAAGATTCCTGCCTTTACGTGATCCAAAAGTGATGGTTTTGGCACTTGAAGAAACTTTAGATGCCTTTAAGAATCCGATTTCCTTATTTCTAAAGGCTTCTATTGCCTTCTGCAAATTTTCCTGTGCCCTTTGTTCTCTTCTCAGCCATGTCCTTAAAATAAATAGAAAGTGAAGTTTAGAAAGGATTGCATTTATCATATGGTCGAAATTAGGCATCCTAGTTTTATCCGAAATTACCCACTTGTACTGCTTGACAAACATCTTCATTCATCCCCATTACGGTTGGAGAAAGGCAATGGCAAACCACCTCCGCTGCGGTGCGGGTCTCCCGCATCGTTCCCTACGCTCCTCTTGAGTATGGGACCTCATCATCATCATCATCATCATCATCATCATCACTACTTGACAAAGTATCAAAACATGTAATGATTTATTGGATATAAAAGCTACTCACAGGTTTGATTAAAAATGATACATTACCAATAAGTAAGTCTAAAATATCCAACTACCTAGCATGTAGCTGTGATGCTTATTTGTGTCTACAGAATATTTCATTCGAAGGTGAGATAAAAACGCAAAAATCTACTGCGAGCATAGAATGCGAATGACGCGATAGGCAGTTAGCAGGACGCTAAAATGGCGGAAGCATAATGATTTCAGCTACTATACGCATAGGCAGCACTGCCAGGGAGCAAATATCCACCTGTTCAGAATTAGGTTACCATCTAACAAATGGGACACTTTGTCCTATGTCAAAATACTGTTTTTATAACGAGACTTCGGGCGTCTACCTTGTACCTACTCAACACACTGCTAAAACAGTGCGTAGGGTGATGAACTGCAGGTTTCCTGAGCAATGGCCGCCCAGATCCTCACCCACCAAAGAGAGCATTCTCTCCCCGCCCCTTACAATATGCTAAAGTGCTGAACAGGGACACGGACAAATGAATTTACTGGCGAACAATGAACTGTGATAGTCAACGTTCATAGAGACTGCAACACCACCAGTTGCCCTCTCCCGTCTGGAGCCGCGCAACCGCTACGGTCGCAGGTTCGAATCCTGCCTCGGACATGGATGTGTGTGATGTCCTTAGGTTAGCTAGGTTTAAGTAGTTCTAGGTCATAGGGGACTGATGACCTCAGAAGTTAAGTCCCATAGTGCTGTCCGGAGCCGCGCTGCTGCTACGGTCGCAGGTTCGAATCCTGCCTCGGGCATGGATGTGTGTGATGTCGTTAGGTTAGTTAGGTTTAAGTAGTTCTAAGTTCTAGGGGACTGATGACCACCGCAGTTGAGTCCCATAGTGCTCAGAGCCAGCCCATAGTGCTCAGAGCCATTTGAATCATTTTTTTTGCCCTCTCCCCACTGCAGTCGTCCTTTCTGAGGAGGCTACAACTCTAGACTGTAGACAAAGAAAAACTAATCTTCCCTCTGCTACAATGCTACATCTCTCCACATTATTCCTGACTACGTTTCATTGCAGTCTGCGACATCTTTATTGGCAATATTTTTCTTTGTTTTTCGTTTTCTGGTTAGCTGATGAACCGATAGTGATCCAAGATTTAGGCATGAAGCTAACTGATTCTATTAGGGGAACGGCACCAACCATACACACTACCTTGAGAGCAACGTTTGACATGTCGCATACATCGAATTCGCTATGGTGTAAGAATTCCCGCTAAGGCTTTCCGAACCTGACACTGTTTTTTGCCTAAGGTTTGCAGTTTACAGCTTGATGACATGTGAAATATTTCATTGTCTTCCCGTATCTGCCTGGAAGTGCCTTATTCGATGGTACAGTGAGACAATCACACCGCAAGTTTTTTTCCTTGGATTTCATCGATGGGGATATATTTTAAACTGCAAATGAATTTACGATTACAGATGTTTAAAACCTTACAAATAATTGCGAATTTTTCCTTGTTCTGTTAGGCAGACAGATGAGCACTCGCTGCTACAAAGGGTGCGTACACGCAGTAGTGACAGACCACAGAAAGCATTTCCCCAGAAATTCCATTTTTCGTGCATGCGTTTGCTTGCAGAAATGTTGATATCGCTACAAGACATGTTTCACTACCAAACGGATATAGTGACTGAAGCTGCTGCAACACACGACAAAATTAAGTATAGATAAAGGTAAGATCTTCTCAGATGACATCCTTTGCGATTCCTCTGCCAGCCATATTTCTGTGATGCAGTATATATTGCGTTGCAGTGCATTGGTTTTTGATATAGCGATATTCTTGGTGGAGTTTTATACGAAGATGCTAGGTTTAGAAGTATGACTTCCTGACGCGCACAGCTACCCTGTTACACGTTTTGACACTTTGGAAATTTGTACTCAATTTATCAGCAATTAGACACTAGCGGTGCCTAAGTCCCACACCTGAGCCGGACCAATGTGGATGTGCGGAAGATGTCGCAAATTGTCCCGCTTAAATCTGTTCCACGTCAACCCTATCGGCATAAAGAGCATCTTCAGTTCAATAGTCTTCCTACAGATATTTGTGCCACATTAACAATTCGAGTGTTCGAACCAAGACACACTTTCTCTACGACACATAGCCTTTCACCAAAGCAAAAAGCTGTGGTCAGTGAAGCATACCCAGAACAGACAGAAAGGATATCACGGCGGTGGGGAACGCCCAGCTCAAGAATTACAAATTCACAAAACCTTACTCCTATCTGTGAGGAAGATCGTTTGATTTAACAGCACTTCGTCAACGTGCATATCAGTTTCGCTACTTGTCAGCAGATTTTCATTTTCGGACGTGAGTAACACGAAGACGTACGGCACAATAACAGGAGAAAGGAAGAACCACAAGAACCATAAGAATGACAGACGGATAACAAACACCACAGTGGACAAAACAGGACAAGAAAACCACAGAGAGTTCCAAGAAACAGGGAGAAGAGATTAAAAACAAGAAAGCATATTACCATGGCTGGCTGACCAGCCACTTTGCAACACATTAAAACCTCCACCCTAAAAGGCCTAGGGTGGAGGACGCAGAGTGACAAAGGGCATGCACTAAAACCTAGATCAAATGATAAAATCCACCCTCACGAATAAAATGTAAAACTAAAGCTGCCGTTGAGGCATTGTCGCCCAACACTGAAGGTAGGGTGCTGAAAAAGTTAAAAGTCTAACGCAGAGCGGCTAAAAGTGGGCAGTCCAGCAAGTGGTGGACGGCTGTCATTTGGGAGCCACAGCGACATTGAGGTTGGTCCTTGCGACGGAGGAGGTAACCATGCGTTAGTCACGTATGGCCAGTGGGGAGTCGACAAAGAACAACTGATTCCCTGAGAGAAGCCCGCAGGGACACTTCCACACATTCACAGTCTCCTTAATAACATGCAGTTTGATGTGCATACTGTTATGACACTCGGTCTCCCAAGGCCGAAAAGCCTTGCAGCGTAAAACAGAACACAAGTCAGTTTCATAGATGCCAATCTCCAGAAGCGGATTCCGCGTAGCCTGTTTGTCCAGCCTGTCAGCAAGTTCTTTGCCTGTTATCCCGACGTGTCCCGGGGTACACACAAACACCACTGAACGACTGGACCGTTCCAGGGCAGAGGTGGACTCCTGGATGTTCGCTACCAAAGGACAGCGAGGGTAGCACTGCCGACAGGTTGTAAGCTACTCAGGGAGTCAGAACAGAGAAGAGACGACTAACCAGAACCAGAAGTCCTGAAGTGCACGAGATATGGCCACAAGCTCTGCAGTGAACACATTGCAGCCAGCGGGCAAGGAATGCTGTTCAGTATGGCCTCTGTGGACATAGACGAAGCCAACATTACCATCATCCATGGAGCCGTCGGTGTAAACAGCTTCAGAGCACCGGAACACGTCAAAAATCGAGAGGAAGTAACAGCGGAGAGCGGCGGGGTTAACAGAGTCCTTAGAACCATGTAAAAGTTCCAGACAAAGCTTTAGACGAGGTGTACACCAAGGAGGTGTACGTGAATGGACCTGAAGTAGAGGCGTTAAAGGGAACGACTCCAGTTCGGAGAGAAGGGATCGCACGTGAAACGTAATTGTGAGCCCTGACCTGGTCCGCCAATGCGGGGGATGATCTGCTGTAGGTGGGAAATGGAGACGTTAATTCGGATGCTCAGGAGAACTACAAATTTGTGTAACATAAATGGCGAGCAGTTGCGCCGTCCTCGCTCTAAAAGCTCCCATCGCTAGGCGAACGCCACAGTGGTGCACTGGGTCGAGTTAATGCAACGTTGAGGACGCCGCCGAACCGTAAACCAACTCCCATAGTCAAAGCGGGATTTAACAAGGGCTCTATAAAGCTGCAGCAGCATAGAGTGATTGCCCCTCAGTTGGTGTTACTCACGCAGTGGGGAGCATTGAGGTGCTGCCAGCACTCCCGCTTAAGCTGACGAATGTGAGGTAGCAAAGTCAATTGTGTGTCGAAAACTAGTCCTACTAATCAATACGTCTCCACTACAGTGAGTGAAGTGCTTGACACACGACTTCGTAGCTGAAAACTGGAAGCCATGGGTTACAGCCCATGACTGCACCTTGTGAATGGCACCTTGTAGGCGCCGCTCAGCATCACCGCTACGGGAGGAGTAATACTGAATATAGAAGTCATCCACATACAGAGAAGAGGAGACCGACGGCCCTACAGCTGCTACTATGCCATTGATGGCCACTAAAAATAGAGGTACAGTCAATACGGTGCCCTGCGGAACGCCATTCTCCTGAATATGGGGGGAACTATGGGAGGCAACAACTTGGAGATAGAAAGTACGGAGCGACAGGAAGTTTTGGATAAAAATCGGGAGCGAGCCCCAAAGATGGCACGGATATGATGTCGCTATGTCCTGTCATATGCTTTATGAAAGTTAAAAAATATGGCAACCCGATGTTGAAGTCTGGAAAAGGCTGTTCAGATGGCAGGCTCGAGGGACACAAGATTATCAGTGGTAGAGCGAACTTGGCAGAAGCCGTTCTGACATGGAGCCACACACCACACTTTCCACAGAGAACGTTGGTGAGGCTGAAGGACCGACAGCTATCCACATCAAGCGGATTTTTACCGGTTTTTAGCACCAGAATGATGGTGTTCTCTCGCTGTTGCGATAGAAAGATCTCATCGTTCCAGATCCGGTTGAAGATGACGGGGAGATACCGCTTGTAGTCAAATGAGAGATGTTTAATCATCTGACTATGGATCCGATCTGGGCCAGAAGCTCTGTAGGGGCAATTTTCAAGGGCACTGAGGAGTCCCCACTCTGTAAAAGGGGCGTTATAGGGTTCACTGTGTCCTGTAGTGAACGAGAGGACTTTCCTCTCCATCCGCCGTTTAAGGCTACGAAAGACTGGGGCGGTAGTTCACCGATGCAGAAGCTCGAGCATAATGCTCAGAAAAGTGCTCGACAGTCGCGTTTGCGTCGGAAGAGAGCACGCCAGGGGGACCTGTTGGGGTCTGGTACCCAAAAAGACGTTTTATCGTCGTCCAGACGAGGAAGGTGACGTATGGCACTCAATGGTCGACCTCTCCCAACACTCCTGTGTCTGTCGTTGTAAAAGGACGTGAATGCGGACATGGAGCTGCTTAAAGGCTGTTAGGTGCTCCAGGGAAGGGTGCCGCTTATGTCGCTGTAGAGCTCGCCGTCGCTCTTTAATTGCCTCAGCGATTTTTGGCGACCACCAAGGGACTGTCATTCGCCAGAGGCACCCTAGAGAACGAGGGATAGCGTTTTCCACCGCAGAAATTATCGTTGTAGTGACATAATCACAACATCGATGGCACCACGTAGGGTAGATACCACGGTGACAGCAGAGGTGAAGGCTACCCAGTCTGCCTTGTTTGAAGCCTGTCTGGGTAGCTGTCTGTGGGAATGAAGCCAGGGGAGTGATAGGAAGATGGGTAAGTGGTCATTATCACACAGGTCGTTATGTGCTCTCCAGTGGATAGATGGATGGAGTCCTGGGCTGCAGATTCATAAATCAATGGACGAGTAACTATCATGAGCTACACTGGAATGTGTGGCGGCCCCAGTATTTAAGAGGCAGAGGTCGAGTTGGGACAGTAAATATTCGACATCTGTGTCACAGCCAGTATGCATGGTGCTGCCTGGCAAGAGATTATGGGTGTTAAAATCTTCCAAAAGTAGGAAAGGTTTAAGGAGTTGATCAATCAGTGCAGCCAATACGTTCAGGGGTACTGCACCATCTCGAGGGAGATATACATTGCAGATAGTTATTTCCTATGTCGTCCGTATCCTGACAGCCACAGCTTCAAGAGTAGTTTGAAGGGGCACAGGTTCACTACACACCGAGTTCGTCGCATAAACGCAAACTCCATCTGACACTCTGTTGTATTCGCTACGGTTCTGGAAATATCCCATGTAGCCACGAAGGGCAGGATTGCACATTGCTGGGAACCAGGTTTCCTGGAGGGCAATACAGAAAGCAGGTTAAAGCTTAACAGTTGCCTAGCTCAACCAGGTGGTGGAGAAAACCGCCGAAATTTCATTGGAGGATGTCATGGTCGTGAGACTGGGAAGGAATGAAACACTCAATGAGGTAGTCTATGCCTCAGGATCACCTACTGCTACCGACTTATTTCCTGAACGGGCTATATCCATTGTGTCTGAGGGTGTGGCGAGGTCCAGGTCCTCAGCAGACGCCAGAATTTTCAGTTCAGCCTCAGACGCAGAGCTTGTAGGCGATGGTGGTGTGGGTGCCACTGTAGTTCCCTTGGTCTTGGGGGTCTTCTTTCTGGTTTTCTCTCGCTGATCCTTGGGTTTCTCTGGCTGGGACGGCTTCAATGATTCAGTCTCCAGGACTGAGGATGATCGTGAAGCCCTGTGACCAGCTGATTTTGGACACTTCAGCCACTGGCTGGTGTCTCTCACTAGAGGAAGCCTGGGAAGGAAGGACCTCTTCCTAGGGAGAGGAGTTAAAGAAGACTTGAGCTTCTCTGGCTGACAATTGGGGACTGATATCCCCTATGGTTGAGGGGACAGTGCTCCTGAGGTAGGTGGTGCTGGAGCTACAGGGAGGGAAGTCCCCCTTCCCCCCCCCCCCCCCCATCAAGGGGGAAGGTGTAGTCTTCCGGCTCTGAGAGCAACCTGGAGCTCACGGAACTGATAGGGCTACAACTGTTCTTGTAGCGGCAGCATAAGAGGAGGTCATAGCCACAGGATTCAAATTTCCTCTTGGCCTCAGTGTAGGTCAGTCGGTCCAGGGTCTTGTACTCCATGATTTTTCTTTCTCGCCGTAAAATCCTGCAGTCTGATGAGCAAGGGGAATGATGCTCTTGGCAGTTGACACAGATGGGAGGCGGGGCACATGGAGTATTGGGATAGGATGGACGTTCACAATCTCAACATGTGATGCTGGAAGTACAGTGCGACGACGTATGGGCGAACTTCCAGCACTTAAAGCACTGCATGGGGGGGAGGGATATATGGCTTGACATCACAGTGGTAGACCATTTCCTTGATCTCAGGTAATGTGTCACTCTCTAAGGCCAAGATGAAGGCATCGGTGACACCCTGATTATCCCACAGGCCCC
Organism: Schistocerca serialis cubense; assembly: GCF_023864345.2. NCBI lineage: Eukaryota > Metazoa > Arthropoda > Insecta > Orthoptera > Acrididae > Schistocerca > Schistocerca serialis. Next base: position 512,188,945 of record NC_064642.1, on the reverse strand, counting down.
AGTGGATGTCCCAGACAAAATGAACTCCTTGTCACTCTAAGATGGAGTGCAGACCGCAAAAGAAGGCCCCTGTAGAATATAATACCCTGGACCATATTTAAGCATTTATGAGGCGTGATGGTAAGCGAGTAATGCCTGTGACTGGGCAGCAGATGCTGTTTTTATCAAGACTGACCCTGACCGCAATTTGAGCAAGTCCTCCACCTCCCAAAACTTGTCCTCTAAATGCACTACAAAAAAAAAAAAAAAACCTAAGGCTTCATCAAGACAAAGGGGTCCCTATCAGCTGTCGCACATACAAGGTACAGGGGCGAATAAAGTTTACTGCCATCCTTAGCCTGGCGTTCCTCCTATGGTGTGGCCAGGGAGAGCAATGATTTAGTATCATACTTCCTTGCATTGTACTGAGACTTGGAACGATTAGAGACTGCTGGCGTTTGACCACCAGCAAGTGTTAACGTGGTACACTTCATCGCAGATCATCTGCCCTGATGTCACCCACTCCAACCAGGGGCCCTCCCCATGGACGCCACCCAACTGCAGCAAAGGCCACCTGTCAGGATGGCCATTGCTGGGAGTCCCTATGCCCAAGGGTGATGGGCATCTGCTCCTTGGCATACGTGGGGAGTTAACGGCGCAGAAATCAGCAGAGCGATCCTTGTGTAGTTAGGGGGCTACAACCAACAGGGTACATGGCGGCTCCACCACAGCGGACTGGCTACTGTGCTGGATATGAGGTGTACGGAATTCCATGGCCCTCATCGGCGCAGAAAACGACACTGCATTGTGGGTGGAGGAAAACGCATCCAGGAAGGTGTCCTCGCTCAAGAGATGGAGGATGAGCGGGACTGCAATGCCAAGACGAGAAAGTGGGCTAAAAATCTCAATGCAAGATGGACATGATGCACCATGCAAGGCGCTCTTCCACAATTCGCTTGCTCTTCGGGAAAATTTTGAAAAATGAAGGTCAAAACCTACAGAGGGCCATCACAAAGACCGGAAGGTGTGAGATTCCTTTTAATCGCCTCTTACGACAGACAGGAATACCTCGAGCTTATTCTAACCCCTGGACCCGCAGGGGGGCAACGTTAGCAGTTCCACCAGACAGCAACAATTAAACATTTTAGGTTTATGTGTTGTAGTTACAAAACTTTTTAAAAAGTTAACCGTTATTCGACGTAGCAATAGATGTCGCCGTGGTCACCACTAGTAGCTTTCAATTTGAGATTTTGATGATGACCAATGAAGACCAGACAGCAAGAATTAAACGTTTTAGGTTTATACGTTGCAGTTACAAAATTTTTTAAAACGTTAACAGTTATTCGATGTAGCAATAGTTGTCGCCGTGTTCACCACTAGTAACTTTCAATTTCAGATTTTGATGATGACCAATGAAGACCGGCAATGTTGAAACTATGAGGGTTGGAACTTAAATAGTGGCAACTATTCGTTCACAACCGATACGAAAGAGTTACATGTTTGCACTTGTTACTGTCGTTCAAAGTAGTCACCAGTATTGTGAAGAACCTGTTGCCAGCGATGTGGACGGCATAGTATACCGTTAGCAGAGCTTGTTCAGTTGATGGTGCGAATGGAGCGGTCTACTACCTACCGAATCTGTGGAATAGTTCTGAAGCAAATGGCACGAAGTGGTTCCTTCATCTTTGGAATCAAATCAAAGTCACAAGGACTTAAGTCCGGGGAGTATGGTGGATGGTATCGTACTTCCCAGTCCCATCGACAGAACTGAGCAGCCAGAGCACTGTATGCGCCTGCGCTTTGTCATAAAAAGTGATGGGTGGGCTGCGCATAAAGTGTCGCTGCTTCTTTCGCAAAGGTGGTCGCAGGCGATGCTCCAAAAACGAACAGTAATACTGTGCATTGACGATCTGCCGTGGAGGAACGTAATGTGTTAGGATAACACCACCACAGTCGTACACGAGAATCACCATAACTTTAGACCGCTCCATTTGCACCATCAACAGAGCAGACTCTGCTAACGGTATATTACGCCTTCCACATCGCTGACAACGGGCTCTACACAACGCTGGTGACTACTTTGAAGTGCAGTAACAGATGCTAACATGTAACTCTTTTGTATCGGTTGAAATAAATAGTTGCCAATATTTAAGTTCAAACCTTCGTATGAACCGTTTGGTGACTGTCAAATGAAAATAAAGTTTCAACATTCTAGTTTGTCACTTTCTGCAACACCGAAATGTCGTTTTTTTTGTAAGATTGAATAATAATTTTGTGATAATTTGATAGATAAGGCATGAGATCGCACAATATTTCTCGATAAGAATAGACACTCAGTTACCACTATATGAACTGCGTACGGTCTCTTGAATCGTGTATGATGATTCTGTAAGTTGTTACTCGTACTGATGAGAGGAAAGTTTTGTTCTAGAGGGTACCGTTTGGTGACTGTCAAATGAAAATAAAGTTTCAACATCCTAGTTTGTCACTTTCTGCAACACCGAAATGTCGTTTTTTTTCTTTTTTTTGTAAGACTGAACAATAATTTTGTGATAATTTGATAGATAAGGCATGAAATCGCACAATATTGCTCGATAAGAATACTATATGAACTGCATACGGTCTTTTGAATCGTGTATGATGATTCTGTAAGTTGTTAATCGTTCTGATCAGAGGAAAGTTTTGTTCTAGAGGGTCTTTTACTCACAGTGACTTACTGATCTCTGTCGCTTACAGAAGAGAAATGGATGTTTTAAACTATGTTCTGATGATTAGCACAATGAAGTTGGGGAATATGTGGATCCTATCCCTTGAAGGTGTCTTGAGACTGAATCAAATCCTTGTGATGGACGCTACAATGTTTACAGCGTGTTCAACTGTCACATCACTTTCGTCAGGATATGGGTGAGAATGGAGAGATATATTACAAATTATAGTACAATACCGTCCGGCTTTTCACATCCTTCGTTCCATGACAATAATGACCTGGCCTTGTTTTGGGGATGTGGTCGGATACGTAAAAATCATGGTTAAAGAGGTTTCTATGGTGCACTGCGTCCATAGCGATGAAGGCTAAGCATTCTTTCTGTGGTAAGTATTTTGATGAGGTGGTACCTAAAGAAAGGGCACCACAGCTCCGCACCGCAGCCGCCCAACCCCCTTCATTATTTTCGTGAGATGGACATGGTTGGCTCTTTTTGCATTGTAGGAAGCTAATAGGATTAGGTTTTCCTTCAATCCTAGATCCGCTTGCAGATACGCATAAGGGAAAGTGCTGCCCATCTATGTCAGATTAGTTATTTTGGACCTTTTAATGAATATCTTAACTGGATATGCCACTAAATTTGCTCAGTTGTCACGCATATGTAGTTAATTGTTGAATTTTTCGTTTGGGGTGCAAACTAACTTAATTCCGGAGTGCTTTTCTCCCGGTGTTGCTGATAGTAAGGAAACGCTCCGTTGCCGCGCGATGTCTGTTCAGCAGAACAGAAGAACGGTAGTTTACTGGAGATGCTCTTGTAAGTCTGTAAGTTCTTGAATGTTTGATGCTCTAGAGGTAGGACTATCAACGGCATACGTTAGTTTGCAACTGTAACCGAACATGGGAAAGAGTTTCCAGTATTTCCATAGAGAAGACATACAATCGATGGTGCTGTAGAGAAACAACTGAAAGATTTGAAAGTAAATAAATCACGAGGTCCGGAGGGAACCCCAGTTAGGTTTTACAAGGAGTGCTCTAAGGAATTGTCCCGTTACCTATCCTCCATTTATCGCGAATTTCTCTCCCAGCACAATGTCTCAAATGACTAGAAAAAAGCGCAGGTGACTCCAATATATAAGAATAACAAATTACACACAGTACGTCTAACTTGCTGCAGAATGCTTGAACATATTCTCAGTTAGAATATATTAGACCTTCTTGAGACTGAGAAGCTTAAGCCCACGACTCAGCATCATTTTAGAAGGCATCGCTCATGGCATACTCAGCTTGCCCTTTTCTCACATGATAAGCTGCGAACTGTGGATGAAGAGCAACAGGTAGATTCTGTATTTTACGGAAAGCATTTGATACGGTGCCCCATTGCAGGCTGATAATGAAGGACAAGGATATGGAATAAGTTCACAGATATATGAGTGGGTTGAGGACTTCTTATGATGAAACTCGGTATGTCGTCCTCGACGGCGAGTGTTCATCGGAGAAAAGACTATTCAGGAGAGCCCCAGGGAAGTGTGAGAGGACCGCTGTTGTTTTCTGTGTACCTAAATCACTTGGCGGACTGGGTGCCCAGCAATCTGCGCTTGTTTGCAGATGATGCTGTGATGTGCGGTAAGATATCGAAGTTGAGTGACTGTAGGAAGATGCATAACGACTTAGACAAAACTGTCAGTTAGTGTGATGAATGGCAGCTAGCTCTAAGTCTGGAAAAATTTAAGTTAATGCAGATGAGTTGGAAGAACAGACCTTTAATGTTCGGATACAGTATCACTAGTGTCGTGCTCGGCACAGTCAAGTTATCTGGGCGTAACGTTGCAAGCCGATCTGAGACGGAACGAGCACGTGAAAACTGTGGTAAGGAAGGCAAGTGGTCGCGACTTCTGTTTATTGGGAGAATTTTAGGAAAGAGTGGTTCAGCTGTAAAGGAGACTCCATATAGGATGCTAGTACGACCTATTCTTGAGTACTGCTCGAGTGTTTGGGATCTGTACCCGGTCGGATTCAAGGAAGACATCCAAGCAATTCAGCGATGGGCTGCTATATTTTTTATCGCTAGGTTTGAACAACACTTAAGTTTTATGAAGATTCCTCAGGAACTCAAACTGGAATTCCTGGAACGAAGGCGACGTTCATTTCGAGAAGCACTGCTGAGAAAATTTACAGAACCGGCATCTGAAGCTGATTACCAAACGATTACTCTACCGCCAACATACATTGAGCGTAAGGCCAGTGAAGACAAAATACAAGAAATTAGGACTCATATGGGAGTGTATAGACAGTCATTCTTCCCTCGCTCTGTTTGCGAGTAGAACAGGAAAGGAAATGACAAATTACAGGCCAGTACGTCTAACTTGCTGCAGAATGCTTGAACATATTCTCTGTTCGAATATATTAGATCTTCTTGAGACTGAGAAGCTTATGCCCACGACTCAGCATCATTTTACATGGCATCGCTCATGGCATACTCAGCTTGCCCGTTTCTCACATGATAAACTGCGAACTATGGATGAAGAGCAACATATCATGTCGTTTTTGGAAACCCAGAATCTACTCTGTAGGAATCAACATGGATTCCGGAAACAGCGATCGTGTGAGACCCAACTCACTTTATTTGTTCATGAGACCCAGAAAATATTAGGTACAGGCTCCCAGGTAGATGCTATTTTCCTTGACTTCAGGAAGGCGTTCGATACAGTTCCGCACTGTCGCCTGATAAACAAAGTGAGAGCCTACGGAATATCAGACCAGCTGTGTGGCTGGATTGAAGAGTTTTTAGCAAACAGAACACAGCATGTTGTTATCAATGGAGAGACGTCTACAGACGTTAAAGTAACCTCTGGCATGCCACAGGGGAGTGTTGTGGGACCATTACTTTTCACAATATATATAAATGGCCTAGTAGATAGTGTCGGAAGTTCCATGCGGCTTTTCGCGGATGATGCTGTAGTATACAGAGAAGTTGCAGTATTAGAAAATTGTAGCGAAATGCAGAAAGATCTGCAGCGGATAGGCACTTGGTGCAGGGAGTGGCAACTGACCCTTAACATAGACAAATGTAATGTATTGCGAATACATAGAAAGAAGGATCCTTTATTGTATGATTATATGATAGCGGAACAAACACTGGTAACAGTTACTTCTGTAAAATATCTGGGAGTATGCATGCGGAACGATTTGAAGTGGAATGATCATATAAAATTAATTGTTGGTAAGGCGGGTGCCAGGTTGAGATTAATTGGGAGAGTCCTTAGAAAATGTAGTCCATCAACAAGGGAGGTGGCTTACAAAACACTCGTTCGACCTATACTTGAGTATTGTTCATCAGTGTGGGATCCGTACCAGATCGGGTTGACGGAGGAGATAGAGAAGATCCAAAGAAGAGCGGCGCGTTTCGTTACAGGGTTATTTGGTAAGCGTGATAGCGTTACGGAGATGTTTAGCAAACTCAAGTGGCAGACTCTGCAAGAGAGGCGCTCTGCAACGCGGTGTAGCTTGCTCGCCAGGTTTAGAGAGGGTGCGTTTCTGGATGAGGTATCGAATATATTGCTTCCCCCTACTTATACCTCCCGAGGAGATCACGAATGTAAAATTAGAGAGATTCGAGCGCGTACGGAGGCTTCCAGACAGTCGTTCTTCCCGCGAACCATACGCGACCGGAACAGAAAAGGGAGGTACTGACCGTGGCACGTAAAGTGCCCTCCGTCACACACCGTTGGGTGGCTTGCGGAGTATAAATGTAGATGCAGACGTAGATGTAGACTAGCAATAGTACTGTGTGCCCTTCGCCACGCAGCGTATCTATGGAGATGTAGAAGTTATCGTTCCGTTGTAATTTTAACGTATCAGTGCGATATTTTGCGTAATTTTCTAATTGACAACTATATCTGCATGATAATGAGATTCCACCGTAACCTGACTGACATTAAACGACGGTCGATGCAGGTTGAGCGATGTGGTCAGACGTGCGTCCCATCGAGTATGGTTAGGGCGTGGAGAACGGTATACCTAAGCGTAGCCTCGGAAGGTGCTCCGATGTGGGCATGCCAAGGTCAGGCCTGAGTGATACGCCTGACTCAGGAATTGTGCTGCCGCGGTAACTAAAGTCGTATGAATTCCCACCATCGCCTTAGCGCAGCCAGCTAAAGTACACTTCACAGCACTCAATGTGGCAGTGATTTAAATTTGAAGTATCCGCCATGTTAAGCTGGAGGCCCGCACCCTATGGGATGTACAGATATGCGTATAAAAGTGAATAACATTTATGAGTTTAGCAGAAGGATTAACATCTTTTTGACATTCAGCCTAAGGATGCACTCTCTAAAAACAGGCAAGAATACTGCCCCGGGTCACTGTAGACCTAATAAAGGCATTTCACTTCTTCATGTGCAGTCAAGAGCGGTGTGCAGATGTAACATAATTAATTCGAAGCTCAGTGCCGTAGTAGTCGGCCTATTAGTCAAGTACATGGCGACAAGATAAATGTAACTTTTTTACACTACTCCGTTATTTTGTTTAATCTGTAGTAATCACTAACTTACTAGAATGAGCTGTTCATGACTCTATTAACATATTTTTGGCACTCTAAACAATATGACTTCTTAACCAATTAATATTTCCTCCAAGAGCTGACAAGTGCGGGAATTATCGCACAATCAGCTTAAAAGCTCATTCATACAAGTTTCAGACAAGAATAATATACAGAACAATGGAAAAGAAAATTGATGTGTGTTGCATGACGATCAGCTTTGGCTTTAGGAAAAGTAAAGGCCCCAAAGAGTTTGACGTTTCGGTTGATAAAGGAAATTAGACTGAAGAGAAATCGAGACACGGTCACGAGATTTGTCAACCTAGAAAAAGCGTTCGACAATGTAAAATGCTGCAAGATGTTCGAAATTCTGAGAAAAATAGGAATAAACTTAGTGAGAGACGGGTGGCATGCAATATGTACAAGAGCCAGAAGGAAACAATAAGCCAAGAATACCAAGAAGGAAGTGCTCGAATGGAAAAGGATGTAAGGCAGGAAAGTAATGTTTCGCCGCTACTGTTCAATCCTTACACCGACGAGACAATGACGGTAATGAAAGAAAGGTTTAGAAGAAAGGTTCAAGAGTGAAATTAAAATTCGACGTGAAAGGATATCAATGATAAGATACACTGATGACATCGCTAGTCTCTTTGAAACTAAAGAAGAATTACAGGATTTTTTTGAATGGACTGAAGACTCTCATAAGTGCAAAATATGGAGTAAATCGAAGAAAGAGGAAAATAAGGAGAAGTAGCAAAAATGAGAACAGCGAGAAACTAAACATCGGGATTGGTGATCACGAGGTAGATGAATTTGTCAGCAAAATAGCCCATGACATACGGAACATGGGGGACATCAAAAACAGGCTGAAGCTGGCGATAAGAGCACTCCTGGCCAAAAGAAATTGCTAGGCCTTAATTTGAGGAAAAATTTCTGTCAATGTCACTGAGTCATTGAATGTGGGAGAAACGGAAAGGAAGAGAGTCGTAGCATCTGACATTTGGTACCAAAGAAGAATTTTGAAAATTAGGTGGATTGATAACGGAAGGGATGAAGAGGTTTTCCGTAGAATCTGGGATGAAAGGAATAAATGGAAAACACTGACAAGAAGAAGGGACAGGATATCAGTTAAGTGGAGTTTGCAGGGCCTATGCGGGCGATGTTAAATTAGCCTACTTTATGTACCTTTACTTCTGGTAACAATGAAGATAGCACTACAATTTTAAAGGTATCTTAGCCGTGTTGCTTATGTCTACTGAACCAGAGTTAGGAGATGAGGTACAAAAGAAGGAGAGATATATATGTATTTTCAATTACGCAGTTTTTTATTACAAATAATTGTGCATATAATGCCCTAGACGTCTACCTATTCAAATTATTGCTATGGTTGTGCTGCAGTAGATGCAGTATAGTATATTGAAATAGGTGCCAAAATATCATAGAGCTATCACAAGTAGTTTTTGATATAAAGGAACATACAGCATAAGATATGTCACTTTGAGAAAATAACATTTAAAGTTTAAAATGATAAAAATTGACTTGTAATTTTAAATTAAGTCTGAAAAGCACCCAGCAGTGTAGTCAGTATCATCTTTGGCAACTTCATTCTCTAAAAGTTTATTTCTTCTGGTTCACCTTGCGTCTTCGGTAGTGAATTCAGCTGCACGTGTGCCTTGGCGAGTCTCAACTTGTCCAATAACTTCAAGCTGTTTACATTATGGTAGCCTGGAGTGATGTTAAGATGCTTTAGAACTCTTTTTCATCCCATGTTTTCATCATTAAATGTTAATATAGCGTCACTAACTCCCCACTTTAGTGTACTGAGCCCTACAAAAACATTTTTGGGAACTCGAGTTCGGATAATGTTATCCAATTACTCGTTAGGAATCTTTGTTCGCCCATGTCAACACTTTCGGAGGAGTCTGGGAGAACTAGGTAACTACAGATTGGATTGATTGCTTCCATAACAGCTTCAAGAACAGAGTTCTTGTTTCAAAAGACACTACTGAAACTTCAGCATTCCGGTCCGGACTGCTGCGGTCGCAGGTTCGAATCCTGCCTCGGGCATGGATGTGTGTGATGTCCTTAGGTTAGTTAGGTTTAAGTAGTTCTAAGTTCTAGGGGACTGATGACCACAGTAGTTATGTCCCATAGTGCTCAGAGCCATTTTGAACCGGAATTTACACAATGATTGAGGTCCAGGTGGGCAGAGTGAATGTGTCAATTTTCTGTCAAGTGGAAGTATGAGGCTCAGATTGCTTTCCTCAAACTTTATAAATCTTTTCCGATGTTTCTGACGGCCATTCCATAGTACTGATAAAGCTGATTTATTGTTTTATCGATCAGCCGACCTGTAAGTGACTTGCCATGAGACGGTGCGGTGGTGTGAATAGTTTGTTTTACTTTTCTGAGACGTGTGCCCACCCTCTTTTCTAGGTGCCCAATGCATTACAATTTCTTTATCACAATATTTTAATATGGACTTGCTTCAGCAACACACTTATACGCTTTAGAATCTTCAAGCCCAAGGTACTGTGTGTATCGGACATCCATTTCCTGCAGTGGTCGTCTAAACACTTTCATTGCGGCATCAGATTCCATTCCTCCACTGGTTCCTTCATAACTTATCTGACAATTTTCATACTCATTTTTTCCGTTTTTCTCACAGGAGCTGTTTTTCGATGTGTAGCCACGCTTTTGCCATGTCCCATCAAACGCAACTGGTATATCAATGCTGCCTTCGTTCATTTCAATAGCTCCATTTGTTGCAGCCTTCACTGACAGGGAAGCGACAGATTCAACTGCTTTTCCTATAACTTCAGTGCACCTCTGAATTTTCGTAGGAGGTGGTGGTAGATTCATAAGCGAACAGAAACACTGAGCTGCACAAAGCCCTTTTCTGATAGCTCTCTTGGCACAGGAAAGTTTTACTTTTACCTCATACAGATTATTCTTGCATTAATTTGACGTTACAAATGACTTTCTGTTGTCACAGCCAGTGCAAATAACAACTATTGTCGTAGAAGTCCAATTTTTGAAGAAAAATCTTGAATAATTAATTTTTCGCCACAAATATTAAAGCACAATGAATCACAAAACACCTGAATTAAAATGTTCACATCTCACAAAACATAACATATTAGTTTTACTTATAATGGGTGTTGCCGCAGTCTCCTTGTTCTCTGGTGGCACACTTGGGTTATTTCATTTTACTCTGCTTGTTGGTTCCATTTCTTGAACAACACTCGATTTTATGCTTCTAGTGTGTTGGTTATCTCTAAACCGTAGTTTCTTGAGGAGAATAGAGCTTCTAGGCATGTTTATATTACATCAAACTGCACCAGATTTCACCGGAAGTCACTGTTTCACTCAGTACAAACAAACAAATTCCAAGAGACAGACAATACAACAGTGAGACTAACATCAAGCGCGACTTATTATCTGTCCATAGATGACAATCACAGTCTTCTACAAAGTGTAGTTTCCAAGATATTCACATATAAATAGACGCACGTCCGAAATTTGGTGATTTCAGATATACTCAAGTAAGACCAGAAAATTAAAAATAAAATACTTCTAAATGTCACACACAGATATTTTATGCATCACTTCGTGCAGGAAAGAATAGTATTTAGGGCATGTTTTGCAAAATGTCAAAATGTTCAAATTTTTGCCTGCAAACTCCCCTTGTGACATCAAGAAATATCTGCCATGGCATTAGGGAGAGCTGTAGAGAGTACAAACTGTAGCGGGAGATAGGGATTGGAATATATGGAATACATTCAGCAAATAACTGAAGATGTAGGTTGCAAGTGCTACTCTGACATGAAGAAGTTGGCGCGGGATAGGAATTCGGGCGAGGCGGGGTACGTGAAACATGACAGAAGACTTATGATTTTAAAAAAATGCCTTCAACTTCAGGGACTGTCCATAAGGAGCGTTATAAATCTTTTATTTTCTTCTAAATCTTACTAGGCAGCTAGACTGACGTTCCAAGGATCATTTTGGGTTCCTGGTGGGAGCAGAGTCACCTCTGTTTTCTCTACTGTCCGTTTCGTCTCTTGCCAAACATTTTCATTATGGTTTATGTATAGTGCAGAAGAATGCCAAACTAGAACAGAAATCTGTACATCGCTCCTTCCAATCACTCCTGCACCATCGCTGATATGTTGGTAGGAGATGGTATTGTTGGAAACAGATTACTCCACGAGGATATAATTCTTGCACTGATGGGACCGCAGTAAAGGTATACTGGTGGGCATCAAGTCACCCGTCTGTCATGTGAAGCATTCCAAGACCAAAGAAACACATGCTGCACAAAATTACAAGCACACTGCCACTGCAAGGTGACTCATGGAAGTATTTGCGGTGGAAATGGGTATCTTGCGGCCTGTATTATCTTAATGGACCATCTTTCGCTGAGGACAGTGCCGATTCGTCGAAAAATATCATGTTCCGCCAGTTACCATTCACTTTAAAAAAATGGTTCAAATGGCTCTGAGCACTATGGGACTCAACTGCTGTGGTCATAAGTCCCCTAGAACTTAGAACTACTTAAACCTAACTAACCTAACGACAGCACACAACACCCAGCCATCACGAGGCAGAGAAAATCCCTGACCCCTCCGGGAATCGAACCCGGGAACCCGGGCGTGGGAAGCGAGAACGCTACCGCACGACCACGAGATGCGGGCACCATTCACTTTATCCTCGGCAAAGACTAATCGATGGAGTCCATGATGATCACGGAACCTCACTTCAATATCTGCACGTTTGCTAAGAGGTCCGGCCTTCCGAAGACTGCGGCGAATTGCCCCACCGACACGGGAAAGGCACTATGTTTCAGTTGCAGTGCGTTTGAAAAACGATTTTGCCTTCATACCTCGACATGTTCGTTATCCTGGGCAAGTTGTTGTCCACACAAAAGTTCGCTTTTCACACGTCTAGTGTATTCTACAGCATCTAATGTTTTATCCACGGTCGTGAAGTACTGTTCCCTGATTTCTAACGCCGTCAAATTCCCGTCCTCCAGAAGACCAATGACGCTGTTAGGAATAGCCTGCTGACGATAAGGCATGTTGCATGAAAAATGTGACTCGATTGAAAGTGAGGTGTCGCAAGTACTTGACCTTGCTCGTTTACTGTCATTTGCTATTATAGAACGAAGAGTGGAATTGCAGAACTTACTCACCGCGACAGACTGTGTATTACCGTGCAATATCAGTGCAACTTCGTTTTACGTAAAATAGAGGTATTAAACACAAGACTACGACTCAATTGATGTCATTTCCACTTCAAGTGACTCTCATTGTCTTATAACTTAAACTGCCTCGCCCCTTCTGTGAGGAATTAGGTGTACATCAACGAAATGTGCTTCATACAGTACAAAAAGGACTTCTTAGACAACAAATTGGTCAAACAAACGAATTTGTCTCCCATGGCGAAAAAAATGTGCATGGGTTCAAACATGAGACATTTAACATACAAAGCCTGCACGTACTTGTTCAGTTACAGAAACAGTTTTTGAATCTATAATTCTAGATAATACCAGCATATTGTATTTACAGAAAATATTTTGCGCCTTATTGGAACTGACTGGGAATATTGACTTCATCAGCTTCTGAAATTTTTGAAGTAATATTTCTTTTCTGCTTATTAGCAAGGTAAATAGAAGACCATCGCACGTTGCATTTCATTCACATCGTGTCGTATCGGAATTCTAGCCTTTAGGGATTTCCGCCTGCCAATTTTCGTACAGGCGAGTATAGTTTTCAGCCAACCGTCCATTACAATGACCTCGTAATCTACTCTATAGGAAGCATCCCAAAGGTATGTGTCAGTTGAGTTGAGGCACAGATCGCGTGCAGATTGTAGTAGTGCTAAAGTTGATAGCTGAGAAGTTTCGATGTCAGCAGTGGACAATATTGCACTGCCGATTGCCCCTCAAGGCGCGCCATAAGAAGTTTTGCTTGGATTCAGCAAATCAGTGACCATCCGAATGTATGCCCATTGAGTGTGAAGCAGCTCATAGACACCTCTGATGACGGAATCTTGAATTATAAGACCGTGACACTTATGAATTAGTATAGGAATTGTGTCATATCAACAGCAGCTGCTATTTCGAGGAAGACTCGAGCGAAATGTCTGAGCCAGATGAGCACTTCTTTTCTTTTGTGAAGCTGTTTCTGGTACTAGGCATAGCTAACTGTGTTGTAGCCACCACTTCGGTTGTGTCTTAACAACACATCCCATAGTTAAGCCGACCGGAGTGGCCGAGAGGTTCTAGGCGCTACAGTGTGGAGACGCGCGACCGCTACGGTCGCAGGTTCGAATCCTGCCTCGGGCATGGATGTGTGTGATGTCCTTAGGTAGGTTAGGTTTAAGTAGTTCTAAGTTCTAGGGGACTAATGACCTCAGATGTTAAGTCCCATAGTGCTCAGAGCCATTTGAACCATTTTTGAGCATCCCATAGTTAAGCTTATATAGATGGTTAGATGAACTGTACACTAACAGATGATGTGGTCTGGCTCTTTTCCCTGTTTACATGTTGCGACATTTGATGTTTGTTCAGAATTCGTCATGATGAAGTTTCTATGTTTCCACCTATGTACCACACGTCAACCTTCCATTGTCGATGATTATGGAAGGTGTGCGATACGATTGCTCTGGAATAAGAACGTCTAGATTAGACCGAGAATGTGAGCACTGTAAAGGGACAATCGGTCAGAAATAGTTTCCTCGGCTGTAAATGAGACACAGTGCTGCAACGTGAGGGACTCTACAAGAAGAATGGCGAATCATGGTATATGATTCGACCACTACGTAGACGTAATGCATCATAACATTGAGTCCATTCACCAAAATTTGTTTCCTGACCCCCAAATAAGGAGCAAATACTTATGTTTCTAATTTTTAAGGCAGTCTGTAGCACCTCAATGCATCTCATCAGTAAGCCTGAAGGATTCAACTAAGCCATTACATTTGTGTATCGGATTTGACGCGTATAATAAGCTGCGTTAGGACTTTCCGATAAATTGTTTCAGTTACACTGCAAGTCAGATAGTACTGAATGGATGTGAACTTTAATGGCGGTTCCGACAGTGGATAACACGGAAAGGTGATATAACAAAGCTAACAGCCCGTTATTAAAGATAACATACTACTTGTAGAAACACTTGACGCTTTGTGGAAGTGATATAATCTTGAGGGGCGTCTGATTAAATATTTCTAAATGGATCAGACAGATAGGTTGGTTGTTTCGTCGGTTTAAAAGGGGGGAAGGGACCAAACTGTTTGGTCATCGGTCCCTTGTATCTGTTAAAACATTCATACAGGGGAAAGAAGAAAACAAACGAGACGCAGAGCTCAATACCGACAGAAAGGATACAAACACTAGAAAGAACAAAACAGGACAAGAAAACCACACAGAGACACAAGAAAGATTACCATCGCTGGCTGATCATGGGAATAAAAAGGAGAAGCCAGCCACTCTGCAAAAATACCCTAAAAGCACTGGGGTGAAGGACACAGAGGGACAAAGGACATGCACTAAATCTTAGATCAAATGATAAACCCACCCTCACTAATAAATCGTAAAACTAAAACTACTGTTGAGGCATTGTCGTCCAACATCGAAGGCATGGTGCTGGGAAAGTTAAAAGTCGGCCGCAGAGAGGCTAAAAGTGAGCAGTCCAGGAAGAGGTGGACGACCGTCATTTGTGAGCACAGCGACACTGAGGTGGGTCCTCGCGACGTAGGAGGTAATCGTGTGTTTGCCACTAGCCAATGCGGAGCCGACAAAGGACAACTGATCCCCTGTGAGAAGCCCGCAGGGCAGACATCCACACATTCGTAATCTCCTTAATGACACGCATTTGTTATGCGTATAGTTATGCCATTTCGTCTTCCAAAGCCTAGAACCCTTGCGGTGTAAGACAGAACGCAGGTCAGTTTCAGAGATGCCCATCTCCAAAAGCGGGTGGAAGCGTTTCTTTATCAGCCTAAAAGGAGTAAATCTGTTGGCCATCCTCCATATTTCTTCCTTTTTGATAATTTGCTAGTCTTTCGAATGTTTGTTTTCACTGTCTGTTTGAGCACAGATCGGTAGTTTCGAAAAGAATGTTGTGCAGTATCACTGTTTTACACCTTGTAAGATTAGCAACCTCTTCTCCTCCATTTTCAAGGCCTGAATAATCTCTGTACGATCAACATGTGTGAATGTGTGATTTCAGACACACTAATGATGTGTAGTATGTTTAGAGCGCTTGCTGTATGCTAGATTGAGGATGAAGGAATCAATGCGTTTATCTCCACTTTAGTCATCAATAATGTTTTCCTGTGGAAAAAGCTTTATTTTTTTCTATTAAATTCACGTATACTGCTTGAACGGTGATTGTGTTTGGTCCTTAGACCCACCCAGACCCCGGACTGACCTCAGTCGTTTTGGTTTAACTCCGTGTTTCCTCCATGCCTGACAAGTTTTTGCACGCGATTTCATGGAGTGCTACTTCGCTGCAGAGTTTCGTTTAAATGAGTGAATATGATCTGGTGTAATGCTTCCTGTAGTTCATGAGTGATAGACGCATGTATTGGTTTCCTATAGTCGAAATTTCAGTAATAAAAAATGTTCAAATGTGTGTGAAATCTTATGGGACTTAACTGCTTAGGTCATCAGTCCCTAAGCTTATACACTACTTAACCTAAATCATCTAAATTATCCCAAGGACGAACACACACTCCCATGCCCGAGGGAGGACTCGAACCTCCGCCGGGGCCAGCCGCACAGTCCATGACTGCAGCGCCTTAGACGACTCTACTAAATCCGCATGGTTTTCAGTAATCACTAGATCAGTTAATCGCCCTTCGTCATCTCTCCGTATACAGTCAATTGAGTTCTCACACCACTATATCATGTTTTAACACCACATATCCCTTAGGTCGCACTTGCTCTTTGTGTAATAGTGACAACTACATGTTTTCTAACTGGTGATTGTGGTTGGAAATTATTACCATTAGAAATAACTCAATTTATTGAGTGAAATGAACAGCTATGTCGTTGATAATAACTTCAGGTAACAAGTTTTATCTCAATTATTGTCATTTAACGTTTGTCGATCGCTACCTCCCTTAATTGCATTGTACTTAAGATATTGAGGGTACTGAAACTCTCTATGTATGGTGATATTTCAACCTGTCGAGTTTTATCAGAATAATTGGGTTTATTGTCTTGAGTAATGGTTCTGGGTTTCAGTCACATGTGGTGCTCTGTAACCAGGAGGCTGCAGAGTCATTAATTGACCCCTTTTGTGATTCAGTGGTCAGTGCCGTTTCCGAATTATTCATGAATAAACGATTCCCGTGTGTCACATCACCTGCCTAGAGGGCCTGATCAGAATAATGAGGTGTAGAAATATTTTCATATTGTGTAAGGGACCATGTAAAATCAAGACTTCTGCACTATGTGTCCACTTTGTGTGTAATTGGTAGCTGAATTTCATTATAATAAATGCCCAATTTTATCAACATGGACTCCAGTCCATCTAATTCCCACTCACATTCCAGTTTCCTTTGCAATTTGTGTTGTTGATGTTGTTGTTGTAGTCTTCATTCCTCAAACTGGTTTCATGCAGCTCTCCAAGCTACTCTATCCCGTGTAAGACTCTTCATCTTCGAGTAACTATTGTAACGTAAATCTCTCTGACTTCGCTGACTGTATTCATCTCTTGATCTCCCTGTAGAATTTTTACCCCCCCACACTTCCCTCCAGTACTAAACTGGCGGTCCGTTAAAGCCTCAGAATGTGTCCCACCAACCGATGCCTTATTTTTGTCAGGTTGTACCACGAATTTCTCTTCTCTCCAATTCTACTCAGTACCTTCTCATTAGTTATGTGATCTACCCACCTAATCTTCAACATCCTTCTGTTGCATCACATTTCAGAAGCTTCTATTCCCTTATTGTCTTATGTGGTTATCATCCATGTTTCATTTCCATACATGGCTACACTCCATACAAATACTTTCAAAACAGACTACCTGACACTTAAATCTTTAGTCGATGTTACAAATTTCTCTTCTTCAGAAACGCATTTCTTGACATTCCCAGCCTACATGTTATATCCTCCCTACTGTGGCCATCTTCAGCTAGTTTGCTGCCAAATTACCAAAACTCATGTACTACTTTAAGTGTCTCATTTACTAATCTAATCCCCTCAGAATCAACTGCTTTAATTCGACTGCATTCCACTAACCTTGTTCCTCTCTGAGGGACACCACCTTGACGAAACACTGTCTGTGTGGGTGGAGAGGCTTGAGTATCAGTGTGAAGCTGTGTGCTATGCCGAAGGTAGGGAACCTGCTGTCGGAAAGGCCTCAGCTGATGGATCAGACTAAGAATGTCCCACAACGTCCCATCTTCCCTATCCACACCTAGTCCTACGCAACTCCCTGACCCGTGCCGAGGGGTGCGTGGCACATGGGAAGATGTGTCACAATTGGAGCCTCAGGGATACCAGGCGACCTCCCTGAGTAAGTAGCTTTACACTGCATGGGTTATTCATGGTGTGGACCTTGTAGATCCCCAAATCTCGTGGGACCAATATCGACATGACTAAAAAAAAAAAAAAAAAAACAGACTGAGGGGCAAATAGAGACCTCAGATATTCAAACATTGGGGTCAGTACCGACGGAAGGCATTCACACTACTGAATTAAGGTCTAGGAGCCAAAAGTAGGAACTGTAACCGAGATTCTAGACCAGATTAAGATCAGTCTGGGGCCCAGAGGAGAAAACTACTCAGGAAACAGAGGAAACAGGAAGGGATGGAATGGCTTCCTAAAGACAAGTGGAGGGAATTAAAGGGACGTGAACTTAAGACCCCCAGGAAGAAACTGTCTCAGGTTGAAGGGGATACACAGGCCCCCAATACGCCAAAAACAGGTTGCAAGCGAATATGGGAGGAATCAAAGACTCCTTCCTCCCTGGATAAGCGAGTCCAGAAAAAAACTGAGGCCATAAATATGGAAACAGACCTATAGTACTGCAGTCTCGGTTTTTAGGATGGCAGTTATCCAGGAAGGCTATCCACTGGTGGCCATCATCTCGCAGCAGGAGGAATTGGTACAGATGGCCCTCTTTGAAGAGACTGGGGGGGGGGGGGGGGAGACGCTGGTGCAGGATCCACCTTCAGGAGGGTCTATCTAGATCGTGGTGCCCTCATTTTTGTCTGTGAGAGGGCGCACACGGTGGAATGGCTCAAGGACAAGGTGCCCATGATATCCCCATGGGAAGATGCAAAGCTGTAGGTTAAGGTGGCAGCGGAGCTTCTTAAGACAGCAAAGATATCAATATGGGTACCTAAGATCCAAAAGAAAGTCTCTCCTAAGACTCTGTTCGGGAAAATAGGGGCCCAGGGCCCAAAAGTCTCGACAGAAGATTGGAGAGTGATCAACTAGTAGGTTGCACCGGAAGGACGAACCCTGGTAGTGAAGGTCGAAGAGAAGTCCCTTAAGGTGATGTGGGAGGAGGACCTGAAATTGTTTTTAGGGTTCTCGTAAGTCTTCGTCAGGGTTCTCAAAGATGGCAGCAAGATGGAGAGCAGAGGTACTGCAGATTAATCTGCACCACAGTAAAGGGGCCTTTGCTGCCCTTAGTCGCTGCCTAGGGAAGCAGGAAGTGGACGTGGTCCTGATACAAGTACCCCATTTATATAAAGGGGTTGTATCAGGCCTCAGTGGCACTAGAGGTAAGCTGATTTATGATAGAAATCTAAGAAACTTCAGAACATGCATCCATGTAAGAAATGGAATTTCTTTCATGCCAATGATAGATTTCTGTTCCAGGGACTTAGTGACCATTAAAATGTAGCAATGTAAGGAAGGTATCACGAGGGAAATTATTTTGGCCTCAGCATATCTTCCTTACAAAGAGTTGAGGAGACTGGTAAAGACTTGCCATCGGCAAGATGACCAACTACTGGTGGGATGCGACACCAACGCCCACAACCTAGTGTGGGACAGCAAGGACACCAGCAGTAGAGGTGAGTACCTTATTGAATTTCTTTTAGCTAACAACTTAGAGGTCTTGAATGGGGGCAATGAAACTACATTCAGGAATAGCAGAAGGGAAGAAGAAATTGACTTAACCTTTAGTTCCATAACGATGGGCAACTATGTCAAACAATGGCATGTGGTGTTGGAGCTATCCTCATTGGACCACATGTACATTAAATTCAAGGCTGAAATGGGAATCAGACAGACCATGAGCTATAGGAATCCCTGGAAAACAGACTGGGAGACATATAGGAGTGACCCTGATTTCAGCTGATTGGAAATTAAAATCTCGATAAGGAATCCAGTAGAATTTGAGGAAGTAGCAGAGGCTCTTACCTCTGCCACATTGACCTCATATCAGGACAACTGCACATTCATCCAGAAGTTCACAAATAGGAGTGTGCTTTGGTGGAATAACCACGTGTAAATGCAAAGGAAGCAGCTATGGAGACTGTTTAATACTGCGAGACGTAAAGGACAATGGGCTAAATATCGTGAGGTCCTTGTTAACTACAACCTTGCAATCAGACAAGCAAACAAGGCATCCTGGAAGCATTCTGTGAGGAAGTGGAGAGCATGGCTGCACAACCAGACTTCAGGAGGTACATTGAGAAAGGATGATGGGGAATATACAAAGACAGCACATGAGACGCTGGAACTACTCCTCAAAACTCACTTTCCTGTGTATGCTCTGCCAGACAACACAGACCAGAATATGATCCCGGAGAGACAATGGTTCTCAGGAACTCGACGAGAGGACTGGGAATCAGCCAAGGAGTGTGTGAACTTAAATAAAATCCAATGCGCGGTGGGAACATTCCAACCATTCAAGTCACCTGGCCCAGATGGAATTTTTCCACCTCTCCTGCAACAGGCAGGAGAAAAGCTCGTAAGAGTCCTATGAAGCTATTCAGAGTTAGCCTAGCAGTAGGAATCATTCCCAATGCTTGGAGGGCAGTGAAGGTGTCTTTATTCGAAAGCGAGGGACCCATACCAAGGCTAAGGATATGAGACCAATTAGTCTGTCCTCCTCCATTCTCAAAATATTGGAAAAACTGGTTAATGTATATGTAGGGGAGAGGAGGCTAAGTAGGGCCTCTCTACATTCAAACTAACACACATACCATCCGGGTAAATCGTGTGAGACAGCTCTCCACCAATTTGTTGGGAAGGTGGAGGAAGCACTTTACTTCCATGAAATAGCCATCTGCATCTTCCTAGGATATCGAGGGAGCCTTCAGTAACACGACCGTCGATTCCATGGTAAGGGCAGCACAGGTGCATGACCTGGGGACCACTAGATGCAGGTGGACTAGGGCCATGCTTAGTGGGAGGAAGGTAGAGGCTACCATGATGAACGAAAAGAGGGTAATTGACACCACTAGAGGCTGCCCACAACGAGGAGTTTTGTCCCCTCTATTGTGGAATCTAGTGGTGAACGAACTCATTGAGAAATTAAATTCCAGACAATGCTTCTGCGAAGGATATGCAGATGATCTTGTCATAGTAATGCTTGGCAAATTTACTTACACAGTTAGAAATATGGCACAAGGAGGTTTGGACATTGTGCAAAATTGGTGCATGAAACAGGATATGAAGGTTAATTCTAAGAAGACTGTTGTGGTGTCATTTACGAAGAGACGTATTCAACATTCAACATGCAATCTAAAGCTCATCGATGAAACTCTACCTGTGAAGGGGATAGTGAAATATCTAGGGGTAACTTTAGATGTGAACCTAACGTGGACCCCTAACATTAAGAGTATCTGCCCCAAGGCGAAAATTACTCTAGTGAGTACTAGAAGGGCTTTTTGGTAAAAACTGGGGCCTAAGCCCCAGGGGTATGCACTGGATATGCACCACAGTGGTCAGACCTAGGGTTTCCTATGGGGCCATAGTGTGGTGGAAGAAGGTAGAACAGTGGGTTGCAGCTAAGTAGCTTGCTAAGTTGCAGAGATTGGCCTGCTTAACCATAACAGGCGGAGTTAGCAGCACACCAACTGCTGGAATGGAAGCCATGCTTGACATACCTCCACTACACCTTTGGCTCAAGATGGAGGCAGCGGCTAGGGCACACAGACTTAAATGGGCAAAAACTGGGTGTTATTCTGATATCCAGAATCACACACTAACATAGTGAATGAGGTAAATATAGGAATGGCTGGGGAAATGCCTCCTGACTATGTAATAACTCCCATCTGCCTTGTCAAGCCTTACAATATAATAACTGCCAGCAGGGAGCAGTGGCAAAAAACAGTTCGACACCGTATGGGGGACATCGTTTGGTTCACTGACGGGCCGAAAATAGACCAAGGTGTTGGGGCACGGATGTACGGGGTTCAGCCA
This sequence comes from Schistocerca serialis cubense, assembly GCF_023864345.2. Taxonomy (NCBI): domain Eukaryota; kingdom Metazoa; phylum Arthropoda; class Insecta; order Orthoptera; family Acrididae; genus Schistocerca; species Schistocerca serialis. The sequence continues at coordinate 512,167,330 of NC_064642.1, read as the reverse complement.
AGACTGGAGGGCATCATCTCTCTAGGAAAACTGGCCTCTGTATTCCAAGCGGAAATTACTGGAATCAGGGCATGTGTGGAGGAGCATATGCGTAGGTGCTACAAGGATCGTGGCATCTACATCTGTTCAGACAGCCAGGCAGCCCTGAAATCATTGGCAGCCCCTGCAGCAAGATCTAAGATCGTTGCAGAATGTCACATGGCTCTGGTGGAGCTAGGAGGAAGCAACAGGGATCTGTGGCAACAACTCCATTTATTGTGCCGGATCACCAAGGCTATGATGAAATTAGAACTGGCTTAGAAAACAGCACGTAGGCTTTTGGACCAAGCCGTGTTTTAAAAGAAGCTCTTTATTCCTGGGATTGAACAGGAAAGAGACCAGACTCATGACTGGACTGATGACTGGCCATGGGAATTTCAAAAAAACACTTACACACAATGGGTATGACGGAAGAAGACCCTAAATGTAGGATCTGTAATGAGGGTGAAGAAACTGCATCACACCTAATCTTTGAATGCATGGCATTGGAGAGTAAAAGATACAGAATCTTTGGGACAACTAGACCTGAATAAATTGTGTCTAACAAAAAACTGGTAGAGGGACTCCTTGCACTATTTCAGGGCATTGGTTGGCTTTACTAGATATACAGGGAGCGATACCGTACAATAAACTTAGATTCGGTGTGGGTAGTGGTGGGTCAGGCCTAAGATGTTTTAGCTTCCCTATTAAAATCAAATCAAATCAAATTATCCTAGTTTTTCTTTTGTTGATGTACATCTTATATCCTCCTTTCAAGATATTCTCCATTCCATTCATCTGATTTTCCAAATCCTTTGCTGTCTTTGACAGAATTACAATGTTATCGGTAAATCTGGAAGATTTTGTTTCTGCACCCTGGACTTCCAATCCTACTCCAAATTTTTCTTTTGTTTGTTTTACTGGTTGCGCAATATATAGATTGAATAACATCGGGGATAGGCTGCAACACTGTCTTACTCCCACATAAACTACTGCTTCCCGTTCGTGCCCCTCGATTTTCGTTTCTGAACCAATTGTAAATAGTCTCTCGCTCCCTGTATTTTACCTCCTCCACTTTTTGAATTTGAAACAGAGTATTCCAGTTGGTTGTGGTAAGTTCCTATGGAAAAAAACTGCTGAAGTCGTCGTTCCCTAGGCTTGCACACTACTTAATCTAACATAAACTAACTGACGCTAAGAACAACACACACACCCATGCCCGAAGGAGGATAGGAACTTCCGACGGGGGAAGCCGCGCGAACCGTGGCTACACTGAACGGCAATATTCCAGTGAACATGGTCAAAAGCTTTTTCTCAGTCTACAAATGCTATAAATGTAGGTTTTCCCTTCCTTAACGTATCTTCTATGAGAAGTTGTAGGGTCAGTATTGCCTCGCAAATCGCTACATTTTTCTCGAATCCAAAATAATCTTCCTCAATATCAGCTTCTAACAGTTTTTCTAGTTTGCTTATGATCAGTAACTATTGCAGAATGCTGCCGAAAAACCTTTACATTCTAAGAACTTATAAGGAATTTGGAGCTCAGTTATGAGGTATAAATTGGTCCAAATGGCTCTAAGCACTATGGGACTTAACATCTGAGGTCATCAGTCCCCTAGACGTAGAACTACTTAAACCTAAATAACCTAAGGACATCAGACATAGCCATGCCAGAGGCAGGATTCGAACCTGCGACCGTAGCAGCAGCGCAGTTCCTCACTGAAGTGCCTAGAACCGCTCGGCCACAGGGGTTGGCTATGAAGTATAAATGCAATTATACAAGAAACCCCTATTTCGCAAGTTTTCTCTTGAGAGAAAGTAAGGACCGCTTTTAGTTGGTGATGCATACGAGTATCAAGATTCATAGATGTATCACTTTAAAGTATAGGTCACAGGAGCTCGTTTTTCGTATCCAAAGACCTATCTGAAGTGAAATAGGTACACCAGACCATGTGCTATTGGAATGTCACTAGTTGAAGAAGATATAGCAAGGACTGCTAGGCAGGATTTAAGAGGCAAACTGTTTGTCAGATTGTTAAAATAAATCTGAATCTTGCAGCTGATGCCGTATCAGAAAAAGCAGGCCTGTAACTATAGCCAACACACAACAGCTGGGTAGAGGAAAGCCAGTCTATGATCCCGTGAAACGTGAAAGAAGCCCGACAGCCCTATGATGATCCAAATAAGGGATAGTAGATGGCCACAAGCGTACCTAAGAAGACCGAGAAGAATTAGTGAAATGTAAGTTACACCCTGTGATCCGTCGATATGCTGTCTGGAGGCAGCAATATTTTCTGAACATCGCGGGATATCTGATCTGGGACGAAAGGTAGAGAGAAACTGGCTGCATTTCGATAGTACTAAACTGTTTGTGTGACCATGTCAAAGTAAAAGAAAGTCAAGTAGTGATAATTTGTAATCACAGCAGAAATATTGAAATATTAGCATTACAATAACTAAATCTTCAGTAGCAGTAGAATCTGTTGAACAAATAGATGAAAATCGAGGTGATGGTAGTAGCAGTAACGACTATTTTGTAATTGTATTGTTCGTTATTGTAGCAGTAGTATCTGGGTTGTAACAGAGCTAACATCAGTAGGTAATAATCCATAATTCAATTCTTCATCTGACTGTAAATCAATTTGAAGTAACGAAAACCTGTCTCTCTCTTTCTGTCGCAGTAAAGAAAGACCTAACTGAAGGGGGACGTAGCTGTGATAGGAAAAATGGTTCAAATGGCTCTAAGCACTATGGGACTTAACGTATAAGGTTATCAGTCCCCTAGAACTTAGAACTACTTAAACCTAACCAACCTAAGGACATCACACACATCCATGCACGACGCAGGTTTCGAACCTGCGACCGTAGCGGTCAGGCGGCTCCAGACTGAAGCGGCTAGAACCGCTCGGCCACACCGGCCGGCTGTGATAGGAAAAGGATAGGTAGATATCTAAACATTAGGGTGATACTTGTACAAAAAGAAAATGAAGTATTGGAACGATACTATTAAAGACAATGTCAAGTTATTTCATGTTAAGTAACAGAAAAAAACGGATAAGAAAAGAAGTGGATTATCATGAAAATTCACTCACATGTTATTCTGTATGCGAAGGTCGATTATTGTATTCAAGAAAGTGGACGATGATAAGTAAATAAATAATAAAAACAACATCTGATAACCACATTGTCAACATAGCTCTAAATTATCCTCTTCCTGCCCTATGCTTTTCGTTTTTACTAACGTTTTTAGCACTCCTGTACCCTCCCATTTACTATTACTATGTCGTAGTTTCCCGTAAAACGGGTATAATCCAAACAATCATTTTTACGTCCATTTTTACTCTTACGAATATACAGGTGTGTGATTTTCAACTGGAAAATAAATAGTTTGAACTTTTACAATGGACAGCATGTCATTTTTGCCTTTTCTATATAATCTAGAATCTCATAACCAAATCATGACAATTTTCTGCAGTGTAGCTATATCTGCAGTTCTTTATAAGAGACTGATGGTGGGCTACGGCGATCTCTTAATGAACCTAGATCAAGTTTCCAATTATTTGCAGATACAGCACAATTATGTACGATTAAGAAGACACTGTATGATAACACAGGCAAGAAACGACCTTTTCAGTACAAAATTAGGTATTAAGTATTAAATATACAGCACTTCTTAACTACTAAATTAAAATTTTGTGTTATAAAACTCTATTTTGTTAATTTTTCGATGTCAATAAACTGTTGTAAAAGTACGTTGCAGATTCTAAAGAAATGCCTGGCTGTGGCTTCATGAGACATGCATTCACGTCGTTCACTTCGCTATGTGACTTTACACAGAGTTTACTTTGTTATATGAGAGTCGTGTAGTATATAATGCTCCATCAGTTCTTTATCAGGATATGTTCACTCTTAAGAGTTAGAATTGGGTGACAAGATCAGTAAGTACACAGCAAAAAAGAAAAACAGATAAAGGAATTATCCAAACAGGGCGAAAATCGGTAGATATCATGTACATGTACAAACAAATGATTATCATCGCAGAAAAAATGGAAGATTTACTAAAGGGAAAAAGGATGACAAAGTGAGAAAGTTAATAACACGTTGGTCTCTTTATGTTGTCTAAACAAGCAATTATTCGGCTCGGCACTGTTTGATACACTACTGGCCATTAAAACTGCTACACCAAGAAGAAATGCAGATGATAGATGGGTATTCATTGGACAAATATATTATACTAGAACTGACATGTGATTACATTTTCACGCAATTTGGGTGCACAGATCCTGAGAAATCGTTACCCAGAACAACCAACTCTGGCCGTAATAACGGCCTTGATACGCCTGGGCATTGAGTCAAATAGAGCTTCGACAGCGTGTACAGGTACAGCTGCCCATGCAGCTTCAACACGATACCACAGTTCATCAAGAGTAGTGATTGGCATATTGTGACGAGCCAGTTGCTCGGCCATCATTGACCAGGCGTTTTCAATTGGTGAGAGATCTAGAGAATGTGCTGACCAGGGCAGCAATCGAACATTTTCCGCATCCATAAAGGCCCGTACAGGACCTGCAACATGCGGTCGTGCGTTATCCAACTGAAATGTGGAGTTTCGCAGGGATCGAATCAAGGGTAGAGCCATTGAAATGTAATGTCCACTGTTGAAAGTGCTGTCAATGCGAACGAGAGGTGACCGAGACGTGTAACCAATGGCACCCCATAACATCACGCCGGGTGATACGCCAGTATGGCGATGACGAATACATGCTTCCAATGTGCGTTCACCACGTTGTCGCCAAACACGGATGCGACAATCATGATGCTGTAAACAGAACCTGGATTCATTCCAAAAAATTACGTTTTGCCATTCGTACACCCAGGTTCGTCGTTGAGTACACCATCGCAGGCGCTCCTGTCTGTGATGCAGCATCAAGGGTAACCGCAGCCATGGTCTCCGAGCTGATAGTCCATGCTGCTGCAAACGTCGTAGAACTGTTCGTGCAGATGGTTGTTGTCTTACAAACGTCCCGATTTGTTGATTCAGGATCGAGACGTGGCTGTACGATCCGTTAGAGCCATGCGGATAAGATGCCTGTCATCTCGACTGCTAGTGATACGAGGTCATTGGGATCAAGCACGGCGTTCCATATTACCCTCCTGAACCCACCGATTCCATATTCTGCTAACAGTCATTGGATATCTACCAAGGCGAGCGGCAATGTCGCGGTGCGATGAACCGCAATCGCGATAGGCTACAATACGACCTTTATCAAAAGTCGGAAACGTGATGGTACGCATTTCTCCTCCTTACACGAGGCATCACAATAACGTTTCACCAGGCAACGCTGGTCAACTCCTGTTTGTGTATGAGAAATCGCTTGGAAACTTGCCTCATGTCATCACGTTGTAGGTGTCGCCACCAGCGCCAACCTTGTGTGAATGCTCTGAAAAGCTAATCATTTGCATATTACAGCATCTTCTTCCTGTCGGTTAAATTTCGCGTCTATAGTACGTCATCTTCGTGGTGTAGCAATTTTAATGGCCAGTATTGTAGATCTTCTGGATGTCTTCCTGAAGGATATCATAACAAATTTCTGTACAAATGCCTATTGGCACGTTATATCCTCAAAAACCGGAGCTGGCTGGAGGGCACTGCCTATAATGCTCCAAATGACCTCAGCTGAAGAGATGTAGGGTGACTTTGCTTGCCAAGTCAAGGTTTGGCAAACACGAAGGCAAGCACTAGACGTTTGCAGACCGGCATTATCTAGCTGGAGTGTAAGCCCAGGATGGCTCGCCATTACGGGCAACGCAACGGTTGATAAAATACTGTCGACATACCACTATGCTCGTGGCTGAAAACCCAATGCGTCCTCCTGTAAAATGAAATTGCATCCCACACCATCACTATTGTTGTCAGGCTATATGGTGAGCGACAGTCAGATTGGTAATCCACAGCTGTCCAGGGAGACGCCACATACTTCTTCGCTGGTAATCGGAGCTCAGTTTGAAGCGATACTGTTCCAGGCCGAAGATGTGTCCTCAGACGACCTAGACAACGATTCTGGGGTTTGTTCAGAGACTTCAAATATCCCTCTAAGTAAATGGTTGACCCTGTTTGTATAACGTACACGGAAATGATACATCACTATCCCAAAAGACTCTTATCCGGTCATTACCAGTGGAGAGGATGAGGAGGATATTAGTGTTTAACGTCCCGTCGACAACGAGGTCATTAGAGACGGAGCGCAAGCTCGTGTTAGGGAAGGATGGGGAAGGAAATCGGCCGTGCCCTTTCAAAGGAACCATCCCGGCATTTGCCTGAAGCGATTTAGGGAAATCACGGAAAACCTAAATCAGGATGGCCGGAGACGGGATTGAACCGTCGTCCTCCCGAACCAGTGGAGAGAGTTGCCTTGAATTCATTTTTGGCATTGTGGGTGGCGTCACTTCAGTGACTGCAATTTTCTTTCCGACTCAATGTGATGCGTCAAGGTTTCGTTACATGCAACGATACGTGACAAAGAGAGATCTCTATTCGTCTTAAACAGCTCCACAGTTTCAGATGAAATTACTTTCCTTTGGAAGTTGCGATCTGTTGTGAGCATTCACAGAAGCCCTCCTGAGCACATCTTTAAACATCCAAGAGTCTCAATTATTGCACAAATCCTTCATTGGTCAGTCATAGCTAGTTGTGGAATTTTGATGCACCTGCCTCCGTGAATAATGGCATCCGTGTGGTTCACCATGTTTGTAGCAAAAGTTGTGACAGTATTCCTTAAATGTAGTGGATCATGGGAACTAGTTTCTCTGCTTCCTGATGCTTTATACTGAGAATACGTCCTACTGCAATGTCGGACTTTTTCCCTGGCGTAGTGCAGAAACTCGACATGGCATGGTCTCGAAGGTTGTTGCCAGTCCCGTGGAGAAATACTGAGTCATACTTCCTGTAGAGCAGTCCATAATTGCGAAAGTTCTGCCAGTGCAGGATTTCGTACTTGACCCTTGAACCGAACTGATTATGTTCCAAAACTGTTCGATGGTGTTCATGCCGGGAAATATGAGTGGTCAAATCATTCGCTCGAATTGTCCAGAACATTTTTCAAACCAGTTTCGAACCAGTGTGGCTCAGTGACACGGTGCATTGTCATCCATAAGAATTCCTACTGTGTTTGGAAAAAAAGTTGATGAATGGCTGCAAACAGTCTCCAGATTGCCAAACGTAACCATTTAGAGTCAATGATGGGTTCAGTTGGACCAGGGGATCCAGTCAATTCCCTGTAAAAGTAGCCCACCACCAGCTTCCACAGTGCCCTATTGACAACTTGGGTCCTCGGCTTCGTAGGATGTGCGCCACACTCGAACACTACCATCAGCTCGTAACAACAGAAATCGTGACTCATCTAACCAAGCGATGGTTTGCCAGTCGTGTACGGTCCCACCGAGATTGTCACAAGTCCAGGACAGACGCTGCAAGCGATGTCGTGTTGTTAGCAAAGGCAATCACGTCCGTCGTCTGCTGCCGTAACCCATTAACGCCATATTCCGCTGGACTGTCCTAACGGAAACGCTCGTCGTACGTCCCACATTGATCTCTGCGGTCGTTTTATGCGGTGTTGCTCGTCTGTTAGCACTGACAACGTTATCGCCACAGCTCTCGGTCGTTAAGTGAAGGCCGTCGGCCACTGCGTTGTCCGCGGTGAGAGGTAGTGAGAGATAGTGAAGTTCGATATTCTCGGCACACTCTTGACACTGTGGATCTCGGAATAGTGAATTCCCTAACGATTTCCGAAATGAAATGTTCCATGCGTCTAGTTGCAACTTCCATTCCCTGTTTGAAATCTGCTAAATCCCTTCGAGCGGCCATAATAACGTCGGAAACCTTTCCACATGAATCAACAGAGTGCAAATGACAGCTCCGTCAATGTGCAGCTCTTTTACACATAGTGCAGGAGCTACGACCGCCATCTGTATCTGTGCGTATCGCAATCCCGTGGCTTTTTGTCACTTCATGTAAATATCTTTACCCAGCGACAGATAGTACTATTACCAACTACATCACTACCAAACCCTTCATGCTACCATCTAATGATGCTCGTCACGATTTCTTTTTCCACATTCAAGAATCCATTTACACACATTGCTTATAACGAGTACAGTATCTTGTGTAGATGCCATTTTAATGGTTCAGAACGGCTCAGTCACCTCTCAGAATTGTTCAGAATTCCGCATACGTGCTGAAGAAATATCAGTTTTGAAGGATCTAAAAAGGGAATCTCCATATATGTAAGTATGATTGTAAAAAATGTTTGGAGCTTTATTCATTGACCGCCTCTTACAATTCGCGGATGCCGTTGTCTCATTCAGCGATTTGACGTTGTATTGCTACTCATACACTATGTGATCAAAAGTATCCGAACATCCCCAAAAACATACGCTTTTCATATTAGGTGCATTGTGTTGCTACCTGCTGCCAGGTACTCCATATTAGCAACCACATGGTCATTAGACATCGCGAGAGAGCAGAATGGGGCGCTCCGCAGAACTCACGTACTTCGAACATTATCAGGTGAATGGTTCAAATGGTTCAAATGGCTCTAAACACTATAGGACTTAACAGTTGAGGTCATCAGTCCCTTAAACTTAGAACTACTTAAACCTAAGCAACCTAAGGACATCACACACATCCATGCCCGAGGCAGGATTCGAACCTGCGACAGTAGCAGCCACGTGGTTCCGGACTGAAGCGTCGGCTCAGGAGATTAGGTGTCACTGGTGTCATGGGTCTGTAAGTGAGATTTCCACAGTCCTAAACATTCCAAGGTCCACTGTTTCCGATGTGATAGTGAAGTGGAAACGTCAAGGGACACGTACAGCACAAAAGCGTACATGCGGACCTCGTCTGCTGACTGACAGGGACCGCCGATAGTTTAAGAGGTTCGTAACGTGTAATAGGCAGACATCTATCCAGATCATTACACAGGAATTCCAAACTGCATCAGGATTCACTGCAAGTACTATGATAGTTAGGCGGGAGGTGAGAAAACTTGGATTTCATGGTCGAGTGACTGCTCATAAGCCACACATAACGCCGGTAAATGCTAAACGACGCCTCGCTTGGTTTAAGGAGAGTTAACACCGGACGACTGAACAGCTGAAAAACGTTGTATGCAGTGACTAACCACGGTACACAATGTGTCGATGCGATGGCAGGGTGTGTGTATGGCGAAATCCCGGTGAACGTCATCTGCCAGCGTGTGTAGTGCCAACAGTAAAATTGGGAAGCTGTGGTGTTATGATGTGGTCGCGTTTTTCACTGAGTGAGCTGGCACCCCTTGTTGTTTTGCTTCGCACTAACACAGTATATTCCTACATTGATATTTTAAGCACTTTCTTGCTTCCCACTATTGACGAGCAGTTCAGGGATGGCGATTGCATCTTACAGCACGATCGAGCTCCTGTTCATAAGGCACGACCTGTGGCGGAGTGGTTACACGACAATAACATCCCTGTAATGGACTGGCCTTCACAGAGTCCTGGCCTGAATCCTATATAACACCTTTGGGAGGTTTCGGAGTGCCGACTTCGTGCCAGGCCTCACCGGCCGACATCGATACTTCTCCTCAGTGCAGCACTCCGTGAAGAATGTGCTGCTATTCCCCAAGAAACGTTCCAGCACCTGATTGAAGTTGCTTGCGCGAGTGGAAGCTGTCATCAAGGCTAAGGGTGGGTGAACACCTTATTGTATTCAAGCACTACCGATGGAGGGCGCCACGAACTTGTAAGGAATTGTCAGTCAGGTGCCCGGATACTTTTGATCACATAGCGGATATCCATTTGCAGGAAAGCCAGTTGTGGCAGCAATGTAGGTGGTTACTATCACTGAGTCAGTAGTGTAGGAGTATAGGTGTGGCATGTGGCGTTGCGGACCAGCATGATTTTTATCCGAATATGGCAATACATCCACAGATTTGACACCATAAATATTTCAAAACACTGTCATCATGACCTTGTCAGCAGTGGGAGCTGGCACACTCTTGTTTATACAAATAATGCTCTAATCACTCTCCATTGCATGGTATAACTTCGTAGAAGGGGTATCCTGCTATTAAGCAGTTATTTACTGAAAGAAGAAATGGAATTATGTGTCTAAAACTAGTATATAAATACAGGTCAAGTTGTATCACAGTGATGCTGTTGATAATTAACTGATATGTCCTCATAATTCAAGTGTTGTTACAAATCATCTTGCTGTGGCACCCTCTGAACATTGGTCTACGTATGGGACATTGCACACGTTTGTACTGAAATGGGCTAGGCATCTGGGTAGACTGTAATTTAGTACATAGAAAACGATTATAGCTGATTGGGGAAATGAGAACAGTAATATTGTCGTGAATGAGAAATTAGTTTCGTACAGCCGCTGGACCTACCAGGCAGCTGGAAGGTTCAGATGGCTCTGAGCACTGTGGGACTTAACATCTGAGGTCATCAGTCCACTAGAACTTAGAACTACTTAAACCTAACTAACCTAAGGACATCACACACTTCCATGCCCGAGGCAGGATTCGAACCTGCGACCGTGGCAGTCGCACGGTTCCGGACTGAAGCGCCTAGAACCGCTCTGCCGGTCAGCTGGAAGGCAGGTGTTAGGGGAGTACAATATATATAGGGAAGAAAAGATCGCAACTCACATCGCATGACCCTTTGCCTGAGCTTCCAGTGCAGATGTTCATGGCCGGCATAAAGAGGTAGATGTAGCCCGAATACGTCGACTGGCAGTCCAAGTCCGACCACACGGTGACGTTGACCTTGCGCAGGCTGCTGACAGCGGATGACTGAAACAAAGAGTATGTATCACCGTTGTGTGCCAGTACCAGGTTATATCGTTTCCGTGCTCTCATCACCATCATCAGCATCATCACCGTCATAATAATAATCATCATCATCATTATCACCACCACCACCACCAACAACACCATCGACTAAATGAACACTACTACATAAATACACTCCTCTTAGGCAAATTTTGTAATATGCGCATCCGCAGGTATGCGTTCTTGAAAAATAAATCGCCAACAGCTGTTGTACAATCCTTTAACAGCACTTTTGATTTCACAACGTTAGAGCTGCATCTTCAGGTGCATTTAAACAAAAAGAATCGCAAACAGAGTATTTCGAAACATCATTTTTCCTTTTTTACAAGTAGAAAGTACCTAGGGAGAAAGTAGTATAACGTGATATAAGATGGACGTAACTGACTAAAGCAAATTTAAACATGGTAATGAACTGCTTATTTTCAGAGTGTTTGCAAGGAAGTTTACGCGTGTTCCGTCTCTTCCGGAGTCGCCGCGCGTGCTGTTTACGTGTCGCTCACGGAAGAGCCAAGTATTCTGCTGGCAGCCGCTCTTGGCGGTTCGTACCGACATGCAAGAGGCCAGTTCCGGGAAGACCTGCTTTATTGGTTCAAATGGCTCTGAGCACTATGGGACTTAACATCTGAGGTCATCAGTCCCCTAACTAACCTAAGGACATCACACACATCCATGCCCGAGGCAGGATTCGAACCTGCGACCGTAGCGGTCGCGCGGTTCCAGACTGAAGCGCCTAGAACCGCTCGGCCACATCGGCCGGCCCTGATTTATTACTTTACATCTCTTTACCTTCTTTTTTCATTATAATTTATGCCGTGGAGCGTTTTCGTGGAGCTTTTCCCTACGCCGCATCTCGTGATTACTACTTAATATCATCTTTAAGTCCCGTTTCCTAGTTGTATAAATTTATTATTATTCTTCTAGCTCTGCCCTACTTTTGCGACCGCCTCCTTCCTTCCGCCTGTTTTAAGTTTCAACTTTCGTCACTAATTTGGCAATTTTTCATAACGTGGATGGGAATTAAGAGACATCTAATGCGTTCAACGTTTTCTTGTAAACTGTCTGAAAATAGATAAGTTGACTACTATTTTTAAATATGCTTCTGTCAGTTACGTATTTTGAGTATCACGTCTTCCCCCTAGACTTCTGCCGTTTCTAAAAATATTGTATTTTTAAAATTTTGAATGATGTTGTTCTTTTTATTTTGATGTTACTCAACATCCTGCTCTAACGTCGTGCAACCAGCAGCAATATTTAAGGATCATTCAACAGCTGTATGCGATTTACTTAGCCTCATAGGCATCTGTTGGAGTCTGTTACACTTTCTACATCTGACTGGAAGGCCGACTATTAGTCACCTACGAAAACTTCACATGACAAGAGCTACAGGAATATCTTAAAATAGACTTCACAAGCACTGACTGACTCAACAAAAAACTAACATACACAGGTCACACCGTAAAAAAACACACTGATCTTCTAAAACATTATGACCACCTACCTAATAATTGGTACGTCAACCTTCTGCACAGATAACACGGACGACGCGTCGTGGCATGAAACCAATGAGGCCTTGCTAGGTCACTGGAGGACGTTGGCACCACATCTGCACACAAAAGTCACCTAATTCCCGTAAATTCCGGGGGGGGGGGGGGGGGGGAATGAGTTCTGAATCCACGTTGAATCACACCCAAGATGCATTCCATTGGGGTCAGATTGGCGAGTTGGGATGGCCAGCTTATCAAATGGAACTCAACACTGTATTCCTCGAACAACTTCATCACAATCCTGGCATTGTGACATGGCTTTTCGTCTTATTGAAAAATGCCATTACAGCCGGGAAACATGACAGTCATGACGGTGTGTACGTGATCTGCAGCCCCTGTACGATGCCTGCAGGCTGTCTTGGTGCCTCTTGCAAGCTCTTGTGGACCCATGGACGCCCAAGTGAATGTTCCCCAGAGCGTGATGGTGTCGCCGCCAGCATGTCTCCTTATTGCAGTTCAGGTGTCAAGGAGCTGTTCCCCTGAGAGACGACCGATTCATCCTCTCCCAGCAGCATGCTAAAGATCGTACTGGGAATCATAAGACCAAGCAACGCTATGCCACTGCGCAAACGTCTTGCTGGTAGTCACGTGCCAATTTCAGTCGTAACTGACGATTTCGTGTTGTTAATATTGACACACGCATGGTTCGCTGCGCAGGCCCATCATCAGGAGTGTTCAGTGCACTGTGTGTTCAGACGCACTTCTACTGTACCCAGCATTAAAGTTTGATGTTTCCACAGTTCACCGACTATCCTATTTTATCAGTTTGTCCACCCTACGACCTCCGACATCTGTAACGAGAGGTGGCCGCCCAGATCCTCGACGTCTGGACGTGGTTTCAGCTAGGTTTCGCCACGTGTTGAAGACACTCACCACAGCACTCCTCGAACACCACCTTGTCGTGCAATTTTCGAAATGTCTGTGCTGAGCCTCCGGGCGATCACAGTCTGCCCTCGGTCAAACTCAGATACACTGCATGCATTTCTCATTCTACACACGGACAAGCACACTCACTGATACTGCATGCACCATGTAAGTTTCTCACTAGCAGTCATTTCTCACCGGGTGACGCTGCTATCGCCTTGACTGATTTACATCGATAGTAGGTCGGTGGTCTTAATATTCTACATCTACACTCCGCGAGCCACCTTACGGTGTGTGGCGGAGGGTACTTATTGTACCACTATCTGATCCCCACTTCCCTGTTCCATTCACGAATTGTGCGTGGGAAGAACGACTGCTTGTAAGTCTCCGTATTTGCTCTAATTTCTCGGATCTTTTCGTTGTGATCATTACGCGAGATATATGTGGGCGGTAGTAATATGTTGCCCATCTCTTCCCGGAATGTGCTCTCTCGTAATTTCGATAATAAACCTCTCCGTATTGCGTAACGCCTTTCTTGAAGTGTCCGCCACTGGAGCTTGTTCAGCATCTCCGTAACGCTCTCGCGCTGACTAAATGTCCCCATGACGAATCGCGCTGCTTTTCGCTGGATCATGTCTATCTCTTCTATTAATCCAACCTGGTAAGGGTCCCATACTGATGAGCAATACTCAAGAATCGGACGAACAAGCGTTTTGTAAGCTACTTCTTTCGTCGATGAGTCACATTTTCTTAGAATTCTTCCTATGAATCTCAACCTGGCGCCTGCTTTTCCCACTATTTGTTTTATGTGATCATTCCACTTCGGATCGCTCCGGATAGTAACTCCTAAATATTTTACGGTCGTTACCGCTTCCAATGATTTACCACCTATGGCATAATCGTACTGGAATGGATTTCTGCCCCTATGTATGCGCATTATATTACATTTATCTACGTTTAGGGAAAGCTGCCAGCTTTCGCACCATGCATTAATCCTCTGCAGGTCGTCCTGGAGTACGTACGAGTCTTCTGATGTTGCTACTTTCTTGTAGACAACCGTGTCATCTGCAAATAGCCTCACGGAGCTACCGATGTTGTCACGGAGCTACCGATTGTGGCTGATCAGTGTAAGTCAAATATTATCTTATCCATGGTCGTACAGTATTATTGTTAGGGTATACAGTGCAGAGTTCAGGAGGGTACTTACTACAATATCTGGGGATAATGTGGTTAAGTAACTGTTCACTTCGAGGTAAGATTACAGACTGACGCCTGAAGACTGTGAGGCTGCATGATGCATACCATTACGACATCTTTGGATGGCATCTATATCAATATGGTATGCATAAATTTAAGATCTGAGCCCCAAAAACTCAACAATCTGCAAGCCGTTAGCTTCGTCTTTCATCAGGCCGATAACTTCCACGTTCCGAGGTGTTACGTGGAAAGGATTATCAGCCACTCGTGCAAACAATTTCGAATTCCACGGAATTGTAGCCACGGGGAAAGAGATAAACCCCTAATGATGATGAACCTGATCAAAAATTTAGGTAAAAGCAAATTTCAGAAGTGAAATACTTCAATTCGCCACAAGTTTTATTTTGTCGATCTGGTGTCTTCAAAGCACTGAAGCAATTGCTGATGTCACTGTTCGATGGCAAATGACTGATCAACTACCAAAGTTCTTATGTAAAAGAAATATGCGCAAAAACTGGAAAAAATGATCGGAAAATGTATCTCAGGGAGCTTCTGCTTAACGATAATTCTGAAATAACGATAGAACACATAATATCTTCAGTTGTTTTGTCTCTGAACAACTTTTCACAAATACTTTCTTTGTGGCCTCTGAAACAACACAGAATTAGATGCAAAATTGTCACTTTCAATACATGAATTAATCAAGTCAAGCATTATGAAATGATTTGAATAATACATATATTTATTATAATATTAAGCCGAAACGAGGTTACATACGAACATAAATAGAGGAAGAGCAGTAAAGGCGCCAATGTATGACTAGGTAAAGTGAAGTACACTATATCATGTTTTTAAAAAAAAAGCTACGTGGAGCTATTTTCACTTCAACAAGTTTGGCTGGTAACTTCATGGGCTGCGAAACTTTAATTTTAATAACACAGCGTGTATCGCAAATAAACCATAAGTTGATAGTCTTACAATACTTACATACTTTCATTGGTATACGCGTAGTTTATCACTTCATATGTTCTTGTAGTTACATGTATAATGCATATACCATTGCTATCATATATAACACTATATAGCCTCCCAGAATACAAGACTTTTTGTGATGACCTGGACACACTTCAATCATTCAACCAGATATTGACTATCATTTAGATTTATGTAAATTACTTGTTTACAGAATTTAAATTTAGATGAACACATAAGTACATTCAACAACAAGTTACTTTCAGGATTGCATTTGTTTTCAGTACTCACATAAATATATTTTCATCGGTTTTCCTAATGGTTCAAATGGTTCAAATGGCTCTGAGCACTATGGGACTTAACTTCTGGGGTCACCAGTCCCCTAGAACTTAGAACTACTTAAACCTAACTAACCTAAGGACATCACACACATCCATGCCCGAGGCAGGATTCGAACCTGTGACCGTAGCGGTCGCGCGGTTCCAGACTGTAGCGCCTAATGGATTCTATACCTTTAAGTTAGCTTGGATTATTAGAAACATTAACTCAGCCACGGATGAGAATTTTGGTATAGTCACAATTAACTGTAAAGGGCTCAACTGGATATTTTCATTTTTGTAGCATTATATTTCATTCAATTACATCATTTCCCATTTGGTTGTAGCTAAAAGGCAGGGAGAGCCTAAAAACGCTGTAGCGAAGGATAAAATTACCAAATTTCATACTAAAATCGTAGTTCCCTTTCGTAACATGGTACAATGTTACATTTTCAGCAAATATAAAAGATTTAATTTTTATCAGTTTTCTTTTTAATACTTAAGTGACAGTATCAGTTGATGATAGATCTAAGATATTTTGCTTCAACATTTTACAAATTAAGGTAAAGTTTTTATTGCATAACATGTGGATCTGAAATGGATGTGATACAATATTTTAGACTGTTTTCATGTTTGTTATCATCGACGAATGTTCACTAAGATTTAACTTTTTTCACGACTCAGTATAAACACGGAGCAAACTCGTGGTCATCGGCTCGTTGGTGGTGGATGATTGGTGTGAACTCGGAGCGGAGTGAGTCGCATGTGACGACAGTCCACTCCATGCATTTGGTGACCTGTGATGTGCACTGAGGAGCCACGTTCACGCCTCAACCGACAGTAACAGATGTCTGATGCCCTTGTCAGAATTGGCACAGCGATTCTCAATCGTACCTCTTCTTACAGCTCATCACTGATTTATTTGAAAGAAATTATAGGACAGCATCAGAGGTACAAAAGTACATTTATCACACACAGTGTGGCTCAAAAGTGAATTCTGAGTAAAACATTTATCTTGTTACAAATTTTATGATGTTAATGTTTCGTTATCCTTCCTCCGATCCTTAACTGGTGGCATCTTGAGTTTCTCGGTAATTTTACAATAATACTGCTGCTGCGCTGTTTAGTATATAGTTTCGATTAAACTCTCTCTGCTACCATGTTGCATACGTTTCACCTCTCTGCTGACTACATTTATAAAGGTGTTCATCACAAACACTGGAAATCATTCTTGTAGGGCACTGTTTCTTACACATTCTTTATCATTTGCACACGTTAACAAGTACGATCACACAAGGCATGAACTGTAGCTGTATTACAAACTGTTGTAGGCTACCACTACAGCAGACATCAGTTTGTTGGAGCAGAACCATGTTCATCACAGGTTTTTACTCAGGTTTTTGTGCTACATTACCTACTGATGACACACAGGACTAAAGGCGTTTGTGGATACATCACATGATTACTTCCACTTCACGTCGCAGTAGATGTGAGTACAAATTCACGTACTATTGTGCACTTTCAAATATTTCATTAGCTTTATTTGACGGAGTCTCTCAGTATGACTTGAGTAAGGGTCGTGAGTTTCTCCCTCCATTTATACTGCGACTCACAGATAATCATTTAGTCTATATTTTCGTATCTTTCTATGTATCTCCACAAATGATTGTAGGCTGTTGGTCTTTGGTTCCCACAGATTATCAAACTTCTTGCAATACGGAAACTGTTTTCACATCTAATAATTTTCTCTCTGTTTTAAGAGTATAGGTATGTACTGACCTTTCATTCTCTTTCTATCTTAGTCATTTTTATAATTACTTAGATCAGTGGCCTGACGTTTACGTATGAATGAATTGTTTTCCCAAATCATAAAAGTGTATGCGTCGTCCTGGAGGAAACCGTTTTTCTACACTTATACCGCTCAAAAATTTAGGATACCTACAAACGAATCGAAGAACTCAAAAATAAAAGTGGGTAAAAGAAAGCATCCACCATGTTTGCGAAAGAACTAAGTGTCCAAAGGTACACCAAGAAAAATATTTGCCTAAGCTTAAGATGGACTAGACACTACAATAAACAACTCACGGTCACATCCTTCAGTAAGGACCATGACCCTGCATCCTTTGCATACGAAAAATGACTGCATCTGAGATAATAAATCTAACTCATGTTCATTTAATAATAATGTATTGATATTTAATTGGATGTGCAATGCCGGATATTTGTATTCCTTTTTTAGTGCATTACACAGATAATGGCAGTGTAGACAGCAAAATTGTTATTTTATCGTTCACATTTTATTATTCATTAACATACTTTGCATGCCTATCGTAGGTTACGACCTTAGAATTACGAGACAAAAATAATGTGCTTTCAAGTTTCACTTACAGTTCGTGGATTCATATGTCCCTGTCTAACACGTTTATGGGCTATAGTTACTTTTACTATTCCGAAAGTTGTGTTCAAATGGAAATCACTATGTACAAGAAGATATACAGCCAAGTTTGATTTGATAAAACAAATTACTTGTCTTTTGTTTACTGGCTGGTCCTGAGTCAGATATCCATAATCTGTATATAGCTACAAAAGCTCTTTTAGTTTAGTCTAAGTATTTTGCTGGCTTATATATTGTGGAATCCTAAAAAAATGATTGAATATGAACAAAGAACCTTATAGTGAACATATTTTACGTCTTGTTAAGAAACGAATTCCATACTTTAGTAACGTCTGTACTTTTTGAATCATCACATTAAATGATCATTATATACAAATTCATGCAAGAACAAAACATACATATTTACTTACTTAACACCTTAGGTTAGGCATATTATATGCAAAAATTAGTTCAGACAGAAAGAATTTTGACTTACATACTTGTTGATATCATTTTGGTGATATATTCGTTTAATTTTATTAGAATCCAGATAAGCTGCGAGATATAGTCCTTAATGTGGGGTTTTAACAATCGTATATGTTTTAGGGTATAATGGAATGTTTTCATATGCTTTCTTCACTGTAGATAATTCACCTTTAGGGTAGTGGAAAAAGATAAATGAGCAGGCTGAATGAGTACTGAATAAAATCCTTGACTGTATGCTTAGGATTATTTGTTTCCTCGCCTGCCAGTTATGCAGCGTTTGGGTATTCTTATTTGAAGTGCATTGAGATTTTAGAAAAGAAGATTTAATATTTACGAATCTAAGAGAAATTATTCAGATGAAAACTTCTTTCCAAGCATATTCCATTAATTTGACTGAGGAAAATTTTGGGAGTGATTTTTAGAGACAACCAATGCATATACAAGAACAAAATGTCTGTTTCCCTGAACTGTTAGTTAAAGGAAATCTTTGTCCCTCAGGTAACTAATAATATTCATGATTAGTGTTAATTTGAGCTCCTTGTTTTCATTATGACCAAATAAGGCGACTGAATGGAATGTGTGCAATTTCTGTATTTGTAGAAGTCTGTAGTTTTTTGTGTCTTCCTATGTTGTACAGACTTTTTTGGTTATAATCAAAGGCTAATTTTTCATGAACGACTTTCTTTGAAGTCAAACCCACCTCCATGATTCTTAGTAAAGAATTTTTGGTACCTTATGCGACGTGAAGTCACAGATTGTATCATATAAGTTGTGTCTGGTGATTTCTATTTGCTTTCGATGGCATCAGTACTCCAGGCCCTACACAACATGCTGAGCATGAGATAAGTTATTTTTATTTACAGGCGTATCTCACTTTACATTCTCGTGAGGACACAGTACATAATCAGAATTTTCAGGTGTTATGCTAAATAAGCAGATTAATTTACTATGAACAGTGTAGGTAATCTGAAGCCGTTATTTTTTTCTGAGCAGAGAAGTTTTTTATTTTTGTGGATATTTCAAGTGAGACATTGCACTTCATGTTATGCAACTTTTTTAATCTATTTCAGCATCTGTTTCAGTTATATGCTTTTCACAGAGCACACAGTTAGTTTCTTTTGGTATTTAATTCGATTCATTTCCATTATTCTAAATTCAGTATTTCATTAAGATTGAAGTTCCGTTTTACTACACTGTTTACATGCGCAACACGAGGCAAATCAACAGTCAGTATTGATGAGCAGTTGAACACAATATCTGAAGTATGTTACAAGAAGAGAAAGTTTTTGAAAATTTGATATTCAGTGTTTTCTTTTATAAATAAATTCTTATTGAAAATTTACATTAAAAACTGTGACTTCTTATTTTTCTTGTGTAACAGTGAAGCTTTTGGGTTTGTCCTCAGCAGAATGTCTTCACCCATCTGGAAATTTTTTCACGTCCACATATTTTGTCAAAAGCTGACTTGTGTAACTTTGTTGTGGGTGTTGGTGAGATGGATGTTTGACGAAATTTTCGTGTTTTTATACATCGGTACCACATAAATCTCGAATAGGATCTACCTGCGAAAATAAATGTATACATCTTAGAGCGTTCAGTAAGCAAAATTAACCGTAGGAGGATCGGAGATCATTTATGGTTAAATGTTTCACAACATAAAATCTTTTTAATAACTTCTCTAGTAAATGAGATCTGGCTCTCACCGGTACTACGATTTTATTAATGATTCTAGCGTCTATATCAAGACGTACTCCTCCACATATTTGTTTATTGCTAACAGCGGACTGCTGTAGGGTGATAAAGATGTCTATTTATTTTCCAGTTCATCATTTTTTACTGGCTTCCTTCGGGAGCAGGGAGCTGGAGTAGATTACATAAAAATACCTTTGATGTGGGTCTATCTGTATGAGGTATTAGTACCCTGTAATAATTCCAAGTTTATTCTAAAAGTTATTTACATATTTTGATAAGTCAGCTACATCTGCTGCTTGTTGAACTGATAAACAGTCTGATCCTGCAGTTTTCTTTTGAATGTGTGTTACGATAGTCAAAACATCCTCTGAATTCTGACGTTCTGATGTAAAGAACCCGACCGTACTAATCGGCAGTTTCTTCGAGTAGTGGCGGATCGTTGAATGCTGCTTCATGTGACCCTGCAGCCTTCCGTTTGCTGGCTACATCGTGGGAGGAGGGCCACGCTTGCTGTCCTGGGATAAAAAACTCACCCTGCTACCTGGTCTGTACTAAGACGCCGCCACAAAGCCACTGTTCTTTGTGGAAAATATAGAGGACAAGTTCGCGAAGTAGAGTATCTCAGTAAAATTCTCTCGGGCTCCCGGTTGATCAAAGTTTCTTCTGCCGCCCAATCTGCAGCCCTTAAAATCTTGCAAACTAATGAAGCACTCCAGGCTAATCTGGAGCGACGCAGCATTCATTTTGTTAGACGTGTGCAGAAGGATCGTAAAGACAACTGCACCAATACCAGCTACCTTACTCTGGCTTTTGAGGGGAATACGCTCTCATAAAAGGTCAAGGTCATGTGTCACTGCTGTGACATGAATCCTTATATCCCGCCACATATGAGATATTTGATTTGTGTCTCCTTACTGACGGTTCCCCTACCCACTTTACTGCCGCTCATGGCACCTATTCTACTATCGATCGCACGATCTCCTCCTTGCTCTCGTGGCTTTCCTACATTGGTCACCGCCGATGATCTTTGTGACAGTGACCACTTCCTGATTCTATAGTTCCTCTGCCGCCGCCAGGCTTACAGGTTCCCATGTTATCCATCCTACACAGCAGATTGGTCTTTATATACGTCCACTGTGCACTTCAACACCTCTCTGATGCAATTGTGGATGACGTCTCCACCACTCTTCTCCATGTTGCTTGTACTGCTATCCCCCTATCGACTGGCCTCCCTTGCATCAAGTGCTGCCGTGGTGGACCAAGGCCAAGGACATAACAGTCCCTATCCAGGACTGCTGACGGATGCTGTAACGATTTAAACGACACCCTTCACAGACGAACACTCTCGCTTTTAAGCATCTCTGTGTTACTTTACTAAGCAGAGTTAAAAAGGAATGCTGGGAGCGCTATGTTTCCTCCCTGGGGATGTGTGCCTCTTCATCTCAGGTTTGGTCCAAGCTCCGTGGCCTTCTGGGCCGCCAGCGATAATCAACTATCCAGGGTCTTATCTTATGAGATGCTCCGTGTGCTGATCCATCGGTCCTTGTGGAACACCTCGCGACACGCTTCTGACAGCATCGGCGCCCTCTTCCTATCCTGCGACCTTTCTGTGGCCGAAACGCCGAGTTGAACAGACACCCCTCTGTTTCAGCCCGGAACAAGCGGAACCCTATAACGAACCCATTACTGAATGACAACTCTAGCAGGCTCTTACCTCTTGACATGACAAGGCCCACAACCAGACGATCGAAAACTTGGACATTACCCAGAGGCGTCTCCTCGTCTTCCACTACATTTGGCTGACAAGTGCCTTCTCTTCGGAATTGTAGTACAGAATATTTATCCTCGTTATTAAGCCCAGGAAGAACTCAAAGTTTCTCTAGATCTATCATCCAGTTAGGCTGACCAACGTACTTGGCAAATTACTCGTAAGGACGGTTAGCTTCAGATTCTGTTGGGTACTCGAATCTCGAAACCTTTTGTCCCTGTATTAGAGTGGCTTCTGGGAAGCACGATCTGCAACTGAATATTTACTCAAATTAGAAACACGAAAACTGGCACCTTCTGGCTGCCTTTTTTGACCTACATGACGCTCACAATACATCTTGGCTCAATCATATTTTAGTTACGCTCCAGGACTGGGGCTTTGACGGGCACCTTTTGGTTTCTTCCGTGAGTTTTTATCCCACTGGTTCTGGGTTCGAGCTGGCACCTCATCCAGCACCCATCGGATTCAGGAGAATGGTATCCCACAGTGTTCTGTGTTAAGTGTCACCCTCTTCCTCATAGCCATCAGTACGCTTGTAACCTCTGTGCGGGCTCTGGTTACCCTAGTGGATTTTTGTATCTTGTTCAGTTCCCACTCGGCAGAATCTACTGAACTCCAGCTCAAAGATGTCATTCAACAGGCCTCTGCGTGGGACTTGTCACATAGCTTCCAGTTTTCTCCATCCATAACGAGGGTGAGGCATTTTTTGCGTCGATCCAAACTACACCCCAATGCAGTGCCTAGGTTTTGCAGCACAGTCCCATTTCAGTGATCTTATTTTTGATAAAAAGTTGACGTGGCCGCCCCATATTGGGCAACTGAAGACTATCTGCATGTGTAAGCTTTATACTCTCCGCCTGCTGGTCCACACATCGTGGGGTGAAGACCATGATACTCTTCTCCATCTTTACTGCACTCTGGTTTTTCCAGACTAGATTTTGGTTGTCAGGTTTATGACTCAGTGGCTCCTTTCACTCTGAAACTACTTGAACCTGTTCATTTTTATATGTCTGTGTATTGGTGTGACAGTCTCCTCGCAGAAGCGGGAAAGCCAACTACTGGTTTCTTATGCAACCGGCATTCGATCACTCCTGGATCATCCAATGTACCCCGTTCTCTTTGCAAACGAGGGGTGTCTCCCTCTTGATACTCTCCCTCCCTTAGGTTGGATATCAACTCACTACCCTCAGTCGGGATCTCCATGTCCACTCACTGGAAAGTCATGCATTTCCTAAACAACCCCCACTTGGACGGTGCCTGTACCACTGATTAGTGCCGACCTAATGCAGGATCCTACGGTCTCTGTCGCTACTATGATTTACTGGAATCTTATATGATACACCGTTGAAGAGTCCCAGGGTGCTACCATCTTCTACACCGATGGTTCTAAAGCGGTAGATAAGTTGGGATAAGCATTTACGTCCCTTACTGGCATGGAGCACCATGTACTGCCGGAATCGTGTGCTGTGTTCACGGCAGAGATGTTTGCGATTAACAGGGCCCTACATTTTGTTTCACAGGCCTCCCTCTGAAGAGTTTCAATATTTACCGATTCAACGAGTAGCTTTCAGGCTATTGACCGGATGCTGGTCTCGTCACCCTTTGGTCTCTGCTATCCATGAGCTTCTCTCTGTCCTTGGCCATGCCGCCTGCTCTGTTGCCTGCAGCCCCAAGTCATGTGGGTGCCTGAGGGAATTAACTGGCTGACCAGTTGGCTAGAGATGCAGATACTTACCATAGCCATTCTCTTTCATGATCCCTGATGCAGATGTACAGATACGCAAGTCTCTCTTTCCCCGAAAGTGGAATGACATCTGGTGTGCTACTGTCCTCAGTAATAAACTATGGCAGTTTGGCGCTCTTCCTTCCACTCCCTTCGGAAGGAGTTCAGTGTCTTAGGAAGGCTACACATCGATCATACTAGGCTCACCCTTTGTTTTCTTATGCGTAACGAGCCGCCCCGCAGAATGTCGCTGTGGACCCAGACTGAAAGTATCCCATATATTCTGGAATGTCCTCTACTTTTGATCCTTCATACTAGGTACAGGCTGTCAGACTCCTTGTCTTTAATATTAGCAGATGATTCACGGATGGCTGACCTAGTCCTCAGTTACCCACTTCACGTAGGTTTTTATTTTTAGTAATAAGGTTTCACATTATTCCTGTAGCAGGGACAGGGTGATTGTGGTTGAAGCCTCTCTTTGTGATCTCTAGTTCTGTGATTGATGACCACTACCCCATGCGAATATCGATCTTTTGTTCCCCTGTTTTTCCAGTATTTAGATTTGATTTACATTTTTACGCCTTCTACTGTTGTATTTTTACGTTTTCGCTTCATAGTTTGACTCTTGTGACTGTATCCTCCCACTTTTAGCGGACACTCAATCTTACGCAACTAACTTTTGAATCGCGGGACTGATGAACTTGCTGTTGAGTCTTATAATGCCTCTCAATCATTCACTCAATCAATGAATTTGGTGCATTGTGCGCATGGTACTGTTCACCTTTCGTGTACTGTACCTCAGCCTTTTGCACTTTAACTTTTGACTTCACACAGTAACTGCTTTCATCTTTATCTAATTAAAAATCAACTTACTACGACCTATCACTGAATGACATGTTCCGCTTGGAAAGTCGACCTTGCATCCCATTCTCGCAGGAATCTTCTTTAGGGTCTGTGCACAATTCAAAATTGCCACAAAGCTCTTCTCGTTATTGGCTTCCTCGTTGTATTTTAACATTTCCCTTTCCATCCCTTTCTGACCATAATCAGGGAACGTGATCAGGTTGGTTTTAGTTTGATATGTCAGTGCTAGTTGAGAGCTATTCTCAGACATTTCAACCAATCTTACTGCATAATTCGTGGGGGTGGTAACCCAATTGGCAGACGTGTAATCTTTTATATAGGTATACATGGGTGACGGGTATCTAAAATCTTGCTGCCATTGCGTAGTTTAATTTGGTTGCGAACGTCCATTATTCCTGACATTCTGAGAGCCATTGTACTCTTGAGTGAATCTGTGTCCCTTTTTTTGATTCCTTTGTCGCCTGGTTGAGTGTGGTGATCTATGAATATTTGCTGTCTATTATGGTTT
Source organism: Schistocerca serialis cubense (assembly GCF_023864345.2). Lineage (NCBI taxonomy): Eukaryota > Metazoa > Arthropoda > Insecta > Orthoptera > Acrididae > Schistocerca > Schistocerca serialis. Next base: position 512,142,129 of record NC_064642.1, on the reverse strand, counting down.
TCGCTTGCGGGGTACGGCATCCCGCCATTGCGACGTTGTCCTGCAGAGTATATTTCATTCTGAAATATTCCAAATTATTATCTAGAACAATGATATGTTTTCCATATGTTGGTATTATTAACGGTTTTGAGCCTTGTCAAAAGGACCTTGTTCGCTGTTGGTTCACCGAACTGGCAGGTCTGTACAATATATCTAGCAAACCGTTTCTAATGGCTTCGTTGTTTCAGGCTGTAAATCTCTGGACTAAAAGCTTTTTTCCTCAATCTTTCTTGAATGCATACCAACCAATACTTGGCGAGGAACGCGTCCTGAAATTCATTATGTGCTGTGCAGGCTTCAGTTGCCTCATTTGCCCATTAGGCTGTATCGCTCTCGAACTGAGATAACAGAAATCTAAATTTCATGTTTCTCATTCCACGACTTTCGTAATACTCCCCTGAAAGCTTTTATGAATACAACTGGGTGAGGAGATATCCTCTCTCGGAGACCATCTGAAATTGTTGGTGCTTTATGAGGCTTTTCTGAGAGAAACCGTGGTAAGGTGTCTTAGCCAAAATAGTTCATTCTAAATTCCCGAAATGCTTTTTAGCAAACGTGAAGTTCGGTATTCATATCATATTAATCTAAAAAGAACGTTTCTGGAACCGAGCGACGTGGCGCAGTGGTTAGACACTGGACTCGCATTCGGGTGGACGACGGTTCAATCCCGCGTCCGGGCATCCTGATTTGGGTTTTCCGTGATTTCCCTAAATCGCTCCAGGCAAATTCCGGGATGATTCCTTTCAAAGGGCACGGCCGACTTCCTTCTCCGTCCTTCTCTAACCCGTTGAGACCGATGACCTCGCTGTCTGGTCTCCTTCCCCAAAACAACCAGCCAACCAACATTTCTGGAAGAGGAAGCTTTTCTTTCATTCTAAGCTTTCTTCGCACTACGTTGCATATTACAAGAACTTGATTTTTAATATCCACTGAACCACATTTTTTTGTATTTTAAGCAATGTTTACTATAAATTTACAAAGCCTATATACCGCTAAATGGCCTGAATTCCTTAGCTCAGCTTTTCACACATTTATTAGATAAAAGGGTTTTGCCCTCTAAAAAAATTATGAAGTGAGGAAACATGTAACATACTCGATGTCCACGAATGAGTGTTTAATAACATTTTATGCAATTTGTATTGAGACACCTACCTATTTATTTGTAGCTGTCTCGTGAACATTGGAAAATTTTTTATGTGCTGGACTTGGCTGTCTTCCGTGAGTGGTCTGTATTCCCCAGTTCTCAATTTCTCCTCAATCTCCTGTAAGCTAGGTTTGTTAATTTTGCTGCTCCCACCGTTATGATGAATGAGCTGCATTGAAACTACTTACTCATACACCTGGATAGTCACGATGGACTGATAGCGTAACCTGTTGTCAGGTGCAACAGGCTGAAATGGTCCCCTGAAGCTTACCAGGCTAACGGAAACCCAAGCTGGTCTGCTTTAACCACTGTGCACCAGTGAACAGGTACTCTCGTGTCCCCGTTTGGGGCAGATTGAGCTGCTTTAATAGTTGCGGCGGAGACAGAGGCAGGCAAGGTGGAAGGAAAATTTGTACACCTCTGACTGAAACATTGTATTGTATTGTATTGTGTGTTAACCGGTGACCTAGAAACGACGAAGAGGCTCTGTCCCCGCTGCAGCCGCAGTGATCCACAGCACCACGACGACTACCGCAGGCCACTTCACCCCTCCGCCGCCCGACACCGAACCCAGGGTTATCTTGCGGTTCGGCCCCGGTGGACCACCCCAGGGAACGTCTCACACCAGACGAGTGTAACCCCAATGTTTGCGTGGTAGAGTACTGGTGATGTACGCGTACGTGGAGATCTTGTTTGCGCAGTAATCGCCGACATAGTGTAACTGAGGCGGAAAGAGGGGAACCAGCCCGAATTCGCCGAGGCAGATGGAAAACCGCCCAAAAACCATCCACAGACTGGCCGGTTCACCAGACCTCGACACAAATCCGCCGGGCGGATTCGTGCCGGGGACCAGGCGCTCCTTCCCGCCCGGAAAGCCGTGCGTTAGACCGCACGGCCAATCGGGCGGGCGACTGAAATATTACTTAGCAACGCCTGTAACATACACGCATCTTCGGAGACCACTATAAATATTTTAGTACATCACGGTAACTAGAAGCGAAATGTAAAATGCGGCCTCACCTAACAAGCGTAGGAACTTTAATTCCCTGCCAGCTACTTGAATGGTGACGTGGCAAGTTGAAGTGGCAACTCCTGCAATGTCTCACAGAGAGAGATGGGAAATGAAATGGCCACAAGTCAAACCAGCGGGAAGCAAGTCAACAAATGTATGCGTAATGTCGTTGCTTGTTTCCCTAGGAAAGGCCTCACGGAATCCTACAGACTGTTAGCTATGCAGATTGTATCTCGATGCCGTTTTGTTTCTTACACAGTTCTATCCATGGTCAAATTGCCCTAGCCCGAAATTTAGTAATATCATGGGCTACATTGAAGTCATGAAGAAGCACGTGTCCATGGTGCATTGCGTCCCTCATTATGGTAAACGCTTTGTTTAGTTTCCAACTGCAGAAAGTGAACCACAGTTCCATACTGCTGTTGCTCGAGCACTTTTATCATTATCTTCGTGAGATGAATATTGTTGCCTCTCTTTGTTAAAAAAAATGGCTGTAAGCATTATGGGACTTAACATCAGAGGTCATCAGTCCACTAGACGTAGAACTACTTAAACCTAACTAACCTAAGGACATCACACACATCCATGCCCGAGGCAGGATTCGAACCTGCGACCGTTGCAGCAGCTCGGTTCCTGACTGAAGCGCCTAGAACCGTTTCTCTCTTTGTTGTTGGAATCAGATATGCTAAGGTTCTCATTCACCCCTAGCTACCTGGTAAACCGGTAGATTTACATGATGGCTAAGACGTCTGCTGTCGATACTATAATATTGTGAGGTGGGTTCGGGTTAGTTATCGACATGAAATAACGTTCTGTTCAGTCAGTGAATATTTTACCTGCGTGTGCCACAGTACCTGCCAGGAATCACGAATATGCTGTCAATTTCCTATGTTTGACGTTTGGGAAGGAAATGTACATTACAAGAAGTAAATAAGTAAATTTCAGTGTGGTGAATCTCCCGATATGATAGGCAGTAAGGAAGAGTTCCCATTGATTTGCGGTTACTGTTGAGCATGGCGGATTTTGTTACGATAGAGGAAGGATAATTCACACGGGATGCTCCTATACGTATGTTAGTTGCAAAATGTTAGGGGATCCCGAGGCAGGACTCACAGCAACGTACGCCAGTTTGAAACTGATGTCGAATCGAACGCTGCGCTGCAACATTTGTGTAAATTGGGAAATGCTAATCGTGTCACCTTGATAACAAGATCGTAGCGTAAACTGCATAACGTTACACCAGTGATCAAAAATGGGTTACGGGTATGATGAGTATTCCATTCCACCGTGTTTGATGTAATACATGGAGAACGTCATTCCTAGTCTTGGGTTTGGAAGAGACTCTTGTGTGAAAATGACATGATGAGCCCTGAGTCGTGGGTTATTCTCAGGAAATGGGCTGCAGAGGTAAGTAATGTTGTATGTTTTTCCAACACCAACTGCAAAGCTACCTAATGTACTTGACATTTGAATGTTAATATTTTTCAGCCAACCTTCCATTATAATGGCATCATGATCTACTCAACAAATGATTTTGTAGATAAAAGTGATGGTGGAGTTGAGGCATAGAACACCTGCTTATTTAGACAATATTACAATATTAACGATAGAGAAGTTATTAGTTGCACTGCTGACTACTCCTTCGAGCAGGACTTATGATGCTTTACGTCGACCTACCATCTTATTTCTCAGTCAAATGAATGGACATAGGTAGTGGAGGAGCCGAGAAATGCATGTGACAGTGGGATATTGAATTTACTGAGCATTACACTTGAATTAGTGTAGGAATTTGAGCATCATCATAAGCAGTTGCTATTTCAATAGACAAGAACGAAAAACTGGGCTAGATGGGCACGTCCTTACTTTTTTGAAGCTTTTTTCGATGCTAGGCAATAACTAATGGTTTTCTAGTCACCACTTCCATCATATCTTAACAAATGGTTCAAATGGCTCTGAGCACTATGGGACTTGACTTCTAAGGTCATCAGTCCCCTAGAACTTAGAACTAATTAAACCTAACTAACCTAAGGACATCACACACATCCATGCCCGAGGCTGGATTCGAACCTGTGACGGTAGTGGTCGCGCGGTTCCCGACTGTAGCGCCTAAAACATTGTTTAACGACAGTCACCATGACTACTCTTATTCCTCCTTATTGTTGTGGTATATAACTCGATCAGAGTCCATCGAGATGAAGTTTCTACGAAACAGTACTGTATGTTCCAGTTATGTTTCACGTGTCGACATTCCGGTTTTGGTGCCACTGGGTCGTATGGAATGTAAATGTTCTGGAGGAACAACGTGTAGTTCAGACTAGCAGTGCGAAATTTACTTTCGTGGAACAACTGGTCGGAAATCATGTCCTAAAAAGTAATTGTATCAATTTTTGGGAACGTGAAGTTCATCAATACAAGAATGGTGTATCATAATATCGTAAAATTAAGGAAAACTTACCCACTTAACATTCAACGACCCAACGAATACTTAAATTGCATACCCTTGCGTTCTGTTTTTGAAGTTTTAAGTGTTAATATTTAATCGTTCACTTACGTAACGGTAGTTTATCTCTTCTTTTATTGTAAACTGACGGCCGTGGAATATTGGTGAGATATTCACGCAAACTTTAATTTTGGTCATTGAATTTCCCGAGTATTTATCTTGAAACAATGTTTAGATGTTGTCTTCCATTCTGCAGAGGCTTTCTGTTGATCATGCACATACTCTGCTCTGTGATACCAGCAATACGATAGTGAGCTACACTTGAGGGCGTCTGTCTTTTTTTTTCTTGACACTAATTCTTAGGTACGGTTGACGGCAGCCCATTGGCCAACTTTTTGTCCTTGATTTTTTTCCATCTTGTCGTAAATGTTTCCTATAAGCGTTTTTTGAGGAGGCATTGATAGTTTGTCCTAGCACCTTACAACTAAGTTATCATGGCGTCTCACTGATTGTCTCTTCATTAAAAAAATATGTAGTGCAGTAGTATCACTTGGGCCAACTAACCACACCCACGGGGTAAGTTTGCCAAGCAGTTGGGACTAACTGGCCTATATGACTAGAATTAGTTGTGGCATTGGTTGTTTAACTGAAGATACGAGGGTGAGTCAAATGAAAACCTTAAATTTGTAATAACAAATCGAAATTTCGCCCCGTTTTCCTGTAAGTTGGCACGAATGCTACAAACAGCGTGCAGAATGGCCTGTAGGTGGTAGCATAGTGCAGATGCACACATACCGTCGCAGTATCAGTATAAAGATGGCCGCCCCACTTGCGACTTGCACTAGGGAAGAACAGCGTTCTGTTATTCGGTTTTTGAGAAGTGAACGCGTGCAAGCTGTTGATATTCATCGACGAATGAAGGTTCAGGTCGGTGATGCATGTTTGTCACAGCAGCAAATCTACGAATGGAGTAGGAAGTTCGCAAGTGGTGTGACTTCAGTAGAAGATGCTCGTCGTCCAGGTCAGGCAGAATGAGTTGTGACTCCACAGAACATTGCAGCAGTTGAAGCCATAGTGAAGGAAAACCGCAGAGGGACACTGAATGACATTGCAGTATGTTTACAGACTAGTCATGGGGGAGCACACCGCATTGTGAATGATGTGCTCCAGTTTCACAAAATGTCTGCAAGATGGGTACCACGGCAGCTGACTCCTGAAATGAGAGATCGACGTGTTGATGTTTGTGAAGAACTTCTTCGGCGCTTCGAACGAGAAGGTGATGGCTTGCTTGCATGAATCGTTACTGGAGACGAAACCTGGGTTCAGTTCTACCAACCGGAAACAAAGAGAGTGAGCTAGAAATGGCGCCATTCCTCATCACCAAACCAAAGAAGTTTCAAACAGAACCATCAGCAGGGAAGGTTATGCTGACTCTCTTTAGGGAGGAAAAACGCGTCATTTTGGAGCATTACATGCCTAGAGGGACCACTGCCACCTGTGCATCATGCACAGATTTCCTAAAAAATCATCTGCGGCCTGCAATCAAATCAAAGCCACTTGGATTGCTGTCAGCAGGTGTCCTTTTGCAACATGACACTGCAACAGTTGCAACAATCACAGACCTGCATTTTGAGTGTCTTCCTCATCCACCATACTTACCAGACCTTTCCCCAAGTGATTTCCGTATGTTTGGACCACTCAAAGACGCAATGGGAGGAAAGAAGTTCCATCCTGATGAAGAGGTACGCCACGCAGTGCATAAGTGGTTGCGCGGACTACCAGAAGAATTTTTTTCTAAAGGAATTTATGCACTTCGTAAGCGCTGGAGGACTTGCATTGAGCGTGGGGGAGATCATGTTGAAAAGTGATACAGCTTTTTCCACTTCTGCGCAATAAATAACATTTAAAAAATATATAAGGTTTTCATTTGGCTCACCCTCGTATATCGAGTTTAGTACTTACAGTTTACTTCAATATAAAGTCTTACAGCCCACAGTTTCCTTTAATATAAATTCCTACATTTTCAAGACAAAAACTACAATCATAAATTGTGTTACCATTATTATAATAACAGCTTAAAAAACATGTAGCCAGAACTTTTATAAGTCTTCGTTTGAATGCCAGATAGGATCTTCACAGTTTAAACATTCTTCAAAAGAAGTTCTTGTGCCATTTTTAACAAATGACGGATGTGCCTGTGTCATTCAATCCCTTCATCATCTGGATTGTTGTGAGAAAATGGTTTAAGACCCCTGAGACATATGACGTCTTCATTCACATCCTATTCATCTTTAAAACCTTCTTAGAAATGCCTACTTCCTTACTGCGTTCTATTTGAGGAGTTTTATCTGGTTATTGTTTAACCATGGGCAAATTTTTAGAAAATAGGTTTTCATATAGATTATCCATATTTACCTTTAAAGTCTATCTTCTTCTTTCTGTTGAGGCTTGCTGTTGCCATTCTAATTCATCATTCATTGGAGTGTTTTTCGATGTTTCTGAAGTTTTTATCGTTAGTTTTCTGTCTGTTTTCTAGTTTGCCTTTCACTAATGGCCCGACCTCTTCAGGCGTTGGGTAGCACGGCTGGTGAGCTGAACTGACGTTCAACTTAAGTAGCGTTGTTTTGACAGACATAAGCTCCTACCATTGTGTTCTTGAGCAATTGAAGAACCAGTTTCAGTAATGAAAGCACATCCAACACCATTAGTATCAGGTTGAACTGTTACGTACGTGGGCCGATGTGCCCCTGTTTAAGTTGGCCATTGTGCCCTTTCGCAGTATTGGAATTGCTTTAGTTCGTTTGCGAAAATATTTTAAACATTGATTGCTGTAAGGAGTGTCAATAATCTTTAAAATAGGGGCTTGAATTGTTGCACTTGTATAGTAAGAGCGTATTCTTCGAATACATAACAAAATAACTTGAGTAAGCAAATTTTACTTTCACTTACAAGAAAAGCGTAAAATTCGTGCCCGTCCTCATACGACAACTTAAGTGCTTTGACGAGTTTGAAGGACGACGGTGTTGTTGCTGCTAACCTCACTGTCGACGGCGTATTCTGACGACAGTTAAACAAAATAATAGCAGTTGGCCATCGTGCCCCTACGGCCAATGTGCCCCTGTCTCTCCTAAATGATACATGAGACAACACATGTTCAATTATTCATCCTGAGTTACCACCGATTATTTTTCATTTGTTTTACAGCAACAAGTGCTATCATTCAACATTACGATTGACTGTACACAGTCTTTCACTATATTCACAACGTTGCACGACTTGTTCAATAATTTTCTTATTCGATAGTCACGCTTATCTTATAACCTCAGTGTTATGCCTAGAAATAGATGAATTGTCCAGATATTTCTACAACAGTACCATCTCTGTCGCCGTCGGTCACTCTCGTTTCCATCACTTTCGACATCTTAAGCCTCTCTGTCTATATTGTGACACTACCTTGGGATCCCCTTCTGCAGTTTTAGCATTCCTGAGTCGCACGCTTTTTTCACCGGTTGCACCACATGACTTTACCAAATTTGCCAATGGTTACAGTGTTTTCCTTTATTTCTAACAGCGACCACAAAACTTCCGGTACTTAGACAACCTGTTTCTGTCATCGATGAACGTCCACGGATCCGTTTCATAAAGTGTTCTAATATAATAAAGTCATAGTTACATCGTCACAAAGTATACATTGCTTGACGTGTGGTCTAGTTTACACCATTTTTTAAATATTTGGGACGATGCTGAAATGATTTTCTATATATTTTGTGATGATGCCACTATCGCTTTATTATATTAGGACAGATCCGAAGACGGTCATTTCTGACTGAAACCGGAAGTCTTAGGACCAAACGTTTCGTTATCTCTGACGGAAATAAAAGCAATTCCTTGTAAAATTCCTGAATCACTGTTTTAATCTGTCACCATGTCACAACTTGTGATTGCAATATCATTTCACATAATTTCCTTTTCTTAGCGGTGCTTATGATTAATCTAACTTCTACATAAAAGTGGGGCTGCTGAGTTCAACGAGAATTTAACTATTGATTTATCTATATAATAGTTCTAACTGCTGTTTAATGGTTAAAAATACAGAGTGACATGGAAGGGCACTGAAGACGTCTTCATCTTGCAACACTTACGTTGATAAATACTTAGGCAGTTTGTAGTATCTTAGTACATATCAACTTTTAATCTGACGGTTTCGACCGTGTGACTTCATTTGTATACCAGATCTCACGGTGATATCAGGCAGCGTTAGGACTTCCCGATAAACTACTTCAGTTACAGTGCTTGTCAGGGAGTACTTTATGAGAAGCCTATTGAATAGTGGAACACATGGAAAGGCGGCCACTCATTGGTGATAACGTAATACTTGCAGAAACACTTGACCCTTCGTGGGCGTGACTGCACCTCTCAAGGCTTCTGATAAATATTGAAGTACATCCGATAAAGAGACGGGAAATCACGTACATCAAACGTTTGAGGTGGAAATTTTGGATCAATAACATAATGATTTGTCAAAACTAAACAGATATCAACAACTCAAAGCCCATTTAGTTCCGGTGAAGGTTTCGAATGAAATCGGACTAGTAACACTGATATTACTACATTGTCTAACTGTCTGAGACGGTCTTAAATTTCTTTTACTCGGCCAGTAAAATTGAAAACTGAACTAAGGGATGTATGATGTGTGCCGAATGTTTTAATGACTACGTAATTTGAACCCACTGTGTTGGTGATAAACCCCGCAGTTATTATGCTACAGTCCTCGATACATAAAGCTTCTACACTCCTGGAAATTGAAATAAGAACACCGTGAATTCATTGTCCCAGGAAGGGGAAACTTTATTGACACATTCCTGGGGTCAGATACATCACATGATCACACTGACAGAACCACAGGCACATAGACACAGGCAACAGAGCATGCAGAATGTCGGCACTAGTACAGTGTATATCCACCTTTCGCAGCAATGCAGGCTGCTATTCTCCCATGGAGACGATCGTAGAGATGCTGGATGTAGTCCTGTGGAACGGCTTGCCATGCCATTTCCACCTGGCGCCTCAGTTGGACCAGCGTTCGTGCTGGACGTGCAGACCGCGTGAGACGACGCTTCATCCAGGCCCAAACATGCTCAATGGGGGACAGATCCGGAGATCTTGCTGGCCAGGGTAGTTGACTTACACCTTCTAGAGCACGTTGGGTGGCACGGGATACATGCGGACGTGCATTGTCCTGTTGGAACAGCAAGTTCCCTTGCCGGTCTAGGAATGGTAGAACGATGGGTTCGATGACGGTTTGGATGTACCGTGCACTATTCAGTGTCCCCTCGACGATCACCAGTGGTGTACGGCCAGTGTAGGAGATCGCTCCCCACACCACGATGCTGTGTGCCTCGGTCGTATGCAGTCCTGATTGTGGCGCTCACCTGCACGGCGCCAAACACGCATACGACCATCACTGGCACCAAGGCAGAAGCGACTCTCATCGCTGAAGACGACACGTCTCCATTCGTCCCTCCATTCACGCCTGTCGCGACACCACTGGAGGCGGGCTGCACGATGTTGGGGCGTGAGCGGAAGACGGCCTAACGGTGTGCGGGACCGTAGCCCAGCTTCATGGAGACGGTTGCGAATGGTCCTCGCCGATACCCCAGGAGCAACAGTGTCTCTAATTTGCTGGGAAGTGGCGGTGCGGTCCCCTACGGCACTGCGTAGGATCCTACGGTCTTGGCGTGCATCCGTGCGTCGCTGCGGTCCGGTCCCAGGTCGACGGGCACGTGCACCTTCCGCCGACCACTGGCGACAACATCGATGTACTGTGGAGACCTCACGCCCCACGTGTTGAGCAATTCGGCGGTACGTCCACCCGGCCTCCCGCATGCCCACTATACGCCTTCGCTCAAAGTCCGTCAACTGCACATACGGTTCACGTCCACGCTGTCGTGGCATGCTACCAGTGTTAAAGACTGCGATGGAGCTCCGTATGCCACGGCAAACTGGCTGACACTGACGGCGGCGGTGCGCAAATGCTGCGCAGCTAGCGCCATTCGACGGCCAACACCGCGATTCCTGGTGTGTCCGCTGTGCCGTGCGTGTGATCATTGCTTGTACAGCCCTCTCGCAGTGTCCGGAGCAAGTATGGTGGGTCTGACACACCGGTGTCAATGTGTTCTTTTTTCCATTTCCAGGAGTGTAAGTAAACCCATTTAACATATAAGATCACTGTTTGTCTAGCTTCGGTTAGAAACATCAAACAATTTTGTCGTATTTTAACCCAAAGAAATTTCAGATGTAACACTAATAATGCTGCATGGAGGCTATGCTATATGTTGGTTCGTCAATAACGACTGTGGGTGTTTCACCAGAGAACTAATACTCATTAGCCGTAATAGTTACGTATGGGCCTCTGGAAACAAATATGCTTCATTTGAAAGGGTACTATGTCTACATTCATCTCTACATGATTATTCGGCAATTCACAGTTACGTGCCTGGCAGAGCGTTCATCAAACCAAGCTATTTCTCTGCAGTGGCACTCTAGAATAGTGCTAAAGACGAACATTTAAATCTTTCCGTGCGACCTCTGGTTTCTCTTATTTTATTATCACGACGATTCATCTCTACATAGGAGGAAGCCAACCAAATATTTTCACATTATGAGGACGAAGTCGGCGATTGATATGTCATGAGAAGAACCTGCAGCAACGAAAATAGTCATAGCTTTAATGATTGCCACCCCATTTCGCGTATCATATCAGGGGCACTCTCACCCTATTTCATGATAATACAAAACTACCTGCCTTCTTTGATGTTCAACGACGTCTCCTATGAATCCTATCTGTTGCAGGTCCCATACCGCACAGCAGTACTACAGAAGAATGAGGATGACTGGCTATAGTGGCCAGTGCAGGTACAGTGGATGCTTATTTTAACTCTCTTGGAGGCTGCTGTTGCCTAGTGGCGAACATCTAAAACTACTCGAAGAGTGTTCTTTGTTTTTGTCTGTGGATTTCGTGTCTATAATTGCACGTCTTCCCTGTAGTGAAAAGCTCTGTTATTTCTTTGCGTATGACGTAAGGCAAGTGATAAATTCTTGTACATGTTTTAAAAACGTATATTGTGACATATAAATCCTACAATGCTAGTAAAATGTTCTATGTTAGCTTCGAAACCACGTGTTTATCAGCTGTCTCCGTCATTTAATTTCGGATTCACTCAACATATAGCGTAATGGTGTCCAGTCGGACATAGTGGCTTGCCTCCTGAAGGGCAAAGTGGACGTTTTGTAATGAATTGTTATTTCGAGGCAAGGGAATTGTTAGTAAGACGAGAGATTTTAGTGACTGACAACTTGGTGAAGAGTTATGTTCTCTTATTACAGGTATGTATTAAAATGTGATTCCCAAGCTAGGAAACATCAATTTGATGCTGTATGAACAGAAAAGATACAAAACTATTTAGTGTCTCAGGCAACTCATGAAGATAAAGAAAAAAAGAATATTGTTGGTATACTCGAATATGTGCTCAACCAAGAGCAGGATGAAGAACTCTTTGACCATATTTTTGATATGGAGGATTTTGAGGAAAAAAACACTGCAGTCGGCAAGTCTCAAACCTTCCTGCTTCTGGCGGTATGCGGACGAAACTTTTGTGGTGTGGCCCCACGGAATAGAGACACTGCCCTGTTTCTCCGACATCTGGACTCACTCCATCGCAGTACACAATTCACAATGGAAGTGGAAAAGGATTGCATTTAACCATTCCTTGAAGTCACAGTCAGAAGAATAGCTGATAGTACACTGGGACATAGCGTCTATCGCAAATCAACTTATACGGAGCTGTATTTACAGGCCACAAGTTGTCATCGCGGCGCGGTAGTGTCTTACAATCTTTGGTGCACAGAGCACATGTGATCTCAGATGCTGATAGTCTACCTGGTGAGCTACAAGTCCTAATAACGGTATTCCAACAGAATGGCTAGTCCGATAGGCGGATACGCCATGCATTCCGTTCAAAGCCAATTCGAAGCAGGGATGTAAATGACGATGTGGAGGCACCCATTGAAACAGCGTTCTTGCCTATTTTGGCGGCATGTTTTCAAGAGTAGAAAGAATCTTCAAAAGGCACGACATCAAGGTGTTTTTCGGCCACCATAAAAATTGAGAAATTTATTGTGCTCGGTCAAAGACGACCTTGGCATTAGGAAACGTGGTGTGTATAAAATCCCATGCCAGTGTGGAAAATCTTATATTTGGCAGACATGCCGAACCGTGCTAAAACGTTGCGTCGAACACCATCGCCACACGCGTCTCGGGCAACCTGATAACTCTGCAGTAGCGGAGCATGCCTGGACACGGAACAATGCATGTTTTACGAAAAGACTGAAATTATATCCCCAGCGTCTCCTTTCTGGGCCCGTGTTATTAAGCAGGCCATACTTATACGTACTGCTGACTATCTTATGAACAAGGATGCAGGTTTTCAACTAAGCGCCTCCTAGAATCCAGCACTGGCTCCCATTACATCAAAACAGGGAAAACAAGAACTTACGATTCATCACGCGACGCAATGCACTACTAAGACCTAATTCAGCCTTTAACCACAGGAGCGTTCGGCAGCACAGTCATCGCCCATAGCGCAAGAGCGGATGGCCTTTCTGCGGTTCCCAGCAGGGGGCACGAGGAGCGCCGCTTTCCTAGAGAGCCTGTACAGGGAGCCTGTATAGGGAGAGAGTGGCCATAGGTGAAGCTGCCCGTGATTGGTTGATTAGCTTTAGCAGTAAAATGGCGCCAAACGTCTCTCGCGCTTCCTATGTTCGCCGTGCTTTTGAGTTGAATTGAAGTTCAGAGGACTTTCGGAAACGATTAAAAGGTATTTGAATTACTGAGAGACTTGTTAAGCGTTGTGCATGCATGTTCGATTTAGTTTTATATCGTTTTTAGTACGTAATTAGCGTTTGCGATCTTAAATACAAGTTGAAATAATGAAGCGTTTTGTGATGAAGTCGGTAGGACTACATGTTTGAAGTAAACACGTTAGTAATTGTACAGCATTGTTTTTGACATCTGTAATTCGTTCTGCAGAAGTTCGTAAACGATGCCACGTTGTGCTGCATTTGGTTGTTCCAATAGAGGCGAAGGTGGATTTCCACGCAATGAAGAAAGAGGAAAACAGTGGGCAGTCGCAGTCAACAGGGCTGACATAAATCAAACAGGAGCCTTGTGGAAACCAACCGAGTACACTTATCTGTGCGAAGTAAGTCGTTTTTGCTTTTTACTACATATAAAACAACTTGCAATATACATAGTTAAATTTGGAAACAGATCTGTAAATTGGCTGTGTGAAAATTATTATAATACATTATTCTTATAAACAAAGGCATTCAACGAATGATTTCGCCATATTGTCTTGGGCTTTTGATTCGGTGAGTGTGCACTCCACTACTGGCCATTCAAAAGTCCCGCCCGCAGTTTGGCAGAAAAATGGTCGCCGTATCGTCCGGTTGGCCAGTCTCTCCCTATACAGACTCTCTACGCTTTTCTCCAACTTCGAGCGTCTTCCCGCGCACGCGTATTGCCTGCTTCTGGCATGACAAATTTCGACGCCAGCGCGCGATTATCATCAGTCGAGCCTTGCTGCAGTGACAGCAGCAGCTACCATCACCTGATGATGTCGAGCAGTAGCATCGATGAAATATTGTGCTAGTTACGCAATACGATCCGGCGGTAAAGCCGAGAAGCGTATTTGCAGAAACCACTTTGTTTATTACGTCTGGAATTTTATTACGATAAACTGGATTTTTTTCATCGATGGAGTACTGCAAGATATCGTTTCCTCTCTTTCTGTAGGAAGACACTGACGAATCAACTGCACTACAGGTAAAATATTTTCCTGTATTCTGGAACTTAATAGCGCAATTTCATTCTTCTGAAAGCTTAATTCTCTGACAGTAACGTTTACGTTCGTATGTGATAATGGTTGTGGAGCATCTGCTGATTGAGTAACGAACTGGTCTAACACAAGTGATGACGACGAATAACTGTTACTAGCTGTCATTGTTGCCTTTACCTGACTTATCTATAGGAATACCACAGCCGTGTGCCATTGGTCACACAGCAGATGCCAGCTTAGGGTGTATAATTCCTTTTCAGTGCTTTACATTAAAACCTTTCACATGGTATGCACAGGAGAACAGCGGGATGACAAAACTCACGGAATAGAGATATGCACATTTGCAGATGGCGGTAGTGTCGCGTACAAAGGTATAAAAGTGCAGACCATTGGCGGTGCTGTCATCTGTACTCTGGTGATTTGCGTGAAAAGGTTTCCAACTTGATTATGGCAAGCACGACGGAAATTAAAAGACTTCGAACGCGGAATGGTACTTACGGCTAATCGCTTGGGACATTCCAATTCGGAATTCGTTAGGGAATTTAATATTCCGAGATCCACCGGGTGAAGAGGGTGTCGAGAATAGCATATATCAACCATTACCCCCACCAAAGACGACGCAGTGGCTGGCGGTCTTCGCTTAATGACCGGGCGGCGCCTGTGTACAGTTGTCAGTGCTAACAGATGGGCAACTCTTCATGAAACAACCACAGAAATCAATGCGGGAAGCACGACGAACGTATCCGTTCGAACAGTGTGGCGAAGTTTGGCGTCAATGGACTATGCCACCAGACGACCGACGCGAGTTTCGATGCTAACAGCACGAAATCGCCTGCAGGACCCTTCTTGGACTTATGACCATATCGGTTGGTTTGTTTTGGTTTGTTTTGTTTTTTGAGTCGTTTGGTACGACCAGCCATGAATTCCTCTCCTGCGCCTACCTCTTCATCTCAGAGCAGCACTAGCAATCTACGTCCTCAGTTATTTGCTGCATCTATTCTCATTTGTCTTCCTCTACAGATTTTGCCGTCTACAGCTCCCTTTAGTACCCCGAAAGCCATTGCCCGATGTCTTAACGGATTTCCTATCATCCTGACCGTTCTGCTTGTCTGTGTTTTCCACATGTTCCGTTCCTCTCTGATTCTGCGCAAAACGTTCTCATTCCTCACCTTTTAAGTTCACTACCATACAGCGCTGTGCTCTAGACGTACATTCTCATAAATTTCTTTCTCAAATGAAGGTCAATGTTTGATACTAGTAGACTTCTCTTGGGCAAGAATAAACTTTTCTCCAGCGCTAGTCTGCTTTTGATGTACTCCTTGCTCCGTCTGTCATTGGTTATTTTGCTGCCTAGGTAGAAGAATCCCTTAAATTCATCTACTGCGTCTTCAACAATTCTGATGTTAAGTTTCTCGCTGTCCTCATTTCTGCAACCCTCGTTACTTTTACACTTCTTCGATTTACTCTCAATCTATATTCTGTACTCATTAGACTGTTAATTACATTCAGCAGATCATGGTACCATTGGTATCCTTTCACCTTGAACTGTAGATTCGCTCCTGAATCTTTCTTTCATTTTCATCATTGCTTCTTCGATGTATAGATTGAACAATAGGGGCGAAAGATTACATCCCTGTCCTACGCCCTTTCCAATCAGAGCATTTCGTTCTTGGTCGTCCACTCTTATTATTCCCCCTTGGCTCTTGTACATATTGTATATTACCCGTTCTCCCTATAAGTTACCCCTATTTTTCTCAGAATTTCGACTATCTTGCACCATTTTACATAGTCGAATACTTTCTTCCAAGTTGACAATTCCTATGTACGTTTTTTGATTTCTCTTTGGTCGCGCTTCCACTATAAACTGCAACGTCAGAATTGCCTCCTTGGTGTCTTTACCTTTCCTAAAGCTACACTGATCGTCATCTAACACATCCTCAATTTTCTTTTCCATTTTTCTGTATATTATTCTTGTCAGCAACTTGAATGCATGAGCTGTTAAGTTGATTGTGCGATAATTCTCGCACTTGTCAGCTCTTGCAATCTTTAGAATTGTGTGATAATGTTTTTACGAAAGCGGATGGTATGTCGGCAGACTCATACATTCTACGCACCAACGTGATTAGTCGTTATGTTGCCACTTATTGCAAAGATTATAGAAACTCTGATGGAATGTTATCTATCCCTACTGCCTTATTTGATCTTAACTCCTCCAACGTTCTATTACATTCTGACTCTAATAACTGGATTCACTATATCTTTTCAATCGAGTCCTGTTTCTTGCTCTATCTCATCAGACAAATCATCCCCCCTCATAGAGGCCTTCAGTGTACTCATTCCACCTATCCGCTTTCACCTCTGCATTTTACAGTGGAATACCGTTGCACTTTTAATGTTACCGCCCTCGCTTTTATTTCACCGAAAGTGAATAGTACAATTGGCGCCCAACGTGGGGCTCGGTTTGTACTAACATCCGAACTCTATGATGTTATTGTCAATGTTCGTGTAGCACAAGAAATAATTAAGATGACTTATTCTCAACATCAATGGTAAATGCAGTTGTAAATGCAGAATACTAAATTCTACTAACACGTAATGATGTTTTCTGATATGAAAGGTTGCAAATTAGAAGGTGCATCACCATTAAAGCCACCTTCATCGAGCTATGCTATTTTCAATAAAAATAAATGTACTTTTCCTATGCGCTCTATCCCCACACACTTTAGTTTCCTGAGGGCCTGTCGTTATCCGAATATTATGTTTCATGTGCCTTTCATGTGTGCTCCTTGCCGCCGTTGGATAAGCAGCTGCAGGAGCAAGTCGTATACTCTTAGCTCACTTATTTGTTACGTAGTTTAATTCTTAATTTCTTTGCATGTTTTTGGTATTTGCGTTGTTTAATTCATAAATTTCGGGCGTATTGTAGTATTTGAGAGTTGTAGCATCGCGTTTTAGTACCTGAATAGTGTAAAATCGTGTAGTCTCCTTCCGCCGCCGAGCAGTGTGTCAGCAGTGCGCAAGTAGCAGCATTACTGCATTTACTAGGCAATCTTGTATTTTAATAACCGTTTAAATTTTGTGTGGAATTGTTTGTGCTCTCTGTAGATTAGTTCAGACGTTCTTTGCACAACAGTTTTTAGCATGGATAGGGACTGCAGCTTCTGTGTTCGGATGCAGGCTGAGTTGGCATCCCTTCGCTCCCAGCTTCAGGCAATGTTGGCTTCGGTCACACAGCTTGAGGCTGTTGCCAATGGGCATCGCTGGGTCGTCTCGAGGTGTGGCAGGGGGCGAAAGACATTCTGGAGGGCTGAACGGAAGGCCTCTCCAGATTGTCTGACGAACCGGTTTCAGGCTCTGTCTCAGGCTGATACTGATCTTCGGCCGGACATGGCTGCTTGTCCTGTTCCAGAGGTTGCCCCTCAGTCTGCAAGATCCGGGCGGTCGCAAAGGGTGGGCTTACTGGTAGTTGGGAGCTCCAACGTCAGGCGCGTAATGGGGCCCCTTAGGGATATGGCAGCAAGAGAGGGGAAGAAAACCAATGTGCACTGCGTGTGCATACCGGGGGAAGTCATTCCAGATGTGGAAAGGGTCCTTCCGGATGCCATGAAGGGTACAGGGTGCCCCATCTGCAGGTGGTCGCTCATGTCGGCACCAATGATGTGTGTCGCTATGGATCGGAGGAAATCCTCTCTGGCTTCCGGTGGCTATCTGATTTGGTGAAGACTGCCAGTCTCGCTAGCGGGATGAAAGCAGAGCTCACCATCTGCAGCATCGTCGACAGGACTGACTGCGGACCTTTGGTACAGAGCCGAGTGGAGGGTCTGAATCAGAGGCTGAGACGGTTCTGCGACCGTGTGGGCTGCCATAGGGTGGTGGGGTTTCGGGTTCCGCTGGACAGGTCAGGAGTCCACTACACGCAGCAAGCGGCTACACGGGTAGCAGGGGTTGTGTGGCGTGGACTAGGCGGTTTTTTAGGTTAGATGGCCTCGGGCAAGTACAGAAAGGGTAGCAGCCTCAAAGGGTGCGGGGAAAAGTCAGAACATGCGGGGACCAAGCAGCAATCGGTATTGTAATTGTAAACTGTCGAAGCTGCATTGGTAAAGTACCGGAACTTCAAGCGCTGATAGAAAGCACCGAAGCTGAAATCGTTATCGGTACAGAAATCTGGCTGAAGCCAGAGATAAATTCTGCCGAAATTTTTACAGTGGCACAGACGGTAATTAGAAAGGATAGATTGCATGCAACCGGTGGTGGCGTGTTTGTCGCTGTTAGTAATAGTTTATCCTGTAGTGAAGTAGAAGTGGATAGTTCCTGTGAATTATTATGGGTGGAGGTTACACTCAACAACCGAGCTAGGTTAATAGTTGGCTCCTTTTACCGACCTCCCGACTCAGCAGCATTAGTGGCAGAACAACTGAGAGAAAATTTGGAATACATTTCACATAAATTTTCTCAGCATGTTATAGTCTTAGGTGGAGATTTCAATTTACCAGATATAGACTGGGACACTCAAATATTTAGGACGGGTGGTAGGGACAGAGCATCGAGTGACATTATACTGAGTGCACTATCCGAAAATTACCTCGAGCAATTAATCAGAAAATCCTAGGAAGTTCTGGTCTTACATTAAATCAGTAAGTGGCTCGAAACAGCATATCCAGACACTCCGGGATGATGATGGCATTGAAACAGAGGATGACACGCGTAATGCTGAAATACTAAACACCTTTTTCCAAAGCTGTTTCACAGTGGAAGACCGCACTGCAGTTCCTTCTCTAAATCCTCGCACAAACGAAAAAATGGCTGACATCGAAATAAGTGTCCAAGGAATAGAAAAGCAACTGGAATCACTCAACAGAGGAAAGTCCACTGACAGGATACCAATTCGATTCTACAGAGAGTACGCGAAAGAACTTGCCCCCCTTCTAACAGCCGTGTACCGCAAGTCTCTAGAGGAACGGAGGGTTCCAAATGATTGGAAAAGAGCACAGATAGTCCCAGTCTTCAAGAAGGGTCGTCGAGCAGATGCGCAAAACTATAGACCTATATCTCTGACGTTGATCTGTTCTAGAATTGTAGAATATGTTTTTTGCTCGCGTATCATGTCGTTTTTGGAAACCCAGAATCTACTATGTAGGAATCAACATGGATTCCGGAAACAGCGATCGTGTGAGACCCAACTCGCTTTATTTGTTCATGAGACCCAGAAAATATTAGATACAGGCTCCCAGGTAGATGCTATTTTCCTTGACTTCCGTAAGGCGTTCGATACAGTTCCGCACTGTCGCCTGATTAACAAAGTAAGAGCCTGCGGAATATCAGACCAGCTGTGTGGCTGGATTGAAGAGTTTTTAGCAAACAGAACACAGCATGTTTTTATCAATGGGGAGACGTCTACAGACGTTAAAGTAACCTCTGGCGTGCCACAGGGGAGTGTTATGGGACCATTGCTTTTCACAATATATATAAATGGCCTAGTAGATAGTGTCGGAAGTTCCATGCGCCTTTTCGCGGAGGGTGCTGTAGTATGCAGAGAAGTTGCTGCATTAGAAAATTGTAGCGAAATGCAGGAAGATCTGCAGCGGATAGGCACTTGGTGCAGGGAGTGGCAACTGACCCTTAACATAGACAAATGTAATGTATTGCGAATACATAGAAAGAAGGAACCTTTATTGTGTGATTATATGATAGCGGAACAAAAACTGGTAGCAGTTACTCCTGTAAAATATCTGGGAGTATGCGAGCGGAACGATTTGAAGTGGAATGATCATATAACATTAATTGTTGGTAACGCGGGTGCCAGGTTGAGATTCGTTGGGAGAATCCTTAGAAAAAGTAGTCCATCAACAAAGGAGGTGGCTTACAAAACACTCGTTCGACCTATACTTGAGTATTGCTCATCAGTGTGGGATCCGTACCAGATCGGGTTGACGGAGGAGATAGAGAAGATCCAAAGTAGAGCGGCGCGTTTCGTCACAGGGTTATTTGGTAACCGTGATAGCGTTACGGAGATGTTTGGCAAACTCAAGTGGCAGACTCTGCAAGAGAGGCGCTCTGCATCGCGGTGTAGCTTGCTGTCCACGTTTCGAGAGGGTGCGTTTCTGGATGAGGTATCGAATACATTGCTTCCCCCTACTTATACCTCCCGAGGAGATCACGAATGTAAAATTAGAGAGATTCGAGCACGTACGGCGGCTTTCAGACAGTCGTTCTTCCCGCGAACCATACATGACTGGAACAGAAAAGGGAGGTAATGACCGTGGCACGTAAAGTGCCCTCCGCCACACACCGTTGGTGGCTTGCGGAGTATAAATGTAGATGTAGATGTAGATGTAGATATCGTCCACAGACGCACAGTGCTGCTGTACAACAAGAAGCTGAAATGCAGTATTAAAGTGCACCAAGATCTTGACGGTTACATGAAAGGCTTCGATTGTTGTGAGAGTAATGTTTCAATTGCGAGTTTAAGCAGCCTAGCATGTTTGTGTTTAAGGTATTAGACATGAAATGTAGCAACGCTAATTGTCGCACACATTAAAATCCGACCAGCTTCACTGTTCTCTTAATGAGAAGAGACTCGGGGCTTTCTGTGAGGTTCGCATCGAAATTTTGTTATATAACTGATTACATTTCCCTGAAAGCCATTTTCTATTTACATCTGAATTAAAATTATTTTTTTGTGTACTGAATCGCGTGAAACCTGATCCGTGCTGACTGGTCCAGGCTAACACAAAAACAGTTTCTGCAATTAAATATTAATTCACTTTAAAGTGAATCACTTAAGCAGATAATTCTCAGCGAGTGAGTTACTATTTTTAAGCCATGTGGCGTAATGAAAACTTAAAATTATGTTCTCGCCGGTAATGGTGTCTTTGAAACAAATTCAGCTCAGTATATGAAAACTGCAAATTATTCAATAATAATTATGGGATGATTTTTCCTACACTATTGAAAGGAAAACACAAGTTTACACATTTACAGAATTAATTATTATTATCACAAGAATGCTTTTTCTTACAGTATTAGTAAAAAAAACATGCCATTCTCATCACGAATCGTCAATGGCATCCTTCTACAATCAAGAACAAAACGAAGAGCAGTTAGCTTTTTCTCTTTCTTCCTCGTTAGAGGACTTATAATGGATTATACTGTAAATGATGAAAGTATGTGAATGCAGCTTGCCGCTAACTTGGTGTAATGTTTTGTCTATAAAGACATGTATCTGTTGCCTTTATGATTCCTTCACTCTCACACATAAATCTGTACCGTAAAGTAAGGGCCTCCTGTTTTGCCTTTAGGCTGATCCGTGATAAGACAGGCAAACAATTATACTAATGGAGGATTCTGAGTATTTTCTCTAATTTCATTCACTCTCTCTCTCTCTCTTTTTTATGTACGATTTTAAATACACTCCTGGAAATGGAAAAAAGAACACATTGACACCGGTGTGTCAGACCCACCATACTTGCTCCGGACACTGCAAGAGGGCTGTACAAGCAATGATCACACGCACGGCACAGCGGAAACACCAGGAACTGCGGTGTTGGCCGTCGAATGGCGCTAGCTGCGCAGCATTTGTGCACCGCCGCCGTCAGTGTCAGCCAGTTTGCCGTGGCATACGGAGCTCCATCGCAGTCTTTAACAGTGGTAGCATGCCGCGACAGCGTGGACGTGAACCGTATGTGCAGTTGACGGACTTTGAGCGAGGGCGTATAGTGGGCATGCGGGAGGCCGGGTGGATGTACCGCCGAATTGCTCAACACGTGGGGCGTGAGGTCTCCACAGTACATCGATGTTGTCGCCAGTGGTCGGCGGAAGGTGCACGTGCCCGTCGACCTGGGACCGGACCGCAGCGACGCACGGATGCACGCCAAGACCGTAGGATCCTACGCAGTGCTGTAGGGGACCGCACCGCCACTTCCCAGCAAATTAGGGACACTGTTGCTCCTGGGGTATCGGCGAGGACCATTCGCAACCGTCTCCATGAAGCTGGGCTACGGTCCCGCACACCGTTAGGCCGTCTTCCGCTCACGCCCCAACATTGTGCAGCCCGCCTCCAGTGGTGTCGCGACAGGCGTGAATGGAGGGACGAATGGAGACGTGTCATCTTCAGCGATGAGAGTCGCTTCTGCCTTGGTGCCAATGATGGTCGTATGCGTGTTTGGCGCCGTGCAGGTGAGCGCCACAATCAGGACTGCATACGACCGAGGCACACAGGGCCAACACCCGGCATCATGGTGTGGGGAGCGATCTCCTACACTGGCCGTACACCACTGGTGATCGTCGAGGGGACACTGAATAGTGCACGGTACATCCAAACCGTCATCGAACTCATTGTTCTACCATTCCTAGACCGGCAAGGGAACTTGCTGTTCCAACAGGACAATGCACGTCCGCATGTATCCTGTGCCACCCAACGTGCTCTAGAAGCTGTAAGTCAACTACCCTGGCCAGCAAGATCTCCGGATCTGTCCCCCATTGAGCATGTTTGGGACTGGATGAAGCGTCGTCTCACACGGTCTGCACGTCCAGCACGAACGCTGGTCCAACTGAGGCGCCAGGTGGAAATGGCATGGCAAGCCATTCCACAGGACTACATCCAGCATCTCTAC
Source organism: Schistocerca serialis cubense (assembly GCF_023864345.2). NCBI lineage: Eukaryota > Metazoa > Arthropoda > Insecta > Orthoptera > Acrididae > Schistocerca > Schistocerca serialis. The sequence continues at coordinate 512,118,986 of NC_064642.1, read as the reverse complement.
GATCGTCTCCATGGGAGAATAGCAGCCTGCATTGCTGCGAAAGGTGGATATACACTGTACTAGTGCCGACATTGTGCATGCTCTGTTGCCTGTGTCTATGTGCCTGTGGTTCTGTCAGTGTGATCATGTGATGTATCTGACCCCAGGAATGTATCAATAAAGTTTCCCCTTCCTGGGACAACGAATTCACGGTGTTCTTATTTCAATTTCCAGGAGTGTATAATATTTCATTACGTGAAATCAGCCCAATAGAATCTCTGGTGGAGCCCTTCGTCTTAACATTCAGCGGCTGGCTTGCTGTAAAAGATCTTTATTCTATTATTATTGTTAAGCGCTGCATTCAGTTGGGAAAATCGATCGTTTGAACAATTCGTTCCTTTTACGACAGATTTTGAATTTCAGATGTGTCCGAAGCCTTTTTGGACGATTTTATAAAGACTTGTCGATTGCAGGCTCTCTTCGTCACAGCTGAAACTTCCCCACTAATTACAGGGCCAAGACAATCATCAATGATTCAGACAAAGAACTCATTCGTCATTCACTCTAGAATAAAAGGGTCACAAACGTTATTTTTGAGGAAAATTGTATATTCAATCCATCTCCATTACATGTTTCGTTTTCTGTTGATTCCAAGTCTTACTTAATTTGCATTTACAGTTTTTCTCTCTCTTCAATTAACCCGCTAGTGGCACAAATGTTAATAGCTCGCTTTAGCGAGAAGAAGAGCAAATATGTCTCTTTTAGCAACCCGACAATCTTCCAACAGATACTTCCGAAGCTGTCCTCGTTATCCGTCCCTAACAACCATGGAGAATACATATATGTATCTCTGTTCTTCCAAAGAGTAAACGTACTAGAAAAATTCCTTGGCGTCGACGAGCTGTCGGCGCATATATTACTAGAAAATCCGATCAGATACTTTCCAAAAGTGAATAAATGTGGATGATGATTGATAATTATTAATTATTGCGTGGTAGAGGGTAATTTTCCGTGGGGAGATTACAAACTGACTATTAATTTTTATTTTCGTTCAAAGATTATCTTTGAAATACATAGTTTTCGTATTTATATTAATTTTCATTGCACTTTTTTCTATATTATTTTACAATACTTCCCTCAATAATCACAACACATCGTCTTTATAGCTTTTATCAATATTTTATTTATTACGATTGTTTTTATATTGTAGCACCAGTTTCGTAAATTTTCACAATAACGCCTTGGGAATGGCACAGCGCTCTTGTATGTGCAAGTGCTGAGTAAACCTTCGTTAAGTTAAATATTCGTCATTCATCTAATTAAACCTTCTTCTACATGACATTGTTGTGGTGGAGGCGCTAGGTATTGGAACGTGTGATCGCCCACATCATCGACGACACAGTGGCTCCCATCAGGCCACGACAGAGCCGCCGTTTACGTGGCGAGAAACCTGAGTTCGAGCATATTCGACAGATCGCAATCTACCGTAGACAGAAGAAGAAGAGGACGTTACGATGACAGCAACTGTGTGCCACCACATGAGACATCCTTCCGCGTTCTCTGGAGACGATGGCCAAGATCCAAACAAGTGTCTGAAGGTACATGAGCGTATAGCCAAATTTTACAAATGGGATGACGCCATATGTTTGGCTAATGAACAGGGCACTGCGTCAGGAGAAACTACAACATCTTACATTCAAGACGTCTTTGAGCTGTGTGAAATAGTGGACCTATAATGAAGGAGGAAGACAAGGTTGCACATCTCATGAAGGGTGTTGCTGAGGGCATGTATCAAGGCCTACTCCCGAAGGAGGTTTCGACAGCAGACAACTTCATAAAATGGTGCCAGTATATCGAAACAATGCATCAAAAAAGAATTACACGCAAGAAGTTTGAACGGCCTCCAAACGTCGTATCGATGTCTGTGATTGAGGAAACAAGTGACACATGAGGAATCTGTTTGGGCACCAAGGAAGACTGACGTCTGGAAGACCCAGGATAACCAACCAGTATGTTTCCAATGCGGACGACAGGGACATGTGGTGTGCTATTGTCGAGAAAGGCGGCGGATATTTGATGACGCCCGAGACAGAAGACAGCAGACCGATCTTAGCCGACGCCAACTCATTGACGACGAAGATGAACAAGAAGATGTGGTTTCAGGACGACGTAGGTCACCATCCCGCAAGCTAGCCGCTGGAGAGGACGCCCCCCAACACGCCGATCAAGGTCTTAATCGCCGTTTAGAAGCTCCAGCCTATCACCTAGCCGCCGCAACCTGGAAAACTAAAGGGTGCGACCTTCCTTGGAGGTAGGGCTGCCAAAGAGAAAAATACAAAAATCCTCCGCCGTCGATCACTGCAAAAATGATAGGAAACTACGTCCATATGCTCATGGATGACCGACCAGCCCAAGCTCTTGTGGACTCTGGAGCATCATATTCAGTCATTTCGGAGAAGTACCGTCGCCAGTTGCAGAAAACAGTATTCGTCGACAGAAAAATGTCTTTCCTGAAGGTGGACAATGGGAAATATGTAAAACCTACGGGGAGATGTACCATTCCTGTGGGTATAATGTCCATACACAGCCATTAGAATTGGTCGTCTTATAAGAGTGTAGTGAACTGTCGCCGAGAACCGCAGATCCTCCCAAGACGCATTTGCGTAGCAAACGCTGAGCCGTTAATTGAAGAACAGCTGAGCGTCATAGAAACCTCCCATGCTGAGTCTGTGGGCTAAATTAGCGCTACCACTACGAGACAAGATCTTATAGCTCGACTGTCACCAGCTCTCACTAAGGAACAATAGAATAAGCTACTTGCCATTCTTCAAAAGTTCTGTGAATGCTTCAATTCACAGGTGAAGAGCAAATTACACAAATCGACGGTGAAGCACCTGATTAGTACTGCAGCCCATCAACCAATAAACCAGAGAGCATACCGTGTGTCAGCAACGGAACGTCGGATAATTCGTGACGAGATAGAGAAAATGATGAAGAATGACATAATTCAGCTTTCACAGACCCCATGGTCGTCACCAGTGGTCCTCATCAGGAAGAAGGATGGCAGTTGGCGCTTTTGTGTTGATTACAGGAAGCTTAATGAGATAGATAAAAAGGACGTATACCCTCTTTCACGAATTGACGATAAACTGGATAGTCTGAAGGGGCCAAGTTTTTCTCAACCATGAACATGTACTCGGGATACTGGCTAATCGAAGTATATGACGCTGATCGCGAGAAAAATGAATTCATTACCCCTGAGGGTCTGTATTAGTTTAAAGTAATGCCGTTTGGCTTCAAATGGCTCTGAGCACTGTGGGACTTAACATTTGAGGTCGTAAGTCCCTTAGAACTTAGAACTACTTAAACCCAACTTACCTAAGGACATCACACACATCCATGCCCGAGGCAGGATTCGAACCTGCGACCGTAGCGGTCGCGTGGTTCCAGACTGAAGCGCGTAGAACCGCTCGGCCACAACGGCCGGTGATGCCGTTTGGTTTCTGTAATGCACCAGTAACTTTTGAACGGATGATGGATAATCTTCCACGTCACCTGAAGTGGACGATGTGTCTTTGTTATTTGGATGACATTATAGTGTTCTCAGAGACATTTGATGGACATATAAAAAGACTGAGGGCCGTTCGTTAGCGTCCCCAACAAGGCAGACTGAAACTTAATTCAAGAAAGTGTCTCTTTGCGACAAAATAAATCAAAATACTTTGACACCTTGTGTCAAACGAAGGTGTGCGGCCAGACCCAGAAAAGGTGAGATGTATAACGGAATTTCCTATTCCTTAAAGTATCAGAGATGTGATAAGCTTTCTCGGATTATGTTCCTATTACCGTCGTTTTATCAAAGACTTTTATATCAAAGCCAGGTCATTCCAAGAGTTGTTAAAAGCTGATGCTAAATTTATCTGAGGTGGTGCTCAACAAGATTCTTTCGATGTGCTGCGAAAAGCTCTGACGACTGACCCTGTACTTGCTCTGTATGATTAGAGAGCACCTACAGAAATACGCACAGATGCCAGTGGGTATGGGATCTGTGCAGCTCAGGTGCAAGTTTCAGATGGAAAAGAGAAAGTTACAGCCTAAGCTTCTTGGACATTTACAAAAGCCGAGAGAAACTACTTAACTACAGAAACATAATATCTTGCTGTGATCTTGGCCATGTGCAATTTCCGACAGTATCTCTAAGGAAGGCCATCCACATTTGTTACAATCATCCACTTTGTTAGCTGACAGGTCTTAAGAATCCAGTAGGTCGACTCGCCAGGTGGGCACTACGTCTTCAAGAGCATGACATTACCATAGTGTACAAAGGTGGAAGAAAACACCAAGATGCTGACTGTCTCTAAAGAAACCCTGTGCAAGACCATCAACACTTTGTGGAAGATAGTGACTGTCTCGCTGCACTCCAGGATCTCTCTGCTGAGCAGAAGAAGGATGCCGAGATATCTCAAATTATGCTTGCCTTAAATCGGTCAGAGGATATGAAATGACAATTTAAAGAAGTTAACGGATTGCTTTGCAAGAAAAACTTCCGTTTGGAAAGAGGTGGCTACCAGTGATTCCTAAACATGTGCGTTTAGATGTTCTACAGGAATTCCATGACACACCTGAGGCCGGACATATTATTAAGACACACGATAGTATAAGCAACGCATTTCTCTGTCCAGGTTTATTAAGACATACGATAGTATAAGCATGACATTTTTCTGGCCAGGTTTATTTAGCAGTGTCCGTCACTATGTGTCGCACTGTCGAGAATGCGAGAGGAGAAAGTTAGTTCCTCAGAAACCACCTGGCCGACTCATACCAATTCGACCAGCCGAAACGCCTTTCCAGCAGGTTGGGATTGACCTCCTTGAACGATTTCCATCGTTTGCTAGTGGCAATAGATGGATTATTGTTTGCACTGATTATCTGACACGCTATGTAATTACAAAAGCCGTGAAAACAGCCGAAGCATCAGAAGTAGCCAAATTCATCGTGGAAGACATTGTATTAAAACACGGTGCCCCAAGGTCGTTAATTACGGATCGAGGGAAATTTTTCAGTCGAATCTTGTGACACAGATAAGCCGTCGGAGCAGAATCACTCATTACATGATGACTGCCTACCATCTTCAAACTAACTGGCTCATTGAACGCCTTAATAAGACCTTAGCCGACATGCTATGAATATCTGTCATTGTTGAGCAGATCAACTGCGATGAGGCGCTACCTTTCGTTACGTTTGCCTACAACACCGCCAAATAAGATACCACAGGATTTACGCTACTTTTCCTGATGCATGGGAGTCAGGTGACTACGACGATGGACACTGTCTTTCCATTACATCCTGGTGACGTGGACGACTACTAAATCGGCCAGGTGTTAACCAGTGCTGAGGAAGCTCGGCAGTTAGCTCGACTCCGCACGCTGCAGGCTCAAGAAAACGATCGCCGAAGGTATGACACGAGCCACCGCCCTGTTATCTACCAGCCTGGTGACCTCGTCTGGATCTTCACTCCTGTCCGGAAGATTGGTCTCTCTGAGAAGCTCCTCAGGCGCTACTATGAAGATGTCTGCCCCGACACAAGACGACGAAAGGTCAGAGATACGGTCCACGTCCTTCTAATGAAGCCCTACAAGGATCCTGCAACCCAGGGTAAATTCGAAACTCCAGCAACAGGCAACAAGCGGAAAGGTGATGAAGAGCGTAACGGCAAAAAAAGTATCAGTCATCGGGAGTCGGAGCAAGCATGACCGATGACTCGTTCCCATACTAGGAGGACGTAACACCGAGACGCTGTTCCCTTAAGGAGGGAGCAATATCGCAGAAGAAGCTGAGTAGCACCATGGTCTAGTGATGCCGGCACGGTAACTCAGCGTGTTCGGTCAGAGGGTTATCTGCCCTCTGTAATAAATAACTGTGTTAATGGATCAACGACGAACTGAAACGGGTGTCTTGCGACATCCGCCCCGAGCAGATGTAACGAACGAAAACGAACAAAATGATATTAAAAAAAAGTGGTTATTATATTAAACTGTTGCATGGAGGATCGTGATTTCAAAACTCACCTGGTCTGTACAATTTTAATTTCTATATTCGGTTCGAGTACTTTCTAGAGGTATCCATAAATGTCAAGAATCATAGTACTGAAATGTTCTGAAGCTGTATATATACTGTATGTGCTCTGTGCGGAGGCAGTTCGTTCCGCGCTTTTGTATGTGCAAGTGCTGAATAAACCTTCGTTAAGTGAAGTGTTCGTTATTCATCTGATTACACCTTCTTTTACGTGATAATATTAATGATGAAAGGCATGGCATGAGATACGAATATATGGGCTTCAATTTTTAAAACGTGCTTTAGGGAATCGAGTGGTTCTTGGCTGCCAGAAACCTGAGGTAGCTGCCCCTTCTTGTGGAGAATGGGATGGCCACTGTTGTCTTGGGGAATAGGAGCTTAGAGTCGTTTTATCGAGGCCAAATCAAGAAGGACTCGGTAAGGCAGCAACAGAGAAAGTAGTGTGGATAGTACAGGTGGAGCTGCAAGTTTGCTTGACCAGCAGTATGACAGCTGGAAATGGAGTACAGGCATGAGCTATCAGCTAGTGGTTACTTGCTATCAGCATGCATACATCGGTTCCTGGGTGCCTTCGCTCCAGTGAAGGCCGTGTTTTGTTATTTAACGCAGTGCTGTCTGATAAGCTTAGTTGTAATATTAATAGATAATACTGAAGTTGACAAGTATTCATGTACCACAAGTTCCCACCATTTACCACTCCTCATGCCCCCTGCACTACAGCACAACTGTGTGATGGGGCTCATCTCAGAGGTACGCCAGTTCATATCCCTGTGAAAGATTTGCACTGCCAATATCTGGCTGACAGGTGACAAGGAGTGGTGGTACGAAGTTCCTGATCACGAGTCAATGCCCTAATGTCTAGGATTTAATTCGAAACCTCTACACAGTGTTTTATAAAATGAGTGCAATGTGACACTCTTGATGGCAAGTTGTCACTCGCCCTTCCTTACATCCATAACAACACCAAACCATCGCTACACTGTACAAGCAATCATCAAAGTAATCCACACGACAGGGATGTTGTCACTTCATGAGGAAGTAAATGGTAAGCCTCCTCCATTCACACCATGCCACAATGGTGATGCAGGATTCATCCGTCTACTGCCCTGTGTTCAGTCCATCGCAAAGGGATTACTACCACTCCTACCACCACTAATGCTAGTAGTGCTTATTTATAGTGTTTTCTCAATAGTTCATTGAATAAAACAGATGAAATAAGAGAGTAATTATTAGCAGCACTACAATTTGTACTGCAATTGGTTCCAGGGCTTCTGACTACAGCCAGTATCATGACAGGTTCCATTGTGGGGAACGCATCTTTCATTCTTCATAGCAGTTTCATCACTTGGCGACTGGTCTACAGGTCTTTGGTAGACTAATGGTTCTGTGTATGAACTGGTGCCAGCAAGTAGGGGCACCAAATAGGGGCGACTACCAAGTAGAAATGTCTTCTAGAGATCAGTGATCAACTCTCAAACTCACTCAAACAACCATGTACTTTTCCAGATTGAATGATCGGTGACACAGAAGAAAGAGCAGTAAACGTTCAGATCTGAAATGTCCCTCGAGGGACGTCAAGTGAGCAGAACAAAAACCCTAGAAGGTGCTGCTGCAGCAGTGTCGTTGCAACATGCTGAGTTAGTCAGTATGGCATAGAATGTGTTGCAGAAGAATACACCATGGGTGAAGTGTATGTCTATGTTGTTGCACCTCACTTCAGGAGCACCTTCTGTCAGCCTTGAACGAACAGAAAGCGAAGAGATGTCAGTTCGTTAGAACATCGAATTGACACAAATGACACTTTCTTGCCTCTTACTTGCACTCCTGATTTGAAAGGAAAGCTCGGAAGAAAGTACTTGACAGTTTTCTTGGGAATGAGTGAGCAGCAAAGAGCTCAAAAAGGAGATCAGGGGTCGCTCCTTTCTCTGTGCTCTTGTCTCATCCCATGATTCAGCTCCTGATCGCTGCTCACTGTTCTCTGTTTCTATATAACTCGCCACTTCCCGTTTTCTGCTTCCCTACAGTTTAAAGCTCTCTGCTCTTCTAGTGATAAATACTTTCAGCTTCCCTACTGCCCACTACTCTCCATTTCCACACCACTGCTGACTCTGTGTGGAGCAGATTTCAGCAGTCTTTGCTCATTCATCGATTCAGATCGAAGTTTTACTTCATTCCTTCTTGACTCAGTGCTCTCCCTTAGAGTCTGGCTCACCATGGATATCTTTCATTGTAATAATAACAGTATGTGTGTTGCATTATTATGTTTTATGTATATATTACACACATATATATTTTAGAATACATAGCCTGTACATTTCATCTCACTTCTAGTTTCTACTTTTTAAAAAGTACATTTTAGTAGCAAGTATTTAATTTTTGTGTACAACATATTTTTCTTCTTTGGAGGATGTAAGATACCCATGTTAATCCCGAATAGAGTAGCTTCATGTGGTATATGTACATTACAAAACTGGGTAAAAAATGTAAATTGTCCTTGTGGGTTAGGAGAAAACTCCTTATTTTTCTGATTCCTCATCAAAACTGAAGACACATCTAAAGTTCAGTCATCTAACAGTACCTATTAAATGGTATGGATCAGGAAGCCGATCACTATTACAATCAACTGCTGAAATTCCAGAAAATGTCTCTCATAAATGGTCTTGAGGGATGACAGTTTCCAGTTTAGATGAAATATTCCTCCAAAAAATCAAAGTGAATATCAGTCAGTATCCAGATAACCATTATTTCGTGACTAGAGCCAGATATATTTTCTTTTGTGACGCCCTTTTTTTTCCTTTGCAATACCACCATACATAGACTTGAAAATTTTGTAAGACCAGTCACACCAAATAAAATAATGACGTTGGATACACCATATTTTCATGTTTCGCATAAATTATAATTTGCAAACTAGAAAACGTTACCAAAATTCATAACGCCCATTGTTTGAAGAAACTGAAAATAACTGCGTAGGCAACGACATGCTGACACCTGTACGAACTCATGGCATATTTTATACATGAAAAGAATCAAAGTAATAGTTTCTAGAGTTCTTCCAGTCTGAAGAAAGGTGAGTTGTCGAAAATATTTCTAATACGGCAAAGGCAGTTACTGTCAAATTTAAAATCACAGCCATAATAATGGACAATGCTTCAGACATGAAATCTTCTCTGATGCTTTTGAAACTTCCAAGTATACCATGCTTTGCACATTCTCTAAATTTCCACTAACAACATGGAATGGAAAAGTTAATACAGAATACAGTCCAAGAGGCCAGATGAGCAGTAACACTTTTCGAAAAGAGTCGATTTGCCGTAAGCAACGTGTTGAAATATAAGACGATTAAAGGAGAGGCCGTTCGCCACACATTCGCAGCCATAACAGGAGGAATTCTTCAATTTGAAAAGAATATGATGATGCCATCATACAGCTCCAAGTAAGCCACGACCCAGAACTGCAGCTGCTGTTGGACTAGACACATATTGTGACTCTTTAAGTTCATGACATAATTAGCATTCTGAAAAGTTCTGGAACTGCATCCGGATGACGTCGGTTTCTTGCAACCGTATTTCAGCTCACAGTTATTCGATCATCTTCAGTTGAGTGTTTTACACTGGAGTTTGCTACGTCCCTAAGTTCATACCAAAAGTTGATGTGCAGTCACATGCGAGTAAGTTACCATTCCATGTGTGCGTTCTGTCGAATTCAGGCCCTCTTCGAGTATAGGTCGTCTCCGGCGCATAGGCACCTGTGTAATGCTCAAATTAGAGGCACGCCCTCTGTCTGAATGCTGCCGTGCATGATAAAAAATTTAGATACGAAATTAACTGTCGCTATGTTTGTTATTAGGCGTAAAATGTATTCTTTCTGTGGCTATGTGTGAGCATTGTGTAAGAGTACGTATTTCCTGTTGGTAAAAAACATTTTTCTCTGCTCGTAGTCCTGATTTTACTGTACGAATTGAGCTGTGGAGGTGGATGACATGAAGTCCCCAACCTAACTCTCGGATGAGTGGTAGGAGAGCAGTGGAAATAATCGCATTGGTATTAGATACTAAACCAAACAACTAGTTTAATGAATTACCAAACCTAGAACACTGCATCAACATTATTGGCAAATAAAAGAAAAATGTCAACAATGACAACAATCCCTTAAATTTATGCACTTTGCAAAGGCAAAGAACCCATTCTAAAAGCGTCGACACAACACTACATACGTGAAACCTAGCAAGTAACTGCTCTAAGTAAACAAGTTCCGACTTTTTAATTAATAGTCTTGAAATCTCTAATAGACTTTTCACCATGTTTCCTCTCAATTACAAAACGAATGTGATGGAGGTAAACGTATGATTTTAGTAAATGCATAGGCAGAAGAAAACCATTAATGCTTCTATAGACCTGTTACCAGATCATGAACACATGAGTCAATTTCAAACAGTTAAAATTAAAATAAATTAAAACAACTGTTTTTTGTCCAAGAATATGAGTAATGAATCCTTTTTCTGATCATCAAATATTTAGCAACTGCTTGTGAAGAACAAAATCCTACGAGGCAGAGAGTACAAACCGAGGGACCAATTCGCAATGCACATGAAAGCTTCAAAAGCAATCATAACAAGGTAAAACGAGGTACACAGACTTGAACTGGATATGGCATATGGATCACATCCATTACCTGGCATAACGAGATACACAGACTTGAATTTGATGCGACATATACATCGCACCCATTACCTGGCGTGATATACTCTGTGATTAACAATCAACCATTTAATTCGATTATTAAAATGAGTATAGCTACCTGACAGTGATCTAAATCAGCTAAACAGAGATTAAAAACAAATTATTGGTACTAAACAACTCCTACTATTCCACAGGAAATAACTGAGTATATAATATCCATGCACTGTTGAACATAATTTATTAAATACTAGCCTTTTCCCCACTGCAGTGCTTGCTTGTATTTATGTCTCATATAATGTGGACATCTTTTGGTCCATCTCCTCCTGCCCTCTTTCTCCCTGCCCATCACCTTTCTGACTCTCTATTGGTCCACCCCATCCTCCCAGCTTTTTCTGTCCGTCCTCTCCCCTCTTTCTGTCCATCTCATCTTCCAATCTGTCTGTCTATCTACCCCTCCCTCTATGTCTTTAGATCTTCACTTGCACCTCTACCCGTACTCTTCACCTGCTGCCCCTCTCCCTCCCTATCCAGCTCCCCCTGCCCTCCCTCTCTCTGCATCTCCTCCTTTATCACTCTCAACTTTCTGCCAGGGCGTGCCTATCGATACGCGTAGTCCCTGAAAAAGTGGCCAATAAAGCAGGCTGGTACACGTACAACGCTCTCTAATGCAGCACAGCCGATATGCCAAGGCCTTGAAAACTCTATTTCCCGTGATGTAAAGGCAGCCATGCAAAGGAAGCCTATACTATTACAACATAACACACCTGTTTTACTGGCCAACTTACACATTGGCAGTAGGAGAACGGTTTTCTGCTATTTATGAGTAGGATGTCCCGAAAAGCTGGCTGATGTGCCAGGTCGATACCATTCTCACATAACACAACTGTTGTGCAGAGCAGCCTTCATGGCAGGACCTTAAAATTAGGCATGTCTGTGTTTTCATAAATATGAGAGATATCGTTTTATAAACCCCACTATGTTAGTTCTCTCGAGGCAAGGCATCTGTGCGTCATATTTGGCCCACAGTGGTATAGAACCCAGGAAGGGTTCTTACTCGTACAGACATAGATACATTCCGCTTTACACACACACACATACACACACACACACACACACACACACACACACACACACACACACACACACACACACACACACAGCCATGAAGCCACATCTGTGTACATATATGTCACATATAATATGCACATCTCTAGGTCCACTCCTCCATTCCTCCTTCCCATCTCTGCCCATCAGCTCCTCACTTCTCCAGCTGTCCATCCTCTTCTCACCCACTGAATACCCCAGCTGTGCTTGTGTGATGGTGCTCCGTCCCAGCAATAATCCTCATGTTGCAGACTCCACCAACTACCAGTGACTGCTAGATATCCATAGAGGAATGAAATGCAAACACAACATATTATATGTAGGGACACATTTGTTAATAATAGTACACTCTAATATACAATATGTGTACTGTTCATAGGTACCATGATATATAAATTGCTGGGTTACCTCACTCTGCTACAAGCCATGTACAACTGGCCATGCGCGAAATAGGGTACCGTAAACTTGAGGCCACATACCTCCATACTTAGCCCATGAGCTTTATCTAGCAAGATAGATAAAGTCAATTGTAAGGCATCACTAACCCACAAAAGGGTACTGGGATTCCCTATTGAATTAGCAGTATACAAGACATGGATACTGATTCACTGGCAGCCCTACATGTTAAGACTGTTGCATCTATCACATTTGTTAATGTCTCAGTCTTGCACAACTGCATGCCATTGTGAAGTTTGGTACATTTAGATTTCGCAGTGACAGAATGCATGTGCTGTCTTCAGCGCCAAACAGCGTAATGGAGTGCCAGACAGTGCCAGTGACTGCAAGAGTGCCGTTGGGAATTGTAGCATACTTTCTTTTTGAGCGCTGTGTCAGCAGACATGTAACAGGTTACATCACAAAGCAGCATGTCAAGGATTTCACTGTCTGTCAGTATTTGTTACAGATCTCGTGTCGTTTCTGGTAGGAAGGACAGCCCTTATAGGCAACCAATCGACGTTGTGATATTAGGGCAATGTATCGGGATACACACATACACTGACGTCTTTTAGGTGTTCATACAACATTACGTAGCTTGGATCATAGTGTAACCCTTCCCTCAGGGTTGCAGGGTAGGTGTCCTTCCAGCCTGATGTCAGAACATATCACTGTCGTCATTATACCATGTCGTCTTTTCCAAAATGTAGTATTTGTACGTAAGAATATCAGGGTTGGAGATGCATAGGTATTTCACGTTGGATGAATACAGCGGAATATGCCATTGCTAAGAAACCGGAATATGTCCAGCAACTTCATGACATGGGGCATACTCTGAGTGTGTAATTGAAAACCATGTAGTGCGCTCTCTGCGATGTGCTGATGGTAATCACCTTGGAAACGACACATTGTTGTACGCAGAAGTCTGCGTGAAGGCAGGATTGGATGGGCCTAAGGTGGGCGGAGGCAACACATCCACATTTGGTGCGTTGCCTACCAGATTGCCTATAAGGGGCCAGACATGTAGGCTGCCTTGCAGAGCAGGTCGATAACGCAGATCGATACTATTCCCAACAACACACCGGTAACGTTATGTAGCGTATACAACAGGGGAAAAAGATTAAGATTTGTACACATGTTATTTATTTCCCTATAAATTTCTCCACATGCCAATGTAAATGTACAGATGCTATTATGACTGATCGTATGAGGCACCTTCACCACAAGGATAAGTGACTGATCCTGCAATGATAGCGGAACCCATGGGGAGGAAAGGAAAGTCTCACTGCTCCCTGATCATATAAGTGCCTTGATTGTTAGAGCATCTGAGTATAGGAAGACTAGTCTTAATCTGTCTCTGTTAACATGTATCATGAAGATTCACTTTGAACATGTATGTACATTTTCAAAAACTCTATTTCAATCCATATATCATGTATTGCAGGAGATATTGCATGGCATTGAGGTAGTAGTATACAAGACATTCAGTGGAAGCAGTGAGATTCCGCCACTTGAGAAAGTAAAACCAAACAGTGCGTTTATATCTCGTGGTGGAAAACCAGGTCCATTATCCAAAAATGTTTGTTTTGGCCGTCGTATGAAACTTGATGTCTTTCACTTGAGCCAGACGTATTACAGGATTCCAAATCAGTTGGAAAGACATAACACAAACAATATTGTCGCTCGCAAACAGGACAATGTGACTGAAAAAATATTTACCAAGGGCATGTCAGAACTGGGATAACATATGCATAATATGTTGTTGAACGATCATGATTTTAAAAGGATGAATGTGAAGGTCAAAGTGCAAAAGGCAGTCAACTGACATATCTCAAATGAGCAAAGAGCGAGCATTTCGTACTGCTGTACATCGAGGGCTGACCTCGTCAGCTTGTCGAAATATTTTGATGTTTTCTGATGTTCTAACAGTCCAAACGCCTCCCCAAGCTGTTCCAGATCTCACCGTTCCTATCATTCTGAAGTTGTTTAACCATCATTTTACTTTTGGGCGAGATGGAACAGCATCGTGTTGACCAGCATTGAACTGAATGCGAAATCATCGCTGTGTCACCACTACCGAATGACCGTTTACAATAAGGCGTCGTAAACAAAGACGCTCCGTTCGATAAAGCAAGGCTCCATCGCTAATGAAATAGCAAGTAATAACGAACCATTGCGCATGCAGTATCTCCCCCACCACCTAAGTTATGGTGGACTCTAAAACGCAACACCTCCACACATTTCCGACCTGACTAAGAAGGCAGGACATCCCTCCTGCAGCTGTTCAGACGAATAGCGTGGGGGTACCCTTGGAGCTTTCACGTTTTTCAGTCCGCAGCTCGTGGCTGGCTTAGTGGCTAGGGATTCTGCGTCTAAATCACGAGGTCACGCGTCCGGTTCCCGGCCGGGTTAGAGGTTTTCTCCACCCGAGAACTGCGTGTTTGTGTTGTCCTCATCATTTCATCATCATTCATAAAAGTGACGAGACTGGACTGAGTAAAGATCGAAAATTTGTATGGGCGTTGATAACCGCGCAGTTGAGAGCCCCACGAGCCAAACATCATCATCACGTTTTCCATTCTGAAAAGGCACCAAACACATCGTATCGCGAAATGTATCTCTCTCCGCTGAATCGTTAGCGCCAACCGGCTTTGAATGATAAGGCTAGAAGCTATTTTTTCAACAGGGCCGCCATCTTCTGATTCTGTTACTAATACGGTTTCCAGAAAACCGAAAATTATTTGTTCTTCTCCCCCTTTGTTCCCCAGCTTGGGAAGCCATAGCACGCTTCGCAATTGCCGAAAAAATTAGCTATCGAGGTAAAAAGTGATGGTCAAACGTAGTGGATAATTAATTATGCATACTATACTCCAGTGAGTGCCGCCATCTGTTTCGTTCCCTCTCTGAGATTCAGAATCTATAATTTTGCATCATTCAAATATTTCATGTCTTTCTCTTTGTCAGGCGAACGAAACTGTCGTTGAGACTTCTCGCGTTGGTGCGTGTGTGCTAGACAAGTTTCTCATATACAACCGCAGTTCACAAGGATTTTTAGAGGCATGTCGATGATCTTCGCTGGAAAAACAACATCGCTCTGAACTCGAAACAAGTAGCACATTGAATCTCCATTTACCAGTTATCGATTTCATTTAATGAAGTATTTAATTGCAGTTTAAAAATTCTGTTCCCCTTTTGCCTGCTCAGGATACTTGAATGAAAATCTTAACTTAACCACACTGTTTGTAAGCCACTCTTTTTATGAGTTGTTCATCAGTGCTGACACGTACGTGTTCAAGTAAAACCGAAAGAAACAATAAGCATTACAGTAACTACATACATAGGAAATTGTGGTCAGACAACACCAGGGTTTGAGGCCGTCCTTTTGGTTACGCCTTGAAAATCTCTTCTAAAGAAAATCTTAAGGAGTAGGTCACTCTGAGACTCTTGTCAGTGCTTATTGTCGTCGACACGGAGCAGTGTACATTGATTTTTGTCAGGTGGTTTGATTCGTTCCAGGCACAGACTGAAATAAACGTACAATGTGGCGAACAAAGTAGGTATTATTTCTTAAGGCTTAGTATTGTGGTTACTATAGTTCAGAGCACGAAAAAATCAGGAAGCTGTCCACATCAGACTGCGTTCTGATTGATCCAGTCGACGTAGTTGGAAACTTCAGTAAAGACACCTGGCGAGTCTGCAGTTGCACAGTCGTAACCACCCCAGGAGGTGATACCCACCTGCTGACCGTTCACCAGCAGCGGACCACCACCATCTCCCTGAAAAAAGAAAGAAATATTCTTAAAGTTGTTCACATATTGTACAACACTTGAATTGTCCTGGAACGTTGTAAATGAACCTAATGCAGTCTTTTGAAGACTCCGCGCCAGCGGCTGATCCAAGAAAACAATCAAGCGTATGCCTAGCAACAGCAGATAAGCGTCGACGGCCGTGGCCTGTATCTTGTTTAGCAGTTTATCAGCTCGCTTGCACTTCGCTATTTTGTTCCCCACCCGTATACCTCATCACCTCATCTTAATCGTAGCACAGAAATCAAAATAAACAGGGTTCTGATTGTTGCTATTATGTTGAGGTATGGAATGTCGTAAGACTTAGTGCCCTGCAGTGCTTTAGAAGAAAATGCTACGACCAACTTTTGCCTCAATAGTGCTAAACAGATCAGTTTTCGTTCGAAAAACTCCAGTGATCTAAGTGGTATGTTGGTTAACACACCACATGCATATCTGTAATGAGGGAGAGCTAAATCCCTCTAGGGCTACCAGGATTATGTTTCTCGTTGTTAACGTGAATCACCTCCTATTAATGCAAGAACCATTCTCTTCAATGGACCACTTCACCATTTCGTAGTCTGCCTACCCTAATGAGCCTCCGCTTCTTCTCCAAAAGGGGTGTGCTTTCCACATGCCTCTAAATTATCTTCCTGCTTCTCCTATACTTCTCGTCGATTTTCATTTCTTCTGCAGTTCTGTATATTTCCATTTAATTAGACTATTCTACATTTTTTTCTTCATACCACAGAGTTTCCTGCGAAACGTGAGCGATCCTACCAATGTTTTTTCCCTTATTCTCTTTTTTCTTTACCGCTACGGAGATAGCAGACGTTCGATTTGCGGTTCTGAAGTGATAATTATGAACTTTTGTCGTGACACGTATGACATCATTTTACTTCGTATATGTAATCTTAAAGTTTATTGTAAAATAACGAAAGGTTTCAATAAATTAGTTTCGTAAGTGTAGAGCTAAACTTCCCTGGCAGACTTCTCTCGATGACTAGGGCGACTCTTAATGTGCTTGCACAATGTCCCAGTTATTTCAACATTCACCACAAACATCTTAATTTAAGATTTGCACTAGATCACAACAGTACCAAAAGGAAATCTTTCAGATACAAAATTATAACTTTAGTAATGAGGTTAGATCACATCTTCAACATTAAAATACAAATTCCTGGTACAAAGTAACCCTTTTTAATTTCTTCAGAGTGAGTGAAACTGAGTAAGTCTGTACAAATTTCTAAAATAATGAAACATAATCAGGTATATCTCAATAAGATGTTTGATGTAAATTTTTATGAGACATAAATTCGCACCTTTCACGTAGATACGTGACCTTACGAACAAAACAGGAATCACAAAGTATCTTGAGTTGATATTTTGTTGCCGCGAAACTAGAAAGTTAGCAGTTCTTTTCTTTTATCAGTCTTCTGAACGGTTTGATGTGGCCCGTCACGAATTTCCCTCGTTTGACATGTTCATCTGAGAGTAGCTCTTGCACCCTACGTCTTTAAGTATTTGTTGCACGTATTCAGGTCTCTGCTTCCTTCCACACGTTTCATCTTTGCAGTTCCTTTTAGTACCATGGATGCTTTTTGTTACACCGAAGGTTGTTTTGACCTTTCGATATGCTAAATCAGTCCTTTCCAAGATCATTTCTATTTCGATTTCTTACAGGCGTTTCGCCTCGTATTCCACGAACATCCTACTTATTTCATCCCAAATTGATTTATATTTCTATATCCCTGTATTTCCCCTGAATATTTTTGTACTTCCTTGTTACGTCGGTCAATTAAAGAATATCTCCTATTACGCAAGATTTCTCGATAGTTACCTTCCTTACACTTATGTTTGTCTGTACCACATGTGTAACTGCTCTTTTTAGAGATATCCACTCTTCCTGAACTTAATTGCTTACTGCGTTATTTCTTATCGCACCACACACATAAACTTCAAACTGGTTCTTCCAGACAATTCTCTTGAAACTGAATTCATTCTTCGTCAATCCAAAATAGTGGTGTAAGTCGGTATTTGTTCCTCGGTATGTCCTACAATTTAGTATCTGAATGTGAAATCTCTGCGTGAGCATTATTTAAGCCAGCTGGAACTTCCCCTTGCCTCCGGGTATTTTCCAAATATACCTTTTCCTCCTGTGACTCTTGAACCGTGTTTGCACTTTAACTGGTTCAAATCTGTTATAGAACTCAATTAGTCTTACTCCGCTCTCATTTCTACTACCAAACCCATATTCTACCGTATCCCTTTCTTCTACTACTTCCTCTACAACCACATTCCAACCCACATAACCATTAGATTATGATATCCCTTTACATATTGAATCATCTGTCGAGAGTCCTCATATACTTCTAGTACACTCTCTCATTCTGCTTGTGACATTGATAAGTATACCGGAATATTGGTTTGCTACTGAATCTGATGAGAACAGGCCTGTGTAGTGGGACGCGAAAATGAAGCCTCGCCCATCCACCAGTGTCAGCCCAGTTTTCAGGTGAATATAAGTTTAACTTAGTGTTTTGTTTATGTATTTTGTAATATTTGTAATGGTTGTGAATTATCTAAAGTTTTGTATTTATTTTTATGTTTCATGTACGGAGAGGGCGGCGCAACGAACGGAGACAGCATCTTCACTGCCAGGACCAGAGAGAAAATTGCTGGCCACTATACGTCGCGGGTCGACAGCCCAAGAGCAACAGAAGATCCTGAAACCGAATTGTTGTGTCATGCTTCTAAAAACTGAAAAAATAAGAATTTGTAATGTTTCTACAACAATGACGTCATAGGAAGTTTAATCATGTTGTAAATGTTCAGTCCTATCTTCTCAAGGCTCATGTTCACGTCTATATATAGTATACATGAAGATAATAAATTAGTGTATACTACAAAAGTTTAAATACGTGTTCCGAGAATTTATTTATGAAGAATTATGTTATGGAAGAAGTATTACTGATTTATTTGAGAAGATTATTAATTTTTGACAACGTTCATCGCGGGTTTGAGTCTTGAAAGTTTATTCAATGTGGTTTTAATATCTATTAAAGCAGGTAACTTGCATTAATATAATTTCTGAGAAGAAACAAACGACATCTAAATTGAAAAAGTTTGCGCAAACCAATTGGACTGAATGACGTAATTCTGCGCATACGACTCAAATGATGATGTTTTAATTACAGTTTCGTTCAAGAACCATTCACAGACAACTTCAAAAAGAATTTAAATAATTTTGAAGTGTTTTGTAACTGACGTAGGTGACGAAGTCTGCACATCGTCATATGTCAAAAGAAAATCATTTATACAAACTTACGTCGTTACACTACACCGTGGCGACCGTGACAGGACTTATGTGCAACTAAAGCACACATGTACGAAACAATTAAACCATCAAGAGTCCTTCGGAAGTCAACGAGAGTCTTCGTGGAGCCTTCACCAGCCAGCGGCGACTTCGCGGGTGTGGGCATCTGACGGAGCACAGCCAAGCAGTACGGTCAAGCAGTTATTCCACGAGAAGGCGCATTTGTTGGGCAGCAGTTGAACGCTGCACACCCCGACAACCTTTTTCTCTCTAAACTAACAGGCCCAGTACGTCAGCTGGGGGGCGTTCCTCCGGCTGGTATTAGAGATGCCGCTGAGGGCTTCGCCTGTCTACGGTGCGGCCGGGCGTGGTTGCAGCCAGTGACGTCTCCTGTGTCTGCCGGTTGCGGAAGCGGGGTCGCAGCATCTCAGCGGCTGCATCGACGGCTGTTACTTCTGCAGCCCATAGCAGCACACTGATTACCGAGTACTACAAACTACAATATTAGTGTCCTGTGAGTCTGTTTTAAGTTGGAAGTGAAGTGTTGTACATAGGGAGTGTGCCTTAATAGGATTGTTGATTACACGTCTGCGTGTGTAACTAGTTAATATCTTACAATAATATGGGGAAGTGAAATGTCAGACGAAGAGCAATCTGTGTCCGATAGGAGCATGAGATCTCTTTTTAGGGCGATCGCTAAATTAAAACAATCTAACGGGGATTTTTTAGCTGAATTGAAACAATCTAACGAAGAATCTACGGCTAGAGTAAAAGAGGAACTTAAAGGGGAGCTAACAAAATCTACAGGCACGTTACAGGAACATCTTAATGAAACCAGTCGAGAATTAAGTGAGCTAACAAAATCTATAGACAGGTTGCAGGAACATCTTAATGAAACCAGTCGAGAATTAAGTGAGCTAACAAAATATACAGACGGGTTACAGGAACATCTTAATGAAACCAGTCGAGAATTAAGTGAGCTAACAAAATCTACAGACAGGTTACAGGAACATCTTAATGAAACCAGTCGAGAATTAAGTGATAAAATAGAGGATTCTAAAGCTGAACTGCAGGAAAAACTAGCAGGACTTAGTAATAAGATTGCTGATAATTGTAAAAGATTAGAAGAACATATCCAGGAATCGCGTGAGGAAAAAGCTCGCATGCGAAATGATATTACTGACTTAACCAAGAGACTACATAATGTCAATGTCTTACTTGTAAATGAAATAGAGAAAAATAACGATAAGTTATGACATGAATTTTCTACGCAAATAGAATCTGTTCGTAGAGAATTATTAGAATCTATTAAAGAGGTTTCTACCAAACCTGTAGAAATTTCTTCAATAGATAATGTAGAATTAGAGACATTAACTCATCGAGTAGAAAAAGATCATACTGAAATAGAAAACATGAAATTTTTAATTACTTAAATATGCAGTAACCTTGAGACTTCCAAAGATAATAATATTGACGAAGGTACAGAGCGTTCACATCGTGAACACAGTGGAGAATCGATATTAGCTATCCGTGTATCCAGTACAGTAATGCGAATACAGGAAATTACTAAACGGTTATCGGAATTAGATAATAATGAAAACATTTCAAGTAGTAGAAGTAATAATGTAATCAGAGACAACAGTCGCATCGTGTTTGCTAGCTCGGACGACAACAATACAAATAAAGAAATCACGGCAATCAAATCCGACGCAACTCCGTCTCTGCAATCTAAACAAAATCAAACTACGTCTCTCGCAGAATATTGGAATGATATAACGACAAATTCAAATGTAGCTAGTCGATTTCCTGTATTCAAACCAGGAGGCGAACTTCACCCTATAATCTTTATAAAAGCTTTTGAAACTTCATTATCTCCTAAATGGAGTAATGAAAAACGGATTCAATTTGTAATAGGACATTTAGAAGCAGAAGCTGCGGAGTGGGCAGTACTGCATAGAACTGAATTTGGGGGCTGGGATGATTTTGTTAAGCAGTTTAAACAAAATTATTGGTCAAGAGGAAAACAACAACACTTAACTTTAGAGTTGTTAGACCCTCCTCCTTATTCTAAACGGGGGGGAGGTTATAGGAATTATTTCGAATGGCATTTAAACCGTGCTAAATTAATTGAAGACCCAATTATTGAAAGTCATCTAATACGAGTCCTAATTAGTAGGTTACCGTATTACGTAAAGGAAAGAATGATAGAAAGGGAATGGTCACAACCTTGCGAATTATTAGGATATTTAGAACAGTTAGATATACTTAATAGAGAACGGGAAGACGAGAAATTTAGATTTGGTAGAAATGACAATTCTCGAAATAATAATAATTCAGAACCACGAAAATTTAACAACAACAATCCTAGCCGGGTTTGTTATATAAAACGTCAATCTAAAGACAAAGAGAGCCAACAAAATCGGGGTAATAACTCTAAAATGCGGAAATTACACAACAATGATAATGAGGTAAATCATCCTCAAGTAATTAATGAAGATCAAGTTGTAGGTGACGTTATCATAGAAAGTTCGGAAAACTAGTAAAGTCCTTTAGTACGGGTCGACTAAAGGGAACTGTTAGTCAAAATTATACAAGACCCAATTGCAATTTATCATTAAGCTGCCAAAAGGAAGGTGATTGGCAACAAGATTTACTTCATGAAGACAATCAGATAAGGGAGAATATAACTTATAAACCCATTATTAAAGGTTATATTAAAGATACCGAAGTAAATATTATAATCGATTCGGGTAGTGAAGTAAGTATTTTATCTAAAGAATTATTTCAACTTAAAAGGAAATATTGGAATTTCCCAACCATACCTGTAACTGGGGTGAAAATTATAGGAGTTACTGGTAAAAGAAGTCAAAGTATTACTGAGGAAGTTTGTTTAACTTTGAAATTTCTGAACAATTAATTTCTCACTCTGTACTTGTTGTAGCCAACTCAAATGTGGCCATAATTTTAGGTATAGCTTGGTTGTGAAAATATAAAGCTATATTAGATTTTAAAGACTCTTCCTTAACCATCCATAAGAAGGCACGTACTTTTAAAGTGAGGTTTTCTAATAATCAAGCACCTGAAAATTGCTACGAATCCTTACATATTAAGTACACACAGACCATGAACCTATTAATAGATTCTAGTGATCTTGAATATGAAGTATGTGAGCCTAGTAATAGTATCGAAACCGAAGTGAAAGAAAAATGTTATTCCACGAATTGTCTGTCTGAACAAGAAAAGGAAGAGTTGCAATCTTTATTGTTAGAATTTAGAGCCGTCTTCTCAGATGAACCGGGAAGAATCAAAGATTACGTTTGTAAACTTAATATTAAAGATCAAAACCATTCTTTAAGAAACCTTAAACCTATTCCAGTACAATTCAAAGAGCCGGCTAGTAGAGAAATAAGTAAGATGCTAGAACAAAATATTATCGAACGATCATATAGTGCTTTTAACAGTCCTTTGTGGGTAGTTAAGAAAGCTACTGGTGGTGTACGACTGGTTCTGGATGCTCGTGAATTAAACAAAATTATAGAGATGGAAAGAGACAGACCTATTCCTATGGAGGAGGTACTTCTTAAGATTGCTGGTTCTCGTTATATGAGTACAATGGATTTAACTGCTGGCTATCATCAAGTCATATTACACCCGGATTCACGGCAATATACGGCTTTTCTGTTTGAAGGCAGATCATATCAGTTCCAAGTTTTACCTTTTGGACTTAATATATCATTGTCAACTTTCATTAGGGCGTTAGGTTCTGCTTTGGGTCAGCAATTATTACAAAAGATTATTTTATATGTAGATGATATTTTGGTAGCCACTAAAACGTGGGAAGAACACGTAACGACATTACGGGAATTGTTTAACCGATTAATTGACGGAGGAATTACTTTAAAATTAGCTAAGTCTTACTTCAGAAAGGAGGAAGTGAGATTTTTGGGGCATATAGTGGACAGTAAATGTATTAGGCCAGACCCAGCACGTATTGAAGCTATTTCTCGATGCCCGAGTCCTAGAAATCGGAAACAACTGAAATCATTCATAGGAATGGTAGGATTTCTGAGAAGATTTCTTCCAGGGCAGGATATTGTTAATCCTGAATTACTCGATTTATTGAAAGAGAAATCAGTATGGCTCTGGGGAAAAGAGGAAGAGGAAGTTTTTAATAAGGTAATGTTATACCATCCAGATTTCAATCAGGACTTTCGTATGTGTACAGATGCCTCTGATTATGGTGTGTCTTGCGAAATATTCCAAGGTGATCTGACCAATGAAAAGGGATTATATCAGCCTATTGGATTCGATAGTAGAACTTTAAATAAACATGAAAGAAATTATTTTGTAACCGAGAAGGAAGCTCTCACAGTGGTATGGGGTTTTCAAAGATTTAAAGGATTGTTAATTGGAAGAAAAAAATTGTATATACTGATAATCAGGCTTTAACCTTTTTAAACAATTGCCGGTTACTTCACCATAGATTATTACGTTGGGCATTATGCTTGCAAGAATTTCAGTACGAAATTAGGTATATAAAAGGATCTCAATATGTAGTTTCAGATGCTTTGTCGAGACTTCCAGTAAGAATGGAGAATATTAACATTGCGGAAGAACCAGGAACAAATTACCACGTTTATTTACTTTCAACTCAGGAGAACGAACGTTAGGTTGAACGGATAGTAACTGCTATTAAATGCAATCAAAGAAATGAGGATCAATATAGGGAACTTATACAAAACTTTAATAATGGGGAAGAAACAATTAACACCCGGGGTGTGTGGTTGTATTTCAACGACTTGTTGTATTGGAAAGCGCAGAGGGAACACCAGAGATGGAAAATCTGCATTCCGCAAACTGTTGTGTACGAATTAATTACTTATATTCATGAAGGTTACGGGCATTTTGGAATTCATAAATGTATTAAACATCTAATTAAGTATTATTATTTCAAAAATATGTCCCATATTGTGAGAAGTATTATTTGGACTTGTGAAACCTGTCAAAAGGTTAAAGTTAATAACAAATCTAAGCGTTATAAATTATATGCTGTAATTCCTCGAGGTCTATGGGATCTACTATCATTAGATTTTTTCCGGCCCTCTGCCTCGTAGTTCAGGAGGATTTACTTATGTGTTTGTTGTAATGGAATGTTGGTCCAAACATGTGAAACTATAGACTTTGAAACGAGTGAATACAGCAAGCGTTATACGCTGTCTTACTCGAAATTACTTTGTTAACTGGGGCATTCCTAAACGACTTATGTCTGACAACGGTAGTGCTTTTATTAGTCAAAAGATTCAAGATATGATAAAACAATATGGAATCAAACATATCTTAATTTCGAAGTATCACCCTCAAAGTAACTTGGTAGAAAGAGTCATGAAAGAATTAGGACGATTATGCAGAACTTGTGCATATAAACATACTCGGTGGACCAAACTAATGCCTGAATTCGAAAAGATATTAAATGAATTGCCTCATCTGACGACACGATTATCACCTATAGAAATTTTAGGCAAACGAATTATAGGTGAGCCTTTACTAGCTGCTCTACCTTGGCCACCAGTAAATGAGATCCAACAGTGCATTCGAAGCGACAAAATTCGCGAACAGATTGTTAAAACTGCTCAACGCAGAATTAAAAGTTATAATCAACATGTTATGGAACCCTCATTTCAGGTAGGAGATCTTGTATTAGTACGATCTCATCCTAAAAGTTCAAAGATCAATAAGGAATGTAGAAAATTCTTCTTAATCTTTGAAGGTCCATATGTTGTTCATAAGATTGTGCATCCCAAAGCGTTAATTCTTATGGAACCTTCATCAGGTGTAATTAAAGGATTATATAGTGTCGATCAAATTAAACGCTTCACTCCTAAATAAGTTAATATTTAGTATATGTTACATACGGACGAGCGTTCATAGTTGATTCATCTGAAGTTTTTCGTGGTAGTTACGTGTTATTTTAAAGAAATGACAGGAAGTTTAAACAAGTGTTCTACAATAATCTACCGGTACTTCAAAAAGGGAAAAATAACGAAAAAGGGATTTATATGGACGAAATGTTTGTTGTTAGGTCAGAAGCAATTTTGTATATTTTATATTTACTCGGATAGTAGGAACCAAAGGGTATGGTTAATAATTTAAGGACCTTGGGCGTCCAGAGCTATATGGCTCACGAGAACATAGCAGAGTGCCTTTAATAGAGATTTATAATAGTGTTAAAATAGAACACACCAAACGGCGCTCTCTCACTTGTTTCTCCTAAATAAATTGCCATTACCCGACAAAGCGCCGAAGGTAAAGAAAGCCGTTCCGAGATTCTAAAGAAAGTTTTGCTTGATTTCTTCTTGACCTCATGCATAAATAAAGCATTATGGAAAAGAACGACGTAAAGTAAATAGTACTATTAGTTATTGTGAGAAACTTATTAGTAATATATATTTTGGAAAGAATAACTCTAGTAAATGAATAAAACTGAAACTAACCTATCACAATTTGAACGCTCTGTCCTAATGTGACAACGTTAAAGAACGTACTAAATTATTATTTACTAGCAACTACTACATGAAAAGGACTAATCTCTATATATTCGGTTCTGAATAACCATAATAGCATAATTAAAAGTAAATGACAAATAGTCACAACAATATCGTAAAAAAAGGATTGAATCTATCTAAGAGCAAGGACTTTATATTACGGAAAATGCGAGAAAAATGTATAATATTAACAGTTAAATATGGTATACAGGGTGTTACAAAAAGGTACGGCCTAGCTTTCAGGAAACACTCCTCACACACAAATAAAGAGAAGATGTTATGCGGACATGTGTCGGAAACGCTTAATTTCCATGTTAGAGCTCATTTTAGTTTCGTCAGTATGTACTGTACTTCCTCGATTCACCGCCAGTTGGCCCAGTTGAAGGAAGGTAATGTTGACTTCGGTTCTTGTGTTGACATGTGACTCATTACTCTACAGTACTAGCATCAAGCACATCAGCACGCAGCATCACCAGGTTAGTGTCCATCACAAACGTGGTTTTGCAGTCAGTGGCATGTTTACAAATGCGGAGTTGTCAGACGCCCATTTGATGTATGGATTAGCACAGGGCAATAGCCGTGGCGCGGTACGTTTGTATCGAGCCGGATTTCCAGAACGAAGGTGTCCCGACAGGAAGACGTTCGAAGCGATTGATCGGCGTCTTAGGGAGCACGGAACATTCCAGCCTATGACTCGCGACTGGGGAAGACCTGGAACGACGAGGACACCTGCAATGGACGAGGCAATTCTCCGTGCAGTTGACGATAACCCTAATGTCAGCGTCAGAGAAGTTGCTGCTGTACAAGGTAACGTTGACACGTCACTGTATGGAGAGTGCTACGGGAGAACCAGTTGTTTCCGTATCATGTACAGCGTGTGCAGGCACTACCAGCAGCTGATCGGCCTCCACGGGTACACTTCTGCGAATGGTTCATCCAACAATGTGTCAATCCTCATTTCAGTGCAAATGTTCTCTTTACGGATGAGGCTTCATTCCAACGTGATCAAATTGTAAATTTTCACAATCAAAATGTGTGGGCTGACGAGAATCCGCACGCAATTGTGCAATCACGTCATGAACACAGATTTTCTGTGAACGTTTGGGTAGGCGTTGTTGGTGATGTCTTGATTGGGCCCCATGCTCTTCCACCTACGCTCAATGGAGCACGTTATCATGATTTCATACGGGATACTCTACCTGTGCTGCTAGAACATGTGCCTTTACAAGTACGACACAACACGTGGTTCATGCACGATGGAGCTCCTGCACATTTCAGTCGAAGCGTTCGTACGCTTCTCAGCAACAGATTCGATGACCGATTGATTGGTAGAGGTGGACCGATTCCATGGCCTCCACGCTCTCCTGATCTCATCCCCTCTTGACTTTCATTTGTGGGGGCATTTGAAAGCTCTTGTCTACGCAACCCCGGTACCAAATGTAGAGACTCTTCGTGCTCGTATTGTGGACGGCTGTGATACAATGCCCCATTCTCCATGGCTGCATCAGCGCATCAGGGATTCCATGCGACGGAGGGTGGATGCATGTATCCTCGCTAACGGAGGACATTTTGAACATTTCCTGTAACAAAGTGTGTGAAGTCACTCTGGTACGTTCTGTTGCTGTGTGTTTCCATTCCATGATTAATGTGATTTGAAGAGAAGTAATAAAATGAGCTCTAACATGGAAAGTAAGCGTTTCCGAACACATGTACTCATAACATATTTTCTTTCTTTGTGTGTGAGGAATGTTTCCTGAAAGTTTGGCCGTACCTTTTTGTAACACCCTGTTTAGAAGAAGTTTTATTTTCGGTTAAAACCTGACAAACTGAGCTTGTGGGTGGGGTATGTAGTGGAACGCGAAATTGAAGCGTCACCCATCCACCAGTGTCAACCCAGTTTACAGGTGAATATAAGTTTAACTTAGTGTTTTGTTTATGTACACTCCTGGAAATGGAAAAAAGAACACACTGACACCGGTGTGTCAGACCCACCATACTTGCTCCGGACACTGCGAGAGGGCTGTACAAGCAATGATCACACGCACGGCACAGCGGACACACCAGGAACCGCGGTGTTGGCCGTCGAATGGCGCTAGCTGCGCAGCATTTGTGCGCCGCCGCCGTCAGTGTCAGCCAGTTTGCCGTGGCATACGGAGCTCCATCGCAGTCTTTAACACTGGTAGCATGCCGCGACAGCGTGGACGTGAACCGTATGTGCAGTTGACGGACTTTGAGCGAGGGCGTATAGTGGGGATGCGGGAGGCCGGGTGGACGTACCGCCGCATTGCTCAAAACGTGGGGCGTGAGGTCTCCACAGTACATCGATGTTGTCGCCAGTGGTCGGCGGAAGGTGCACGTGCCCGTCGACCTGGGACCGGACCGCAGCGACGCACGGATGCACGCCAAGACCGTAGGATCCTACGCAGTGCCGTAGGGGACCGCACCGCCACTTCCCAGCAAATTAGGGACACTGTTGCTCCTGGGGTATCGGCGAGGACCATTCGCAACCGTCTCCATGAAGCTGGGCTACGGTCCCGCACACCGCTAGGCCGTCTTCCGCTCACGCCCCAACATCGTGCAGCCCGCCTCCAGTGGTGTCGCGACAGGCGTGAATGGAGGGACGAATGGAGACGTGTCGTCTTCAGCGATGATAGTCGCTTCTGCCTTGGTGCCAATGATGGTCGTATGCGTGTTTGGCGCCGTGCAGGTGAGCGCCACAATCAGGACTGCATACGACCGAGGCACACAGGACCAACACCCGGCATCATGGTGTGGGGAGCGATCACCTACACTGGCCGTACACCACTGGTGATCGTGGAGGGGACACTGAATAGTGCACGGTACATCCAAACCGTCATCGAACCCATCGTTCTACCATTCCTAGACCGGCAAGGGAACTTGCCGTTCCAACAGGACAATGCACGTCCGCATGTATCCCGTGCCACCCAACGTGCTCTAGAAGGTGTAAGTCAACTACCCTGGCCAGCAAGATCTCCGGATCTGTCCCCCATTGAGCATGTTTGGGACTGGATGAAGCATCTTCTCACGCGGTCTGCACGTCCAGCACGAACGCTGGTCCAACTGAGGCGCCAGGTGAAAAGGCATGGCAAGCCGTTCCACAGGACTACATCGAGCATCTCTACGATCGTCTCCATGGGAGAATAGCAGCCTGCATTGCTGCGAAAGGTGGATACACACTGTACTAGTGCCGACATTGTGCATGCTCTGTTGCCTGTGTCTATGTGCCTGTGGTTCTGTCAGTGTGATCATATGATGTATCTGACCCCAGGAATGTGTCAATAAAGTTTCCCCTTCCTGGGACAATGAATTCACGGTGTTCTTATTTCAATTTCCAGGAGTGTATTTTGTAATATTTGTAATGGTTGTGAATTATCTAAAGTTTTGTATTTATTTTTATGTTTCATGTACGGAGAGGGTGGCGCAACGAACGGAGACAGCATCTTCACTGCCGGGACCAGAGAGAAAATTGCTGGCCACTATACGTCGCGGGTCGACAGCCCAAGAGCAACAGAAGATCCTGAAACCGAGTTGTTGCGTCGTGCTTCTAAAAACTGAAATAATAAGAATTTGTAATGTTTCTACAACAATGACGTCATAGAAAGTTTAATCATGTTGTAAATTTTCAGTCCTATCTCGTCAAGGCTCATGTTCACGTCTATATATAGTATATATGAAGATAATAAATTAGTGTATACTACAAAAGTTTAAATACGTGTTCCGAGAATTTATTTATGAAGAATTATGTTATGGAAGAAGTATTACTGATTTATTTGAGAAGATTATTAATTTTTGACAACGTTCATTGCGAGTTTGGGTCTTGAAAGTTTATTCAATGTGTTTTTAATATCTATTAAAGCAGATAACTTGCATTAATATAATTTCTGAGAAGAAACAAACGACATCTAAATTGAAAAAGTTTGCGCAAACCAATTGGACTGAATGACGTAATTCTGCGCATACGACTCAAATGATGATGTTTTAATTACAGTTTCGTTCAAGAACCATTCACAGACAACTTCAAAAAGAATTTAAATAATTTTGAAGTGTTTTGTAACTGACGTAGGTGACGAAGTCTGCACATGGTCATATGTCGAAAGAAAATCATTTATACAAATTTACGTCGTTACACTACACCTGCAACTGAAATGTTTACATTAACTCACTCTGTGCCCCATATTCCAATTCATAACCAATCCTACTCCCGTTATTCCACTTTCTGCTGTTATTGAGATTATCATATGTTAATTTGACCATAATTCTTACGTTGTTTCCATTCCACTTCACTGACCACCCAGTACATGTAGTTTTCCTTTTCAGATTTCCTAGCTTACATTCAACGTTCCAATTTTATATGCTCCAGGCAGCGACTCCTAAAGTGTTATCCGTTTATTAGCTGTACCACCTGCGTCTCACATTCACCTTCCCCTTGGCAGTCCCCTCAACGATATCCGAATGGGGGATTGGGATCTTTTGCCGATAGAGAGATAAGCATGACCCTATTTCATCTACATGGCACACATCCTGTGGGTATCCCTACTGCTTTTTTAATGTAATGTTTCCCACTGACTTCTACAGCCTCATAACGTGGGTTATTGCTGAGTCTTCAGCCTCTTAAACACAGTTTCCTGCCAAAAGGGCAAGAGAGTGCCCTGACACAGTGTCCTTTCGTCCATCCGTTTTAACAAGGCTGTTGGCAGAGCGAGGGTGACATCTAATGCCGGAAGTCTTAGGCCGCCGTTTTCTACGATTTTTATTCAAAATTATGTAGTGGCTAGGTTCTAACCCGTGACATTTGATGTTTTGACTCCTAGTCAAAGACGCTCCCCAAAACGTAAGGTTACACAACCATAAACGATAGAATAGACACCGTTAGTTCAAAGCATGTAACTTATATTCGAAAACTAAATTCCAAAAATTCTCAGACTTCAGTAATATCCTGTTGTGTTTCTATTCTTGATTTTGTTTTCTGGTTAGTCTCACAACTTGTAAGAAAAGTAGCTGTTGATGCCGCAAGATTTTATAATGGGGTGTTGGGGCCAAATGCATTACTAGCCTAGAGCGTCCAAATATCTGTTCCTGAAAGTGTCTGCAACCCTGTGTCTAGCTGAAGTACGGTCCTCAGTGGTTTATAGAACAGTGTCTGTTTCTCACCACGGCGCCCCAGTGAGACATACAATTAGACTTTGTGTATTCTCTTTCCTGAAAACTGTATCACCGTGTTGCAAATACTTTCAGTTTAGTCACCTTCGCTTAATTCCGTCTCTCAGTAAGTGAATTTTTCTCCCTGAATGCAAAACATACTACAACGGAATTACCTGTCTCAGAAGTTGGGAGATACTGCCCTCAAAATATGAAAATACTTTTGTATTGAAATAGGCTATCGTTCATTACGTGGTTGCCAAATATCTATAAAAATTTAAATATTCTTCTTTAACAGCCAAACTTAAGACCAGTATTGTTTTTAGGTCATCTATAAATTCTCTAAAATGAAGTTACTGTACAGTAACGGGATGAAAATCTCAACACCAGGAAGGAGCTGTGCGGAAAAAGCGGAATTTAGTAGACGTGTCCGTACATCTGAAAGATGATACCTTTTCACTCTTTGCTCCAATCGCGTAAGAATGGAGGTAGTAGTGCCACTATGAGGATGCAAATCAGCTTTGCTTTAAATACAGGCTGTAACAGTGGTGAGCATTAGTCACCTTTAAGATTTCATGTGATAAGTTAATGATCTCAGCAAAAATACCTTTTAAGGCTACATAGACGCCATTGTCAACATCTCGCTGAGTTGAACGAGAACCTATAATATGAGGAGCTGGTTGTTCCTTCTGCGGTATTGCAAACAGGCTAGGCAGGAACGTAGCTAATGTATATGATTAACGGCAGCGGTGATCACGATAATATGTGGTCACAAGCAGACTAGGCTCTGGATGGCTACGTGGTGTTACCGAGAGAGAAGAACATCGTCTTCCGTATATGACCCTGGTGCATCGTACTGCATCTGAGCAGCAGTTGGCACCGCAGTGACACAAAGAACTGTTACTTCAAGGACCGCTCCGAACCAGGCGCCTTGTAGCGTGCATTCTATTGACCGCAAAGTATCTCCACTACCTAGTTCAGTGTGTCAAGTGAGATGTCATTGGAGGGCAGGATGAAGATTTTTTTGTGTTTTCTAATGAAAGATGATTCTTTCTTAGTGCCCGGTGGTGGCCAAGTGTTGGTAACAAGGATGCCAGTAGAGCGCCTGCAACCAACCTCTCAGCGTGCTAGACACATTGGACCTACATCTATGTTTTGGTCAGGGTTGCGATTTTGTATAACACCAGAATCACCATTGTAGTTACCCCATGCACTCTGACTTCAGATTTGTACTCGAATCTGGTGATTCGACTTGTTGTGCTGTCCTTCATTAACACCATTCCAGGGCGTATTTCTAACCGAATAACGCTCACCCGCATGCCGCTGTTGTAACCCGACATGCTCTTCGGAGTATTGACATATTGCCTTGGCGTTCACGATCACCAGATCTGTGTCCAATCGAGCACATACGGACCATTAAGGAGCGTCAACTCCAGCATTAATAGTCGTACTGGCCGACCAAGTGCAATAGGCATTGAACTGCATCCTACAAACTGACTTCCTGCATTTGTACAACACAATGCATGCGCGTATGTATGCTTGCATTCAACATTCTGGTGGCTACACCGGTTGTTAATATATCACCATTTCACAATTCCAATGGATTATCTCTCTCTTACATTAACTTGTGATCTTGCAACGCTAATCACACAAATATATTTCACGGAAAGAAAGATGAATTTCCGAAATTTCATTACTCTAAATTAATTACTTTTAATGGTGTGACTTGTTCGCATCAGTGTATATACTCCATTTCCCTGTTACGTAAATATTAATTTATTTTAAACTGGTGAGAGTTTTCACATTCCATTTTTCATATTTCATGTGAAACTGTAAACAAAATGCTATACGAAAAAGAGACCCCACCATCTTCAAGTTTCCTATATTTTCGATAGAGGATTACATAGCCTGGCTTTTTGGGCTGCTAACTCTTACGTCGTATAAATGGATATATCAACGTCTTAATTTTTCACAACTAGAAACCACGACTCTTTACTTCGTTGTCAATTTCATATAATACTCCCTATCCCACTCTTATGTTTGTCTATGGATACATGAACCATGGACCTTGCCGCTGGTGGGGAGGCTTGCGTGCCTCAGCGATGCAGATAGGTGCAACCACAATGAAGGGGTATCTGTTGAGAGGCCAGACAGACGTGTGGTTCCTGAGGGGGGGGCAGCAGCCTCTTCAGTAGTTGCAGGGGCAACAGTCTGGATGGTTGACTGATCTGTCCTTGTAACACTAACCAAAACGGCCTTGCTGTGGTGGTACTGCGAACGGCTGAAAGCAAGGGGAAACTACAGCCGTAATTTTTCCCGAGGGCATGCAACTTTACTGTATGGTTGAATGATGATGGCGTCCTCTTGGGTAAAATATACCGGATGTAAAATAGTCCCCCATTCGGATGTTCGGGAGAGGACTACTCAGGAGGACGTTGTTATCAGGAGAAAGGAAACTGGCGTTCAACGGATCGGAGCGTGGAATGTCAGATCCCTTAATCGGGCAGGTAGGTTAGAAAATTTAAAAAGGGAAACGGATAGGTTAAAGTTAGATATAGTGGGAATTGGTGAAGTTCGGTGGCAGGAGGAACAAGACTTCTGGTCAGGGTTATAAATACAAAATCAAATAAGGGTAATGCAGGAGTAGGTTTAATAATTAATAGAAAATAGGAATGCGGGTAAGCTACTACAAACAGCATAGTGAACGCATTGTTGTGGCCAAGATAGATACGAAGCCCATGCCTACCACAGTAGTACAAGCTTGTATGCCAACTAGCTCCGCAGATGACGAAGAGATTGATGAAATGTATGATGAGATAAAAGAAATAAATCAGATAGTGAAGAGAGACGAAAATTTAATAGCCATGCGTGACTGGAGTTAGATAGTAGAAAAAGGAAGAGAAAGAAACGTAGTAGGTGAATATGGAATGGGAGGAAGGAACGAAAGAGGAAACCGCCTGGTAGAATTTTGCACAGAGCATAACTTAATCATAGTTCGCACTTGGTTCAAGAATCATAAAAGGAGATGTATACATGGAAGAAGCCTGGAGATACTGGAAGGTCTCAGATAAATTTTATAATGGTAAGACAGAGAGTCAGGAACAAGGTTTTAAGTTGTAAGACATTTCCAGGGGCAGATGTGAACTCTGACCATAATCTATTGGTTATGAACTGTAGATTAAAACTGAAGAAACTGCAAAGATGTGGGAATTTGAGGAAGTGGGACCTGGATAAACTGAAAGAACCAGTGGTTGTACAGAGTTTCAGTGAGAGCATTAGGGAACGATTGGCAAGAATGGGGGAAAGAAATACAGTAGAAGAAGAATGGGTAGCTTTGATAGATGAAATAGTGAAGGTAGTAGAGGATCAAGTAGTTAAAATGACGAGGGCTAATAGAAATCCTTGGGTAACAGAAGAGATATTGAATTTACTTGATGAAGGCAGAAAATATAAAAATGCAGTAAATGAAGCAGGCTAAAAACGAATACAAATGTCTCAAAAATGATATCGACAGGAGGTGCAAAATGGCTAAGCAGGGATGGCTATAAGACAGATGTAAGGATGTAGAGGCGCATATCACTAGGGGTAAGGTTGATACTGCCTACAGGAAAATTAAAGAGAGCTTTGGAGAAAAGAGAACCATTTGCATGAATATCAAGAGCTCAGATGGAAATCCAGTTCTAAGCAAAGAAGGGAAAGCAGGAAGGTGGAAGGAGTATATAGAGGGTCAATACAAGGGCGATGTTCTTGAGGACAATATTATAGAAATGGAAGAGAATGTAGATGAAGATGAAATAGGAGATATGATACTGTGTGGAGAGTTTGACAGAGCACTAAAGACCTAAGTCGAAACAAGGCCCCCGGAGTAGACAATATTCCACTAGATCTACTGACATCCTTGGAAGAACCAGGCCTAACAAAACTCTACCATCTGCTGAGCAAGATGTATGAGATAGGCGAAATATCCTCAGACTTCAAGGAGAATATAATAATTCCAATCCCAAAGAAAGCACGTGTTGACAGATGTTAAAATTACAGAACTATCAGTTTAATAAGTCACAGCTGCAAAATACTAACGGGAATTCTTCACAGACTAATGGAAAAACTGGCAGAAGCCGACCTCGGGGAAGATCAGTTTGGGTTCCGTAGAAATGTTGGAACACGTGAGGCAATACTGACCCTACCACTTATCTTAGAAGAACGATTATGGAAAGGCAAACCTACGTTTCCAGTATTTGTGGACTTAGAGAAAGCTTTTAACAATGTTGATTGGAATACTCTCTTTCAAATTCTGAAGGTGGCAGGGGTAAAATACAGGGAGCGAAAGGCTATTTAAAATTTGTGCAGAAACCAGATGGCAGTTATAAGAGTCGAGGGACATGAAAGGGAAGCAGTGGTTGGGAAGGGAGTGAGACAGGGTTCGGAATATGTATTAAAATCCATGGCGAAGAAATAAAAACTTTCAGGTTCGCCGATGACATTGTAATTCTGTCAGAGGTAGAAAAGGTCTTGGAAGAGCAGTTGAACGGAATGGACAGCATCTTGAAAGGAGCATGTAAGGTGAACATCAACAAAAGTAAAACGAGGATAATAGAATGTAGTCGAATTAAGTCGGGTGACGCAGAAGGAATTAGATTAGGGAATGAGACACTTAAAGTAGTAAAAGAGTTTTGCTATTTTGGGAGCAAAATAACTGATCATGGTCGAAATAGAGAGGATATAAAATTCAGACTGGCAATGACCAGGAAAGCGTTTCTGAAGAAGAGAAATTTGTTAACATCGAGTATAGATTTAAGTGTCAGGAAGTCGTTTCTAAAATTATTTGTATGGAGTGTAGCCATGTATGGATGTGAAACGTGGACGATAAATAGTTTGGACAAGAAGAGAATAGAAGCTTTCGAAATGTGATGCTACAGAAGAATGCTCCAGATTAGATGGGTAGATCACATAACTAATGAGGAGGTACTGAATAGAACTAGAGAGAAGAGAAATTTGTGGCGCAACTTGACTAGAAGAAGGGATCGGTTGGTAGGTCATAATCTGACGCAACAAGGGATCACCAGTGTAGTATTAGAGGGCAGCGTGGAGGGTAAAAATCGTAGAGGGACACAAAGAGATGAATACACTAAACAGATTCAGAAAGATGTACGTTGCAATAAGTACTGGGAGATGAAGAAGCTAGTACAGGATAGAGTAGCATGGAAAGCTGCATCAAACCAGTCTCTGTACAGAAGACCACAACACAGATACAAGTAATATAGATACATATGATTCGTCCTGTTTACAAGTACGAATATAATTCACGACTACTGGTTTGCCTCTGCTCAGCTTTGTGATGCTATACTCTTTTTCTTCTTACATTAACTTTTGTAGTGAGTTACATATAAAACATTAGCGTGGGTTTTAAGTTTATACACGGAGAATGGTTACAGTTGATTAATAAAAGAAGAAGAAGGACAATGCGTAGTGAAAATCAAGGGAACACCGTTCACCTTCCTGACACAGCAGACGTTTGAAGTCAGAAACGTTCAGATAGATTTATAAACGAAGAAGAGAAAATACGACCACTCACCCCACATTCTCCTCTGTTGGCTTCTCCAGCGCAGATGTTGGTCTCCCTCGGGGACATGAAGTAGTACTCATACGTTGCCGCGCAGTCTGCGTCCGACCAGACAGGGGCGTCAACCTTTAGCAGGGCACTGGCGACGGATGTGGACGACTGAAACAAATAGGGTGTACAGCACTGTTATATGCCATCACCGAGATTGTCTCACTCCCAGCTGTTACCATCATCATCATCACCATCATCATCATCATCATCATCACCGTCAAGTACAGTGCGGGGTGTTCTGAGGCTCACTTCGTCGTTATCCTCCTAACATTAGTGAACCCACCTCGGTTGTTCCCCAGCCGACCACGGTGGCTGTGGTGCCGGGAGACGTCTGCTGGCCCGATGACGGAAGAGAGACCGCCTGTATGGTCGACGAGAACGACAGCGGTTGCGCCAACTGCAAGAAAGGAGACCTCACTGTCAGCTAACAACCACTGGGGGAACTTTTCTGTGCATTAGTAGAAAGCGATGGAACCGGTCTTCAAATACATTATATGCTTCGACCTGGCCTGGCCTGGCCTGGTCACTATGTCAGCGGCAGCAGTGTCTTCGCTTACATGGAAAACTAACGAACTGATGCCAAAGAAACTCCTAATACTCGTACATGGATTTTACAACGAGAAAGTTAATACCCTTTTGAAATTCTAATTACGAGGTAACCTTCAAATTCTTATAGATTTAGTTTAGCTGTTTGAGTATGTAAACTATTTCTTCGTGCTGCGTGTGTTATCAACATATCAACTGTAATCCTTGATTTTATCAGCACTCTGCTTGAATTTAGTAAAAAACAAAAAAATCCTTTTCTATCCAGCTAAAAGAAATGTTCACAAGTATGCTCATAAGGCAGTTTCCTATTGCTAGGTTGTCTTTTTATGTTTACACATGAAAAGAAATTGTACAACAGCACTAACTGTAATGTTACAGTCAACTAATATGTTTTGATCACACTGGCTTTGCCATATTCTAATCAGTCCTTCCTAAAAATGAGTATTGCTTCTGCTAATGGGAAGTTTGTGTGGATGTTTAATCTCTTTTGCTAAGTCTTGCTAGTTTCTAAACATAAATTTAGTTTAAAAATGTATATTAATCAAGCTGTTAAGATTCTTAAAAAAATACTCAGGACTAACTTTGCACTCAATAATGGAAGAATCATTGATTCCTCCTTATATATCGTTGGTGCAACCCTTAGTCTGGTTGTTTCGGGATTCATAATTACACAAACTTTAATTTCCTTTCCCGTGAAAATAGAGCTGAAGTTAAGCATTTTTTTATTCATGCATTAAATTTATTTGTTGCATCCTCGTCAGGTTTTTCTTTATGAAAAATTCATGTACTTTTTTCTTTTATTGGTCACTGAGAATGATGACCGTGGTATTTTCCTATCAACAAACGATATTTTCTGATGCTTAATCCGTTAGACTTACGACGAAATCACTTTAGCGAGGGAAAAAAATTTAAAACACACTGTCATGCAATACATCTGAAAGGAAACAGATAATTTAGCACATATGATCCACAATACTAAGGTTCGAGTTGGTTTCTGTACTGAAAACTCATTAAATTGCAGGATACATCATAAAATACTGAAAGAACCTCCCTTCATTCAAACTGGCATTTGCAAAAGATATAGAGGGGATTGCAATAAATTATACTCACGGCAGATGGAGATCAGTTTTAACAGACAGATTAAAGAACACACCCCAAAGAGTTAAACAAATCGTTAATATTTATTATCCATCTGGGAGGAAACAGCCACACTACATGTTGGATATAAAGTAAAACTTAAACACTGAACAGACTGGGGGGAAACCATGAACATATTGGAAGAGCAAGACATATAAGGATATGTTTCAAAATGGGCTACCACAAATGTTAAATGAACAGGTGCACATGTAAAATACTTTTAAAGGATTTTTCGCCAGTTCTACTCGTAGTTTTGATTCGGTGTCAATAGAATAACATGAGGGACTGTTTTTATGTGCATGAATTCAGTCGGTATTTTTTGCAGAGCAGCACTGTGTTTCTAAGCAGGAGTGGATTTTTAACTTCTACTGCTGACTAAATTGTTTAATTTTAATGTACTAGTTTAGTGAAAACGGACCCATGAGACAGTTTTAGAAACGTCTTACTAAGACGACTATTATACACAGCAATAATGAATGTAAATGATTTTAGTATTATGCAAATCTCCAAACAATTTTAACAGTTCACAGATTTGTGTTTTGCTGCTTTATGGTTAGTGTACTGGCGACGTGTGTATCGATAATATTTAGAAGTGGCATATAATCAATAACTAAAAAAAAAATAAAATGTTTAATGACTCTTAGAAACATTTGCGTAGTGTCACGAATAATTGATTCTACTAGTAATGGCTGCAAGTAGTTTCAAATTACACTATGTAATATTTTTATTAAAAATTTAGTGCAAGTATGCAATGCTGTAGCCACATGACGTTAACTCCCTGTTACGATAATCTCTGACTTCTGCAAAATGTCATGTTAAGTGTAATCTTTGTATGGCGCTCAATTCCCGCGTTTCTGCAACAGGTTTTTTTTATGTTTGACGAAGCAAAAGACACATTGTGCTGTTAAGTGAATTTGAAAGGACCAGGAAGATAGCTGTTATTGCGTTTACTTCCGTGAGATGATGTAGAATCTGTGCTTTGAAGTGCGGTGTGATATGAAAGACGTATGACATTCGACATTTGTGTGTGTGGGAACAGGTGTATACTCCACA
This sequence comes from Schistocerca serialis cubense, assembly GCF_023864345.2. Lineage (NCBI taxonomy): Eukaryota > Metazoa > Arthropoda > Insecta > Orthoptera > Acrididae > Schistocerca > Schistocerca serialis. Next base: position 512,079,561 of record NC_064642.1, on the reverse strand, counting down.
CAAAAGAGCGAAACAGGTTTTAAATGTGATACACACATCACCAACACCATCTGAGTAATTTTATGACAATTGTAATATGAAGCATAACGAAATTTAGCAACATTTCTTATCTGTTTACTGTTCTTTTCTTACAGCATTCACAGATGTCTGAAAATGGTGCAATGAAGGAAGCTGGCATAATAACCTACATTGGCTTATTAAAATTGATTCTCCTTTCCGAACTTCTGTGTCATTCTGTATTACATTCTTTTCTATGTATTGGTAATATACGACCTCCTGATATAACTGGTTTAATGGCCTGCTTTTTCTAATAATTCTCACCACAGGATACTGATATTTTTATGCCCCAGATGCAAACTCAATGCTGTGCCAGCAAACCTAGACTGCTTTACATATATTATTTTGAGACGTAAATCTTCTTCATTTACTCAGTCTGAGAACTTCTGCTGGGATTGCTTAGATTAGCACCGGTGATAAAGGGTCAGTTTCCAACTCTGATTTCTCATAATTGTGATGGAGCCGCATGGGAGCTGTTGCATCGACGTACATATTTCTCACTTTATTTTCTTCAACTGAATCAGTGCTTCGTTTCTCAGGTCGTGCTGGGTTAGATGTGTAAAAAGATATCTCAAAATTACTCGAGTAATTTCATTCATAATTATCAAAGCATCCATAATGCTTTACCCATTTCTAAAGTCAACTTATTAATATGGCTGAATAAAACCCGTCTTTTGTGTGTAGCGGACATTTTAGAAGATCCTGTTAAATTACTAAGAGAAGACTAGTAGGTCTGTAGTTTCTGTGCTTTCTCTATCCTTTTTTATAAAGTAAATGTTTACAGCACGATAATAGGTTGTTGGATATTGTCTCGTTTCGACGCTCTGCAAAATCTTTTCTTATGATTTTCCTCCACTTTTAGTAATTCCGGGAGAACGGCCATCATCTATATTGGACTTCATTTCATTCCTGAGTGACTAATAATGCCATGTACTTTTCTATCTGGAAATATTTTGTGTTTCCTTCTTTCGTCAATCAGTTAAATCCCTTTCTCCATTACTCTCAATTTCTTTACAGTTAACTGACTTTCACCCACGTATATCCTTTCAACATCGACGATTACGCTTTACAGAGCTGCCCCTACATCTTTGTTGTAATTACCAAGTGTGGAATTCATCATTGCAGCATCTACAACGGCAAAAGCTTCACTTGCACATAGATACTAGTTCAATATTCCTCATTGTTTTATTCTGATCATCCTCAACAATTCTGTTCAATTGCAGCCCACTCTTCCTCATAAAATATGATCTGTGTCTATATCTTCTCCAATATCTGATATCTGCACCACGATTAGACGCAGTTCTTATCTTCCAGTTTCTCACAGCGTTTACAGCGTATCCTCCTCCTCCTCCTCCTCCTCTTATGACTTTTCAGCTGTATTTTCCGATATTAGTGAAATGTATTGCAGGAGTTGAGGAACTCTCTCTCCTTTCATTCTTACTATCGAGCCTTTTTTCTAAGGTAAGTGACTTCTGCTGCTTAGACTACTACAGGGTTCCAATACCCATGATTATTAGATTTATATCTCCATTGTATGATAAATTATTCGTTCACTTTCCCCACACCTCTCTCTGTCTCGTCATCTGCTCCTTGTAACGTTAGCACATATACCTGATCTATTGTTGTTAGCACTTATTTGATTTCGGCTCTAGGGAGAATAATCCGTTTGCACAATTGTTCACAGTTTCTCACTTATTGCCCTACCTTGCTACACGAAGGAAATCCTCCTTTGTCACATCATTCACTGATATTTTTTATGTTACCCCATGTTCGGCTCGTCCCTGCTATATCTAGTTTTATCGTCTGCATTTAACTTTTCAGATTTCCTGATTTACGTTCCTCTTAAACATTTATGATGTTGTATGTTCCAACTCATGGAATGTTACTTTTCGTTGGTATACCGTTCTTCTTCTCATCGTCAGTTCCCCTTGCCAGTCCTCTCCATGTCATCCGAATGCGAACCCCCTACTTATAACCAACCAACCGAACAGTGACTGTTTTGGGATCTTTGGCCGATGGAGACACATAACTTCTTCTGTTAGCCTCCAAATATCGAGTGGATATCATTTTTCCACTCCTTACTGCATTCTAATTCAGTTGATTCTTCCTCTTTCCGAGACTTTGTCCCATTCAAATGGCACGATAGTGGTCTGCGTGTCTGTCCACTCCGCAACCCTCAATTTATATTTTCGTTCTCACGATAATGGTGACTTCTTACACCGGAAATTTTCTACTACCATAGCTGATATATTTCTTCATTCCAGAATGAGATTTTCACTCTGCAGCGGAGTGTGCGCTGATATGAAAATTCCTAGCACATTAAAACTGTGTGCCCGACCGAGACTCGAACTCGGGACCTTTGCCTTTCGCGGGCAAGTGCTCTACCATCTCAGCTACCGAAGCACGACTCACGCCCGGTACTCACAGCTTTACTTCTGCCAGTATCTCGTCTCCTACCGTCCAAACTTTACAGAAGCTCTCCTGCGAACCTTTCAGAACTGGCACTCCTGAAAGAAAGGATATAGCGGAGACATGGCTTAGCCACATTCCGCTGCAGAGTGAAAATCGCATTCTGGAAACATCCCCCAGGCTGTGGCTAAGCCATGTCTCCGCTATATCCTTTCTTTCAGGAGTGCCAGTTCTGCAAGGTTCGCAGGAGAGCTTCTGTAAAGTTTGGAAGGTAGGAGACGAGATACTGGCAGAAGTACAGCTGTGAGTACCGGGCGTGAGTCGTGCTTCGGTAGCTCAGATGGTAGAGCGCTTGCCCGAAAAGGCAAAGGTGCCGAGTTCGAGTCTCGGTCGGGCACACAGTTTCAATCTGCCAGGAAGTTTCATATCAGCGCACACTCCGCTGCAGAGTGAAAATCTCATTCTGGAAACATCCCCCAGGCTGTGGCTAAGCCGTGTCTCCGCTATATCCTTTCTTTCAGGAGTGCCAGTTCTGCAAGGTTCGCAGGAGAGCTTCTGTAAAGTTTGGAAGGTAGGAGACGAGATACTGGCAGAAGTAAAGCAGTGAGTACCGGGCCTGAGTCGTGTTTCGGTGGCTCAGATGGTAGAGCACTTGCCCGCGAAAGGCAAAGCCCCGAGTTCGAGTCTCGGTCGGGCACACAGTTTTAATCTGCCAGGAAGTTTCATATTCCTTCATTTTCTGTGATCTAATCCACAAATGACGACTGCTGGATATGCAACGTAAGGCTCCAACGCCTAGATCACGTTGCATAGACGATGCGTATTAAGTCTTAAGAATTCTAAATTAAGACAAAATTAGTATTGAAAAGAATGCCACAGTACATACTATTAAGTAGTGGTCCAAACAACCACAACAGTAATGCTATCACACTGACGGAAAGAAACGCGATACCAAAAAATAATTAATTTCGTGTATCAAGTTTCTGGAATACATTTGTCTATGTAACATTGCTAGATTGCACCTTAATGTAAGCGGAAGAAAAGCCATCACAAATGTGAAATGCTGGTACATTAATAACCGGTGTAACCGCCAGAATGTTGACTGCATCCATTCGAACGTGCATGCATTGTGTTGTACGGGTGCCAGATGTCAGCTTGTGGGATGGAGTTCCATGCCTGTTGCATTTGGTCGGTCAGTACCGGGACGGTTAATGCTGGTTGTGGATGACACTGGAGCTATAGACCGATGATGTTCCATATGTGCTCGATTGGAGACAGATGACACGATCAAGCAAGCCATGCCAAATGGCTCTGAGCACTATGGGACTTAACATCAGTGGTCATCAGTCCCCTAGGACTTAGAACTACTTAAACCTAACTAACCTAAGGACATCACACACATCCATGCCCGAGGCAGGATTCGAACCTGCGACCGTAGCAAAGCCATGCCAAAATGTATATATAATGCAGAGGACATTGGATTACAACAGCAGTATGTTGTCGTGCGTTATCCTGTTCTCATATGAAATCGCACCTCAGACCATAACTCAGAGTGTGGGTCCAGTGGGTCTAGCACACAGACAGGTTGGGTGCAGGTCCTCAACTGGTCTCCACAGCCAGTTTTCATCAGAAAACACAGCGGAACTCCGTCCTGTCCTCCAGTGACCTCTCGCTTGACGCCACTGAAGTCGCCAAAGGGGGTGGTTTGGGGCCAGTGGAATGTACGATACAGGGCATGTGGCTCGATGTTGTCTTCGAAGTAACCGATTTGTAACAGTTTGCTTTGTCACTGTGATGCCAATTTCTGATCAAATTGCTGCTGCAGGTGCAGCAAGACGCGTATTAACCGTAAGTCAAACAATGTTCTTTTCCCTGGATAGTGCCACGAGTACGCGCGAAGTCCGGTCTTCTGTTACGTTACATTCTCCTGATCATTGCTGGTAGCTTCATGTACAGTGGGTACATTACTGCCAAGTCTTTCTGCAATATCGCAGAAGGAACATTCAGCTTATCGTAGTCCTATTACAGAATCTCATGCGACCTGTGAGAGGTTCGCAATTGCGTCTTTGTAGCCTCAAAGGCCCCCTTCACTAACATCAACTCATCATGTCCATCTCAAAGGTAACTAACGCTCATGACCGTTTCAGTTTATATTTAAAGCAAAACTAATTTGCATCCTCAAAGTGGTGCAACCAGCGCAACCCTCATTCGGCTGGCGCGGAATCTAATTAGACATCATCTTCGAGATGTAGAAACACGCCTGCTACTTTTCATTTCTGTTGCACAACTCCTTCTTGGTGCTGCAGTTTTTTTTAACTTAGAAACAATAAAAATAAACCTGTGAGGAAGAATAATTGCTAACAGTATACTGTATCCCAGGAACGAAAGAGGGCTATGGAAAGGGTAGAGTTTACCTTGAGCAGGGCGATGTCGTTCGTGTAGGCCATCTCATCGAAGCTGTCGTGAACGATCACGTCGGTTACTGACACCACCACGCCAGAGTCGGCGCTTGACTGGGTGGTGCCGGCGTGGACGTAGATTGCCTCCACGGTGTACCTGAAATAAAAAGCAGTCGTCTCCATCTCTATGCTGCTAAAGGATTGTTTGACGGTTCCAAAAACGAAAATTTAAACAGATTTTCCAGTCACATTAATGTTGATAGTTTCTTTACATCTTTTAAGACGTACAGAGATTAGCGACGCCTCAAGAGACGGTTAAAACTGTTGGGTTAGCTGAAGAGCCAACACCGCGTTACTAGAGGAGGCCGAAATGCACGCGTTTTAGCTCACGCAGGTTGGGGTGAGGAGGGAAGGACTATACTCACGTCAGGTCTGGAACATGACAAGGAATGAGAATTTAGAAAGCGGACGTAATTAGTTTGATACTTAAATTTAATCCATTAATGATGAACGTCGCTCTTGACGGTACATGATTCACAATATCAATATCAATAGTAACTGAATATGGCGCCTTGCTACGTCGTAGCAAATGAGGTAGCTGAAGGCTATGCTAAACTGTCGTCTCTGCAAATGAGAGCATATGTGGCCAGTGAACCATCGCTAGCAAAGTCGGCTGTACAACTGGGGCGAGTGCTAGGGAGTCTCTCTAGACTAGACCTGCCGTGTGGCGGCGCTCGGTCTGCAATCACTGATAGTGGCGACATGCGGGTCTGACGTATACTAACGGACCGCGGCCGATTTAAAGGCTACCACCTAGCAAGTGTGGTGTCTGGCGGTGACACCACAAAAACAAACATTCTTACGGAAGCTGTTTGGTATCTGACACAGAGGTTTCGTTGTGTAGAATATTTCACGTATTTTGCTATTCTACTATTTCATAAGAGAAATTTTCGTAGCTAATTGTACGACTGCGAATGACTTAAATGCTGCTGATGGAAAGAATCATCCAGATAGACTGCCACAGCACCATAACGATATTTACGCTAAACGTGCACAAACAGATCAGTTTTCCAAAATATATTATTCACTATAGTCACAAACTACAAGCCTTACCAGTATCGTGTTTGTCTTACTCTAGTTTTCAAGCACCATGTATTATGCACTCGACCTCTTCTAAGCTATGCACGTAACAGATCACTCAGAACTGACAGCAATTGTGCGAGCGAAGTCGTTGTTAGTATCAGATAAGTATAATTAAACACTTGTACTTATCATATCACGGAACCAAATTAGCGACATTTATACAGCAAGAATAGTCATTCAGTCATGTACCATTTATATCAACATATTAGTGGAACACTAATAGTTGCGCCAGTTTAACGCCCAAGTGAAACAAACAGCAGCGACACAATCCAAGTATAGAGGGCAAATGTGTTACATTTTATGTAACTCATGTCGCCCTCGTATGGCTTTATTAATAGGATACTCTTATTCGTATTACACAGAGATGTGTGTTTCCCTCTGAGATGCTTACATAAAAATTTTCACCACCTTTAATAATTTTCAACTATTTTCACAGTAAAATCCAAGAACTTTACCTACGTATTGCTGAATTTATTATTTTTTTCGTTGTTGAAGTGTCAGTATAAAAGTAAGTATAATTTTTTGTATGTAAGTCCAACATTTCCCGGTGGAAATTGATATAACTTGTAAATTATGGAATAACTGATTTCAGTTTCAAACTAAAACTTAAAGAAATTTTATATTTTAGTTCTTTTCAGTCTAACGGACAGTGCACTTTTATTGAAGCTACAACAAGAGAATAGAAGTAGTTCTTTGTGCTCTCACTAAAAGCTTTGAAAAATCTTACTAATTATCGGTAATGGAAAGAGTTTTTTCTTTGAAATTTTAGTATAGCAGTGAGATTAAGAAATCTGTCACTGCTACAGAGGACTGTCAATGTAGAACTTATTTTTAAAGAAAAAACAAACAATTTCCATCATCCCTAGGTGTAAATTTCTTTTTAAACGTCTCACCAAGCGCCTGTAGGAAAGACAGGTAACTAATGTCTGAAAAATAGAGGAGAGTGTAGGCGAAAAAAAAAAGTCGCTTGTGTGGAATAGCATTCTCGAACTGGCTCCATGAGCCTAAACAGTCAAACTCTGCTCGTGTTCATCAAACGTACTTCCTCGTTAGCCTTTTAGTCAGAGCCAGTTAAATGCCCCACTGCAACGCCTCAAACATCGGCCAGCGCGCTGCCAGGTCCGCAGTGTCAGCAAACACTGGCGCTTCCACGTGAGGGACGTTGCGTTTTCTCTCGTCGCATAAGCGGCCGGTCTATCTATTATGCCACACCAGGTCATCGACCCAGCTCCAGGTGTTTCAACGCTACGTCGATACTGGGCGCCTTCCGCAGCTCTCAGATTTAAACCAGCAGAACCAGCCCATCAGCGAGTCATCCAGCTGGACCATCCGATGACGCATAGCATGTGTCGGTCGTCGTCGCATCTATGGCACCGTCACATGTTTATGTTGCTATCTGCATGGCAGGTGTTCTCAGGACACAACAGATCACGCCTCTCTAAAATGTCTTCTACGATTAAAGTATCCAACTAGTAGGCTAACCCTCTTTGCCCTAACGCTTGGCACATTGGATTCTGTGTTATTGTATAACCTGGGGAACGCTGACGGATTAACACGCAAAGTACATCTCATAGAATACATAAGAATTAACCTGGAGAGAGGCGCAGAGCTCCGGGCGCCAATCCAGTTGTCAGCGATGAGTAGAAAACGTGAAGTTCAGCTCTGATGACGGAGTGCTTTACAAGCGAACACGGTGCAGTACCAACCTGTTTACGGAACGAAGTGTTGAAGCGAGCCCATAATTTCATCTTAGCTGGGCGCAGCAGACGACGAACCACGGACCGCCGGGTTGCGGAAAATTACTGACTGCCACAGAGGAAACGCTACTTTGAGCACTTCGTAAAAAACTGAATCCCTTGCGTTCAAAGAGCCGAACTGAGTCGCCAACGAATATCATTGCCAAGACAGCCTGACCCAGAGAAACGTTCCTAATTATCTGACCTCGACTTTCTTGGCCCTTTCGCTCAACACCAGCAGGAAACTAATATGTACTAAACATAAGCGATCACGTTCCGTTTTACTTGACCATGATCGCCACACCAAACCCACAGGCAGACACAGTGCATCACACTTTCGGTAACTGTTTCGTACTTAAATTCATCACATCAGAATCAATAACAACAGACCAAGTCAAGAACTTGAAACATGAACTGTTCAAACAGCTATGTCGACTATTGCGCGTTAAGAAGTTGCGAACAAGCACCCTTCACTCGCGAGAGAACGGTCAACAACAGAGAGAGAGCATAGGACATTGTGCAAAATACTAAGTCATTATGTGAATTGTAGCCGAAACAACTGGGACACGCTATGAAAACATATCGTGAGGTTGTATAATTCAAAACTCCATGAAGACGCGGGTCTTTCACCCTTCGAGGTACATTTGAAAGATAAATGCCTTCCCCCTTAGAATTATGTCAACGTACTCCAGGGGAGGATGTATCATCTCTTCAGGACATTACTAAATGGCTAGAGGAGATATGACATGACGCTGAAAAAATGAACTCGAAGACTAGGAACACAGGAAAACGCTCACAATAAACAAACAAAATTCCGCAAACATCATATCAAGCAGTAAGTTGTGCTACTTAACCCTCAAGTTCCGGAAGGGAAAATTAAGAAGTTGATTCCGCGGTACTAAAGATCCTATTAGGTAGTCTAAAAGACATCCGCCGTTAATGATAAACTCCCTATCCAGATCACTGCTGTCCATATGAGCAAAATCGACCACTTTCATGGTGATCCAGAAACACTGCCTCAATTGTCGGCAGCTCCTTCCAAAGGACGAAGAGGACTGGGTAAAGGAAGTAGAATCCAGAAAGGTATAAATAAGCCAATTACACAGAGCGTAGCTGAGATTGTTCCAACATGCATCCATCTTAAGAGCATAAGGTGGTTTCACGAACTGAATGTCTGTATGTAATTAGCAATTACGTGCTACGGTTATACTTACGATGTGTTATTTCTGTGTGAAAGGTTCACAGGAAGTATTTGCTTGTAGGTAGCAGGTTAGAGTACTATCAATGCAACAGTAGCGTGTCTAATTCAGATCAATTACTGTGTTTTAAATGTTAGTGCAGAAGTAGATAAGAAGGTATTTTGTAAGTTGGTTGTGAAAGACTGACTATATGTGTGACACTCTTTGGGGTGTAACTTCAAGGTTGGAGATTCCTTATAACGGACATTTCCTAGGTCAGTTCAGTCACTTAAGATGATGAGAGATTTGAGAAGGTACTACTCTCCACTATGGAGTTATTGCACTCCTGAGCTGGACAATTCACTATTCGCCCCGCAAAGCGACTACGCACCGTACATGAGTAACGCGAATATACTATGTTTCTCTTCGAGAACCCAGTAATTAAATCTCACAGGGAGATTTTTACAAGTGAAACCGATTTTTTCCGTAAGATAGGGACACATTGAGTGCACTCAGTACCAAAACCGATTGCAGCTATTGCCACCTACTAAGACAAAGCACATTTCGGCAGCGCAGAGCCCATATGGCTAACAGGTGGGGACTGCAAATGAACGGTACGCAATGCGACATTTCAGGTTCCACTTTCCGCTTACATGCCACCATTATCGGGACCATAACTTGTGGCGAAACAAACGCTGTATCACTGTAAGAGGAACAGAAGCCGGCGAGTGTGCCAGCGCGTAGCTCAGTTCACTAATACCTGCGCCACGTTGTCATAACACACCTGTACTTAAAATACAAAGGTTTGCACCAAGATTCAAGAGTGAAATTAAAAGTTAAAATAACTTTTCCAAACTTCGGCAGTGTATGCTTAAGTATGTTAATGTTAACACTCTAAAGTCTCAGAATGTTTAAATGAATGTGTTAGTCAAACTAAACGATCCGAAGAAATAAGGGACACTATATAATAAAACAAGAAAGTTAAGAACTGATCAGAAAACGTAATTGTATGTCACAATTAAAAGTTACAGGTCTCAACTTGATCAGAGCCATAATTTAGTTAAAATCGGCCTTCTTACGAAAAACTGAAGCCGCTAAATATCAGACTCAGAAAGCTGAAAATACCTATGTCGCCTCAGTTGCATATAAAACCTTAAATATACGTCACCACTAAGCTACCTTTATCAGTTTTCAAGTTATTTACTAAAAACCAAATTTTGGACGAAATCGTAATTACCCATGGTAGATTAAGTATCATTTGTATTTTTAAAAGGCTGTTCTATTTATAGCACTCAATTACTTTCGTTAAATAATATTGCCGTACCAAGTTTCAAGTGTCTATTGTAAATAAAAAAAGGTTACAAGAAATCTTTAAAGAGGCAATTCAGAGGCCATGCTCTACTGTCAGTTATGTTCTAAAAATTCTAGCCTGTCAAGTTTCAATGCAGTATAACTAAAGCTTTTTCAGTAACTCAAACAAGCTTAACACTATTTATATAAAAATTAACAGATCGTAAATTGTTAAGCGACAGAGCTATCAATTAATACGTATCCGAGAAAGGGTGCCATGTACATACCAATACCTGCGCCTATGGCGGTTGGTGACAGATGATCTGTTTGGCGGTTCACTGCGCCCCTGCATAAATACATCGAAAGACCTAGTAGTAGGACACATGTCGCACCGAGATATCAAACTCTCCGCGTCGGTCAAATGCCCGCGCGCGTCGTGTCTCGGATGACGCCAGAGCTGGGCGGACTTGAATGCGCTTTCAGTAAAAATAGCAAGTAAGCATGCGAGGACTGTACACCGCCCTGGACAGCTTGGATTTCACGTAAGTAACTGTTTATGTGCCGCCCGCAACATTGACAAAATCGCGTGGCAAGTGGCGAGATTATTTTCGACTCTTAAGGGGAGGAATTAACTTTTAGAGATTAGAAATCAGATCGATAGACCATTTTACTTGGAACTTCCCGTAGAGGTCATCACTGAACGGTTAGTAGTGTTGTTTCCGATAAGAATGGTAGTTACAGCACTAAGACTTATATTCTGTGCATGTGAACTTTTACAGAGTATATCGATCAGTTGGAAAGTAAAACTTTTGTTTATAGCCACAGTTCGTCATCCCGCTGGCTAAACCGCACGTGGGAACATCTTCTTTCAGTGAGCACAAAGAGTAACGTGGACTTGCAGACTGGAAATTATGGTCAGTGTTTTCTCCATCGTCTTTTGGCTGACCGCAAAAATAGTTTTCAGCCCCTTATTGACGACGAGTTAGATGGAAAGCACGCAGAGGCAGTTTAAGGGTCCTTCCATAATGACAAAACGAAGTAAAGACCATTTGAATATTACTCGCCGCCCCATTTATGGTGCATCCATTGAGAAACTGAACTGTGAAAGTGATAGGTACGAAACAGAGAACTCGGTGGGAACTAACAGGCATAGGAAGTGAGATAAGCCTATAGCAGCAGGAGAACAGTGTTATGATTTTTTCGCGAGTGTGGAAGCTAACCTGTGAATGTTAGCCACAGTAGCTGTGAACGTGACGTAAGGAGATAAGAAGACGACACTGCGTTACAGCTATCGCGGGCGCTCAGGTTAGACAAAGGCGGCACATCGTCTCGGAGCTGGGTGGATCTGCAAGTTTCCTGTAAGCTATTGCGCGCGCTCAGCGGTGCGTTTGTCCCCTTCGAGCTACTGCAGTAGGCTACACCCACCACCATATCTTCTGTCGCTACCTGCGTTACGTCGCAGCGTCTTGCATCGCATCTTCTGGTACACGGCACCGGCATCGCTCGTTCAGGACAAGTAATTAAGTCAATAGTATTTAAAGTATTTGTTAATTGCATCTAAGAGGCTATTAAAATCTACCGGAAAGTATGATGAAAAATGTGAGGTGGAACCAGTATCTATCGATGAATCCTCAGAGTTAGAAAATGAAATTAAGGAGGTTGTTTCTGTATACGTAATACATCCAAAATCCGTAGGTGGTTTATCAAAAGTAGAATCGGAGGTATATTTCAATATTATTACGAAGTTAGGACCAATTTCCAATGATGATGTAATTGAGGTTGAAATCGAAAAAGGAAAAGTGGAATTAATGATGTTACCACATGATGAAACTGAGTTCAATATTTCTGAAATTTAGCCAAGTCATGTAATGCCTGGAACTCCTTTAAAAACGGTTGAAATGCCAAGTGGCAATGTAGAGGCACCAAACTGGAAGCAGTTACTCAACTATAAGATGGTATATAGTAGTAGGTAGTTAAATGGTAAGATTCATCTAGTAATAAAGAATTAAGGAATGAAATTAACTCAAAACTCAACAACTTGATCTATAAAATTAATTCTACCCACCAAGAATTGCAAGTCAAAACAGGGCAACAACTATCTACAGTGCATAGTATTTTCAAAACCGAAATTGGTGAAGTTCGTAAAGATTTGAAAGACGCAGATATTCTCGTGGAAGGAAGGTTCTCAGAAAAAGATTAGGCAATGAATCCAAACATTGCTGTAATCGGTTTGAGGCAGTAACTAATCGCGTAAATGCTTCTCAGGAGGATATGACTGTGTAATATTATGTGAGAATTTTGATAAAAAGTCCAGGCAGTAGAACTACTAGTAGACGAACTAAATACTAGTGTTGCTGACATAGAAAATGTAGTAACGTATGGTAGCTCTTGTAATACTACTGTACAGCACGGTGCTTCAGCTGGCACAGCTTTTATCGGATGTTGTCAATTTGTACGTTTTGGTTCACAGTTCTGGAATGATTTTGAGGATGTTTTACCAACGTGAGAAAATGTCTGTCATAAGACGTTATTTGTCAGGAGGTGCTTTGCGATAGTCAGCTGACTTAGTAATTAGATGCAAAACTCTTTCTGAAATTAAAAATGCGTTTATTAGTGAGTACTGTTCACGTAACAAACAAAACGGTGTTTAGAGAGAACTTTGAAGCTGTAAAAGGATTACTCCTGGTTGTGGATTAGCTATAATTTCTGACAGAAAAGATTGAACCAGAAATGATGATCATAGAACTAGAGGATAAGCTGCCTTGGTAATAGAGGACGAGATTTATTTATATCCGCACCCAGACAGAACGTGAGTACGTTCATCGAATATCTGGAGCGAGTGGAAACAATAGCTGCTGGAGGTGCAGGTTCAGAATAATAATAGCTCCTCTAACTGTCGTATAAACAAGCGAAATAATGAGAGTCAGAATGTGAACGTTAGAGGTATGGAAGTTCAGAATACACGACCTAATTGTCATGGTCAAAGCCATGGTAGAGTAAGAGGAGATAGACAGCCACCGTGCTTTCACAATAATTGTTATGAAGAAGGCAGAAATATAATGTACTATTGAGACAAGACCGAGAGCAGATACTACGTGATTTATTTCTGAATCGACTGAACTCAATAGGCTACGGTGAGAAATCAACTCCCGTCTATGAGGGAAACGGTGCTCAACAGGCGGAAACAGTCAACACAACCGGCAACAACGATACAAATCACAGTCACTCAGCGCACCAGACCGATAACAGGGATGATGAAATAGAAAAATACCACTCTCATTATGCCGTTGACAGCATTTTTGATTCACTGGAAAAAAGGAGCAAGAAGGAAAAAGAAAATACTACAGATAGTAGAGATGAACCAGTTAAATGGTTTGAATCAGATGAGGAAAAAGATTAAGTAAAGGCTTACATCTACACCAATGATGGCAATTTGAAGGCTGAAGTTTCGGTGGAGGAAGTGCAGTTAGTTTTTTAAGGTTTTCAGGAGAAGGAGATTCTAGATGAAGCGGGTAGGAATAATAGGGATGACATAAAACTTATTAGATGTTTTGACTTACCACAAACTGTACAAACAGATCACACTATCATAGACAGCAATGTTGCGCAGGAATGCAGTTGCTCAAAGCTAGAGAATAGTTTAGGTGACGTACAGCAAACGTAAGACGAAGAAATCTTCAAGTGCTTTGATTTAAAATTGGTCGACAGATTGGAAAAGCCAGCTGCAGATGTAGAGGTTGATGTCCCCTTGAATCTAAATATAAATGAACTTGCAACTAAATAAAATTACTTTAGCTGGAGACAGATTGAAAAAGATTTATTAGAAGACTTCGATGTGAAACCTGTAAAAACTACAATAACTCACCCTATTATAAAAACTAACATCTGAGGAATAACAGTGCATTGTCTTACTGATAGAGGCAGCGAAGCAAGCGCTTAGTCCAAAGCATTCTTTGATACTATTCCAAATAAAAAAAGAGTTAATTCTCATTAAAATAAGTGGTTTAAGAATAATAGGTGATACTGGACAAGTTTCTAGAACAGTACAGCACGAAGCTTTGATATCAACTGGTATAGGCAACATAATAAAAGATCATTCGTGTTTAGTTGCGTTCAAGTTGTCCAAATGCTGACTGGTGGCACAGACCTATTAACTAAATATCAAGGAATGATTGATGCGAACAGCGCCACTTAATGCTAACTTTAGCAGATTCTTGAGTGACCGCAGAGCCTTTCATTGGAAATTATGTGCGTAGAAGTAATGAAGCATGGGAACTGCCTATTAGAGTAATGAGGACTAAGAGATACTTGTAGAAAGTTACTGAAAGATGGCATCTGCCCCAACTAGTTTCAACATTGGTGAACTAGTATTAGCAAAAACAAAACAAAAATCCAAGAAAATTACAACCGCAACAAAGAATTTTATGCATTTTTATCAAGGACCATTCAGAATAATGGGTAAGCCTCATGTAATACGCGAAATGACAGTAACTTGTACCCGGACATTCTCCTCTAGCGGCACACCACGAATTCCTCTCCTGTGCTAACCTCTTCATCTCAGAGTAGAACTTGCAACTTTCGTCCTCAATTATTTGCTGGATGTATTCCAATCTCTGTCTTCCTCTACAGTTTTTACCCTCTACAGCACCCTCTAATACCATGGAAGTCATTCCCTCTTGTCTTAACAAATGTCCTAACATACTGTCCCTTCTCCTTGTCAGTACTTTCCTCATACTCCTTTCCTCCCCGATTCTGCGATGATCCTTCTCATTCATTACTTTAGCAGTCCACCTAATTTATGACATTCGTTTGTATCACCACATCTCAAATAATTAGATTCTATTCTGTTTCGGTTTTCCCACAGTTCATGTTTCACTACCATACATTGCTGTACTCCAGACATAAATTTTCCGAAATTTCCTCCTCAAATTAAGGCCGATATTTAACATTATACTAGTGGCGATTAAAATTGCTACGTCACGAAGTTGCGTGCTACAGACGCGAAATTTAAACGACAGAAGAACATGCTGTGATATGCAAATTATTAGCTTTTCAGAGCATTCACACAAGGCTGATGATCCGTTACAGCCATGCGGATAAGATGTCTGTCATCTCGACTGCTAGTGATACCAGGCCGTTGGGATCCAGCACGGCGTTCCGTATTACCCTCCTGAACCCACCGATTCCATACTCTGCTAACAGTCATTGGATCTCGACCAACCCGAGCAGCAATGTCGCGATACGATTAACCGCAGTCGCGATAGGCTACAATCCGACCTTTATCAAAGTCGGAAACGTGATGGTACTCATTTCTCCTCCTTACACGAGGCATCACAACAACGTTCCACCGGGCAACGCTGGTCAACCGCCATTTGTGTATGAGAAATCGGTTGAAAACTTTCCTCATGTCAGCACGTTGTAGGTGTCGCCACCGGCGTCAACCTTGTGTGAATGCTCTGAAAAGCTAATCATTTGCATATCACAATATCTTTTTCCTGTCGGTTAAATTTCGCGTCTGTGGCACGTCATCCTCGTGGTGTAGCAATTTTAATGGCCAGTAGTGAATTTGTCCAATGATTACCCGTTTATCATCTGCGTTTCTTCTTGGTGAACCAATTTTAATGGCCAGTAGTGTAGCAGACTTCTCATGTCCAGGAATGCCTTTTTTGCCATAGCTAGTCGACTTTTGATGTCCTCCTTGCTCCGTCCGTCATTGGTTATTTTACTGCCTAGGTAGCGGAATTCCTTAACTTCATCTATTTCGTGGCCATCAATCCTGATGTTAAGCTTCTGTATGTTCTCATCTCTACTGCTTCTCATTACCTTCGTCTCTCTTCGATTTACTCTCAGTCCATACTGTGTACTCATTAGATTGTTCATTCCGTTCAACAGATCAAGTAATTCCTCTTCACTTTCACTCAGGATAGCAATGTCATCAACAAATCGTATCACTGATATTCTTTCACCACAAATTTTAATTCCACTCCTGAATCTTTCATTTATTTCCATCATTGCTTCCTCTATGTACAGTCTGAACAGTAGGGGCGGAAGGCTACATCCTTTTCTTATACCCGTTTTAATACGAATACTTCGTTCATGGCCGTCAACTCTTATTATTCCCTCTTGGCCGTTGTACATATTGTATATGATCCGTCTCTCCCTATAGCTTACCCCTAATTTTTCAGAATTTCGAACATCTTGTACCATTTTACATTGTTAAATGTGTTTTCCACGTCGACAAATCCTTGCTTCCATTATTAACCGCAACGTCAAAATTGCCTCTCCCGTGACTTTACTTTTCCTAAAACCATACCGATCATCATCTAGGATTGAGGATGTCAATTTTCTTTTCCATTCTTCTGTATATTATTCTTGTAGGCAACTTGGATGTAGGAGCTGTTAAGCTGATTGTGCGATAATTCTCGCACTGCCGTCTTCGGAATTGTGTGGATGATGCTTTTCCGAAAATCAGATGGTATTTCGCCAGACTCATACATTCTACACACCAACGTAAACAGCTGTTTTTTGTCACTTCTCCCAATGATTTTAGAAATTCTGATGGAATGTTATCAATCCCTTTTGCCTTATTGGATCTTAAGTGTTCCAAAGCTCTTTTAAATTCTGATTCTAATACTGGATCCCCTATATCTTCTAAATCGACTCCTGTTTCTTCTTCTATCACATCAGACAAATCTTCCCCCTCATACAGACTTTCAATGTATTCTTTCCGCCCGCATCTCGTGGTCGTGCGGTAGCGTTCTCGCTTCCCACGCCCGAGTTCCCGGGTTCGATTCCCGGCGGGGTCAGGGATTTTCTCTGCCTCGTGATGGCTGGGTGTTGTGTGCTGTCCTTAGGTTAGTTAGGTTTAAGTAGTTCTAAGTCCTAGGGGACTTATGACCACAGCAGTTGAGTCCCATAGTGCTCAGAGCCATTTGAACCATTTTTGTATTCTTTCCATCTGTCCTCTCTCTCCTCTGCGTTAAACTGTGGAATTCCCGCTGTACTGTTAATGTTAACACCCTTGCTTTTGATGCCACCAAAGGTTGTACTGACTTTCCTGTACGCTGAGTCCGTCCTTCCGACAATAATTTCTTTTTCGAATTCTTCACATTTTACCTGCAGCCATTTCGTCTTAGGTTCCCTGCTCTTCCTATTTATTTCATTCCTCAGCGACTTGTGTTTCTGTATACCTGTATTTCCCGGGAAATTTATGTATTTCCCCCTTTCATCAATCAACTGAAGTATCGCTTCTGTTACCCACGATTTCTTCACAGTTACCTTCTTTGTACCTATGTTTTCCTTTCCAACTTCTGTGATGGCCCTTTTTAGAGATGTCCATTCCACTTCACCTGTACTGCCTACTGATCTATTCCTTATTGCTGTATCTATAGCCTTAGACAACTTCAAGCGTATCTAGTCATTCTTTGGTACTTTCGTATCCCACTTCTTTGTGTATTGATTCTTCCACACTATTGTCTTAAACTTCAGCCTACTCTCCATCACCACTATATTGTGATCCGAGTCTATATCTGCTCCTGGGTACGCCTTACAATCCAGTATCTGGTTTCGGAATCTGTCAAGCCGTCCCAAGCCCATATTCTCCTGAAACCTTATCTTCTACTCCTTCCCTTACAAATGCATTCCAGTCTCCCATGGCTATTAGATTTTAATATCCCTTTACATACTTTATTACCCTTTCAATACCCTCATACGCTTTCTCTGTCTCTTCATCTTCGTCTTGAGACGTCGGCATGTATACCTGAACTATCGTTGTTAGTGTTGGTTTCCTGTCAATTCTGATCAGAACAACCGTGTCACTGAACTGTTCACAAAAGCACACTCTCTGTCCTACCTTCTTGTTCATAACGAATCCTGTTCCTGTTACACCATTTTCTGCTGCTGTTGATATTTCCCTATACTCATCTGACGAGAAATCATTGTCTTCTTTTCACTTCACTTCACTGACCCCTACTATATCTATATTAAGCCCTTTCATTTCCCTTTTCAGATTTTCTAGTTTACCTACCACGTTCAAGCTTCTGACATTCCACTTCACTTCATTGATCCCTACTATATCTACATTGAGCTCTTGGATTTCCCTTTTCAGATTAACTAGTTTCCCCACTACGTTCAAGCTCCTGATTCCACACCCCGACTCGTAGAACGTTGTCCTTCCGTTGATTGTTCAATCTTTTTCTCATGGTAACCTCCCCCTTCGCAGTCCCCTCCCGGAGAACTGAATGGGGGACTATTCCGGAATCTTTTGCCAATGGAGATATCATCATGACACTTCCTCAATTACAGGCCACAAGTCTTGTGGATACACGTTACGTGTCTTTAATGCAGTTGTTTCCATTGTCTTCTGCATCCTCATGCCGTTGATCATTGCTGATTCTTCCGCCCTTAGGGGCAGTTTCCCCATCCCTAGGACAAGAGAGTACCCTGAACCTCTGTCCGCTCCTACGCCCTCTTTGACAAGGCCGATTGCAGAATGAGGGTGACTTCTTATGCAGGAAGTCTTCGGCCGCCAATACTGATTATTAATCAAAATTTAAGCACCTGCGTGATTTGAACCCGGGACCCAACACGTTTTGATTATGAATCCAAGAAGCTGGAAAGCATACCCGTATTATTTTTCGAAATTCGGACAGATCAGTATTATCTCAGTGGCATTTCTCAAACTTTTCATATAATTTAATGCATAGTATGTTATATTTCAAGCTAAAATTTATGAACATGAATTACTTTATAAAATGTTTTAGTTTCGATGTTATAATCAATAAGTACCATTTTTGAATGTAGGGTTAAAATAATTTTTCCTCGAAACATTTGAAATTACGAGTTATTGGCACCTCTAACATTTATATTACTACTTAAACAATTCTGTACAGTCTTTATTTCTGGATTCTTTTATGAAATAATAATTGAAATTAATAATGTACTGAACGCTTGTAGAAATTCATTTGTCAGGAAAAATTATAAACCGTTTGGAATATTGTTACTTAGTCTGAGTGTGAGAGGCGTAAGTATGCCTCTGATGTGATCGGACGTACTTTTGTATTTTTGTGCGAACAATGTAATTTCGGCTTCGTTAATGTGAAAAATGAAAATACTCTATGATATACGAAAATGTGAGAAAATATATTTATGTAAAACAATGCTGCAAAAAATGTTCTAATTTATTTATTAATTCAAACTAACTGTGAGGATCTGATGTGACATTTAAATCTTCAAGAATCAGTCCCCAAATAAGAATGTCAGGAGCCAACTCAATATGACAAGCTAAGTAAACTAGAAAGTTTACTGTAATATTCCCACCTCTCAAACCGTTACATAGGATTTTCGTTACATAGGATTCTGCTTAATGTGGACAATTGATAAAAGTAGGAAGGAGGGATGAGGTCACAAACTATTGTATTCTATAGGGAGTCTACACTCTTTGGCAGATACACTCACTATTTGGTAGGCTCTCGAATCCCAGAATGAGGAAATTGTTTTTCCCTTTCAAGTTCCATTCTTTTCTTCTGTTCTGTCTACGGTAAGTAAGGAATATATGCCTTCATGTAGTCATATGCTATTAGTTGGTAATAGCTTCCTAGTAAGTAAGAATGATTGCTAAGACCCCATGACGACTTGAAAGAGATTTGAAAGGTTGTTTGCAATAGTAAATTATAGGTGTTAAAACAACAGTGGGTAACTTATGATCACCAGTGACATAAAAGTAATGGCTAAAGTAAACTAATAATAAGTAAGATTCAGGATGAATATTAGTAACAACAAAATACTGAAACTTTTGTTCAAGAAAAGTAATTGGAGATGGAACTTCCTACAATCTGAAAGAATAAACTCTGTATAAATGAATAAATTTCGTGATGGAAGTTAAGTTGTCTATAAGTGAGAGAGAGAGAGAGAGAGCACTAAAATGGAGCCAACAGCGGCAAGCCAAAGCGCTTTGCTTTTATTTAAAGGAGGTGTGTGTAAATGGTGTGAGGATCACACCCAAAAAATACTGTAAATAATGAGGTCAGTAGGCTGATGAAAATAAAAGGGAGAAATAAGCGTCAACGTATGTAGAAATTAAAATATATGAACAAATGACAATAGGGAGATATAGGAGTAATGAAGTCAGTACGCTGATGTGGAAGGTAAAATAGTGGAAAACTGATGTGTAATTCCCTCACATCTTGTGAAAAGGGTTGAGAAACGCGTAATCTTACGTAAGGCATATGGTCAATCAACAGATAAATATTGACACATACAGACAACAATACAGACAAACGAATGTTTTTAGAAATGCAGGTTGAAGAGTATTGGCATGTTATGATAAAAACAGCAAAGTAATTGCTGTGAACAAATAACTTCTTTAGCATACTAATCCATACGATAATTGAGCCATATGAAGACAGAGAATACAAAATTTCCTCGAGATTATATGTAAAGGAACATCTAAGGTAATGAAGTAAAGAAGAAAAACAGGCTCCTGCAAGGTTAGTGATTTAAGCTCAAGAATGAAGTAACTAGTACAAGTGAGCTAGAGTAGCATCACGATTTTATGAAGCAGCATATTGCTAATAATTACATTGAAAAAGTTAGTAATAGTTGTTCAAATAAAAAGCTTTAAAAAGAATATATTTTTTGACATTTTCTTAATTAATTACTTAAATTATAGAAGAAAAACAGAATATACAATGTGTTTCGCCCTCCATTAGATTTAAGTTGAGAACAGAAGCCTAGGCTATACTGACTGTTCCTCAAGGATACAGAGGCCCCACAAAAGGCAGCCTACAACCGGCATGGCAATGAAAGTGAGAAGGAGACCAACCATAATGACTTCTCTCCTTTACCTTTTTGTAACAGAGTGTCGAGGAGCACACCAACCACAGTGATTTTCCATCCGCTTCCTAAATTGTTTTAATAAAATTGGTTCATAAGGACACACACCACAGCCCCTACAGTTGTGAAATGAGTGTGTACTGAAAAACTATAAGAGATCGAAATCATTTTGTGTGCTTCTCTTTCAAGTAAATACCGATAACTGTGAATCACAAAATTAATTTTGAATTAATCGAAAATTTTATTTCATCTTCCTATGTTATTTCATGTACATGAGTTATTTCATATGGGAGTAGTATTAACGAAAATTTATGTCAAATAAATTTCATTTAAAATATGAGTGCTATAATAATATTACTTGTTTGTAAGACATAATTTCGTTGGAATGTATGTTTTTCACAAATATATTAAAGGGCGGTAAGGTGAGATAAGCGCTGAATCGTAGTAAGAGTTACAGATACGAGAGAGTGTGTTGGGGCTTACCCCAGTTCACTAATACCAGCGAAACATCTTCAGAACGTGGCTGTACCTAACATACAAAGGGATGCACCACAATCCAAGAGTGAAAATATAAATTTAAATAACTTGTTCAAACTTCGTCTGTGTATGTTTAAGTGTATTAATGTTAGCATTGTGAAGTCACAGAATGATGAAATTAATGTGTTAGACAAAATACACGGCCTTAAGGAGAAAGGTGGCTCTGAATAATAAAAGTACAGAATACATTAATATATGTCACAATTAAAGGAAATAGGTCTCAACTTGATGAAAACAATATTTTGGTTACAATCGATGTAATTATGAAAAACTAAAACCACTACATATTAGATTCAGAGGCTTACATCTTCAACACTGATGGCAATCTGAAGGCACGGGTTTCAGTGGAGGAAGTACAGGCGATTTTGTAAGGTTTTGAGGAGACAGAGGCTTTAGATGAATGGGGTAGGAATAATAACGATATCAGGAAACTTATTAGCTGTATTGGCATGCCACAAACTGTAAAAGCAGACGACATTATTATAGATAGCAATGCTGCACAGGAATGAAGTTGCTCAGAGCTAGAGAATATTTTAGGTGAAATGCAGCAAACGAAAGAAGAAGAAGTCTTCAGGAGGTTTGATTTAAATTGGTGGACAGGTTGGTAAAGGCTGCTGCAGATGTAGAGGTTGTTGACCCCTTGAATCTAAGAGTAAATGTACTTGCAAATATACAAAATTACTTTAGTTGGGGACAGACTGAAAAAGATTTATTAGAAGTCTTCGGTGAGAATCCTACTAAAACTAGAATAACTCACCCCACAACAAGGACTAACATCAAAGGAATAACACAGCACTGTCGTATTGATAGCGGCAGTGAAACAAAAACTTTGTTGCAAGCATTCTTGCAAATAAGAAACATTTAACTGTCATAAAAATATGTTCTTTAAGAATAATTGGCGATACTGGATAAGTTTCTATACTAGAACAGCACAAAACTTTGATATCAGCTGGTATATTAACACAATAATAGATCTTTCTTCATCAATCGCTTAATGGTTTACGAAATGCTGATTCACACAGACCTTTTAACTAAATATCAAGGAAAGACTGACTTAGACAGCGCCACTTAGTGATAACTTTACCAGGTGCTGGAGTGACCACAGCTCCTTTCATAGGAAACTATGTGGGTAGAAATAGTGAAGCATGGGAACTGCCTATTAGAGTAACGGGGAATAATGGATCCTTGCAGGAAGTTACAGAAGGATGGAATGAGGCAAAATCTGCCCCCACTAGTTTTAACGTTGGTGAACTAGTGTTAACCAAAACAAAAGGAAAATCTAAGAAAATTTCAATGGAAAGAAAGAAGTTTATGCATGTATATCAGGACCTATTCAGATTAATAGGTAAGCCTCTTGTAAGACCCAAAAAGTAAGAGAGAGGTAGGTAAATCGGCCACCTTTCAAAATTGACAGTAACTATTATATTCTGTATGGAGTCAGGCACTATTTGGCAGAGACACTTTCAAGTTTCATTCTCATTACCTATTCTGGCTATAGCAAGTAAGAAATGTATTCTTTCATGTTGTACATACGCCATTACTTTGTAATATCTTCCTGGTAAGTAAGAATGTTTCCCAGAAATGATGACTTACAAGAGACTGTGAGAGGTATTTGGCAATATTAACTTCTATCTGTTGCATTAACAAGGGATAACCCACGAGCATCAGTAATAGAAAATTAATGGCTAAAATGAACAAACAAAAAATAAGTTTATTTTCCATTCGATTTTCATTCTCTTCATCTGTTCTGTCCACAGTAAGTATGGAATATATGCCTTCATGTAGTACCTATATATGCTATTACTTTGTGATACCGGCCAGTGTGGCCGAGCGGTTCTAGACGCTTCAGTCTGGAACTGCGCGACCGCTACGGTCGCAGGTTCGAATCCTGCCTCGTGCATGGATGTGGGTGATGTCCTTAGATTAGTTAGGTTTAAGTAGTTCTAAGTTCTAGGGGACTCATGACCTCAGAAGATAAGTTCCATAGTGCTCAGAGCCAATTGAACCATTTGAACATTGTGATATCTTCCTAGTAAGTAAGAATAATTCCTGAGTTGGATATGCCCCTGTGATGACTTGTAAGATATTGTGAGAGGTAGTAAATTCTAAATGTTAAAATAACAGTGGGTGACTTATAATCACCAGTGACAGAAAAGTAATGGCTAAAGTAAAGGAACAATAAATAAGATTCACATAATGTATTAGTAACAACAAAGTAATGAAACATTGGCTTAAGAAAAATAATTCGAGCTGGAACTTCCTACGATTTGAAAGAAGAAAGTCTGTATAAATTAATAATTTTCATGATGGTTGTAAGGTTGTCTGTAAGTAAGAGAGAGTAATAATATGGTGCAACAGAGGAAAGCCAAAATATTCTGCTATTAACTGACGGAGATGTGTGTAAGCGGTGTGAGGATCACACCCAAAAACTACTGTGAATAATGAGGTCAGTAGTCGGACGAAAACAAAATCTAAGGCAGATGGTCAATCAACAGATAAATATTAACGCTTACAGACAACGATACAGACAACAATACAGTGTGTTAAAAATCCAGGTAATAAAAACGGCTTTTTAATTGTTCATATAACGAAGCAAAGTGACTTCTGTTGAATAAATAACTTCTCTAGCATGCTAATCCATACGATAATTGAGCCATATGGAGACAGAGCATACAAAGGTTACTCGAAATTACAAGATAAGCAGCATCTTACGTAATGAAGTAAAGAAAACAACATACTCCCGCAAAGTTGATGATTCAAGCTTAATAGTGAAGTAACTACTAAAAGCGAGAAAGAGTAACCTCACGATTTCATGATGCAGCGTACTGTGTATAAGCATTTTGAGAAAGTTAATAATAAATCCTCAAGTAAAAAAATTATAAATAAAATATGATTTTTGATATTTTCTCAATTAATTGCTTAAGTTACAGAAGGAAAATAGAATGCAGAATATTTTTTGTCCTCCATTAGATGTAAATTGAGAAAAGAAGCCTAGGCTATTAAGCACTTCTCAAGCATACGAAGGCCCCACGAAAGGCAGCCTACAAGCAGCATGGAAATGGAAGTGGGAAGAAGACCAACCGTAGTGACTCCTCACCTTTACCTTTTCGAGAAGGACACCAACGACAGTGACTTCCCATCACCTACCTCAAGTATTTTAGTGAAAGTGGTTCATAAGGACACACACCATAATCCCTACAGTTGTGAAATGAATGAGTACCAGAAAACTATAAGAGAGCAAAATGTTTTTGTGTGTTTATCTTTCAGGTGAATACTGATAACTGCGAATCACAAAACTGATATTGTAATAATCGAAAATTTTATTTCATGTTCCTATGTTATTTTCAGCACATGTGTTGTAAAAATCCACTATGTTATGTTTTATACGGTTTTTTTTCAGTGCAGAATTAACGGAAATTTATCTCAAATCAGTTTCATTTAAGAGACGTCTGCTATACTAGTATCATTAATTTGTAACACATAATTTTGTTGAATTGTATATTTTCCCCAAAAATAATAGTATATGTGTATGTAATAGAATGCTATAGTTACAGAACTCGATTACATTCATCTAATAATACAGTTGTAAGAACTTTCAAAATCCTATTTTCCATAACAGTGGTCAGAAGGAATCTTAAAGTGCAGCTCCTCTGTTGTCCATAACAGTGGTTACAAGGAATCTTTAAGGGGAACCTCAGAAGTCATGTGCTACTGTCTGTACCGCTCTAAAAATCCTAACCAGTCAATTTTAAATACAGTCTAAATGTTTTTCAGTAGCTAAAGTAAACTTTAATCTATTTATATAAAAATTAAGGAAATGGTAAATTGTTAAACGAAAGAGCTGTGAATCAATACGTGTCCGAAAAAGGAGCCAATAACATACTGCTACCTCTGGCCAGGGCGGTTTATAGCAGATGTTATGTTTGGTGTTACGCTGCGTCCCTACATACATACAGCCAGAGAGGCAGTGGAAGGACCCATATCGCACTGAGATATCAAACTGTCTGCGTCATTCAAATGCCAGCGTGCGTTGTGCCTTGGATGAAGCCAGAGATGGATAGACTTGAACGCGTTTTCAGTGAAAGTAGGAATTGAACTCACGAGGACGGTACACTGTCTTGTATCGCCCAGATTTCACGCAAGCCTGCAACGTTGACAAAAACGTGTGGCAAGTAGTGAGATTAGTTTCCACTTTTAAGGCCAGCAATTAACTTTTGGTAATTAGGGGTCAGAGCAATAGACCCTTTTTCTGGGATCTTCCCGAGAGAATCGCCTCTGAATTGTTATTAGCGCTTTTTACGACAGGGACAATAGTTATAATACTAAGAGCTATATTTTGTGCATATGATTCACATGAGTCAATACCAAGTAACATTTTCTTTCAGTGAGCACAAAGAGTAATGTGGACTTGCAGACTGGAAATCATGGTCATTGTGTTCTCCATCGGTTTCTTTCTGACCGCAAAAAAAGGTTTCTGGCTGTTGTAGGCGGCGACGTAAATGAAAAGCATGAAGAGACAAGTTAAGGGTTTCTTCATGATGTCAAATCGAAGTAACGAATGTTTGACTCTCATCCACCGCCCCACAACTTCAAAACACCAGTTTCTCGTTAATTTAGCTCCCTGCACTACCTTTCGGAATCCTGCACATGGAAAACCTGACTTTCCTGAAAGGTATGTTAAACTCAACTCTTCTGGCTAACCTGGACGAGCTGACAGCAGCACAGAATGGTCGTGTAACGCTTGAACATCTACTCCACCACTTAAGAAAATGTTAGAATCTACGATGCATCGATTCATATCGGTAATCACTAGTAAATCAGCCGTCTGTGTAATTACGAGGGTAATAAGTATCGTGTACTGCCATCTCAGATATAGCGTTGCTCAAATCGCGTCTTGACCTCCCGTCCACATGCCAGCCAACAGTTGTCATGCCTGTACCAGTTTTAAGAAGTCACTCAACCACAGTGAAATGTAATAAATTGTGAATGAAGAAAAGATGGGGAGAAGGAATGAGAAGCGCAGAAATTCACTGCTAAGGCATCGTAGGAGTCAGATAGTGTATCTAGTACAAAATAAAACGAGAAGAATGACGTACCAAAGTATTGTTCAAGCAACAAAGAAACAAGCATACACGTGGAAGTGTCGCTTTTACCATCAGACCACCTAAACAGGAATCCGGATTACAAGATTACAGTAAGGATGGATGGAATGTAGCGGCTCAAACACCGACAGCTGGAAAGGCAGCCCTGCAACCAAAACCTTGCAGTAGGTACCAGCCAATACCCTGCGAGCTCCGAAGCATCAGTAGACGTGGCTTACACAACCGCGCTTCCGCGTGAGGAGATGTCATGTAGACGGCCGTTGCTTGAGCGACCGACCTGCCTATTACACCACACCAGGCCATTGATCCAGCTCCAGACATTTCGACATGGCGGTACATGGGGCCTTCCGCACCTGTTAGTACGTGGACAAGGGTTTTAAACCAGCAAGACCAGTCTGTCAGAAAGTTGTTCTACCTGCCCATCTAGTGACGCAGAGCCTGTGCCAGTAGTCGCCGCATCCATGACGCCGCCTCTCTAGGGCTCCAAAAATAAATCAGACCGCTGCCTGAGTGTCCAACCCGGCCACAGGGACGCCACCCTGCTGATGAACCACTACCCTGCAGCTATCAGCCACAAGCTGCCAGCAGCTATGCTAGCAGTGCCACCACTACCGTCCACGGGAAACACCTGTCGGCACACCTGTAAGAGTGTGCTGCGGTCCGAGGATCACCTCCTGTCGCCAGCAGTCTGTCTGATTCAGATGGGCTGAGCCATGTCTGCTCATGTTCATCAATAGAGTGATCAACTGGTTGGATGCCTTCTTTGCCCACTCTATTATCAGCCTCCAGCAGATGACCGCTTGTCCACTGCACCATACATTAGAAATTTTTACACAACCGACAAAAGCAGCTGACTGGGGCCCCAAGCAGAGAGAGGCGCCAGCAGCGCCACAGCTGTAAGCTACCTGTACAGGCAGTATCGAAGATAATAGCGACCACTAGGAGCAGGAAACTGACAGGGTTTCCAGGGGCGTCCAGTTGCAAGATTTGCGTTCAGCATCTATCACAATTAGAAGCGAAAACCGACATGGGTGAAAGAGTACGAGGCGAAAGATGGCTGGGGGCGGAGGCGCCAAATGATAAGTCGATTGTGTGGAAAAATACTCTAGATCCGGCCCTGTATTTAGATTAGTTCATTACGTAAATTTACAGGTCATGGAATTTAATTTATTTTGTCTGCTCACACGAAATAGTTAATGACTTCTTTCAATTTTCGAAATTCAACACGGACTGTTCCTTCCTCAGTTTTTTCTCTGAAGTCACGGTCGCAGGCGAAATTTCACCATCGGAAACCGACTATGTCTCTCTCTCTCTCTCTCTCTCACTCTCTTGGTCCACTTCCGCGTACAGTCTGCAGAACATTGTCGGCGAGTCTTGGTCGGGCACATAGTTTTAATCTGCCAGAAAGTTTCAATTTCCTTATCGTTAGAAACTAACTCACCTTTTAGTAGTTTCTTCTAAAACATGTTAACACGGTTTCAAACCATGTAGATCTAGGCAAAATCTTTCAGTCCCAACTAAGCTCCACTTATATGATCACAAAGGATTGTTCTGAATATTGTAGCCTTAGTAGCAGTGTTATAAGTACCTAATGAAATGATTTTCTCACCCCGCTGTGACCTAATCCTGGGTACGCCTTACAATCCAGTATCTGATTTCGAAATCTCTGTCTGACCATGATGTAATCTAATTGAAATCTTCCCGTATCTCCCGGCCTTTTCCAAGTATATCTCCTCCTCTTGTGATTCTTGAACAGGGTATTCGCTATTTCTAGCTGAAACTTGTTACAGAACTCAATTAGTCTTTCTCCTCTTTCATTCCTTGTCCCAAGCACATATTCTCCTGTAACCTTTTCTTCTACTCCTTCCCCTACAACTGCATTCCAGTCGCCCATGACTATTAGATTTTCGACCCCCTTTACATACTGCATTACCCTTTCAATATCCTCATACACTTTCTCTATCTGTTCATCTTCAGCTTGCGACGTCGGCATGTATACCTGAACTATCGTTGTCGGTGCTGGTCTGCTGTCGATTCTGATTAGAACAACCCGGTCATTGAACTGTTCACAGTAACACACCCTCTGCCCTACCTTCCTATTCATAATGAATCCTACACCTGTTATACCATTTTCTGCTGCTGTTGATATTACCCGATACTCATCTGACCAGAAATCCTTGTCTTCCTTCCACTTCACTTCACTGACCCTTACTATATCTAGATTGAGCATTTTCAGATTTTCTAGTTTCCCTACTACGTTCAAGCTTCTGACATTCCACGCCCCGGCTCGTAGAACGTTATCCTTTCGTTGATTATTCAATCTTTTTCTCATGGTAACCTCCCCCTTGGCAGTCCCCTCCCGGAGATCCGAATGGGGGACTATTCCGGAATCTTTTGCCAATGGAAGGACCATCATGACACTTCTTCAAATACAGGCCACATGTCCCGTGGATACACATTACGTGTCTTTAATACAGTGGTTTCCATTGCCTTCTGCATCCTCATGTCGTTGATCATTGCTGATTCTTCCGCCTTTAGGGGCAATTTCCCACCCCTATTACAAGAGAGTGCCCTGAACCTCTATCCGCTCCTCCGCCCTCTTTGACAAGGCCGTTCGCAGAATGAGGCTGACTTCTTATGCCGGAAGTCTTCGGCCGCCAATGCTGATTATTTATCAAAATTTAGGCTGTGGTGGGGATCGAACTCGGGACCGAAGACGTTTCGATTATGAATCAAAGACGCTACCCCTAGACCACATACAAATAATGGGAAAAAAATCTATATATTTGCTCATACTTATCATCCTCAGCACTCTCGTTTACCAATAGGCAGCATGAAACAACATTGCAAAGTTCCGGTGACTTTTGATATTTCTGGAATAATATCGTAACGAGCATTAAGAAAGAAACGAGACAGTGGCTGTAAAACGGAAAACGCTGAAGTGATTGTAATGTCTTGGCCTAATGAAGCAGGTGCTGATCTATACGAGAGCTGAGGCTCCAAACTCACCGCTGTAGGGCATGGTCACACACCCGCTTGGCGACAGAGCGAGCACGTGCACATGCTGACTGTCCACCGCACACACTACTGTGACGCCGAAAACAGCGTAATTGAGGCTTTAGTGTAAGGGCAGAGGGCACAGTGCCTTTCCTTACAGCGAAAAGAGTGGGGGCAAGGCAGTTTATGGAAGAATAGCGGTACTGTTAGGAGAGGTCTGTATTTTCGTAGGACTACCGATGCTCAGTCCGGCCTTGGAGCAATCACTGCCGCTCTAACTCCCCTGTCTTCACTAATGATAACAGCCACCTGCTAGAAAATGTCATGTGCCGTTCCAGATCATGAGTTTTCAGTCAACGGCGTAAGTCCTTCCTTGAATTGTTTGTGCGAAGCTTCGACCCTTGCAACGGGCATCCCGTACTCTTTGTATACTTGCGCGATTGTTTGATGAATATTCCCTCTGCACACACATACCGCTGTAAGGAAACGTACTACAAACCTTTTCTCTTGTTTCGAAATCTCAATCTGTTGTTTTCAACACTACTGTGTGCAGTGGATGGTCGATGCGGGCACGTGCTCGTTCAGTCGAGGACGAGCGCCCGTTTCCCTCTGTCACTCTTACAGGGACCACAACTTCTTCAGCAGTCAATAGCATCACGATCGCTTCAGTGGTTTTCATGTTACAGCCTCCGGTTCGTTTCGCGCTGAATGCGCATTATACACGTGAGGGGAGTCAAACGGAAACGAGTTAAATGGAAAATGTGATATCATGTATAGATACCACCTCATGGGCGTCACAGTTGTTAGCGGAATCTCAAGTTCGACAGCAGTCGTATGGGATACGATGGAGCCAATGCTGTCCGCCCGCTGAGCCACGCCTGCAGTTGCTCTGGACTGTGAGCGCCCTCTCCTGTTCCGGTAGAGGACTGCTGGCAACAGCCACTCAGCCCACTCGCATGAAGAGCCACTTCGCTTTAGGACACTGTTACGTAGACAATCATTTGTGCTTAATAAAGCGAGCCTTATCACAGTTGAAACTGTGATAGCTGGACTCTGTTTGTTGCTGCGTTATCTGTAATGAGTATTCGTTCACTTGGAAAACTACAAGTTAGGTAAATCTTCTATTTACTGCATTAACTTGATCGCTAAACATTTTTGCTACTGTCCAGCTTTCCTACTGCGACAGTTGCCTACCACTCTGCAGCCCACTTCTCCTTACCATTGTGCTCAGAGCTGTACACAACAGAAAAAAGTAAATTAACTGGTTATTATTTCAAAAGTAATCGTCATAACGGCTAAAACATTTATCCATCAGTCATACAAGACGGTCAGTGCCTTCATGGAAAATTATTTGCATTTGTCTACAGAATCATTAGTATAGCCATACGTGCACCTATTTGTTCGATGCAAAATGACGACCACAGATTTCTTCAGGGTTCCAGTAATATGGAAATAGCAGGTAGAGAGTTTGGGATTGCATGGAGGAAGTGTAAGGACTTACCACCGAAACTTCGCTAGCATAGTCTAAACAGACTTGGCAATATGTGAGTTTGACAATGTGTTGCGAAGGTGTTCCGAGTATTCTGTACAAGTAACACTGAAAATCTTCCACACAGTCACAATCGCTATCCAAGCAATTTCCATACTTTTGGAGACCTGAAGAAAGACATGCATGACCATCAATTTGCATCATACGAAAAAGGCACGCCTAGGTACAATCATGGATCCATAGGCAAACGCAAACATTTATCCATGGGGACATTGACTCCCTGGTCTGACAATAAGATAAATGTGTTAACAGCTGTAGTGACTACTTTGAAACAATAAACAGTTTACTTATTTTATTTTGATTGGTCTCATTTTCATTTGACTGCACATTAGGGGATGGTAGTCAAAATGAGGGTACAAGATGATACGTAGATTCACTTTTCACAAACAGCTGGTAGTTGTTTGTAGTTGGATGGAGGCAGTCAACTCAAACTTGGGACCATCGTGTCAAAGGGCCCATTGTACATTGAAGCACACCTCAATTGCTAATTTTAACACAGAACGGAAATACATTACCATTCAAATCAAGAGTTACTCCGCTGTTGTATTTTACTCCCACCTGTATGAAATACTGTTAAAATAAGATAAATCTGTAATTTATTTAGTAGGGAAATGATTTCTGAAATGTGTAAACCTTACCCACTTACACAGTTACCAGCTGTGATCACCCAGTTTTCGTTTAGGATGGTTCCAGCGCAATGAAAATAGTCGTAATAGTAGTAGTAGACCTGAAAACAAATTTTAAAAAAAGTTTGTTCTTAGAGTTTCGAGAATATTTTGAGTCGTCACATTTTATGTTACCTAGTTTATTCAAAAGAAATTCTTTCATTCATTCGGCTTTTCTGTTTTCTTAGGTCACAGCGGGGTGAGAAAATCATTTCATTAGGTACTTATAACACTGCTACTAAGGCTACAATATTCAGAACAATCCTTTGTGATCATATAAGTGGAGCTTAGTTGGGACTGAAAGATTTTGCCTAGATCTACATGGTTTGAAACCGTGTTAACATGTTTTAGAAGAAACTACTAAAAGGTGAGTTAGTTTCTAACGATAAGGAAATTGAAACTTTCTGGCAGATTAAAACTATGTGCCCGACCAAGACTCGAACATCAGGACCTTTGCCTTTCGCAGGCATGTGCTCTACCATCTGAGATCCCCAAGCATGGACCACGACCAACCATCACAGCTATACTTCTCCCAGTACCTCGTCTTCGACCTTCCAAACTTCACAGAAGCTCTTTTGTGGCAAAGCCATGGCTCTGCTATACCCTTTCTTCCAGGAGTGCTAATTCTGCAAGTTTCGCACCAGAGCTTCTGTGAAGTTTCGAAGGTAGGAGACGAGACACGGGCAGAAGTAAAGCTGTGAGGATGGGTTTGAGTCGTGCTTGGGTTGGTCAGGTGGTAGAGCAGTTTCCCGCGAACGGCAAAGGTCCCTGGTTGGAGTCTGGGTGCGGCAAACAGTTTTAATCTGCCAGGAAGTTTCATATCAGCGTACCATCCGGTGCACAGTGAAATTTCGTTCTGGAATAAGGAAATCATCGAATGTCATTCAAGAAGGTACTCCAATTATACTTGTGCAATACAAATTCATCATAGTTGTTATGTAACTACCTGAAAATAACATTAAGTAGTACTGAAGAAATTACCAGCACAGATTCTGATCCGGCCACAATTTAGTCTACCTGGCTGTTACGGCAGCTGACAATTTCATTCAGCCTGAGGGCGAGTGAAGCACTAAGAAATATATCTAATATTTAAGCGAGAAAGGAGATATCAAGAAATCGAAACGTCTGTAGTGAATGGAGAAAGCTCTTCATTTAAATGTGTTTCAACAAAGCCGAGTATGTTAGCTGACTAGGGAGGATAAGATGACGTGTTTCAGCGCAATATACAGTACTGCAAGGCTCTCGAGGATTATATTGTGTATCTGTGACATTACATCGTAAAGTTTAGAGAGGGACTGAAATGATCGTAGAGTATTATTGCCCTGGGAACCACGACTATGATCACAACTGAAGTGCAAAGCCAAATTAGCATCTTGAAGTCAGGGGGCAGCTTTTCACTATCTTTGATCCCGTGCATATATGTGCAGCATAATTCTGGTTGGCAGGGAAGTGTTGAGTTACATTCATTTTCTTTCACTTTCCGTTTTTCTGTTCCATGAATTACTGTTGTTGTTATTGGAGCCGGGACACTTGATTGACTCGATCTGTACTTGTCTATACTGTGCATTTTCGTATGCTTACTGAAATCTAAACTCACTTCGATATCCTTACTGAAGTCATCAGCCGCTTTTACGTCACTCAATTCCCTTCATTACTAAATTAACTATTGTTTGATTTCATTCTCATTAGGCCTTCTTTTAGCTAAGTTGTGCCATAAAGCCATATTTTCCTCAATTCGACTGGTGTGTTACACTTAATTACTGAATCTTACCACCAAATCAGTTTTTATCTGTAAAACCGTATCTTAAAAGCTTATTTTCTCTTGCCATTTGTACTGATTTTTGTCCACAGTAGCTTCCATACAATTTTTTCAAATACTTTCAGGAATTTCTTCAAATTCTTTTCCAAATTAAATTTCTCTTTTTCAAAGATGCTTTTCTTACTGTTGTCAGTATGCATATCATCTTGACTTATGCTGTCGTCAGTTATACTGCTGTTCGAATAACAAAACTCATCTACATCAATACTCCGCAAGCCACCTGGCGGTGTGTGGCGGAGGGCACTTTACGTGCCACGGTCATTACTTCCCTTTTCTGTTCCAGTCGCGTATGGTTCGCGGGAAGAACGACTGTCTGAAAGCCTCCGTACGATCTCTAATCACTCTAATTTTACATTCGTGATCTCCTCGGGAGGTATAAGTAGGGGGAAGCAATATAATCGACACCTCATCCAGAAACGCACCCTCTCGAAACCTGGCGAGCAAGCTACACCGCGATGCAGAGCGCCTCTCTTGCAGAGTCTGCCACTTGAGTTTGCTAAACATCTCCGTAACGCTATCACAGTTACCAAATAACCCTGTGACGAAACGCGCCGCTCTTCTTTGGATCTTCTCTATCTCCTCCGTCAACCCGATCTGGTACGGATCCCACACTGATGAGCAATACTCAAGTATAGGTCGAACGAGTGTTTTGTAAGCCACCTCGTTTGTTGATGTACTACGTTTTCTAAGGACTCTCCCAATGAATCTCAACCTGGCACCCGCCTTACCAACAATTAATTTTATATGATCATTAAACTTCAAATCGTTCCGCACGCATGCTCCAAGATATTTTACAGAAGTAGCTGCTACCAGTGTTTGTTCCGCTATCATATAATCACACAATAAAGGATCCTTCTTTCTATGTATTCGCAATACATTACATTTGTCTATGTTAAGGGTCAGTTGCCACTCCCTGCACCAAGTGCCTATCCGCTGCAGATCTTCCTGCATTTCGCTACAATTTTCTAATGCTGCAACTTATCTGTATACTACAGCACCCTCCGCGAAAAGGCGCATGGAACTTTCGACACTATCTACTAGGTCATTTATATATTTTGTGAAAAGCAATGGTCCCATAACACTCCCCTGTGGCACGCCAGAGGTTACTTTAACGTCTGTAGACGTCTCCCCATTGATAACAACATGCTGTGCTCTGTTTATTAAAAACTCTTCAATCCAGCCACACAGCTGGTCTGATATTCCGTAGGCTCTTACTTTGTTAATCAGGCGATAGTGCGGAACTGTATCGAACGCCTTCCGGAAGTCAAGGAAAATAGCATCTACCTGTATCTAATATTTTCTGGGTCTCATGAACAAATAAAGCGAGTTGGGTCTCACACGATCGCTGTTTCCGGAATCCATGTTGATTCCTACATAGTAGATTCTGGGTTTCCAAAAACGACATGATACGCGAGCAAAAAACATGTTCTACAATTCTACAACAGATCAACGTCAGAGATATAGGTCTATAGTTTTCCGCATCTGCTCGACGACCCTTCTTGAAGACTGGGACTATCTGTGCTCTTTTCCAATCATTTGGAACCCTCCGTTCCTCTAGAGACTTGCGGTACACGGCTGTTAGAAGGGGGGCAATTTCTTTCGCGTACTCTGTGTAGAATAGAATTGGTATCCTGTCAGTGGACTTTCCTCTGTTGAGTGACTCCAGTTGCTTTTCTATTCGTTGGACACTTATTTCGATGTCAGCCATTTTTTCGTTTGTGCGAGGATTTAGAGAATGAACTGCAGTGGGGTCTTCCTCTGTGAAACAGCTTTGGAAAAAGGTGTTTAGTATTTCAGCTTTACGCGTGTCATCCTCTGTTTCAATGCCATCATCATCCCGGAGTGTCTGGATATGCTGTTTCGAGCCACTTACTGATTTAACGTAAGACCAGACCTTCCTAGGATTTTCTGTCAAGTCGGTACATAGAATTTTACTTTCGAATTCACTGAACGCTTCACGCATAGCCCTCCTTACGCTAACTTTGACATCGTTTAGCTTCTGTTTGTCTGAGAGGTTTTGGCAGCGTTTACGCTTGGAGTGAAGCTCTCTTTGCTTTCGCAGTAGTTTCCTAACTTTGTTGTTGAGCCACGGTGGGTTTTTCCCGTCCCTCACAGTTTTACTCGGCACGTACCTGTCTAAAACGCATTTTACAATTCCCTTGAACTTTTTCCATAAAAACTCAAGATTGTCAGTGTCGGAACAGAAATTTTTGTTTTGATCTGTTAGGTAGTCTGAAATCTGCCTTCTATTACTCTCGCTAAACAGATAAACCTTCCTCCCCTTTTTTATATTCCTATTAACTTCCATTCAGGGATGCTGCAACGGCCTTGTGATCACTGATTCCCTGTTCTGCACTTACAGGGTCGAAAAGTTCGGGTCTGTTTGTTATCAGTAGGTCCAAGATGTTATCTCCACGAGTCGGTTCTCTGTTTAATTGCTCGAGGTAATTTTCGGATAGTGCACTCAGTATAATGTCACTCGATGCTCTGTCCCTACCACCCGTCCTAAACATTTGAGTGTCCCAGTCTATATCTGGTAAATTGAAATCTCCACCTAAGACTATAACATGCTGAGAAAGTTTTTGTGAAATGTATTCCAAATTTTCTCTCAGTTGTTCTACCACTAAAGCTGCTGAGTCGGGAGGTCGGTAAAAGGAGCCAACTATTAACCTAGCTCGGTTGTTGAGTGTAACCTCCACCCATAATAATTCACAGGAACTATCCACTTCTACTTCACTACAGAATAAAATATTACTAACAGCGACAAACACGCCGCCACCGGTTGCATGCAATCTATCCTTTCTAAACACCGTCTGTGCCTTTGCAAAAATTTCGGCAGAATTTATCTCTGGCTTCAGCCAGCTTTCTGTACCGATAACGATTTCAGCTTCGGTGCTTTCTATCAGCGCTTGAAGTTCCCGTACTTTACCAATGCAGCTTCGACAGTTTAGAATTACAATACCAATTGCTGCTTGGTCCCCGCATGTCCTGACTTTGCCCCGCACCCTTTGAGGCTGCTGCCCTTTCTGTACTTGCCCGAGGCCATCTAACCTAAAAAACCGCCCAGTCCACGCCACACAACCCCTGCTACCCGTGTAGCCGCTTGCTGCGTGTAGTGGACTCCTGACCTATCCAGCGGAACCCGAAACCCCACCACCCTATGGCGCAAGTCGAGGAATCTGCAGCCCACACGGTCGCAGAACCGTCTCAGCCTCTGATTCAGACCCTCTACTCGGCTCTGTACCAAGGGTCCGCAGTCAGTCCTGTCGACGATGCTGCAGATGGTGATCTCCGCTTTCATCCCGCTAGCGAGACTGGCAGTCTTCACCAAATCAGATAGCCGCCGGAAGCCAGAGAGGATTTCCTCCGATCCATAGCGACACACATAATTGGTGCCGACATGAGCGACCACCTGCAGATGGGTGCACCCTGTACCCTTCATGGCATCCGGAAGAACCCTTTCCACATCTGGAATGACTCCCCCCGGTATGCAAACGGAGTGCACATTGGTTTTCTTCCCCTCTCTTGCTGCCATAATACTTATAGTACTTATAATGTTTAATTCCCTAATCGATTTCCCCCAGCATCATCGGATATGGTTGACTTTCGCTGGTGTTCAAATATTTTCGTGACACTATCGTTTCTACATGGATGATTTTTCAAATCTTTCCTGTCTCTAATAATAATGTCATCGTCAGACCTTTCATATCCTATTTCTAAACGAGAGTTCCTTTTCCAAAGTTCTCTATTGTCTCCTTAAACTGATTTCCCAAGCACAGTCTAAATAACACAAAGGATAGGCTTCAATCCCATCTCACATTCCTCTCGACTCTGCCTCCCTTTCACGTCCATCGACTCGTAGAAATGCAATCTATTTTCTATACAAATTGCAGATAACTTGAGATGTCCAGAAACTGTATTCGACTTAGTACTGTCAAACGTTTTCTCTAAATCAACAAATGCTATGAAAATTGGTTTACCTGACTGTAATTTATCGTCCAAGCTTAGTAGTAGTGTGTGTGTCTATTGCCTCGCGAAGTCCCACATTTCCCCAGATTCCACATTGCTCTTCCCCTTGATCGACTTCTAGCAATCATCCCATTCTTCTGAAGTCAAGTCACATTAGTGTTTAGCAGCCATTTTTAACTACTGTACTTCAGTATTGGAAACGAATAAAGATCAGTCACCATATCGTGTGTCTCCACAGGCACACTCGCTAGTCACCTTAACAGTAGTTGAAAGCGTATCACAGCACACTTCCTGTTGAATTACACTGCGATCATTCCACTATATATAAACTGAAAAGATAGTGCAGAGATAGACAATTCAACACAATCGACAGTTTATACGTTCACACGATACATCATGAACCAGTAACATTCAGGTCATTTTCGTATTTTAATTTTTCAGAAAAACCAAATCTCTGGTACCAATTTAAGGGTTCAAAAAACTACTGAAACGCGATGCCAGCAACAACGCTGCGCTGTTCCACAAAAAAATATGTAACATATTGAAAACTGTGAACTTCTGATAATGGGAACTAAAAATGTCGCTTTAAGAGGCAGGCAGCTCTTTGCCCTTCCCCATCACCCTTTCCACCTAACCGTCTCCCCCCCCCCCCCCCCCCCTCAATCCTCCCTGATTCTCTAAGTCAGTTGTGTGACTTCAAAATCCGAAAAAATCAAAGGGTGCTAGCCTATTGGTTGGGAATGTGGGGAGACTGTGCAGTGTTGCCAGTTTTATCTGGACATAGTCCAACTGATCTACGAAGGTAGTCAGATTGTGTCCTAGATGAATAGGCAAGATGTAACGGATTATATGATTTATAAGCTCACCTATGCTGGTAATTATAATGATTCTATACATTATCCAGTAGATGGAAATTCTTCAAGCTGTTTAGCGCGCAATTTTCAGGACAATTATCAAGGATTCGTTACATGATACATTGTGGTTCATACCAATTATACTATGAGGATGTGGTTGGAAAGGAAGCGTACATTTACAAAGTCTTTATTACGTGAGTTTTGTGTGGCACCTGGAAGAGGAAGGTGTCCCATCCCAGTGGAGGTTATTGACCAGGTTGCTGTTGCTGTACCTGACCATGAAGCACATGTCTCATGTTCTTCTTTGAAGAGAACACACCCAGAGGGCCCTTCAAGTGTATCCAACAACTGCACATTATCGAGAGCCCATTGCGCAGCACGTGATTCCTACTTTGGAAGAGCAAAGATGGGGCAACATCGATGTTGTTTTCCCAGTGATAGATCTGCTTAATGTAACCTTCCATGAAAGTGATATATGCAAAGGTTTTCCGTATGCATCAGCTGCAAGATCACGTGATCAGAATCCATGTTCCTTTTTCTCTGAGGGTATAAAAAAAAACGCTTTTGTCGGCGACACGTTCGGAGTCTACTTTATTTGAAGGTCAGTATCAGAAACACGTTGCTCAGATTCCACTGGAACTGTTGCAAGCATCTGTTGATCATGTATTAATACGGATGTGACATACTGTCGACGTCTCTGGTGCTAATATTGAACAAAGTGTACTAGTGGCGGTTAATAATATAATCAATGTTATGCCTTTCTCACTTGTTTGACCTTTGCTGCCAATTGTCCCATTCCTAATCCATTACTTATCCAAACATTTATATACGTTTGTCTTGCATTCACAGCGCAAGATTTGCAGCTGGTGACCAATAATGTAGATAATTTTTTTCCAGTGTAATCTGATTCCACATTAAAGCATTAGAATATCTACCAAGTTCAGCATTCGATAATTACAGCCAACACTGGATCTCTGTGAGTAGCTGCACTTTCATTAAAATCACCCGGTATACGTTGTGGGAATGTTATACTGAGAGCTAACTTTACATAAATTTGTCATCTGTCAACCTCGTACCATGTCACTATAACAGATCTGTCAGTTCTGAATATGTGGAGTTCTCAGGTTATAATGTATCACTTTGTGGTTATGTTCTCATATTAATGAATTTCCAAGAAGCATGGAAACTGTTGTCATGATTTATTAAGGGATCCATAATTTTTCTTGAAGTCTGATACGTATGTAGTCAACAAAATGAGCCACTTCCACCCCCAAGGGCTAAATGTTACCAAGACGGCCAGTTGCATCACTTTACTGATTCTCCAAAACGCTTGCATGTTGCCGTTATAAATTATTTGTGGTTCCAAAATGGTTCACTTTCATGATTTTCCAAGAAATTTGCTATACACTTTGTCAATATAATTTACTACTCCCTATGAGGGCAGTCTAATCCCTCCTTCCCACACACATCTTGCACAGGTCCTCAAATATACTTTCCATGTGTTATATACATCTTGGATTTGTAGAGTGTATAAGAAGCTCTATGTTTACTGACTGTTATAAAAATTCTTGCCTCATCGTTAGCTAATAAACATTATACACGTTTTACTTTCTCGTGATCTCTTTCAATTCCGTTAGTAAGAAAAATTGTCATTTGGCTGCCTAAAAACAAACTACGTCTACAGATATCAACGATTGTGTCATAAAATTCGCTGATTTCAACCCGAAATTCATTGTTTTTTTTATATAAAACTGACTGATGTTTTACACAAATTTGTTGATTTAGGAACCAAGTTTGCCGATTCCGTAACAAAAAGCTCTGATTTTACCATAAAATTGATTGATTTAGACTCGAATTCGCTAATTTGAACACAAATACGCTCATTTCAACCCTAGGTGCTGTTTTTAAAAACAGTTTCATAACTGAATTTAAGGCTTACTCGTTTGCTAAAGTGTCAAATATAACTGTAAACTATATGTATATCCATAACATGGGCTCCGTTATGAGTATTACACAGTCTCTGTTAGGAAACACCTCACTTCGGCTGTATTCTGTGGTGAGTTGACTTTCATTGTATGACGGACACTCAAATGCTTCCACATTATGTAACTGCACTGAATACTGCTATGTTGTTGTAAAGGCAATAGTTCAGTTACGACTGCAAACTCTTCATCAAGTACTACTCCAACATCGACAGACGTTGATCTGGCTGGTTCAAATGGCTCTGAGCACTATGGGACTCAACTGCTGAGGTCATTAGTCCCCTAGAACTTAGAACTAGTTAAACCTAACTAACCTAAGGACATCACAAACATCCATGCCCGAGGCAGGATTCGAACCTGCGACCGTAGCGGTCTTGCGGTTCCAGACTGCAGCGCCTTTAACCGCACGGCCACTTCGGCCGGCAGACGTTGATCTGAAATTGGTCAAATAAAATGTGAACAGTAGCACTGCACTGACGGCTAGATGAACTGGTAGGTTTATACACATGCAGCCAAGTTGAAACGAGTTATTGTAGGGTAGCTACCTTCGAGTTTGCTCAATCCTGTCAAGTAGGAGTATGGAATGTGGGTGCACTTCTACAAAAGAGCCAGTACTGTGTGGGCAGGTCGGATAGAGCAGTGGAGAGAGTTTATGTAGGTCCTGTTGCTGGAAATAAATAAGTCATGGACAGCAAACAGAATTTAAAGTAGCTCATGAACAGCTTTTATAAGGAAGGAAACTATGAGAGACTGCAAGGGTCTTTGAAAAATTGTAATAAATCAGATGTTGCTTACTTCGATTACTGTGAGGAAAAGGTATTATACAGTTTTTTTTTAATGTCTTAAATGGTCTGAACATGGATCTGTGGCTCAGACCTCCAGACAGCATGTGTTTTCTAATCGGAGCATTTTTACAGTCTGTCAGTGATTCCTGTATGGGATCACAGTCACCAAAACCGTGCATGTATACTAGTATTGTACATTATCCATCGCTTCACTGTGCAACGATGTACTGTACCTACCAGACTATAATATAAGTGACACATCAGTGTGTGTAAAAATGGAGATGATCCATAATTGGTGATGGAACCTGGGCGCAGGTAAAAGTACACCACTGGCCTTTAAAATTCCTACACCACGAAGGTGACGTGTTACAGACGCGAAATTTAACCGACATGAAGAAGATGCTGCGATATGCAAATGATTAGCTTTTCAGAGCATTCACAGAAGATTGGCGCCGGTGGCGACCCTTAGAACGTGCTGACATGAGGAAAGTTTCCAACATGTACAAACAGCAGTTGACCGGCGTTGCCTCTTGAAACGTGATGTCTCGTGTAAGGAGGAGAAATGCGTACCATCACGTTTCCGATTTTGATAAAGGTCGGATTGCAGCCCATCGCGATTGCGGTTTATCATATCGCGACATTGCTGCTCTTGTTGGTCGAGATCCAATGACTGTTAGCAGAATATGGAATCGTTGGGTTCAGGATGGTAATACGGACCGCTTTGCTGGAACCCAACGGCCTCGTATCACTAGCAGTCGAGATGACAGGCAACTTATCCGCATGGCTGTAACGGAACGTGCAACCACGTCGCGATCACTGAGTCAACAGATGGGGATGTTTGCAAGACAACAACCATCTGCACGAGCAGTGCGACGACGTTTGCAGCAGCATCGACTATGAGCTCGGAGACCATGGCTGCGGTTTCCCTTGACGCTGCATCACGGACAGGAGCGCCTGCGATGGTGTACTCAACGACAAACCTGGGTGCACGAATGGCATAACGTCATTTTTTAGGATGAATCCAGCTTCTGTTTACAGCATCATGATGGTCGCATCCGTGTTTGGCGACATCGCGGTGAACGCACATTGGGAGCGTGTATTCGTCATCGCCATACTGGCGCATCACCCGGCGCGATATTATGGGGTGCCATTGGTTACACGTCTCGGTCACCTCTTGTTCGCATTGACGGCACTTTGAACAGTGGACTTTACATTTCAGATGTATTACGACCCGTGGCTCTACCCTTCATTCGATCCCTGCGAAACTCCACATTTCAGCAGCATAATGTACGACCGCATGTTGCAGGTCCTGTACGGGCCTTTCTGGATACAGAAAATGTTCGACTGCTGCCCTGGCCGGCACATTCTCGAGATCTCTCACCAATTGAAAAACGCCTGGTCAATGGTGGCCGAGCGACTGGCTCGTCACAGTTCGCCAGTCACTACTGTTGCTGAACTGTGGTATCGTGTTGAAGTTGCATGGGCAGCTGTACCTGTAGACGCCATCCAAGCTCTGTTTGACTCAATGCCCAAGCGTATCAAGGACGTTATTACGGCCAGAGGTGGTTGTTCTGGGTACTGGTTTCTCAGGATCTATGCACGCAAATTGCGTGAAAATGTAATCACATGTCAGTTTTAGTATATTTGTCCAATGAATACCCGTTTATCATCAGCATTTCTTCTTGGTGTAGCAATTTTATTAGGCCTGTGCACCTGAAGTAAAAAAAGAGCGTATTACACTAAAGATTTCTATGTGAGCCCTGCATTGTGCTGTTGACATTTTGTGGAAATAAATGAAATATCTGCTCTGTCTGTGCACTGATGTGAAGGTAAGCTCGTGCCCATCGTGAGTACACACAAAAGTTGCGGTGTTGGCTGGCACCAGTTTAAGCTGTCGCAT
Source organism: Schistocerca serialis cubense (assembly GCF_023864345.2). Taxonomy (NCBI): domain Eukaryota; kingdom Metazoa; phylum Arthropoda; class Insecta; order Orthoptera; family Acrididae; genus Schistocerca; species Schistocerca serialis. The sequence goes on along the minus strand of NC_064642.1, from coordinate 512,036,357 downwards.
CTGTGCCAACATCCATCTGATGTCAGTCCATAGCTGCTGCCGTCATTCCCCACTTGTGGCGTCCACAGAGCTGTATGGCGCCTGCTGGTATAGGGCCTTTATGCGGCCGGCATATGGCCTGTGGTCTGGCGCAACACCTCAGAGAGCATGTAGCAGGCTTCGACCTCGTAGAGTCCTACTGTGAGAACAAGCACCGTCTGCTCGAGAGTCCGGTGTCTGCTTGTGGGGACGGTGGCAGTCGTGTTGGAGTTAGCATGGTACATGCTTAAAAATGTAGTTATACCCATCCTGTCGTACTAGAACACATTGTTCAGCATGACTATGTAAGAAAATGGGTATGTATGATACGATGAGGGGATAGCATACCAGAAAGATCTTGCTCAGAAACGGGTTGTGCATATTAACACACAGTGTATGGTAGAGGTAACAACATTTAGAGCGGTGTTATTGGAAAATCATTATACCGCAAGTTGGCGCGTCGCTTTTTATAACACAAGTGCTTGTGTGGCGTACTTGTACACATGCAAAGAACAGCTGTCTTTATGTTACCAAAGTAAACATGTAAGAGCAAAATCACAGTTTGCTTACTTAAACAATGATAAAATAAAATACATCCTATGAGCTTCACCACTTTTTTAATTACACAATAACAAAATAAACTTTTATTATATCATCATGTTGTCACATGCAAGCGTTTACCCATAGTAATGACTCATTAGAATTATTAGACACTACATTTCCATCAGATCCCAGCCAACCGCTTATCTGATTGCTAATTATAACATACGCAATGGCCTCATTGTGAAGTTGTGCTACTAGCTTGGAATCTAATCATTTTCTTGCACAGATCGTCAATTTTTCCTCACCTACCTCGCATTTTGTTTCACATTATCGCTCCTCAGTTGGACATATGACATTACGACTTATCGCTTTCTTAGCTCAAACAATAATGGAGGAATAGATACAGATTCACAATTGTAAAACAACAGTGGAGTGGTTTACGACAATTGCTTTTAGGGTTGGCACACTTTATACATAGGCATGTCCTACAGTTAATTATTACTGAACCACTAATAAATTATAGTGACATCACACGAACTTTTTGGAAAAACATTAAACCGAAAGCGTGTTACTATCAGAGTGATGTAATACAACTTGAGAACTCTGTGCAGTCGTAATAGGGTGATCATTTATAATGAGATGGTACACTGTTATTTAAATTAATGTGTTGGTATGACATTCCAATGATACATATTTACGTGAGATGTCAGACACTGGGAAAACTACATCGCATCTGTTGTAGTGGTGGCCATTGCAGTGCAAGGGACGTGAAATTTGGATCATTTTTTTTGTTTTCGTTCTGTAGAGGCTGTGACGTGTGGATGAGGATACAGCGTCTCCACTGTTGTTCATTCTGTTCCTATAAATCGACAGGCAAGGTGTACAGCTCTCCAGATGTCGTACATGTGTATGGCCTTGTGCCTCCTCGCCGCCATCCCCGAAATATAGATACAACCAACTTTTTTGAGTATGAAACACTTCTGTAAATATACCCTTCATTCACTGCAGTGTAACTGCTAAAGTGAATCACAGTGTAAATGTTTTACACATGTGTATCAAGAAATAAGGGTTTGAAATTGTTCATTTCCTGCCCAACCACATCCCTACACTGTAATTCCTAAACTGAACCACAGTGCAAATGTGTATCATATAACAAAAACTTTATAACTGTCACGACAAATGGTTATTACCCAGTGAAAACGTAGCCCCTATTGTAGTAATACACAGAATCAGGATAACTGCTCATGTAATTGTGCTTTTAAATAACCGTATCCAGGAAATCTTGACACTGAGCTTGGGTACTACCTAATCTGTTACGAATGTCACGTGGACTAGGTCTGATAAATGTGACAAACTTGCAGTCTGTTCACCTATCAACAACTAGTAGAATTTTCCTGCCATTTTGAAGTCACACAACTACCCTAGAGAAGTGGTTAGTGAGGAGAGGGACAGGAAGATGGCAATGAGTAGCGAGGGTGGGTGGGGATAGTGAGGGGAGACATTCATCTTGACATTGGTGGAGATCTGACAACAATGCAGGTTATCTTTGTACTGGTACTGATCTGCTACTATACGCTGCACCTGGGAAGGTATACAAGAAATGGAAATGCTCATTACAAGGATATTTTAGTAAAGACAACAGGTGGCTAAATAATTATCTTTTACTGTCCTATAAAAGGCATCCAGAAAGTACAAAAAGTTTCACAAGTAAATTTGTGCGTCAATGACATAATTTCGTAATTGTTACTGATATATGGTAGCTTATATATCTAATGATAGTAGTAATATGCTGAGTTTTAAAATACATGTGTATCAACATTTTTCAGCACTGGAGGTAAAATGAAATGAGGCTAGAATATGTATTATGGAATATTTTGTAATACTTTACCACAAAAGGGAACTCGCCCTCTGCAGCTTCTGAACCTCCATAAATTCTTGAGCTACGCAGCCTGCCAGGTGCACCTGAAACAATAAAAGCATACACTGATATTCTTGTCATGCAGGTTCCTGTTGAGTTTTCATACGACTTCCAGGTGTCCTGAATTTTGCGGAACAGTCCTTGTATAATTTATTTTCTATCTGTGATCCTAAATACACTCTTAATGCCACAGAATGCCTTGTCTTATCCTCCTTGCACTATTCCTTTTGTATTTATTTTTAAGTTTTTGCCTGAGCTTGTATAGAGGTCAATACATAATACCCATTTCTTGGAAACCAGTGAACGTCGCATTCACAATGGATTTTGTTATTTAATTTCCCAAATTGGTTGTTTACCTGTATTAAGTCAGATGTCATAGTTTAGTACTTATTTGGTTCCAGTACTTTCAGCTATGTAATGTATTTGCCATATTTTTCAAGTTCAAATTCAAGTGAAAATTAATAGTCTATGCAATACTACCCTTTCATATAGACCAAGATGTGGATATTACGCATAGTGTGCGTGGTTTCTACTTCACCACTCGATAGTTCGCTAAACTACTCTCGGAGTTTGCATGAGTTTCTTCTTATTTTGGTATAAAATTAATTGAAAAATGGATAATCAGTGACTGCTGGGTTCATATGTACTGAGTTACTCCGATGACTTTATCACCTTCCATTCTCACAACATTTGGCATAACACAAGTGCTTATAGTTCATTGAGCAGCAGGCTGGCTTTCGTCAAAAGTTTTATGTGCTGTGCTAGGGTAGAGAGAAAGGAATTTACGACAGTATTACTGGAACAGGGAAAACACAAAAAGAAAAAACCCTAACAGTGATAAGGCTGAGTCTTCAGCACCAGTCCGCTGGCTGAAGGGGAAAAAGAAGACTCTGAACTAAACTGAACTCCATGTAAACTGGCCTCGGAAGTCCCATGCTCAGGCGATAGGCATCACTCGCTGTGGATACGGAGGGAACACACACCAATTCCTCGGCCAATGTCAGCTTTCGTGACCGGAGCTGCTACTTCTGAATCAAGTAGCTTCTCAATTGGCCTCACAAGGGCTGAGTGCCTCCACTTTCCAACAGCGCTCGGCAGAGTTGGAAGATGAAGTGCTAGTCAGGACCAACAACACTTAAACATCAGAAGACTCTGATCGATAAAAATCATGATCCTAAGGAATGCCGGGGCTGAGAATTACACATCGGAAAAGATCTTCTCCAGAGATTCGTGAAAGCATGCAGCACTTAACAAGACACCTTTGGTTTCTAACTTGCTTTCGTCCAGCGATGGCAAACGATACCTGCACTGGAGTTTGGAGGGTTGAGATTTGGCGGCATATTTGCTTCGGTTGGGAGCACGTTCGACTGGCTCGTCTGTGCTGATTATGCTGGTGGGAGTTATTATTATTGTCCATCCTTTTGACTGAGAGCTTCGTCTCTCGTCTGCCTCACGATTGCTAGTGAGGCTGAAAGGGCTCACTGCTCTGAGGTCAGGTTTCTATTCCATATTTCGTAGACGGCAGCAGTCTTCTGTGTTCATATTCCGATCTCAGCAGCAATCGTTCGGTTTTTAGATTTGCGGTCATGGTCTTATTTTCTGATTCTGATTCCAGTTTCCGCGGTGATCAGTATCTTGTTTCACTTCGCAGCTGAAGTCTTCCATCGTGCCTTAAACATCATCAATGATCGCCGATGGAAGCACATTCCGGTAACAACCAACCTGCATCTACTAATTGTGAGCGAAGTGAGGAAGCGACTTGCTGCGGCACCAGGTCTTTGGCGGCTATATTCATCAAGTCATCTATGGTAAGGACAGTGTGTAACGTCAAACTTAGTAACGAGGGTTGGAATGGCTAGAGTCCAGGTTATGCAATGTGGGAGTTAGTGAAACCTTAATATTGATTAACATGAACCACAGAGCCTATGCTTCCAGTTAAGATCTTTGGGTTTTTCTTCTCGTATTGCGTGAATCGAGTAGTCTCACATCTTAATAGTTGAAGTCCTGGAACTCGTATCGTTGTCCCATGAGCAAGATGACTGCAATTATTTTCTCAACCCGGTTCGTTCCAAACATTCCTCCACATATTCTAGCTAAAATATGTGTTCAATGGTTTTCGTTACTAATTCAGTATGATTCCTTCTTTGCAAATTCCGTTTACCTTTTATTCCAAGCTATGTCGCTCGTGGATTTGTTTATTTTCTTGTGTTTTCGTCAATAAATCCTTGTTGCTGAACCCCTGGCTTTCATTTAGAAGAGTAAAACTGTTCCTTGTGTGAAACCAGTACTATATGTTCGCTGTTCCGGCAACTTCTTTAATTATCGTGAGTTTCCCAAGTAGAGAGTTAGTAGTGTGTTCTCATGGTGGCATCCTATAGACAGTAGGTTCATGGGAACTCCCTGCACCACTAGATCCAACATATCAGACAAAAGTACGAACTTGCTTCGCGAGCCCAATGCATTTCGCAATTTGTATGTTTCTTGTTTGCTCATTTACACATTTAGATCGTCAAGCATGATAATGGTCAATGTGAAGTTAAGATTTACACAGCACTTGGTTAGTAATTGATAGCCGTAATAATAACAGTCTAACAGATATAGTAGTGACTATGAAATAACAGAAATGTATGACAGCATAACAGAAGGAATGGGGCGTGGAGAATAATTTCACTGCTCTGAGTAAGAATGAGAAGTAATACTGTAAGGTTGACAGATAAGGCTGAAGGTTCAAAACTTTGTGTAATCAAACAGACTCGTAGTAGCCGTTGAGCATAACGTGTCGGCACTTAAAAATTGATGACAATTTACCGGTAGTAACAATTTACAGATGTGCGAAACAAGTTGCTAGGCAAGTAGCTAAATGTGCATACGATATTGTGAGTCATAACTTGTGTTTTTGGTTGAGAGATTGCACCAGTGACACACTTAAACGCTTTTCAATTTGTAGATGTCATGCTCTTATCGTGAAATGAAATCAGTTATCATGACTGCAGTTGCATCATCTGCAATCTGACCACTAATAAATATTTGGTTTAACTAAGATCCCTGTACCTAACCATTTGATTTCTAGCGATGGAGACATAATGAGACCCTATAAAGACTTGAAAGGCATTAGCAAACTCCTCATTATCAGACGAAATGCTAGGTATGGAACATGTCTCGAACAACAGCTTAACACCCACGCATCGGAAAACACCACATATGTAAAAGTCAACCGTGCAAAACTGCGTTGCAGGATCAACTAACCAATAACCTTAAAGAAGTAAAATGTGTTTACAAAATCCTTAACTCTACCACCTAGATGGAATTCAAGCTGGTTCACTTATTTCACATTATTTTAAATAATGGTACTGTAGAAATTCCCGTCAACGTACTAGGAGAAACACAGTTCCAAAGTGTAGTATTTGTATTGGTAAGTAATCTGTATGTCCGATAATTTTACTAATTTACTAAGTTTTCAACGTCCGTTATGAGTATGCCTTTATGAATGAAATCTCGATCATTTCCTATCTTCTACGTGCTTGCCCCTTATTTTTTACTGTAATATTTTTCAAAATGCTGACTCCACTTAAAAATAAAATGTGTTTGGTATGTCGTGGCTCAAGAAGTTCATTTAGCGGCTGTACGGCAAATCAAAATATAACAGGAAATTGAACAGAAAATTGTTTTACATAGTTCTTTTTTGGCATTATTTGAAGTTAAATGAAGTATTCAGTTCTCTTGCAACGAAATTCCTTTCCGGATGTCTTTCTTAGCAGTTGAAAATACAATTCTCTTAAATTGACCCTTGCATGTTACAAGTTGTAAAAAAAATTTTCTTTCCAAAAATCTTTCGTTCATTCAGGTAATGCAGATTGGATTCAACTGGCTTGAAACAGAAGCAGGCATTCCAAGTGAAACAGTAAAACTATCTGCTGCATTTTCTGTCGCATGTATTTCTTACTGACAGACTACGTAGAAGTTAGAAACTATTCCTTACGCAATACTGTATAACAAGGTCTAATACTGGAGTGCTGACAAACTAGACCATATGATACCACATACTAAGATGTCATTGATGTACGTATGTAATCAATCGTCGTATGAGTGCAAATAATCTTATTATTAAATATAGTGCTGCTACGGCAGTGATTTCTGATAACAACATTCAGTCCGCATCGGATGGTTTTAACTGTAGTGCAAATACCGCCTGATACTAAGAATAACAATCGAAAATAGTAGTGAAAGCATAAACATAACAGTACCTTTAATCAGTTACAATCAAGTCGTTTCTACAGTTACCAGAACGTATAAGCTCGAAACTCTGCAGTTTTTCGGATAAATATGTTAACTATAAAGTAGCTTTATACGATAAAATCGTAATCATTTGTAGGTAAATACTGGCAAAACACTGTGCTGATGGTAGGAAGGACCATTAGCTGCTAAATGAGAGAAGTTTAAATTTGTGATCTTGCCAAACGTAAGAATGCAGTAGGCATCGACCACAGTATTACTGTGACGCCACCAGAGATAGCCATGTCATGCAGATAGCAGTAAGTATCAATGTGTGGTTACGAATTGTAGAATTGTCAAATAGGATAAACTGAAGAATCAGCGAATGACAGGTTACGATTCAGTGCAGATGCACTAGAACATTTTACGAGGAGCGTCCAATAACCAATGCCACATTTCTTTTCTTCTGAAACCAGGTCCGTTTTATTCAGGTTCCAATACAGCTTATTATTACTCACTGTTTTGCTACAAAACACTATTTTTCAACATAATCTCTGTTTAACGCGACATCCATATGCCGTCTTATTAAGAGGCCCTGTATGCCCGCACTGGTCGACGTCGAAGACAACGTCTTACTGAACCAGTAAATTCCCCATCATCTACGTGAGTCAGAAAAAACATATTGAAGACGGAAACTGCGATATCGAAGCTGTAAGGTGGATGAGAAAGAAAAGCGCAATGAATTTTTGTGAGATGCTCTCGGGTGCACAGACTTGTGTGAGGCTTTGGGTTGTCGTGGGAAAGGAGGAGTTCGTTTATATTTTTGTGCCAACGAACACGCTGAAGTCCTGTCTTTAATTTTCTGAGGGTGGCACAGTACAATTCAGAGTTGATAGTTGCACCATGCAGCAGAACCTCGAACAGAATAGACCCTTCAGAGTCCCAAAAGACCGTCGCTACGGCTATACCGGCTTTGAGCAATTTCATCGGAACTGAGGTGGTGTGTGGCACATCACCATTGATTGTCGTCTGGTTTCTGGCTCGACGTGATGTACCCATATTTCATCGCCTTTGACGATGTTCGACAAAATATTGTCACTATCAGCCTCGTAACGCGCAAGAGATTCAGCAGAGATGCTCCTTCGTTGCTCTTCATGGATTTCTGTTAGACGGCAAGTAGCCAAACGGGTATACAGCTTTGAGTACCCCAACTGGTGGTCGAGTGTGGCAGTACCACCAACAAATACGTCCGGTTGTTCAGCGTGAGTTTGATTTTCATCCGTCGAGCATCTCGAAAGAGAGTGTCCACGCGTTCCGACGACAGACGCCTCGCCTAACGACTAAACGTTCTTTTGTTCACAGCCATGATTCGGTAGACATTCCGCAAGCACCTGTGAATATCAGTAATGCTCTGGTTTTCCGTGAAAATAAACTTACTGACATACGTCCGTACGCGAGAATTCCACAACTCCTAAACACACCTTGGTCAACTGTTTCCGATATGACAGTGAAGTGGAAACGTGAAGGGAAACGTACTGTACAAAAGCGTGTAGGCCGACCTCGGCTGCTGACTTTAACCACCGACAGTTGAAGAGGGTCGTAATGTGTAACAGGCAGACATCTATTCAGACCAACACACAGGAATTCGAAACTGGAATCAGGATCCACTGCAAGTACTGTGACAGTTAGGCTGTTGTTGTTGTTATGGTCTTTAGTCCTGAGACTGGTTTGATGCAGCTCTCCATGCTACTCTATCCCGCGCAAGCTTCTTCATCTCCCAGTACTTACTGCAACCTACATCCTTCTGAATCTGCTTTGTGTATTCATCTCTTTGTCTCCCTCTTCGATTTGTACCCTCCACGCTGCCCTCCAATGCAAAATTTGTGATCCCCTGATGCCTCAGAACATGTCCTACCAACCGGTCCCTTCTTCTTGTCAAGTTGTGCCAGAAACACCTCTTTTCCCCAATTCTATTCAATACCTCCTCATTAGTTATGTGATCTACCCATCTAATCTTCAGCATTCTTCTGTAGCACCACATTTCGAAAGCTTCTATTCTCTTCTTGTCCAAACTATTTATCGTCCATGTTTCACTTCCATACGTGGCTACACTCCATACAAATACTTTCAGAAACGACTTCCTGACACTTAAATCTATACTCGATGTTAACAAATTTCTCTTCTTCAGAAACGCTTTCCTTGCCATTGTCAGTCTACATTTTATGTCCTCTCAACTTCGACTATCATCAGTTATTTTGCTCCCCAAATAGCAAAATTCCTTTACTACTTTAAGTGTCTCATTTCCTAATCTAATTCCCTCAGCATCGCCCGACTTAATTCGATTACATTCCATTATCCTCGTTTTGCATCTGTTGATGTTCATCTTATATCCTCCTTTCAAGACACTGTCCATTCCGTTCAACTGCTCTTCCAAGTCCTTTGTTGTCTCTGACAGAATTACAATGTCATTGGCGAACCTCAAGTTTTTATTTCTTCTCCATGGATTTTTATACCTACTCCAAATTTTTCTTTTGTTTCCTTTACTGCTTGCTCAATATACAGATTGAATGACATCGGGGAGAGGCTACAAACCTGTCTGACTCCCTTCCCAACCACTGCTTCCCTTTCATGTCCCTCGACTCTTATAACTGCCATCTGGTTTCTGTACAAATTGTAAATAGCCTTTCGCTCCCTGTATTTTACCCCTGCCACCTTCAGAATTTGAAAGAGAGTATTCCAGTCAACATTGTCAAAAGATTTCCCTAAGTCTACAAATGCTAGAAAGGTTTGCCTTTCCTTAATCTTTCTTCTAAGATAAGTCTTAAGGTATCAGTAAGGGCGGGAGATGAGAAAACTTGGATTTCACGGTCAAGTAGCTGCTCATAAGCCACACATCAGGCTGGTAAATTCCAAACGACGCCTCGCTTGGTGTAAGGAACGTAAACACTGGACGTTTGAACAGTGGAGAAACGTTGTGTGCAGTGACGAGTCACGGTACACAATGTGGCGATCCGATGGCAGGGTATGGGTATAGCGAATGCCCGGTGAACGTTATGTGCCAGCGTATGTAGTGTCAACAGTATATTTCGAAGACACTGGTGTTATGATGTGATAGAGTTTTCCATGGAGGGGTGTTTCACCCGTTGCTATTTTGCGTGGCACTATCACAGCACAGGCCTACATAGATGTTTTAAGCAAGTTTTTGCTTCCCACTGTTGAAGAGCAATTTGGGGATTACGATTGCATCTTTCAACACGATCGAGTACGTGTTCATAAGGCACGGTCTGTGGCGGAGTGGTTGCACGACAATAACATCCCTGTAATGCTCTGGCCTGCACATAGTCCTGATCTGAATCCTATAGAACACATCTGCGATGTTTTGGAACGTCGACTTCGTGACAGGTCCACCGACGGACAACGGTACCTCTCCTCAGGGCAGGATTCCTTGAAGAATGGGCTGCCTTTCCCCAAGAAACGTTCCACCACCTGATTGAACGTATGCCTGCGAGAGTGGAAGCTGTCATCAAGGCTACGGGTGGACCAACACCATACTGAATTCCAGGATTACCGATGGAGGCCCCCACGAACTTGTAAGTCATTTTCAGACAGGTGTCCGGATACTTCTGATCGAATAGTGTAATTTATGAAAATTTTTCACGGAGAAAAATGTCCTGTATCTCATTTTTAGCAAATCCCAAGAATGGCCTTCTAACGTGGAGTCTTAACTACTCTTCTGGCTTATACTCGTACCTTGAAGATAGACTTACACTAACAGCACCCAGAGAGAAATAAGAGGAAAAATTCTTCATCCATTCCACCTGTCAGACAAAAGGGACGAAACGTTAACATGCGATACAATATGAAAATCACTTGTCATGCAGAGTACGGTCTATAACCAGCTTAGAAAAGTGACGCTTATTAAAAATTTATCCACAGAGATTTGTAAACAAAAGGAATGTAAGTCTAGCAGCTTCTAAATTGTATTCAACAAAATTACTGTAACCGAAAGGAAGCAAGACATATTCCGTATCAGACATATGTATAACGAATTGTGGAAATTCGTAAACACGTTGATAGCTTATACTGCATGAATGGTAGAAATTTTCTGAGTGCTGAGACGAAACCTCAGAAAAGAACAAATTAGGCACTATGAAAGACACGCAGCTCTTTGTGTGCTGTGTGGCATCGACACGTAGAGGGCAAAAGCAGCAACAGTTGATATGATCTGTAACAATAAACTCGTTCAAAGATGGTGTGTGTGGCTATTAAACCAAAAGCAAACGAAATGTCTCCACAAACATTGTGGAGTAGATGCCAAAGGTACGAGGATCGACCAGTGTGGTAAACTTGTACCAAGTAGTGGTTCAATAAATGGCTCTGAGCACTATGGGACTTAACATCTATGGTCATCAGTCCCCTAGAACTTAGAGCTACTTAAACCTAACTAACCTAAGGACATCACACAACACGCAGTCATCACAAGGCAGAGAAAATCCCTGACCCCGCCGGGAATCGAAACCGGGAAACCAGGCGCGGGAAGTGAGAACGCTACCGCACGACCACGAGCTGCGGACCCCAAGTAGTGGGAAACTGTTTTAAGCCATGTGGTTGTTAGTAACGATGGTTGTTACTTTTTCAACTAAATTAAAAAATACCAATGATGAAAGGCGCTAAAGTGAAGATGGTGCGTTATACTCTGATGGAGCATATTTTCTCTAGAAGTGTACAATGCGGAGTAGATAAAAATTGAACCGGAGGAACTACCTGTGCTCAAAATCCTTGGTTACAGTATAAATTAAAGTTTCTTACGAAGAAAACATAACTCTTTGTAGATTACTCTGGGATTCACGAGATAGTTTTCTTACGAGGATGCTCATAACGCAATGTTTTTGTTGTCTCCAGATCCAAAAGACTTATGTTAAGAATATTTGCGTTTCGTATATAAAAATGTAAGTATGACATGAATAAATCCTGACGTAACGAGAGTGGTACTATACGTCTCGAGGACAGAACTACAGTCAAACTAGAACAACTTTATATAAAGTTTCGTTTCAAATTTCGCGAAATTGGGAAAAATACTATAGTGTCTGGAAATTCCGTGAAAAAAACGCCGTAGATACAATGCATTCTTGAATGGACAAATAGATCACGTATTTTTTCACTGTCCGTGCCACTTTACACACGAAAATTACACTAAGGTCCCAAAAATCATGGGATAGCGATACACATACATACAGATTGTGGTAGTATCGCCTATATAAGGTACAAAAGGACGGTGCATTGTAGGAGCTGTCTTTTGTACTGAAGGGATTCATGTGAAAGGGTTTCCGACTTGTTTAAAGTAGCACGAAGGGAATTATCAGAGTTTGAGCGAGGAATGTTATTTGGAGCTAGATGGATGGGACATTTCATTTAGGAAATCGTTGGGGAATTCAATACCCCGTGATCCTTGGTGTCAAGAGTGTGCTAAGAATACCAACTTTCAATCACTATCTCTGATCAAGGAAGACGCAGTATCCGACAGATTTCACTTAAAGGCCGAAAGCAGCGGCGTTTGCGTATAGTTGTCAATAGTGACAGACAAGCTACGCTGCGTGAAATAACCCAAGAAATTAATGTCTGACGTACGGCGAACGTTTGACGATAATGGGCTATGGCAGCAGACGACCGAAGCGAGTGTCATTGCTAACAGTACGACATCGCCTGTAGCGCCTCTCCTGGGTTCGTGACCATATCGGTTGGACACTAAAATACTGCAATACCGTGGCCTCGTCGGATGTGTCCCAATTTAATTTGGTAAGAGCTGATGGTGGTATTCGATTATGGCGCAGCCCCCACGAAGCCTTGCACCTAGGTTGTCGACAAGGCACTACGCAAGCTGGCGTGGTTCCTGAATGGTGCGGGGTCTGTTTGCATGGAATTGACTGGGTCCTCCGGATGTTCGGCTGCTTGGACACTATTTGCCGCCATGCATGGATTTCAGGTTCCCACACAGTAATGGAATTATAATGAACGGCAATTCGCCGTGTCACTGGGCCACAATTGTTCGCGATTGATACGCAGAGAATTCTGAACAATTCGAGCGAATAGTTTGACCACCAAGATTCCACTCCATGATTTCATGACATCAATCCCTTCGAACTTTTACGGGACGCAATCTGAAGGCCAGAAGGCACGCAAAACCATGCACCGGAGGCACTTCAGCAATTATGGAGACTATGCAGGCAGCATGGCGTAGTATTTGCGCAGCTGACTTCCAGTACCATATGTAGTCCATGCCACGTCTGGCTGCTGCAGTAAGCCGGGAAAAGGTGGTCTGACACGATATTGGGAAGTATCCCATGACTTTTATCACCTCAGTGTAACTTATGCAAGTTGCGACTCAAAAATTTTTACTTTATTAAGAAGATGTTGAAACACAGCTATCCTGCGACATTTATGAAGTCCAACATCTCCGTTACACAGAATTCTTTGTTACTGAGACTCTTACCGTAGCAATGGCTGGCTGAAATCAGGAGCAAGCACACTATCAAAGAAATCATAATGGACAGCTGTAATACGACTTCATGTAGGTATCATTTATATACAGCTGGTCAATGATATGGCGGTACGTATTTTTTCTTCCTCAATAGTCTCTTTATCTAATCTGTTCTTCGTTGTTATTCATCGTCTCAAGCGTTAGAAAGTGCTTTATAAGGGGTCAGTTGATTAACGGTCTACACACACAGTGAGATGTTACGCAACACAGAAACGTAGACCCCAAAGTTTTAAGATCGTGGGCTAGATAGCACGTAGTTGTTTGCCCTCAGCGCACGTATTTTGATGCTACAACCACCATCTAAAATTGACTTTGAAATGGTGTATTAATTAGCTGCAGATTGAGGAGGTATTGAATGCTACGAAAATAAATGTCTATCCTGTATATGGAAAATCTGTGCTTTGTCCAAATAAATATTTTTCTATTATCTTAAATGCACCACTATCTAGCTTACGTAGTTGGTTGCAGAAAGTTAGAGGCTCTATTAGGTTAGTCTTACATGGATACTGACACTTTATCGCGAGAACAGATAACAAATATAAATTGGCTTCCACGTGAAATGCTGTATCATCAGTTATATACATCGTCCGTATCGATAACGTTTAATCTGACAGGGTGCAGTACCTATTTCACTGTACTATCTATTGATAAGCCAAAACGTTATGGCCACTGCGCATCGCGACGCTGAATGCCACCTGGTAGCGTTGCGAACAAGAGACGCGGTAACGTAAGTTTAATAACCGGAGTAGACACGAACGGCGGCTGATCTTTGCGAAGGCATGGACTGCAAATGGGGAAATCCATTGAGATAAGTCACTCTGACGACAGGCAAATTATTATTACGCAGAGACTGTGAACGAGTATCTCGAAAACGGCAACGCTGGTCGAATGTTTGCGTGCTACTGTCTTTAGAATCTGCGGAAAGAGGTAGAAGGGCAATGAAATTACCACTAGCTGCTAAATGGCTAGACGTCCACGACTCATCACAAAACGTGAGGTTCGGAGGCTTCTTTGTTCTGTAGAGTAGGACAGATTTTAGTCTGTCGCATTTCTGTCAAAAAAGCACTATGCTTGTGTACGTACAAGTTCATCGTACATTGCTGAACATGGACTTCCACAGTAGATTACCCTGAGGTTTTCACATCATGACCCAACGACATCGTCAAGTACGATTTTAGTGGGCATACGACCATCAGGATTCCACTGTCGATCAGTGATAACCTGTCGGCTCTTCAGGTGTTCGCCACACTAGGTCGTTGGTCTTTGACACAACCGCCTTCATAGAGGTGATCTACGGCGCGAATCGTGCAGCGCCCACGGACGCACGCTGGGGGGAGCAGTACTATGAAATGGGAGACATTTCCCTGTGCTTGCATGGGGTCTGTGGTAGGCTGACAGCAGGGAGCCACCTGCATCCTTCACGGTTGATGTCTTCCCCGAAGCCGGCCGCGGTGGCCGTGCGGTTCTAGGCAATTCAGTCCGGAACCGCGTGACTGCTACGGTCGCAGGCTCGAATCCTGCTTCGGGCATGGATGTGTGTGATGTCCTTAGGTTATTTAGGTTTAAGTAGTTCTAAGTTCTAGGGGACTGATGACCTAAGATGTTGAGTCCCATAGTGCTCAGAGCCATTTTTTTTTCTTCCCCGAAGGCGATGTCATCTTTCAGCAGTATAATTCTCAGTGTCTCGGAGGCAGAACCACGTCACAGTGGTTTGACGAGAATTATAGTGAACTCAAGTTGACGTCTCGGTGACTAAATTCGCTTAATGTAAATCCCATAGAACCCATCTGGGTCACTATCGGCCCCATCACCGCGCACGAAAATCAGTGGCCCATTATTTACGCAAATTACATGACCAGTGCTAAGACATCTAATACCACATACTTGTACAAACCTACTAACAAACTGTCGGATCCCTCACACACAGAATCGGTAACGTATTTCGTTCCGAAGCAGGAAAAGTAAGCTATTAAACAAGTAGTCATAATATTTTCGCTCGTCAGTGTAGGTGGTAAAGGAAATCTACTGTTAGGTGGCAATAGAAGCCGGCCGTTGTGGCCGAGCGGTTCTAGGCGCTTCAGTCAGGTTCGAATCCTGCCTCTGGCATGGATGTGTGAAATGTCCTTAGCTTGGTTAGGTTTAAGTAGTTCTAAGTTCTAGGGGACTGATGACCTCAGATGTTAACTCCCATAGTGCTCAGAGCCATTTTTTGGCAATAGAAAGAGAATAACAATGTAACTCGTTATCTTCCGACCAACGTATTTTGGTCCAACTTCTACATGAATGTAGTTTAGCACACAATTCTTTATCTAGAGCAACACTATTCACAAACTTCCTTTTCAATCATTAGTATATTTCTAGATAGTTTAACTTAGTATAGGTCTCCATAGACATTTGTTATTAGTGTGACACTAAAATAACTGTTTGCTGCCACCGTTTCTCTTCAGCTCAGTACTAGGTATGCTAGCTCTTGTGACAATATGTCGGTGTTCAACATTTCAAAATGGCTCTGAGCCCTATGGAACTTAACTTCTGAGGTCATCAGTCCCCTAGAACTTAGAACTACTTAAACCTAACTAACCTAAGGACATCACACACGTCCATGCCCGAGGCAGGATTCGAACCTGCGACCGTAGCGGTCACGCGGTTCCAGACTGTAGCGCCTTTCAACATTTCAATGTGATTTACATTCTTCATTAATATTAATAATATGGGTATTAATTTCAAGTCATGATTTTATCCAATCTGCCCAAGACCCAAAATTTGTAGCTGCCGTGAATATTAAGTTACGATTATAACAATTACCTCACTAAGCCCTAAACAAGTTTGTCACACTTACGTTGCGAACTAATACGTTTTTTTGACTTTCAACCTTTCAGTTATCATTTTTCGCGTTTTATGCATAGTATGTTAGTATGTAGTAGGTTTCACGACTTTCTGCTTCTAGGTTTACAACTAAACTGGACAAATATGTGTCCACAACAACACAACCTGGAGATTTAAGCTTAGCATAATACACAAGAACAATTTTCAGCTTTTTCTCTACTGCATATTGCTTTTCACCTTTGAGTGTAATATCTAAACTTAATCTTGGTTTTTAATTATAGGGCAAGGTTGCGATCTCTGTAGAAACCACTGATTATTAGTAATCACTAAATTATTTGATCGCTAGTGGTTCGCACATTTTACTTTCTTTATTATGATCTCAAGATGATTTCAGTGTAAGTGAACGTCATATAGGGAAATATCACAAGTTGGAAAAAAAAATTATTATTTCTTCTCTGTACATAACAGTACGCTCTGTCAACAAGAACTCGGCTATTATATGTACAAGACGTACTTGTGATATTTGAGGATCTAAGTTCCCGAATGCACTTTCACTAATCTGTCCTATTCAAAAGAAATAGCTAGTGCCGCCGCCACGTCATTTCTGTATCTAGAATGCGAAACAAAGCTGAGCATCTTCAGGCACTGGAGCTTATTCGAACAAAATCCATATATCGTTGTCGCAGATTGGACTGCGCAGCAACAGCAACTAGTCCTCATAAGAGAATAATGGCGCTCATCATTCTTCAATTAATGGTTCATCCCGTAACTAGCTTTCACTGTTCACTCGTCCACTTTTTGGACAAACCAATAATATCTCACCGTCATTATATTTAATAATCACAACAGATGCATTACTGCTAGAGAATAAGCTTGCATTCGAGACGACATAATGTGACAAATCCGTATTTAATATCTAACAAAAACACTAGACAATCTTCGAGTTTTATGAGCTGTATCAACACATAACAAAGCACCACAAACCACATGACTAACTTAGAGTGTGCTGAACACAATTACTAACCATCAGATCACTAGAAACCACTTGACTGCCTTTGGGTTTATGAGCAGTATTACCATCTAACAAATCACCAGAAACAACTCAAATAACTTAAGTGTGTTAAAACTAGTGTTACCACCCAACAAAACACCAGAAGCCATTCAATTACTTTAGACTGTTCTGAGAAGTATTACCCTCCAACAAAACACAAAAAATTACTCGTCTACCTTATAGTGTTCTGAGTAGTGTCACCATTTCGTTATTATTGAACCAAATCTGAGACAAGCCGATACTTTAATCGATCATTACTACTACACAATAATAGGACCAATGACGTCTCATCAAACAAACTATCCGTTGCTAAATTCCACCAGACCAGAAACTATCTTTTTATACTCCATCGTATAGTATCTCTGGACAATCTCACAGAATTTCTAAGACTCACCTTCCATTGCAGAGCACTGACTTAATCAAACTAATGGTCAGGATCTTGGATACGTTTATCAAGAAAATCTCGCTGTAACTGGTACTTCTACTCAAAGTAATTCGAAGTCAAACCTCACAGTTGACTTACCGCCTCATAACCTTACACCTGACTATTCTCGGATTAAACAACTCCCTCGGCCAGTTACCCAATCCATTACAAAATATAAACCCGCTTATGAGTCACACTGGTATTGTCCATTACGCCCACGTTAAAACCATCATAAACTATTAAAAGAAACAATTCAACAGTGTCATTACCTCTTTTTACAACTAGCTAAGCAAATGTCAGCGCAGTCTGTTGAAATTTCTGGTGGCCATCTAACTCTCGCTGCTTACTCCCTGGTGTGGAGCATCCTACCTGGCCGGTAACCTGCGGTCCCATCGGACACCACCAGTCTACAATAACATTTCATTATACACGAAATCAATAACACGTTAACAATACACACTATTAATTACACTATGTAATCAAAACTATCCGGACACCCCTAAAAACATGCCACCTACTGCCAGGTACTCCATTTCAACGACCTCACTGGTCATTTGACATCGTGAGAGAATAGCATGGGGTGCTCCGTGGAACTCACGAACTTCGAACGTGGTCGGGTGACTGGGTGTCACTTGTGTCATACGTCCGTAAGCGAGATTTCCACAACTCCTAAAAATCCCTTGGTCAACTGTTTCCGATGTGATAGTGAAGTGGAAAAGTGAAGAGACACGAGCAGCACAAAAGCGTACGGGGCGACCACGGCTGCTGACTGAAACCGCCGACAGTTGAAGAGGGTCGTAATATGTAATAGGCAGACGTCTATCCAGACCATCACACAGGAATTTCAGACTGCATCAGGATCCACTGCAAGTACTATGACAGTTAAACGGGAGGTGAGAAAAATTGGATTTCAGCTGCTCATAAGCCACTCATCACGCCTGAAAACGCCAAACAACGCCTCGCTTGGTGTAAGGAGCGTAAACATTGGACGGTTGAACGGTGGAAAGACGTTGTGTGGAGTGACGAATCACAGTACATAATGTGGTGATTCGGTGTTCGGTGGCAGGGTGTGGGTATGGCGGTGGTGTTATGGTTTGATCGTGATCTTCATGGAGGGGTCTTGCACCGTCGTTGTTTAGCGTAGCACTATCACAGCACAGGCCTACTACACCCATATTTTAAGCACCTTGTTGCTTCCCACTGTTGAACAACTCGGGGATGGTGACTGCATCTTTTAACACTATCGAGTACCTGTTCATAATGCACGGCCTGTGACGAAGTGGTTACACGTCAAACATCCCTGTAATGGACTGGCCTGCACAGAGTCCTCATCTGAGCCCTATAGAACGCCTTTGCGATGTTTTGGAACGCCGAATTCGTGCCAGGCCTCACCGACCGAAATCGATACCTCTCCTCAGCGCAGCACTCCGTGAAGAGTGGGCTGCCGTTCCCCAAGAAACGTTCCACCACCTGATTGAACGTATACCTACGAGAGTGGAAGATGTCATCAAGGTTGAGGGTGGGCCATCACCATACTGAATTCCAGCATTACCGATGGAGGGCGCCACGAACTTGTAAGTCATTTTCAGCCAGGTGTCCGGTTACTTTTGATCGTATAGTGTATCTACCAGATGATATGTAATTAGTTCAGGCGAATCACTTGCACGTGATGTATACACATGTACTGTGACACCTCACAGCACGCACTTGATTATCATGTTTCTCTGGTAAAGATCTAGATATCTTCTACCAGCAACACACAATACTATAAGTTGCACTGTTCACTGCTGTACTGATCACGCAGTAGCTGCAAGCCGCAGTTAATATATCAGCTACATGGTCTATTTGGCGTACGGTGAAACCTGTTGTAACTGTTCTCTCTGTTCAATAACTAATACCTTAATGACCGTTCGGGTTGTGTTGAAAATGGTCTAAAGCAGATAATTTTCGTAAATGGATTTATACATTCATCTTAACAAATATTAAAATTTAATACTTTTAGCGCAACAACACAAGTTATTATCTACTCAGATTTAGTGTATGGATCAGTAGGCGTTGTTTAACAGTAATTATTTGTATTTGAACTGTTTTCTGGTGTTTCGACCTCTATGAGGTATACATTCTCTTTTTAATGTATGAATTAAATCTCTGAAAACAAATCACAGATGCTGTCACTCGATGACTTATACGAGTCAACGGTATGTTCCAGCCATTTAATATTTTAATATCTCAATTTTCCTAGTTACCAATGTTGTAGAAGCTTTTGTGGCGTTGACAATTGCTTCTTTGGTTTGTAGTTTCTCTCTTGTGGGATTTTGTCATTTCTAACCTTCTACGCTACTATATTTTTGATGAAGCAGGAAAACAAGATCTCTCATTCTTGGGTACAAGACAGTTAATTTATTTTGTTTTCGGTTTATATTGTTGGGTAACAGCTTGCTCAATCTATATGACAGATTCATTTATATTAATTCATACTCCCGAATTTAACATATATATGCAATGTTGCTTTTCATACCGTCTACGGAACTACTAAAATAATGCATTTTTCGTCACCACGTGTGTTTTTCTTAATTGAGAGGAAACATGGTCAATGTATGATAGTTACCGGTTTTGTTTTGTTAGAGATTCTGAAGCTATTTCTCTTCACAATATGAAGTGACATACGTTTAGTTAGAACATTCACTCGCCTGATCCCGCGTATGTGAAGATATATCGCGTGCGTTCACATTTCGGAACACTCGTAGCTCTTAGGGATGGGATTTATGTCTATATACAGTGTTTGAATTTATGGGGTTATTATTTTTCTTTACAGCTACCTGCGTCTGATATACCGGTACTATTCTAGTGGTAAGCCAGGCCTTGAAAATCATTAAAATAGTGGTGTTCCATACGTAGGTATAAAAAATGCTTCCAATGTGTTATTTACAGTCTTAACAACAAGTTCCATTAGACCAGTCCTTACATGAAGGACAGGAAGAAGAAATATTTTTTAATTACACAAGGTTCGTTTATTGTGTTGTGTGTTACAGGTTAAAGTGACAGACAGAAAGACTAATCGTTTAGGTTGCAATGACATTTTTTGACACGCCTTAACAAACGCAGAAAGCAACACAATATGATGTAACCCTTCCACTTCCGCAATCTTCTTCATAGATTTTATACGCTCAGGCTAAAAGTAGATTACAAAAACTAATACATCCAGCACGTCACCTGAAGACAACATTACACTAGCAGTTATGAGATGATCAAAACGAATGCTTACAGTTCATGCTGCTAGAGACTGCTGATGATTGGACGACTTGATCTGCAGCTCTGCACAGACCCAACGATAAGAAATCCCTGATGAGAAACCTAACAGATTGAAGACATAATGTGGTTGAGCACACAGCGGGCGAGGTGGCGCAGTTGTTAGCAAGCTGGGCTAGCATTCGGGAGGACGTTATTTATAACCCACTTCCGGTCATTCTGATTTAGGTTTCCCGTGATCTCCAAAAAATGCGTCAGGCAAATGCGGATAGTGTTCCTTGGAAAAAGCACAGCCGATTTTCTTCCCCGTCCTTCAACAATCCGAGCTTATCATCCGTCTCTAAGGACCTCGTTGTTGACGGGATGTCATACACTAATCACGTCCTCCTTCGTTGAGAACGTATTGCGGCATGAATAAATTTTGGAAGAACGGATGGAAAGAATGGCAGTTCAGGTCAAAATGTATGAAGTTGGTTATTGATTATGTAGGTTGTAGTATTTGTGTTTCAGTGTTGGTGACAAGGGAGAGGAATGGAGATGTTCAAGAATTCATTCTTTATGGTAGATGACTAAATATACAACATTGCTTAATATTTTCTATTCTTTTCCTGTTTGCCACTAGGCAGAAAAGTTGAAAAATAAAAATATATTTGCGGACGATCTGATTCTATGGCCTGATGTATGGCCCACTACTTTGAAAGACAAAGAGATAAACCGGAACAGGATCGAGTACACACAAGCGAATGGATCGTTGTTGGTATTCCAAAATGCATTGGAATCGTTTTCAGCAGTTTTACGTTTATGTTACGAGAATGCCGTTGTCGTTCCACATATTCCGTTCTGGAACGGAACCTAGTGAAATGCACAGGACAGTGCTTACACGATACGTCGACAGTTGGAGAACACAGCATGAAGGGTATCCGTAGGCAGTAGCAAGTGTCTGGCCCTCGATAAGTGCATTTCAATGGATAATAACTACGAAAGGAAGGAAAAACATTGCACAGGCAGATCTATTCGACTAAGAAGCTGCGTTTCGAAAGTCGTAATTTCCTAGCAATATCAATACGTTTTGCGAGTATTCGTATAAGCTAGAGGAAAATTTCCGTTAGTGATTGAGTGCTCAACGGGACAGTGCGCATGTGTAGTCCTATCGTACACTAAAAAAGGAGCTATGATAAGCCTCTGGTAGGTTACATTCAGAAACAGCCACGAGCACTGAGGTGCCAACAATTTGCTACAAGTTGTAGACATATTGGTATTAGGGAAGTAACTGCAGCGTTGTAAACTGGTACTAGTCCACGCTCTTTATCAGGAAACGATTTGCAATTGGCTGCCTCTTTGTTATCCACCAGTCCAGATTCGTCGCACTCACAATAAACATTAACTTTCACCACTTATAAAACATCTTGCATTTTACTGTCTCAAGGTTCTAAGAGTTAAGATATCACCGTGAGATACCCTTTAGTAATGTTAAGTGTTTACGTTTAAACTAATGGCGTGTGCTAGTCACACAATGCGTATCTCCACACCAATTAGACCATTTAAATCAACAAGGTAATGATAATGAATAGCAACTCTCTACAAACAAGTGACGGTGAACTTTTCAAATTGTAGATTGCAGGAAGGTGAAGTGTTGGCAGCGTTCTTCTCGAAAAGCTCTCCTTCTGTGACGAAATGAAAGTCACACAGTTCGAAATAGTGCTTAACAGCTGCACCTTTAGTCATAAAGTTGCTTCGTTTCAGTGCGCTCTAAAGAGAACTAAGTAGCGCTCCACCAATTTTGAGTGTAGAGATACTAAATCAGTGGCATGCCCCACAAATTTTATACTTGTAGAACGTTCTAATATTATGAAAAGGGACAATCGCCACTCTCCATACACCAGAGATCTAGAGTTTGGGTTTAAGTAGTTCTAAGTTCCAGGGGACTGATGACCACAGATGTTACGTCCTATAGTGCTCAGAGCCATTTGAACCATTTATTTTTAGAGTTGCAGACCAGCACATTCTATTCTCTCTATGCAGTAACACGCATACTGAATCACCACTACACCTAAGCCTCTGCGTAAATGTGGAGAAATTTTTGACTCAGAAACTTCATTCGACTGCGAGAGACAAATTATCTGTGACTCGTGACACGTGTATAAAATTTTTGTGGATATAATTTGATACATTACGTGTACACTGGTCTGCCTACATCTCATTAAGAACTGCGGAGAGTAGGATCGCAGTGGAACTGTAAATAGCCGCTTTGTTATAAGCTGCCATCTTGAATACGGATTGGAATTTGATAAAATTGTGACCACATTTCATCTCATACAACAGGATGATGTATATTGGAATATAGCTAAGTAACTCGTTCATGGGAAATTATAACGTCATGAATCGAAAAAGTGCGTTCAATTCTTTGGCTATTTTAACTCCTCCCTTGTTTGTGACTGGGAACATTATTTGGTGCGTCCTAACTCGTAGGGAGCTTTTAATTCTGGGAAATCAATAGAGTCTCCACCACGGTCGTTTATGCTCTATTTTAGAGATTAATTTCTGGGCGTTACCGAGACTGATACACAATTTGCACACTGATTCCCATGCTGCAGAGTGAGTACGTCATAGCACCCAAGACGGCTTCTTTACGACGTACGATTGTGCCCCTGATTATTTTAAGAATTTGTAGAGTCGACGATTGCCATAATTCTGCAGAGCCACAGAGATTTTATTCCTGGTGCTAACATCGACGACAAGAGTCAGACAGTGTATGATTATGAACTGTACCTTTTGATCGTTATGTTTTATAGACTTAAGGATTCAAAATTGAAGCAAAATTTCTACCTGGAAGTGTGGGAGACGGTTGTGCAAAAATATTGGGGAAGCGACTACTCTCACACAAAAGTTTCCATTCAAGTAAATTTATGCATTCAGTCATAATAATTTAAACTGAATACACGGGGAGAAAAGTTAAATCGGCGATCGTTTAGGCCAGGACTCTGCGTACAGTTTTTGTGTGTGTCTGTTTCATGCTACAACGGAACGAGTACTGACGCAACGGCACTGGGTGCATATTACACGCAGGTCTGACACAAGCGAATTTCAGACCATAAACTCGACGGAAGACAACATATAAAGGCAGGACCTCTAACCCACTATCTGTCAGCATCTTTTATGCCACCAACTTTGTTCTTGTAGTGAGTAAAAGTGGCAAGGACACTGTTGCTGTTCTATGTAAATAATAGTTTTCTGTTTTCGCTATCCTTCTGAAGAGCTAGTTTGTGAAGAGCTACGATATTGTAATTGAGGGTGAACCAGTGACTCTAGTTATTGTGTGTGTTAGAGAGGAACGTGGAGTTTACGGAATTGTTGACAGAATCCCATGGTTTTAAATCATACCCAGTTTAAGGTACAAGCGAGGCAATAAAGCGTTACGCAGTCAGGTAACGTAACGGATTTTGTGGATCTCACATCTGCGACGCAGGATGTAGATAGATCCTCGGCACTCGCGATTGATCCCCGAGCCATAATTATGCAAAATCTTAGTTTGCTTTCTGATAATTTGTCTCATATAGGCTAAGGCAAGAACAGTCAACCACGGCACAAGCGCAAAAAGATATGAAAGTTCAAGTCGATCAGACGACACAAGCGCTGTCAGAAATCCCGACACAGATTGGCTTAATTCGGCTGATCGTGCAAAATCAGAAAGCAAGAGGCCATCAGTTGCAAAAATAGCAACAGTCAGTTTTCACTGTGTAACCACGGATATTAAAAAAATTTTATACTGAAAGTTGACGTTAATACCCTGGCATGGGTTCACTATAATGTATGGCTGACCAGGAAATTTAACTAGTTTCTCATTAGCGAGTAGACTCCTTTACTTTGGTCATTCTTGTCGCCAAGTGCACTTTAAGCTGTCAGTCAGATCAGCAACTGTGCTTTTTTCCATTTTAAAATGTTGTAGAACCAATTTTTATCCATTTTCATGAATTTATTTAAATATAATTAAGTTTATACACGAACCTACGTATTATTTCAATAGTGAAACTTCCTAGCAGATTAAAAGTATATAACGAGCCGCGACTCGAAGTCGGGATATTTGTCTCTCACGGTCAGGTGCTCTACCGACTGAGCTGTTGAGCTGATTGTGCCATAGTTTCAGGCTTAATGCGCCTTTGCAATCTTCGGAATTTTGTGGGCAACATTTTTCCGAAAGGCTAATGGTACGATATCAATCTCACACATTCTACACACCAACTTGAATTGTCATTTGTTTGACAGTTCCCCCAATGATTTGACAAATTCCTTTGGAATTTTGTCTATTCCCTTCTGCCTTGTTTGATTTCAAATTTTACATAAATTTCGACTCTAATAGTGGATCCCCTATGACTGCCCTATCGACTCTTCTTCTGTCATGTCACTGGACAAGTCCTCCCCCTCATAGAGGCCATCAGTGCACATTATCGACCTATCCGCTCTCTCTTCTGACATTAGTAGTGGAACTCCCATTGCACTGTTAACGTTAGAAGTCTCGCTTCTAATTTCTCGGAAGGTTGTTTCGACTTACCTGATAGCTGAGTCAGCCCTTCGACGATCGTTTCTTTTTCTGTTTCTTCAGATTTTTTCCTGAAGCACGTTCGCCTTGGTTGGCCTAGACTTCGTATTTGTTCCATTCCTAAGTAATTTGTGTTGATAGATTCCTCTCTTACCCTGAACAATCTTGTTCTTCATTTCTTTCGTCAATCGGTTGAAGTATTTCTTCTGTTACCAAATGTTTATTAGGTGTTGTCTTCCTTGTACTTATATCTGAATATCCAGCATCAGTGGCAGTCCGTTTTAGCCCTGTCCATTCCATTTCCACTGAATTGCGTACTGTGATATTCCTCTTTGCAGTGTCCACGTTCTCAGCAAACTTCCAACGCGTCTCATCATATCTCAGTATTTCGCAATTCCACATTCTTACTCGCCGATTCCTCTGGACGATTATCTTCATCCTCAATCTAGTCTTCACAATTACGAAATTACGATCTGAGTATATACCTGCTCCTGGGTACGCCTTACAGTCGAATATCTCGTTTTGGAGTATCTGTCTGAAGATGATGTAATCCAACTGTAACCTCCCCGTATCTCCGGGACTTTCCATGTATGTCTCCTCCTCTTGTGATTCCTGGAACAACGTTCGGTATTACCGTCTGACATTTATTACAGATATCAGTCTTTCTCTTGTCTCATTCTTACCTTATAGCCGATATTCTCCCGTAGACTCTACTTTCCATTTCTTGGCCTGTAACTGAGCTCCAGTCCTCTGTGGTTGTTAGATTTTCATCTCCCATTGCGACCTGAACAACCAGATCAATATCCTGATGTACCTTCTCTATCTTTTCATCTACCGATTGCGACATCGGAATGCACACCTGAACTATGGTTGTCGACTTCGGTTTGCTGTCGAATCCGATGAGAACATCCAGTCACTGCACTGGTCACTGTAGCTAATTCTCCGCCCTGCATTCCTACTCACAACGAATGCTATTACCGTTGCGCCATTTACTGGTGCGGCTGATATTACCCTATATTCTTTTGACGAGAAATGTTTATCTTCATTCCATTTCACTTCGTCGACCCTTCACTACATCTAGATTGAGCCTTTGCATCTCCCTTTTCTGATTTTCTATGTTCCACTACTTCCTTCGAAGTTCTGCAGTCCTATGCTCCCACTCGCGCAATGTTATACTTTCGTTGGCTATTCAATCCCTTTCTCATGGTCACCTCCCCCTCGAACCTCACATGCTGCAGATCCGAACGAGGGACTAACTCGAAATCTTTTGCCAAAGTAGAGATCATCTTGGCCCGAGCCATTACTACAGATAGTCCACTGGGAGAGCCCCAAGCAACATAATTTAGTTTTGTTGATGACACTGCAGCTTTTCCGTCCTGTCAAAATTACTTCAGCATTCTATGGAATCAGAGACACCTGAGTGACAATAATCACATTTTGCACAATTACAACGAAACCATTCGCGCTTTCCGGCTAAGCTGCGCCGTCACCAGACGTCACACGTCTGCTACAGTTTGAAAGGCCTTGCAAACAGAGCAGCAGCTATGGCAGCGCTACACCTCGGGTCACTGCCAGCGGCAGTGCAAAATGGCTCTGGGCACTATGGGACTTAACATCTGAGGTCATCCGCCCCATAGAACTTAGAACAAGTTAAACCTAACTAAGCTAAGAACATCACACACATCCATGCCCGAGGTAGGATTCGAACCTGAGACTGTAGCAATCGCGCGGTTCCGGACTGAAGCGTCTAGAGGCGCTCTGCCACACCGGCCGGCCCAGCAGCGGTGTCGCTACACCAGTTCGTCTGCAGGCGACGCGCGCGGCCGGCTGTCATGGGGAACGGAACACTAGGGACCACCAGCGAGAAGACCACTGACCACTGCATGTCAGAGTGCTGAGGAGTTCTCAAACAGCAAACACTGAAAGACACGCTTAGGTAGCCGTTGGCTGGCGGACGACTGACAGTGACAATGTGTCGTTTTATTACCACAAGTAAAGCACGTTCAACGCAGCTTCGACAAAGCAGCCCGGTCGTGCCCTTACTTTAGTGTATGAACCAGTGATAGTTGTTGAGCTATGTATGTATCTGCTTTGCATACAGCTCTGTAAAGCTCCAGTGCATGTTCGAAGTATGCTTGATGCACGGTTGGTATCGTCGTTATATAAAGCAGACGGTAGGTGCGTGTGGCGCGAATACAGGGTAGGTTCAACGCCAAAACGACAGAAGTTGACGGTTGAAGCGTCAAGCTGAGAAAGGCGAAGGGTGCCAAAGTGCAAGTTTTGTATACAGTGCGTATCGCAGTTAGAGCTGACACGAGTGAAAGTGTAGGAGAGGAAAGGGAGGGCGCGAAATAATAAGTCGGTTCTGTTGAAAAATGTTCTCGAATCAGCCCTGCCAGTATATGCAATCGGTCACTGAGAGCCTGATTATGTCAATTTGCACTGCTGTCAAATGATCATTTGATTGACCGATCACACCAATTTTGAGTTCTAGGTTTATGTCGACCTGTCGCTTTACACTGGGGTAACAAAAGACTTCGAATACCTCTTAAAGACGTTGAGGTCATAGTAAAGAAAATAAATAGGAAAGAAAAATATTAACTCATCAAAGCAAAAATGCGCACACCGTTAGTGATCAAAGATTATAGCATACTATGGTGAATGACTAATGAGCTGTGGTCTCTATAGAGATCACTGGTTTGTCCTATATTGTAATTCAAAACCAAGATTAAGCTTCGATATTGTACTGAACGGTGAAAAGGAATGTGCAATACAAACAAACCTAAAGATTATAGGTATTGTTGTCCTACTCTATGTTAGACACGTATTTGTCCAATCTAGATGTAAAACTAGAGGCAGGATGTCGTGAAGCCTTCTTCATTTTAATATAATACCCATAAAACGCGGAAAATGATAACTAAAAGGCAGAATGAAAAAAATTTTTTTGAGAATCAGTAGTTATTTATTTTCAAATTAGCTTGCAATATAGATGTGACTTCTATTTCTTTCAGTGGTCAGAGTATCAGTGATATATATCATTCTTGGTAGCTAGAAAGCATGGATCACCACATATTTTGGGACAGATTGCGTAAACTATTACTGGAAATTAATATCCATATTATTATTATTGTTAATGAAGTACGTAAATCAGTTCTGAATGTTGATCGCCCACATATTGTTAGTAGAGCTACCATATCTGGTACTGAGCTCAAGAGAAGAGACAATAGTAACAGCTATTTTACACTCATACTAACAGAAAGTGTCTATTTAGACCTATACTAAGTTATCCTAGCTCGAAAAGCACTCCGTCTTCCGGCCACAAGTTGCCCATCGGGACCATCCGACCGCCGTGTCATCCTCAGCTGAGGATGCGGATAGGAGGGGCATGTGGTCAGCACACCGCTCTCCCGGTCGTTATGATGGTTTCCTTTGTCCAGAGCCGCTACTATTGGATCGAGTAGCTCCTCAGTTGGCATCACGAGACTGAGTGCCCCGCGAAAAATGGCAACAGCGCATGGCGGCCTGGATGGTCACCCATCCAAGTGTCAGCTACGCTCGACTGCGCTTAACTTCGGTGATCTGACTGGAACCGGTGTAGCCAATGCGGCAAGGCCGTTGCCATCCTAGGTCGAAATAGGCCAATATTTGAATAGATAATTAGTAAATTGTGTAGCGCATTGTAAAGGAAGTTGTAAAACACAGTGAAGTCGAAGTTGGGCCAAAATACGTTAGTCGGAAGATATCTAGTTTCATTGTTACTCTCTGTATACCACCACCTAAAAGCAGATTTCGTTTACCATCACATTACGACTACCTGCTTAATAGTCTTTTTTGTCCGTCTGTGGAACGAAATACACCACTGATTCTGTGTAGCAGGAATCGAACGGTTTGTTGGCAGGTTTGTGGAGATATGTGGAGATATGTCACCCAGATGGGTCGATAGAATTTACATCAAGCGAATTTAGTCGTGGAGATATCAACGTGAGTTCACTATGATGCTCCTCAAACCACTGTAGCGCGGTTCTGCCACCGAGACACGGAGAATTACACTGCTGAACGATGACATCGTCGTGCTGGGAGACATCAAGCATGAAGGGATGCAGGTGGCTCGCAACTGTCAGCGTGTCTTCGATTTATTCCCCAGGTCCCATGGAAGCGAAGGAGAATGTCTCCCACTGCTCCCAGCGACCTGCGTCAGTGTCGCGCTTAACGTTCCGAGCCGCCGTTCACTTCGATGAGGGCGTCTGTGGAGACAACCGTCGACCTAGTGTATTAAAAATGTGGTTCAGCCGAAGAGGTGGCACGTTTCCATTGATCAACAATCGAATCACGATTGTCCCCTTGTAAAAAACCCTAACTTATTAAAAATTTATGTGACGAATAAAGGAAAAAAAATGTTGGACTTTAATTTCCCTAAACTTGATGAGAATTATATAAGGAGAGTGGTTATCGTTATTCTTTAAATCTTTGCTTTCAAAGTTCCTTAAGTTTCATACCAAGTTCATATTGCCCTAAAACGTATGAAAAATATAAAAGGAGAAGGGTAACTGTTATTCTTTAAATTTTTGCTTTGCAAGTTCTTTAAGTTTCATAAAAGATCGATTGTACAACACTGTCAAGGGACTGATGTCCATTGCATGTAATAGTGCACGTAGTTAAAGTTGTACGTCTCACAATAATTACTGGTTGCTTAAAGATGCTGATAGCTTCATAAAGGTGTGACAACAACTATTCTCTGCAACAGCACATTAAATAGGAGAAGATGAGATATCTTACTTTCAGGGTACATGTGGTTTCTGCATGTACTTCTGTTGATGACGTCGAAAATATTTATAAGTAGCTGAAAATAGTAAAAGAAAATGAGCTGTTTAACATACGTGGATGAGTGCGACCTGGTGTACCTGAAATAATTTCAATTTCTGACCATATGTGCTTGTATTGCTTGCATATTTTACTTATTTTGATTAGTGAAACCAGTTTTCAACGAATGTGCGGGCGCTACGGCCAGATTTAGTTGACTTTAGGACAAATTGCAGGAATTGCTTTCAACAATTAACGTACATCTTTTACACTAACAGTGACAGTAACTCGGAGGAAAGACGCTTTACACACATTTTAACATTAAATAAAATCACTTATTTTACGTTACGAACAATAATTATATACTGAGGTAACAAACAGAAATCATGATACCACAGACATTTCCATACACGTAATAAAATGTTAGCGTACAAATTTTCTTCTTATTCGTCCAAGGACTCTAACAAACGTAAGTATTTATAGCATCACAGTCTTTACACCATGACCACAGTGCCGGCCAGTGTGGCCGAGCGGTTCTAGGCGCTTCAGTCTGGAACCACCCGACCGCTACGGTCGCAGGTTCGAATCCTGCCTCGGGCATGGATGTGTGTGATGTCCATAGGTTAGTTAGGTTTAAGTAGTTCTAAGTTCTAGGGGACTGATGACCTCAGATGTTAAATCCCATAGTGCTCAGAGCCATTTGAACCATTTTGAACCATGACCACAGTACTTTCATGATTTTGGTGCATCACAGGGAAGGCTGTTATCTTAGTTTACTGGATTTTGTGATTTTGTCGCTTCGTATCTTTTCACACGCAAGAAAATATTTAATTAGCACTTTTTCCATTTCCAGGCAACAATACAACCGAAGTTGACGATGTCGTTGGGTGAACATGTGAACAAATGGGGGTGGTCTGCTGCGAAACGTATTGTAAGGAACGCACAATGAATGATATCCGCAAGGCTCTGCGTAATAGTAATCTGCCCTTTGTCAAAGTAGCTTATCTCAATGGATTTCCCGTATTTGCAGCCCATACCTACGTTACGGTTATTCCCTGTCCGTGTCTACTTCACTCAAATACTTTTGCTATCGCGTCACGTGCTCCCCCCCCCCCCCCCCCCAAAGCTATAGGCGGCATCTAACATCCCGGTGAGCAATGGTCGTATGGTTTCGCTTATTAGTGTAGAGTACTAAGTGAATAAGTATTGCATCATGTTGGATTACACAGTATCCGTATGCACGATCTGTATAATTGACGATTCAGCATTTTACGTGGAAGCAAGGCTAT
Source organism: Schistocerca serialis cubense (assembly GCF_023864345.2). Classification (NCBI taxonomy): domain Eukaryota; kingdom Metazoa; phylum Arthropoda; class Insecta; order Orthoptera; family Acrididae; genus Schistocerca; species Schistocerca serialis. The sequence continues at coordinate 512,004,952 of NC_064642.1, read as the reverse complement.
ACTCGCTATCTGACAAAACAGTTATTTTTACACGTATCAATACTGATCAAGACTAACCTAACAGAGCCTTGATTTTTTCTGAAACAAACTACATAACTAGATAAAGGCGCACTTAAGATCATTGATGCGAGTCATTCAACTGAGCAATAACAGAAATGATATACATTTATTTGGACGATGGACAGATTTTCCATATCCAATACTCCCTCAACCTGCAGGTAATTGAAATATGATTGCGGGGTCGATTTTAGATCTTGGTTGTGGCATCAAAGTAATGGGCGCTGAGGGCAAACAAGTACGTACGATCTAGCACACGATCGTATAACATCGGGGTACAAGTGTGTGTGTTGTGTAACATTGCCTTTTGTGTGTATACTACCAATCACCCGACCACTTACGAAGTGCTAGAAATAGAACTTGAAGTGATGAATAAAAACGAAGAACAGATTAGATAAAGGTGCCGTTGTGGGACGGAAGACACGTGATGCAGTACCGATGACCAGTTGTATATGAATGATAACCACATGAAGTTGTACTACATCTGTCCATCATGGTTTCTTTGATAGTATGCTTGCTCTTGATTTCAGTCAGCCAGTGCTATGGTAAGTCCAAATCATGGTGAATTTTGTGTAACGACGATGTTGCACTTCATAAATGTCGCAGGATAGCTGAATCTCATCACTGTGTTAATACAGTGAAACTTTCAATAATATATTTGAGTCACAACTGACATGAGCTACACTGATGTGACAGAACTCGCAGGATCCCTCCTAATGTCATGTTGGAACGCCTTGCGTTCGGCATAGTGCAGCAATTGGACATAGCGCGGACTAAGAAAATCGTTCGACGTCCCCTGCAGAAATATTAAGTCATGCTGCTTCCATAGCCGTCCATAGTTGGAAAGAACTGCCGGTGCAGGATTTTGTACAAGAACTTGACCTCTGGTTTATGTGCTATAAATGTTCGATGGGATTCATGTCGGGTGAGCTAGGTGGACAAATGATGACCTCGGATTGTCTGGAATGTTCATCAAACCAATCGCGAACAACTGTGGCCTGTGATATGGCGCATCGTCATCCATAAATATCTCATCGTTGTCTGGCAATCTAAAGTCCATGAAAGGCTGCTGATTGTCTGCAAGTAGCCGAACGTCCAGAGTACCCAGTCCATTCCATGTAAACACAGCCCACACCATTATGCACCCATGAGCTTCTTTCACACCACCTTAGCGGCAAATTGGGTCCGTGGCTCCGTGAGGTCTGCGCCACACTCTAACCCCATCATCAGCTCTAGGATCCAGCCGACACCGTCACGAGCCCATGAGAGTCACTGCACACAACGTGGTCCTGCTAGCAAAGCCACTCGCCTCGGTCGTCTTCTGATGCAGTCCATTAAAGCCAAATTTCGCAGCATTTTGCCTTCGTCATCCGTCCCAGATTGATTTCTGTGGTTATTTCAAGCAATGTGACTTGGCTGTTAGCACCGACAGCTCCACAAAACCGCCATGGCTCTCGGTAGGTTTTTTTTTTTTTTTGTATTTTTTTGTTGTTGATCGTTGTGTTTGTTCGTTGCGGACGTCACATGACAGTCGTTAAAGTTCGTTTGTTGATCGTTCCACTCAGTCTTTTTATTACAGAGGCCAACCAGCTCTCTGACCGAACACGCTGAGCTACCGTGCCGGCTATAGTTCAGTGAAGACCGTCGCTCACTGTGTTATACGTGGAGAGAGGGAATGCCTGAAATTGGGTATTCTCGGCGCACTCTTGACTCTGTGGATCTCCGATTATTGAATTCTCTAACGATTTACAAAAGATGTTCCATGTGATAGCTCCAAATGCCATTCCGCGTTCAAAGTGTATTAATTCTCGTCGTGTGGCCATAACCACGTCGGAAACCTTCTCACACGAATAACCAAAATAAAAACGACAGCTCCTCCTACGCACTGTCCTTTAATACCTCGTGTACCAGATACTACCGCCGTCTGTCTATGTGCATATCGCTGTCCCATGACTTCTGCGACCGTAGTGTAACGTTCGTGTATAAAGTTATTGTCCCTTATCCCGTGACTTCGGCGACCGTAGTGTAACGTTCGTGTATAAAGTTATTGTCCCTACAATGCCGGTACAGACAATGAAAAAGTACGTGATCCATGTCTTCATTACGTGCATGCTTTGTATCTATCGCGTTCTTTTCATGGAATTTTCGTAGAACTTACTATTTTTATTTGAAAAACACAAATCTTATGGGAAATGACGGTTGCCATACCTCTTTTCAACGAAATTTGAAAGGAAAGTTTATAAAAAATTGTTCTAGTTTGGCTGCAGTTCTGCCTCCGAGAAACACTCTTCCACTCTTGTCACATTTACCGTCAGATTGTGTCAGAATTTGCTCGCATCATACTTAAACATTTTCATATACTAAATGTAAATATTCTGACACAAGTCTTTTCGGTCTGGAGTCAACAAACACACGGCGTTCTCAGCATCTTCATAAGAGAACTTGTTTCTTTGTGATACGTACTATCCCCTGTCAATCTCAGTGGTCTTCTATCAAGACAGGGTAGCGTACTTGGTGCTCTCTTCGAAATACACTTTAATTTACACAGTAACCAACGATTTAGAGAACACGTCGTCCTTACGATTCAATTTTTATCTACGCTGCAGAGCGCCTTTATAGAAAAAATTTGCCCTATATATGTATGTATGATGTGGCCTGTCACAGATATTTTTTTTAATTACTTAAAAAAGAATTTACAAGAATTACATTACTAACAGTCACATTGCATGAAACAGTTCCCCCTACTAGGTGGCCGAGCGGTTCTAGGCGCTTCAGTCGGAACCGCGCGACTGCTACGCTCGCAGGTTCGAATGCTGCCTCCTGCATGGATGTGTGTGATGTCCTTAGGTTAGTTAGGTTTAAGTAGTTCTAAGTTCCAGGGGACTGATGACCCCACAAGTTAAGTCCCATAGTGCTCAGAGCCATTTGAACCATTTGGTAGAAATTTAACACATTTGCCGATCCTCGTACCTTCGGCATCTGCTTCACAATCTCTGTAGATACATTTTGCTTGGCTTGGGATTAACAGCCACACAATTTCTGAGCCGCTTTTGGTGTTCATGTATGCATAAAATGTTACTGCTTTTGTCCTTTACGTGTCGATGTCATACAGCACGCAAAGCGCTGCGAGTCTTTTACAGTACTTAATTTGCTCATTTCTGAGGCTTCGTCTCAGCGCTCAGTGCAATCCTTCCATTAATGTAGTATAAGTTTTCGTACGTATTTACATATTTCCACAAGTAGTTATTAGTATGTCCGATACAGAATATGTATTGACTCCTTTGAATTACACTAATTCTGTTAAATATAATTTCGAAGCTCTGAGAATTTCATGCCTTTCGTTTATGAATTTACATTTTTATGGGTATATTTTGAATAAGCGTAACTTTTGGAAACTGGTTACTGGCCGTACTCTACGTGGGAAAGGGCCTTTTACTGTATCGCACGTTAACATTTCTTACCTTTTATCTGACTACTATAATGGGGAAAGAATGTTTGCTCTTAGTTCTCTCTGGGTGCTGTCACTCTAATTTTATCTTCACGGTACCTGTACAATGTTGAAGAGTAGTAGTAGACTCCATGCGAGAAGGCCTTTCCCGGAATTTGCTACAAATGAGATATAGGACATCTTTTTCCGTGAAAGAGATTTAATAATTAATGTTACATTGTCTCGTCATTCAAAAACATTTGTGACCCAAGAATGTTGTGTGTAACCACCCCTGCTGCCATTCTGTGTACATACCGTTTCCAGTAAGGGGTGTAAAAATAGTCTTGTAGCAGTCTCTCTGGAACACTAACTATGAGGCGCGATCGGTAATGCCACACATTTCTTTTGTCGGTCACTTTCGGCAGAAAAAAATACAGAATTTGTTGTAGGTAATCCCATATCACCACCTAAGAGTTCTGACAGGTGGTGGCACTATACGTAGCCTGCAAAATGGCAGCTTTAACGGAGGCGCGTTCCAAGCAGAGAGATGTCATTGGGTTTCATTTGGCGGAAAACCAGAGCATCGCAAATATTCATAAGCGCTTCCAGTATGTCTACGGAGACGTGGCAGTGATCAAAAGCACGGTGAGTCGTAGGGCGGGGCGTCTCTCACCATCGCAACAAGGTAGCGCAAATCTGATCTGTCTCATTCGTGTCGGCCGTTGTCAACAACCTGTGGCTCCTTTAATGTTGGAATGTGCGAACACTCTTATTTGAGATGGTAGACGGATCACAATCAAGCACAACGTTGAAAAATTGGACGTATCTATTGGTAGTACTAAAACACTCGTTCACCAGTTGGGGTGCTGAAAGCTGTGTACCCGCTGGGATCTTCATCACCTAACAGAAGACCACAAAGAGCGACGAAGGATGGACAATCTGTGCGGAATTACTTGCACGTTACGAAGCTGATTGTGACACGTTTCTGTCCGAACAACATCACAGGCGATGAAACATTATGTCATTAGTTTGAACCAGCAACGAAACGGCAATTCACGGAGTGCACCAGAACATCTCTCCTCCGAAGAAAAAGTTCAGAGCCGCGCCCTCAACCGGCAAAGTCATGGCCACGGTCTGAAGGGGTTATTCTGGTTGATGTTCTGCTGCATGGTTCAACGATCAACTCTGAAGTGTACTGCGCTACCATCGGTAAACTGAAGAAACGACTTCAACTTGTTCGTCGCCACAGATATGAAAAACCAACTTCTCTGCCTCCATGACAGAGTCAAGCCTCACACAAGTCTGCGCACACGATGGGATCTCACAAAAATCCATTGGGCTTTGCTTCCTAATCCACCCTACAGCTCCGATATTGCACTTTCCGACTTCAACATCTCTGAACCAATGCACTCCGCGGGAAGCAGTACTTAGGTGATGGATAGGTTCCTGATGAAGCAAGACGTTGGCTCCTACGTCGATCAATAGAGTGGCACCGAGCGGGGATACAGAACCTCTCAGTCAGACTGTCACATGAAACGGAGATTACTGCACATTGATACTGACATCTGCGTGACGTGGCTAACTTTGGTAGTCAGTCAATAACACTGTCGTCGATAATCACTCGTGTCCTTTTAGTGTTTTCAGCTATTTACAAATGTTTGCAAAGTCATAGCAGCAACGCATGCAGAAACCACATTTACCCTCAAAATAAGATCGCTCATCATCTCCTGTTTAATCTGCTGTTGCAGAGAATAGTCCTCGTTATGCCCTTATGAAGCTAGTCACATGTTTAAGCTAATACTATTTATTGTGACACGATCGAATTTAATTACCTTACTGTTACGTGAAATGGACATCCTTCTCTTAACACTATTGTATAACAAAATTTATATATGATGATGAAGTCCCATACTCCTTGACATAGCGTAGGGGAACGATGCGGGAGACCCGCAAGGCCGTACTAGGCAAGGTCCTTTCGGGGTGGTTTGCCATTTCCTTCCTCCGACCATAATGGGGATGAATGATGATGATGAAGACGACACAAAAACAACACCCAGTCATCTCGAGGCAGGTGAAAATCCCTGACCCCGCCGGGAACCGAACCACGAGTTTCGGAAAACTTAAATATAACCAAACTTATATAATGTTTATTTTGCAGGACCACAACTTTAAATTTCTCTCCATTAATAGCCAGTTATCAGTCCCTGCATCAGCACAGTTATTTTCAGTACCTCCCTACAAATAACAGTTTACCTGACAAAGCTACTTATTGACCTAAAAAACTGCATAGTTTGGAGCTTATATCACCCCGGTAACTGTGGAAATGATTCGATTATTACTCATAAAGGTGCTATTATTCTTACGAGTTAGCTACTATTTTAGATTCTTACTATTGTTATTAGGCGATATTTGCAGCACAGTTAAAGTCTTACGACGCGGATTGAAAGCCTTTATCAGAAAGCACTGACGTAACACTGCTATGATTAAGAAGCTTGCTTACATCTATGTATATGATGAGTAATTACATATGTACATCAATGACATCTTGGGATGAATCATAGTGTCTGCACTATCTGAATGACCGACAGATTTTTCACGGGGAAAAAGCGTTGTACAACTTATTATGTGCAGGGCTTAGTTTAAGAAAACAGTAGTTTTAAAGCCACGAAAGACGTAAGGACGATTAAGGAGAAAGAATAATTTCGTTACAAGAAAACTGGATACATTATTTCACTTCAAAAAACGTCAGGAGAAGCTCTCTAAAACGATTTTCAATTAAATTACCTGTTACATTATAATTTTGCGTACAGCTGTTAACGTACCAAACACTTTTTATTTTTAAGAACTCAGCACTATTAAAAATATTACTCAAAACATAAGAGGCAAGTGTACGAAATGGTCAAGTTTTTAGTTATAAAGGCATACAGTTAACGGATTTATACAAAAAATAATAGATTAGTAACGTTATTGGATGTACAGATGAGTTACCAATACAAATTAAATATCAACAGTTTGGAAGTGGGGTTCACGTAGTGGCTTGATAAGTTTTACAAAAGCATCTATTTAACTTACTGGGAAATAAATGAACCAGCTTGAATTTCATATAGGCGGAAGAATCAGTGATTACGTTAACAAATTTTGCTTCTTTGAGATTATTGATTAGCTGATCGTACAACACATTTTAGTACGGCTGACTTTTACATTTGTGATTTCTCATATGTGGGTGTCAAGCTGTTGTCCACGACATGTTTTGTCTTCTAATACTGAGTTTGCTAATGCTATTCGAATCCTTATAGATTCTCAAGATATCTTCAGCATTATAAAGCATGAATTTTAAATGAGGAAACATGAATTAACTCACTGCCTAATGACCATACAACAAAAATTAATAAACATCTAACAGTCGTCACATTACGGATGAAGTGATCGCAATTCATTTCACGGTAAAAGCATGATAACTGCAAGCTGGAAAGCGTTTTAATTGTGTCACTGGTGGAAGGCTTCAACAAGAAACACGAGTAGTGATTCAAAAATCGTTTGCATATTTAGCTACTGGCCTTGAAAGCTGTTTCCCACATCTGTAATTATTTCTACCGGTGTGTTCTCATCAGTTGTTAAGTCTCGACGCATTGTGCTGATCAGCTACTTCAAGTCTGTTAGACGTAACCAAGCTTGAACATCGGTTTGACATCTAAATCTAGTTCATTTTTCTTTATTCACCCTCATACTACTATTTCTCATTCTTACTATGAGCAGTGAGATTCTTCTCCACGCTTCATTCCTTCTGTTCTGGTGTCATACGTTTCTGTTAGGCGTAAATACTCAAATCGACAAGAGTGTAACGAGTAAATTATTTTAAATGGTCTCAGTAAAATTCCACAGTAATTACTATATCTGTTAGACTGTTATTATTACAACTATCAATTACTTATCATGTATTGCGAGATTCATAGTGCTCGCGAAGCAAGGTTCGTACTGTCCCTAATACACTGGATGGCGTGGTGCAGGGAGTTGCCGTGAACCTATTGCCTACAAAACTGCCACCATGAGAACACACTACTAACACCCTACTTGCAAAACCGTCAGTAATTAAAGAAGTGGCCGGCACAACTAAGTTATAGTTGTGGTTTCACACAACACAATAAGGAAATTGATACAAGTCAAGGGTTCAGCAGCAATGATTTATTGATGAAAATACAAGAAAATGAAACAAAAGCACAACATAGTTTGAAATAAGAGGTAAACGGAACCTGCAGCATAAGAAATTGTATGGAATCAGTAACGGAAAACGCTGAACTCACCGTTTAGCAGGACTATATGGAGGAAAGGGTGAGGTGGACAGGGCTGAGCAGATAAGTGCAATTATCTTGCTCATGGGGCAACGACGAGTTCCAGCGACTTTGACTATTAAGATGAGAGATTACTCGATTCAGACAATAAAAGAAGAAAAGTCCAAGGAACTATAGCTTAACGTCTAAGCTATTTGGTCCATGTATATCAAAATTACTATTAATATAACTACCACGTCACATAACTTGAAACCTAGTCATTCAGATCATCCTTACTGACTCTAAGATTCACGTTGCACACTGTCTTTATCTCAGACGGCTTGATAATCTTAGCTGTCAAAGACACGATGCTATGATGTCCACACTTCGTTCACCAGTACTGGATGTCGATAGGTTTCTATTCCAACGTGATTCCATCAGCGATAGAAGCTGATATTGAAGGTTGCTTTACCGCACGGTACAGGATGGAAGACTATAGTTGCGAACTGAAACAAGCTACCGCTCACCATGGAAACTGGAATCAGAATCAGAAAACGGAATGGTAACCACAGAATTCAGCATCAGCAAACCGAATGATAACTTGCCGAGTTCTGAATGTGAATGATTGACGCCGTCTATGAAATGTGAAATAGAAACCTGAGCTCGAAGCAGTGTGCCCTTTTCGCCTCACAGCAAGTCTCGAGGCAGACGCGAGACGCAGCTCTAAATCGAAATTCTCTGCCTCCGCACCCCTAAGTGTACTGATTTTTATCCATCAGAGTCTTCTGACTGTTTAAGTGCTGTTGGACTTGGCTAACACTTGGATAGGTGACGATCCGGGTCTCCCAGGTGGCGCTAGAAAGCGGGGTGCCCTCAGCCCTTGTGAGAGCAACTGAGGAGCCACTTGATTCAGAAGTGGCGGCTCCGGTCACGAAAGGTGACAACGGCATGGAGAGTGTTACGCTCACCACAGGCCCATCCATACCCACATTCAGTGACGCCTATCACCATTGGGCCTTCCAAGGCCTTTTGGATGGAGTTCACACCCCTACAGCGATCGGAGTGGAGCTGAAGGATCAGCATTATCACCCTGAGGCCTTTTGATATTATGTGTTTCTGTTTCTCAAGAGAAGGCGCCCTTGGGTGAGACCACAGAACAAAACCACCCTCCTTCTCCCTCTCTCTCTCTCTCTCTCTCTCTCTCTCTCTCTCTATCTCTATCTCTATCTCTCTCTCTCTCTCTCTCTCTCTCTCTCTCTCCTGGCACAAGTCACACAACTTTTGACGAAAGTCAGCCTGTCGTTCACGGAGTTACATGCGCCGATGTTATGCTGAACGGATTGAGAATGGAAAATGATGAAGTCAGCTGAACAGCACAGTACGTGTGAACCCAATTTTTTAGTCCCTGACTATGCATCTGTAAACTAATTGATGTCAAAATAAGAACAAACTCATGTAAACTTGACAGTACTTCAGTGAACTATAAAATGAGATGGGGAGGACCAGATAAGGCCGACGCCACTCAAGGTATCCAGTTCTGAAGTGCGTACCACACACAACACACTTAATATCAACATCTTGTCCTTTACGAATGGGCAGGATTGCTTTTTACTTGCATTTGAACATGACAAATATAGCAAATATATTACATAGTTGAAAGTACTAGAACCAAATATGTATTAAACTCTGACACATGACATAACATGCACAAATAACAAATAGTGATAATTAAATAGCTAAATTCACTGTGGATATGACATTCATTGATTTCTGGTAAATGGATATTTTGTATTGAGCTCGAGACGTAAGATAGTTTAAGCAGCCAATAAGCTCAGGTAATTAGTTTCAGGGGGGTAGGACGTCAAACGGGCCGATTTGGAGCAGGAGAGGCACCACAGGACATTTTATTTTCTACTGTCTATACTTTTAAAAATAAATTCATAAAACTTTGTCAGCATGACCAGAAAGGATTCAGGATTCACACTCATAGCAGTGGAAGTGCAAAAACTTAACAAAATATTTTTTTTTAGATATGAAATTTCATCATTTTTTCACTTACTGTTCGCTGCATTTGTTGCTATAGGTACATTTTTCTTCACAAGTAAGAGAGATTCTTTGATGAATTTTGCACAGCATACAAACCATACTTACAGGTGTATTAAACTCTACAATTTTCCAAATCTATTAAAAACTGTGTTAAAAATTGAGATAATTAACTACAAAATTTGATTTTTTTATAAGCATAAAGTTTAAGACGTAACAGCTCATTCATTTTTTCATAAATTAAATAGATTCTAGAGTTTCAGACACCTGCAAGTATGGTTTGTATGCTGTGCAAAATTCATCGAACAGTCTCTCTTACTTATGAAGAAAAGTGTACCTATAGCAACAAATGCAGCCAACAGAAAGTGAAAAATGGTGAAATTTCACATGTAACAAAATTATTTTGTAATGTTTTTGAACTTCCGCTGCTACGAGTGTGAATTCTGAATCCTTTCTTGTCATGCTGACAACGTTTTACAAATGTACTTGTAAAAGTATAGACAGTGGAAATTAAAATGTCCTCTGGTGCCTCTCCTGCTCCAATTCAGTCTGTTTGACGTCCTACCCCCCTTCAAAATAAAGACGAAAAGAATACTGCATCACATGATAAGACAATGCCTTCCATTGCCTCCAAAGTGTATTTAGGATCACAGAAAGAAAAAAAAATACAGAAGAACTGCTTAGGAAAATTCAGCACAGCTGGAACATATGAACACTAAACAGAAACTTGAATATCAAGAAAGTCAATGTACACTTTTATTGTTTTAGGTGCACCTGGTAGGACACGTACCTCAAGAATTTATGGAAGTTCGGAAGCTTCAGAGGGCGAGTTTCCTTGTGTGGTTAAGTATTACCAATTATTCTGTGATTCATGTCGTAGCCTTATTTCAGTTTACTCTAATTTTTGAAAAATATTGGTGCACATGTATTCTAAAACTCATCCAATTCCTCCTATCGTGAGGTGTGAAAACTATCATACATCAATAACATTTACGAAATGGTTTCACTAATGAAAGAATTTAGCTGTGAAACTTTTCTGCTTTTTGGATCCCTTCTGTAAGATTCTAAAACATAATTATTTATTCGTGTAGCATGAGTGTTTTCTAAAAACCACTCCTTGTGAGTATTTGTATTTCTTACACAGGCTTCTAAGTGCAGCCATGTGTAGTAGATCAGTACCAGTACAAAGACAATCTGTGCTTTTGCCAGTTATCCACCAACGTCACCCCTGCCTATCCCCAACCACTCTCCTCGCCGTTTCTCTCTCACTACCCCCTCCTCACTCCCCACTTCTCTAGCCTAATTGTGTGACTTCATAATGGCAGAAAAATACTATTTGTAGGAGACAGGTGGAGAGCCAGCATGGTTGCCAGATTGATCGAGACCTGGTCCAATTGACCTACGAAAGAGCTTAGGTTGTGCCAAAGTTCAGTGTCAAGATTTATTGGATAGGGCGGTTTATAAGCAGAATTACACTGGCAGCTATGCTGATCCTATGTATTAACACAATAGGGGTGACTTTTCACTGTTTAATGGGCATTTTGGTGACAGTTACGAAGTTTACGTTACATAATACATATTTACACTGCAGTTAACTTTATTTATTACAGTGTGGGGACGTTTCTTTGTGAAAGAAGTGTACGACTTCAAATCCTTTGTTTCGTGACACGCATGTGTAATATGTTTAAACTGTGGTTCACTTTACTAATTGCACATGATGAATGAAGAGTACATTCACAGAAAGCTTCCACACTCAGAAACGTGGGCTGCATTTATATTTTGGGGGTGATGGCCAGGGAGCACAAGGCACTACACATGCACCACAGCCAGAGAGTGTGTACAGCTCGCCTGCCGATTGCCTGGAACCGAATGAACAACTGTAACGTGTATCAAATAGTAAATACTTGATAATTGCCCCGATAATTGCTCGTTAAACAGTTTAAAGAATTTCCACATATTGGGATAATACGTAGAACCAGTGTAATCGTCAGTGTAATTCAGCTTATAAATCACCCTATCCATGCATGTTTGCCTTGGTAGGTCAATCGGATTATGTTCAGTTACAGCGGGCAAAACGGCAGACTCTCTTCACATTCCTGACCAACAGGATAACACCTTTTGATTTTCTCCCCATTTTCTAGTCACACAACTGGCTTGCAGAATTTGGGAGGATTGGAGGGGAGTGGGTTAGGTGGAAAGGGTGATGGAGAAAGGAGAGATTCAGGGGAGAGTGGAGCAGAGGGAGGGGTGACCACAGAGGTCCGCCAAAATTGCAGGCAGTCTTTGTAGTGGTACAGACTTACTACTGGCAGGTGCAGAATAGTCATCCTTTCTCTATATAAGCTTAAGGTGCTTGTTCACTCAGCAGGAAGCCGCCTCCTGTCTAAACGACATTTCCATAGTTAAAGCAGTGCACAGTCTCCAATATGTTATACTATTACTTTAGTGGAACAGGGCAGCTGTGTTGATGGCATAGCGTTTCAGCAATATTTTACACATTTTATTTAATGCCAGAGATGGAAGCTACTGTGGACAATAACCGGTAGTAAGAGAAATCAAGCTTTTGAAATATGGTATTACAGAGGAATATTGATTTAATGGTAAGACTTAGTAACTAATTGAACGCACTGAGTCGACTTTAGCGAAAGATATCTTTAGGGCAGAATTTAACGGAAACAGTGGCTGAAATGGCTCTGAGCACTATGGAACTTAACTGCTGAGGTCATCAGTCCCCTATAACTTAGAACTACTTAAACCTAACTAACCTAAGGGCATCACACACATCCATTCCCGAGGCAGGATTCGAAACTGCGACCGTAGCGGTCACGCGGTTCCAGACTGTAGCGCCTAGAACCGCAAGGCCACTTCGGCCGGCCGGAAACATTGGATAGTGAGAGCAGAATCAAACAAGAGTTAACTTAGTAATGATGAGAAGTGTGTGAGGTAAAAGGAAGTCATGATTACACCAAGAATATTGAGGTGCCTGTAAATTTCAGTAACCAAGTAGCACTGACAGCGTCAACCAAGTGTTTGGGCTCCAGATTTTAACAACAACAACAAAAATGGAAAGCATACAGAAAGACAATGGACTTCAACACTTCTCTACCACTCAGAATTACGCTGCATGTACAAGCACGGGATCAAAGATAATGTAAAGCTGTCCGCTGAATTCAGGATGTTATATCGGGTTTTAAACTTAAGGTGTTCACACATAAACAATATGATCTTTCTTATGGTAGAGTCCTCGAAAGCCTTGAAGTAGTGTATGTTGCGCCACAACACGTCGTCTTATCCTCCCTAATCACTTAGTAGACACATTCTGGGTTTCGTTGAAACACGTTTAAATTAGCAGTTTTCTCCATTCACTACACACACTCTTGATATCTCATTGTCTCGGGCAAATATTACATAAATTTCTCAGTGTTTTACTTGCCATTAGGGTGAATAAAGTGTGACTGCTGCCGAAACACACAGGAAAACTACTGTCTGGTTGTATCAGCGTCTGCTCGTATGCTGGCAATTTCTTCGGTACTACTTAAAGTTACTTTCTGATAGGTGCCTAACAAATAGGATGAATTTTGAATGGCACAAGTAAAATCGGAATTCTTTCATGAACGACGTTGGATAGTTTTCTTATTGCAGGAAACTAACACTTAGTAGTTTCTTTTAAAGTATCTTTACGGCGTTTCAACCCATGTAGATCTACACAAAATATACCAGCCCTGCCTAAATTCTACGTATATGAAAACAAAGGCTTGTCTTGAAGATTTAAGCCTTAGTGGCAGTGTTATATGTACCCAAGGAAATGATTTTCTCATCCATGAATCGCTGTGAACTAAAGAAGTAATAAAAGCTGACTGATGAAAAGAGGTTCCTTTGTCTCAACTAGGTAATATAAAATGCGGTGATCCATATCATTCTCGAAACTCTAGTAATAAGCCCTACTTTATTTTTGTTTCATGTTTACTACTACTATTATGACCATATTCTTTGCGATGGAGCCATCGTCAATGAAAACTGGGTGCTCACTGCTGCTAACTGTGTAAACGGGTAAGGTCTCCATGCCCGAGAAATCATTTCCATACTAAAATAATCATAAATTTATCTTATTTTAACATTAATTCATACATGCGGGAGTGCAAACGTACAGCACAGTAACTCTCGATTTGAATGAGGGAGTATTTCTGCTCTCTGTTAAAATCAGAGATTGTGGTGCAACTCACTTTACAATGGACCACTCGCACTAAGGTGCCAAGTTTGAGTTGACTTCCTTCAGACTACTACAAATAACTATCAACTGTTTCTCAAAAGTGAATGCTCCTCCACCCACTTTTTGACTTCCCATTCCCTAAGTATAAGGGGCAGTCCAATGAAAATGAGACAAATCGGATTAAAATAAGTAAACTTTTTACTATTTCGAAAGTAATCGATACAGCTATTAACGAGTTTATCTCATTGTGATATAAGAGAGTCAATGCCTTCATGGAAAAATGATTGGAATTGCCTATGGAACCATGATTGTACCCAGGCGTGCCTTTTTCGTACGACGCAAATTGATGGCCACGAATATCTGTCTTTAGAGCTCCAAAAATATGTAAATCGCATGGAGAGAGTTTGAGACTGTGGAAGGTGTTCAGCAAAACTTCTACAGCGTAGTCGAAAGATCTTGGCAACAAATCGTCAGAACAATTTGTTGCCAAGTCTATTTAGACTATGCTGCTGAAGATTCGCTGGGAAGCCCTTACACATCCTCCATACAGTTTTGATTTCTTCCAATGTGATTTCCATATCACGGGAATCCTGAAGAAATTCATCTGTGGGCGTCGTTTTGCCTTGGAAGAATAGGTGCATGTATGGCTATACTCATGATTTCGTAGACAACTGCAAAGACTTGTCCATAGAGGCAAAGACGTTTGTATTACAGGTGGATAAATTTATTATCAGTTATGGTGATTACTTTTGAAATAATAAACAGTTTACTTGCTTTTGTGTACGGTTTTGTACATTGTGGTAAGGAGAGGTGGGCTAGAGAGTGATGGGGCAACTGTCGCTGTAGGAAAGCTGGACAGGAAGAAAAATGATTAGCTATCAAGTGAACACAGTAAAAGGAGATTTACGTAACTTGTACTTCTCCAAGCGAACGAAGATTCATTATAAACAATGCAGCAAGGAACAGAGTCCAGCTATTATAATGTCAACTAAGATGACCCTCGCTGTAGTAAGAACGAATGATGCTCTACACAGCGTTCCGAAGTGGCTCCTCGTGCGAGTGGGGTGAGTACATAGAGTACTTGGATGGTCATTGAACGGGGCATTCAAAATGTAACGAGCCGGAGCCTGTAAAATAAAAATGGCTGAAGGGATCGTAATGCCATTGCCTAGTGAAGAAGGTGTGGTCCCCATAAGAGTGACAGAGGGACATGGGTGCACACCCACGATAGAACCAGCACGTGCACGCATCGACCATCCATTGCACTCAGTAGCGTTAAAAAGGAAATGGAGACTTCAGAAGAAGAGAAAACGTTTCTAGAAATTCCCTTACAGCGGTATGCACACACATACACTGTAAGGGAATTTACTTCAAAAGTTTTACATCTACATCTACATACATACTCCGCAATCCACCATACGGTGCGTGGCGGAGGGTACCTCGTACCACAACTAGCATCTTCTCTCCCTGTTCCACTCCCAAACAGAACGAGGGAAAAATGACTGCCTATATGCCTCTGTACGAGCCCTAATGTTTCTTATCTTATCTTTGTGGTCTTTCCGCGAAATGTAAGTTGGCGGCAGTAAAATTGTTCTGCAGTCAGCCTCAAACGTTGGTTCTCTAAATTTCCTCAGTAGCGATTCACGAAAAGAACGCCTCCTTTCCTCTAGAGACTCCCACCCAAGTTCCTGAAGCATTTCCTTAACACTCGCGTGATGATCAAACCTACCAGTAACAAATCTAGCAGCCAGCCTCTGAATTGCTTCTATGTCCTCCCTCAATCCGACCTGATAGGGATCCCAAACGCTCGAGCAGTACGCACGAATTGGTCGTATTAGTGTTTTATAAGCGCTCTCCTTTACAGATAGACCACATCTTCCCAAAATTCTACCAATGAACCGAAGACGACTATCCGCTTTCCCTACAACTGCCATTACATGCTTGTCCCACTTCATATCTCTCTGCAATATTACGCCCAAATATTTAATCGACGTAACTGTGTCAAGCGCTACACTACTAATGGAATATTCAAACATTACGGGATTCTTTTTTCTATTCATCTGCATTAATTTACATTGATCTATATTTAAGCTGACATTCTTTACACCAATCACAAATCCTGTCCAAGTCATCTTGTATCCTCCTACAGTCACTCAACGACGACACCTTCCCGTACATCACAGCATCATCAGCAAACAGCCGCACATTGCTATCCACCCTATCCAAAAGATCATTTATGTAGATAGAAAACAACAGCGGACCTACCACAGTTCCCTGGGGCACTCCAGATGATACCCTCACCTTCGATGAACACTCACCATCGAGGACAACGTACTGGGTTCTATTACGTAAGAAGTCTTCGAGCCATTCACATATGTGGGAACCATTCCCATATGCTCGTACCTTAGTTAGGAGTCTCCAGTGGGCTACCGAGTCAAACGATTTCCGGAAGTCAAGGAATATGGCATCCGTCTGATACGCTTCACCCATGGTTCGCAAGATATCATGTGAAAAAAGGGCGAGTTGCGGTTCGCAGGAGTGATGTTTTCTAAAGCCGTGCTGATGCATGGACAGCAACTTCTCTGTCTCAAGGAAATTCATTATATTGGAACTGAGAATATGTTCGAGAATCCTGCAACAAACTGATGTTAAGGATATTGGTCTGTAATTTAGAGAATCCGTCCTTCTACCCTTCTTATATACAGGCGTCAACTGCGCTTTTTTCCAGTCGCTCGGGACTTTACGTTGGGCAAGAGATTCGCGATAAATGCAAGCTAAGTGAGGAACCAATTAACTAGAGTACTCTCTTTAAAACCGAGTTGGAATCCCATCAGGACCTGGCGATTTATTTATTTTCAACCCATTCAGCTGCTTCACAACCCCAGGGATGTCTGTCTATCACTATGTCTTCCATACGGGAATCTGTACGAGACTCAAACGGCGGTATGTTTGTGCGATCCTGCTGCGTGAAAGATTTCTCAAATGCTAAATGTAAAATTTCAGCTTTCGTTTTGCTGTCTTCCGTTGCCAGGCCTGACTGATCAGTGAGTGACTGGATGGAAGCCTTCGACCCGCTTACCGATTTTACTTAAGACCAGAATTTCCTTGGATTTTCAGCAAGATCTTTTGCTAAGGTATGACGGTGGTAGTGGTTGTATGCTTCGCGCATCCTTCTTTTTACAGCAGCATGAATCTCTACTAACTTTCGCCTGTCCTCATTCTGCCGATCTTTCTTGTACCGCGAGTGCAACTGTCTTTGTTTCCCGAGCATTCTCCGAATTGCGCTGTTAAACCACGGTGGCTATTTTACGTCCGTAACCCACTTTTTCGGCACACACTTCTCCGAAGCGTGATTTACAATGTGTTTGAAATTTGCCCATAATTCTTCCACGTCCATCGTACCGGAAGGAATTGAAGTCGATTCATTTACTAAGTAGGATGCTAACAACTGCTTATCTGCTCTTTCTAGTAAGAATACTCTCCTAGCCTTCTTGACCGACTTTTTAACTTTCGTAACCATAGTCGTAATGACAACATCATGATCACTAATCTCTGTCTCAACACTGACACCGTCGATGAGGTCTGGTCTGTTCGTGGCTACCAGATCTAAAAAATTTCCAGTACGCGTTGGCTGTCGATTTAGCTGCTCAAGACAGTTTTCGGATAATGTGTTCAAAAGTAATTCACACAACGGCTTGTCTGTACCACCTGTAATTAAATGGTTCAAATGGCTCTGAGCACTATGGGACTTAACATCTGTGGTCGTCAGTCCCCTAGAACTTAAAACTACTTAAACCTAACTAACCTAAGGACATCACACCTGAAATCAATCCATAGACATCCCAGTGTATACTAGGTAGGCTGAAGTCGCCTCCGACTAATATAGCATGATCCGGGTACTTCTGTGATACAGAGTGTAGACTCGCTTTGAATGATTCTAGAACTGTCACGGTGGAACCTGGTGGCCGGTAATAGCACCCAACAATTAACTTTATTTCTCCTAGCCCTGTTATACGTGTCGAGATAACTTCACAATCACACTCTACTTCGACCTCAGTAGACACAATATTTTTGTCAACTGCAATGAAGACACCACCTGCTACGGTGTCTAATCTGTCTTTCCGATACACGTTCCAACCCTCACTTAATATTTCAGAACTTCCTGTCTCAGGGTTCAGCCAGGTCTCAGTCCCGAGAATAATTTGCGCGTCACACGCTTCCTGGAGGGCAGTTAATTCAGGAACTTTATTCCGAACACTGTGAAAATTTACTGCTAATATCTTGATAGCTGAAGTGTCTTTACACTGAGAGCGTCGTGATTTTCCTGCCTGCACGTCGACTGGTGAGTGTTCATCAGGACACCTTGCACTACTGCCTAGCCTAAAAAAACCCATGTGCACGCCACAAGTGCTCTGCTACCCGAGTAGCCGCATCCTTTGTGTAGTGCACCCCTGACCTATCTAGGGGCGTCCTGCAATTTCCCACCCAATAGCGCAAGTCTAGAAATCTGCACCCAAGACCGTCACAGAGTCGACGAAGCCTCTGGTTGAGACCCTCCACTCGGCTCCAAACCAAAGGACCCCGATCCACTCTGGGAACGATGCTACAAACAGAGAGCTCTGCTTGCACTCTGTGTGCGAGGCCAGTGGTCTTCACCAAATCCACCAGCCGCCTGTACGAACTGAGGATCGCCTCAGAACCCAAGCGACAGGCATCATTGGTGCCGACGTGGACAACTACTTGCAGACGACTGCACCCCGTAAGCTCCATAGCCGCAGGCAAGGGCGCCTCTACAACTTGGATGAGGCCCCCAGCAGACAAACCGAATGCACATTGGAATTCTTTGCAGCCCTGTACGCTATTTCCCTAAGGGGTCTCCATCACCCGCCTAACGTTGGAGCTCCCAATAACCAGCAAGCCTTTGCACCCGTGTGCCTGCTCGGGCCCTGCTGAAGGAGTGGCCACCTGCCCACTGACAGGATAAACGGACGAGACCAGTCTCCACATTGACCCTCCGCCTCGGGCGAAGCGAACGCGTTGTAGTCCGCCACTCACCCTGAGGTGAGGGCGGCCCCAACGCGCCGGGTACACTAGAAGGTGCCTCGGCGGCTGAGTCAGCGGACACAGCAAGCGACACCTGGGGTGTCTCAATCGACGCGCTAGACCCTCCGCCGTCGCTGCACCTCGAGGCAGCAGCCTGAAGGCGGCTGACCGTGGCCAACAGCACGCTCAGCTGCTCGCGAACCGCGGCCAGTTCCTCCTGCGCCTGCACACACCAAGCACACACCTTATCCATCCTACTGCTAATATCTGGACGTATAGAGCTGCGACAAATAAAACACCAATATGCGACTGCACAGTTGCTTCACCAGCGCTAGATTGAGCTGCGATATATGAACAACTACTTACGAACCAAGCAATCAAGTGACCACGACTACGTCACCGTACAGATATTACAATGCGTTCCTACCACTGTCTTAGTACAAATGACAACCGCCTACGCGATGTTAAACTCTACTGTTATTAAAATCTGATACTACCCATTTCTAATTCGAAAATACGCAAAGATCCGAAAAATTTCACTCCGCAAGCACACAAAGACACAAAGTAATTTGAATTACACCTGCGGGACTAATACGAAAAATTGAATATACGACTAGTTTCTGCTACTGCTGCTCGCACACGTCACTCCGCAAGCACTGTCTCTACGAAATAAACAGAATGCCGACTGTCCAAAACAAACAACTGACTAACGACTCCGCGAATTTATTCTTTACAGCTATCAATAAGCAATAAAACTCCTCTCAAATACGAGAATACGCAAGGAGTTTATGTAATTAAATATGCAAGCGCACAAACACTCGGAAATAAATTAAGAATCAAACTACAAAACAAATATGAAAGCTAAATATGCGACTCGCTACTGCACTGCTGCTGCACTGATACTTCACCAGCGGCTGCTCAGGGAGGAGGAGGATATTAGTGTTTAACGTCCCGTCGACAACGAGGTCATTAGAGACGGAGCACAAGCTCGGATTAGGGAAAGATGGGGAAGGAAGTCGGCCGTGCCCTTTCAAAGGAACCATCTCGGCATTTGCCTGGAGTGATCTAGGGAAATCACGGAAAACTTAAATCATGATGGCCGGACGCGGGATTGAACTGTCGTCCTCCCGAATGCGAGTCCAGTGTGTAACCACTGCGCCACGGCTGCTCAAGGCTCACTAGGTATATTCATCGAAAAATCGCACGAGTGTACATAGAGTACTGGATGGACATTGCAGAGTGCAAAGCGTGCTACATACGATTAAAGGAAGGACGGAGGTCGTTGACTGAAGACGCACGGTCTGAAACGCCACACGACATTATCGACACAATTTTCTAGCAGATGGATGTCATCATTATTGAAGACAGGGGAGTCACGGTGGCATTTATTGCCCCAAGGGAAAAGTGAGCGTTGGTATTCCAACGGACAAGCAGACCTGTGCCAACAGTGGCGCTATTCTTCAATGAATTTTTGTGCCCCCACTCCTTCCGCTGTAAGGAACGGCAATATCCAGGTTTACCCTTATTTTAAAGCCTCCATTACTCTGTTTTCGGCATTTCAGTTCTGCTTGCAGTGGACATTCGACATGTGCACGTGCTGGCTCAGTCAACAGGCAGGTATGTTCCCATGCCCTCCAGCTGCGAGTTTGGGGCCTCAGCTCTGGTATAGATCCGCACATTCTTCCTTAGGTTATAACGTTACGATCCCTTCAGTGTTTTTCATTTTACAACCACCGGCTAGTTTCTTTTTGAATGCAGCTTATACTAATGCTCCATAAGTATCACCTTTTGTGCCTTTGGGACAGCCGTGATACCAAGAACCATTATACAGTCAAGGAATGGCCTATAAGGAAGTCATATGTTCCTGGAAACGTATATGTGAACAATACCTCATTGGTTGAGCCCTATAAATTCATTTTTCCTCCCCTTCATATCAAGCTGGGCCTTATCGAGAACTTCAATCACTTTAAAAAAATGGTTCAAATGGCTCTAAGCCCAATGGGACTTAACATCTGAGGTTATCAGTCCCCTAGACTTAGAACTAATTAAATCTAACTATCCTAAGGACATCACACACACCCATTCCCGAAGCAGGATTCGAACCTGCGAGCGTAGCAGCAGCGCAGTTCCGGACTGAAGCGCCTAGAACCGCTCGGCCACAGCGGCCGGCAATCACTTAAAAGAAGTTTCCCAAATTAAGTAACACAAAGCTGAAAGGGGATATATTTGTTGGACCACAAATAAGAAAATTATTGAAAGATCCAACCTTTGATACCAATCTCACCGATATCCAATTAGCTGCTTGGTCTTCTTTTAAAGCAACTGTGAAGGGCTTTCTGGGTAACAGAAAAGATAAAAACTATGTTACCATTGTGACTGATCTGTTGGACAACTATAACATCACGGGGTGTAGAATGTCGCTTAAAATTCACTTTTTACATTCTCACCTTGATTTTTTTCCCGAAAAATTTTGGAGCCGTAGGCGATGAGCATGGTGAACGCTTTCACCAATACATTCTTACCATGGAAACCGTTACTAAAGCTATTGGAACCCTTCGATGATGGGTGACTACTGCTGGGGTCTTGTTAGGGAGAGTGATGAAACGGCAAAAAAAAAAAGAAGAGCTCCGTCGTCGCAGTTTTCAAAAACCAAAGACGATTAAAGGTGAAAATCTCTTCTGAACTAATTTGGACCTTTTATTGGCGTCATGCCGATATATACAGGGCTATTACAAATGATTGAAGCGATTTCATAAATTCACTGTACCTCCATTCATTGACATATGTTCACGACACACTACAGATACGTAGAAAAACTCAGAAAGTTTTGTTCGGCTGAAGCCGCACTTCAGGTTTCTGCCGCCAGAGCGCTCGAGAGCGCAGTCAGACAAAATGGCGACAGGAGCCGAGAAAGCGTATGTCGTGCTTGAAATGTACTCACATCAGTCAGTCATAACAGTGCAACGACACTTCAGGACGAAGTTCAACAAAGATCCACCAACTGCTAACTCCACTCGGTGATTGTATGCGCAGTTTAAAGCTTCTGGATGCCTCTGTAAGGGGAAATCAACGGGTCGGCTTGCAGTGAGCGAAGAAACGGTTGAACGCGTGCGGGCAAGTTTCACGCATAGTGATGTGAAAGATTCAGTGTTTAAACCACCTCTACCAAGAAACGTGCCAGAACTGCGAGCTCGCATCAACAATGCTTTCGAACTCATTGATGGGGACATGCTGAGCCTTGTGTGGAGGAACTTGATTACCGGCATGATGTCTGCCGAATCACTAAAGGTGCACATATCGAACATTTGTGAATGCCTAAATAAACTTTTTGAGTTTTTGTATGTGTGTGCAAAGCATTTTGAAATTATCTCAAATAATAAAGTTATTGTAGAGCTGTGAAATCGCTTCAATCATTTGTAATAACCCTGTACATACAAAATACTATTGATTTCAAACGTTCTGAATGTGTATTTTTGTTTTATTTAATTGTGTCAAGTTTTGCTATTATAATTTCTTATTCTGGTGTGTTTCTAGGAAATGTGACGTCATAGAGAAAAACTGATTTTACCAGTGTATTCAACACCCCAAAACTAGGTAAATCCATCCACTTACAAACCAGATGCAGAAAAAAGTTTAAATTTGTTAACTAGTGTAATCAAACATTCAGAACTTGAGAGGGCCCCCATAGAAAACGGATGATCATAGGATAACGAAACTTTGTGGAAACATTTTCAAAGGCGTGCAGAAGAGAAATAGCAATAAAACCGTTGAAAGAAACACATATCAATTTATTCCTCGCACTGCCTCGACGTATGTGAGGGACCTAGCTTGGAATCGTTGCTGGTCAAGGTTCTCTCCTATCGGCAATTAAGCAATTCGTCGTTGTAAGCCCTCTGAACGCACGTGACCTTCTTTGTCACACAAGAGCATGTGCGAGGTTGGGCCCCCAGCCACAAATAGGTACAAAAGGGACGACGTGTTTGTGAAGATCGATTCTGACCATTGACAACGGATACGTCTCGAAGCTCAACCACTTTTCCTCCGTATGGCTGAGAACCATCCTGTATTGCTGTAGTGTCTACGTTACTTGCCGTGCAGTCACCTCAAATGGTACTTCAGAGACACGCACTGATCTTATTCCAACGACCGATGGCTCAATAAGGACAGTCCCTACATTCCCAACGGAGTGAAGGAACTTATAACACTAACCTGATGAGCGAATTAGTCTGTCGCAGCAATCGCCATTGATAAGTTTTACATATATGACACTTGCTACAATCCAAAGATGAATTCCAATCAATTCGCGAAGATCGAGTGTCACCACTTCTCTCAAGAAACGTTCAACTGCAAACGCTTTTGGTCGGGCAGATCTGTTCTTAAACGTCAACTTCACTGTCGGTTTCCGTAGAGAGTTAGCCATGTGAACGTCGTCTGTGTACTCTGAACGCTTCGCTGCTATCACAGCACTTCCTCTAAGCTGCTTGCCGTCGCTAGGACGTAAATAACTCGTCCTATCCGCACAGCATCTCAACTGCGACAACTGAGTTACCCTAGCACGACACAGGACCCGTTCTAACAGCTTGACAGCCACCAGTCCCTCGTCTCCTACCTTCCGGACTTCACAGAAGCTGTCCTGCGAACCTTGCAAAACTAGTACTCCACGAAGAAAAGATATTGCGGAGACATGAATTAGCCACAGCCTAGGGAATGTTTCCAGAATGAAGTTTTCTCTCTGCAGCGGAGTGTTCGCTGATATGAAACTTCCTCGCAGGTTAAAACTGTATGCCGGACCGAGACCCAAACTCTGGACATTTGCTTTTCGAGGGGAAAGGGCTCTACGAACTGAGTGTGGAAGCGTCTCTGGCTGTTTCTCTCTGTCTGCATCAACGTTTAATTAGCTACGGGAATTTCCCTTATGACAGAGTAGAACATGAAGATACATGAAATATTGTACGTAATGAAGCCGCTGTGTATTTGATAATAAACAAATTTCATAAGAATGTTTGTTTTTGCCGTCTCTTGAGGCATTACTAACCTCTTAACTTACATGATCTGAAGAAAATATCAACATCAACTTGACTTTAAAATCTGTTTAAATTTTCGTGTTGCATTTTGGAAAAAGCGGAGAAGAACTATCGTAAGATCCTGAAGCCAGTGGGCTCCACCATTAAGGACGACAAACACCGCCCAATTTGCTGTGATGCAGAATACATTGCACGCTCTGTTAGGAGCGTAGAGATACAGCCCACTTTTTTTTATTTCAGGTACACCGTGGAGGCCATCTACGTCCACGCCGGTACCACCCAGTTAAGCGCCGACTCCGGCGTGGTGGTAGCAGTAACCGACATAGTCGTTCACGAGGGCTTCGATGAGATGGCCTACACGAACGACGTCGCCTTGCTCAAGGTAAACTCTCCCCTTGTCCTAATCCTCTTTTTTCTCTTGTGCTACAGCAGACCCTTTGCAACTACACAGGTTTCTTTTTATTGTTTCTAAACTGGCTGGAAAAAAATCACGCCACCAAGAAGGAGACGTACGACGTAAACGAAATTAGTAGGCCTGTTTCTACATCTGGAAGATGATATCTACTCAGATACCGCGCCAGTTACGTATCAGTGGCGCCAGTAACGAAAACCACCGACCAATATGCTGTGATGTAGAAAACATTACTCGCTGTTTTGCTTTAAGTACAAGCTGTAACGGTCGTGACTGTTAGTTACATTTGAAATTGGACGTGGTGAGTTAATGTTAGTCAAGAATGCCTTTAAGGCGACAAACACCATTGTCAACATCTCACTGAGTTTGAACGATATCACTATACAACATTTTTTTTGTCTGGTACAGAGGTAAAACATGGTGGACCTAACTAATTTGGACTTGCTGAATCTGAAAATGCAGTTATATTTTCGCTATCACCCTTCAATTATTTGTTACGGACGATTTTAAATGCGAATATCGAAAAACAGAGACTATTGTGGTATACACTAAATTTAGACAGTATATAACATACTTAATGGCACAAAACTACCCTATTCTAGTATCCTGGGCCAAATCTACAGTTTTACAAGAAAAATTGCAACATTCATTGCTCGATGATGATGTTCATGGTGGAGGGTTGAGCCTTTTTGATGATAACTTCCTTCTGTGGGATATATAGCCTTCACGCTTCAAAAACCAAGAGTAGTCACTTAACATTGAAGGGTTCCATCTACCTTTATAGCAGCTTTCCTTTCGCAAAAAGTCCTGGTGGAACCTTTCTCCGTGCTCGTCACTAACCGCCCCCAAATTGGTAGGGAAGAAATCTAAATGAGAATGAAGGAAGTGCATTTTTAGTGACATTCTGCATCCAAGATTTTTATAGTTCTCTAAAAGAGTTCCCACTAATATGTCGGTGTTTTATGCTGTTGTACTCCCAAGGAAACCTTGAACGACATCCTTGAAAGAACGCCAGGTTGCAAGTTCTAACTGACTTAATTTTTCCTCTACGTTCTTACCATGCATCAACTTCCTAATTTGTGGCCCAATAAAAATCCCCACTTTCAGTTTGGCGTCACAAAATTCAGGGAACACTTCACATCGATACATGAAACCATTAGCATTTTTGTCCATTCCCCTGACAAAATTCTTCACAAGACCGAGCGTAATATGCAGTGGGGGAAGGAAAACAGTTTGAGATTCCACCAAAGGTATATATTTCACATTTTCCCTCCCTGCACCAATTTCTCTCGTGGTGGCCACTGGTTAACCGTATAATGTTTTTCTGTTGCACGGCCGTCCCAAACACAAAGGAAACGGCAATACTTTGTGAAATCACTTTGGAGACCAGTTAGCAAACAAATCACCTTAAGATCACCACATATTATCCAGTTTTCTTCCTTATACTTAATAGCTTCAAGTATCTCTGACAAATTAACGTAGTTCCCTTTCATAGTCATAGAGTACCCTACAGGTGCAGATGGAAACGTATTGCTATTATGCAATAGTGCAGCCTTCAGACTTGTGTTGGAAGCGTCAATAAACTAACGCCACTCAGCAGCATCGTATGATATATTTAACTGTTTCATTAATCATACTACATCACTACAAGCACAAACGTTGCCCACAACATGGTAATATGTCATCAGATCTTTATTACGTTGCCCAAAGTGAGTAATTCTTGTTTCTTCATGAAGTAAGTTCCATTCTTTAAGGCGTGAAGATAAAATTTCTGCATGCTCCTTGGATAAGTATAAACCACGAACTAGGTCATTCAAGTCTGCTAGTGTAATTAAATGTGGTCTCTGTCCTGGAAAGTGCTCCTATTCACTTGACTGACATTGTGCTTCCTCAGCGTTTGTAGATTCATGATCAGAATTTGGAACTTCCCACATTAGTGGAGGAGTTGGAACTGGCATGTCTTCACAGTGGGGAACAGGTATAATTCCTGAGGGCAGGTTAGGGCACATAATGATATTCTTATTCTTTTATGAAAAGCCAGTTACGTTTGTCGAACAGAAGTAGCAATCATCAAAATGATTTCGAGGCACTCTCCAGATCACTGGTATGCAAAATGGTGAGTGTTTTTTTCCTTTCAGCCATTTTGTTAGTTCAGAATTGCACGTAGTGCAAGTTATGTTTGGTGCCCAATCTTTATCCAGGTCTCCCAGTTGGCATTTGTAGTATAAATGATACGACGTCTTCAGTAAGTTAGAAATTGGTGGACTTTGTTTCCTTGTCGTGAATTCACCACACATATAACAAAGTAAATTGGGATGGTTTGTACATCCACGTATTGATTTCTTCATGTTGCATTTTGAATGTCTAGAAAACACTTTTCTGTCGAATGAACTTCGCCAGATCAATTCCTGAAAAAGAAAAGAAATATTCAAAGACATGAGATAGTATAGAAGGAAGAGTATGCAAATTTACGTGACTGGAGGGTTTAAATACACCATGTAAAATACACTCATGTTACAAAATGTTTCAAATGGCTCTGAGCACTATGGGACTTAACTTCTAAGGTCATCAGTCCCTTAGAACTTGGAACTACTTAAACCTAACTAACCTAAGGACATCAGACACATCCAAGCCCGAGGCAGGATTCGAACCTGCGACCGTAGCGGTCGCGAGGTTCCATACTGTAGCGCCTAGAACCTCTCGGCCACCTCGGACGGCCTCATGTTACAGATTACATTCAAAAAGTAGTTCAGATTAAAGTTAAAAACAAAACAGTCACTGCACCAACTTTTATCACACTCCTTTCAAACACAAAGCACTAAAAATTATGCAGTAAATTCAACTAAGTTTTATAACTTGCAGGTCATAACTTTCAATCCTGACGTGATGGACACTTTCTGATTTCACATTTCATGTCACATTACAATAAAGAATTAAGTTTTATATGTACTTTGTACCAAAATCCACTGTTGACTGCCGCGCGGGATTAGCCGAGCGGTCTAGGGCGCTTCAGTCATGGACTGTGAGGCTGGTGCCGGCGGAGGTTCGAGTCCTCCCTCGGGCATGGGTGTGTGTTTTTCCTTAGGATAATTTAGGTTAAGTAGTGTGTAAGCTTAGGGACTGATGACCATAGCAGTTGAGCCCCATAGGATTTCACACACTTAGTCCTACTTAGTCCATTGTTGACTAGTGTATCCTGTAATGGGGCTACGAGAAGCTGTATGTTTTTCCGCGATATTGCAGAAATACTTGGCAGGAATGCAGCCACTGTACATGGTTGCTGGCAGAGATGGTCTCGAGAATGTAAGGTACCAAGAAGTCCGCGCTCTCCTATCGAGAAGGAAGACCATCGTGTTCAGCGTAAGGCTCTATCGCGGATGACTGTACTTACAGCAGCAACTTGAGCAGCAATTGGCACCACAGTGACAAAACGAACTGTTACAAATCGATTACTTTAAGGACAACTCTAAGCTAGACGCCATGTAGCGTGCATTCCACTGACCCAAAATCACGCCATTTCCGACTTCAGTGCTGTCAATTGAGAGACTATTGGAGGTTTGTTGTGTTTTCTGGTGAAAGCTGGCTCTGGCTCGGTGCCATTGATGGCCGTGTGTCGGTTATGAGTAGGCCAGTTGAGGACCTGCACAAAGCGTGTCTGTATGCTAGTCACACTGGACTTGCACCTGGAGGGAAGGCCGGCTACGATTTCGAATGACAGCATGAGCACTCTCGTTGCTATCCCACGCACTACAAAATTGTATGTTAATCTTGTGATTCGAGCTGTTGTGCTACTATTTGTGAAGAGCATTCCCGGGCTTGTTGTCAAAGAGGATAACGCTCAGCCACATGCTGCCGTTGTAAGCCAACAGGCTCTACATGTTTCCTTGGCTTACTGAATCACCACATCTGTCTCCCATCGAACACGTGTGGCACATCGGCGGACGATAGCTACAGCCTCATCCACGAATATCATTGATCGTGGATGTATTGATCTACAAAGTGCAACAGGCATGGAACTCCATTCCACAAACTGACGCCCGGCACCTGCAGTACACAATGCATGCACGTTTGCATTCAACATTCTGTAGATTTCACTGGCTAATAACGCACAAGCATTACACATTTGCGATGGCTTTTCTCTCGCTTACATTTACCTGTGACCTAACAATGTTAACCACTTAGATATATTACGTAGACAGATAAAAAAAGCACTCCTTCTTCAGGCCACGAGTCGCCTACCTGGACCATCCGACCGCCGTGTCATCCTCAGAGGAGGATGCGGGTAGGAGGGGTGTGGGGTCAACACACCGCTCTCCCAGTCATTATGATGGTATTCTTGACCGAAGTCGCTACTATTCGGTCGAGTAGCTCCTCAATTGGCATCACGAGGTTGAGTGCACCGCGAAAAATGGCAACAGCGCATTCCGGCTGGATGGTCACCAATCCGGCCGCGCCCAACAGCGCATATCTTCGGTGATCTCACGGGAAGCGGTGTATTCACTGCGGCAAGGCCGTTGCCGCATGTAGCCAGATGTATTCCCAAAATTTCATTACTATACATTAATTGTATTTTGGTGCTGCGGTTCTTTCTGTGTGTGTGTGCGTTAGTGTTACTGTCGTTGTTGTTTGGCACACAACTAAATGATGTGTTGAAGGATTCGTGGCGTCCTGTCCAACATTAATTTCGTCGCAATTTAGAATTCTTAAGACTTAATAGACATTGTCTAGGCACGGTGGTCTAGAGACTGGCGTCTTACATAGCTAATCCAGCCGTCGTTCGTGTATTTAGGAATCTCCAAACAACAAAACTAAGGGTCCCAGCAAATATATATCAGGAGGATACACTGATTCGTCGCCGGCCGGTGTGGCCGAGCGGCTCTAGGCACTTCAGTCTGTAACCGAGCGACCGCTATGGTCGCAGGTTCGAATCCTGCCTTGGGCATGGGTGTGTGCGGTGTCCTTAGGTTATTTAGGTTTAAGTAGTTCTAAGTTCTAGGGGACTGATGACCTCAGATGTTAAGTCCCATAGTGCTCAGAGACAATTGAGCCAACACTGATTCGTCCATTATTATCTGCTTAGGGCCGCGCGGGATTAGCAGAGCGGTCTAGGGCGCTTCAGTCATGGACTGTGCGGCTGGTCCCGGCGGAGGTTCGAGTCCTCCCTCGGGCATGGGTGTGTGTGTTTGTCCTTAGGATTATTTAGGTTAAGTAGTGTGAAAGCTTAGGAACTGATGACCTTAGCAGTTAAGTCCCATAAGCTTTCACACACATTTGAACATTTTTTTATCTGCTTAGGCTGCCGTGGCTACTATTTTGTAGGCAATAAATTTAATTGCTTCATTAATACACTGCACAATTTAGATACTAAATTTATGTTTTAAAACTCGCAAAACATAATAAATGAGATTAAAAGCACTAATTTTCGTACTGACTTGGAGAATGTCTCATTGGACATTATGAACCTCGACAAGTTCTTTGGATTAGCAAACGCAGTAATAATTATTAATAACAGTTTATTAAAATATGGTGAAGCCAGTGTGATCAAAACATATGAGTTGACTGAAACTCTGCATCTAGTGCTATTGTACAATTACTTTTCGTTTCGAGAGTAACCATAAAAGGGTGACCCAGCAATGGGAAACTGTCTTACGTGCATACTTCTGAATGTATTTCATAGTTTTTTTTACCGAATCAGGTTGAGAGCAGATAAAATAATAGATTAAAACTGATATGTTAATGACAAACACTTTGTAATGGCAGCATTGAAGAAACCGACTACATACACAAACAGTTAAACAGCATGTATATGAATTTAAGTTTAGCTTGTAATTAGAACTAGGGGAGAGTCGAAGTTTCAGGAAGTTCTAAGATGTAATGCTTGCGCAACCACATAGGGGTCTCTACTGCTGGAAAACTCTCAAAAGAAGTAAAGTGGTCGTCATGTCGCAGACGTTAGTGTAGAACATTATAAATATTAGCACGCTGACTGCCAAGCACAGAGCTTCACCGCCAGGCCAGGCCACGGCATTGGGTGTGAAGCTCTGAAGGAGTCAGTCTCGTGACATTTAATGTGTTAGAGGACAGGTTCCTTCGCTTTCTACTGATGCACAGATAAGTTCCCCCTCTGGTTGTTAGCTGTCAGTGTGGTCTCGTTTCTTGCAGCTGGCGCAGTCGCTGTCCTTCTCATCGACCATACAGGCCGTCTCTCTGTCGGCTTCAGGTCAGCAGACAGCCGCCAGCACCACAGCCACAGTGGTCGGTTGGGGATCAACCGAGGTGAGTTCACTAATTTTACGAATGTAAGGGAGAGCTCGGTGTTAGAACATCAGGCGCTGTCAATTTACTTGTATACCTGTTGGCTACCTGACACTGTCCATCCACTCGCTTCTCTAAATCTTATAAGGGATAGGAAAAAGAAAGGATACTTCTTCTAGCGTAGAAACTAGTATAGTTCATTTACCTATACAACCTGGAATGTAAAATCTTTTATAAGCTACGCTGATACAAAAAAGAGCGCAATACTGTGAAGGAGTTGTGCAACATGAATGAAAGTTGGTAGGCGTGCTTCTACATCTAAAAGATGATGCCTATTCAGATTTCGCACCAGTCGCATAAGAGTGGCTCTAGTAGCACCAGATTTGGTTTAAAAACTCTCTGTGAACCTCGTGAGCGTTAGCTACCTCTGATATTGGACGTGGTTAATTGATGTTAGTCACGAATGCCTTTAAGGCGACAAAAACATCATTATCAACATTTCACTGACTTTGAACGAGGTCGTGTAACACGGCTATGAGAAGCTGGACGTTCCTTCTGCGATATTGCTGAAATACTTGGCTGTACATGATTGGTCGCAGCGGTGCTCACGAAAATGTACGATCTCAAGAAGACCGGGTTGCGAATGTCCAAGTGACACTACTGAGAGGGAAGACGTCATGTTTAGCGTTTGGCTCTGTCGCATCGTACCAGATCTGCAGCAGTAATGTGAACAGCAGTTGGTACCACAGTGGCAGAACGGACTGATACAATTCGGTCCTTCAAGAACAGTTCCACTGACACAAACCACCGCCGTTTGCGACTTCAGTGGTGTCAAGCGATAGCTCATTGGACGGCAGGGTGGAGATCTGTTGTGTTTACTGATGAAAGCTGGTCCTACCTCGGTGCCAGTGATGGCCGAGTCATGGTTAGAAGGGGGCCAGTCGCGAGTCTCCCCCAACCTGCCTGCTTACTAGACACGTCAGTCTGCTGATTCGACCTGTTGTGTTTCATGAACAGCATTCCATGAAGTTTTTTCCAACAGGATAACGCTCGACCACATACCGCAGTTATGCACGCTTACTGTTTGCATGGAACATTCTGGCGGCTACCAGCCTTTCATATACGCAATGACATACCTCGCTCTTAGATTAACCTCTGCTCTTACAATTTTAATCACTTAAATATATTAATGGAAATGGAAATGTCGTGTGGCTAGGGCCTCCCGTCGGGTAGACCTTTCGCCTGGTGCAGGTCTTTCGATTTGACGCCACTTCGGCGACCTGCGTGTCGATGGGGATGAAATGATGATGATTAGGACAACACAACACCCAGTCCCTGAGCGGAGAAAATTTCCGACCCAGCCGGGAATCGAACCCGGGCCCTTAGGATTGACAGTCTGTCACGCTGACCACTCAGCTACCGGGGCGGACTAATATATTAATTATACAAATATACTCCCGAAATATTATACCGTACATTAATTACTTTTTCCTATTGCTATTGTTTCCGTCAGTGAATCTCTAATACTAATGTAACTCAATACTTAGTTTTTTATTTGTGTTTAAGAGCATAAATACAGTATGCTAATTACAAAGCGAAATCATTTAAAATCCCAGTGAGAGATTTTTACGTCACCCAGTTCGCACTTCCACTTCACCCTTGAGAGTTATTGGTCTGTCTGCCCTCAACAGTATTCCTTGCAGACGGTCAGAAGTTAAGTATCAGTGTTATTGTTGTTGTGCTCTTCAGTCCTGAGACTGGTTCGATGCAGCTCTCCGTTCTACTCTATCCTGTGATCCTGTGCAAGCTTCTTCATCTCCCAGTACTTACTGCAACCTACATCCTTCTGAATCTGCTTAGTGTATTCATCTCTTGGTCTCCCTCTACGATTTATACCCTCTACGCCGACCTTCAGTGCTAAATTTGTGATCCCTTGATGCCTCAGAACATGTCCTACCAACCAGTCCCTTCTTCTTGTCAAGTTGTGCCGCAAACTCCTCTTCTCCCCAGTTCTATTCAATATTTCCTCATTAGTTATGTGATCTACCCATCTAATCTTCAGCATTCTTCTGTAGCACCACATTTCGAAAGATTCTATTCTCTTCTAGTCCAAACTATTTATCTTCCATGTTTCACTCAAAAAAAAAAAAATGGCTCTGAGCACTATGGGACTAAACATCTATAGTCATCAGTCCCCTAGAACTTAGAACTACTTGAACCTAACTAATCTAAGAACATCACCCAACACCCAGTCATCACGAGGCAGAGAAAATCCATTACCCCGCCGGGAATCGAACGTTTCACTTCCTTACATGGCTACATTCCATACAAATACTTTCAGAACCGACTTCCTGACTCTTAAATCTGTACTCGATGTTAACAAATTTCTCTTCTTCAGAAACGCTTTCCTTGCCATTGCCAGTCTACATTTTATATCCTCTCTACTTCGACCCTCATCACTTATTTTGCTCCCCAGAAAGCAAAATTCCTTTACTACTTTAAGTGTCTCATTTCCTAATCTAATTCCCTCAGCATCACTCGGCTTAATTCTACTACATTCCATTATCCTCGTTTTGCTTTCGTTGATGTTCATTTTAATCCTCCTTTCAAGACAGAGTCCATTCCGTTCAATTGCTCTTCCAAGTCATTTGCTGTCTCTGACAGAACTACAGTGTCGTCGGCGAACATCACAGTTTTCATTTCTTCTCCATGGGTTATAGTACCTACTCCGAATATTACTTTTGTTTCCTTTACTGCTTGCTCAATATACAGATTGAATAACATCGGCCGGCCGTGGTGGCCGTGCGGTTCTAGGCGCTGCAGTCTGGAACCGAGCGACCGCTACGGTCGCAGGTTCGAATCCCGCCTCGGGCATGGATGTGTGTGATGTCCTTAGGTTAGTTAGGTTCAATTAGTTCTAAGTTCTAGGCGACTGATGACCTCAGAAGTTAAGTCGCGTAGTGCTCAGAGCCATTTGAACCATTTTTTTGAATAACATCGGCAGCAGACTACAACCTAGTCTCACTCCCTTCTCAATCACTGCTTCCCTTTCATGCCCCTCGACTCTTATAACTGCCATCTGGTTTCTGTACAAATTGTAAATAGCCTTTCGCTCCCTGTATTTTACCCGTGCCACCTTCAGAATTTGAAAGAGAGTATTCCAGTCAACATTGTCAAAAGCGTTCTCTAAGTCTACAAATGCTAGAAACGTAGGTTTGCCTTTTCTTAATCGTTCTTCTAAGATAAGTCGTAAGGTCAGTATTGCCTCACGTGTTCCAAAATTTCCACGGAATCCAAACTGACCTTCCCCGAGGTCGGCTTCTACCAGTTTTTCCATTTGTCTGTAAAGAATTCGCGTTAGTATTTTGCAGCTGTGACTTATTAAACCGATAGTTCGGTAATTTTCACATCTGTCAACACCTGCTTTCTTTGTGATTGGAATTATTATATTCTTCTTGAAGTCTGAGGGTATTTCGCCTGTCTCATACATCTTACTCACCAGATCTCCCAAGGGTGTCAGTAGTTCTAATGGAATGTTGTCTACTCCCGGGGCCTTGTTTCGACTCAGGTCTTTCAGTGCTCTGTCAAACTCTACACGCAGTATCGTATCTCCCATTTCATCTTCATCTACATCCACTTCCATTTCCATAATATTGTCCTCAAGTACATCGCCCTTGTATAGACCCTCTATATACTCCTTCCACCTTTCTGATTTCCCTTCTTTGCTTAGAACTGGGTTTCCATCTGAGCTCTTGTTATTCATACAAGTGGCTCTCTTTTTTCCAAAGGTCTCTTTATTTTCCCTGTAGGCAGTATCTATCTTGCCCCTAGTGAGATAAGCCTCTACATCCTTACATTTGTCCTCTAGCCATCCCTGCTTAGCCATTTTGCACTTCCTGTCGATACCAGTACTAGTATTGATTGAAATTCGGAGCTATGCTTACGCGTTATCAGCCCTACAAACAGAGTTGGTAGGAGGAAGTTACCTGCTGGATAGTGAGCCTATCTGCAAGTGAGTTTGGTGGAAAATGCTCCATGACTTCTAAAGTGACGCTTACTTATCACCCCGTTCAGTCCCATACACTCTGCGCCATCTTTAGGAGCATTAGCGTAGTTTTCGCCCCACATCTTATTTACCAAATTATAAAATAAATGTTCAGCAAATTTACGTGAAATTTTTCCAGGTTTTCCGCAGTTATGCTTTGCATGCCATTTGTCCCATCGTCGTCCTGCTCCCTCCCCTCGCCTGGCAATTTTAAGCCCGCAAAGTACGGATTCGGTGCTAATATATTTAATTATCGATAATTTCTACTTGTATCTTTAGATACCCTTCTCTCCCACAAGAGTGCTAGGAGTGTCTTAACCCAACGTGATTTTTATTTCTTTTTTTTTTATTTCAAATGGTGGTTGTACATGAATGAGTTTTGGCTTATATTACTCGAGGCATTCAAGGACTACGCTTATCTTCATCCTCATGTATAGGAGCGCTAGGTGTCTCTTAAACCGCGGCTAGTGACCTCTACAGTGAGCCAACAAAAGTCATGAGAAAGCGACTTCCACGTGCACTTGGTGGTGGTACCGGGTATACAAGGTATTAAAGGTCAGTTCATTTATGGATATGTCATTTGTAATCTGGTCATTCATGTAAAACATGACGTAATTGTTGCCGCAAATTGGGAATTAACCGAAAACGCGGAACAATAGTTCGAATTAGACACATAGGACATTCTATTTCCGAAATCGTTAGGGGATTCAATACTCCGAGATCCAAAGTGTCAAGAATGTGCTGAGAATACCAGATTTCAAGAATTATTTCTCACCAAGGTCAATACAGTTGGCGGCAGCCATCATTTAACAAGGTTCAAATGCTAACCATTTCTGCAGAACATAATAACGTACATGTGCTTTGAGTATGAACGTCCTGTCCCTAGTCGTACCAGATATTCCCTTTGTTTCAGAAGATGAGTGTACAATATGTACAAGAGCCAAGAGGGAACCATAGGAGTGGTGGATCGAGAAAGAAGTGCTCGGATTAACAAGGGTGTAAGACAGTGATTTGGTCTTTCGTTCTATTATTCAGTACAGACATCGAAGAAGTAAAGTTGAAAATAAAAAAAAGTGTGAAGAGAGGAATTTAAATTAAAGGTGAAAGGATATCAATGATAAGATTAGCTGATGTCTTTTCTATCCTGAGTGAAAGCGAAGGAAAATAACAGGATCTGCTGAATGGAATGAACATTCTAAGGAGTACAGAATAGGGATTGGGAGTAAATCGAAGAAAAAGGTACCTGAAATGACAACAGCGGGAAAACGTTACATCAGGATTGGCGGACACGAAATAGGTGAAGTTAAGGAATTCTGCTATCTAGGCTGCAAAATGACCAATGATGGACGGAGGACGCAGAAAGCAGACTGTCAACAGCAAAAAGGACGTTCCTGGTCAGAAGTCTACTGGCATCAATCACAGGAGGAAGAAATGTCTGAGAATGTACGTTTCGAGCAGAGCATTGTATGTTAGTGATACTAGGGCTGAGGGGAAACAGGAAAAGAAGAGAATCGAAGCAACTGATACATGATACTAGACAAGAATATTTTGTATGTATGTGACCTACTACGACAAGTTTACATACCAACCGGATCGATCATATTATACATCGCTAAGTTCAAGCTCTCCCCTCCATCTTTGATTAACTTTCGCGTTATTCTGTCACCTTCTGGTGCATTGTTTCTATTTTTACGTCTGCTTCAGTCACACCCCGTTCTTCTTCATCTTTGCTTTCCTCCGTGGTGTCTGCAGGTAGCATCTCATGTGGACCTCTGCGATTCAAGAGTTCTGAGAAGCATTCTCTCCTTCTTTTTGCAGTTCTGTTTGCAGATCTTTCCCTGTGATTTAACAAGTTGACGATCTTGTCTTTGTTGAAAAGGTTGTCTCTCAAATCCACGTTTCCCGTTTTTCATGCGCTGGAAAAATCGTCTTTAATTCTCGTTATGGCTCTCCTTCTCAACTAGTTCTAATAAATTGGTTAGACACATTCTCTTTTCTCTTCTCAGGACTTGATTCATCTGTTCTTCTCAGTATTCGCTTCGTCTCTCTTCTGATGATGAGAAAATGTTCACTTTTCTACACTTTCTCCCTTTCCGCCAGCCTTTTCTCCCTCATCGTATCTCTCTTTTCTGTAGCCTTCTGGCATATCTGGGTGAACCATATCGTGTTCTTCATTCTGTTCTTCCTTCCTAACGTATCGTCTGATACAGTTAGTACCGTGGACTTGATCTTTTACCACTTTTCCTGCACATACTCCCTTGCCTCAAGGGTCTATAGGGGCTGAAAAAGGTTTCTTATCTTTCATTCCGTATTGTTTTTAATTACACTTTCTCTTAGTTTCCCCACATTCAAAATGTGTCATCCTTCTTATGCATTTAGATGAACATCATTTTAAGTCTACACACAACGAGGAAGTGTCTGATGTACAGTCTGCTGCTTTATACGACGTCACGTCCGTAACTCAATGGCTGTATTGCTGGCTCACCAAGATGTGATCTATCTGGCTGCTAGATCTTCCGGTGACCACCAGGTTCCCTTGTGTATATTTTTGTGTTCGAAATAAGTCAGACTTACTTTCAGAGTCTCTGAGGTACCTAGGTCGATCAGCTTCTCACAATTCTCATTACTCTCGCCATCAAAACTGTGCCTTTCTATAGTTAATATAGATAATTCTTCTTCACTTCAACTTCCATTGAAATCTCCCAGAACTAGCTTGATGTTTCTAGTTCGTGTGGTCTTCCTTTTTTGTTTTAGTTACTCATAGAACTATTCCTTTTCCGTGTCAGTGTTATCCGTTGTCGAGGCGTGAGCGTTGAAACGTAAGACACGTAATCTCCGTGTATTACGCAGGATATTATTTTTTAACAGTTTTGAATTACTTATCTGAATTTGCTACTTTGTCACGTATTACGAAACGTACTAAACTGTACGGATTCATCGTCTTTTCGAGTACCCTCACCCATTCATCTTGTCTCCTGTATTGTTGCGGAGTCCAGGTTATATAGCTTTGTTCCCGAAACCATAGTCTGGGTGAATCGTAGTCTATATAGGTTCCGAACATTTCAGGATTCAAAATTTACAAATTGCAGGCCACTTCCCCCATGCACTTTCCGTTTTCCATTGTATCCACAAGCGAGGATGGTATGGAGGGGTTCAGGGTTCACATCGTAGTTTCATCGCCTAGTAATTAGTTACATTAACCACATTCGCCCCAAAACATTTAAATAAGGGTGTTAACGACTTCACCGTTAAGGGCTATATTCAAAGCGCCACTGCCACCGACAATGTAGTTTTTAGCCACAGTTTCGTGATTGTGGGCTACGCCTGCTAGCTTTCTATTAAATCAGTCAACGGCTGTGAGCAGAGAGCCATTTTTAGCGCATCATGTAGCGGGGGCCTGGTGAACCCGTCACGTTTGACATCTGGTCGCCATTCGAGTCAGATCTTGTAAGAGTAACTGTCTCGAGCAGAAGACTTAATACTGTGTAGTATTTGTGTACTTGATGGTGATGATGATGATGATGATGTTGATGACGATGATAGCTGGGAGTGAGTGATTCCCAGTCAGGGCATATAACACTGATACACACTATTTGTTTCAGTCGTCCTCATCCTTCGTCAGTGGCCTGAGAAAGGTTGACGTCCCCGTGTGGTTGGACGCATACTGCGCGGCCACGTATGAGAACTACTACATGTACACGAGGGAGACCAACATCTGCGCTGGAGAATCTGGCAAAGGAAAATGTGGGGTGAGTGGTCGTCTTTTGTCTTCATCGTTTATAAATTTGCCTGAAAGCTTCTGTCTTCAAGCGTGTGCTATGTCAGGCAGGCCAAAGACTTTCCCTTGACTTCCGCTACTCAATTTCTTTAATCTTCTTTTATTAATCAACTGCAACCATTCTCCAAGTATAGACTTCAAACTCAAGAAAATATTGTACACTACTGGCCATTAAAATTGCTGCTCCAAGAAGAAATGCAGATGATAAACGGGTATTCATGGGACATATATATTATACTAGAACTGACATGTGATTACATTTTCATGCAATTTGGTTGCATACATCCTGAGAAATCAGTACCCAGAACAACCACCTCTTGCCGTAATAATGGTCTTGATACGCCAGGGTATTGAGTCAGACAGAGCTTGGTTGGCGTGTACATGTACAGCTGCCCATGCAGCTTCAACACGATACCACAGTTCATCAACAGTAGTGACTGGCGTATTGTGACGAGTCAGTTGCTCGGCCACCCTTGACCAGACGTTTTCAGTTGGTGAAAGATCTGGAGAATGTGATGGCCAGGGCAGCAGTCGAACATTTTCTGTATCCAGAAAGGCCCGTACAGGACCTGCAACATGTGGTCGAGCATTATCCTGCTGAAATGTAGGATTTCGCAGGGATCGAATGAAGGGTAGAGCCACGGGTCGTAACACATCTGAAATGTAACGTCAAGTGTTCATAGTGCCGTCAATGCGAACAAGAGGTGACCGAGACGTGTATCCAATGGCACCCCATACCATCACACTGGGTGACATGCCAGTATGGCGATGACGAATACACGCTTCCAATGTGCGTTCACCGCGATATTGCAAACACGGATGCGACCATCATGATGCTATGAACAGAACCTGGATTCATCAGAAAAAATGACGTTTGACCATTCGTGCACCCAGGTTCGTCGTTGGGTACACCATCGCAGGCGCTCCTGTCTGTGATGCAGCGTCAAGGGTAACCGCAGCCATGGTCTCCGAGCTGACAGTCCATGCTGCTGCAAGCGTCGTCGAACTGTTCGTGCAGATGGTTGTTGTGTTGCAAACGTTCCCATCTGTTGACTCAGGGATCGAGACGTGGCTGCACGATCCGTTGCAGCCATGCGGATAAGATGCCTGTCATCTCGACTGCTAGTGATACGAGGCAGTTGGGATCCAGCACGGCATTCCGTATGACCGACCCTCCTGAACCCACTGATTCCATATTCTGCTAACAGTCATTGGATCTCGACCAACGCGAGTGGCAATGTCGCGATACGTAGAACCCCAATCGCGATAGGCTACAAACCGGCCTTTATCAAAGTCCGAAATGTGATGGTACGCATTTCTCCTCCTTACACGAAGCATCACAACAACGTTTCACCAGGCAACGCCGGTCAACTGCTGTTTGTGTATGAGGAATCGGTTGTAAACTTTCCTCATGTCAGCACGTTGTAGGTGTCGCCACCGGCGCCAACCTTGTGTGAATGCTCTGAAAAGCTAATAATTTGCATACCACAGCATCTTCAACCTGTTCGTTAAATTTCGCGTCTGTAGCACGTCATCTTCGTGGTGTAGCAATTTTAATGTCTAGTAGTGCATATGTAACTCAACGCAGAAGTGAATGCAAGAGGAAGCAGAGTATAGCGTCACGCAGCTGAGCAGAGGCAAACCAGCATTCGTGAATATGGTCGTAGTGGTAAACAGGATAATTCATATAAATGTTAAAATACTTATTCATGTACCACTAGGAATACGAAGCCAAATTTGCAAGATAAAATTGTGGTAGTTCCCAAAATAGAGGCTGTGGTGAACACACTAAATGTGCAGAAAGTGTTGGAAACATGAATGTTGTCTCAGAAGTCTAAACTGATTTATGTAGTCATAAAAATGTAAATGCATCTGAAGACGTAAAATATTTCAGTTATTGTTATTTTATCACTGATAGACGTTGATGAACTTAGTAGCTGATTTTCTGTTAATAATCAATGAGGGGCACGGCAGAACCGGACGACACTTACTGAAGTACTACACAGTTGTAAAAGAACGGAGGTGAGCACAGTCGCCTGAAACCCGTAAGGGCGATCAAATTAAAGCATTTTGAAAGTGGCTCTGCTTCGCTCCGATCTCCTTGAAGAATATTTAGTTATCTAATTATTACTCGATATACAGGGTGTTACAAAAAGGTACGGCCAAACTTCCAGGAAACATTTCTCACACACAAAAAAAGAAAATATGTTATGTGGACATGTGTCCGGAAACGCTTACTTTCCATGTTAGAGCTCATTTTATTACTTCTCTTTAAATCACATTAATCATAGAATGGAAACACACAGCAACAGAACGTACCACCGTGACTTCAAACACTTTGTTACAGGAAATGTTCAAAATGTCCTCCGTTAGCGAGGATACATGCATCCACCCTCCGTCGCATGGAATCACTGATGCGCTGATGCAGCCCTGGAGAATGGCGTATTGTATCACAGCCGTCCACAATACGAGCACGAAGAGTCTCTACATTTGGTACCGGGGTTGCGTAGACAAGAGCTTTCAAATGCCCCCATAAAAGAAAGTCAAGAGGGTTGAGGTCAGGAGAGCGTGGAGGCCATGGAATTGGTCCGCCTCTACCAATCCATTGGTCACCGAATCTGTTGTTGAGAAGCGTACGAACACTTCGACTGAAATGTGCAGGAGCTCCATCGTGCATGAACCACATGTTGTGTCGTACTTGTAAAGGCACATATTCTAGTAGCACAGGTAGAGTATCCCGTATGAAATCATGATAACGTGCTCCATTGAGCGTAGGTGGAAGAAACTAAAATTAGCTCTAACATGGAAATTAAGCGTTTCCGGACACATGTCCACATAACATCTTTCCTTTATTTGTGTGTGAGGAATGTTTCCTGAAAGTTTGGCCGTACCTTTTTGTAACACCCTGTAATTGTATTAAATATCATATCTTTGCGCATGTTTTCCCCTTGCTATCAAATGTTTTGCTTTACCTTATTAATTTTCTACATTTCCTGCTTGATTTAATTTTGAGAAATCAATGGTGTGTAGACCACAGTGTATTTGTTTTGAAATATTATTTGTTTCCTTAGAAAGACACAAGAGTTGGCTCAGTGTTGTGACACGAATACGACATCCAAATAAAGAGTCAGGTTTTACAGTTGCGAAAATTAAGATAGTTCAAATGGCTCTGAGCACTATGGGACTTAACATCTGCGGTCATCAATCCCCTAGAACTTAGAACTACTTAAACCTAACTAACCTAAGGACATAACACACATCCATGCCCGAGGCAGGATTCGAACCTGCGACCGTAGCAGTCGCGCGGTTCCAGACTGAAGAGCCTAGAACCGCTCGGCCACACCGGCCGGCAAAATTAAGACACTGATATATCCTCTGAGACAGCGTAAAAATTAGCCACATACAAAGACAGATTATGTTCTATCGAAAATATAAAAAACATGGAGATGACCGATGTTTGGGATAACATCCTATTTACAATTTCACGTAAAACGAGAAAAAAGTGATTTGAGAACTCTTACGAGTTTAAAATTAATTTTCGAGTAACAACTTGATAGTTGACGGTTGGAGACACAACATCGCTCTTCCAAGTAATCTGCGAAAAACAGTCGTAGATGTTGGCCACCGATGAATCGTGTATACGGACGGTGTTTACCTCTCAGCGTCAGCTAAAGCCTGAAGATGGTGCACTGAAGCACCGAAACTGGTAGCCATGTAATAAATAACATCGTAAGGACGCCTGTACCTGTTCAGTTTTATTACATAATTTTCGTTTATGTCGCACAAATCCTTTCTGGTGCTGCGATCTTTTTGCCGTCAATGTATACTAACTTTGCAATAGAGAATGTTTAGATGATCGAAAAGGA
Source organism: Schistocerca serialis cubense (assembly GCF_023864345.2). Lineage (NCBI taxonomy): Eukaryota > Metazoa > Arthropoda > Insecta > Orthoptera > Acrididae > Schistocerca > Schistocerca serialis. The sequence goes on along the minus strand of NC_064642.1, from coordinate 511,962,524 downwards.
ATACTGGCAATATGTTTGGCTGTTAAAGGAGAATAATTAAAGCTTATAATTTATTTGACAACAACATAACAAGCGATAGTCTGTTTCAATAGAAAAACAGTTTCAGGTCTTGAGTGGAGTTTCTCCCACTTCTGAGACAGGTAATTCCCTTATAGTATGTTGTGCAGTCAAGGAGAATGATTACAGTACCAATAGTCGCTTACTGAGAGACGGATTAAGCGATGATGTTGTTGAGACTTAGTCTCAACTGAATTTGCAAGATCGTGATACAGTCAGTTTTCGCAAAAAAGAGCACACGAAGTCTAATTGTAACTCTCTCTTGGGAGCCGTGATAAGAGCCAGACACTGCTCTAGTAACAGATGAGCGCTTACGAGATCCCAGCCAGGCATAGGGTAGCAAACGCTTCCAGAAACAAGTGTTTGGGCGCCCTACGCTAGTAACGCATGTGCCGCCACCATCGCCTTATAAAATCTTACTACATCAACAACTAGTTTCATTACGGTTTGTGAGATTGGCCAGAAAACAAAATCAGGAATAGAGATACAACAGAATATTATCAAAATCTGAGAATTAGAGGTAGTCACTCCTCAAATTTGAGTGGCATGCTTTGAATTAATAGTGTTCACTTCTTTTTTATGGCTATTTATCCCTAAGTTCTGGAAACATCTTTGATTAGTAATCAGAACATCAAGAGTCCTTCGTACGAATCTACCCACTACTTAAATTTTGAATGAAAATCATCAGCACTGGCGGCCTAAGACATCTAGCATAAGAAGTCACGCTCGTTCTACCAGCAGCCTTGTCAAAGAACGCGGACGAGAGGACAGAGTTTCAGGGCACTTGCCCTTTTGGCGCTAAACTGAGCTTAAAAGGTGGAAGACTCAGCAATAATCCATAGCACGATGATGTACAAGTCAGTGGAAAGCAATGCATTAAGACACATTAGGTGTTCCCATCAGGACGTGTGGCCCGTAGTTGAAACAGTGTCATGATTATATCTCCAACGGCAAAAGATCCCAGATTAATCAACCATTCGAATATCCCTGAGGGGACTGCCAAGGTCAAGGTGAACATGAGATATAGACAGTATAGCTAATAAAAGGATAACACTTTATGACTCGCAGCCTGGGACGTTTAAATTTGAACGTGGAGTGGAAGCTAGAAAATCTAAAAAGGAAACCTAAATATAATGGTGGCCAGTGAAACTGAATGGAAAGGACGTAAGAATTTCTCGTCAGATGAACATAAGGTAGTATCAATAGCAGCAGAAAATGTAACAGGAGTAGCATTCGTTATGAGTAGGAAGATAAGGCAGGGAGTGGGTTACTGAGAATATTTTAGTGGTCGGCCTGTTTTCACCAGATTGAATAGCAAACCAGCGGCGTTAACAATATTTCACGTATACATATCGATGTCACAAGCAGAATATGAGGATACACAGTAAGTGAATGAGGATACATGAACGGTAATTCGGTATGTAAAGGTGTATGATAATCTAATGGTTATGTGGATTGAAATGTGGTTGTAGAGGAAGCAGTAGATGAAATCGGTACTGTAGAATATGGGAGTGGTGGTAGTAAAGAGAGGGGAGTAAAAGTAATTGAGTTCTGCAGTACGTTTGGACTAGTTGTAGTGCGTACACTGTTAAAGAATCACAAGAGAAAGAGGTATACTTGGAAAATACCAGAAGGCATTGGAAACTTCCAACTGGCTTAAATAATGCTCACGCTGAGATTCCACAATCGGATACTGGATTGTAGGACGTATCGAGGAACAAATACAGACTCAGACCACAATTTTCTGTTGAGGATGAGTGCATTCAGTTTTAAGGGAAGGGCTGGTAGAACCAGTAAGGCTTGAAATGGGACACTGATGTACTGAGGGATGATGAGACTCGTTTGAAGTTCACGAAAGATGTACGTGGAGTGATAGGGAATAACGCAGTAAGTAGTTAAATTGAAGGAGAGTGGATAGCTGTAAAAAGAGCATTCGTAAATGTTATTAGGAAGGTAATCGTAGAGGAATCTTGGGCAACTGGAGAAATTCTTCCTGTTGACGAAAATAGGAAAGCCAGGAATACAGATATATAAATTGCTTACTAATGGAGTAAATAGGAAGTGCAGGGTACCCAAGGCGAAATATATGCTGGAAAAGTGTGAGGAAATTGAAATAGAAAATATCGTCGGAACGACAGATTTAGCATATGGAAAGGTCCATGGCACTAAAGGGAGCTGCAGAACATAAAAAGGGTGGAGGAAACAGAGACTGGACTACATCCAACAAATCTCTCAGATGATCAGGTTGGCACACGGGGGGATATCTTGACGGCCCACATAAAATGAGTCAGAAAATAGAAAAAAATTGTTGTTTCTAGTTTTTAACAACAAAAAAACTACTCAAGATACATTGTGCTTCCTGTTTTGTTCATTAAGTTACATATCTACGTGAAAGGCGAGAATTTATGTCTGATAAAAATCTACGTCAAACATCTTGTAAGCGTACTGTCGTATCGCTTGTTATTGAGTATCTTCCCGGCAGCCGCGTCTAGACAGTCGAGCGCGGGACACGAAACTGGTATGTTGTGAAGTGTGTAGCTCTGCATGTGAGAGGCATTGTTAGTATGGAAGTTGAAGTGTTGCTACCAGTGCTATTATAGTAAAGTGATGATATGGAAATGCTTCAGAGGAAAGTGCGTCAAGAAGTAATTAAAAATGAACAGTGCCGTCGATAACGTATTTATGTATCCTCTCGTTGCGTGTTGCACAGCATCGATCATCCGCGCCGTGTTCTGTCTCCCGGAATGAACTAACGTGAATCAGTAATAATTAGTTACCACAAAAGAGTGCAGTCAAGTGCCAGTGTCTTGTAGCGAGCGTGAGGACGTGCGTTCGATCATCACGTTTCCGCATTATCAACAATCAGCCGCGCCGCGACGATTACGCGCACGCTCGTCCGAATGATATTTTGGACTGTTAATCATCAAGATTGTTAAATGGAATGAAATTTACGATTTAGAGTGTAAACAGTGCCTGTGGTTTCCATATCGTCTCAGAATATAGATGTTCATACCAGACATAGGACAGTGTTGTGTTTTAACGTTGAGTGGCTCCCTTAAAACTCGCTTGCATATATCGATAGATAATTTCAGGCAAGCCAACAGCAGTGTGGAGCAGGACAATACGACCGCCACGGGATTATCAGGTACGTGGTGTGGACAGGGCGCACGGTCACGAAACGAGAAGTCAGTTTAAAGTACCCCACCCATTCGCACTCCCGGGCGAATTGCAGTCTGAATGAGATATGCATAATAATGTTTCGTCAACTTAGAAATTCCTACAAATTTACTCAATTTCAACCACATTGAAAAAATTAGTAAGAAGATACATTGCACCAGCAAATTTTAATTTATTATTTATGATTTGGTGTAACCGCTGTATTGAATTATACTTTTATATCGTAAAGATTTTGTTTTTGCCCTATTGTGATCTGACCTTAAATTAAGTTGTTTGTGCTGTATGTTGAAATAAAAGGAGCTTTGTTCAAGTTTAATAAGAGTCCTCCTTGTCATCGAGAAAAGTCTATCAGAGAATTCTCGCTCTACAATTACGCCAATATTTTACAGAAAACTACCGTGTTTTGGCAGTAAATTTTATGATCACATGTACGAAGGCCGGCCGGTGTGGCCAAGCGGTTAAAGGCGCTACAGTCTGGAACCGCGCGACCGCTACGGTCGCAGGTTCGAGTCCTGCCTCGGGCATGGATGTGTGTGATGTCCTTAGGTTAGTTAGGTTTAAGTAGTTCTAAGTTCTAGGGGACTGATGACCTTAGAAGTTAAGTCCCATAGTGCTCAGAGCCATTTTGAACATGTACGAAGTAAAAAGATGTCATACGTGTCACCACAAATGCGCGTATTTATCAATTCCGAACTGCAAATCGCACGTCCTTATCTTAGTATTGGTAAAAACGGAAAGACAAAGACCATTTGTTGGATCGCTCTCGTTTCGCAGGAAACTCTGTGGTATAAAGAAAAAGTATAGTATAGTGTGATGAAATGGAAATATGCAGAACTGCAGAAGAAACGAAAATAGACGAGAAGAAATATGGGGAAGAAGAAGAGAATTTTAGAGTCTGTCGAGAACACACCCCTTTTGGAGGCGAAGCAGAGGCTCATGTGTCTAGGCTGACTGGAATGATGAAGTGGTCTATTGCTCTATTGAAGAGAACAGTTAATCCTGGATGGCCAGAGAGGGATTTAACTCATTCCGGATATGCGTCTGGTGTGTCAAGCAATGTAGCACTTCGATCAATGGGGGTTTAGAACGAGAAGATCTGATCTATTTAGCACTACTGAGGCAAAATTTGGTCGTAGCATAAAGTGATTCGATTTCTTCTAAAGCGCTTCAGGGTACTAAGTTTTGTGGCATTTCATACCTCAAGGTAATAGAAACGATAGAGACAGTATTTGTTTTGAGTTTTGTTACAGCCAGTATTGTACTTGTGCTACGATTGAGATGAGGTGATGAGGATTACGGGTGTGGAACAAAGTAGTGAAGTACGTGTGAGCTGATAAAGTGATAAACAACGTACAAGCCAAGGTAGTCGACGCTTATCTAGCCGTAACTTGGTAGAGGCTTGATTGTTTTCTTGGATCACCTGTTGTCCGGAGTCTTCAAAGGATAGAAATAAAAGCAAGCCGTCTTCAGGCCATGAATGGCCTACAGGGCCCATCCGACCGCCGTGTCATCCTCAGTGGAGGATGCGGATAGCAGGGGCGTGGGGTCAGCACACTGCTCTCCCGGTCGTTATGACGGTATTCTTGACGGAAGCCGCTACTATTCGGTGGAATAGCTCCTCAATTGGCATCACGAGGCTGAGTGCACCCCGAAAAATGGCAACAGCGCACGGCGGACTGGATGGTCACTCATCCAAGTGCCGGTCACGCCCGACAGCGCTTAACTTCGGTGATCTGACGGGAACCGGTGTAGCCACTGCGGGAAGGCCGTTGCCTTCAAAGGATAGAATTAGATTCATTTATAATGTTCCAGAACAATTCAAGTGTTATTTACTATCTGAATAACCTTAAGAATGTTTCTTTCTTTTTCAGTATGATGTAGGAGGTCCGCTACTGGTGAACGGGCAGCAGGTGGGAGTCGCCTCCTGGGATGGTTACGACTGTGCCACTGCAGGCTCGCCAGGTGTCTATGCTGAAGTTTCCTACTACGTCGACTGGATCAGTCAGAACGCAGTGTAATGGGGACAGCTCCGCTTCGTTTGTTTCCTTGCTATGAACAATAGTTAAGACACTTAAACTTAAGAAAATAAAATTTCCTTTCTTTTTCCACACTGTACGTTTATTTCATTTAGTGCCTGGAAAGTATCAAAACCACTTGCAAAAATTCAATGAACACTGCTTGCCACTGACAACTGTATGCAGTCACAAGAACGATGTGACCTACTCCTTAATAATTTCTTTGAAGGGTCTTTTGAGACGAAACCAAAAGGACAATCTTAAACCCGGGTGTTGTTTATCCATGATTACTAAATGTGTATTTGTTGTATTGCTTATTGTTTGTTTCGGTTCTACTTGTACATGTATGTCAGCATCGATGTATAACACATAAAATGAATGGCTTACAGCCAATGTGATTTGGTTAAGATTTGGATTCAAGTACGCGAGAAAGGCTAAAGTGGAATAGAATTTTTAAATTGCAATTAACTACTTCATTAACTGAAATCGATATTTGATAGGCGAAGATTCAGTGTGCTACTTGTCTGTGATTCAAACTGACATCGGCTTTCCAGCGAAGACCGTTGACACGCTTCTAAAAATCGTTTTGAGTGGCGATTGAATATAATAGACTTGTCTAGCACACACGCACCACCGTGAGAGGTCACAAGGACCGTTTCTTTCAGCCAGACAAAGAAAGAGAGATGAAATATTTGAGTAATTGAGAATTCAAATACAGATTCCATCAAAGAGGGAACGAAACAGATGACAGCAATCATGGAAAGATAGCACGCATAATTAAATACCCAATAAATCTAATCGGCAACTTTTACCTCGCTAACTAATTTTCTTGGCAACTGTGAAGGGAGCAATGGCTTCCCAAGATATAGAACTAATGGGGTAGTGATATAAAAAAATTTCTATTTTCTAGAAGCCGAATGAGTAACATAATTAGGAAAATGGCTCTGAACACTATGGGACTCTACTTCTGAGGTCATCAGTCCCCTAGAACTTAGAACTACTTAAACCTAACTAACCTAAGGACATCACACACATCCACGCCCGTGGTAGGATTCGAACCTGCGACCGTAGAGGTTGCGCGGTTCCAGACTGTAGCGGCTAGAACCACTCGGCCACTCCGGCCGGCCACTCTGTTTGGCATTTTCTTTTCCCTTCTGCTGTGGTTTGCTTTTGAAGACTCTGAGGAGGGAGTGTATTTACAAAGAAGGTCTGATGGAAATCTCTTCAACATTGCCCATCTCAAAGCCAAGACCAACGTCAATACAACTGTTATTCGCAGGTTGTTATATGCAGACGATGCAGGCGATGCAGCTCTGGTAGCAAATTCAGAGGATGAGCTGCAGTATCTAATCAACAAGTTATTACATTCATGTGGAAAATTTGGTCTTACCATCAGCCTCCAAAAGAGTAAGATCATGGCGCATGGAACCACCAACCTTCCATCCATCAGCATTGACGGCAATCCTCTACAGGTATCCGATGATTTTATCTACTTGGGATCTACAATATGTAGCAACTTGTCTGTGGGCACAGAGATTACCAACATAACTGCCAAAGCATCGGCTGTTACGGGTGGATTGAAAAACAGAGTATGGAAGAATGGAATACTCAAACCAAAAGCTAAATTGCAATTATTTAACGCTTGTGTTATCAGCATCCGTTTGTATAGCTATGAGACATGGACCAATGTTCTCTAATGAACTTATGATGTCGCAGCAGTGTTTATCGTGCCAATCATATTTTCTAGCAAAGAGACCCGAGCTTCCTCAACCAATCACTGCAGTGCAGTACACATCCTGTTCTCCAAAAAAACAGAACCAATGCCCTTGCGGTCCTGCAGCCAAAAACCCCCGGCACATTTCACAAATGAGGGAAGCTTCCTTGGGAAAACAAGTTCCGTGTCGTCCTTAAAACGATTTATTGGGCGCCGTTTTGGCGGGGCGCGGTGGCATCTAAGAAACGCGAAATGTAGAGACTTTCGTCGTCCCAAGGTATACTGTTCTCGTAATAAACACATTACCCGGACTCCAGCTCGGCGCCGCTTTACCTTGACCCACACATGGAATAAGGAGGCCACACTCCACTCGCTAATAAAGCAGTTAGGCCGGCGCCAGAATGCCCGGCGACGCCAGTTTCTAAAGAAGTGTCATTCTGCAGTCAGCCACGGGGTTCCCACAATCTTGCTTGGCTACTAGCGGAACAAGGCCGGCCGTCAGGCCCACGGGCCGTTTCAGTGACACCAAAGGAGTCCGCAAATTGGCTTGCTGCTCAGGGAAGGTTCTGAAGCTGCGCCTAATCCAATGGTCACCTCGAGCGTCCAAAAATCTGTCTCTATAGCCGAGTCTAGTTCCACTACTGCTACCCAAGTCATGCAAGTACTATGAGATCAATCAGTAGTTTACACTAATCCTAATATTCCATCAGATTAATACCAACCAGTGAAAATTTCGATACACCAAAGGCAAATGAAATTGTGTAATAATCACCGAACCAAATTGAAAGGGGAGATGCCTGACAGGTATTACTACCGCAGTGGTCTGCCTGGAAGGCACAGCCATTTTTCAACCTTTGTTGTAAACGGTCATTGGGTGGTGCTGATGCAGCGATTATTTCGGAACCAGTTCAATGTTGGTCAACACGGTGACGTCCCATCTCGTGCAGCAGTAGTATGTTGGTTCAGCAACTTCAGAACGAGAGGAACGGTGAGATTTGGAACAGCTTGGGAAATTGTTCGGACAGTTAGAACAGCAGGAAACATCTAAAATCTTGGACAAGATGGTTCAAATGGTTCAAATGGCTCTGAGCACTATGGGACATCTTAGGTCATCAGTCCCCTAGAACTTAGAACTACTTAAACCTAACTAACCTAAGGACATCACACACATCCATGCCCGAGGCAGGATTCGAACCTGGGATCGTAGCAGTCCCGTGGTTCCGGACTGCAGCGCCTAGAACCGCACGACCACCGCGGCCGGCTCTTGGACAAGATGTCGAGGTCAGACCTCGGTGCATCGCAGTATGAAATGCTCGCACTTTGCGTATTTCAGACAGGTCATTTGGCCGCCTTTTGCATTTTAACTTCTACATTCATCCTTTTCAAATTATGATCTTTCAATAACTCAACCAAAATTATGAACGGTGGCAAATGTTTGCAGAAAAGATGACAATGAGTTGTGAGACTCATTTTCCTTGGCTCTGAGCACTATGGGACTTAACATCTATGGTCATCAGTCCCCTAGAACTTAGAACTACTTAAACCTAACTAACCTAAGGACATCACACAACACCCAGTCATCACGAGGCAGAGAAAATCTCTGACCCCGCCGGGAATCGAACCCGGAAACCCGGGCGTGGGAAGCGAGAACGCTACCGCACGACCACGAGCTGCGGACACTCATTTTCCTTTAGCGGGTACTATGAACAAACAAAATTGCCGGTATTGGTTGAAAAATAATCGACGAGACCTCCGCGAGTGGCCCTTATACAGCGAGAAACTGTGTGGGTTGGATTAGCCGTATTTGGTATCATTGAACCTTACGTTTTTCCGAGAAAATAGACGCACTGTGACTGTCGACTCACAGTGTTTACCTCACGATGTTGCGAGAATTTTTAGCTCTGGAACTGAGAGGATATCAAACTGACCTTGATAATGCTTAATTTCTAAAGCATGGGGCTGCCTCCCTTACCTTAAAAGAATCATGGGCTTTCTAAATGAACATTTTTGAGGTAGCCTCATTTCTTTGCTTGGGCTTGTGGTGTGGCCTCCTCGATCTCTAGATCCTTCTCTGTACGATTATTTCTTACAGGGCAATCTAAAATCTCGAGTTTGCATTGAAAAATCACGGACTGTTGGAGCTCTTTCAGAAGCCATTACTCGAGAAACTGGAGAAATTTACGTTGCTATGGTTGGAATGTTTGCGGACAATTATTCCATTCGCCTACAACAAAGTATGGACAAGAGCGGTAGACACTAGGATGATTTCTTTATCGCATCTGACTTGAAATGCTTTCTAGTTTATGCGTTATCGTCGTTAAATGATGTTGTTTTCTTTAATCTTTGAGAAATTTTAAAACCGAAATGTATTAAAAAAAGTGCAACACTTCCTTTCCTCCAGTGTAGGAACAACAATGCTGTCGAAACCAGAACGAGTACACGGTGGAGACCCACGATGAAGCAGCTTCTACACTCGATAGATCGGTTACAGTTTATCGATAGATGAGTAGCCATCTTAGTCGCAACACGTCAGGACATCATTACCTTGGAGCCAAATGTGTTTAGTAAACGCGCTTGTAGAATAACACTGAGTTTTTCGAAAATGCGCAGCGATAGCGCGCTCTCGTTCCCCGGCATGCAGGCAGTACATCAACAACACTGCAGTGCCCTGACTGTAAGCTACGCACTAACGTTCTCGTGTTCTCGTCTCCTCCGCTCCCTCAACGCACTCTGATCATCTATGTCTATCTTCGCTTGAAGACGTCCTCTGAACGCTAAGCTTATTTCTCTTGTGAGACTGGATGAACTCACCCTCTTACTTACGTCCGCAATTCAAGTACCAAATATCCTTGTACAGTCTCCTGGAACCATTTTTAGTCTAGAATTGTGACCTATAACCATTTGCATTTTGTCAACATTGTTTCATTTCCTTCTTAACGGCAACACCGTTACTGAAACACCTGTTTTAGTTCGTGAGGTCTCATGCTAACGGTTTTACGGGTAAGGTCTCATTCATATGTGAAATTACGCTGAAGGAGTCAATGAGCTGTAAATACATTTAGATGAACGTTACTCCATATTTTCTCTTAACTCTGCTGTCCTGTTCGGGTCCATGTGACTCCAAAACGGTTATAAATTTCGAATCACATTGCTTATATATCAAACAAACTTTAAAGATTTGACTTTGGATGCGAATGCATCAGCAAACTATTGAGAGTAGTTTGGTCTCAAGCCACAATAATTACATACCTAACGTTCATGTCATAATGACAAACATTATTAGTCTAAAGTGAAATATTTTTTTAGCTTTCTGTTATACTTCAAGGCAATAATTGTTTTTACTTGGAACAATCAACAAGTTTCCCCATTTACAACATGCTTGTTTCTTGCTTTCACCCAGAAATTATTTAGTACTTTGAATTTTTTCAGTGTTTATTATTTCTGCACAGTTTGAATTGTCACAGTATGGCAATTAAGGAACGGACTGATGTTGATTGGAAGAATTAGTAATGTCGCCAACATATAAAGGAAAATTTTCAAAATTTGAATGTCACGGAAGTAATGAGTGTGAAAGCAAGTGTTCTGAAGACAGTGATTGCAGTCCACAGCCCTTATAAAATAATGTACGGTCTGTGATTTCACCACTGCCTGTGAAGATGGAAGGACAGAAAGGAAGTGAAGAATGAGGACAGTAATTACTTTCTGCTTCTCAAGGGGCAAATAACTTCATTCTCTGGTAAAGCTTACAACAAAGTGTAACGTTATTCACAAATAATAATGATGCTCACATTACTTTTCTACAGATTTATGTCGGACTATTCACTAAGATAAAGACGTTGACTGTCGTAATTTTGAAAAGTACATGCATAATATGGTCAGCCAATCACCTTATGCAGTTCAAATTAAATGGAAATTGAGATTTCATGTTGGTAAAACTGCGGGTCCTTTACCACATGATAAAAGAAAGTGATCTGATAAATTATCGTTTCATACCTCCCCAATGATGGATCAGTCCGACTTCTGAAATATTTTGCTTCCTCTTGCTTAATAACTGTATAATAAAAGCTAATAATTACGTGGCAAAAATATAGAGGGACATGTTGTATGCAAGGACATGGTCAGCCTTTGAAATAAATATACGAGATAAATGTCAAAAGAATTCAGTATATTCATAGTGAGAGACTGATCTGTTGATACTTATGTGATGATATTTGGCACAATAATCCTTTCTTTTTTAATAAGCTATCTTATGACAGTCAGTTAAATATAACTAGTGGACACTTTCGTCCTCTTTCTCATGGCATACATGAGCCATTCCATGTGAGATCAACACTTATTTAAATAATAATTTTCCATCATCACTTCAGCTTTTGCTAAAACTTGGTGTACTCATAGTGGGCTTTGAGACTAAGAAAGATGTCAAATTTAAACTTCTTATCCCAAACCGGTGCCGAAATATGGTTACATAAAATTTTCTAAAACTGGTCGAAAAAGTATAAAAATACTTTTTTTAAAATCACTCTGGGAGCTGTCCTAATTGAGCTATAAAGCGGGGAAAAATGTCATTTTGGATAATTTTTTATGGTTTTTTTTCAGAGATACGTATGTTCCAATTAATTTTTATAAATACAAGTTGAAACATTGATTTAATTTCTTTCTAGGCTACTTAATTTACAACTCTTAAAATACTTCCATATATACTTAGTGCTGTTGCGAATCACATGAAAAAATATAAATATGGGATAAGAACGTGTTCCTTGTCTAAAAGAAATTATTTCTGACTCTTGTTTTACACTAATAGCAGCATTTTGGCCAAATCTACTTTTCACAAATAGGAATATAATTGAAATATATGGGAAGGTGACTTGAAATGTTAGAAGCATCAAAATATTATCACCTTAAAACAAAACCAGTCAGCATATTCCATAATTTAATTTAGCTGATTGCTTAATTTAATTTTATACAATTTAAACAAATAGCCAATTAATAATAGCCAATAGAGAATAGCAAATTAAATGGGAAAACTAAAGTATTGAACATAGGACCTATAACTACAATTTAACTTAGGTATGAAAGAATCTAAGAACTGATGTAAAATTCAGGTCCAAACATTCCACTTCGACACAGTTGAGTCGCCTTATGCAGGCCGAGCAAGTTCATTGCTGTTTATGCATGCAGGCTAGGAACATGCTGAAACAAAGACAGTTTGAATCTAAATATTTTTGTGGAACTTGGTATTCTTTTAATAGTTCATTTACAAGTAAAACTACAGCTTGAAGGAGAGATTTAAGTGATTTTTGTGTCAATATTGAACTTTGTTAAAAGTGCAGTGGTGTAAGAGGGCAGTGTTTTAATGCAATGAAAAAATATTTCTTTAGAGACAAAAAGAAAAGGTAAGAAGAGGCACAGTGTATGTGCCCAAGTTATATCCACAAATACCTTATGGCACTATGAATTGTGAAAACTGTAGGAAAGACATAACCAAGATGAAGAAAACAGAGACAATCAATGATAAAAGTGCTCAATATGAGGATTCTTCTGCATTTGAGTGAATCATTCCAAACCGAGACCCAGATTTCGCTACAAATTCAGTGTTTGTTCAAACATTTAATACATCATTTCAAGAACTAGGTGATTCTCTAGTTGATAAGGAAAACCAAGGTCTAAACACTGTGCCAAATCAAAAATTAAAAAAATTCTTCCCAACAATTTAATTGCAAATTGTTGAATAAATGTCAAAATTTTGAATTTTCGTTTTTCATTTAATAGTAAATTTGAGAGTATAGCCTATCGTTTGGCGTTGAAGTGAAACACGTCATGCTCCTACAAATGGTACGAAAGGTGGTGCAATTTAACGCTGTTTGTAGTTGAAATCAAATAAGTCTGTGGCTCGTTTCCGCGCTGGATCTGTTTTCCTCCAGAACTACACGTCGTTGATAAAATTATGGACCCCCTTTGTTCTGGCACTAACAGTCACTGTTAATGTTCATTGAGTGGCAGTTGGATGTATTACTACGGCTCCAAATGGGCAGAATTGTAATGCAGATTGTGATAGAAATAAGGTAAAGACATGTCGTAAAAAAAGCACTGCCTTACCGAAGTTACAGAGGAGCTATGTTCCAGGGAAAACACAGAAGCTTGCAGGTAAATATCAGTCTTTCTTACACTGTCCGTAGCAAACTATATAGATGTAGATATTACCAATATTACCAGCAATACCAATTTTATATGATTAATTTCCTTTTAGCTGCAGAATGAAATGTTATGACTCCATTGACGTAATTCAACGTGATAATATTTTGGCAAAATTTCTTAATCTTCCCACCAAAAATCCTCAGGACTCATATCTGCAGCGCCTTATTGAAGCAAAGGAAGTAAAGCAGAGACGTCCTCGGAAATCTGATCCAGAATGCTGTGAAAACTGTAACGATGCAACGTTTCTTTACCACATAATGCCTCGAAGTGAAAGAAAACTGGTTTGCAAGAAAGCTTTCCTGAACATATATGCAGTAGTCTTTATAGAATCTTATAGGTATCTTATCTCATTCGGAAGCCTTTCCGCCACAAAGCGATTGTAGCTGTTTTTCTATTGCTGGACGGCAATTATCTTCTTTTCCTATCTCTGCATTGAGGTCTCCAATATTTATTTTCACAACGTGCCCAGGGCGTCCGTCATAGGCTCCTTCGAGGTTCTCATAAAAGGCGTCTTTAACCTGGTCATCTGCTACTTCTGTAGGTGCATCTACATTAATCAATGAATAGGTTATGAATCGGGTCTTCAATCTCAATTTTCAGATTCTTGCTGTTATTCTAGTAAATCCACGCACTATATGTTTAAATTTTTGTGTTACAGTGAACCGTATACGAAATTCATTTCTGCTCTCTGTACCATGGTAGAAAATTACCCAGCTTCCCATATCGTCCACTCTTATTATTCCATCTTGGCTCTTGTACATGTTGTGTATCACGCGTCCCTCCTTTTAGTTTACCTCTATTTTTCTCAAAATTTCGAGCATCTTGCACCATTTTACATTGTCGAACGCTTTTTCGAGGACGACATATCCTATGAACTTGTCTTGAATTTTCATTAGCCTTGCTTCCACTATCAGCCGCAACGTCAGAATTGCCTCTGTGGTGCCTTTACCTTTTCTAATTTATCGTTATCTAACACAACCTCAACATTCTATTCCATTCTTTTGTATTTAATTCTTGTCAGCAACTTGGATGTATGAGATGTTAAGCTGATTATGTGATAACTGTCGCACTTGTCAGCTCTTGTAGTCTTCGGAATAGTGTGGAAGATATTTTTCCGAAAGTCACACGGTCACCGGACTCTACACACCAACGTAAATAGTCGTCTTGTTGCCACTTCCCCCTAATGACTTTAGAAATTCTGATGGAATACTTTCTATCCCTTCTGCCTTACTTGATCTGAAGTCTTCCAAAACTCACTTAAATTAAGATTCTAACACTGGATCCCCAGTCTCTTAAAAATCGAACACTTGTTTCTTCTTATGTCACATCAGACAAATCTTCCCCCTCACAGACCCCTTCAATGTACTCTTTCCACTTATCTGCTCTCTCTTCTGCATTTAACAGTGGGATTCCCGCTGCACTCTCAATATTACTACCCTTCCTTTTAATGTCGGCGAAGGTTTGTAACCTCCCCTTCACTTATCGATCTTAATGACAGTGAAAAATTAAACCGCGTGTACCTAATGGAAATTTGGGGAAACAGCAATCGTCGCCGAAGTCAATTTGTCGGTAAAGAGGGAGGAAAGGATTACATCTAAATGAAAGGAAAAATGCAAATGAAACTGGTGGAAATTAATTATGAAAAGGGGTAAAGCTAATAAAGAAAGTAAATGTGCGGCCGTTACGTTAACAATTAACTAGCGGTAATTAGATATTTGAGATTTGGGGGAAATTACGGTCGCCAGTCCTAAGGACAATTACTATAGTAACTGAAAAAAGAAAGGTTATTACACGTATAATTAGCACTATAAGCGTGGCAACTGAAGGCTGACACGTGTAGTGTGAAAACTGAAAGTTTGTCAGAAGTAATAAATTTCGCTACACTCTGACTTAATTTAGCAAAAGAATTAATAAAACCGGGAAATCGAAAGTTAATTTAGTGACTGAAGTTAATAGTGAGCTTTCTTTCTGAAGCACATCGAAATTCAGTAAAATACGGTTAGTCTTGGACTACCTCAACAATCATTTCAAAAGCTACTTGAATCTACGCAATTTAGAAATAAGAGATTTAACTTTGAACTTGAATTAAATGATTCTGAACAATTAACAATAGTAAAATTTAGTACGTACCAAGCTGAGCTGCAGTCACAGGTAACTAAAATACGGTAACAAAACTCGCACTCTTAATTTGTGCTTGTGCAATCTAAATATTGTAGCCAGCTATGAATCCCTTAACTGAACTTTGAAATTAAAGCAGTGAAATCGAATGATGCTGGCGTTTGAATGTCAACGATACTCGGGCTCATTTCGGAAAAGGAAGGGACCCTGCTTGGCAATGCAATTGGGACAATGAGCAACAAAGGTTCATGCTAAAAGTTACTATAATTTTGTGATGCAACAATTTTAAAAGTTTGAAAAGCTGAGGTCTGTCATACAGTTCTAAAACTTTACGTGCTTCCAGTCGTCCTTGTTGGTTGATTGAAGATTTGAAGCTGTCGATAGAGGAGGTGGCGACAGTCACTCATTGTCGGCCGTCGCTGTTGCAGAAGCAGGATGTTGGCGCGCCTTCTTCTCTACACGGTCACCAGACGAAACGGGCTCTTGATGTGCGCCACCTAATGCTTCCCGTCTGCGACACCATGTCAGAAACTGTCATCGCACTTCGAGTGCAATTACATGCTGCCAAACCCTGAAAGCGCGGCAACTCGCGGGAACTTCACACAACACACCTGCTCCACTGCACCACCCCAGCCAAACTCTCTCTGCTCTCCCCGCGCTCCACGCCGCAGAGTTAACACTACCAAAAATCCTAAACACTTTCGTTCTCCACACGACCTATCGATGTATTCGTTCGATAGTATAGTTTTCCCTAGGCCAGACCCAGTGTATAAATAAAAATAATATTCACAAAACAAACCGATTATACATCGACATAAATGCATATATATACAAATAGCAGAACCATTACAATATACAAAGACACAGAAATGTTATACCTTCAGGTAACAAAATAAGGAAAAAAATTTGCAGTGCAATAGATGGAAATAGGAGGATATGCATTTCCGGCGTTACACGTGCCCCACATTGTCTGAGGATGTTCCTGTAACCTAAACAGACTCAGAAAATGTCCCAAAAAAGAAACAGCGGAAATGCATGTGCTCAAAACATCAACAAAATTTAGTATTCGTCTAGTTAACATAAATCAATTTTTAGACCATAATAATTGAGTGGAGACACTCCTAATCTTATTCCACTCTGTCATCTTGCACAAAATAAAACAGGTTGACAACATATTAAAATTCATAGAAGACATAGAAAATGGTTTAGCTATTCCAAAATCGTCAAAATTCGTTACACTATCAAGAAATGGAATACTATTTACAAAATTAATCAGAGTACATGGTCATAAAAACAGGTAGATCAAAATACGCAAATTAATTATTAATTACATATTATACACATTCTTATGTAACTTTTTCATAATTAACATTCTCGTCATGAGAGTCCAATTAACGCTAAACAAGAAAATAATATTCAGCAGATCGAAAAAACCATAATTATTGACAGCAGAATTCTTTCAGCTGTCCGGGAAGAAAACAATTCCGCCTTCCGTACTCGCAAGTGCAAAGAATGCCGACAGCGGCTCCGCCTCGCTAGTACTGATGCGCCCGCCTGTGCGGCACGCTTGATCTCGCTCGCCTGTGTGACGGCATTTTCAGAACGTCCGTTTCACTGAATTCTTTCGGAAAAACTCACTCCCGAGTGAGTCCATTGACACTATCACAGTGGATAACTCAACACTGTCCACCATCACACATGTACAAGCCTGAAACTTAAAACATCGTCTAAGTACATCGGCAATGACAAGTAAAACACATATTCATGAAATCTTACAACTTGTTACAAAATCATATTTCCATTCCTTAATCTATTGTGACTCAGCTGAAAACTTAAACTAGCAGCTTGGATTTTTCAGTTGATTAATCATGAGTTACTCTTATATCATTTAGTAAAAATTAATTACTTATTAATTAAAACTTCTTTAATGTTCTCTTGGTCAGGCAAAAGCATGGCAATCTAGCAAATCATTAAATCTAACACTCTATGTTTACATACTGTACAAATTACCCATTGTGTGGTATTAATCGATCCTAGGTTGGTACAGTATCAAGTCTACAATGTTCCGTATACCTAATAGTTTTCCAGAGCTTGGATACTCTAAGTAATATGCATTTGTGTGAGGTATACCAATGACTTTATATGGTTCATTATAAACAAACTTAAATTTAGAGATTTCATTGTCTACCTCGCTCGATTTCTCATGAGCTTTTACAAGTACTAAGTCTCCGATTGCAAACTTAGCAAAACGCGCTTTAGCGTCATGACGACGTATGCGAGCATCGGTTTTTAGCTTCATGACTTCACGCAAACGATTTTTTTCACACCAATGCTAATGTCAATCCGTGGAGGGAATTTGATTATCTCTTCCACTAAACTTTTACTTTTGTCATCCAACAGGATTTCCTCATTATTACTTCATACAGGCCTCGTCTTTGTTCGTGTGTTACGTTCGATACACCGTCCACAATACTTTCCAAATCACTTTCTACACTATTGTTAATGCCGAAAGTCCTCACGTTACAGTAGTTACCTGCGTCAATGGCATCCGGCCAGTTAACAATGCGTATAGGCTGGTATTGCCTATGCACACCGTCTCCTGCCTCGTCAAAACTAACTACTATTGTTTTATCTTGTGGAGTACATGTCAAAGTTTTGCTTTCGTAATTAATCACTGCACGGTACTTTAATAGCCAATCTAACCCGATAATTACTTCCGTAGTTAAGTCTGGCATGACGAGAAACTCTTGTTCAAATCGTGCCCCACACATCTCGAAGTTGACAAATATCTGTTTTGTGACCGGTTTACTGGCCTTCCCAGTAGCACCGATAATTTTCACTCCTGTTACTGGCATAACTACGATGCCAGGTCTGTCTTTCAGTAACTCAAATATTTTCCCAGATACAGCACTCAATTCTGCACCGGTGTCAATCAACACGTTTAGTTGCAGGTCGTGCATATTAACAGACACTACTATCTGTCTACACTTGTCCTCGACTGTTTCTTTATTTTCCCACAGTAAATCTTCGTCTATATCCAGGTCATTCCAGAAAAAAACATCCGGCTCTGATCCTAAATCCGGCTTATCTGGCGGCTTTTTCAGCCTTTGTTCACATACAGTTTTAATTTCAACACGTTTGGCCTGAGGCTTAGTCTGTAGCTTCGCCTCCAATACCGAAACCTTTTCCTGTAACTCGTCAAATAGTGAGTATTGCTTTGCTATCAATTCACTAATTGTCACCTTCGTCGATTCCACTTTGGCCAGATTGACCTCTTCTGCCAATCTACCTGGAGGAATGTGCCCAGTAGTATCTGCAATTACTTCCTCTGGATCTGCGCAACCCGCACTGCTACCGTCTGACCGTATAACGTCAGCTCTAACCTCATACACGCTGTAATCTACGTGCTTTTCTACCAATCGTGTCCCGCTATCACTAAAATTTTCGTAATCTTTCTCGTTAATACTCTCGCAATGTTTAAACTGGAGGTTTGCGTCGGATGGGTCGGCTACTTCTACCACTACAACTTTCCGTAAGGTCTGCCGGTTAGGGCCAGAACTTTCCGTTACTACTTCAACATCTAACTCCTGCGGGACGAAACACGACGAATCTTGCTCGTGCTCCCCATTAACATCAACTGTTTCTGGTAAAGTCTGCCGGTTAGGGCCAGAACTTTCTATCATTTCATAAACACTATCTTCCTGTGGGACGAGACGCGGAAAATCCTGCACGCGCTCCCCATAAACACTTCTCCCATACAGGCCCCTATAATCTCTTAGTTCGTCGTATAAGCGACCGAACTGCCTTAACCAGACCTCATCCCTCTCTGCATCCCCTCGCTCAATGACGGACGTGTTATCCGACATCTGATCTTCTCTCAACAATTGCGAATCATTCTTAAACTCAATCTCCATTTCCGCTGTGGGTGTTACAGCTGCCACTTTATAATCGTTTTCCGGAACATTACTTAAATTGTTCTCACTGACAGTGAATGTATTTTCTACGGCCGTGTCTACAGCTGATCTACTACTTGTGAGCGCACTCCTTTCTCTTAACACTGGCACACTCTCCCACCGTTGAATATTCCATACGGAATTTTCGTAACGACGACACCTGGGTTTTCTCCTGTTATTGGGCCTCCAAAATTTCTCCACGCCCGGTCGGCCCCTCACCGGCGCGGCTAATGGTTTCCCTGTCTCGTCCCAGCAGATACGCTTCCCGGATGCTGCTGAGGCGGCTGATCACACCCTCTGGCGTTATTACTATTCTGCGAAGCCCGTATCACGCTAGTATGATACTGGTTTCCGTCATTCCTGTTATTATTTGCATTGTACCGATTGTCATTACGGCCCGAACCACTATTGTTATTGCTGCCATGGTTGCGGTATGCATTATTCCCATGGTTATCGTTGTTGTGGTTCCCGTTGTTGTTACCGCGGCCTCTACCACTGTCACGATTATTGCGCCAATTGTCCTCGCCCTCAACTCTTTCCAGGAAATCATTGATTGTCTTGTAATTGCTTCCTACGTAGCGTTTTGTATCATCTGGAAGCTTCTTGTAGAGTTCCCAGACTATTTCGGATTCCGTGCGACGATCACGCAAATTTTCCAACTTGCGGATCCAGCCCTCACAAAACTCCTTCATCGAGCCGCGCGAATTCGCATCGAAAGGCCTCGATACGACAAATTCGCGCCAGACACTTTGTTGTTTTTGCTCTGACCAGTATTGAGCCAGAAACAAATTCTTAAACTCGTCAAAAGTCAGGTTCGTAATGTTGAGGTTTAAGCCCCAACGCTTGGCATCACTAGCCAACACATCAATAACCGCATTAATTTTTCTCTCATCAGTCCATGATCTTTCACAATTTTTAATGAAATCCGTCGCGTGTATACCGCCTTTTTTCAAGGGGTCGAACCGCTCCTCTTTCGTCAACAATTCCGAACTATGTGCACAGATTGGCACATTTGTTCTGTTTTTCATCAAGTTTCTTTTCTAATTCCGACACTCTCGTAATTACTTGGCAAGTGGTTGTCGCAAGCGTTTCTACTTCCCTTTTATTCTCTTCGCAGGTATTAGCCTGCTTCGTCACTTTGGTATCTACTTCGGATACTAAAGCATTTAAAGTTTCCACCTTCTTTTGATCCTCTTTTCACTAGTAGAATTTGTTCCATCACCTTATTCTCGATGATCGGAGCAACTGCTTCTCCTACGCTTTTCTCGATTCTGCTAATTTCGGAATAAAAACGAGTATTTATGCTCGCAATTTCCGCCTGAACGCCTATCATTTCCTGTTTACCGATTTCAGTATTAATCACAACAATATCTTCTTTGATTTTATCAACTTTTGTGTTAACAACTCCAACATTGTTGTTAACAACATTAATAGCTTTGTTCCGATTGTCTAGCTTTCGTTCAATTTTTTCAGACTGAGCTTCTTGCTTAGCAGCCTAAGCTTCTTGCTTGGCAGCCTGAGCTTCTTGCTTGGCAGACAGAGCTTTAATTTCTGCCGATTGACTCTTGATATCGTTAATCAAAACATTCAATAAATCAGTTAAATTCCCGGAAACTACTGGTTTTACTTCCGTAGCAGCTTCCTCTTTAATTGTCCCTCCGTATTCGTCAGCAAGGGCTTCAGACTTGATTTTCACTTTCGATTCCGAAGCATTTTCTAAAGTTTGGAATTCCATTTCTGCTCTTTGTTGCGTTTCGGCAGTCGCGTCTTTCATGCTAGCCGCCTGCCCCTGAACAATGGGTACCGTGGTGCGCATTTCCCACTGTTCGACCGATTGTTCCGTATCCAAGTCTACCAAATTTTGGCAATTGTTGCTTTCACTCATTTTAATAATTTTCAATATAAATGCCAAATCTCAAATCTAATTAGGATTCCTCACACTAATATTCTCGCTGACATATCGACCATTTCGTAACCAGTACTTTGTTACGAGATTTGCACAATTCAAAATTCGTGTCCAGAACAACCTCATATCTGAAGATTGTCCTGTCACCAGGTCGCCACGTGTAACCTCCCCTCACTTATCGACCTTAATGACAGTGAAAAATTAAACCGCGTGTACCTAATGGAAATTTGGGAAACAGCAATCGTCACCGAAGTCAATTTGTCGGTGAAGAGGGAGGAAAGGGTTACATCTAAATGAAAGGAAAAATGCAAATGAAACTGGTGGAAATTAATTATGAAAAGGGGTAAAGCTAATAAAGAAAGTAAATGTGCGGCCGTTACGTTAACAATTAACTAGCGGTAATTAGATATTTGAGATTTGGGGGAAATTACGGTCGCCAGTCCTAAGGACAATTACTATAGTAACTGAAAAAAGAAAGGTTATTACACGTATAATTAGCACTAGAAGCGTGGCAACTGAAGGTTGACACGTGTAGTGTGAAAACTGAAAGTGTGTCAGAAGTAATAAATTTCGCTACACTCTGACTTAATTTAGCAAAAGAATTAATAAAACCGGGAAATCGAAAGTTAATTTAGTGACTGAAGTTAATAGTGAGCTTTCTTTCTGAAGCACATCGAAATTCAGTAAAATACGGTTAGTCTTGGACTACCTCAACAATCATTTCAAAAGCTACTTGAATCTACGCAATTTAGAAATAAGAGATTTAACTTTGAACTTGAATTAAATGATTCTGAACAATTAACAATAGTAAAATTTAGTACGTACCAAGCTGAGCTGCAGTCACAGGTAACAAAACTCGCACTCTTAATTTGTGCTTGTGCAATCTAAATATTGTAGCCAGCTATGAATACCTTAACTGAACTTTGAAATTAAAGCAGTGAAATCGAATGATGCTGGCGTTTGAATGTCAACGATACTCGGGCTCATTTCGGAAAGGAAGGGACCCTGTTTGGCAATGCAATTGGGACAGTGCTCAAAGTTGCTGTAATTTTGTGATGCAACAATTTTAAAAGTTTGAAAAGCTGAGGTCTGCCGCACAGTTCTAAAACTTTACGTGCTTCCAGTCTTCCTTGTTGGCTGATTGAAGGTTTGAAGCCGTCGATAGAGGAGGTGGCGACAGTCACTCATTGTCGGCCGTCGCTGTTGCAGAAGCTGGATGTTGGCGCGCCTTCTTCTCTACACGGTCACCAGACGAAACGGGCTCTTGATGTGCGCCACCTAATGCTTCCCGTCTGCGACACCATGTCAGAAACTGTCATCGCACTTCGAGTGCAATTACATGCTGCCAAACCCTGAAAGCGCGGCAACTCGCGGGAACTTCACACAACACACCTGCTCCACTGTACCACCCCAGCCAAACTCTCTCTGCTCTCCCCGCGCTCCACGCGGCAGAGTTAACACTACCAAAGATCCTAAACACTTTCGTTCTCCACACGACCTATCGATGTATTCGTTCGATAGTATACTTTTCCCTAGGCCAGACCCAGTGTATAAATACAAATAATATTTACAAAACAAAGCAATTATACATCGACATAAATGCATATATATACAAATAGCAGAACCATTACAATATACAAAGACACAGAAATGTTATATCTTCAGGTAACAAAATAAGGAAAAAAATTTGCAGTGCAATAGATGGAAATAGGAGGATATGCATTTCCGGCGTTACAGGTTGTTATGACTTTCCTATATGCTGAGTCAGTCATTCCGACAGTTATTTCTTTTTCGATTTCTTCACATTTTTCATGTACTCATTTCGCCTTAGCTACCCTCCTCGTCCTATTTATTGAATTCTTCAGCGGATTGTATTTCTGAAATTACTCTGAACATTTTTGTACTTCATTCTTTCATTGATCAATTAAAGTATTTCTTCTGTTCCCATGGTTTATTCGCAGTTACCTCCTTTGTACCTATGTTTTTCTTCCCAACTTCTCTGACTTCCCTATTTAGAGATATCCATTCCTCTTCAACTGAACTGCCTACTGAGCAATTCACTGTTGCTGTATCTATAGCCTCAGAGGAGTTCAAGCGTATCTCGTCATTCCTTAGTACATCTGTATCCCACTTCTTTGCGTATTCATTCTTCCTGAGTAATCTCTTGAACTTTATCACTACTAATATCACTACTACATTGTGATGTGAGTACATATCTGCTTCTGGGTACGCCTTACAACCCAGTATCTGATTTCCGAACCTCTGTCTGACCATGGCGTAATCTAACTGACATCTTCCCTATCACCCTGTCTTTCCCAAGTATACTTCCTCCTCTTGCGATTCTGGAACAGAGTATTCGCTACAGAACTCAGTTAGTCTTTCTCCTCTCTCATTCCTTGTCCCAAGCCCATATTCTCCTTTAACCTTTAGCCGCGTGGAGCAGCCGCGCTGCTTCAGGCGCCATTTCACGGACTGCGCGGCCCCTCCCGCCGGAGGTTCGAGTCTAGGGACCGGTGGCCTCAGCAGTTTGGTCCCTTAGGAATTCGCCCATGTTTGAACATTTTTTCTTTCTGTAACCTTTTCTTCTGCTCCTTCCCCTACAACTGTATTCCAGTTCCCCATGACTATTAGATTTTCATCTCTCTTTATGTACTGTATTACCCTTTCAATATCTTTTTATATTTTCTCTATCTCTTCATGTTCAGCTAGCGACTTCGGTATGTATACGCAAACTATCGTTGTCGGTGTTGGTTTGCTGTCGATTCTGACAAGAACATCACTATCACTGAACTGTTCACTGAAACACGCTCATTGTCCTACCTTTATATTCATTTTCTGTTGCTTCTGATATTGCCCTATACTCATCTGACCAGAAATCCTTGTCTTCTTTCCACTTCACTTCACCTAGACTGAGCCTTGGATTTCCCTTTTCAGATTTTCTACTCTCCCCACCACATTCAAGCTTCTGACATTCCACACCCCAACTCGTAGCACGTTATCCCTTTGTTGATTGCTCAATCTTTTTATCATGGTCACCTCCCCTTGGCAGCCCCTCCTAGAGATCCGAATGGGGCACTACTCCGGAATCTTTTGCCAAAGGAGATATCGTCATGACACTTTTTCAAGTAAAGACGACGTGTCCTGTGGGTCTACGTTACGTGTCTTTAATACAGTGGTTTACATTAACTTTTGCATCCTCACGCCGTTGATCATGGCTTATTCTTCAGCCTTTAGGGACTGTTTCCCACCCCAAGGACAAGAGAGTTCCCTGGACCTCGGTCCGCTCCTCCGCCCTGTTTACAACGCCGTTGGCAGAATGTGGGTGACTTCTTATACCGAAAATCTTCGGTCGCCTAAAGTTATCAACACTGAAAGACATTACTTTGCTCCCTTTAATTTCACATACTTAGTATAAACTATGTCATACAAAATACTTCACTTTATGCAATTCTTCATTTCCATATAAAGGTTAAACACTGCTAAAATACTCTGTCTGTTCTGCTTCTACGTAATCTCAGATTATGCTTCCGGTACCTTTCAGTTGATATCCATTGAGCTGATTTTAAGGGACCCTGTTGTCGCCTGTGGCCTTTGGTGCACCCTCGTGACAGTAATGGTATTCTGGCCATAGAACCAAGATGAAACGAAGCTCCATCGAGTTCTACTATACATCATTCCAATTTAAATTTGGTGCATTGTGCAACTAGGAAACCTGAACCGATAATGATTGCGTATTCACTGCTGAGCACGGGTAGAACCTCGACATCAACCTAAAATTTACCTTCACCCATTTGGAAATAATTTATAGTTAAAATGAGTGAATGTACATAACCCTCAGTTATGCTGATTAATGCTCAGTGTGGTTGATTTAACTCCGCTTTACCAAGTATACCCTTATTAGCGACAGGAACCTGTGATCTGGAATCTATGTAACCAGACAGGAAAAGGTCTTACTCTCACTGGACACACCACCGCCTTCCTTGTTTCAATGCAAGGAGCAAAGTCTGCCCTATGGCTATTTTCCATACGTCTGGAAATTTCTGACCCTAGAATTCTGCTCAGAATTCTCAAACCATCCGTATGAACCCCTTGTTTTCTTTGCAATTAAGCCTTTTATCCCCTATGTGTTCACATCCAAAACATTTAAAATCACTATTAAATACGACCTTCTTTTCCCGGGGCTTGGTGACCTTACCTTTGGTTAGCACCATCGTTTCTTCTGCTGGTTTGTTTCTGGAAATTCGACGAGAACTCTTGCAGATATTTTTGGCTCTAAACCCTGCAAAAACCTGTCATTTTATTTCTTCTCAGCTCCCTGCAAGATTCCTTTTCCGTGACTGATTCCCCACGTTTTTGGAACATACTTTTAAGTTGCTCACTGTGATATCTCCACGTATCCTTCCTTCTACACCCATCTACCAACCCTTGCCTGATGATATCGAACGACTGTGTTTCCATATATATTTAGGAGCACACCTCGTAAGTTTTAGCGTGGCTGCACTCAACAGCTGCACATACTCCAATTTCCCGACATAGCAGTTCTTTCGAAATTATGGAAAAATACAAAAGTATCCTTGCCCCATTTAGATACAAAATATATTAACCTATACAAAGTTTCTGGGGTCCAGGATATCACCATTTAGTTGCCTTAGTTCTGCCTGTAACTGATCTACTTCATTTACTGACGGCTGAATAGCACCCCGAACCTAATGTAGTCCTGTATTTTGCCTACTTACTACCACTCCAAATAGGAATCAAACAAATGACCATCCGAATAGCCCTTGAAGACTCAAGGCTACTTACTACTTACCGAGGCCTCACATGACGTGGATACGGATGGGCATGTGGTCAGCACACCACTGTTCTTGCCGTTGTCATTTTTCGTGAACAGTGCCGTTACTTATCAAGCAAGTAGCTCTTCAATCTGCCTCGCAAGGTCTGAGTGCACCCCACTTGCCAGCAGCATTTGGCAGATCCAGGCAGTGATGTATCTAAGTGCTAGCCAAGACCGACTCAACTTAACTTTGTTTATGTGACCGAAACCGGTGTTACCACTGCAGAAAAGCCGCTGGTTAACACAAGTTCAGTATAAACAATTTAATGGCAAAAAGAGGATAGGAAAACAACCACACAGTTTCAAACAAAACTGAACTCGACGCTTGCTTGCATTTTTGACCAAGACGTCGCTGCTACAGCGGATCTGAGTTTCTGGCTGCTGTCTTCTAAATACAAAAGTATCCTTGCCCCATTTAGATACAAAATATATTAACCTACACAAAGTTTCTGGGGTCCAGGATATCACCATTTAGTTGCCTTAGTTCTGCCTATAACTGATCTACTTCATTTACTGACGGCTGAATAGCGCCCCGAACCTAACGTAGTCCTGTATTTTGCCTACTTACTACCACTCCAAATAGGAATCAAACAAAACACCATCCGAATAGCAGGCTAAGATTCTCTGCTATGTGAAGATGCGGGCAGCTGAAGGCGACAATGACTTCTTTATTTCCACTTGACTACCATCAGTAGCAGGCAGCAAGACGAATATGACAATATCTTCACTGAGGCGACATCCTCCAGCTACTGACTTCATGCTCTGCGCGCAGGGTAGCTGGCGCTCCGTCGTCGGATTTCCGTGTTTCCTATCCACACTGAGTGTGGCTGGTGGCAGCGGCTACAGTGACATTGGGCTGCATCACGCTAACAGGCTAGGAGCTTAGCGGCCTTCTGTTGGTACCCAGTGGAGGCGGAGACTGCTACATCTTGGTGTGATATATTTGGAACGGTAGCGGATGAGAGAGCTTTCCCTTTCACCTAAAGACTTAGCCAGCAGTTATTAGTTCGTGTCCTGGCTGAGGCAGAAGCGTCTGCGTCATCGGCGCAGTTTCGAGGTCATATCATTGTCTAGCTGTTTGACGACGATGGGCTAGTTCGAGTGCTGTTAAATGGACATCGACAAAGGTGAATATGATCTGTTCGAAATCAGATTAACTGGCTTCTTACCAGGCTTAAGCCTGGCAAGCACTCAAGGCTTCCTCCAGAATCTGCAAATATAGCCCTAAGCACTTATTCATCAATTTACAAAGCATTTCTGGACGTTACTGCCCAACATCTTGCTCTCTTCTACTCTGAAGTCATCAAGAAGTTTATTAGACAGCAAAAATGGCATTTTCCAGTTCATTCATGGTGAAGAGCTCTCAGAGGAAATTTTTCTCATACCCCAGGGTTCATTTGCGTTGTTCCAGTATGCTACGACCTTTAGTCTTACCATTCATGATAACTGAGCACCGTAGTTATTGTGGTGAAGTGTGTAGGTTGCGCTGGGTCAAGCTAAGATTTTCCAGGCCCACACAGTATTTACCAACTTGTCCAGATTCTTTGCCAGCGAGGTGCCCTTAGCTGTACCATTTACTGAGATGGCTTACTACAATTCCTTACTAACTTGTGTAATGTCATCAACAAATGGGTGTGTCTCAAAAAGACCCTTGTAGCTGTGCGCCACCTGTTTTCTGCCGTCATTCAGCCCTAGTACACAGCTAACTCTACAGTATTTTGGGATGATCCGTCCTGAAACACTCTATAAGCTTTAGATGAATCTCTCATACATTTCAATTTGCGATGGGACCTTGGCAATTTTTTACAACTTTTTGATGAAAGGCATCTCTTTAGCACTATTTGGAGTGTAGGCTATTATTTTGTGGGAGGGATGGACATAGCCATCATCTTCACGCAACTCCCAGCCACTTTCGATAACAGGAAAATGTTGTCTGGGTTGTCCACTCTCATCCACCTACCGCTGTTGAAGGAGGCTGGCAACACTGGATCACATCATGAGTCCCTGCCCACGTTTCCAGTTTTTCACCACAGATATCTGTATCTACGTAATCCCAAGTAGTTCGTGGGCAGCTTTAGCCACTAAGGATGCAGTTTACATCCAGGAAGCTGCAGACGCAATTCACAGTTTATCAATAATAAAGTGTAGGCTGAAGATTAAGAAAATCGTCTGAAACAATGTGTGTGGAAGGAAATGGGATACTGAATTATTGAAGAACGATGAAAAACGTTTGAAGTTCGTTAAGAATGTGGATGCTGTGATAAGGAATACCGCAGTAGGCAGATCGGTTGAAGAGGACGGAACATTTCTAAAAGGGGCAGTCCGGACGTTGGACTGACAAACATATGTACAAGGAAGCTAATTGTAAAGAAAGCCTGGGTAACAGGAGAGATACTTTCGTTGATCGACGACAGAAGGAAGTAAAATAATGTTCAGGGAGAGAAAGGACTACAGTGATATAAATCTCTTATGAATCAAATAAATAATATGTGCAGGGCAGCCAAAGTGAAATGGCTGCAAAAAGGATGTGAAGAAATCAAAAACAAAATGATCGTTGGGAGGAATGACACAATACACAGAAAAGACAAAACAACCTTCCATCAAATTAAAAGAAAGGGGAGGAACATTAATAATATAGTGAGAATTCCTCTGTTAAACGCCGAGGGGAGAGCGGGTAGGTGTAAAGAATACACTGGCGGGTTTTCTGAGAGGCAGGACTTGGCTGATGACTTGATACAAGAAGAAATAGGTGTCGATATGAAAGAAACAGCTGACTCAGCATTATAGTTGGAATTTAAAGCACGTCTGAAACACTGGAAAGCAAAAATAGGGCGGAGAGGGTAGATAACACTCATTCTAAAGTGTTTGGGATCGGCAACCTCTGGACTAGAATTCATGAGAGTGTCAACATATAATCAGACTTGCGGAAGCATATCATCCAGATAATTTCGAGTACAGGTAGGGTAGATAAGCGCAAAATTAGCGCACAATCAGCTTAATATCTCACGCATTAAAATTGCTGACAAGAATAATGTCCAAAAGGATGGGAAAGAAAACTGAGGAAATGTTAGATGACAATCAGTTTGGCGGATACAAGACTGAAGAAAGTAATGACAAACTATTATGATATGTGGAGCTAGAAAAAGCAGTGATACGTAAAACGTGGGAGATGTTCTAAATTCTAAGGAAAATAGAAGAACTTATGTTGAACAATAGTACCGGGACGAAGTGGTGGGAATAAAAACAGTGGAAGACAAGGATGCAGTCTTTCACCCCAACTGTTAAAGCTATACATATACCGAACAAACAGTGAAGGAAGCAAAATGAGAAAACCCAGGACTTGACCAAGATTAAGATTATTGAGTTCTCGTCTCCAAATGTAAGGTCTTGTGCACTCGTCTCTTATAGGTGCCTAAACGGTGCTGCATTCTCGGAATGTTGTATAATAATTCAAGCAAATAACAGTAATAGTTTTATTTCAATAAAGCAGATTGACAATACTTAACTTGAATGTACAAAGGTGTCGTAAGTGATGGGCGACATGCAACTTAAATCCTAGTCCTTGCTGTATACAGTGTTCAAAAGGCAATAGATACGGCTCACTACAATCTGCTATCGTAGCACTCTCTGCTTGGCCGCGCTAACATTGTGCGAATAATGTCCACCAATATCCGGCCAAGGCTGGCAGGAGCGGCACTTATATTCACTTCTTGCAGAGGTCGCTCCTGTCGTGGTACGGTCCTTGCCAGCGGGCTATTCGCTGGCGTCGCCTCACTGCTTTCTCTAGTCTTGCGTTCTTCCTCTTCGTTCCGGCCCTAGTGGTTACGCAAGAACTCAGGCGAAAGTATATCAGTGATAAGATTCACTGATGCCATTACTATCCTCAGTGAAAGTGAAGAAGTACTACAGGATATGATGAATGGGATTAACAGACTAATGACTACAGATCTTGGATTGAAAGTAAATCAGAAAAAAAGAGAAGTGGTGCGGAGTAGCAGAAATGGGTTTAGAGAGAACTTAATATCAAAACTGTTGATCATGAATTAGAAGAATTTAAGGGAATCTGCTACCTTGGAAGCAAAAATAACTGTTGACGGGCAAAGCAAGGAGAACAAAACCGGCAGACTTCTATAGGCACAGAGGCCTTAAATAGCCAATAGAGGTCTACTGGTTTCAAACTTAGGTCCTTAATTTGAAGAAGAAATTCTTGAAAATGTACGTTTGGAGCACAGTATTGTATGGTAGTGAGTAATGGACAGTGGGAAATCTGGGACAGAAGAGATTTGAGGCATTTGAAGTCGGGTGCTATTGAACCCTGGGGTAAATTAGTTGCATTGATTAGGAATGAAAATGTTCTCTGGTGGCGAAGGAAGGAACGTATGAGAAACACTGACAAAAAGAAGCAGCAGGGTGATGTGACATATATAAACCCATCTGGGAATAAAATCCATGGTAGTAAAGAGAGTTGCAGAGGATAAAAGCTGCAGGGGTGGAAACAGATTGGAGTACATTCAACTAATAATTGAGGACGAAGAATCTAAGTGCTACTCTGACATAAAGAGATACACTGAAAGAATTTCGATGCTATCCCTTTCAGTTAGTGAAGTTGATGCCAGAGACATATTTGACCTGCTGAATACTGTACTGCCATATTGTTCGGGAGATCTCTCGAGAACAAGCTTCATGCCAGCTATCTTGGACTGATGACTGCTATGGTTCCGGTGAGGTTCTTCAACAAGAAGAATGTCAGATTTACATTACTTGCTCAAAACAGTCTATATGCAGTTTTTAGCATGGGGAAAACCGTCGATGTTTCTCTAGACCGTAACAAGTAGTCATGAAAAGGACACTTTGTGGAGATTAGCTTATCCGCGTTGACCAGATGTGGAACGATCAACCGCTGCTATTAAGCGAGGTTGCCCAGCGTGCGTCCGATTTTACTGATTTTTCAGCGTGTAACTGATATAACCTTCACGGTGCAATTATGACATTCGTAGGAGCTAGAATGTTTGAAGGCCGATAACTTTTATTTGTTGATACCTATCGTCTTTGAAAGCGAGAGAGGAAGCGTGAGGTCGACGAGCAAAGTCTTCAATTTATTTTTCTAGATATGACACAGTTTAGTCAAATCCGTAAGAGCGTAAACACTTCACATCGATAAAAGTAATCTAGACGTCTCTTGTGAGGATATCGTGCAATTTACCAATCGATTTTTATTTAAAAAGACACTTGAAAACCTAGTCCATCGTTTCTACCTTTGCTTTGCTACCTTCACTTTATCCCTGCTTCGTCCACGAGTGTCTAACATCTATGCATAACCAGAATTACTTTGGGTTTCGTGATACATCCTTCGATAATGTTCTGCTACGGTAGTCGTTGAAAGCTTTGCGCATTGCTCTCTAGACGATTAAACGCGTTTTATTCTGCATCTCGCCATGCTTTATTTTACACCTATTTGCAGTAGTTTCTCTTTCTCTAGAACTTTGTTTGTAGTGACTGTCACCCACTGAGCGTCCCTTTCATCATGAACTGTTCTTCTAGTTGCATATCTATCAACTATGTGGTAAACATTTCTCCTAAACCAGGGCCACCGTTTTTAGACCCCCCTTTCCAGAGCTAAATCCCTCAAGTTCTTTATTTACGTACAACATAACTGGCTCATCATCTAATTAGCTGAAAGTAAAATTCGTCTGCTTATTTTAGTTGTATTTTCCTTTGATAGTCATTTTTGCTACAACTGCCTCATGGTCACTGACACCAGTTTTATTGTGGACGTCCTTAAAAAGGTAATGCTGTTGTTGATATTAGACCCAATATATATCCATTATAAGTGGGGTTATGAGCAATCTGTACTATGTAGTTCTCAAAGAATACCCAGCTGCAAAACTGTAATTTTCCCATTTGATTGTTAGACGATTAAAATCTCCTCCAATGATGACAGTATAATTGGGGTAATTTTGAACTAGTGAACAGGGGTTTTGTCTAAAGTTTTCAACTACATCTAGAGGTGAGTCTTGTAGTTGATAAGAGAATTCGATCGTAATCTCATGCTCATCCTCGGTACTGAGTCCTTCAAAACAAACCTCCATGTAGTCTCAGTGTCTATCTTGGTGGATTTGCGTTTCTTGTCTACTGAGAAACGTATCCGACCTCCATTTACCATTAGCCAATTATTTACATATATGCATAAATTTTTCGCAAATATCTTACTGCTATCGATATTGGATTTTAATCAGTTTTCTGTACCAAGTATAATTTGTGCTGTAGTAGGAGTAATAAAAACGCTAAATTTTGAAAAACAATTAATTTGTGACCTCGGTTTCGGTGTTACAAGGGACACGTTCCTCGGACAAAATTAAAACAAAATGTTACAGCATAACGTACCAAAAAGTACGAAAGCTGCGTCAGATAGTCAGAATAAAAATGAAAAGTCAAGATTAAGAAAACTGTATAGCAGGCTTGCATCTTATCACCATTTGTTTGCGACTTGTACGTCTAAGAAGCAATAGATGAAATTACTTACAATATGTTGGCAAATGAATGGAAACACAGTTAGTACTGAATCAGGTTTATGGATGAACGGAGCAAAGAAAACTCTAGTGAAACGTAGTGGGGAAGAAAATAGCGATCTGCTTAAACTCGAAACTATAAACGAGTCAGTAGCACAAAGCGTGAATAAATCATCTCATCCAGGAAATACAGGCTGATCGACGTTAGGAATGTACCTGAAGTTGATCACCGGAGACCAACAATACTTTGTGTTTGTAAAAACACAATTTGAATCAGTTACTGAGATGGATTTTAGAATGGAACTGGTCAGTAACACACTTTCAGATTTATTATACAAGTCAATAAACTCAATAAAGTCACGGCTCAATCCAATAACATTGTTCACACAACATAAAATTTTGATATTCATTTGCACTTAAATAGACGTTCAATTATATTTTGTCGATATTCCAACGTAAAAACTTGCAATGAAAAGTTGCTTCAGACAGAATATTGTAATATAAAGACTTACTTCATAATGTTGAAAAAATATTCAAAATAATTTTTATTATTATTTCACCAGTTGTTTTGATCACTTTTAGTATTTATAATGTCATTCAAGAGAAGTGTTAATTACAGGCAAAATGGTCTTTGATGTATGGATCAATTTAAACACATCCTTGTTAGCAAAATACTTTGCTAATTTCCTTGTCTCTCTGGAGCATTTGCAGTACTTCTTGTTGACAAGGGTGTTTTGATTACCAGTGTGGTGTTTGGACAGACCTTTCCCTAGAAACGTACTTCTTTTTTGTAAATCAAGACCGGCCGTGTTATAAGGTGTTCTTGAAAACAAAATATTAAACCACGAAAATAAACAAGAGCAAAAGTTTCCAACAAATTATTTTAATGTTAATGCAGAGCCAAATTCACATACCTGAATCGTTCCTATTCAAACAGATATACACATCTAGATATACTGTGCCAATGAGGAGCATCAAGAAAAATACAAAGAGAAACAATGACAAACAATAGAAGCATAAAAAAAATACAAAGCGAAACAATGATAAACAATAACCCGTTTTGCGACTTATTAGGAAACACAACAATAACTTGCCACTCATTTCTGTGCACTCAGGATACTGCGAGCTCTTTAGACACACTAACCAATGTTCACAGCTAAGGTCTGCAGAGCGTTCCTAAAGAACAGATTTTCATCGGCTTCAGAAGATCTTGAAACTGTACTTCAGGAGAGTCGTAGTGAAGCGTGGGCCATCAGAAATTAAAAAAAAAAAGCAGCAACATGAAAATATTTGACATGTGATGTTACTAATAAAAATCAAGTAAACGGATTAGAACGAAGTACCAAAAAGAACAGGTCACGACAGAAGCCTGTCAAAACAAAACAATAAGGGAAAGATTAGTGAGATATCAGGTATGGCATCACGTAACAGTTAACTAGGTGGTGAAAGGGTGAGAAGAAACGAAGAATAGTTGATGTAGACGAAGACCAGAATATAAAAAACCATCCATATTGGATATTGAGCGTAACACTTTTGTAGACACGAAATTATTTAGTGAAGGGCAGCAAAAGGTGGAGGACAGCGTCAAACCAGTGAAGAGATCGATAACATAAAATGCTTTTTGAGAAATTACTACCAGAATGTTCGCAAGCCGAGTAATCGTTCTCTATGTTTCCATCGCCAGACAGCACCATTACTGCGTGCATGCTGATCCTCAAGGTCAGTGGAGTTTTTATTGCACTGGGACTCGCTTAGGATGGCAGCTTTCACATTACATACGATTCTGGTTCATAAGGCAGCCTTCTGACCAATATTTTTGACACATATTCAGCTGAAAATGCCTATGGCGACAGCTGGTTTTCCACAGCCAACGTATTCGCTGACATCTGTAACATATCGCGACTAGCAAACGTGGTTTTTGTTATTAGTGATATTTGCTCTCAATGGCGCAAGAATACGAACGTGTTATACGCAAGCGACTTTAAAAACTTTCGTCGCCCTTCTCTTTGGCTCTCTGCACTAATTAGCTGCTTTTTTACAATTGCCATTCTACTGCTGTTAGACGAAAAATTAATATTTTCAGATTTACCGTAATACGATGATTAAACTACGATTATTATAATTTGCTTCAGAAATTTGTTGTTTTCATTTAGAAAAGAACGTAAGCAGTTGGTGTAATGTAATCATTCTGATAACTAATATTTTTTATTCACATCTACATCTACATCGACATCTACGTGATTACTCTGCATTTCACAATAAAGTGCCTAGCAAAGGGTTCAGTGAACCACCTTCAAGCTGTCTCTGTACCATTCCACTCTCGAACGGCGGACGGGAAAAACGAGCACCTAAATTTTTCTGTGATGATCATTCTCCCTATGTAGGTGGGTTCCAACAGAATGTATACGCAATCGGAGGAGAAAACTGATGATTGAAATTACATGAGAAGATCCCGTCGCGACGAAAAACGCCTTTGATTTAATGACTGCCACTCCAATTCACGTATCATGTCTGTGATGCTATCTCCCCTACTTCGCGATAATACAAAACGAGCTGCCCTTCTTTGTACCTTTTCGATGTCATCCGTCAGTCCCACCTGATGCGGATCCCAAACCGCACAGCAATACTCTTGAATAGGGCGGACAAGCGACGTTAAACAGTCTCTTTAGTAGACCTGTTGTACCTTCTAAGTGTTCTGAAAATGAATCTCTCTCTTTGGTTTGCTCTACCCACATTATCTACCCACTGGGGGCCAAACCGCACAATAACTCTGGATTCGGTGTGGGGCGGCGGTGGGATTAGTGGACTGCTGTAGCCTGTTGTGGGGTTGGAACCACTGAGGGCTACGGCGGGGCCGAAGCCTCTCCGTCGTTTCTAGGTCCCCAGTTCCATACAACACAATACAATACAATACCATCACTTATTATTTTATGTGGTATATATATCTCTCAAATGCCATCGATACTGTCTCCTTGAAATCATTTATCTTTTCTACGCGTACATGATCAGACGGGAAGGAGTGAAGACTGCCTCTTAGAAAGGCGTTATGAACATTTTTATCGGCTTTATTAAATAGATATACTTTGCGTTTCTTTTGATGGTTGTAGGTGTTACGGTATTCAGCCTAGCAGCAACTGCCTTGTCGTCGCTAATCCCTGTATTCGTCACGATACTTCCTACTTGTCCAGGGTTATTTGTTGCTAAGTGGTTAAGTATGTTTTCGCGTGTCTCCAATGACATCGTTGTCGACGAGACGTCAAACACTTATCTCCCCCTCTTATTACGACACAAGAAGTAATCACTAACTCATCAAATGTTTTAATTATTTCAGTTTACATCGAGAGCTTTTGTTTATTTAAAATAGTCAGATGTCATTATAGCTTCATGTAATGACATTAGCTTGCCATTTAGTCTCTCCAGGAACACAATTGCAATGGGTTTTACATGGAGGCGTGAGATACACTGCTTGAGTTTCTTTTATCCAGTTTTGAAAGCAGGTATAATTGCTTGCCACAACATTCATGATTTGTTCCTATGTACAACCACAATGGCATAACATTTTCTCAGTCAAAAACGAAGATGAAAACAGAGACACAAATAAGATTACAGCAGCAAATGCACAGAGGCCGAACGATGGAAAGCTTAAGGCTCTGCTCGGCGACCCAATTGGTTCTGCTCTTGTGTTGTCAGCAGTCTTCAGTTTCTCTACGTCTACTTAAGAATTTGCTACAGCGTCTTTACCGCTTAGTTAAACCGATGTTCAGTCTTACCTAGAGTCTCTCACGTAATGTTATGAAAGCAGTTCAGTCTCTACTCTTTTAACGATTTTCTACTGAGATCGCTCTCAGTCTCCCTTAAGAGTGTCGAGGTTGCTGTCTTCGTGACCAGTGATGTTGAAATGTTTACTTTCCTCTACTGGTGACTGTTGATGTATTTCTTTGTGATTGTTAATGCCGGCTGCTCCAACTTCGAAAGTTTTACTTCCCTTCCTTACTGATCTGGCCCGTAAGTCATATATAGATGGTGATGACTTCAATCTGCCCTCGATATGTTGGCGAAAATACATGTTCAAAGTCGGTAGCAGCCATAAATACCGTTCGAAATCGTACTAAACGCTGTCTCCGAAAATTATTTTGTACAATTAGTTCTGGAGCCCACTAAGTTTAAACATTTGCAAGAACAAACTCAAGCTTGTAGCGTCAAATAACCCAGAACGAAGTGGGAGCATCATGATGGTTACAGGGATTAGTGACCACAAGTTCGTTGTAGCGGAACTGGATACCATAAGGCTTTTTAAATTACCGCTACCAGTCACAAACTTTGTTAACCTATTTATTTAGCGACATGTTTCGAGGAAACACCTCATCTTCAGGCTAAAAGGCATTACAAAAACAATTTTACAATAAGATCATACTGATGTTACATAGTCTCTTCATAAATGCCGTGGTTATCCTGTTTAAGAAGAGAAAACTTAGTAAGAGGCGATGTCACTTTGTCGCAAAGAAACCAGAAATAAACACAAAATGTATCTTTCTGAAAAAGCAAATAAAATTTCGTTTGACGCGTTCCTAAGAGACAGGCAGATTCCTCCGAAAAGCTTTGTAAGTGTAGACCAACACTGGCTTAAAATCAAAGAAATAATATCTACAGCAATCGATAGATTTATGCCAAATAAATTAATGACGGGACGCGATCCTCATGATGCGCAACACAGGTCAAAACACTGTAGCAGAAGAAGCGAAAAAACCCTGCCAGATTTAAAAGATTGTGCAATCTATAAGATAGGTGACATTTCACAGAAGCTTGTCATTTAGCACAGACTTAAATGCCAAATGCTTTTAATAGCTTCAATAACTAAATTCTGGCTAGAAATGTTGCAAAAAGTCCGAAGAGATTCATGTAAAGTACACAAGTGGCAACACACAATCAATAGCCACACTGTGGAACAGTGGTGGTAATATTGCCAATCACCAATGTCATTAAAGTGGAATTACAAAAAACGATTTTTTCGAAATTCTTTCATGAGCGATGGAAAAAGTACGTAATCCAGAATTAGAAGCAAGAATTGCGTCAACATAACTCTGAGGTAGGTATCCTCAGTGTAGCGAAGCTGCTTAAATCGCCTAATAAAAGTAAGTCTTACAGTCCAGAATGTACATCTCTTAGATTACTTTCAGGATATGCTGATACTCTTATAATAGCCCCACGCTTAGCAGTTGTATATAAAGTACGATCAAAAGGTTCCAGATCCAAGGCTGTACAGTCCAGAATCGCTGTGCCAGTCAGGTAAAATTATCATGTGCATAGAGGCAACCATCCCACCGATTAAGACAAGGTTGAAGATGCCCATTTGGTAAAACATCGTGTCCTGTTCTGTGAAGGAGATGGCAAATGCCTGCTCCACATTCATGTCTGACAGGAATCGTCGGCCCTTCATTGCCTTTTTCAGGGACCAAAATTGTGGAAACAGTATTGAGAGAGATTAGGATTATAGATCGGGTGTTCAAGTGTCTCTTAAGTAATGGACGAGACTGGCCTCCCAGATCTAACGGCATCTTGCGTCGAATGGCCAACACCACTGAACATGAAGCATCGTTCCAAAATGATGGTTTTAGACAGATATGCTGACACATTCACACCCTTCATACTCCAACGGATATCATCCGGTGTTTGTCTTTCCGCAGCCAAGAAAGGAATAACATTATGTTGGTCCTGTTTGGACGCATTAGGTAATAAAGTCGCAGTATATGATGTTTCCCGAATTTTCCGAACAGTCTACATGTCGGCGCTTATGTAACTGCATCGGAGCCGCGCTAGATTTAAGCAGCGTTCTCGAACGGAAACTCTTTGGTCGAGCCTTATACAGTCGTATGCTCAACGAACGATCAGTAGGAAGTTCCATAGATCACACCATCACACAAGAAGGGAAGCAGGAGTAGTCCGTTGAATTGCAGTCTCATATAACTAACGTCTATTTGTAGCAGCACTTCGAATTAAATACTGTGCAAGAACATTATGAATTACTTCAAAGAAAATGATCTACTGGCTCAAGTCAGCACCAATTCAGAAAACATCGTTCTTGTGAAACAGTACTACCTCTACATTCTCAGGCAGTCATCGACAGGGGATCTCAAATTGATTCCCCATTTCTAGATTTCCACAAGGTTTTTGACACCGTTCCACACAAGAAGCCTGTAATCAAATTGTGTTACCATAGAGTATCGTCTCGGTTGTATAACTGGTGTAGTGATTTCCCTCAGAAAGGTCACAGTTCGTAGTAACTGAAGGATCGCCGTCGAGAAAAATAGGTGTGATATCTGGCGTTCTCCAAGGAAGTGTTACAGGCTCTCTGCTGTTCCTAATCTACAGAAGTGGTTTAGGAGACATTCTGAGCTGCCATCTTAGTTTATTTGCAAATATGCTGTCATTTACCGCATAATAAAGTTATCAGAATATCAAAAACAATTGCAAAACTATTTAAACCAGATATCGTGGCACAGAAGGTGACAACTGAACCCAAATAACGAAATGCGTGTGGTCATAAACATGAGTAGCAAAAGGAATCCTTTAAATTTCGGTTACTCGATAAATAACAATCTAAAAGCTGTCGATTCACATGAACAAATATGGCTCGCAATTACGAACAAATTAAATTGGAACGATCACATAGATAATTTTGTGGAGAAGGCGAACTGAAGACCGCCTTCTGCTGGCCGAACACTCAGAGGATGCAAGAAATCCACAAAACTAACCGTCTACCCTCCGCTATGGTACTGCTGTGCTGTACGGTACCATTCGTAGATAGGATTAACGAAGAACATCAATAAAGTTTAAAGAAATGCAACTCGTTTTTTTGTTATCGCGAAATAGGGGAGAGAGTGTCTACGATGTGATATGTGATAGGAATCACTCAATAAAGGTGTGCGCCTTTGCAGCTGTATCTTTTAACGAAATTCCAATCTCTAATGTTCTCCTCCGAAGGAGGAAATACCTTGTTGGCCGATACCTGCGTAGGAAGATATGAAAATCGTTATAAAATGAGAGAAATTATGCACTGTTCGCGAGTAGAGCGGTAAAGAAATAGTTTGAAAGTGGTTCGACGAACTCTTTGCGCCGGCCGGGGTGGCCGAGCGGTTCTAGGCGCTAGTCTGGAACCGCACGACCGCTACGGTCGCAGGTTCGAATCCTGCCTCGGGCATGGGTGTGTGTGATGTCCTTAGGTTAGTTAAGTTTAAGTAGTTCTAAGTTCAAGGGAGCTGATGACCTCAGAAGTTAAGTCCCATAGTGCTCAGAGCCATTTGAACTCTTTCCTTGCCTGGTAAGGGTGAATTGCAAAGTCTACAAGTAGCTGTTGATGTAGCTGTAGACGTAGATGGCGGTGTACGGTGGAAATACCTTGTTGAACGATTCCTGCAAGTAGCTGTTGATGTAGTTGTAGATGCGGCTGTAGATGGCGGTGTACGGTTCCTGATCTCCTGGATTAAATTATAAACCTCTCTGCTGAGTCTCGCGAAGCAGGGGAATGCGGCACTGTTGATGCCGATAGTGACCTACCCATCGGATGGTCATTTTAATGGCAGTAGCCCCCTTAGTGATATTCGAGAGGAGCAGGCTACCTTCAGGCACCTGGTTTCACCATCTCTCTTCTCTCGTTATCAAACAACGGAAACACGTCCATTGCACCACCTACGTTCTCCTTATACTGATACGACGCAGCTCTTACATATTCGCAAGGAAAAGAACCGTTGCTCATCAGGGTAGAACATCGTTTCCGCTACGGAGCTGAATCCATCCCATGCGATATGGAGTCCAACAATATCATAATGCATATTCATGTTACTGCAGCACCATGATGCTTTCCTCAATCAGAAGAATATTTGGAGACCTCTATTCGAAAATAACTAAGTAAAGTAAATTGACATAAATGATCGTGGACCATAGCTACGACTTGTCGCTATGTTTAACAATTTCCTTCATGTACCGAAATTTGCAATTGATGAACTTCATGGGTGACAATGTCTGTCGATGACTTAACAGGCAAAACTCCTCTTCTGTAGTCGTTTGGTGAAGCCTGGAATATGCATTAAAGATTTTGCTTAAAGAGAGTAAATACTTTCCGCAAAAAAGGAGAAAAATGAATTTCTTATTGTATATATTGTGTTTCTCTTATTGAATGCCCTACAAGTAAATCACTGAAGATCGTGTGGGTGATAGTTGTCTTCGTAACCTACTTTGTCTCCGCTAAACAACAGCTGTGCTCTACGGACGTTGGTGAAAAATAGGAATCACGTGCGAATGTCACTTTAGGTAAACGTAATAGCGATAGCAACTGAAATTAATATAGAGGAGATTAATGCAGAAATTCATTTACATAGTCGCACTGCTATAACATCTGTCATATGCCTTGAACATAATGACAACGTTACTTTCGCCATCAGCAGATATCGGTAAGTTAGCATCAACTTGTTTCAACAATTCCAGGTCCGTAACTCAAGCTAGTAGTGATAAAAATACTGTAAGATTGATCCTAAACGTTCGCTGATTATTGCGACTTTCTTGATTGTTTCTTATCATAATGAGTTTCGGGATTATTTCACCATCTGACTACCTGATAAAATCATTATCAGGTCATCACATGACAGTATTATCGCGAAACACGTCAGGATAAGAAACAACGAAGAAATTCAAAACAACAAGCGAATATTTTTGAGCAGCGATACAGCATTTTTAAAGACTATTTCACAATTACTGTGATAATAGCTGCATTTCTCTTTAAGCATTTTCAATCCAATGTAGGCTGAAGTAAGTACTACGCGCACTTCATGACATCGGGGTCGCTATCGCAAGCAAGTAGTGTGCAGGATGACGCTGTCGTTAAGGTACTGCCTTCACATTCGGCTGGACGGTGGTCGAAATTCTCGTTTGTTTACGCAGAGTCATGTTTACAAACGCCATATTCTTTCAGAAGGATATGGTCCATTTCCTTCCCCAGTTCGTGCCTAACGAACCCGCAGCCGATGGGACACTGAACCCCACTCTTCCTATATTCGCACTCTACTGATACGACACTCAAGCTACAGGCGGCCTCTCCAATTGCCCGGTAACGCGATTACTCGCAGAACGCCCTGGATGTACACAGTCGTGATTCCTGTAATAGAATGACAACTAATTCTTTGTAAATATCTGAATGTATCTCCAGTTTCAAGTAATGGAAAATACCTCTACCTGAAGTAATGATAATTGACCAAAATTACTTTGTTTTGAACTCCCTCAAGCTGAGGAGTACAAGAGAACTAAAAACTCCATAACGATTTTTCAGTTTCGCGCAGCTTGTGAATTGACTCTCATCCTCTTATTTCACCGACTAAACAGCTTTCTTAAACGTAATTACGAGAAATTTTTTGCGCATCTTTTATCTCACTAGGGCATACTATTATTCATATAAGAACGTGATTAATCGTAGATCTAGATGAAGGTAGCAGCATTTTCTTCTTCTTTCTCGCGTTCATTTTATATCTTTACCAGTCGTCATGTTAATTCTTAGGATTTGGCAGTGTTACTGGTAGAGCGTGGTTAGATGCTCATCCTGCCACCACCGCTCCTCCCTGGGCTTCGGAATTTACAAACGTGTAACTGAGGCCGGACGGGGATGCCACCCCAGTATTTACCCAGTCGGATGTGGGAAACCACCTAAAAACAACGTCCAACCTGACCAACACACCAGCCCTCGTCGTTAATCCAGGAGCCTGATTCGGTAAACAGCCGGCCAGCATCCCCGAATCCCGGAATCGGAGTGCTGACACTCGCAGCTGTCGTGGCATGTCAAAGTAGTAGGATTATTTGACTAATAAATACGTATTATTTATGAGAGGTGACGTGTTCTACTAAGGAACTACTTTTTGATTTGATCTACAGCAAAATTATCATGATACGAAATCCTTCATTCACTTCTGTATCCTGTCAGCATTTCCAGAACGCAGCAATTCTGTCGGTCTCATTTTCTTAGATCAAGCCCTGTATCATACAATTTGTTCCTATTGCGGGCATTTGAGCAAGTGGACCGAACAATATGTTGTTCCTCGCCTGCGGGAAGCGCCTCAATCAGCTGGACAGCTGCACCATTGCTACTTGATGGTCTTGGAATTGGGAACGCCAACCCTGAGCTGACTGGTCTTCAAACAGGATGGGACAGATCATTTCCAGGGGACAGCTCTTCCTTTGGAAGGATATACGACTGCGGGTTACCCTTCTATCCGGTGACGCAGTTGGGCTCCAATGTTCCCTCCAGAGGTTGAGTGCTACTAAAGATGAAGTTTGTCTAATTGACAGATTTAAC
The DNA here is from genome assembly GCF_023864345.2 of Schistocerca serialis cubense. NCBI lineage: Eukaryota > Metazoa > Arthropoda > Insecta > Orthoptera > Acrididae > Schistocerca > Schistocerca serialis. The sequence continues at coordinate 511,919,710 of NC_064642.1, read as the reverse complement.
CTTGATTATCATGCAGTGGATGTCGGGGTCAATAATAATCTTCACGCTCTCTGCGACGGCTCTCTGATAGCAGAAGGAGCTATTCACATAACAGGGAAGAATATATTGAATGGATTCCTTACACAGACCTTCAGCCTCATGTAATGGTAATGTTTCTTGGAGGACAGTATGCTGTCAAGAGCAACACTCAGTTGTTTATGTGCTGGACAATAGTGAAGTTGTTTGCTTTCCCATGTGGCGTCCAATTCTTGCTGAGCTTCTCTATTCCGTAAGTCAAATGCGAACATTTTGGTTTCATTGTGATTTAACCTTACATCATACAGTGTCGGAGAAAATTCGCGACACCAAGAACGGGTTCTGCGATATAAATGAAAGCTGATTGGCGTGTTTCTACATCTGAAGAATCACGTCTATGCAAATTTCGGGACAAACGCACAAGAGTGGCGCTAGTAGCACTGCTAGGACGATCCAGTTAGGCTTAACACGCGCTGTAACGGTCGTGAGCGTTAGATACCATTCAGGTTTAGATGCGAAAGAGACGCCAATATCAACACCTTACCGAGAGGCTACGAGAAGCCCGACTTTCCTTCTTCGAGAGGCCCACTACAGAAAGACTTTGTAGGAGTATAGCCACTGCACGTGATCACTGGCAGCGGTGACCACGAGAATGAACATTCACAAGGAGACCGAGCTCCTGATGGCCACGTGGCACTGCAGAGAGGGAAGACCATCGTGAGTCGGCGCATGCCATTGGCGCATCGTACTGCACCTGCAGCCGCAATTTGGACATCAGTTGCCACCGCAGTGACACAACGAACTGTTACGAATTGGTTACTTCAAGCACAGATCCGAGCCAGGCTGTCTGTAGCAGGCATTCCACTGACGCCAAACCGCCACTATTTGCGACTTCAAGTAGTGTCAAGCGGGAGCTCATTGGAAGGCAGGATGGAGATTTGTTGTGTTTTCTGATGAAAGCTGGTTCTGCCTCGGGACCAGTGGTGGCCATGAGTTGGCTAGAAGGAGGACAGTTGAAGGCCTGCAACCACCTGGTCTGCGTGCTAGACACAATGAACTTGCACCTGGAATTATGGTCTGGGGTGCGAATTCGTATGACATCACGAGCACCCTCGCGTTTATCCCAAGCGCCCTGACTGCAAAATAGTAAGGCATTCTAGTGACTGATCTGTTGTGCTGCCACTCATGATCTGCATTCCTCAGGGGGTATTTTCGAACACGATAACGCTGGCCCAAATAGCTCTGCTGTAACGCAATGTATTCTACAGAGCGACGACATGTTACCTTCCTCTGATTGATCACCAGATCTGTCTCCAATCGAGCACATATGAAACATCATCTGACGAAAAGTGCAACAGGCAACAGGCATGGAACCACGTCCCAAAAACTGCCATCTTATACCTGTACAACACACTACATGCATGTTTCCACGTTTACATTCTACATTCTGAATACTACACCGGTTATTAATATACCAGAATTTCACATTTGGAATGACTTATCTCTCGCTTACTTTAACCTGGGGTCTTGGAAAGTTAATCTGAAATGTGTAACCTAGTCATATGTATTCCCGAAATTTCATTAATCAACATTAATTACCTTAGGTTTGCGATTTTTTCCGTCAGTGTTCGTAGGGCTCAGCGAATCCAATGATGAAGTCAAATCTCCTTTCACCTTCTCAAAGGTAAAATCAAAGAGCACTTGTGCGAGCACACTGCCTCCTTTGTATTCGTCGTTTGCTCACCGTGGAGATATTTCTCGAATCTTCTATTCTGCACGAGATCGGCCATGAGAAATCTTAGTTGTTACGTCGTTAATGGTATCGTAGACGGCGGTTAAGGCAAAAAGGTAATTTTATTTATCCCGTTAGAGCCCAGATTAATTGGCTCCTTAACAGGCTTAAAGAATGCAACCACTCCAGCTTTCTTCCAGAGCCTGGAGATAAAGAACTTAGCTATGGACTTATACATCAACTGTAGCAGATATTTCTGGGTATTCCCGGCGAACGTCTTGACCTGTTCAAATCTAAGGACAACAATGAGATGAGATTTATTAGTTTTCGAAGACGGCATTTTCCAGGTCACTCATTCAAGGAAAAGGGGTCATGGAGAAAATTGTTATGACAACCTGGGGATCGATCCCGTTGTTCCCGTGTATCGCGATCTGAATTATTGTCATTCATTGTAACTGAGCAGCAATCTGTTGTTATTGAAGTGAAGTGTGTAGATTTCGTGGGGTCACAGCTAAGTTTTTCCTGGCTCACCCACTATTTACCTTCGTGTCAAGATTCTCTACCAGCAAAGTCCACGTAGCTGTACGAGTTGTTGAGAATGTTTATTAAAATTCCTTAGGAAGTTGTGTAATGCCATCATCAGCTGAGTGTGTCCAAAAAAGATCCATCATCTGTTTGCTGTAGTCAGTCAGTCCTGGTGGACAGCTAGTTCTACAGCCTCTTGGGATGGTCCTTCTTAAAACACTCTGTAAGCTTTTGATGAATGTCTCATTCTTCTTAGTCTGCGATAGAACCTTGGCAAGTTCTTTAACATGCTTGTTAGTGATCCTTTACCAAAAGGTGTTCTGAAAATGTAGCCTCCAGATGAAATGGACGTTTCTCGCACTACCATGGAATGAACTCTGCAGGTCACATGCTGTTATTGGGTGAGCGAGATGGGCACAGCCATCACATTCACGCAACTTGCAGCAACTTTGGATGACATGAAAGTATTGTCTGAGCTGTACCCTCTTTTCCACCGAACCCTGGTGAAGGACATCAGGCTTTCAGGATCTATTGAATGAAATGAATAGATTAATGAGTACAGAATATGGGGTGAGAGTAAACTTTAAGAAGTGAGACGTCGGTAGAAGTAGCAGGAATTAGAATAAAGAGAAACCTAATTTCAAAACCAGTGATCACAAAGTAGACGAATTTTAGGAATTCTGCTAGCTTGGAAGGAAAGTTACTAATGACGGACGATCCAAGGAGAACGAAAGCACCAGATTAGCAAGGGTACAGATGACATTCCTGGCTAAGAGAAGTCTAATAGTGTCAAACACAGGCCTTAATTTGAGGAATAAATTCCTGAGAATCTTCGTTTGGAGCACAGTACTGTACGATAGTGAAACATGGATTGTGGGAAAGCTGGAACAGAAGAGGATCGAAGAAGCTTAGATATGGTGCTATAGTAGAATGTTGAACATTAGTTGGGCTTATAAAATAGAGGATGATCTCCTTAAAATTGGCGAAGAAAGGAACGTATGGGAAATACTGATAGAGAAAAAAATCAGGGTGGGACGTATCTTAAAACAACAGGGAATAACGTTCATGGTACTAGAGGGAGGTGCAGACGGCAAAAACTGCAGGGGCTGAGAGAGATTGTAATATACCCAGCAAATAACTGACGACGTACCGTGCAAGTGCTACTCTCAGATGAAGAAATTGAGGTAGATGAGGAGTTCATCGTGGTCAGCATCGAACCAGTCAGAAGACTCTCTGCCTTATTTATCTGAAGAACGAAATGATAATCGAAACCCTCAGCTGCCAACAGGTGTTGTTGATATACCTCAATGTGGACAGCTGAAAATGTGTGCCCCGATCGGGACTCGAACCCGGGATCTCCTGCTTACATGGCAGACGCGCTATCCATTTGAGCCACCGAGGGCACAGAGGATAGCGTCACTGCAGTTACTATTCTCATATAGTTTAAGGCTACCCGGCCATTGACCCTCTTCTGTGCGAATGCGCACACAATTTGCCCGAACTCTTACGGGAATTGTCACCTTAGTTGGCGCGAGTAATGAGTGAATGGGCAAATATCATTTAGCAACATTACGAATGTAGTTTGTGGACAGTTGGGTATATGGGTCTCACGGGAAGCGTGCAACGGACAAGTCCCTGCAGAGGCGCTATCCTCTGCTGAAATGGATAGAGCGTCTGCCATGTAAGCAGGAGATCCCGCGTTCGAGTCGCGGTAGGTACACACATTTTCAGCTGTCTCCATTGAGGTGTATCAATCACTCCTCTTGGCAGCTGAGGGTTTCGACTAATTATCATTTCTTTCTAGAGAAGCTAGATGGTCATCGTTGGTATCTGTTCCTTCAGAACAGTTACTATCTTCATATATCTGGAGAACTCTCCAGAACATGCTCCACGCCTGCAATCTTTGACCCATGACTGGCATAGCCCCTGTTAGCTTCTTGACCAAGAATGATGTAACATCTGCATTCCTTTCTCAGAACAGCGGTTATGGTCTTTTTGGCACACGAAAATCCCTCTATGTTTATTTAGTCCATAGCAAGTGGTCTTGACAAGGATATTTCTCCGGAGATAAGTTACTCTGTGCTGATCAGGTATTGAAGCCCCATCTGTAGCTAATAAGCAACGTTGCCATGGTGTACCCCACTGTACTCATTTTTCTTGGTGTAGCCTAATTCATACAGTCTTCGGGATGCACATAGGAACTTGGATGTATGAAGCATGATAACTATTGATCCCTACCGTCTTTGACAGCAAGAGGGGTAGTTGGAGGTCAACGACGCATTTTCTTCAATTACCTGCTTTCTAGATATGATACGGTTTAGTCAAACCCGTGAAAGCGTAAACACTTCACATCGATAAATGTCATATAGAAGTCTTTTATTACGTATATCGTGCAATTAATCAAGTATACCACCGGAATTTTATTCGAAAAGGAACATTTGAAAACCTAGTTCGGCATTTGTACTTTTGCTCCGTCGGTTTATCCCTGTCTCGATCATGAATGTCTGAACACTAACGTCAGTGCCTCTAACAACATTTACATGTGACTACGATTCATTTTGGTTTCGTGATATATCTTTTGATAACATTCTACAATGGTAGTCATTGAAGGCTTCGCGAGTTGCACTCTAGAGGGTCTAATACGTTTTATTCTACATCTCTATACATTTTCTTTAAACCCACTTGCATTAGCCTCTCTTCCTTTTTAAGATTATTTTTAGTGACTGTAATCCACTGAGGTTCCCACTCTCCCCCGCCCCATCATCGTGTACTGTTCTCCTAGATACATATTTATGGTTTGGTAAACTATTTTTCTAAACAGGAGCCACACTTATTCCAGTTGCTCCTGTCCAGAGCTAAATGTTTCAAGTTCTTTATTGAGATAAGATACTACTGCATCATTCTGTAATTACCTTACAGTATAAATCCTTCCACCTATTTTAAATGGCTTATGTATCTCGACAATAATTTTTGCTACAACTGCCTAATGATCACTGATACTAGTTACAGTGTGAACATCCTTTAAAAAAGACAGGTTTCTGTTGCTATTGGATCCAATATATTTTCATTATGAGTGTGCTTACGAGGAATCTGTAGCATGTAGTTTTCAAAGACAGCTTTCAATAAAGATTACAATTTTCTTACTTTATTATTAGATGATAAAAGTCTCCTCCAGTGATGACAGTGTCAATGGGGAACTTAAGAGCTGGTAGACTGAAGTTTTATCCAAGGTTTTCGGACACATCTGAAAGTGAGGCTAGTAATCCGTAGAAGTATCCGATTATAAGCTTATGTTCCTCCTTCATCCAAGTCTTCCAAAACGAAGTTACATGCAGTATTATTATCTGTCTCGGTTGGATCTGAATTTTTTGCCTACTGAGGCACATACACAACCTCAATTTACTGTTAGCCTATTCTTTCAATTTACGCTTAAATTTCCCGGGAATATTTCACTGCCGTCTATTTCTTATTTTAAGCAGCCTTCTGTACCTACCAGGTATGAACTGTACGGGTGTAATAACACTGAAAACTCAGAGCTAGGAAAGGTGTACGGCAGAGTTGCAGCTTATTACTATTATTTTCGACTTCTGCGTCGCAGAAGGAATAAATTAAGTGAAAGTACATTTTGGAACAGGAACGTAAGTTCAAGAGGAAGAGATATTGATCGTAAGTTTTCACAGACGGCACAGCCATTCTGGCTGCTTGTAAGAAATACTAACGATATATTATGAGACGAATGGGCATCATAGTTAGTACGGAATCTGGTTTATGGATGAAGAAAATGGTTCAAATGGCTCTGAGCACTATGAGACATAACTTCTGAGGTCATCAGTCCCCTAGAGCTTAGACTACTTAAACCTAACTAACCTAAGGACATCACACATATCCATGCCCGAGACAGGTTTCGAACCTGCGACCGGAGTGGTCGCGCGGTTCCAGACTGAAGCGCCTAGAACCGCTCGGCCACACCGGCCGGCTATGGATGAACAGAGCAAAGAAAAAGATGATGGTAACTAGTAAGAAAGAGAATAACTATCGGCTTAAAATCGAAATTGGAAATTATTCAGTAGCAGAAGGTGTGAAACTTGGTTGAATTAAAAGAGGGAGAAAGGGACGGAACTACGAGGTCATCAGTCTCTTGTTCCGAATAAAACAATGTCACAAGGGTGAGAATTAAATTAAATGAGTCTGACAACTCAGAACGGAGTGAAAGGAAAAATCACAAGAATTATGAAGGGCAACAAACATGTAAATGGACAAAAGGGGACAAGAAAACCACAGAAACGCAAGAAACGGATGAAGGGATTAAAACAACAAATCAGATTACTATAGCTGGCTGACCATGAAAATAAAACAGGAGAAGCCAGCCACTCTGCAACACATTAAAACATCCACTCTAGAAGCAGAAGGGTGGAGGACACAGAGGGACAAAGGACATGCGCTAAAACTTAGATCAAATGATAAAACCCATCCTCACGAATAAGACGTAAAACGAAATCAGCCGATGAGGCGTTGTCAGGTAAACGGCAACGAGTCGGGTAACCGTAGATTCCGACGCTGGGTAATCAAAGTGGGACAGTGCACCAGAATATGGGCCACACCAACACGCATGGGGGCCTGCACGGTGCAGGAGGTAACCGTGGGTTGGCCAATAAGGACCTGGCAGAGGACAACTGATTCCTTGCGAGAGGCCCGTGTGGAAGACTTCCACACATTCATAGTCTCCTTAATGATAACCAGTTTTTTGTGTGTACTGTTATGCCATTCCGTCTCTCAGAGTCGAAAAACCCTACAGTGTAAGTCAGAACGCAGGTCAGGTTCAGAGATGCCCATCTCCAGAAGCGGTTTCCGCGTAGCCTCTTTGGCCAGCCTGTCAGCAAGTTCGTTGCCTGGGATGCCGACGTGTCTTGGGGTCCACACAAACACCACTGAACGATGGGACCTGTCCATGGCAAAGAGGGACTCCTGGATGGACGCTACCAAAGGATGGCGAGCGTAGCACTAGTCGATAGCTTGTCGGTTGCACAAGGAGTCAGTACACAGAAGAAACGATTCCCTGGGCATGAACGGCTATACTGAAGTGCAGGAGAGATGGCCACCAGCTCTGCAGAATACACCGCAGCCATTAGGCAAGGAATGCTGTTCAAAATCTGTGGACGTAGGCGGGGCCAATATGACAATCAGCCATCTAGCCGTCTGTGTAAACCAGTTCAGAGCAACGTGAATCGAGAGGAAGTGACAGCGAAGTGTGGCAGGAGTAACTGAGTCCTTAGGGTCATGTGAAAGTTCCAGACGAATCTGCGGTCTAGGTGTACACCATGGAGGTGTGTGCGGACGGACCTGGATGGTATGTGGTAAAGGGAAGGACTCCAGTTCAGTGAGAAGAGATCGCACGTGAACCGCAATCGTATAGACCTGACCCGGGGCACCGATGCGGGAGACGAACTGCCGCGCGTATAAAAGGGAGGTGGTAATTCGGATGCTCAGGAGAACTACGAAAGTGTGCATCGTAACTGGCGAGCAGTTGTGCACGTCGGATCTGCAATGGAAGGACTCTGACCTCCATCAGGACACTGGTCACCGTACTCGTTCTAATAACTCCCGTCGCTAGGAGAACGCCACAGTGGTGCATTAGGTGAAGTACACGCAACGCTGAGGGCGCCGCCGAACCATAAATCGGCTTCCCATACTCAAGGTGGGATTGGACAAGGGATTTGTAGGGCTGAAGCAGAGCAGAGCGATCTGCACCCCAGTTGGTGTTGCTCAGGCAGCGGAAGCGATTGAGGTGCTGCCAACACTTCCCCTTAAGCTGACGAAGGTGAGGAAGCCAAGTCAATTGGGCGTAGGAAACTAGTCCTAAGAATCGATTTGTCTCCGCTGCGGTGTGGATCATCATGAAGGTAAAGTTCTGGTTCCGGATAAACGGTACGACGGCGACAGGAGTGCATCACACACGACTTAGTAGCCAAAAAATGGAAGTCGTGGGCGAAAGTCCATGACTGCGCCTTGTGGATGGCTCTCTGTATGCGCCACTCAGTAACACCAGTGTTGGTGGAGCAGTGCGAAATCCAGAGGTCGTCTGCATACAGACAGGGTTAGATGGACGGCTCTACAGCTGCTGCTAGACCGTTAATGGCCACTAAAAATAATGGTACACTCAATACAGAGCCCTTCGGGACCCGATTCTCCTGGATATGGGGGAAACTGTGGGAGGCACGAACTTGGAAAGTACAGAGCGACAGGAAATTCTGGATAAAAATCCGGATCGTGCCTCGGAGACCCCACCCACATAATGTGGCAAGGATATGATGTCGCCAAGTGGTATAATACACTTTGCGTAGATCAAAAAAGATGGAAACGAGGTGCTGGAGTCTGGAAAAGGCTGTTCAGATGGCAGACTCGAGGGACACAGAATCATCAGTGGTAAACTGAGTCTATCGGAAGCCGTCCTGACATGGAACCAGTAGGCCATGTGACTCCAGGACCTAGCCCATCCGCTGACACACCATACATTCCAGCAGCTTACAAACAACATTGGTGAGGCTGATGGACCGATAGCTACCAACATCAAATGGGCTTTTGCCGGGTTTCAAATGTGTATGTGAATTGCTAAGGGACCAAACTTCTGAGGTCATCGGTCCCTGGACTTACACACCACTGAAACTAATTTAGGCTAAGAACATCACACACACACACACACACACACACACACACACACACACACACACAAACACACACACACACACACACACACACAGACACACACACACACACACACACACATGCCCGAGGGAGGACTCGAACCTCCGGCGGGAGGGGCCAAGGAATCCGTGACATGACGCCTCAAACCGCGCGGCTACTTAACGCGGCTTTTGCCGGGTCTGAGCACTGGAACGATGGTGCTCTCCCGCAACTGCGGTGTAAAGACGCCATTGCACCAGATTCGGTTTAAGATGACGAGGAGATTGCGCTTGTAGTCAGATGAGAGATGTTAGATCATCTGACTGTGGATCCGATGTAGCCCAGGAACTGTGTTGGGACAGTGTGAAAGGGCACTAAGGAGCTTCCACTCCGTAAATGGGGCGTTATAGGGTTCACTGTGGCGTGTAGGGAACGAGAGGACTTTCCTTTCCATCCGCCGTTTGTGGGTGTTAAAGGCTGGGGAGTAGTTCTCCGACACAGAGGCTTCAGCATAGAACTCGTCGAAGTGTTCGGCAATCGCGTTTGCGTCGGCACATCACAAACCATTGATGGTAATTCCAGGGACATCTGTTGGGGTCTGGCACCCAAAAAGACGTCCGATATTCGTTCAGACTTAGGAAGGTGACATATGACACCCAATGGTCGACACGTACTTCTCCCAAAACTCCTGTCTCCGTCATTTTATAAGCTGGCGTACAAGGGCACGGAGTAGCTGAAAGGCTATCAGATGCTCTAGGGAAGGGTGTCGCTTGTGTCGCTGTAGAGCTCGCCGAGGCTTTGTAATTGCCTCAGTGACTTCCGGGGACCACTACGGGACTGTCTTTTGCCGGGGGCACCCTAAAGAGCGAGGGATCGCGTTTTCTGCCGCAGAAATTATTGTGGTAGTCACCTTCTCAACCATCATATCAATGTTGCCACGTGGGGCAGAGTCAACGGTGATATCAGAGGTGAAAGTTACCCAGTCCGCCTTGTTTAAAGCCCATCCGGGCAAACGTCTATAGGCCTGACGCTGAGGCAGTGACAGGAAGATGGAGAAGTGGCCACTACCACACAGGTCGTCATGTGTTCTCTAGTGGATAGATGGGAGAAGTCCTGGGGTGCAAATTGATAAATCAGTGGCCGAGTAACTACCTCAAGCCACACTGAAATGTGTGGCAGTCCCAGTATTTAAGAGGCTGAGGTCGAACTGAGACAGGAGAGTTTTGACATCTTTACCTTGGCCAGTAAGCACAGTATCACCCCACAAGAGGTTATGGGCGTTAAAAACTCCCAAAAATAGGAAATGTTTAGGGAGTTGACAATCAGTGCAGCTAATACATTCAGGGGTATTGCACCATCTGGAGGAAGATATACATTTCAGACAGTTATTTCCTGCATCGTCCTTACTCTAACAGCCATAGCTTCAAGAAGGGTTTGAAATGGCACAGGTTCACTATAGACTGAGTTTCGGGCATAAACGCAAGCTCCACCAGACACTCTATTATAGTCTCTACGGTTCCTGTAATAGCACTTATAGCCACGGAGGGCAGGGGTCTGCATTGCCGGGAACCAGGTTTCCTGGACGACAATGTAGAAAGCAGGTGTAAAGCTTAACAGTTGCCGTAGCTCAGCCAGGCGGTGTAAAAAGATCCGCCACAATTCCATTGGAGGTTGACAATAGCGTGTGACTGGGAGGCATGGAACATCCAATGTGGCAGTTAACGCCTCAGGGTCACCTGCTGCCAGAAACTTCTTGTCTGAGCAGTCTACATCCATTGTGCCTGAGCGTCTGGCGAGATACAGGTCGTCAGCAGACGCCAGAATCTCCACCCCATCCTCAGACGCAGAGCTTGTAGGAAGCGGTGGTGTGGGTGCCACCGCAAGTTCCTTGTTCTTAGGGGTTTTTCTTTCGATTTCTCCCACTGTTCCTCGGGTGAATTGCCTACAACCGTTCAGCCAGACCCGCCGGCGCGATAACTTTTGTCACCTCAGTATATAGTTTTATGCCGCGTATGTTTTGGTATGGCACTTTTAAACGATTATGAGTATGCGATATGTGTTCGGTTTGCCGGGCGTTGTGGCAGAGCGATTCTAGGCGCTTCTGTCTGGAACCGCACGACTGCTACGGTCGCAGGTTCTAATCCTGCTTCGGGCATGGATGTGTGTGATGTCCTTAGGTTAAAGTAGTTCTAAGTTCTAGGGGACTGATGACCTCAGATGTTAAGTCCCATAGTGCTAAGAGCAATATTTTCGTCGGTTTGTATCTGCAGTTTGGCAACGTAATAAACATGCAGCCCTTAGTTGATTAATTCAGTCCACACACAACAAACCTAGAGTGTAAGTGATGGACAATGAACTGCAGCTACATATCATAAAAACAACCTTAGATATCACTACCTTCAAGTAGTGACTCGCTGCGATTAACTAATTGCAAGAGACGTTGTGGGCAGTACTGAAGTAATAAGAATTGTTGGCTGTGTTGTGACACCTGAGACGACGATCAGTGAGCTGATCTAACCTGTAGACAGACTCTGATTTTAAATACGTATTAATACGTATTAAAGCTATTAAATTCATGCGAAAGGTGTGTGAAAGGTAATTTAATAATTTTACGTTCTCTACTCTACAAGTAATTGTAAACTACTGTACAAGAACATATTTCTTTCTGAACTTTGTCAAATAACTGAAAATAACTGTATGAAGACTATCCAACCAAACGATAATCGTTATTTCGTGAAAAACTATACACATCCGAAACTTTTAATCCAAAGTGACAAACTCCAAAGCCACAAGTAGCAAAACAGAGATGGTAATTGATACTTTACACCTGTTCAGAAACCAAACAATCTCGAATTCGTTGATGTATTCAACACACAGAAGTTATTACATAAGCCCATCATTATTGCTTTCTGTCCTGGGATCACAATTTATGTCGATGTTTAAAATTTATGTGCGTATGAGAAAAGATGAAACAGTGACTTTCTATCCCACTTTCTCCCACGAGAAGAAAGAAATGGAACATGAAAAAAAGTATAGACAAAATAATAACTGGACTCTCATTAGAAATATAGATAACTACTTAGTAAGGCGGGTGGAAGCAGAATGGCTACAAAACTTTTTACATTATAAATAAACTTCCTCTGCATTACGGGTATTATAATATATAGTGTCGATAAACTGGGCGATTCGCGATATTAGTGATCGTCGCTCTACGCGGCGTAAGAATGTGGAGGCGCTATGTGTGCACAACTTAAAAGACATTTTCCGCCCTTCTCTGTCGCTTGCTGCATTGCGAGAAATAGGAGTTAATACGATGTGAGTGATCTTTGCTCTATGTGGCTTAACAATGCGTAGGCTCCATGTGAGCACAACTTCAAAAACCTTCGTCGCCCTTGTCTGTCGCTCGCTGCATTACGAGAAATGTGATTTAACACACAGCCAATTTATTATAATCTTATTGTTGGTAATATCTTGAGCTATATGTATCGTCTTACTATGAATAAACTACGAGCATTATATTTTTCGATATCAATAATCAATTAATTATAATGTAATTTTGATGAACAATGTTTCAGATTCACATGAGTACTACTGAAAGAATATAAGTACTGAAAAGAATTTAAGTAGTTAAAGAAATGATAATATGTGACGATTTCGTGACTTGTTTTAAGGAGTTATCCCTTTTACGGCTTAATCACAGTCTCATGCCTCATAGACATCAGCCATTAGATAGAATATAGCCGGCCGGAGTGGCCGTGCGGTTCTAGGCGCTACAGTCTGGAACCGAGCGACCGCTACGGTCGCAGGTTCGAATCCTGCCTCGGGCATGGATGTGTGTGATGTCCTTAGGTTAGTTAGGTTTAATTAGTTCTAAGTTCTAGGCGACTGATGACCTCAGAAGTTAAATCGCATAGTGCTCAGAGCCATTTGAACCATTTAGATAGAATATGCAAATATTAGATCCTTTATTCCACTTTCAAATACATTTCACATTGCACGTCGCTTGGTGTGACACACGAAAACACTGCATGAATCGTAAACAGTCTATAAATGGACTGCAGAAAACTCGCGTCATAGTGAACTACCGCTTTCAACAAGCTCTCGACGGGACGAGTGTACAAATAAAGTACTTCACTCTGCTGATAACACTTATCTGTTGTGATGAAATGTACCCACCTCCACGAGTCTTGGCTGTCATCTGCAAGACTGAATCTTGGCGACAGACCAAGATAAAACAATTCCACACCCACGTGCGTCATCCAATTATTCTGTTCGCAGAGCTTTTGACCATCAAAAATAACCACAGTTCCACCACGGAGTTGGCATCAAGGACCATCAACTCAGTTTATTCAGTATTTATTTAGTTTTCCATCAAATTGGCATATAAACTTCAATAATAACAATTTTCGAACGCTAGCGTTCCTTTTCAAATCATTTTCCGCATCTCTACTGTCTGACAGTAAAATAATTCCAGTGACATTAGAAAGAATTGCTTATACACGAAATTAGTCTTGTATATGAGAAAGCGGGTGGAATTAGTTTCAGGACATAAAGTGAAACTCTGATGTCACCAAAACAGTTGAAGTAGCTGATGTGTATGTGTTTACCTGGACACCATAAAAAATTGTACCTCCTGATTATCGCTACGTTTTTCGCTATCTGCCCTAGCAATCATTTAAAACCACTCAAAGTGTTCAATATTTCTGCATGTGCATTTGACAGTAATTAATTCTAGTGATGACAGAGCCACTCTGGTTGCTCCACTAAGACTATGTTTGTTCTGGCAAATTGTTGTGCAATATTTCTCTGTCCCAGGAACGGAGCTTTAATATGCACATCTATCCCGATGGGTAACTCCCAGCTCTGCGTAAAGTGTATGAATCTGTCAGACATTGGAATATTATGTGAGTACGCCTGTATTTCCACGATGGGCATTCCTTTCTGAGCTATTGTACTCCATGCCAAACAGTATTAATTGAAAACGAAACGCAGCTTCTCTAAGTTCCACACACACCTCGCATTCCTCACCTCTGACTTTTAGCCCTTGAGGGGCACCCTTGGGGATGGAACCTGCTCCAGGGTTTCGTCGAATGACAGCCACCATTGAGGCTAGCTTGACACAGGCATTGAATGCAGTGAACAATGGCATGCTGGAGGAGTACCAACTCAAGCGGCCCTCTACACCATGAGCTATTTCCAGTTGCAGCAGGCTGTGCGGCGTCACTGCCACCCACGCGGCTGAGCCACGATGGGGGATGGCAGGGGTGGTGAGCGACACACAGCCCGCCGCAGCGCGATTTCTCTCTACAGAAAACACGTGTCTAGCTCGTCGTGTGAGGATTCAGTGTCACACAGGCTACACGAGACTGGTGAGTGTGGCATTGGGAGCGGTAGTCGAGACAGCTGGTCACAGTGACCATTTTGGTGTGGCTCCCCACGTCCAACAGGCCCTACACCAAGTTCTACAACAATCCATCGTACGTCGCGCGCTGTTATCAATGTGACGAGTTCCCTCTGCAGCTGACATAACCTCGTGCTCCAATGGAGACGCGAAACAGGCACTAACTATGTTTCCTGGTGTTGCTGGGTCAAGAACTCTGGAGTTACCCGATGGCAAACCTTCGCCCTCCCTAAGTTTCCGCCGGCCGTGGTGGCCGAGCGGTTCTAGGCGCTTCAGTCTCGAACAGCGCGACTGCTACGGACGCGGGTTCCAATCCTGCCTGGGGCATGGATGTGTGTTATGACCTTAGGTTAGGTAGGTTTAAGTAGCTCTAAGTTCTAGGGGACTGATGACCCCAGACGTTAAGTCCCATAGTGCTCAGAGCCATTTGAACCATTTTGAACCTAAGTTTCCCTGCACTAACACCAACATTCTCAGTAGTCGTAGCTGTACTCGTTTACCAGTAATTAAAAGAGAAACAAAACTGATTCAACCAATATGTGAGTCAATAGGTTGTACAACACTTCATACATAGTTTCTGTAAACTGAAACAAGACGTATGTCCCATTATGCGACAGAATGCCACTATGCAACAGAAAAATGAACATCACAATAATCATCGATAATCGATTTCTTTATTGTATGGGCTTTAGGGATCAAACTACGAAGTCATCAGTTCCTCAATCTTGAAACAAGCCCAGAGAGAATGGCGTTCCGACGCACTATTGAAAGCTATTACCTCGGTTTATGGAAAATAGGATGAAACTACATCATTGACAATTCTGAGAATTAAAAGCAGTTTCGGAAAATGTGTAAACATTCTCAAAACTGGTATTGCGTGCGTACTTGAGACGGGCGCCGCCCTTCAGTCTCATCTGTAGCCTGAAGCACTCTCGCCGCCCTCGTAACAACCAGCCTGTATGAGACATACACGCCTGTAAACAGACTTTGAGGAATACGTGTAGCTGGGAGAGAAAACCCCATTAAGTCTAACATGAACTATCCAAAATAAGTTTTTTACTACTTTGGTAACAACATAGTTCGTGCGTTTTGATGGGCTGTCTCAGACCACCTTGACAAGGGGTATCGTTACATTTACATCTACATACATACCCCGAAATCCACCATACGGTGCGTGGCGGAGTGTACCTCGTACCACAACTAGCATCTTCTCGCCCTGTTTTACTCCCAAACAGAACGAGGGAAAAATGACTGCCTATATGCCTCTGGACGAGCACTAATCTCTCTTATCTTTGTGGTCTTTCCGCGAAATGTAAGTTGGCGGCAATAAAATTGTTCTGTAGTCAGCCTCAAATGCTGGTTCTCTAAATTTCCTCAGTAGCGATTCACGAAAAGAACGCCTCTTTTCCGCTAAGGACTCCCACCCGAGTTCCTGAAGCATTTCCGTAACACTCGCGTGATGATCAAACCCACCAGTAACAAATCTAGCAACCCGCCTCTGAATTGCTTCCATGTCCTCCCTCAATCCGACCTGATAGGGATCCCAAACGCTCGAGCAGTACTCAAGAATAGGTCGTATTAGTGTTTTATAAGCGGTCTCCTTTACAGATGAACCACATCTTCCCAAAATTCTACCAATGAACCGAAGACGACTATCCGCCTTCCCCACAACTGCCATTATATGCTTGTCCCACCTCATATCGCTCTGCAATGTTACGCCCAAATATTTAAACGACGTGACTGTGTCAAGTGCTACACTACTAATGGAGTGTTCAAACATTACGGGATTCTTTTTCCTATTCATCTGCATTACTTTACATTTATCTATATTTAGAGTTAGCTGCCATTCTTTACACCAATCACAAACCCTGTCCAAGTCATTTTGTATCCTCCTACAGTCACTCAACGGCGACACCTTCCCGTACAGCACAGCATCATCAGCAAACAGCCGCACGTTGCTATCCACCCTATCCAAACGATCATTTGTGTAGATAGAAAACAACAGCGGACCTACCACACTTTCCTGGGGCACTCCAGATGATACCCTCACCTCCGATGAACACTCATCATCGAGGACAACGTACTGGGTTCTATTACTTAAGAAGTCTTCGAGCCACTCACATACTTGAGAACCAATCCCATATGCTCGTACCTTAGTTAGGAGTCTGCAGTTGGGCACCGAGTCAAACGCTTTCCGGAAGTCAAGGAATGTGGCATCCGTCTGATACCCTTCATTCATGGTTCGCAAGATATCATGTGAAAGAAAGGGCGAGTTGCGTTTCGCAGGAGCGATGCTTTCTAAAGCCGTGCTGATGTATGGACAGCAACTTCTGTCTCAAGGAAATTCATTATATTCAAACTGAGAACATGTTCGAGAATCCTGCGACAAACCGATGTTAAAGATATTGGTCTGTAAATTTGAGGATCCGTCCTTCTACCCTTCTTATATACAGGATTCACCTGCGCTTTTTTCCAGTCGCTCGGGACTTTACTTTCAGCTCTACTCCTCAGGTGACTGCATTTATCACGAATCTCATGCCCAACGTAAACTGCCTGCTCTGAGCACTTAGTGTCTTGACCGCAATCGTAACTATGTATCTCGTTTACATGGTAGATCGGTCAACTCCCATCGAAGTAAGTTTCAAACTTGGACAAAGTCACATTACATCAGGAAGAGTTCCTAGCATGGAAACTTTCAGAGGAATTGGCTTATCTACATTTACATCCATATCCAGCCATCCACTGTGAGGTTTCATGGCAGATGGTCCTTCCATTTATACTATTCATTAGAGCTTAATACTATTCTATTCACGTACAAGGCACCAGAAGAATGTTTGCCTTAATGCATTGTGAACACAGTAACTAGACCGATATTGTCTACGCCATTCCTTAAAGAAGATCATTGTAACAATGCGCAGGCCTTCACGGAATGGTCTACGTAGTTAGTTAGTCACTTACATGTTCCATATGCCATTTGAATGATTCGTTCATCGAAATGATGTTCAATGAGTCCATTTGCAGGATACGCCTACATGATAAGTTATAACAGCAATCAATACTTTATTGTTTTCAGTCCTACTCTTGCAAATAGGTCTTTTCTTTTCGTCTCTACTTTCTTTGCTCCTGTTTTGAAGTAGAAATTCATCAGTGGTTCAAATGGCTCTGAGCACTATGGGACTTAACATCTGAGGTCATCAGTCCCCTAGAACTTAGAACAACTTAAACCCAACTAACCTAAGGACCTCACAAACATCCATGCCCGAGGCAGGATTCGAACCTGCGACCGTAGCCGTCGCGCGGTTCCAGACTGAAGCGCCTAGAACCGCTCGGCCACCAGCGGCCGGCAATTCATCAGCGGAGTAGAAGAAGTTGACGAGGAAAAATTAGTTTATATTAGGTTTAAAACTTGCCTCAGTACCTGTCAATTTTATGTTATTAGGCAAATGTATAAAATTTTTGTTCACGCATGTTGAATTCCTTTCTGAACCAGTGACTTCTTTATCAGTGAATAATATAGCTCATTGATAGGTACCCACACGACGTCCGTGGCTGACCCCTACATATATTTCTTACTTGTGTGTTTGTGAAATCAATACTTTCTTTGTCAGTGATGAGTTACTCCTGAAATTGATTACGTACGACATTACTGAGTGTAAATATGACAATTTATTTCACGACGTTGATACCTTTGTTTCCAAGATTAGCAACTGTACGAAGTTCATAGAATAAAAATTCATATCAACTGCTAATAATTTTCTTAATTCATTCCACGACTGTTTTCGAAGCTTAAAGCTTCATCTTCAGGTGCCACCAACTGCGAAAAAGAAGAGGGGCTACTAACATAGAAGTACCCCAGAATTGACATACTAAAATGTAAATTACTTTTGTATAAAATGTACTGACAGAATTATGAAACCAAGAATGTGTGCACTCGGACCACCCAGGTATTGGGGATCACATCCACGTCAAACGTACGCATGAGACCAGAACAAAAATGCTAACTTCCGGGAGGTTTGTGGAAAGAGTTGACAATAGTAATGTAAACAAATAAGTAACTGAGTTCACGAGCAGGGATCGCAACCATAGCGCACGCCTGGACAACACGGCACAGAAGGACTACTTCAGATGGTCCAGCAGCCAGCTGACCACGGCGGGGGAAGCGACTGACGAAGAGCCAATGCGGTGGGGGGACCGAAGTAAATAATCACAGAAGAGCCCGAACCAGAGATTCACTGGTCCGTCCGCTTCCATAAGTGTGGTTCACAGGATGGATACAAACTAGAACTACAGATACACTGATACGCCTGAACATTATTACCACTGTCCACCGCGACGTTGAATGCGTCCTGGTGCGTTGCGGGCACAGGACATGGTAATAAAAGTATATAAGCGGAGCACACACTGACTGGGGTCAGCATAGCGAAGATCTGAGTTCCAAATAGGGAAATCTATTCAGACAAGCTACTCTGACAAAGGGCAAATAATTATTAGGCAGAGCCTGTGAACGAGTATCTCGAAAACGACGAATGCTGGTCGAATGTTCACGCCCTACTGCCGTTAGTATCTACGGAAAGAGGCAGTGAAATTACCACTAGGCGCTAAATGGTTAAAAGTCCACCACTCTTCACAGAACGTAGAGTTCGATGACTTGTCTGCTCTGGAAAGTAGGATAAATGGTCATCTGTGGCAAATCTGCCGAAAGAGTGCAATGCTAGTGCACGCACAAATTTTACGGAGTGCACTGTTCATCGTAAAATGTTGAACATGGATCTCCACAGCAGACCACCCCTACATGTTAACATGTTGACCAAATGACCTCGTTAATTACGATTGCAGTGACAACAGGACCATCGGGATTCGACCATCGATCAGTAGAAACATGTCAGCTCTTCGGGTAAATCATATTTTTGGTAGATCGATGATCGTCTCCACAAACACCGTTGTGCAGGTGAACGGCGGCTCGAAACATGCAGCGCGCCACGGACGCAGGCTATTCGGAGCAGTATTATCTTATTGGAGGCATTCTCCTGTGCTTGTATGAGACCTGTGGTAGCAATCGACGTTGACAGCTGCAAACCATTTGCATCCCTTTGTGCTTGATGTCTCTTCGGCAGTGATGTCATGTTTCAGCAGTATCATTGTCCGCGTCTCGGAGTAAGAGCTGCGCTACAGAGGTTTGAGTAACATAATAGTGAACTCACGTTGATGTCGCGACGGCCAAATTCGTCTGATCCAAATCCTATAGAACCCATCTGAGTAGCTATCGGGTGTCATCACAGCGTACGCAAATCGGCGGCGCGGTATTTACGAAACATTAGATGATCTGTGCGTCGAAATCTAATGTTAAATATCTAATGAAAAGTACCTCCATAAATCTACCAACAAGCTGTCGTATCCCTGATACGCAGGAGCAGCAATGTAATTCCTTCCAAAGATGGACAAACATGCTATTAAGAAGGTGGTCATGATGTTTTGGTCCATCAGCGTATAAGAATATAGAATAACACACAAACGTGGGAATGGGACAACTCACCAAAATTTCGTCTCCGTATCCCACCTAGAGGTATAAAAAACTTACCTGTAACCACTTTAGTATTTGAGTCATTTTTTATCCACACCAATTTTAACGCTATTTTATATCAGTAACACCAGCTTTCAGACTCAATAGTTTCTGAGCGTGCTTCGACGTTATTCACTAGATGTTGGAGTATATTAGGACACTCTGAGCCAAGAGGAACGCGAAACTACGAAGAATTCGGCAGTAGGGTGATACTTTATATCAGGACGACTTTCCGATTTCTACGGACTGGCGACATGCAGACCTACAAAGTGATACTAGGAAGTCACAGAGTAACATATTGTACAATGGGGAAGCCCCTCCACTACTGGGGCACCGCTATAATTTCTCTTACACGACAGCAGATGTGAAGTGTGTTGCACTTACGAAAGCTACCTGTCAGTATATATTTGTTTACGGTCGGACCGAGCAGGTTGAGTCAGTCTAAACGCTAGCGACGTGTGCGTGCAGTTTATTTTCGCGAGTTCGCGTCATTGATGCAAGACGACATTATCTTACCGAGGCCGAGAATCATTACGAGCTGGAGAACGTTTCACCTACGCAAGCGAGTGATTAATCTGGTAGTGAGACGAATGCAGAAGAGGACGACGGTTTAGTTCCAGTGGAAACTGCTGACTCAACAGATTCAGAGGCAACAAATAAACAGCAAACGGAATCTGACCCCTCTGTCGGTGATCTACCTCTTAGCACAACATAAACATGAACCATTTTACCTAAGATTTTGAACCAATAAGCGCACAGTCCATTGTACGGCTTTCTTTCTTCTATTGTTTAAGTGTCGGATTTACAGATTCTACCCGAAGGTGTGAACGTCTTACCAATGACAAGCCAAACGTGTATGCAGTCCAGCACGATGCATTCGACAAGGACGGCAGGGTGAAGGAGTTATGGTCAGCTACCTGATGGAGCACCCAGAATTTGTTGCGGGAGTTACACGGGCAGATGGAACAAGCCAAACGACATGTTGTAGGTGACTCACTACACTCTATGTTGCGGCTGAATGTCAGCTACCCGATCCTGAAACCGATAGCAAAGTGCACTGAAGAAAAAGCTCACAGCACAGCTGGTAATAATGAGGGGTCCCTTAGCGTGGAAGAGCTAGATGCTTTCATGGGATTGCTCTACGCTCGTGGAGTGTGTGGCACTCTAGGTATTTTACAGAAAGACTCATGTACCAATAAGTGACTTTCTTTCCAAGCATCATGTCAGGGAACAGATTTACAGAAATAAGCAATCATCTTAGGTTTGATTCTATGTCAACAGGAGGACAGCGTAAGGGAACTGACAAATGTGGTGGTGCTTCGGATGTATGGAATCTATTTGCTGGAAAATGCATTGACTGCTACAAGCCAGGCAAGAACATGACGCTCGAAGAGGATCTGTAGCCCTGTGAGTGCAGGTGCCCATTCGTACAGTACGTTCCGAGTAAACCTGATAAGTATGAGAGGAAATAATGGTTTTTGCACGATGCTGACAAGCGTTACATCCTGAATATATTCCCTTACCGTGGCAAATATGAAACTCATGATCCAAGCGAGAGTCTTGGACACCATGTCGTTATGAAGCTGGCATAGCAGTTCCTCAACTATGGTCTTAAGATTACGAGTGATAACTTCATCTCCATAAAACTGACGGATGAGCTGAAACAAAACAGAACAAGTTTATTTAGCACTCTTCGGTGATCACTCAAAGGAATCCCCAGCGTGGTGCAAAGCGGAGACGACGCATTATATTCAACACACTGGTACATGTCAGGTGACAATCTTCTCAGGATGTACCAAAGGAAAAAGAAAAAAAAAAAATATAGTCCTTATTCTGAGTAACGTGCATCCTGAATGTCTGAATGTCAGGTGAATGGGAATACTGAGAAGAAACTTTCAGAAACTGTGAAGTTTTGTAATGTAAGCTAGGGGGGAGTCGATATAGTTGACCAAATGGCTAGACACTACAGTGACCGAGTTGGCATCCACCGATGGCCTCTGCATGTCCTTTACAATATTATTGATCTTCTAGTAATCAATGCTCACACAATTTTCACGTTACTTACCTCTAAGAAGATTTTACACCAAGACCGCCAGCCAGAGTGGCCGAGCGGTTCTAGGCGCTACAGTCTGGAACCGCGCGACTGCTACGGTCGCAGGTTCGAATCCTGCCTCGGGCATGGATGTGTGTGATGTCCTTAGGTTTATGTAGTTCTAAGTTCTAGGGGACTGATGACCTCAGAAATTAACTCCCAAAGTGCTCCGAGCCATTTCAACACCGAGACCTCGCATTCAGAGTAGCAGGGGAGTGTGCTGCCCCTTACAAACTGCAGAGAGGAACCAATCCCCCCGTTGCAGGCACTCGATACAGCCTCTGGCCATTATGGAAATAGACGGCGTTGTCAAATTCAGGTTTGCTGCAAACAACAAAAAGGGAATAATACATATACGTATGCTTCAAGTGCAAAAATTATGTGTGTAAAAGATGCTAAGTCAACACTCATGTCGAATTCTGAGCTGTGAGCCCATCCCACTTCAGACAATTCTGCCAACCGTCTATTCCTATATATTTCCGAATGTTTATTATTATTGACTTGAGTTGTTTGTCCTTGTTTTACTTCCTTGATTTCAATAAGCAAGAAAACACGTAGAGCACTTTAGTCATCCGCTGTGTTTTACAATCTTTCACACATTCTCGGTAAGTACCTTATTTGTCTGTTTATGTGAGTAAAAATGCTATTCATACTCACATAAACAATGTGTTTCCACTCTGTTTTAATCTTTTTGTATATAAAAACATTCTAATATTTTTCTTACACTATGTAATCAAAAATATCCGGACACCTGGCTGAAAATGACTTACAAGTTCGTGGACCCCTCCATCGGCGTTCCAAAACATCCCAAAGATGTTCTAAAGGATACGGGTCAGGACTCGTCCAGGCCAGTCCATTACAGGGATGTCATTGTCGTGCAACCACTCCACCACAGGCAGTGCATTATGTGTAGATGCTCGATCGTGTTGAAAGATTCAGTCCCCATCCCCGAATTGCTCTTCAACAGTGCGAAGCAAGAAGGTGCTTAAAACATCAATGTAGACCTGTGCTGTGATAGTGCGACGCAAAACAACAAGATGTGCAAGACCCTAAATGAAAAACACGACCTCACCACAACACCATCGCTTCCGAATTTTGCTGTTGGCATTACACATGTTGGCAGATGACGTTCAACCGGATTTCGCCACACGCACACCCGGCCATCGGATGGCCACATTGTGTACCGTGATTCGTCACTGCGCACAACGTTTTTTCAACTTTTCAATCGTCCGGTGTTAACGATCCTTAAACCAAGCGAGGCGTCCTTTGTCTTGTGAGCGGCTGCTCGACCATGAAATCCAAGTTTTCTCACCTCCCGTCTAACTGTTCTAGTACTTGCTGTGGATCCTGATGCAGTTTGGAATTTCTGTATGATGGTCTAGATAGATGTCTGCCTATTACACATTACGACCCTCTTCAACTGTCGACGGTCTCTGTCAGTCAACAGACGAGTTCGGCCTTTACGCTTTTGTGCTGTACGTGTGGCTTCACGTTTCCACTTAACTATCACATCGGAAACAGTGGACCTTGGGGTGTTAAGGAGTGTGGAAATCTCGCATACAGACGTATGAAACAAGTGACACACACGATCACCTGATCACGTTCGAAGTCCGTGAGTTCCGCGGAGCGCCCCATTCTGCTATCTCACGATATCCAATGACTACTGAGGTCGCTGATACGGAGTACCTGGCAGTAGGTGGCAGCACAATACATCTAATATGAAGAATGTATGTTCGGGTGGTGGGGGGTGTCCGGATACCTTTGATCAAGGAGTGTACTTGTTGTAATGACGATTGATCAAAGGCTATGGGATTTCTTCCATAAAATTTAAAATAAAAAAGAGTTTGCTTCTGAAACTTAGTGTTGGACAGTGAACTAGTCATTTTAGTGACCGAATATGCTTTAGTTACAGCTTTGGAGTCTTCTTGAACGTATTGTCAACAAGGCGACACTCAAAACATCGCCAAAATACGAATAAAACGGTGGTTTCCTACTGTGAGTCAAAAATGACATACATGTTACTACTTACTAGGCGTACGGCGCAGTCCGGTAAGTCTTGTGTTATGGAACGACTTAATGCACAAAGAGCAATAGTAAGTGAACTTAATTGTTTCAGAAGCTCAGTAATATACTCCGTCCTGTTCAAGTTTTCGTCAGTATGTACACCAAAATAATTTGAGCACTGTACTACGTTGACACTATTTGTTGTACAGAATTTAATGCAGTGTGTTCTTTCAGATTTTTGGAGAGTCCTTTTTCAGCGAACCACTTAATAATTCATTGGAAAATGTCATTTAAGAACTCTCCTATAGTTTTCTCTTTAATGGCAGTTATTACTAGCAGCGTCAGTATACAGCAGTAATAAACGGCGTGAGGATGCTGAAGGCAATGGAAACCACTGCATTAAAGACAGAAAACGTGTATCCACAGTAAATGTGGCCTGTAATTAAAAAAGGGTCACGATGATCTCCCTTGGCACAAGATTCCGGAATAGTCTCCCATTCGGATCTCCAGGAGAGGACTGCCAGTGAGAAGGTGACGATGAGAAAAAGGTTTAATAATCAAGAAAAGATAACATCCTACGAGCCGGGTCATGGAATGTCAGAAGCTAGAACGTGATAGGGAAGACAGAAAATTTGAAAGGGGCGATCCAAAGGCACAATCTAGATATAGTATAGGTAAAATGGAAAGAAGACATGGACTTCTGGTCAAATGAGTATAGAGTAATACCAACAGCAGTAGAAAATGGTATAGCGGGAGTAGGACTCATTACGAATAGTAAGCGCAGAGTGTGTGTTACTGTAAACAGTTCAGTGACAGGATTACTCTTATCAGAATCGACAGCAAACAAACACCGACAACGATAGTTCAGGTATACATGCCGACGTCGCATGCCGAAGATGAAGAAATAGAGAAAGTATGAGGAGATTGAACAGGTAATACAGTATATGAGGGGAGGTGAAAATCTAATACTTATGAGGGACTGGAATGCAGCCGTACAGGAAGGAGTAGAAGAAAAGATTATAGGATAATATAAGCTTGGGACAAGGAATGAGAGATGAGAAGGACTAATTGAGTTACGTAACAAATTTCAGCTAGTAATAGCGAATACTCTGTTTAAGAATTACAAGAGTAGGAGATATAATTGGAAAAGGCCGGGTGATACAGGAAGATTTCAGTTAGATTGCATGATCGTCACGTTGAGATTCAGGAATCAGGGACTCGACTGTGAAGATTACCCAGGAACAGATAGACTCAGATCACAATGTAGTAGTGATGAGTGCGCTGAAGTTTAGAAGATTGGTTAGGAAGAATCAATACTCAAAATCTGGGATACGGAAATACTAAGGAATGACGAGATATGCTTGAAGTTCTCTAAGGCTGAAGAAACAGAAATAAAAGATAGCTCAGTTTGCAGTACTGTTTAAGAGGAATGGACATCTAAAAAAGAATAATTACAGAAATTGGGAACAAAACATTGTTACAAAGAAGATAAGTTGATCGATGAAAGAAGGAAGTACAAAAACATTCGTGGAAATTTAGGACTGCAGAAATGCAAGTCACTGAGGAATGACAAACACAAAGACGAAATGGCTGCATGAAAAATGTGAAGAAATCGAAAAAGAAACGATGGTCGACAGGACAGACTCAGCATATACGAAAGTCGAAACAAGTTTCGGTGAAAGTAAAAGCAGGCTGGTAACATTAAGAGTGCAACGGAAATTCCTTTGCTAAATAGAGAGGAGAGAGCGGATAGATGGAAAGAGTACAATGAAGCCCTCTTTGAGGGGGAAGAAATGTCTGACGTGACAGAAGAAGAAACAGGACTCTATTTAGAAGAGACAGGGGATCCAGTGTTAGAATCAGAATTCAAGAGATCTTTGGAGGACTTAAACAAGGCGAAAGGGTGAGATAACATTCCAGGAGAATTTCTAAAATCATTGGGGAAGTGCCAATAAAACAGCTATTCACGTTGGTGTGTAGGATGTATGAGTCTGGCGACATACCATCTGACTTTCGGAAAAAAAAAAATCACCCATGCAGTTCTGAAGACTGCAAGAGCTGACAAGTGCGAGAATTATCGCACAATCAGAATAAATGCGTCCAAGTTACTTACCAGTATAATATACAGAAGAATGGAAAAGAAAACTGACGATGTGTTAGATGGCTATCAGTTCGACTTCAGGAAACGTAAAGTCACCAAAGTGGCAATTACAACGTTGCGGTTGATTACGGAAGCAAGATTAAATAAAAAAAAAATGGTTTAAATGTCTCTGAGCACTATTAGGAAGCATTGGTGGCAGAGAATTGACCAAGAACACTTCCTCATCTAGAAGCATTTCTTTCACGGCTCTTTTGGAAGTACACGGGGACCAACTTCTCGTCCATCACAAAGTGTCTAGTGTTCATTACATCGCAAGAGGGGGACTCATTTGTGGGAAGAACGGTGAAATGGTAGGGGGTTTGGTTGGGCAGTCGAAACGTAATGGGACCATAAAAAAATATATTTAGACAAGTTCATTAAAAAACAATTAAAATCATTACAATTACAAAAAGGGCATCGCATAAGGAAAAAAATTAATACTTTAAAAACCTACAACGTAAGTAGTTAATAAGGGGCAGAGATCAAGGATAGTCAAGGATAACGGCTTAAGGGGAAATGACAAGTGATTTGCACAGTGAAACCGAAAAAGCGTAAAGTTTTGAACTGCAGCATAACAACGATTTTCTAGTCAAGTACAATTAAATCACAACCTAAGCAGAATTATTCTTCGTATTTATACCATCATCTTAGCACCCAGTGATAGAAGCTGATCATAATAAGATGAGCAGTTGCATTGAGATTATAAAGAACAGTCATAGATTAAGACCATAAATGCTGAAACCGAAGATCATACTTGGCAGTTTCACGAAATGGACCATGATGAAGCCAATGCCGAATTTTTGGGGTAGTACAGATTTTAAATGCATTGAACTTTAACAGTTTTCAGACAAACAATGATACCTACAGTTAACTGAATTAACGGCCCCTGATCGTGCAAATAAGTTATCCATCTAAAAGGTGCTTTATGGGTTGCCTGAAATTCGCCTAAAGCGCAAGGAATTCGTAAGTAACTATACAGCGATACTTATAGCACAATGGCCAACCCAGCAGTAGCCTTAGTTTGTTCAAGTAACGCAGATTACCTTTAGACGGCGTTTCTTAGATGAACTTAAACATTTAAAAGAAACCATTTGTATACAGTCTAGTATAGGGAATATATAACTGAAAAATTCCTAATGAGGTAAACCCCAACATCATGGCGACAGGAAAGCAAACAATAGGAATAGCCAATCAAATACACAAGCAGAACGGGCAAGGCATGGCAGGCAACAAGCTAAATACAGACACGACAAATAATATCACACAGGCGGTTCTTTCAAACTGGTGTCAAATGACAAGTAATATGTAAATGATGTAATCAGCTGTCTAGCTGCCCTACCCTAACAGATACGTTTTGACAGTCAGATTGCAGAACTGTTTCGTTAATCTCACCGGATCCTTTGAAGCGCACAATGAAAATCCTGACGAAGAATTCATTAAATAATGGCTAATATGTCCTAAAACAAACACATGTAGACAGATTTAAACAATCCTCCACTTAAATATAAACTGAAACACAGGCTTGAGCAGGCCAAAAAGTCAGCATTAAGAGGTAAATTGTATTTAAATGACATACCAAAAAAGTGGAGACTGGTATCTTTAAATCAATATTATTTTGTTAAAATGCAAGACAACATAATAGGTACTAAAACACAATGCACTTCCAATAAAACTAGCAACCACGACATCAGATCAGAGAAGGAAGTTTACAGACTGCAATTAACGAAAGCAATCTTGAAGGGACCCATGGCGTTTGATAACCTGGCGAGCAGACAACAAACTTGTTGCACATTCGCCGTAATTTGTGAAGACGCACTTTAGACAAAAAAGAGAAACGAGCGTTTCTGACTCACACCAACATATGAGAATAATGAGTAAAAAAATCAAGTATGTGTGAAAGGAACCATGATGCAGTTAGTGTGCAAAATACTGATGTGAGTTATCAAAGAACCTCCCCAAGGTTCGCAGTACAAGTAGACAACAATTCTGATAATCATTTTTCCAACAGTAATCAAAAATTTAAAAAAAACCATGGAACTTCTTAAATGTTGTATAAAATATCAATTAAAAGCTTTAAAAATAACTGTGCAGACGATGTATACTCAGTGTGCCCTCTATAGGGTAAGGTGGTACTACCACAATGGTTTCAAAGTCAACGATGTTGTGAAGGTCTTTGGCATTGTGGCATCATATCGATATGTGAGTTGTGACTGGACTGCAAGTATACATCTATGCTAGATTCAGTCTGTCTGTCTTATATTAACATTATTTGGCACTGGAGATATATGTAATAATGGTATGATCAGCTGCAGAGTGGAATGATATTACATACTTTTTTAAATGTATTAAAACTGATTAATTAAAAATAGAGTTATATTTCGTAATATTTCTGGTTGGAAGTTTAAGATTGTGATACAAATATTTATGTACTGTTCTAAGGTACATTTCTTCCACTGATAGAAGTGGTTCCTATGATTTTCTGAATAAAAGAGTACATACGTTTTCATAGAATTTCGTCAAAGAGATCATAAAAATGTTTTTCACGAAAATCCAACTCAACTGTTCATTGAAAACCACTGATGGTTCATCTTTATAATGGGCATATATCTCGATCTCCTCCAAAATATTTAATAATAAGCCTTCATTAGCGTAATGAAGGACTTGTAAATTCTGTTGGACCGTCCCTTATTAAACGTTATGTGATGGCCGAAGGCTGATTTTTTCTCTTGTGGCACCTGATGTATGTTCTTTGCATCGTGTAGTAAAGCTCTGGCCTGTTTGGCCAATTTATATTTTTCTACAGTCACCACATTGGATCTTGTAAACCCCTGATCAAAGAAATCTATCGTTATCCTTACCTACACTATGTCTTAATTTATTTTGCAAAGTTTTGTCGGTTTCAAATGCTATTGTTATTTCAAAGTTCTTAAATAAATTACTCATCCTATCTGATATGTTCCCCATGTACGTCATTTTTGTGTGTTTATGAGCTCCTATTAGTGGTGTAATTTGTGATTGTTGCATTTTATTAAACAATGTTAACTGAACATCTATCAAAAGAATTGGTCTTCGCAATCTGTTTTAGAATATTTGTTTCTTTTTAAATCTCATTTTATTCAAGGGGTAATTTTAGCATCCGGTGGATCATTGACTTAAAAAATCCTTTTTTATATTTGTCATGATGACGTGACCTAGCATTAATAATAACATCAGTAGTTGTAGGTTTTCTGTATATGGCAAAGCTATGTTTGCCTTTGTTATTGGATATAATGAGATCCAGGTAGTTAATACGTTTTTGATTTTCATGTTCAACTGTAAATTGTAGTTTTGGATTACAGAGTTCAATTTTGTAGTAAACCTATCAATTTCTTCATTTGGACCATTATAAAGTATTAAAGTATCATCTACATACCGTTTATAGTACAACATTTGTTTAAAATGTCTGGATTATTTTTAAAAAAAATTATTTCAATGTAGCTTACAAAAATATCTGCTACTGTGCCAGCTAAAGAATTACCCATCACTAAGCCATCTTTTTTATAGTAGATTTTAGTATTAAAGGAGAAATTATTGTAATTAAGGGTACATTCAAGTAATTATATAAATTCAGTTATTTCATCGTTAGTCATAACCTTATGTTGTAATAAATTATCTTTAATTATATTGATAATCTCATTGATAGGTATATTTGTGTATGGATTTTTAATGTCCAGTGAGGCAAAATTAACATTAGCCGGAATCTCTATATTATGGATTTGTTGAGCTAGTTCATAAATATTTTTATGCTAAAGTTAGCTTCATATACATACAATCCTTTCACGATTTCATTAAGTTTATTCAATTTATGTGATGGACAACTCTTGTAATTAACTATGAGTCTTATCGACTTCTCTTCTTTGTGCAACTTGATTTGGGACCTTAACTTTGGTAGTTGGGGATT
Source organism: Schistocerca serialis cubense (assembly GCF_023864345.2). NCBI lineage: Eukaryota > Metazoa > Arthropoda > Insecta > Orthoptera > Acrididae > Schistocerca > Schistocerca serialis. The sequence continues at coordinate 511,889,620 of NC_064642.1, read as the reverse complement.
CATTATTTTTACAGAATTTTCTTACCCTGCGGCCAATAGATGGTTATTGTTATCTATTAATTTTTTAATCATCATTTGGAGCTTAGGGGTAGGATCTTTAGTTATTTCCGAGATTTCATTTTCGCTAATGAACGAAAGTGTTTTAGAAACATAATCTTCTTCTTTAACGACAACAAGTGTACTATCTTTCTCAGCTTTCACCACAGTAGCATTTCCAACAGCTGATCATTCCATTATTACATATACATTCAGTGCCAAATAATGTTAATATAAGACAGACTGAATCTAGCACAGGTGTATACTTGCAGTCAAGTCACAACTCACATATCAATATGATGCCACAATGCCAAAGACCTTCACAACATCGTTGACTTTGAAACCATTGTGGTAGTACCACCTTAGTCTATAGAGGGCACACTGAGTATACATCGTCTGAAAAGATATTTTTAAAGCTTTTAATTGATATTTTATACAATATTTAAGTAGTTCCATGGTTGTAATGAGATATTTTATACATAACTATTTTTATGTTATTATGTCGCAAATGGTCCTCTTTTCATCCCCATTCCACTGTAGGAGAGGTATTCATAGGGTTGTAATTGTCACCTATGAAATAACGAAGTTACTACTACAAATTATAGCTGCATTGTTAGCCCTCTTCATATATTCACTCTTCAGTACGATTCATTATTCCCAATGACGGATGACTGAGAGGAGACCTTGAGCACGTATGTCTGTATACTGGCTGCTCAGCAAATTTTCCACCTAGAACTTCATCTCTTCATCATTGCCTCCAACGTAACAGTTTCTTCATCCAAGGAGAGAGAAAGTAGTCACTGGGTGGAATGTCATGAGAACATGGGGTTATCGCAATGTGATAGCCCTTAGAAGTAGCATGTATCACCGTCCTGTACAGAGAGAAGTCTGGTACTGTTGTTGGGTTATAACACGCCCTTGGACAATTTTCCGTAATGGTTTGTCTTTAAATCCTCCCATAGCCTCATCAGGAGATTTAGGTAATGTGCTCCTGTGACTGTTTGACCTTTACGAGCATGTTCTATAGATACATCATGGAAGTTTCCAAATCATTTCAGCATGCTCAGATCTTCGTCTTCTTTGGTGGTGGTGCATCAGCATGTTTCTACGTTTCATTGTCCTCCTTTGTCTCGGTATCGTAGCGATATTCCCTGCAGCCCTCCATGAGGACCAAGGGGTTAGAGAGGTCAGCTGGATTGGCCTAACACAGTGGCAACCTTTTCACTTCCGCCTCAACTCAGTGAAAATTCTGAAAGGGCATCATCAGGCGAGCCGAGGAATCTGCGGCCGCTAACTGCTGCTGTGTTATAAATGTCATGCAAAATGCTGAATACTAACCAATGACAGATTTATTTTTCTCTTGAATGTGGTAAGCTGATCTTCATGTGCCAGGACCTCCACCTGTTATTGATGAAATGTTGTCATTATTCTGTGATAGAGGCCTTTCAGGAATTTCATGAAGGAAAAACCTGGAAAGTATGGTATGTTTTCCCGAATGCTCACAGACTCTCAAACCGGAAATTTTCTCAGCATGGAGCCGTATACAGGGCAGGAAAATGATGGTCCACGACAATGAAATTCAGTTGCAGCTGTAGTGAAACGCCTGGTTTTTCCTACACATAATTCAGGACTCACTGTTATCACAGACAGAAATTACACTTCACATGACATGGCTGACGATGTATGGAGAAATCGGAAGCTAGCAGAAATCCCAAAAAAGAAAAAAAATGCTGTTGCTGTCGACTTAACATTATTACGACGCTAGAGTTGGTTCACTTATTGATACTAAAAAGAAAACAGTAATAAATTGATTTTATAATGTGACGAAAGGCGGCGCTGACACAGTCAATCAAAATAATAGTGATGAAATTTTTAACTAAGAAGGCTACAAGAAGGTGGCCGCTATTTATTTTCTATGTTGTTGTGGACTCAGTAGCATTAAATGGTTACACGTGTTTCTGCTCAACTTATCAGAGTGGAATAGACAAAATCTAATAAGCGACAGCTTTTTCCTTAGGAATTGGCGCTGCAGCGCACGAAAAAGGTATGTTGAAGAAAGAGCTACGAATATTAGAGGACTCCAGAAGTGCATGTTTTGAGCTATCGGAGGCATTCTCGAACGGAAAATCAAGCTGAAGTTCGGTGCAAAGGAGTCTGAAAGAGGAAGTGGAAGATGCTATTTGTGTTATCGTGAAAGCCAGTCAAAAGCAATGAAGTATTATAAAATGAACAAAACAACAATGATTTGTAACAACTGCAAGAGATAGACATGCATGAAACAAAGCAGGGGAACTGTTGTGTTCCGAGTGTGAAGGCGTTTCCGAAGAAAACTATAAATAAGTGATACCGGAAACTATGTCATGTAAACTGCTATCTTTATAGTATATGTGCAATATTTTTGAATTATAGTGAAGTGTTATTCGAGAACTCTGTAACGATTTCTACTACCAATGTAATGAGATACTGCTCAAGAAAGTAAAACTAAACGAACTTAAATGAAGTGAAAAACTGTAAATGTGTTTTTGTAGAGAATGCTAAAAGAAATTTACAGATTCTGAACCTTTATTACACATCACTAACATTTTATACAATATTTTGATTTATTTTTGTGATGGGCACAAAATACCCTGCCTCCACCCTCCCCCGCGATGGCACTGCTCGCTACGAAGAATATGTTAGTATTGTAAGAGTTAATGTTTCAACTTGCTGAAACGTTGCTATTATCATTCGTGTATGTTGTTCTGTATGCCGGCATAGATCGAAATCATGATGAAACAGGTGTCAGCAAAGCACTGCATCTCTATTATGGTAAATACTTTGGTGAGATTGAAATTGCCGAAATGATACATAGTTCCATACCTGTGTAGCTTTTTTCTTATTTATATTCACATTTAGTTACGTAGGACCAAACTGAGCAGCAAATCTCTACGGTGATGGAACGTGTGAGTACATGAGATTGCAACATAAGAAAAATAACAGATAAGAATAAAATGTTTATGAACCCAAAAAAGTTAATCCGTAAGTTTAAGTAAACTCAGTTAACAATGTGTCATAAGAATCAGCTTAATTTTTCAAAGCACTCCTCAATAGAATAGAATGAGTGGCCCATGACTAAACTATTCAGTTTCGATTTGAAAGCACGTTGATTATTGCCAAAAAATTTTAATTCTTGTGGTAGCTTACTGGAAATGGATGCAACAGTATACTACACACATTTTGCACAAGAGTTAAGGAAGTGCGATACAAATGGAGATTGGATTTCTGCCGAGTATTGCTTGGTGGACCTCTCCATGACTTTTAGAAGATACACACGGTTGTGTCTCTGTATTGTTGAAAACAAAAAATGGTTCAGATGGCTCTGAGCACTATGGGACTTAATTTCTGAGGTCATCAGTCCCCTAGAACTTAGAACTACTTAAGCCTAACTAACCTAAGGACATTACATACATCCATACCCGAGGCAGGATTCGAACACGTGACCATAGCGGTCGCGAGGTTCCAGACTGTAGCGCCTAGAACCGCTCGGCCACTCCGACCGGCATTGTTGAAAACAGATATGATGAGATTTTCGTTCATTTCTTAGCATCCTCGACGACTGACAGGTTTGCGTGATGGCTACGACGTGTGCAATGGATACTAAAATTTTGTCAGGTGGGAAGATGTGAAGTGGTTCTGCTTCGTTTTCAGCACAAAATGATGTATCGTACACCTACGGCCGACCAGCTATTTTTGACTAGTTAGTGAACATTTTGATAGTATATGGCAGGTTATTATGAATATGATGAATATGGTTCGCGTTTGGGAAACAGATTCACACTGATAGAAAAAAAAATCGCAGTATCGAAAAGGAGTTGTGCAACATGAACGAAAGTTGGTAGGCGTGTTCCTGTATCTGAAAGATGATGTCTACCCCAATTTAGTAACAGTCGCATAAGACTAGCTCTAGTAGCACCATTATGTGAATGCCAATCATATTAGCTTTAAATACACGCTGTAACGATCGTGAGCGTTAGGCTTGGTATATTAATGTTAGGCAGGAATGTCTTCAAGGTGACAAAGACGCCATAATCAACACCTCACTGCGTTCGAACGAGTTCGTGTAGTACGGATACAAGAAGTTGAATGTTGCTTCTGCGATACTGCAGAAAGGCTTCACAGGAATGTAGCCACTCTGCAGGACTACTGACGACGGTGGTAACGAGAATGTATGATCGCAAGGGGAATGGGTTGCGGACGGTAACGTGGCACTACTGAGAAGGCAGACCGTCGTATTTGGCCCATGTCTCTGTCGCATCGTACTGCACCTGCAGCAGCAATTTGAGCGGCAGGTAGCACCACAGTGAGACGACGAACTGTTACATATCGGTTAATTCAAGGACCAATCCGACCCAGACGCCCTGTACTGTTCATTCCACTCATCCCAAACAGCCACCATTTGCAACGTCAGTGGCGTCAAGTGAGAGCTCTTTTGAGGGCAGGGTGGAGGTCTGTTGTGTTTTCTGATGAGAACTTCTTCTGCCTCGGTGCCAGTGATGGCCACGTGTCGGTTAGGAGGAAGTCAAGTGAGGATCTGTAAACAGCCTGCCTGCGCGCTGCACACACTGGACCCACATCTGGAGCTACGGTCTGGGATGCGATTTAGAGTAACAGCAGGAGCTCTCTCGTGGCTATCCAAAGCAGCCTGGCTACAAATCTGTACGTCAGTCTGGTGATTCAACCTGTTGTGCAGCCTTTCGTGAACAGCGTTATAATGCTCTCCTACATGCCGCTGTTGCAGTCTAACAAGTTACACGGATTTCGATATGTTGCCTTGGCCTGACCAAAATCACCAGTCGTCAGATCTGTCTCCAATCGAGCACATATATCATAGGACTAGAACTCGAGCGTCGTCCACAACCAGCGCTAACAGTCCCTGTGACCAACCAAGTGCAAGGAACATTTAACCTCACCCTACAAACTGACGTGATGCAATGCTTGCATTTCTTCCTGCTTGCAGTTAAAATTCTGGTGGTTACGCCGGTTATTAATGTCCCAGAATTCCACATTCGCCATGGCTTATCTCGCGCTTCCATTCACCTGTGATCTTGTAATACTAATTTTACCTAGACAAATGGAATCCCCGATATTTTATTACTCTATATCAGTTATTTTTGGTGTGTGATTGTTTTTCCGACAGTGCTTAATATAGGAAGTAAATAAGTAAATTTTAGTGTGCTGGTTCTCCCGTTATGTTAGGTAGTAAGGAAGCGTTCCCTCTGACTAGCTATTACTGTTCAGCAACGCGATTTTTGTAACGATACTGGAAAGATAATTTGTACGACACGCTCTTGTATGTACCTTGCGGGCGAATATTAAGTGAACCAGAATTAGGACACACAGCAAGATACACTATGGCATCAAAAGCATCCGGACACCTGGGTGAATGTGACAACTTCTTGGCGCATTTACTGGCGTGATGTGTGGCTTATGAGCAGCCGTTCGACCATGAAATCCAAGTTTTCTCACCTCACGCCCAACTATCGTAGCGCTTGCAGTGGACCCGGATGCACTTTGAAGTTCCTGTGTGATGGTCTGGACAGATGTCTGCCTACTACACATTGCGACCCTCTTCAACTGTCGGCGGTCTTTGTCAGTCAACAGACGAGGTCGGCCTGTACGCTGTTGTGCTGGACGTGTCCCTTCACGTTTCCACTTCACTATCACATCGGAGACTGTGGACCTAGGGATGTTTAGGAGTGTGGAAATCTCGCATACAGACGTATGACACAAGTGACACCCAATCACCTCATCACTTCGAAGTCCGTGAGTTCCGCGGGCGCCCCATTCATCTCTCTCTCTAATGACTGCTGAGGTCACTGACATGGAGTACCTGGGAGTAGGTGGCAGCAATATCCACCCAACATGAAAAACGTATGTTTTTGGTTGTGTTCGGATACATTTGATCACATAGTGTATGTCAGTTTGGAACTGGCACCGACCTAACGCTGTGTTGTAACATTTGGTCTAATATGGTGAATGCCAACTGTGTCACCGTGATAATGAGATTGTAGTGTAACCTCACTGACCTTACACCAGTGGTGGATCCAGAGTGAGCGCTGTGGCGAGACGTGCATCCCATCCAGCATGGGCCAGAGCATGGAGAACGGCATTTCTAATGCTAGCCTTGGGTGGCGTTCTGGTGTGAGCATGCCATATCAGCCATGAGTCGTAGTTTAGTCTCAGAAATAACGTAGTTCTGCTGGGGTAACTGAAGTTTTCCAACACCCTCTGCACAGCTAGCTAACGCACTTTGGACTTGAACTGTTTCAGTCAACCGACCATTATAAAGACATCATGATCTACACTACAGAAAATTTCCTAGGGACAAGTGACGGTCGACATGAAGCACAGGTCGCCTGCATATTGTGATAGTGCTACGACTGATGATTGTGAAGTTTCAATTTGGCAGTTGCGCTGCCGACTATTCATTCAGGCAGGCCATATGATGATTTTCGTCGACCCACCATCTTATTGCACAGTCAAATGTATACACCTCAACTCTGAAGCACCCATAGATGCATATGACGATGGGAACTCGAATTATAAGAGAGTGACACTTACGAATTAGTATAGGAATTTGAGCATCTTGGTAAACAGCTGTGATTTCGAAGAAGAATCGAGAGAAAAAGCTTGGTTACATGAGCACGTCCTTCCTTTGGTGAAGTTTTTTGTGTGCCAGGCTGTACGTAATGGTTTTCTAGCCACTTTCTTATAAATTTATCCCAGACCTACGCTCAGTTAGGTGATTTGATATATTATGATATATTATTCAACAATAGATGACATGTCTGTGGTCCTATAAATCCATAAATGTTGCGATATATAAATGTTGTTCAGAATTCATCGTGTTGAAGTTTCTGCCAAACAATAGGGCATATTTCCACTTTTGCACCACGTGTCAAGTTTCCAGTGTTGATGCCCTTGGATGGTATGGAATACGAACGACTTGGAAGAAGAACGTCTGGTTAAGACCTGGAGTGCACACTTTACGTTTGAAGAATAATCGGTCGGAAATCATGTCCTGGGCTGTAAATAAGAAATAATTACATCAGTTTTTGCAACTTTAAGTTCACGACTGCAAGAATGGAATATCACAATACCGCAAATTTAAGGAAAACTTATCCTCTTAACATTTGACAACTGCACTTGTACTTATCAAATCTGAGTTCAGACTTTGAGTTGTCAGGTGTTAATTTTTAAGTGTTTATTTCCGCAACGACTGTTTTGATGTAATCAGACGGCCTCAGAAAATTGGCGGGACACTCTGCGAAGTCCAAACTTTAGTCTCGTTCATAGAAATTTCCGAGTATTTATCTTGAAACAATCTTCAGATGTTACCTTCTAGTTTGAAGATGTTTTCGGCTACACATGCAGATATTCTCCTCTGTGACATCTGCAGAAAAATAGTGTATCCATTTAAGTGCGCTGAACCATTCTTGAATCTGATTTGCAGTTAAACAATTGCATGAAACAATAAACCCACAGTTATTCCTTCAGAGTTACCAGTTATTATTTCCCATTTGTTTTACAGCACCAACTGCTATCATACAACATTAATATTTACTGTACCACATCCTTCCAGTATACTAACTACTTCACCTATCTACTTCTACATCTACCTGTATACTCTGCAAATTACATTTAAGTGCCTGGCAGAGGGTTCATCGAACCACCCTCAATTCTCTATTATTCCAATCTCGTATACCGCGCTGAAAGAACGAACACCTATATCTTTCCGTACGAGCTCTGATTTCCTTTCTTTTATCGTGGTGATCGTTTCTCCCTACGTAGGTCGGTGTCAACAAAATATTTTCGCATTCTGAGGAGAAAATGGTGATTGGAATTTTGTGAGAAGATTCCGTCGCAACGAAAAACGCCTTTCTTTTAATGATGTTCACCCCAAATCCTGTATCATTTCAGCAGGCGATCTGAAATCCCTTGTCAATAACACTCAACACTTCATGTGAATAAAGAAATAGTTGTGTTTCACAAGGACGATGATTTCTAAACCCATGTTGACTGTATGTGAACAGCCCGTTTTCTTCGAGAAAATTCATAATGATCGAACACAATACATGTTCCAGAATCCTGCTGCATATCGACGTTAACGATATGGGCCTGTAATTAAGTGGATTACTCCTATTACCTTTCTTGAATATTAGTGTGACCTGTGTTACTTTCCAGTCTTTGGGAACGGATCTTTCGTCAAGCGAACGGTTGTATATGATGTCAAGCATGGAGCTAACGCATCAGCATACTCTGAAAGGAAGCTAATTGGTATACAGTCTGGACCAGAAGACTTGCTTTTATTATGTGATTTCAGTTTCTTCACTACTCCGAGGATACGTACTTCTACGTTACTCATGTTGGCACCTGTTCTTGATTCGAATTCTGGAATATTTACTTCGTCTTCTTTTGTGAAGGCATTTTGGAAGGCCGTGTTTAGTAATTCTGCTTTGGCACAGTTCAATGATTTTCTTATTCAGTATTGACGCTGATTTTATAGCCTCAGTATCCTGTCTAGAAATAGTTAATTATCTTAATATTTCTACAAAAATGGTTCAAATGGGTCTGAGCACTATGGGACTTAACTTCTGAGGTCATCAGTCCCATAGAACTTAGAATTACTTAAACCTAACTAATCTAAGGACGTCACACACATCCATGCCCGAGGCAGGATTCGAACCAGCGACCGTAGCAGTCGCGCGGTTCCAGACTGAAGCGCCTAGAACCATTCGGCCACCCCGGCCGGCCAGTATTTCTACAAAATACCATTTCTATCGCCGTCGTTCACTCTCACATTCACCAATCTCGACATCATAAGTCTCTCTATCTATCTTGTGACACTACCTTGCCGTACCCTGCAGCGATTTTAGTGCCCCTGAGTGGCACGCTTTTTATCACCGATTGCGGTCCATGACTGCACGTGATTTGACAATGATTCCAAGTTATTTCACCAGTCTCCTTTCTTTACTGGTGCTTTCACTTCTACGTACAATTGGGGCTGAGTTTAAGGTGAATTTTACCACGCGTTTACCTATATAATAGTTTTAATTATTTTTCGTAGAATAAAATAGTGAAATGACATTGAAGACTCTGAAGATCTGCTCATCTTGCAACTCTCACGCAGGTAAATATTCAGGGAGTCTGTTGCACCTCAGTAAACATGAAGTCTTAAACTGAAGGTCTCCACCAGTTCACTTCGTTAGTCTGTCAGATCTGATGGTGATATCATGCAGCGTCAGGACTTTCCAATAGACTACGTCAGTTACACTGAATCTCAGGAAATTTTGCATGAATAGCGCACTTGATTTGCGTGTTTAATAGCGGATCACATGGAAAGGTGACAAAACAATGTAAACAGCCACTCACTGATGATAACGAAGTATTTATAGAAACGCTTGACTCTTGGTGCGTGTGACTGCACCTTCAGTAGCGTCTGATAACAAATACTGAAGGATATCCGACAAAGACATGGGAAATCACATACATCGAACGGTTGGGTAGAAGTACTGGATTTATAAAGCACTAATTTAATGAAGTTAAACGCATTTCAACAAGCCAGGGTTCATTTTGTTTCCGTGATTATTTCGAAAGGAAACACAGTAAATTTGTGATACTTCGTTCCCCAGAATTTTACATTAAACTGTCATTTTTGACCGGTAAAACCGTGAACTAAAGTCAGGAATGTATGCTGTGTTAATGATCACGAATATGAGCACACTGTGTTGGTGTTGAACTATGAAATTATCACGTACTTGTCCCTGATATATCAAGGCTCTAAATAATCACGAATTTCACATGAAAGAAGACTTTCGTCTAGCTTCGGTTATAAAAAACAAAGAAAAATTTATCGTATTTTAATCGAAAGAAATTTTACATGGCAACACTATAAATGCTGCGAGGAAACTATATTATATCTTAGCTCATTAATGATGACTGTGGGTGTTCCACCGGAGAACTAACGCTGCATAATCACAATAGTTACGTACGTGCCTCTCAAAATAATTACGCTGTAATTAAACAAGTACCACATCTACAGCTAAATGATTACTCTACTATTCACAGTTAAGTGCCTGGCAGGGGGTTCATCGAACCATCGTCAAACTGTTTCTCTACCGTTGCACTCTCGAACAGCGCGTAGGAAATCCGAACATTTATATCTTTCCGTGCAAGATCTGATCTCTCTTCTTTTATTGTGATGATCTTTCCTCCTTTTGTAAGAGGGGAGCCAACAAAATATTTTCACTCTCTCATGACGAAGTTGCCCATTGAAACTTCATGAGAAGGTCCAGCCGCAAACGACAATCACCTTGCTTTAATGTTTGGCAACCCAATTCGCCTATCATATCCGTGGCACTCTCTCTCCTTTTTTGCCATAATACAAAACGAGCTGCCCTTCTTTGAGCTTTTTCGATATCCTTCATTAGTCCTCTCTGATGCGTATCGCTCTGCGCACTGCAGTACTCCAGGATGCCCAGGGCAGGTAAAATGGGCACCTTGTTTTATTCTCTTAGAGTCTGCAACAGCTTTGTGGCGAACATAAAACTGTTGAAAGAATGTTCTTTGATTTTGTCAGATAGATTCAAGGTAAAAGTTCCCATTTCCTTCAGTGGAAAATTTTGTTTCCTCTGTCTGATGTAAGGCAAGTGACAAGTTAATTTACATCTATTAAAACATATATATATTTATCAATTTTCTCGATTATTAGATTTCGTATTCGACAACATTTACCGTAATGGCGTCTAGTTGGGCATAGTAGCCAGTCACCTGACAGGATGAAGTACCCACTTTGTAATGTATTTACCTCATTTCGAGACAGCGGAATAGATAGTCAGACAAGAGTATTTCATTAAATAAGTATCTAAGGCGTCATTGCATTAACAACATGGAACATCGTGAAAAGCTATGTTCCCACAGAGTGGTGATTTTTAAGACGCCATCAAATTATTTCAGAAAATCCTGCAAAAATCAAGGAATCCCCACGCTCTGCAACAGGAACTGCTTGCTGTAAGAGAGGTAAATATGCCGTTTGTTACAGGAGCCAAGGTATCCAGCGCCTCAAGAAATACTAATAAAAGAAAAGCTCTTAAAAATGTGTGATGCACTTGAAGACGAGAATATTCTTGGGAAATTGGGACGTGTTTTCAACCAAGAAGAAGGGGAAGAACTCTTTGGTAACATATTTGATGTGGAACGAAGATATAATCACATCAGTAACAGAGTTAAGTCACCTGGAATTTCCGATTGTTAGGTGGGACAATCTGCCACGCTCATTCATCAAAGGGACAGAAATATTGCGGGCAAGGTCTTGGTATTGCAGTTTATGAAGAGGCATCCAAGCATAAGCCTTAGAAGACCAAATTTCAGTTCACCTTAATCTCATTTTTTTCCACACACATCAAAAAAAGTTTTGCGTCACCCCGGTTCCCAGAACTCATGAAGATAGACGTTGACCGTGGATATTGTATGACAGACACAGTCCCTTTGACTGTTCGGAGATGTCACTAAATCCGCCCAAAGACGTAAACAATCATGCATGAGAAGCGCCTATTAGACCGAGGGGGTCCGACAGCCAATCACTTCCACTCATTCCACCAGGAAGGAGGTACACGGCTTGTCTTACCTGTAGTTCAACTGTGCCTAGACGGTCAATACCGCGGTTTGATCGCGTCCTCATTGTTACTTTGTGTCAAGAAGGGCTCTCGACAAGGGAAGTGTCCAGACGTATCGGAGTGAACCAAAGCGATGTTGATCGGACATGGAGGAGATACAGAGAGACAGGAACTGTCGATGACATGCCTCGCTCTGACTGTCCAAGGGCTACTAGTGCAGTAGATGACCGCTACCTTAAGTTTATGGCTCGGAGGAACCCTGACAGTAACGCCACCATGTTGAATAACGGTTTTCGTGCAGCCACAGGACGTCGTGTTGCGACTCAAACTGTGCGCAAAAGGCTGTATGATCCGCATATTCACTGCCGACGTCCATGGCGAGGTCCATCTTTGCAACCACGACATCATGCAGCGCGTTACAGACGGACCCAACAACATGCCGAATAGACCGCTCAGGACTGGCATCACATTCTCTTTACCGATGATGTCTTCTTTCATATATGATATCAACCAGACAATGGTCGGAGACGTGTTTGTAGGCAATGCAGTCAGGCTGAACGCCTTAGACTCACTGTCCAGCGAGTGCAGCAAGGTGAAGGCTCCCTGCTGTTTTGGGGTGGCATTGGGGGGGGGGGGGGGGGGCGACGTAGGCCGCTGGAGGTCATGGAAGGCAGCGTGATACGTGAATACCATCCTCCGACCGATAGTGCAGCCATATCGGCAGCATGTTGGCTAGGCATTCGTCTTCACGGACGACAATTCGCGCCCCCATCAAGCACATTTTGTGAATGACCTCCTACAGCATAACGACATCGCTCGACTAGAGTGGTCAGCATGTTCTCCAGACATGAACCTGCGACAGATTGAAAAGGGCTGTTTATGGACGACGTGACCCACCAACCATTCTGATGTATCTATGCCGAATCGCCGTTGAGGAGTGGGTCAATCTGGACCAACAGTGCTTTGATGAACTTGTGGATAGTATGCCACGACGAATACACGCATCCATCAACGCAAGAGGACGTGCTACTGGGTATTAGAGGTATTGGTGTGTACAGCAATGTAGACCAACACCTGTAAAAGTCTCTCTGTACGGTGGTACAACATACAATGTGTGGTTTTCATGAGCAATAAAAAGGGCGGAAGTGATTGATCTCTATTCCAATTTTCTGTATAGGTTCCGGAACTTTCGGAGCCGAGGTGATTCAAAACTTTTATTGATGTGTGTATTTCTCTGTTTATGGCCACTTTGTCTACTTTCCATGAAAAATGACATTATGTATACTTTCAGTTAAGCTCACTTTTCTGCTACAAAAGAAGAATTTCAATAACAGCATGATAGTTTTATAGTTACAGAATGTTCAGTTTATCCACATATATTTCGTACGCTTTTGCCAGCTTTCCCCTGTACTTATTTGTGCGGTATTGTCATGCATGTACCGAATTAGAGTGAAGATACTTTGAACAACTGTTTGCTTGTAGCACCTTTGGAAAAATATGCAAGTAAACGAAATCATTACATTACTTGGATTACCGCAAGCAGATCCATAAATCAGAAATTTTTAAGAGCTGTTTTACATTTGACCGGCGACTCTTAATATTTCTACAACTTATTTAAATGTTTTTTCAGCATTTTTCGCTTTAGAAGTCGTAATTGCTCAGATATCCTGTCTTTAGCTAAAGCTCTGGTTCGTGGAACTGCAACGAATCTTTTAATTTTGGTGACAGATAAGGCAAGAAATTTGTCACTGGCAAATTTAAAACAGTTCCCATTTTGTCAGGATCTTTCACAATCTGTTTCATTACACCAAGTTTTATCCGAAGTAGTGAAAAAAAATTATTTTTACAGTACAATATACTAATCTTTATCATATAACATACTTCAGACTTGATTAATTCTGCTTCAGCTGCACTGAGTGTGCTACTGGAACCAAAGATGGAGCATTACCATTGTGTAAGAGCACACTCTTTTTTACTAGTCTCCATTCACTTCGATCACGTTAAACTGAACACAGTTTGTTTATTACGTCTAAAAGTTTATTGCAATAAATATGATCTTCTTCACTACCGAACTGCTGCAAGCGATCGTTTCCTCTCTTCCTATAGAAAGACACTGACGTACCAGCTGCGAGTTAAATGCTTTCCTGTCGTCTGGAACCTCACACCTCAGCTGCATGCTTGGGAAGATTTAAATCTCTCAATACATAATATAGGTTGCCGTGTGATAATGATAGTGGTGCATTGCTTGTACAAAAGTAATTGTCAGCGCTGTGATTTTTATGTTCATGCCACACCATTGATGTTCCAAAACTAGTGACTGTTTCATCCTCTTTGCCCAATTCCGTAACTCTTCAGCACAAACACTGCACACCGTATCAGAAGCCCAAGTCCTCTGCTGGCCTCCGATTCCGAAGTAAGTATTGTAAGCTTTTGTCGCAAATGAGGTTATATTTTCTTCTGCTGCTTCATAATGAAATCACCAAAATTATAGGAAAAATGAATCTGCGTTATTGACACAACACCCCGTTTCCATTTTTCTATACTGAGTTAACGTATGACAGGGATAATAAAATTTTAGTGTTTATATGTTAATTACTTGTACTTCAGAACAATTATTACGGCATGTGTGGATGTATCCGAAATAAAAAATGATGTAATCAGCTTAGGGTGAACTGCCTTTGCCTATCTATCATCTAGTTCTTTTAAATAGATTTATTGCAATAGATAGCATTATTGTAATGGTGTTATGACATGTTATTCAGTACAAAAAGACATCAAAATCTGAAACATCAAAATCAGTTGACTTGTGTTTTATCGTCAGCAGCAGACGAATGGTGAATTTAAAATTACCTCATACGTGCTTATCTCTTGTGACTTTGTCAGTTTTGCAAAGTAGCCCTTCTATCTCATTCCTCAGTGTTTATGCCATGACCTCAGATATTCCCTGTATATCCGACGTGATCAGTAACGACCATATAACATTCCTTTGAAAATTGCTGAAGATAATTCCACAGGTGACGATTTCTAAGCGTCATGTTGGGTTCTGTTTCCTGTGAATTATGCAGTGTGCATCAATGCAGCAGCACATGGCACAGTTAGAGCCCCATCCCAGTCTATTGCTGGTACCACGGCTAGCGATGTTTTCCTGCTGTGGCAGAGAGCTCAAAAAAGCAGTTGAAAGGAGCGCCACCACGAGACAACGAGTAACCATGAGTGTCACCCGAAGGCAGAATGGTTTGTTACAGTGAAATGGAAACACAAACAGTGACAATGGCCACGGCCAATATCAGAAGGACAACACTTCAACATAATAGCACGCCGTTTGATATGGTCTTTGTCTCGAAGTAGCTGGTTCCTGGAAATGGTCAGCTAACATTGGCACCCCCAGCTATCGGAAAGGAGAGATATGATCAGCAAGCTGATACCACAAGTGAGTGGCCCCATACGGAAGGAGCATTAGCTAGTCCTTGTTGTCTGCGGCTCTGGCAGTGGTAGGGCAGCAGTGGCGTTGTGGAGTCTTGTAGCATGTGCTTGGGGAGACGAGAGGTGGGTGGCAGGTGGGAATCTACGATAGCGGCCCTGTATTATGGAGGGTGGGGTGTCTTCTGTTACCTTGGGGACTAGGAGCACAAAGTTAGTCTGTGGATAGCCAACGAGGAAGGACTCAATAAGGGGGCAACAGAGGCGGCAGTGTGGGTACTACAGACTGGGCTGCAAGTTGATGTGGCCAGCAGTGACACAGCCTGTCCTGAGCTAGCAGCTAGTGGGTACTTGTTATCAGCATGCAGAGATCAGTTCCTGGTCGGGATGGCTGGAGTCTTGGCAGTGTGCCGTAAGAGTGTCATGCTATCGGTAGTTGATGAAAACATTGGTTGTGCAGTTGCCTGTGGTCTAGCTGTGATTCCCCTTTAAGCTGTGCTAGCAGTTCTGAAATTAAGCGTTTTCTTGTACTATTATCTTAACAGTGCTGCGACTGTACGGTCTTTTATGATTTACTGAAATATGCTGCAGTTTTCAAGGTTCTATGTAAAACTGGACTCTGGAGGAATGCTCTTATAATAATTTATGTTTAAGTTGTTAAGCTTTCTTACATTTACTCTACTGGCGTTGGTGTCTCAGACCTTTTTGTGTGTTGTTTAAATTGACTGTTTCTAGCTACTTTTAGTTCTGATGCACATAATTAGCTCTAGCTTTTGGATATCATCGTTCATCTCTCACTTATATTTTATTTAGGAAATATTATTTTGAGCGTGTGCCTAGCAACGTTCATTTACTGTTGCAGAAAACTACTGAGAAGCTCAAAAGAGAAGATACGCTTTTAAAAAAGAATTTACCTTAATCAACTCGCTTAAACATAGGGACATTAAAGGTAAGTCCATTCGCCAAACAATCGCCTCCATAACGGGAGCAGTTCTTGAATTTGGAAAGAGTATGGTGATACCATTAATCAGCTCCAAGGGTGGCACGACCCAAAAATTGCAGCTATTGTCGCACTAGACAAATACTGTGGCTATTGAAGTTCTGCCAGTACAGTGAATGTTCCATAAGGTTTCGGAATTGCAACCGGTTGACGTAGACAACTTGCCACCGAATTGCGGCTGACAACCATTTGTCCATTTTCCGGTGAGTGTTCTACGCTGGAGATTGCTGGTTCTCATCACTACAATAAACCGAAAACTGACGTGGAGTTGCATGTGCGTAAGTTACCACTGCATTATTGGGCTTTGTCGAGTTGAGGCCCTCTTCAAATAAACACTACTGCTCATTAAAATTGCTACACCAGGAAGAAATGCAGATGATATACGGGTATTCATTGGACAAATATATTATACTAGAACTGACATGTGATTACATTTTCACGTAATTTTGGTGCACAGATCCTGAGAAATCAGTACCCAGAACAACCACCTCTGGCCGTAATAACGGCCTTGACACGCCTGGGCATTTAGTCAGGCAGAGATTGGATGGCGTGTACAGGTACAGCTGCCCATGCAAGTTCAACACGATACCACAGTTAATCAAGAGTAGTGACTGGCGTATTGAAACGAGCCGGTTGCACGGCCACCACTGACCAGACATTTCAATTGGTGAGAGATCTGGAGAACGTGCTGGCCAGGACACCAGTAGAATATTTTCTGTATCCAGAAAGGCCCGTACAGGACCTTCAACATGCGGCCGTGCACTATCCTGCTGAAATGTAGGGTTTCGCAGGGATCGAATGAAGGGTAGAGCTACGGGTCGTAACACATCTGAAATGTAACGTCCACTGTTCAAAGTGCCGTCAATGCGAACAAGAGGTGACCGACAAGTGTAACCAATGGCACCCCATACCGTCACGCAGAGTGATACGACAGTATGGCGATGACCAATACACGCTTCCAATGTATGTTCACCGCGATGTCGCCAAACACGGATGCGACCATCATGATGCTGTAAACAGAACCTTGATTCATCCGAAAAAATGACGTTTTCCCATTCGTGCACCGAGGTTCGTCGTTGAGTACACCATCACAGGCGCTCCTGTCTGTGATACAGCGTCAAGGGTAATCGCAGCCATGGTCTCCGAGCTGATAATCCATGCTGCTGCAAACGTCGTCGAACTGTTCGTGCAGATGGTTGTTGTCTTGCAAATGTCCCCATCTGTTGACTCAGGGATCGAGACGTGGCTGCACAATCCGTTACAGCCATGCGGATAAGATGCCTGTCAAATCGACTGCTAGTGATACTAGACCGTTGGGATCCAGCACGGCGTTCCGTATTACCCTCCTGAACCCACCGATTCCATATTGTGCTAACAGTCATTGGATCTCGACCAATGCGAGAAGCAATGTCGCGATACGATAAACCGCAATTGCGATAGGCTACAATCCGACCTTTATCAAAGTCGGAAACGTGATGGTACGCATTTCTCCTCCTTACAAGAGGCATCACAACAACGTTTCACCAGGCAACGCCGGTCAACTGCTGTTTATGTAAGAGAAATCGGTTGGAATCTTTCCTAATGTCAGCACGTTGTAGGTGTCGCCACCGGCGCCAACCTGGTGAGAATGCTCTGAAAAGCTAATAATTTGCATATCACTTCATCTTTTTCCTGTCGGTTAAATTTCGCGTCTGTGGCACGTCATCTTCATGGTGTAGCAATTTTAATGGCCAGTAGTGTAGGTCCATCTATGATGCGTAGCAGCCTGCGTAATTGTGAAACTAGATGCACGTCCTCGGTCGGAAGACTGTCCCATGGGATGCCAAATTAACTGTCTCTAGGCGTGTAATTACGAGTTGAAGGTTTTCTTTCTGAATAATTTTTTATCACCGGGTCGATCCAAAGCACCTTCATGATTAAAAATATTCTCCACCAAAAGTCCCTTAATGACTCAGTTCCAGAAGCTTCTCTTCAATGTTTCTGTGGCAGAATAATCAGTAGAGCGCCTTGTGCAGATACAGTGCTCGGCTACGGCTGATTTACTTGTCTATGAAAGTTGAGTGTGGCTATCAGGTAGGTATACACCGCAGCAAGGAAAAAACACCACACCATAAAGCAGTTATCCGAATAGACTCAAATCGTTAAATGTGATGTACATGTATAGACAAGCAGATGATTACAGTTTCAGAAAAAAATTTATAATTTATTCACGAGTTCAAAAGAAAGTGATTCACAATTTGAGCAAGTCAGTAACGTTTAGACCAGCAGTTATTTGACTTGACACTGACTGGTAGATTTGTCCGACATTCTCCTCGGGGATATCGTACAAAATTCTGTCAAATTCTCGCATTGGATCGTCCAAATCCGTAGCTAGCTTGGGAGTTGGTTGGTTGTTTGGTTGGTTTTGGGGAAGGAGACCAGACAGCGAGGTCATCGGTCTCATCGGATTAGGGAAGGACGGGGAAGGAAGTCGGCCGTGCCCTTTGAAAGGAAGCATCCCGGCATTTGCCTGGAGCGATTTAGGGAAATCACGGAAAACCTAAGTCAGGATGGCCGGACGCGGGATTGAACCGTCGTCCTCACGAATGCGAGTCCAGCGTCTGACCACTGCGCCACCTCGCTCGGTAGCTTGGGAGTCCTGCCCATAATGCTCCAAAGGTTCTCAGCTTGGCAGATATGAGGCGACATTGCTGGCCAAGGTAGGGTTTGACAAGCACGAAGACAAGCAGTAGAAACAGTCGTCGTGTGTGGATGGACATTATCTTGCTAAAACGTAAGTCGGCAACGCCTTGCCACGAAGGGCAATAAAACAGAGCTTAGAATATAGTCCACTTTCAGATGATGACAACCGAAAAGGCCTTGCTATGCAAAAAGTTGGCGTATCAGATCATCTGGGTTTGTGTCGGTTCTGGAGCGCCACGACTGACCTCATTTGAGCTCCTCTGTCAGGAGAATTAATTTGGAGTTGGAACGGCTACTTGGATCTGGTGCAGGTTCACACATTGGTGTGGTTCCTGTTGATTCACTCTGTAGGTGGGACTATACTAGACATGGCCTACACCTCAACAAGAAAGGGAAGGGTAAACTGGCTGGGCTGATAGCAGGAAATTTAAAGGGGGGAGGAACTACATCTCATGGTGGAAACTCTTTTTTAGTGTAAGATGAGTGTCCAGTGGGAAACTCAGCCAGGCAAGTACTAAAGATGTTAAAAAAGTTCAAGATACTCACAACAGTAAAGTGAAAAATAATGTTACTATATTTCATCAAAATATTGGAGGATTGAAGAATAAAATTGATGAGCTTCTGCTTTGTTTAGAAGATATAAAAACTGAGAATGCAATTGATGTACTGTGCCTGTCTGAGCATCACATTGTCACTGATATGCAAAAGGTTAGCATCAATGGGTACAAATTAGCTGCACATGTAAGTAGAGATAATATGATGAGGGGAGGAGTTGCCATATATGTCAAAAGCTTCCACAGTGTAAAAAATTTAGAAACTAAAAAATTTTGTGTAGAGCATGTGCCACTGAACTTAAACTAAATGCTGACACTTTCATAATTGCAACAGTGTATAGGTCCCCCTCAGGAAATTTCTAGCTATTTCTAGAAAACTTGAATGCTTTGTTGTGCTATCTGTCAGAAAGGGGGAAGAAAATTATCATTTGTGGGGATTTCAGTGTTGACTCCCTGAAAGAGTGCAATAGGAAGAATGACCTTGTAGTATTACTCAGTTCTTTCAATTTGAGCTCCATCAGTGATTTTCCGACTCGGATAACAAAGAACAGCAGTACATTGATAGATAACTTATTTATAGACCAAGATAAGTTTGACATAAATGCTTATCCTGTTGAGAATGGTCTTTCAGATCATGGTGCACAGCTAGTTACAGTACATGACACAGCTCCATGCAGTATATTAAATCAGACTTTCAAAGCAGTGCGTTCAATTAACAATATAAATATTGCAAACTTTAGGGAAGGCCTACAGCAGCTAGACTGGGATGAAGTGTATAAGGAACCCGATGCAAACTTGAAATATAACTTATTTCACAATACATTTTTAAGGGTATTTGAAAATTGTTTTCCCAAGAAAATAGTTAAACATAATTCCAAGAAAACATATAAAAAACCTTGGCTAACTAAAGGAATAAGAATATCTTGCAACCATAAAAGAGAACTGTATCTAACAGCAAGAGGGAGTACTGACCCCAAAATTGTTCAATACTATAAAAACTATTGTGCAGTACTAAGAAAAGTTATTAAAAATTCAGAAGCATGTGTATCATGTCTGAGATCAGTAACTCTGATAATAAAGTTATGGCAATTTGGAATATTATTGAAAGGGAAACAGGGCAACCAAGAGCACAGGACGACTTTAGTGTCATAAAAGTGAATGGTAAGTGTACTAACAAACAATCAGGAATTGAAAATATTTTCAATAATCATTTTTTAAATGTTGTGGAGAAAATAGGATCTAGATCTTCACTAGAAGAGGCAAGGCTACTAATAGAAGAGGCCATACCTGTGAAGTTTGAAATAACTGTAATCCCACCAACTTCTCCCTCTGAAATCAGTAAAATAATAAACTCACTGAAAAGTAAAAGCTCTTACGGAATTGATGGCATTTCCAGGAAGGTACTTAAAGCTTGTTCCCCACAGATAAGTAGGATTCTCAGCCACATATGTAATAGCTCTTTGGAGCAGGGTGTATTCCCCGATAGACTGAAATACGCCATTGTAAAACCATAGCATAAAAAGGGGGATTCGTTGGATGTCAACAACTACCGCCCAATCTCTCTTCTGGCAGCTCTATCAAAACTTTTTGAGAAAGTAATGTATTCAAGAGTAGCCTCCCATATTTGTAAAAATAAAGTACTAACAAAATGTCAGTTTGGTTTTCAGAAAGGCAGTGCACAAATGGTTTAATTCATACTTAACTGGAACAATGCAGAAAGTTGAAATAAGTGGTTCATGTAATATTAAAACAACAGCTGATTCCTCTAACTGGGGGTGGGGGGGGGGGGCTGTCAAGTACGGGGTCCCACAGGGTTTGGTCTTAGGTCCTTTACTGTTCTTGATATACATTAATGACATACCATTCCACATTGATGAAGATGCAAAGTTAGTTCTTTTTGCTGAAGATACAAGTATAGTAATAACATCCAAAAACCAAGAACTAAGCGATATAATTGTAAATGATGTTTTTCACAAAATTTTTAAGTGGTTCTCAGCAAACGGACTGTCTTTAAATTTTGATAAAACACAGTATATACAGTTCTGTACAGTAAATGGCACAACTCCAGTAATAAATATAGACTTTGAACAGACGTTTGTAGCTAAGGTAAATATTCAAAATTTTTAGGTGTGTCCATTGATGAGAGATTAAACTGGAAGCAATACATTTATGGTTTGCTGAAACGTCTGAGTTCAGCTTCGTATGCTATTAGGGTTATTGCAAAATTTGGTGATAATAATCTCAGTAAATTAGCTTATTATGCCTACTTTCATTCACCGCTTTCGTATGGCGTCATATTCTGGGGTAATTCATCGTTGAGTAGAAAAGTATTCATTGCTCAAAAACGTGTAATCAGAATAATTGCTGGAGCCCACCCACGGTCATCCTGCAGACATCTATTTAAGGATCTAGGGATCCTGACAGTAACCTCACAGTATATATATTCACTTATGAAATCTGTTGTTAATAATCCAACCCAGTTCAAAAGTAATAGCAGTGTGCATAGCTATAACACCAGGTGAAAGGATGATCTTCACTATGCAGGGTTAAATCTGACTTTGGCACAGAAAGGGGTAAATTATGTTGCCACAAAAGTCTTTGGTCACCTACCAAACAGCATCAAAAGCCTGACAGATAGCTAACTAACATTTAAAAATAAATTAAAAGAATTTCTAGATGACAACTCCTTCTACTCATTGGCTGAATTTTTAGATATAAATTAAGGGAAAAAACAACAACAACTTAAACATTAGTGTCATTCAATATTTTGTCTAATGTAATATCTTGTACAGACATCTTTTATTAACCTGACACGTTCCACATCATTACGAAGTGTCGTATTCATGATCTATGGAACAAGTATTAATATAATCTAATCTAATCTCACCTGGATGTCGAGCCGTATGGTATACGACAATCAAGCTGGTATCCCACCGCTGTCTGGGGCGTCTCCAGACACGTTTTCGGCCTGGAATAACATTGACTGGGGTACAAATGCCTTCAGTGCTGAGACGCGTTTCGAACTGAGCCCCGATGACGAGCGAAGACGTGTTTCAAGATGCCCCGGATAGCGATGGGGCACCAATCCCACCGTCGCCCGCCATATGGCACAACATCCAGGAAGGATGGTTTGGGGTGTCAATTCCCTTCTTACAAGTATCCCTTTAGTTGTCAGCTGCTGAACACTTTCAGCGCAACGGTATGTCAACGATATTCTACGCCCCGTTTTGTTGCATTTTGTGACAGGCAGTACTAATTTTACATTTAAACAAAATAATTCCCGCCCGCAGACAGCGAGAGTTTCTACTGCTTGTTTTCGTGCTTATCAAACACTACTTTAGCCATAAATGTCGCTGGATATCTCCCCAACGTTTGCAGCATTATGGGCAGGACGCGGTAAGCAGCTCGGAATTAGACGATCTAAAGCGCCAATTGGACCTTATCTGGTACGGTATCCCTCAGGAGGACGTCCGACAACTCTGTCAATCAATGCCAAGCCGAATAACGGCTTGCGTAACGCGTTATTTACTTGTTAAATGTGTGAAGCTCTTTCTCTTGAATAAATCATCCTATTTTTCTGAAATTGTAATGATTTGTTTTTCTGCACATGTACATCACGTCTACTGATTTCCGTCCCATTCGGAAAATCCCTTCATTGTGCGTCGTTTGTTCCTGTCTTAGACTGATATTGACTGTAATCGGCAAACGCAAAAGACGCGTTCATTAATCAATACCCCACAGTTTATTCCCAAGAACAATTCATTCTTAAGACTCAGGATTTGATGACAATATCAGTAAACTTTTTTTTTTGCTTGCACTACCTGTTACATAGTCACTAAGAGGTTCTGTGGCCTTACGCCTGCGTTGTGTAAGAGCATGTACGCCCTGTTGGTAAAAAAACCTTTTTCTGTGCTGGTGACCTGTTTTCACTCGATGAATTGTGCTGCCATCATCTCCAAAGTGTGTTCCTCGTAGAGAATCCTTAAGCAACTCAGACAGACCTGAGGGCTATGGGACGGATGAGTCACACAGGGAGTCACCATTGTGGCCTATCATGTATCTTAGATTCTGCATTCCTAGCACTGTATCTCTCTTTGCTCATTGGCCAATAATACTCCAATCATCTACAATATTGGCATACTCTGCACACGAACGATTACTGATGTCTCTTCTTCAGCAGCGAAGCTTTCTGTTAGACCACGATCTTGTAGAGGTGTAGGCGTGACCATGGTAGTTCACAACGGCTGTACTACCCGTCGCAATTGTTCGAAATTTCACACACTGCAGAAGAAATATCAAGCACTTAAAGGGACGCTTTGATATATTTCTATGAACGGCTCAAAATATTTTTGAGGCAATAAATATCTAACGAGACACGTAAATAGGCTTAGGAATGAAAGAGACATTTAAATTACATTTAAATTTTTAAGTTACATTTTGCTTTTAATAAAATTGTGGAAAACAACAATAGTGAGTTTAACTTGTATAATCTCCAAAAGTGATAAAAATATCGAGATTTTTTGCGATCTTTTAATTCTCATGAGTGTAGGAATTTTGGTATATCTTAAAAGTACAAGGAACATAATGGGAAATAATTAATCCTCTTTCTATGCTTGTTCACAACAGGTAAAAATACAGGTACAGTGGCCTGGAATGGAAAAGACAAGGTGGCTTCCTTTCATTTACTTTAGTACGTAACTGGTAACTGGTAAGTAATGCAAAAGTCCTTGTCCATTCCAGTGAACGATCAGTTCTGATCAGATCTCAAAAAGAGCGGTTTTCCCCATCTCCTGTATCTATGTTGGCCACTTCGGGTGACTTCAAGGGCCCAGGTACGGAATGGGATATCAGCGTCCCGGCCTGCGGTTCATGGTCACTGCCGTAAGCTCGGTGGCTGCTGGGGACTTTTTATCTCTGCAGTTATCGGTATAATGAAAACCTATTATTTTACACGGGAAATGGCAGGCATAATCTTCTATGACGGTCTGGCAAATGGAAGCAACCATCGAGCCGAGGTCCTGTATGCCGAAAAAGGTACCATTATGCAGGAGGACAAACTACTACATAAAAGAATTTCATAAACTTAACAAAACACGAACTGGCACTTAACCAGAACTGCGAATAAGATTCACAGTAAGCACTTTTGCAGTAGACACACTTTCAGCGGTTTCCTGGATGCTGTATCCATATATAATAAAAGGGTAATATGTCCTCATTCGTTTATTGAATTCTGTAAGCCGTTCGTAAAAGAAAAGAGTTTGCAACAGAAGAGATACTGGCTGACAGTTACTGAACTATGTGAAATAAAAGCGTCATAGCTTCTGAACGGTTTGCGTTAGGACGATCAAACTGCACGGCTGGCCACAGGGAATGATGGGAATCAGTATACGCATTGTTGTTTAGTTTAAAGACGAAGCCCACTTTCATTTGGATGGTCTCATCAATAAGCACAATTGGCGCATTTGGAGCACTGAGAATCCGCATTTCGCGATCGAGAAGTCTCTTCACCCTCAACGGGTGACAGTGTAGTGTGTAATGTCCAATCACGTAATAACCTTGCGATACTCCTTGATGGCACAGTGACTACCGAAAGGTACGTGAAGGTTTTGGAAGATGATTTCATCCGCATTATCCAAAGTGAGCCCAATTTCGATAAGATGTGGTTCATGCAAGACGTAGTTGGACCCCATCGAAGCAGGAGAGTGTTTGATATCCTAGAGAAGCACTTTGGGAGCCGCATTCTGGCTCTGAGATACCCAGACGCCACTGGCATGGGCCTTGATTGGCGCCATATTCTCCGGATCAGAACACATGCCACTTCTTTTTGTTGGGCTGTATTATAGACAAGGTGACAGCAAAACCCCCAAAACCATTGTTGAGCTGAAAACACCATTCGGGAGGTCATCGACACGATCGATGTTCCAACACTTAGCGGGTCATGCAGAATTTCGCTATTCGCTGCGCCACTATACCGCCAACGACGACAGGCATATCAAACATGTCGAATAAAGTGCACGCCGAAGTTTGTAGCTAACTTACGTTTTTTTTTTCATATAGTCCAATAACTGTCACGTTGTATATTCCATAGTAGCGAAGATGTATAAGTGCTCACAGATCTTAAGGTAGGCATTTTAGAGCCCATCTTTATGGGGAATCTTTTCTTGTTTTGATCCATTCTGCCACCACTTAAAATACTAACGCGAATTCTTTATAGACGAATGGAAAAACTGGTAGAAGCCGACCTCGGGGAAGATCAGTTTGGATTCCGTAGAAATGTTGGAACACGTGAGGCAACGCTGACCTTACGACTTACATTACAAGAAAGATTAAGGAAAGGCAAACCTACGTTTCTAGCATTTGTAGACTTAGAGAAAGCTTTTGACAATGTTGACTGGAATACTCTCTTTCAACTTCTAAAGGTGGCAGGGGTAAAATACAGGGAGCGAAAGGCTATTTACAATTTGTACAGAAAGTAGATGGCAGTTATGAGTCGAGGAGCATGAAAGAGAAGCAGTGGTTGGGAAGGCAGTGAGACAGGGTTGTAGCCTCTCCCCGATGTTATTCAATCTGTATACTGAGCAAGCAGTGAAGGAAACAAAAGAAAAGTTCGGAGTAGGTATTAAAATCCATGGAGAAGAAATAAAAACTTTGAGGTTCGCCGATGACATTGTAATTCTGTCAGAGACAGCAAAGGACTTGGAAGAGCAGACGAACGGAATGGACAGTGTCTTGAAAGGAGGATATAAGATGAACATCAACAAAAGCAAAACGAGGATAATGGAATGTAGTCGAATTAAGTCGGGTGATGCTGAGGGAATTAGATTAGGAAATGAGACACTTAAAGTAGTAAAGGAGTTTTGCTATTTGGGGAGCAAAATAACTGATGATGGTCGAAGTAGAGAGGATATAAAATGTAGACTGGCAATGGCAAGGGAAGCGTTTGTGAAGAACAGAAATTTGTTAACATCGAGTATAGATTTAAGTGTCAGGAAGTCGTTTCTGAAAGTATTTGTATGGAGTGTAGCCATGTATGGAAGTGAAACATGGACAGTAAATACTTTGGACAAAAAGAGAATAGAAGCTTTCTAAATGTGGTGCTACAGAAGAATGCTGAAGATTAGATGGGTAGATCACGTAACTAATGAGGAGGTATTGAATATGATTGGGGAGAAGAAGAGTTTGTGGCACAACTTGACAAGAAGAAGGGATCGGTTGGTAGGACATGTTCTGAGGCATCAAGGGATGACAAATTTAGCACTGGAGGGCAGCGTGGAGGGTAAAAATCGTAGAGGGAGACCAAGAGATGACTACACTAAGCAGATTCAGAAGGATATAGGTTGCAGTAAGTACTGGGAGATGAAGAAGCTTGCACAGGATAGAATAGCATGGAGAGCTGCATCAAACCAGTCTCAGGACTGAAGACCACAACAACAACATTCTCAAAAAAAACCTATCTCAATCCAAATATCAGCAATTTCAGGATATTTTGCATGGCGCTGAGAGGGTAATGTGCCAGACATTGTGAAAGCACTGGTATTACTGCAACTGAAAAAGTAAAACCAAACAATGTTATCATATTTGACTATCAAGTAGGGGAAAAGAAGTATGTGATACCCAAAAATATTTGTTTTATTTATCGTATCAAACTCGATATCTTTTTCTTGTGCCGCACAGGATTCCAGAGAAATTAGTAAGGAGTAATGTAAACCACATTATCACTCTCAAACATGGCACGATAGACTTAAAACCTATTTGCCAAGTGCATGTAGGAGCTGACATGACATTCACTGAGTTTTCTAACAAAATTGAGGAAAGCTGGGATAGTTCGCAGGATCCGAGAGCACAGCTGCATCAGTATATTTTATGCTAAGGACAAAATTTGCTTGAATGTTGCACACTCACTCCAAGGGTGTGATACAATTTTATCTAGGAATTGACCCAGGAATTGTGGCTATGAGTGCTAAATTAATGGAAATCGACAGTGGAATCAAGGTGCTACTTAGAAATTGCTGGAAGAACTGAGTGCCAGGATTCAGCAATGTGAACTATGCATCAGTGAGAAAACTGAAAGTCAATAGGGAACGAACATATCTGCATGGATGGATCAAGGCGAGAGGCAAGGCACCATCAGCAGTTTGAGGTTACATCTGTAAGGAGTATACCAGTACAATACCAACATAGTATATAACAGCATGACAGCAACAGAGTGTAAAGTTACTGAAGCCTGGAAAACTGTTTGATGGTACTTATGATTTTTAAATTATGTCAGTTGCAACGAGATCAATCTCTCCCAGGAATTTTTAAACCAATAAACCGCTGGGGGCTCTCGCACACTATGGATGGAGGCAGAAAAGAAGGAGAGAGAATATGTGCTATTATCAAATTCATTAACTGTCACAGTGACGGTGAGAGAACATGCAGTGTCAGCAGGAATTAATCATGTATGTTAGGTAGTCATTCTATATGTTTAACTGAGAATGCAATACAAGTTGGGATTAAGAAATCTGGAAGGGCACCTGGTTTTTTAAAGTTAATATTCTTAAAAACTTCCTATATCCAGAAAGAGATAAAAGTGTATGTGAAATATTACATATGACTAACGTGCATAGCAAAAGCAACATCTCATATGTATGACTGAAAGCCACAAAGAATGACAAAAACAAGAATATAATGAAACTCACATTAGTAGCTGCACATAGAGTGCTAAAGGTGTTCAGCATGAAATACTGAACAGTTTAAACCTGGTGTATATATATTACGATGATCTGAACAAAATAATAGCAAGGTTATGACTACTCACATCATTAGGTGCTGCAACGAATGTGGATCACATAAACGAAATCATATCAATTATTTCGGGGCTACAGGGTAGATGTACCATCGAGTAATGACGCTTACAGTTGTTCATGAGCTCCATGGGCC
The DNA here is from genome assembly GCF_023864345.2 of Schistocerca serialis cubense. Taxonomy (NCBI): domain Eukaryota; kingdom Metazoa; phylum Arthropoda; class Insecta; order Orthoptera; family Acrididae; genus Schistocerca; species Schistocerca serialis. The sequence continues at coordinate 511,861,352 of NC_064642.1, read as the reverse complement.
CGTGTGCAAAACGTTCCCATGCAGTATGTGGTAATATGAGGACTGGATGGTTTATTGCCGGAAAATTTCATACATATGTGTGACTTTTCATTACCAAATAAAGTTTCAAGTACAATTTAATGGTCATAGGCATCTATTCAAAATTCGCGTGGGTTTCACGTGTGTAGGTAAAGATGGGGAAGGAATATTGGGAGGTGTTTGAAAAACTACTGCAGACTAGAACAAACTGGTGTCCTGACAACCTTCAAAACCGACTGTGGAGGTGAAGGTTACAAACTACATTTCAAACTGGTAAAGGAATACTCAGCTTCTTCAGTTCTGAAACTATTCTGTTGAACACTTCAACGTGATGTAAAAAAAAGTGGATGTGGAAGCAATTTAACCTTAGAGTGCCATACAATGGATAGACATTTTACCACAAATTATTGACCAGTATAACTGCACTCCTCATCATACAGTTAACACGAGAATTAGGGATGTCTATGATAATAGGCTCAAGAACATACAACCTGAAGGATAGCAATCGTGAAGATATTGCAGAATGTTTTTACACAGAGGAGGTACAGAGAAGCTGTGAATCAGATATGTCCCTTGTAGAGCGAGACATAAGACATCGAGAGACCAAAGCACTGTATCAGTGGCTAGCCTCCACGCATTAAACTACAACATAGGGAGAATAGTCACAATTTGCTACGTAATAGGACCTGAAAACCTCAGACCATGCAGTAGCACAACATGAGAAGCGGGAAACGCACAAGCAGTGGTGAGGATGGTATTCTCGATAATCTAGCAGTTGAATTCCATATCACTGGATTCGAGGTCTGTGGACCTGGAACGAAGCCATAATAGCATCTAGCTCATCGTGTGTGGGAATTAATATACTGGACGAGGCACACACAAATAACAACATGGCTTATACCACAGATAAAGGTCGTCACATTGCGGGTCGAATATTAGCTGATAAAGCCAAGCAGACACTTCAAAGAAAGTACACTGATGTCCAAAATATTGCTGCCATTTCTGTTGGTAAGACAATCCATGCGAAACTAAATTTGGGTGTAGGAATAAATTTCAGGCAAACCATGAATGCGGCGTTTTGTGTACTATACCAGCATTGTCCGGTCTGTCAGCCATTGGTTCATTAGCAAGAGGAGTCACCGCCACACCACAGCAGTAAAAAATTCACAAAACGCAGAGAACCAACTACAGCATGCAAAAAGAGATAATAAGAGAATAGAGGCCATCGCTATTGGTGAGCGGCTATGTTTAAAACCAGGCAGGAAAGAGCTTGGATTGTTTCTAAGCAATGGCTCATTATGGTACTACGAGACATAGTGTCTGCTGACACAAGCCTACTTAAACTCGTCAGAAATGCCGAGATATGTCTGCGTGTTTGTGTGACATGATTTGCAAAGGCAATGTGGAAATCTCAAGAATGTGGAATTGTCATTTTAAATGTAGCAGAAAGATATGATACTTACTCGGTTGTGCTTGATAAAAATAACTGGAACACCACCTATTACTTTGATTGATTCACCTATTTTGGACCTCCAGAGGAATTTTGTTGTTACTTTACCGACAAGGACCATAATTCATATTGGTGCAGTGATAATGCCTAATGTTTCTCCTGACGATTAAATAAAAACAAGTAATATGCACTTCAGGGCATCAGTGGGGCTTTTGGATGCTATATCAAACAGTTTATCTTTAAAAGGAGGTTTATCTGCATTAAGATTCAAGCAAGGGGGACTGAAGTGTTTCATTGATTTATCTGGAAACGTAAAATAGCGTAGCATAGCTGTTGTCACCGAGTCAAATAACAAATTTCATCTTGGAGCCAGTAGTGAAGAGGACACCCCTCTTCAACGAAAAGCTCTATACCAAATTACGTGGTGTCGTGCAATCTATTGGTGCAGAGGAAAACCTCCAAAGCAATTTGGTAATAATTAAACTGTAACTGAACGGCAAGTTGCCAGACTGGCATCTAAAAACACCAAGCATGAAGTGCAACCGATACCTACACCTGTACGAGAAGTATATGGGTAAGCAAGCCAGTGTTAAGGAACTGGCACAGATGAACTGTAACAGGCTAGCCCATACGCAGAATACTCAACCGAATCGGTGTGGTTAGCTCTGACTTTGACAAGCATAGTCTTGGAGGAAAACCTCTTGAAACATTAACAATTTCAGCTGTTCTCTCTATAGAGGATACCTCATCACCCAGTTGTATTCATAAAAGCTTTCCGAGAAGTATTGCCAAGTTTGTGGAACGAGAAATAGAAAATTCAATTTACTATATCTAAGTCAACTGATGCAGCTGAAGTTTGTACAACGCATAATGAATTTTAGAAGGCATTCCAAAGCAAATATTAGTGATATGAATTCACGAAAGATTAAAGAAAGAACTTTTTACTCCGAAGATCTGCAACCCGAACCAAGGAAGGCACCAGAAATATTTTGAGATATTTATTGCAAAGACCCGCAACTGGGGTGAAACAACAGCGAACAAGGTCCTTTTGGGAATACTCAAAACCTTTACCTATACAAACATATGAAAAACTTATCAGTGTGGTAGATAATAACATGGAAAGTTTCACAATCACGTCTGCTCTGCAGGGCAGTTTGGAATAGACAGCAAGCGAAAACCGTAATAGACAGCCGAATACACATAACCCATCACACTCAGACAAGTGAGAAAGTAATCATAATAAGGGATGTAGTTTCACTCCAAAGTACAATGGCCCTCAGAATGGCAGAAATAATGAACGTTGGAAACCACAATTCACTAACCAGTGGAAGCCAGATTTTAGCTACCCATCACCGAATAGTCATAATAATAATGGCCCGTGATACCCGTATGAAACACACAGCCTCTGACAAACTGGTCACAAACCACACAGCATCATGCAGTAAGAATAGTTTAGGTGTTTGAGGAACAGCTCTCAATTAACACTGACTTATCAAACTAAAACCGACCTGATCACGTTCCCCTGTGACGGTCGGAAAGGGATGGAATGGGTTTAATCATCACCGTGAAAAACTTTACAATTACGATAGAATGAGGAAGTCAACATTCGAGAAGAGCTTTTTGTCTGTTTTGAACATTGCATAAACCTTGAGAAGATTCCTGCGAGCACGGGATGAAAGGATTGATTTAACGAGCAGAACATGCCATTTAATGATACACGGTAGTAAGTTACTTTTGAATTTGATAAAGATGAGCTCAGGTACTATGAGAAGGTAAAAGTGACAGTGCTGAGGGCTAAGATTCTGTACAATAATGGTGATATGTAGCATGCTCATAATGCATCAGAACATGATAATACACAAGATACTTTGGTTCTCTTAACCCGCATTGACATTAAAACTGGAGAATCAGAGTTTTTTTCAGATCCGAAAACAGCTGAACTAGCTGTCTTGTTATCAGCATATGTAAATGCCTTCTCGAATAAACCTGCTGTTATAACTGGAAACCAGTCGAATACAGGTCGTCCTACATCAAACGTATTGTCATGTAATTTATTGCAACTCCCTGGGCCTGAAGGGAAGCAGTTAAGAGTGAACCACGAAACATGGTGTAGTGGAAGAGAAATGAAACTTCTCTATCACTCTATAGTAGTCCGCTGTTAGCACTAAATAAAGATGGTGGGGGAGTACGTATTGTTATAGACACAAGAACTATTAATAAAGTCATAGTACTGGTGAAAGGTAGGCCTTGGGCGTTAGAGGAATTATTAAAAATGTTTTAGAGTGAAACATTTAACCATGATGGATCTCAAATATTCCAAGTGATTAACTTTACTGATTGAAGAATCCAGGAAGTATACTGCATTTACTATGGCAGGTAGATCCTATTAAGCATATGTCCGGTACTGATGCATAAGAAGAGGAAAAATTCGTCAAACATTCATCTTACTCACAGCCACAACAATGTTACACAACTCAGCCTATGACAAGGGATGGGGACATAAGCAAAACCCATCAGGTGGGTGAAAAAATACTCCTGAGGACAAATCCCAAGCATCACTATTACACAAGAAAAATAAGAAGTCCAGCAGTTAATGTAAGTTTTCTATCAGAATTTGTCTATAAAAGAAAACACCGAATATCAATTGTTGAAAAACGTTCTCTTCGTGTAACGTACTATAGACATCGAGTTCAAGTGCTGAGCAATACTGATAGTTAGTTAGCCTTGTGTTGCACATGTGAACAGTGGCGTGAAACGAAACTTTAATTTCAATGAAATACTGAATTTACAATAATGGAAATGAACTTAATTAAACTCCAAAAGGAACCGTGTTCTCTGTGAAAACTATTTCACTAAAAATCAGTACTGAAGTACATTGTTGCGTAAATTGAAACACAATGTCTGATTTGAAATATCCACAAAAAAAAAAAAAAAAAAATAATAATTCTGTGTTCAGAAGAAAATAAGGAAATCAGATTACCTACAGCGGCCACATTAAATTAATCTGCTTATTTAGCACAACACCTAAAAATTCTGATTATGTACTGTTTCCTCATCTGAAATGAAAGTAACCTACCTCATGCTCAACATGTTGCTTAGGGCCTGGTGTACTGATGTTCTCGAAAGCAATAGAAATCACCAGACCCACGTTGTTAGATACTATTGGTGGTTTCGTGTGGCGGAGGTGCAATTCACACATGACGAATAATGGTGGAGGAGGATATTACTTTAAAGTAGTCGTTCTTATAAAATTAAACTCCGATTATTGTCTAAAAGGCTGTACAGCATAGGAAGACACTAAAAATTACGAAATTCTCTCAATACGAAAATTACAGACATTCCAGTTGGATGTGTTGTTTTTGACATAATGGAAACAAGGAGATCAAATTAATACAAATCGTGAATGACATTAGTTATTGAGGGACAAAGATTTCTGTTAATTAAAAGTTCCGACAAATTCACGTTTCATTCTTGCTCATGCACTGGTTACCTTGAAAAGTTCCTGCAATAAATCTTCTTCATCAATAGAATAGGTAACATATGTTTACAATCACGTCTTCACCTCCATAATAAATGGTTCCCCCCCCCCCCCCCCCCATGAACCATGGACCTTGCCGTTGGTGGGGAGGCTTGCGTGCCTCAACGATACAGATAGCCGTACCGTAGGTGCAACCACAACGCAGGGGTATCTGTTGAGAGGCCAGACAAACGTGTGGCTCCTGAAGAGGGGCAGCAGCCTTTTCAGTAGTTGCAGGGGCAACAGTCTGGATGATTGACTGATCTGGCCTTGTAACACTAACCAAAACGGCCTTGCTGTTGTGGTACTGCGAACGGCTGAAAGCAAGGGGAAACTACAGCCGTAATTTTTCCCGAGGGCATGCAGCTTTACCGTATGGTTAAATGATGAAGGCGTCCTCTTGGGTAAAATATTCCGGAGATAAAATAGTCCCCCATTCGGATCTACGGTCGGGGACTATTCAAGCGGGCGTCGTTATCAGGAAAAAGAAAACTGGCGTTCTACGGTTCGGAAAGTGGAATGTCAGATCCCATAATCGGGCAGGTAGGTTAGAAAATTTAAAAAGGGAAATGGATAGCTTAAAGTTGGATATAGTGAGAATTAGTGAAGTTCGGTGGCAGGAGGAACAGGACTTCTGGTCAGGTGAATACAGGGTTATAAATACAAAATCAAATAGGGTTAATCCAGGAGTAGGTTTAATAATGAATAAAAAATAGGAGTACGGGTAAGCAATTACAAACAGCATAGTGAACGCGTTATTGTGGCCAAGATAGACACGAAGCCCATGCCTACTACAGTAGTACAAGTTCATATGTCAACTAGCTCTGCAGATGACGAAGAAATTGAACAAATGTATGATGAGATTAAAGAAATTATTCAGGTAGTGAAGGGAGAAGAAAATTTAATAGTCATGGGTGACTGGAATTCGACAGTAGGAAAAGGGAGAGAAGGAAACATAGTAGGTGAATATGGATTGGGGCTAAGAAATGAAAGAGGAAGCCGTCTGGTAGAATTTTGCACAGAGCATAACTTAATCATAGCTAACACTTGGTTCAAGAATCATAAAGGAAGGTTGTATACATGGAAGAATCCTGGAGATAGTAAAAGGTATCAGATAGATTATACTGTATAATGATACGACAGAGATTTAGGAACCAGGTTTTAAATTGTACAACATTTCCAGGGGCAGATGTGGACTCTGACCACAATCTATTGCTAATGAACTGTAGACTAAAACTGAAGAAATTTCAAAAAGGTGGGGATTTTAGGAGATGGGACCTGGATAAGTTGACTAAACCAGAGTTTGTACAGAGTTTCAGGGACAGCATAAGGGAACAATTGACAGGCATGGGGGAAAGAAATACAGTAGAAGGCGAATGGGTAGCTCTGAGGGATGAAGTAGTGAAGGCAGCAGAGGATCAAGTAGGTAAAAAGACGAGGGCTAGTAGAAATCCTTGGGCAACAGAAAAAAAATTTGAATTTAATTGATGAAAGTAGAAAATATAAAAATGCAGTAAATGAAGCAGGCAAAAAGGAATACAAACATCTCAAAAATGAGATCGACAGGAAGTGCAAAATGGCTAAGTAGGTATGGCTAGAGGATAAATGTAAGGATGTAGAGGCTTATCTCAATAGGGGTAAGATAGATACAGCCTACAGGAAAATTAAAGAGACCTTTGGAAAAAGAGAGCCGCTTGTATGAATATCAAGAGCTCAGATGGAAACCCAGTTCTAAGCAAAGAGGGGAAAGCAGAAAGGTGGAAGGAGTATATAGAGGGGCTATACAAGGGCGATGTACTTGAGGACAATATTATGGAAATGGAAGAGAATGTAGATGAAGATAAAATGGGAGATACGATACTGCGTGACGAGTTTGACAGAGCACTGAAAGACATGAGTCGAAACAAGGCCCCGGGAGTAGACAACATTCCATTAGAACTAATGACGGCCTTGGGAGAGCCAGTCCTGACAAAACTCTACCATCTGGTGAGCAAGATGTACGAGACAGGTAAAATACCCTCAGACTTCAATATAATAATTCCAATCCTAAAGAAAGCAGGTGTTGACAGATGTGAAAATTACAGAACTATCAGTTTAATAAGTCACAGCTGCAAAATACTAACGCGAATTCCTTACAGACGAATGGAAAAACTGGTAGAAGCCGACCTCGGGGAAGATCAGTTTGGATTCCGTAGAAATATTGGAACACGTGAAGCAACACTGACCTCACGACTTATCTTAGAAGAAAGATTAAGGAAAGGGAAACCTACGTTTCTAGCATTGGTAGACTTAGAGAAGGCTTTTGACAATGTTGACTGGAATACTCTCTTTCAAATTCTAAAGGTGGCAGGGGTAAAATACAGGGAGCGGAAGGCTATTTACAATTTGTACAGAAATCAAATGGCAGTTATAAGAGTCGAGGGACATGACAGGGAAGCAGTGGTTGGGAAGGGAGTAAGACAGGGTTGTAGCCTCTCCCCGATGTTATTCAATCTGTATATTGAGCAAGCAGTGAAGGAAACAAAAGAAATTTTCGGAGTAGGAATTATAATCCATGGAGAAGAAGTAAAAACTTTGAGGTTCGCCGATGACATTGTAATTCTGTCAGAGACAGCGAAGGACTCGGAAAAGCAGTTGAACGGAATGGATAGTGTCTTGATAGGAGGATATAAGATGAACATCAACAAAAGCAAAACGAGGATAATGGAATGTAGTCGAATTAAGTCGGGTGATGCTGAGGGAATTCGATTAGGAAATGAGACACTTAAAGTAGTAAAAGAGTTTTGCTATTTGGGGAGCAAAATAACTGATGATGGTCGAAGTAGATGGGATAGAAAATGTAGACTGGCAATGTCAAGGAATGCGTTTCTGAAGAAGAGAAATTTTTTAACATCGAGCGTAGATTTAAGTGTCAGGAAGTCGTTTCTGAAAGTATTTGTATGGAGTGTGGCCATGTATGGAAGTGAGACGTGGACAATAAATAGTTTGGACAAAAAGAGAATAGAAGCTTTCGAAATGTGGTGCTACAGAAGAATTTTGAAGATTAGGTGGGTAGATCACGTAACTAATGAGGAGGTATTGAATATGATTGGGGAGAAGAGGAGTTTGTGGCACAACTTGACTAGAAGAAGGGATCGGTTGGTAGGACATGTTCTGAGACATCGAGGGATCACCAATTTAGTATTGGAGGGCAGCGTGGAGGGTAAAAATCGTAGAGGGAGCCCAAGAGATGAATGCACTAAGCAGATTCAGAAGGATGTAGGTTGCAGTAGGTACTGGGAGATGAAGGAGCTTGCACGGGATAGATTAGCATGGAGAGCTGCATCAAACCAGTCTCAGGACTGAAGACCACAACAACAACAATAAATTGTCGAGATAATTTCTCTCAGGTTCACAAATATCAAACCTGTTAGCTACTACACCTCAAGTAAGAGTGCCCCAGCGTTGCACAACTGACAGGCAACCAAGAAAAGCAGAGATAAACTTCAACACATAGTCAAGGATCTTAGTCACTACTCCTGCTGCGTTCTCATTCACCTTTGTCTCTGTACGGTAAAGGTGAGTTATCTACAACGAAAAAAAACGTACAAAAACCATACACAAGTGTTAGAATTCCACAAGAAGGGTGCTATTTCGTAGCTTCTCTGGATTCTAAGAAAACAAAAGGAGTTTATCACAAAACAGACGTCAAGAAATATCAGCACTAAAATACTTCTCTCTGTACTAGTTTTTGTATATAGTATGCCTTACATAGGGTGTTAAGTACATAAATATATGTGTTTTCTGGCTGTGTACATTTGTATACAATGATCAATTAAATACACTGATTCAGGAAGCACAGAAGTTACGAATTACAGAATTCGTTTAACAGCAAGACATAAAACACGATCAGTATGCGGCTATTTGTTCATATTTACAGTTAATATTCATTATACGTAATTTATTACTATTTCATAATGTATAACCTAGGAAGATATTTAGGCTAAGCTGCAAGAGCTTTTCTAGTTATGTACGGACTTCGGATATCTTACGAGCCTGTAAACGAAAGACAAGCCGTTTTTTTATTTAATTATACTTACACGTATGTCCTTCGCTACATAGTGAGTGCGATTTGAATACAACTTTCGAAATAGAAAAAATAACCTTATCCAATAAACGTGTTAGACAGGGACGTATGAAACCATGAACCGTAAGTGGGACTGGAAAGAAAACTACTTACGTGCTGTAGTTCAAAGGTTGCAATCTACGACAGATATGCGTAGTACGCTAATTAATAATAAAATGTGAGTGATATAATAACGATTGTGCTGTCCACGCGGATAATTATGGGAGCAGTGCAGTGAAAAGAGAAGGTAAATATAAGGCACTGCACATGCAAGTAAAGTTCAGTATATAATTCTTTGTGGAATATGACTTAGATTTATTACATCAAATGTAATGGTGTTCTTCTGAAGGTTGTAATTGAGGAAACCTTAGTAGTTTCTCATATGCAAAGGATGCAAAGTCATGGTGCTAACTAAAGGATGTGACCACTGTGACGTTTAGTCGATCTTAAGGTTAGGCAAAATTTTTTCTTGGTGTATATTTCGGTACTCATTTTTGGTTCGCATACATGATGGATGATTTCTCTTTCCCACTTCTATGTTGTGGTCTTTCGATTCGTCTGTAGGCGTCCTAGATTTCTGAAGGGTATAAATGTAGAAAAATCGTCTTCCCTACGACGAAACACACACTGTTATTACTTGGAAGAACGATTCATTCATATGAAAACATCATGCAGCTGAACTAGGTAATTAGAAACAAGGCCAAATAGAAAGATAATTAAAGGCTTGCATACTGCTATGTTAGGTAGGAAAACAGTTTTAGTCTTGTAAGAAGTTTCACAGTCTGTGGGAACCAGATACTCGAATAGCCTATAATCGTTTGTGGAGATACACGGAAACATACAAAAATATAGGTTAAACGATTCTCTGTAGATCACATTCTAAATGAGGGGAGAAACTCACGACACTTACTCAAGTGATACTGAAAGACTCCGTAAAGCAAAGCTAATGAAACATTTCAAAGCGCAGAGTAGACTATGAACTTGTACTCATCCCTGCTGCGACAGGATGTGGGAGTAACCATGTGGTGTATTCACAAACGCCTTTAATCCTGTGTGTCGTCAATAAGCGATGTCGCACATAATCAAGTGTAAAAACATGTGTTGAACGTGGTTTTACCTTATAAAACTTATGTTTGCTGTAGTGGTAGCCAACAACAGTGTTTAATGTAGCCACAGTTGTTGCCTCATGTGATCGTGCGTGAGAAGTGTGTGAAAACTTCGAAGAATATGTAAGAAACTATGCCTTACAAGAACGATTGACCAACGTTTGTGGTGAATACCTTCATAAATATGGCCAGCAGAGAGCTGAGCTCTATACAATATGCTAGTAGAGAGAGTTTGATCGCAGCTATATATAGAACAGAGCAGCAACAGTATTACCACTGTAAAATTAGTGAGAAACACAAGTTGCCCCCTCTTACGGATCGGAGGAAGGACAACGAAACATGAACACCATGAAATTTATAACAAGATAAAAGTTTTAATCAAAATTCACTTTCGGACCACATTGTGTGTGGCAAATGTGTTTTTGAATCTCTGATGCTCCCATCTAATATCTTTCAAATAAACCAGTGATGGGCTGTAAGAAGAGGCACGACCGATAATCGCCGTGCCAATTGCGACACGGGCGGCAGGCAGCTGTTCCTGACGGTTTCATCGAAGGCGTGAGCGTGGCGTCTCAGTGTACATCAGAGGTCGCTGAATGTGTGACGAAGACTGTTTTCACGTAGGTTTCGCTCAACCGTCTTCAACGACCCTATGATCAGGAGTTTACAATGTCTTTACATTGAGTTGTGCAAGAAATGAATCTTAATGAACAACTGTCGATGATGAAAAACATGAAGTCAGTCCCAAGTTTTGTATCATATCAAATTCAGTTTCACATGTTATGAAAGAAAAACCTTACTTACTCTGTAAAATGTTCAAGCGAACTATCTCAGGCTTATCGTAAACTAATACTGTCACTTAAAGGTTAAAAGTAAGCTGATGTATGAAATTTTTAATGCTTGTCGAAAGTGAGATACGACTTCAGTGCGAAATTAATATAGTTATCAATTTTATCTCTCGATATGGTGTTTTTAGGCTCTCTTTGCTATTAGCTGCATGCAGATGGGAAGGGACACAGATCCCATTAGGAAAAAACCATTGAGAGTGTATTCAAATGTGTACTGAAATCGAATATCATCCTGAAAGTAACTTGTTGAATGTACTTAGTTATCCAGCTATATGTAAGTTCTCTAGTTAATAAACTGACGTAGATTTAATTGATAGTCAACATCTTGTTGAGTGACTCACGTATATTCTGGTCACCACATAACTTGGTACACTCAAGGAACCTATATAACGTTATATATGCTAGCCTTGAAATGTATTTGTGCATCAGACATGAAACAAAATGTATACCAACGAGAGTATTGTAAGTGAATTAAAATCTGTTCCATTTCATTTGTGATAAACTTTATGTTATTAAATTTAAAGTTTTGAGGCCCAAGAATCTTATCACCAGTCAAGCTTCTACAAGTGAAAAGATCTATGAGCACCTTTTTGTTAAAAACGTGTGAGACGTTGTACTTCGCTTCTTCTTATCATACTTTGGCGCCTTTACTAATTCTGCTCATGTGACGTAAGCATCTGTGTTTCTATGCCGTCTCGTTTTGTCTTAACATTATAGTAACTACACATATGGAATTCATTTCATACTATTTGAACCGATTGATTCTTGTGTTGAAAAAGATAGCTTTGCATCTAATTCAACGTTATTTTAGAGAACGTAAAGAAAGGGTTTGCGAGAAATTGTTCACTGGAGTAACGACTCAAGATATTATGTGCTCTTTGGTTAGTTGTGCATCATCATTAAGCAGGGGCCCTCTAGGATTATTTCTTCCAGTTCCTTGGACATATCTTTCACGTACGAATTTTGGTAGCTAGAATGGTCATTTTCCATCCAACAGCGACAACGGCAGTAGCTTCACTGACTTGATGATACCATCCTCACGTAATGAAACACATGGTGAATTGAAATATTTCACTTCGCGTAATTTGCTTATTTTATCAGCAATTATTGCTGTCTTTTATCTAAATTTTCGATAAGGTTCTCCATAATTGGGGGTTACCGCTCTCTCTGTGGCTACAATTCCTACGAGTTCTAAATTGCCTTCATATACGGCTGATAATCCTTACCACATAACACAAACACCAACAGAACAAGGAAGTTGTAAGCATGATAGAAGATGAGGCCAATGGCTCCCAGATTGTGGAGTTTGTGGGGCTCATATCTTAAATGTTTGCATATCATATACATGCAAGTGTCATCCAAAGGAGGGCTAATGGTGTGTGTGGTGCAGACCCATAGGCTGTTACAAATGAGAGCTGTAAGGAGTGTCTGCTCGGAAAAGATGTATCTCCGAATATGTTGCACCAAGTAGTCTTCCGTTCGCAAGGCCCATGAGGTGCATATTGTACTGCAAATGAAAGTCGGTCTGTCCTGCCATGACGATAAACCGTTGATGTATGTAGATCGAATCGGCAGCATCTTGCTCTAACGCTGTTTGCTTAAGAGATTACTTAAGCGACTGCGCGCACGCGTGTGTGTCTGTGTTTGTGTTTGTGTGTGTATGCATTCGTGTGTGTGTGTGTGTGTGTGGAATTCATACATGAAGTATTTGACATAGTTTTGTGTATGTGTGGGTGCACGTGAATAACACACACTGTTTGTGCTTTTTAACTGTATATTATTATATTTACAACGAACAGGTTTTTTGCACACTATATGTACTTGTATGTAACGTGTGTCTCTCCAAAGAGACGCCAGGAGCATTTCCTCTGTTTTTTTTGCAATTATTTGCAAATCAGTTGTTGCAAAGTGTACCTGGAATCAATCCAAATAAATAACGCTCATCTAGCCTTTCATGCTATGCCCAGTGTCGACGAAAAGCATTAGTTTATGGTTTCTAAAGCAGAATTTTACGTACCCATTCAATAGAGTAGTTCCAGAAACAGTGTAGTGCAATGTGCATGATTCGATAACTAATAATTAGAACAATAAGTGACGACGAATAAACAGTACTACAGTACAACACTGCCATGGCCCACACTGACATCTACCATCAACCAGCAATGCGGCTCAGTCACTGATGGAGTACTAGTTACTCTTCCTCTTGTTAGATTTAATGAGTCTGAGTGAGGCAGTTGTGGGCGGCCGTGGCTACGGCTGTTGTAACCAAATGGGAAATTGATCTGCCCAGAAGTGAAGTTATACAGGGTGGTCCATTGATCGTGACCGGCCAAATATCTCACGAAATAAGCGTCAAACGAAAAAACTACAAAGAACGAAACTTGTCTAGCTTGAAGGGGAAAACCAGATGGCGCTATGGTTGGCCCGCTAGATGCCACTGCCATAGGTCAAACGGATATCAACTGCGATTTTTCTATAGGAACCTCATTTTTATTACATATTCGTGTAGTATGTAAAGAAATATGAATGTTTTAGTTGGACCACTTTTTTCGCTTTGGGATTGATGGCGCTATAATAGTCACAAACGTATAAGTACGTTTCATTAACTATTCTATACCACGTAGACCGTAATTCTGTTGACAGGACTTTACCATTAATGTTGTTCCAAATATTCTTCCAGATTTTAGTTGGTTTTTTCGCCTCCATCCATTTTCTCACTTTTGTTTGTGCAAGTGTTTGATAGATTCCTTAGTGATTGTTCCATTATTTCCACAGATTCTCTGAACGTAGGCCACTTCGATAAGATAAATTCTGACATGCTTTAATTTAAAATGAATTGACGATACGCCTTCAGGTCGATCCAAGCCCTTTGGCGCCGATGTATGAAAAAATAACGCTGTTATATTTTCAGGGTATCTCTGAAGAACTTCGCAAGTCCGGTTGATACATGAGCCCAAGGTCTTCTGTAGGATGCCCTCCAGTCCTAAACCACCTTCCCCACACCTCAAGGTTGTTGTACCAGCCGAAGCCCTGAAGATATGTTCCCTCCATATGAGGTGGCAAACAGTTTTTGCAATGTTCTTTGCAATTCCAAAGGGAATCGGTAGGCACTGATAAAGATAGAAGACTTTTTTTTTAAAGTATAGTACCACTTATCAGCTTCACTGTCTGTATTTTATTCAGGTCTCTATTTCTGTGGCTTCTCACCATCCCCCGAGTTTTACCAAGCATTTCTTTCCAATTTACTGCAGTCATTCGGGGAGGGCATTTATAAAAAGTGACTCCCAGCGACTTGTGGTGATCTGTGGGTTCCGCCCATTCGAATTATGTGTTTTGAAAACCATTCAGATTAAGAAATGAACTTTTTGTTTTGTTTACTTCTGCACCTGTAGCTACGCAATACAGGTTAATTATGCTCGTCAGTTTTGCAATGTCATCATCACTCCTAATTATTACACCCAAGTCATCTGCATAAGCATTCGTAACCTTTTTTGCAGAGCTTCATTGTAAGCCCCTGCAGTTCATGTTTGAGCTTGAGAAGTTCAATTGCTATAACGTATAGCAACATTGAGAGTAGACTTCCTCGAGGGAATCTCCTTTGAATTTAAATAACTCGAGTACAATGTCCATTAACGAGGATTCGAGCTCTCATTCCTGTGATCATATTCCGCAGGGAGTTTATAAAGCGATCGTCGAAAACCATTTTTGTCAGAGTCTTGAAAAGGTAACAGTCACTGACTCGATCAAACGCCTTCGCGAAATCAATAAAGAACAAGGATGCTTTAGCTCTACTCGCTGAGAAAATTGACACAATATCTTTCTATACATTAACGCTTTTTAATATACGGCTTCCAGGCAAGGCTCTCTGATCACATTGCATGCTACCCTGATTATTCGGCCATTGATTGCTCGTGCAACTATTTTGCAGTCAGAGTTCAGTAAACACATAGGTCTCAGTTTTTCAACGTCTTTCGTTCCGCTATGTTTTGGTATTAAAACAATGAAACCCACTTTGAACTCTGGTGGTATGAAAGCAACCATTGATGACTTCATTAATGGCATTCATCAGCTGTTCGCCGATCATATTCCAGTACCTTTTATAAAATTCCAATGGTAGGCCGTGGGGACCAGGCGTCTTTTTCGGTGGGGAAGCTTTTATAATGTCTAACAACTCTTCACTAGTAAAAGTTGTCATCAGCTTCGCATTATCTTCCTCTGTTACCAGAGCATCTGCCGACCGCTGCTCTAAAGGCGCCGCAGTGCGGAGGTCTGTATAAAGGTGATGGATTTCATAGACTATGTCTTTTTGTGCGACTCCGAGCGGCGTCCTTGTACATGTCCACCATGCAGAAGCAGTGGACACCACCCTTACACGCGGCTTGCTGGAAATTCTTATGCCCGCGACCATAACGCCACCAGTACCAGTCGGACACATCAAGCACCATCTGACGCACATTTCTGATTTCATCGTCGACTTCAGTTATGCCCACACACACTTACCGAACACGCGTTCTCCTCGACTTGAAAATTTTTACACCCCACTGCTTCGTTACATACCCTGCAAAAATATCGAACTCAGACATCCATCCAAGCGGTGGCCCACGGTTGGGCGTCATATCCACCAGCCTTTAATTCCCTCCAATGTCTGGGCGACATGGTACCACGTCGCAAGTGGAAAATTCGCCACAAATCAACGTCTTCACGCCATCGGACTAATGGACGCTCCGCTTTGTTCCATTTGCCACCTCGTGGATGACGATGTCCACCAACTGACTTGTGCTGCCACCAGTGACGTCTGGAAACTTGGCCGACAGTTTGTTGACTGTATCCCCCGCGTTCCGCCAGACTCGATTGACCCATGGACTTTTATCCATCCTGAGGATACTATTTCCCCGCCACCAAAAATCATGCGCTTGTATGAGTCAAGACGTGGACGATGACCTGTGTATAATGGTGGCGACAAATCACGCCTTGACTTCTGGAAGTACTTACAAACCGCCCACAGTGAAGTCGAGCACCGACCGCGCTACTGCGCCTTCTTCGTCAATTATTTTCACGCGCTCTTTACGTCAGCCCCGCTAGATGATGGCTCACGTCGACAACACTCCCGCCCCCCCTCCCCCCCTGCTGACACCTGAGATACTGTCTATTGCTTCACACATATTAGCCCTCATCAGTACTACTGTTATTATTATTTGTTCTGACACCTTGTTGATAAAAACTTGGCTCGCCTTGTTCGAGTGTAGTGTCTCGCGTTATTTCCACCGGAAGGGTGCATTTCTGTTGTATTTAAGCTTGTACTAATAAAGATATTTTATTTATTTACCCTGGTCCCGCTAAGAAAAAGGAAAAAAAAGCTACTCGATGGAGTGATTCAGGGATGAGAGGGGGAGGCATCGTGCTCAGGCCTCAGGTTTCGACCTGTGCCCACTTTGTCTCCACCTGCTCAGAACTGACCACATTTTTTGTAAAAAACAATAAAAAGGGGTAGCGTCTTTCGACAAAAGATGGTAAAGCACTTGCCCGCGAAAGGCAAAGGTCCTGAGTTCGAGTCTCGGTCCGGCACACAGTTTTAATCTACCACAGTGTCAGCTAAATCTAAGTATAGACAGAGAAAGTCATGACATTAGATTATATGTGAAACATACACAGCTTTTTGCTGATAATAACGATACTGTTATAAGAAAAGTAAAATATCTACCGATGATCTTCTTCTTCCGAGATGTTGCGGCTGTAAGACACTTCGTACTGAACAGCAACTAATAGTGCAGAAGCAACTGAATTACAAAAATTGTTGAAAGGTTGGGTGCTGAAATTGCTTACAATCGGCTCTCACTACGACGACACCCGTGAGTGGAGGTGCGGAGGGTGTAGGAGTGGTAGGGATGGGGGGAGTTGATTGACTTCACAGGACAGTGAAGTGATGATGTCAAAAATCCTGGAACCCCAATATCAGGACCTTGGTGTACATGACTGTATGTGATAATGTCATAATTTTTGGAATGACGATTTCATCACCCCGATGCATATGTTTCAATGTGATTATGTCAGAATTCCAGGAATCCTACTCCTGTTGTTGTTGATGTTGTTGTTGTGGTCTTCAGTCCTGAGACTGGTTTGATGCAGCTCTCCATGCTTACTCTATCCTGTGCAAGCTTCTTCATCTAACCTACATCTTTCTGAATCTGCTTAGTGTATCCATCTCTTGGTCTCCCTCTACGGTTTTTACCCTCCACGCTGCCCTCCAATACTAAATTGGTGATCCCTCGATGTCTCAGAACATGTCCTACCAACTGGCCCCTTCTTCTTGTCAAGTTGTGCCACAAACTCCTTTTTTCCCCAATTCTATTCAATACCTCCTCATTAGTTATGTGACCTACCCATCTAATCTTCAGCATTCTTCTGTAGCACCACATTTCGAAAGCTTCTATTCTCTTCGTGTCCAAACTATTTATCGTCCATGTTTCACTTCCATACACGGCTACAATCCGTACAAATACTTTCAGAAACGACTTCCTGACACTTAAATCTGTACTCGATGTTAACAAATTTCTCTTCTTCAGAAAAACTTTCCTTGCCATTGCCAGCATACGTTTTATATCCTCTCTACTTCGACCATCATCAGTTATTTTGTTCCCCAAATAACAAAACTCATTTACTAATTTAAGTGTCTCATTTCCTAATCTAATTCCCTCAGCATCACCCGAATTAATTCGATTACATTCCATTATCCTCGTTTTGGTTTTGTTGGTGTTCATCTTATATCCTTCTTTCAAGACACTGTCCATTCCGTTCAACTGCTCTTACAAGTCCTTTGCTGTCTCTGACAGAATTACAATGTCATCGGCGAACCTCAAAGTTTTTATTTCTTTTCCATGGATCTTAATAACTACTCCGAATTTTTCTTTTGTTTTCTTTACTGCTTGCTCAATATACAGATTGAATAACATCGGGGAGAGGCCACAAACCTGTCTCACTCGCTTCCCAGCCACTGCTTCCCTTTCGTGCCCCTCGACTCTTATAACTGCCATCTGGTTTCTGTACAAATTGTAAATAGTCTTTCGATCCCCGTATTTTACCCCTGCCATCTTTAGAATTTGAAAGAGAGTATTCCAGTCAACATTGTCAAAAGCTTTCTCTAAGTCTACAAATGCTACAAACGTAGGTTTGCCTTTCTTTAATCTATTTTCTAAGATACGTCGTAGGGTCAGTATTTCCTCACGTGTTCCAACATTTCTCCGGAAACCAAACTGATTTTTCCCGATGTCGACTTCTACCAGTTTTTCCATTCGTCTGTAAAGAATTCGTGTTAGTGTTTTGCAACTGTGACTTATTAAACTGATAGTTCGGTAATTTTCACATCTGTCAACACCTGCTTTCCTTGGGATTGGAATTATTATACTCTTCTCTCACCCCTAAAAGTGCCGAGGTCAGCGTTTTTCGCCAGAGTGGCAAACGACCCTCCAGTTCCAGTCACCAATTGCCACTAACATTATGTGAACCCTTATGACTAGGAAGAAATGGGAAAAGCCAAATGCAGGGAAGAAAAAGAAAAAGAAGAAGAAAAAGAACATCAGCTGAAGCAGGTTACAAAAGTGGAAGGCAAAGAATGTACCAAAATGAAATCAAGATTTTAGACACTCTCATAAGAGTGCAACTGACTTGAGAAGAAATTAGTTCAAATATTATCAAGTACTTGTACCATTACCTTTCTCTTGATTTCACGGTTAACAAAAACAGCAAGTACTTTCCAGCACTTGAAACACTGAATAACAGCAAAGAACTCAACAGATTAGATAAAGGTGTCACTGCGGGCGAAATGGCACGCACCGCTACGTCATTGACCAACTTTGTATAAAAGATACCAGCCTGAAGTCGAACTTCGTCTGTTCACGATGATTTCTTTCATTGTTTGCTTGTTCTTGCTTTCAGCTAGCCAGTGCTATGGTAAGAGTCTACGTAAAATTAAATTTTGTATATGACGATGGCGCAAATCGTGAATGTCACAAGATCGTTGTATCTGAACCCTTTGTTTCTTAGAGCAAAATTTAAAACATCCAAGACAATAGCATTTTTGAGCAATAACTTGTCTGCTTTCATGTTCTTGTATAAGTCACTATGTAATATGAGATTTTCTCATGTTATACGGTATATTGCTTTTAGAACCACAGAGATCATGGAGAGTGATGAGTTCTATATCTCTTTTAGTCTAATTATGAAAGGAATCTGTACAAAAACTTGTTACTGTTTGGCTGCAGTTCTGTTTACAAGATTGATGTTCAGCTCATGTTATAGTTAAGATCAGATCACGTCAGGGGCCCATCATAATTATATTTTTTCATATTCGAAATTTAAATATCTTAACACAAGTTCTTTCTTATGTTCTGGAGTCAACAAACACAGCGAATTGACAACTTTCTAATAATCCAGCTCATGTCAGAACAACACTTATTATCTCATATGAATCTCAGAAGTCGGTGATATTTTTATGTGATGATCTTCTATCAAGACAAAGCAATTTTTTTGATCTTTGGAAGAAAATGCAGTTTATCCAGTAATCAACGTTCTTCAAGTCATGACAGTCCCCCAACTCAATTTGTATCAAGGCCGCCGGCACATTTTTAAACAATATGTTTCATCTGAAGATGGTGCTTGTCTTCACATCTGCCCCTTTCATCCGTTGTAATTTTTTATTGTAAGCGAAATAAACATTGCAAGAATCAGGTTGCTAACAGTAAAGCAATTCGCCACTGCTTTACCATACTTGTCGATCCTCTTAGCTTTGGCATCTGCTCCATAATGTTTTGCTTGGTTTACAGTTAAGAGCCACGCTAACTTTGAACTCCATTTAGTAGTACCATATTGATAAAATGTTCCTGCATTTGCCCTATATGTGTCGCTCCACACAGTACGCAAAGCAGTGCGAGTCTTTTACAGTGCTTAATTTCCTCAATTTCTGTCTTGTCTTAGTGCACTATGAAATTCTTCCGCCAATGTAGTGTAACATATCTTACTTGTTTACATGTTCCGACAATTTTTTATGGATGATATTATTACAGAAGATTCGTCTCCCTTCGATTACAATTATTTTGTTAAATACAGTTTCGTAGCTAGCAGATTTTCATCTCTTTGACTTATAAATGCAAATATGTAACAATTAAACAATTGTGACATTTTGTAGAAAGTTATATACCATAAATCTATACCTTTTATTACCTAAATTCTACGTGCAAAGGTATATTCTACTATGCCATATGTTAAGTTCACTTGCGTTTTTTTTTTGACAGATGAAAAAATGATTACTCTTAGTTGTCTCTGCGTGCTGTTAGAATAATTTTATTTTCAGAGTGGCCGTGGGAGGCTCAAGATTACTGGTAACTTCGCACTGGAAGGCCTTTCTTGCAGTTTGCTACAAATGAGACATAGAGCCACTTTCTCCGAAAAAGAGATTTAGTTACTTATCTTACAATCTCCTGTCAGCCTAACAACGTTGTGACGCAAGTATGTCAATTGTAACCACTCTCCCACCGTTCTGTATATACAATGTACCCCGTATGGTTCGTACACCTATTCTTTTAGCAGTTTCTGATGAATATAAACTTTTGTGTTCAGGTGGCTAAAGGTACATTTTCTTGTGCCATGCATAAAGTTGCCTTCTTTTTTCTCTGACAAATGAGAAGAATGATTTGTCTTAGTTCACTCGACGTGCGGTAAGTCGATTTTTATCTAAACCCGTCATTCACGGTTTCTCCAACTTATTCTATATGACGTTCCATTACATGTCTCGACACTGTTAATATTTTTATCTGCATGATGTGGCTTTCTTTGGTTGCGGCTTATTAATTCCGTAATCAAAGGCTACTGTATTTTCAATCTTAGCAGTGTCATATATTAAAACTTTTTGCATTAGCTGCTAGTTGTTAGTCCTTGCAACAGGATGGTACACCGCCAACATCTAACTAGAAACTACTACAATTTATTGAATACAGCTATCTTGTAGAAACTGTTCCATTAAGAATGCCTACCGAACAGTAATATTCTAGCAGAGGACAGACAAGAGTACTGTAGGCAGTCTCTTTAGATGACACGTTGTATCTTCTAAGTGTTCTTCAATAAAACTCGATCTATGGTCCACCTTCCCCACAACATAGTCTACCTGATCTTTATAACTGAAGTTTTTTGCAATTGTTGAGCCTGGATATTTGGTTAAACTTGCAGCCTGTAGATTTGTGTGATTTATCGCACAATGAAAATTTAAGAAATTCCTTTTCGCAGTCATGTGGATGACCTCGCCATTTTCATTACTTAGAGTCTACTGCCATTTTTCACACCATACAGAAATCTTGTCATTACTTGGCAACGGTTGGTTGCGATTTTGTGATTACTTTATTAGACGGTGAATGACAACATCATCTCTAAACAATCTAGGATTGATGCTCAGATTGTCACCTAAAACATTTATGTCTTTCAGTCAGTTACTACGAAATGTGAATTTGTGTGAGAAGAAATCAAGAATTCAGTTGTACAACTGAGACAACAATACTGCATAGGCACACAGTTTTATAAGATACCTCTTTTGAGGAACGCTATCAGAAGCCTTCTCGAAATCAAGAAATATGGGATCAATTAGAGATTCGCTATCGGTAGCACTTATTACTTCATGAGACTAAGGAGTTGTGTCGAACAAGAACTATATTTTCCGAATCTCTGCTGACTGTGAATCAATACGTGTAATTTTTCCAGGTAATTCATAATGTTCGAAAACCGTATTCGATCCAAAATCAAAGTTGGTAGTAGGGGTCGGTAATTCAGTGGATTATCCCTGCTTCCTTTCTTGAGTATCGCCATGACTCGTGCAAACTTCTAGTCTTTAGGTACGGACCTCGCATTGAGTAGGCAGTTGTATATGACTTAAGTGGGTGGTGCTATTAGATCAGGTTACTCTGAAACGAAATTAACTGTCGTATAATCTGTACAGGAAGACTTCCCTCGATTACGCGATATAAGTTGATTCGCTACAAAGAGGATATCTACCTCTAAGTTAATGGTGTTGGCAGCACTTCTTAACTGGAATTCTGTAAAAAATGCACATCATCTTTCTGATGAAGGGATTTCAGAAAACAGTATTTGGCAACACCGTTTTAGTGTCACTGTCATCAGTAACATTATCATATGTACAAAACTCTGAAAGTATTGTTGGCGTCTTGCCGTTGGTGAACTTTATGTGTAATCAGATCTCTTTGGATATTCTGCCAGATTTCGAGACAGAGTTTTGTTCTGGGAACTATTAAAACGAAGTCGCATTGAAATCGCCGCTAATTTTCAAGTTCCTGAAAAACTTCCTCATTCGGGATTTTGCGTTCTTTGAAATCTCATGGCTCTTCCCTTCCTTCTGCAACAGTGTTCTGACCTGCTATATGTAACAATAGGGATCCGTTCTGTCTTTTATTGATTTATTTGTAATAAATCTTCTAATTCCTGATGATGCTGTTTCTCCGAATTTAAGCCATATCGGGCCTACGCTTGGATAGTAATTTTGGAAAACAGGAAGTGAGTTTTCATATATTCTCACAAATAGATATATTGTAGTTTATTTTCGGTGGGTTTGTATGATACGTTACGCAGTCTATATAGAACGACCTTTTGGTCACTAATTCCTGTATCTGCCATGATGTTCATTATGTGATACGATTTTTTTGTTGCTAAGAGATCAAGTATGTTTTCCAAGCATTAACACTGCCAGTGTGCTCCTCAATGAAGTGTTCAAACTAATTTTCTGACAAAGCATTTAGTACAATGGTAGGCGATGTTTTATAACTATCCCCGGCTTTGAACATGTATTTCCGTCATTTCCAGAATACATTGAAGTCATAACCAACTATAACCGAATGAGTGGGGTACGTATTTGAGGAGGTACTAAATTTTTCTTTGAACCTTTCAGCGCTTGTATCATCTGAGTCAAGGTGCTATGAAAGGAACCAAATATTCATTTATTTCGTTCGTCACGTATGACGTTCACCCACGCTAACTCACAGGAACTATCTATTCCAGTGTCACTCCAACATAACCTTTCTTAACAGCTACAAACACGCTGTATTTAATCAATCGTTTCTGTATACCGTTAGATCCTTTGCAAAAATTTCAGCTGAACTCATCTTCACGTTTAGCCAGTTTTCTGTACGTATAAAGATTTTAGCTTCACTGCTTTCTGTTTGCACTTGAAGCCCTGATTCTTTCCCAAACAGCTACAGCAGTTTAGTGCTGTAATGCTTAGTGTTTCTAGAGCTAACTTCGTGCTATGTTTGACCTGCTGCTTTTGAGACTCTAGCCCATTTTATTCTTTTCTAAGGCCCTCTAAACCAAAAAACTAACCAGAGCTCATAGCCCCCACCACCCATGTAGTGGTCTCCATTATGTAGTGGACCAAGGACCTATTACACGGAACCCGATACTCCACCAGGCGCAAATCAAATAATCTGCAGCCTAAGTCGTCTCACAACCGTCTGAGCCTCTGAATCAGACTCTGCACTCGGCTCAGCACCAAAGGTCCGCAGTATGTCCTGACGACGATGCAACAGCTCTGTTGTCATCTTGCACGCAAGGCAGCCAGTCTTTCCTTCAGACAGTTCAGACAGCTGCCTGCAACCAGAAAGAACCTGTTTCGATCTAAAGCGACACACATTATTAGAACTGACCTGAGCCACCATCTGCAGCTGGCTGGATCCTGTGATCTTCATGGCACTGCAAAGGACTTGTTCAGTACATGCTATGGCTCCCACCCCAGTATGCACACACACACAGAGTGCTCATGGCCCCCATCCCCTCCTTGGTAGCCACATCCCTAAGGGACTCCTTCACACGCCTAACGTTGAAGTTCCCAGCTAAAGACGACGAAACTCTAAACTAGGCGCACAAGCACGCAATAAATTTGCGAATTAAACTTCTTATCACAAAGGTAAAAAGGATTAAGTCGTTTCTGTTTCAAGCTCGTAGAAATAATTCACAAACGGACGCAGTACTGTTTTGTGGTGATTTTTGGACAAGAGCTGCCCCCCAGTTCACCTTCAACATCTATTTTAACTTAACCTCTAACTTTTCGTTCTCTCTCTGACCACTAAATTTCTTCTCCACTCTTGATTGCATCTGTACTGCCGCCACATACGAGTATTACTGTTAGACGTCATTATTCACATCGACAAAAAAAAAAAAAGAGTAAGCTGTTCAACACAATCTTAAGAAAATTCTATTGTCATTATTATATCTGTTACGCTATTATTATTATATACTTTTCATGTGATATGCATGTTGAAGTGTCAGGATGGCTCTAATAATGTCAGGTGAAACATATATATATATATATATATATATATATATATATATATATATATATATATAAATAAAAATAAGCATATGTGAATATCTAATTGTGACCTTCGTACCACACACTGTACACTAAGTGTTCATACTTCATGAATGGGAAACTTGCAATAATTTAATTTTTATTTGCGACTGAACGTGATAAATGCAGCAAATACTCTGAAGAAAAAGTAGATGCTCCTACAAGGGGAGGATGAAACTAAATGAAACTTTAAGAGTAAGAGAGAGTATGTGGTTATTATTTCACTGATAACATAACTGAGTCATATTTCAAAAGAACTTGGCTATGTAGGCTCTCTTACGAGTATGTCACTGCACCCCCTCTGGTCTGGATGCATGGGAAGGGTGTCATAAAAGTCTTGTATCTCTTCCTGAAGCAAGGTGGTCTGCAGTTATCTAACTGCTCCTAGACATCCCGGATCCAGGCCCTGGAAAGGAACTGATGTCTAAGTGGGTCTCACAAATGCTCTATCGGAGACTATACTGAGGAACTTTATGGCCATAGGAATCCCTCAACACTACGCACACAGTTGATAGACACGCGCTCCATATAGGGACGAGCATCCTCTTGCTAATAAATGGTTCTACCATACTGTCGCATGAGTGGAAACACATGAAGATGCCGTATGCCTCTGAGGTACCGTAGTGCCATCAGGTCCCCTCAGTCATACTTCCCGTGGCGTGAAGTCAGACCCGTCTGCTCCCCACAGCTGCGCCTATCCAGAATTGTTAAACAATTGAACCTTTCAGGAGATCGCTGACGATGGTCATCTAGAGCAGCGACGAATCGCTGTTCATCGCTGAACATAGTGTGGCCCTGTTCATCAGCAGCGTATCCTTCCCATTCTCGTCACCACTGTAAAAGCAGACTTAGCATGGGATGGTAGTTACTTAATCCGGCTGATGCTAATCTCTGCCAATGGTACCGGATCACACAGGGCGTTGCACGAAGCCCATTATTTTCTCACGGACGACAGGCGTGGATAAGAAGGGCTCACGATGTGCTTGGTGCACGATATGGGTTCCTTCCTTGTGGCGGTCAGATGCGATCCACTGGAACCTCGACGTCTAGTTCGCCTCTCTTCACGTAGTCATGCAGACCAACACTGCATCACTGTCACATCCAAATGGCACACAGATCTGGGCATTTCCTGGTTCGACCAGCTGGCCAAAGGAAGACCAACAATGAGTTCGCTTTCAAACTCTATCTGCTGCTGATAACGCTATCTCAAATGAGTACGCTACATATCTGGTTTCGACACAGTGATCCTTCAATATCTGACGGCATTAAACGCCGCTTATATATTTTAGCAGATCTAGTAACAATGTTAAACACGAACAACACTGATGCATTTTGTTGGCCATACCATGTCACACAGAATTCCATCTTTATCCACTAACAAACCACCGATGGTGTGCAATTGAACGGAGTTAAACTGGCATATGCTTCACTTTTTTCCTCAATTAATGTATCCTATATAGCTGCATGTACTAGAACCTATTGTGTATTAGACTGTAACATACTACATGGCGCACACAACAAACGAAATGTGGTGACTAAACATCAAAGTCCATTGCTGATACTACGTCCAATTGTCCACGAAAAAAAAAATCGAAATTATTTATTGCTCTCTAGAACTGACACAGTTAGAGAACACAATAAATTAACGTAGTTAGTGAAAGACTGATGACAAAAGGCACAGTGTGTGGTACGAAGGTCACAATTAGATATTTACGTATATTTGTTTTTATTTATATATATGTTTCACCCGGCAATATTAGAGCCATCCTGACACTTCAACATGCATAGCACGTGAAAAGTATATAATAAAATCCGGGGCGTTCCCCTCTCCCAAGCGAGTGTTTGAGAAGACAGGGACAGATCGGAAAAAAATTTACACGAGGAGAGCCCCAGAAAATTCGGAGCGGATGGGAACCTGGATAACAAGAAAGTCACGCAAGTATTTATTGTTTCAGGAGCACCAGGCAGGAACCACGGCTCAAGAATAGTGGGAGGTTCGTCAGCTTCAGATGGCGAGTTCCCTTTTGTGGTAAAGTATTACCAAAAATTCTGTAAAACGTAATTTTAGTTTTATCTATTTTAGCTTCGTTTCTGAGCAATATTTCTGCACTTGTAGCTCAAAAACTATTTTCCTGGTATCGAAAAATGTGAAAACTACCGATTAAGAAATTATTCCAGGATTGCACAGATCTTGTTGAAAAATCTTGCCTTCTTTCAGAACCCTTTTCATACGACAACCAAGCGCAATTACTTATTCATTTAGTGTGGCTTGTTGATCAGTAAAACATTAGATCTTGCCAGTTTTATCCCCTTCTATATACGCTAGGAAGTACAGAACGTTCTTCGATTAGGGCTCCCCTCACTTAGCGATGAGTCACCTCCTTCCTGAAACCACATTCTTGGTCTTCAGTGACATATAGACTATTATTTTGGTCGAATGGAATAGCACCACTCACAGTATTCCATTTCGCAGTCTCTACATACTTGACTCCACCGTAGATTTGTTGGCTTTGCTCAAAAACGTATCTCAATGTTCTCATTCATGAAGCATTTTGGTGCATATGACCTGTCATATATGTTTCTGTGTCTGCCTCTGTAGAGCGTTTTCAGTTTACATATAGTAGAACAATACCAGTGTAATTTAACAGGCGGTGAGGTGTGACACACTTTTGGCTGTCGATAAGGTGACTAACGAATGGGCCAACGGAGACGCGCGTTATCCTGGCTGATATTTACTCGTTCCCAAAGTTTAAGGATAAGGATTAAATAAATCATGGTTGGAAAACACTAATATGTATAATTAACCGAAGAATATGGCGACCGGTACATGCAGACCTCAGGTATGATTAATGTTAAGTACCACAAAAATGTAGGAATACACGAGACAAAACTGATCCCACCACTAATCTTAGAAGACAGCCTGATGAAAGGCAAAAAGACATCTGTAGGATTTGTAGATTTGGGAAGAGTGTTTGACGATGATAACTGGAAAACACTTTCTGAGATTATGATCTTATCTAGAATTTTTATAAAAACCAGAAAATAGTTCTAATGGTTTAAGGACATGTAGGAGATGCAGGAGTTGAGAAGGGCGTGAGACCCGATTGAAGATTTTCAAACCGTACATAGTTCAAGAACGTAAATAAAGTGGAAAATGAATTTGGAGAAGCAGTTGAAGTTCAAAAGAGGAAATGAAATATCTAGAAGGTCTGCCGATGAGAATGTAATTCTATACAAAAACAGGAAACGACTTCGCATGTCACGCGTATGGAAATGATAGAGTTGTGGAAATAGATTAACATCATCAACAGGAAATGACATCAGGTGATGCAGAGGGACTTTGATTGTGACATAAAACGATGTAAGTACTAGATGAATTTCGTTATTTGAGCAGCAATATAATAGACGGTAGTAGCAAAAGAAAAGGCGACATGAAATGCAGATCACCAATAGTAAGAAACGCGTTTCTGGAGAAGAGAGATTTAATATAGAATATCAACTTACCATTAGAAAGACTCCTGAGTGTATTCTAAGGCCTTGTATTGAATTGGAATAATCAGGGCTTGAAAACAGAAATCACAAGCTTTCGAATTGTGGTATCACAAAGGAAAGCTGATAAGGAATGTTGGTAAAGTAACTAAGTGTAACATACTGAATCGAAACTGGGAAAGATAGCTTTATAGCTAAAACAAGGGACAGTGAGATTTCACACATCCTGAGGCACCAAAGAATACTTAGTATTGTGGTATTTGGATGTGTGTGAAGTGGAAGCTAGTCGTGACTGCAGAAAGCAGGTTGAAGTGGTTGTAGGTTTCAATAAGCACGCAGAGATGCACAGGCTGGACAAGCGTAGAGAAAGCGTCAAACCAATATTCTAACTCCAGGCAAGTACAAAGATAACATAAATAAGTCGGAGAGGAGGAAAAACTGAAACAGAAAAGAAAATGAATGCATGTTATCATTTCTCTATCAAGCGGAGCTAACCAGTCTGTATAAAAATGTGATCAAAGACAATTGAGAGCAATGCTCTGAACTCATGATGCTACAGTTGGCTTCACAAGAACTTGGACTTGAAGAATCACGTATACAGAAATTATAATGCCATGAAATTAATGAATGTTATGAAAACGAAATGTCTTCAGTTGATACAGCGAACATTACAACGTAACGTCACACGTGGAACCATATCGACTCTCTGTCATTAAAGCCTTGTATCAGTATACATTGCGTCACAGTGGCTCATTTCTCCTAGTTACCTAGAAATCTCAACATTATTGAAACACGTTTAAATTAGCAGCTCCATCTATTCTCTACACGGGTTTGCCTATAATCTTACATCTTCTTTCCCCAGACAAACCTTAGTAGTGTTTCATAGTGGGCGACTTGGCCTCAGCAGAATCATGTGCGCCTGCTGCCGTTATAGAGAGGTAGTCTAGTGTGCTGTTTGATTAATGTACCTGCTGATGATTTACGTGGTGTGTATGGTGGTACAACATGCAATTTGTGGTTTTGATGGGTGTACATGAGAACTTGGATGAATTTAGCAACATTAAAGTGTAGGCTGTATTCTCAAACGAAGGACATTTGATCGTTTCGTTATTGTAAGAAAGTAACTCAGGTTCCAATTCTTCTTCTAAAGTACGTTTACAGTGTTTCAACAGATGTAGATCCAAACGAAGTGTTCCAGTCCCTGTTAAGTTTCACATACAAGAACTGAAATATTTTGTTTTGAAGGTTAAATCCTCAGTAGCTCCACTACTTAGATGTAAGGAAACGATTGTCGCTCATACACCTCTGAAGAGCTAGAGCTGATCAAATGGAAAATAACAGAATTAATTACTATCACTAAACTGTGTAATATGGAATGCATCACCTCTGTACAGAAACATGCATTTGTTTTCTTTCTTTTTTTTCAGGTAAGCATTTTAGTTAATGGCAATTTTAAGTGCGGTGGGACCATCATCAACCAAAACTGGGTGTTGACAGCTGCTCACTGCATAGACGGGTAAGTTCTCAACATATCAGAAAAAATTTCCCTACTTCAATCACAGATTTATACTGTAGCAGTATTTCACAGTGTTGGACATAACGTGACAGTTGGACAGATGTCATTATCGATGCTCTCACCAACGATCGAAGCAGCACGTCACTTCAGGTGGATTTGACATCACTGGCCCTGGTGAGCGTTCAGAGTGTTTACACTTCGTGCCAACAGCTACGATTGTTGGATGTCGACGTCAGTACCCACACTGATTGTGAACAAGGAGAGAGAGAGAGAGAGAGAGAGGAAAGTAGTAAGAATGAAAGATTAGAATTCAATTCCCGTCAAAAGCGAGGTCGTTAGAAAAGGGCCACAAGTCCGGATTACGAAAGCATAGGGAAGCGAATCGGCCGTGCCCTTCGCAGAGGAACCACGCCGCCATTTGAATGGAGCGTTTAAGGGAAAATCTCGGAAAATCTGGATGACTGAAATGCTAGAAAGAGAGAGAGAGAGACAGATCAAAGACGATAGTGTGATCGTGAACGTTGGACTGCAGCCATTTTATGCGGAGGATGCTACCCTGTCTGAGGAGAATAGTTCAGATTTGCGGAAGAGACAGACGAAATGTATTTGTGAAGCAGTATTAGGATGTACTTAAATACTTCATGTGTTATTGCGGAGGTATTGGTGGAGTCGTCAGTTACAGACCGTGAGGTGATATATTCGTGTTCACGCATCATCCATGATAGTAAAAGACAAATAATTTCTTGGACACACGATAGTGACTGAATTTCATATACAGGTTCAAAAATGGTTCAAATGGCTCTGAGCACTATGGGACTCAACTTATGAGGTCATCAGTCCCCTAGAACTTAGAACTACTTAAACCTAACTAACCTAAGGACATCACACACATCTATGCCCGAGGCAGGATTCGAACCTGCGACCATAGCGGTCTCGCGGTTCCAGACAGTAGCGCCTAGAACCGCACGGCCACTCCGGCCGGCTCATATACAGGAATATCTCATGAACTATTTCATAGAAAGTACAAGTAACGCAATAACTAAATTTCAAAATGCGAACTTTTGTGTACTCGACTAATGTACGTGGCTAAACGGAAGGTGGGGTCGTTGAACACAGACTTCGTCGTCGTTACCGTAGTCATCTTCCATATGCAGGAAATTAGGCATCTGCCTCTTCCATCTTCATTAGGTTTATGTCCGTCGTTTTCCTGGTCCACCTAAGTTTTCCCTTCTTTTCGGGTTGTAAGTCAGCGTTTTCTTGGACGTTCTTCAGTTTTTCATATCTTGCTTCCGCCTCTCACTATATTCAGTTGTTTCTTCACTAATAGCATGTACATTGAACACCATTCGAAATTCTCCATTCCTTATTATATCCCTTCTTGTTCACCTCGTTGCTCTCACAAAGAATCTCATCTGTGTCGCATGACTTTTCTGTCATCTGTCTTTATATTTACCCAAATTTAGCGTCCATACGGTAGTGGTTGGTACTGTAATGCTATCAACATAGTTTTACAAAATTCAATTTTTATATCCTTCCGCGTTATGTTAATAAGTGTTCTCTTCATGTTCGATACAATGATGCAAAATTTACATAGCTTTTCATCTAAAAAATTACTACAATGGTAGCTTGTGTCGAAGTCCCACCATTTAAACTGTGACATTGTTCAGTTACTTCGTTGTTAATAATTATTTTCGACCGTAGTGGGAATTTACTTTGAAAGGTCATAACTTTCAACTTATAGAATGAAATTTTTAGATTGTTTTCTGCACATTTTTGGTTCAGCTAGTGTACTGATAACTGGTGTTTATCTTCACTTTCTGGTATTATTACTTTCTCGCCTCCAAAGAGTAAATCACTTAATGTAATTTATCGAACTTAATTCCTGGATGATTTATTAATTGCCAGATTTAAGGATATTTGCAGCACAAATATTTAAAAGTAATTGGTGAAAAGGAACCTCCCTGTATCATTCCCTGATTGATTTTTAACTCATTTGTACTTCACCTTCTCCATTATTACACACATCAAAAAAAGTTTTGGGTCATCCCGGTTCTCACAGCTCCTGAAGACAGACGTTCACTGTGGATATTGTATCACACACACAGTCTCTTTCACTGTTCGGAGATGTCACTAAACTCGCCCAAAGATGCAAGCAACCATGCATGTGCAGCGCCTATTAGACGGAGGGGCTCCGACAGCCGATCAGTTCCAATCATTCCACCAGGAAGGAGGTACACGGCTCGTGTTGTCTGTAGTTCAACCATGCCTAGATGATCAAAACCACGGTTCGATGGCGCCCGCAATACTTTCTGCCAGGAAGGGCTCTCAACAAGGGAAGTGTCCAGGCGTCTCACAGTGAGCCAAAGCGATGTTGTTCAGACATGGAAGAGATACAGAGAGACAGGAAATGTCAATGACATGCCTCGCTCAGGCAGCCCAAGGGGTGACCGCTACTTACAGATTATGGCTCGGAGGAAGCCTGACATCAACACCGGCATGTTGAACAACGCTTTTCGTGCAGCCACAGGACGTCGTGTTACGACTCAAACTGTGCGCAAAAGGCTGTATGATCCGCATATTCACTGCGGACGTCCATGGCGAGGTCCATCTTTGCAACCACAACACCATGCAACGCGGTACAGATGGGCGCAACAACATGACGAATGGACCGCTCAGAATTGGCATCACGTTCTCTTCACTGATGAGAGTCGCTTATGCCTTCAACCAGACAATCGTCGGAGACGTGTTTGGAGGCAATGCGGTCAGGCTGGACGCCTTAGACACACTGTCCAGCGAGTGGAGCAAGGTGGAGGTTCCCTGCTGTTTTGGGATGGCATTATGGGGGGCCGACGTATGCCGCTGGTGGTCATGGAAGGCACGGTAACGGCTTTACAATAGATCGTGCACATCTTATAAATGACTTCCTTCAGGATAACGACATCGCTCGACTAGAGTGGCCAGCATGTTCCTCAGACATGAACCCTATCGAACACGCCCGGGATGGATTGAAAAGGACTGGTTATGGACGACGTGATCCAGCAACCACTCTGAGGGATCTACGCCGAATCGCCGTTGAAATGTGGGACAATTTGGACCAGGAGTGCGTTGATGAACTTGTGGATAGTATGCCAAGACGAACAGAGGCATGCATCAATGCAAGAGGACGTGCTACAGGGTATTAGAGGTACCGGTGTGTACAGCAATCTGGACCACCTCCTCTGAAGGTCTCGATGTATGGTGGCACAACATGAAATATGAGGTTTTCATGAGCAATAAAAGGGCGGAAATGATATTTATGTTGATCTCTATTCCAATTTTCTGTTCAAGTTCCGGAACTCTCGGAACCAAAGTGATGCAAAACATTTTTGATGTGTGTATATTCTTGTTTCAGTATACACGCTTTTGATTGTCCTTTCAGTTGCGGTGGGTAGCCAGTATCATTCATTATTGCCAGTAATCTATTTCGATCAACTTGGTCGAAAGCATAACTACCTTCGTTCTTCTGTGAGTCGTTTTATGCAATAAATACCAGACATTTTTTTTTCTGAATCCATCTTCATCGTGTGCGAGATGTGTCTCAGCGAGAGCGGTTATTCTGTAGGTGAAGGTTCTTCAGTAGTGTTTGTATGCTACGTTCAACCTACTAATGCCTCTGTAGTTTCCACATTCGCTAGTATTATCCGTTTTGTAAACCGCGAAAATTTCTGCCCTGTCTCATTTTTGCCAGCACTACTCCATAGGCTATAAGAATCAAAGGTAAAAAGTAATTTTCTGCGTATCTGATTAACTCTGCATTTATGCATCTGTTCCTGCAGCTTCCCTATTGTAATTTCTTTGAGCGTGGTTTGAAATTCATACATAGTTATTATATCAATAGCTACAATTTTTTTCCTTCATGAATACGCACACCATTCGCAGCATCTTCCTATTTGCACTGTAACTCTTGATAATGTGTAATCCTTTTCTGAATTGTTTATGTACGTATTTACCTTTGCGAGAGACAAGAGATGGTCTTTCATGTCTATTATGATTGATGTGGAAGATAAGCCTGCCGCAAGAAACATCATGGGCCGATGTCGTACAAGATCTCTAGTACTAGTTTGTTTTTGTTTCAACGGAGTGTGACTGTGTGGATTCATAATCTTATAGTAACATGATGAAATAAAGACTACATGATTTAATTACTTAGCTTATTGAAGAACTATCGTTTACTTAGAATTGTGTAATACTAAAAAGCAGAACACAGGTTTATAATACGTGTGTTTCTGATTTAACAAACCACGTCAGTCGTACTATTCCTGAAAATTCTGGATTAATAGTTGTATACATATTCAAAAGTAGCCGACGCTTCCTTAAAACATTGTAATTATACTATAATAAAACAAAAAGCATATAGTATAAAACACGCTAGGACTTCTTGCCGCGTCAATTCAGGGCAAAACCTCGAACATTCGACCACTTCCACCATCCTCATCGTCAGGAGCAACTGACTGTCAAAATCGCTACTGTGGTGACCTTATGTAGCCCAAATATGGCTTCTGATTGGTCGGTAGTTCGTCATGCTGTCGCAGATGGTGTCAACGTCTGCGCACGTGGCGTCACCGCTCCCACTGTAGCGTAAACATTGTGACGAATATCTCTGGCTCTTCCCTGCGTCGAGAGCTCGCTTCCATACACCGTTATGTGGATTATGTGCGCCATCACGGTTGAAAGTTTCTCACACGTTCTTACTTTTACAGCCTCTTTCATTACAGAGTCCCAGTATATGAATGCCTGGGACAAAAATTTCCTTTGGTGAAGCAGTATTTCATGTCTGTTTACGAGGCTATGCTCAAGAGACTACAAACGTGTTGTCAGAATAACTATAAAATAAAGATGGATGAAGGGAGCTGAACTTAATGCATGTTTATCAGAATGTTCCAAAAAATAGTTAGCCATTTCTGTAGACAACGAAAACCCATAGCCATTCCGTCCGTCATTTCATAAAATTTACCGCCGTACAAGAAGTAGCTGGTGTTCATAACATGTAGTAAGAACTTTATCGTTTCAGGAGAAAAATGCTGGGAAGACGAGGTATCAGATCTCTCTTCCGACCTCCTAAGAAAATTACGCAGGTGCTACGTCCTGTTAAGGACGGTCTCGGCCCCCGGATTTCTGGAATTTACAGCATCGCATGTGAATGCGGAAACAATTACATGAGTGAGTCCATCCGCACCGTTTCGTTTAATAGGCTTTTCAGATGTGGCCAAAGAAAGAAAATATAACCACCGACCTGATTTCAAGAGCGACTTAAATTTCCATGATAAATGTTGAAAAGTGTCAACAAGCTACGCTGCTACGTACTCGGAGTTAGTGTCTGTCAACACTTAACGACAATCAGCGACTGATTTGCTGCAATATAGTACACATTTTACGCTTTTCTTCAGCAGCGTAGAAACCCAGACGGTTTCTTTTTCTTTCAGATACGGTGCGGGGTCCATCACCGTCCATGCGGGCTCCACATCAAGCACCAGCTCTGGTACTACGGTGGGAGTGAGCACCACCATCATCAACGACAGCTTTGACAATCTGGAATACACGGACGATATCGCCCTGCTCGGGGTAAGTTCTCCTGTTGCATTGCCCCTCTCCTTTTCTTGTGGTACATGATCCTCTCCGACGTTCTTTTCCTCGGAGACTTATTATTATTAGTATTGATAATAGTATTTTTTTATTATTAATATTATTATTCTGTTATGGATGTTCAGACCTCCACTTCGTAGGGTGCATCCACTGCACACAGAACTGCTACTTCCCATTCAACATTAATTTTATTGTAATGTAGACTAGTTTAAATAGAATATTCATTGTCCAGCCACCGTGACGTATGCATCAAAGAGTTTGACTGTTAATCGAAAGGTTTTATGTCCGTTTCTGACAAACGAATAAATTTCGCCATAATTGAAAGGCCAAGTCACCCAGTATAAGGAGTTCTATTTTATAAACCCAATCTTCGTGTAAGTCTCAAGCACTCTCAAATTAAATATACATCTAAGTGATGCTTCTCAAGTGTTGCAAGTAAATATGCAACGGGTATTGTATGAGTGTGAGCAACTTTTATGTATTATCAACGCCTCTCGTTTTTACAATTTATTTTTCGATAATTTCTCATCTGAGGAATGGGTGAGCGTGACGAAATCCATCATGTGGAGCACACTAGAAAAATAGTCAATCTTACTGAAAGCCTAATATTGTATTTTACTTGCATCTGAACTAGGTGAAGTGCAGGTTTAACTCAAAACAAACTATCAACGAAGCCTGCCATATTAAGCTAGTGACACTATGGTGCCAAGGCCCTCCAAAGTTGTATTTCTCATAACCAACTACTAAATAACACCAACATCTAATCAAAGTTATGTCAGAACACCACACTGATACACACAGAGAACTGGCAAAGCATTAGTTTAGGAAGGAAGGAAGAAGGATTACTGAAAAATTTATAGCGATGTACAACTTAAACTTATGTTACACAACGAGAACTTCCGCTATGTTACTACACATGACGACCAAAGACGTTCATTGAAGAAGACAGAGATAAAACTTCTGCAATAACAAAGCGGCAAAAGAACAAAGTCAATATCTCCCAAATAAAATCTTTGAAATCGAAACATAATTGTTTACCAAAATATGTGCAGGTTGTATGCAAGGAAAATTTCAAGTCTATGATGACAAAAGAAAATTCAAACCCTACATCAAAGTAAAATGATATTATTGTCGATATAATTTGTTAAAAAAATCACGCAGACAGCTTATTGACACTACTCAAATAATTTGTATGTTGATATATGAGCTTGATTAGATATGATTGAATTCATTAATATACATGAAAGTTTGTTCTGTGACAATACAAAACATATATTAACACTACCGCTGATCTAACTTACGGCTTAAAGTACACTTCTCAACAAGAGTTACCAGTCCTGTTCTTCCATAAAAACATTCCTCCATAGAAATTTTGAATTTTCTGCGTTGCTGACCCATTTTTGCAACAATTTTGACACGGAATGAACCTTGATACACTTGAGAAGCATCGTGGTAAAATTTGGGCTTGTAAAATAGTAATTAAGTTCATGCTCCATTGTAGCGTACACCAAGCGTGATGCACAGATTAAAATGTGAATGCGGCCATCTGTTGGCGATGAAAAGCAACAGGAGCATAAAGCAGTAGTTGATTTTATTTCATATTTTTAAGTTTAGTGGAACAGTAATTGAAGAAAAAATCATATTCTAGATATCTTGGAGTGGTGAATGAAAACAGCTTAATATTTTAGATATGGAAATAAAGCGTTTACTTAAATTTCTCATAAATAATTCAGATCATTCGGATACTTTTGAACACGGTGCAAAAATTCAGAGTCTGAATACTTTTCAGCACAGGCAGGATTTGTGGACCGTGGTTGTGTTGTGATTGGCTGTTACATTTTAATTGAGTCTAACGCTATGGGATATGACTGGAGCAGTGGGGAGATTAGGAGAACGAATGGGTTTGTGGAGGTGGGCAGGGGAAGGGAGAGACAGGGTAGGGGAAAAGTAGGGATGGTTGTTTCGGCATGACGATCACATCATTTATAAAGCTGAAGCCATTAGCAATAAGGGTGATGATGTTACTGATAAGGGCAGGGCTTTCGACTTCTTGAGTTGAGGTTTACAAGGGGGGATGTGATGTGCACGTGATCACCCTAATCAATTTCAGAAGGCGTTTGAAGGTCAGAGTTTCCTGTATAATATCTTGATATACTACTTCTATACTGACAGCAGTTGACAAACAAAGCTTGTTATCAATCTGTGTTTTTCGATGCATTCGACACCATCAGAATAATGATTAACACAGTAAATGAAAAATGTTCCCTAACATGGTAGTATTCTCAGCAGCACTAGAGGAGGATTTAAAATACTTCATCTGTGCAAAAGAAAAAGAAATACATGTAAATGAAGTATTTGTATATCGTCTTAGGTTTGTAGATATGGTTCTCGGGAGAATCTTTGGACGTCATTATTAAGTCCCACGATATTTCATTAGTGCAGCTGATCAAACGTCTTCTGTGACGAACACCACGCTGACTTTTGACTGGAGCCTTCTGTTTTTGCCAATCAATGTAAGAAATGCACATGCATTAAGGCGCCAAATTCTTTGGCCAGCAGGAAGGATCACTATAACACCCGTCGGACGATGACCCAAGAACCACGATGTATCCAAAAAAGCTCTTGTTCATTCTGTGAATTGCAAAAGTGATCTCTATCGGAAGATGTATGTAGAATTACGCATTCTCGCTGGCGTGTGACCATCGTCGACGCTGTTATATGAATAGTTTACTAGTCAGCGAATCGTCATCCCTTGGTTGATCAACAGTTTCCCCCATGTAGACTCTGTGACTTTAGTACTGCTAGCGCTGCATCCCACACAGCACTAACTCAGAAACTCGTATTTCTCTTTACAAGATTTCACACGTATCTCGACCAGTTCTTTACACAGTCTTACTACAAATACGTCGCTAAGAGAATTTTAGTGCTTTGATGATTCGTTTCATGACTATACTCAAACAGTAGTCTGCCACCACAGATTTCTCTAGTTAGGTCAAGACGTGTGCGCTGTTAACATTCACTTATCTGTCTTTCTCTGTGTGGTAAGTTCGTCTGATGTGTGTCGTCTCCCAGCTACAAGGCCTTTTCAAGCAAAAATGGTCCTTAACTGAGCCTATAATTAGCACTCACTTTTGAAAGTGGATGGAAGGCGCATTTAACTTTATGTTTCGGCAGTAATCCTCCATTTTTCGAAGACGAAATGCTGACATATGGCAAGACAATCAGTCCTCTCTGTTCTTCACTTTCTTCTAGCTCCTCACATTACCTCACATACACACGGTGTACGACATCTTCAGCGGGTATTGGTCATTGAATAAAAAGTAGGTTGATTTGAGCACATGCTTAAACAAATATTTCCAGTTTTTAGCCAATGTGTAAGGACGATTCCTGTAATTGAACTCGATTAAAAGTAAGACCACATAGAAACTCGTGAATATCTCTGATGGTGTGAGTCGTAAGTTTTTGAAACTATCAAAGAAGTCTTCTGAGTTATTTGTGTACTGCTCACATTTTTCTATTACCGGCCTCGGCTATGACGGCAGATATCTTGCTTGTCAAGTTGTATGTTGGCACCACAATATTGCTCACAGTTGCGCGTACTTGCACGCTACCTTATGAATTTTAATCAGTCCTTATGACTGGGAGGTACAGTTGCCTGCGCACGTAGTTTCGTGGCCATCATGTCAGAGATAGAGCTCTATACACTTTCGGTGTATTTTGGCTTTTCAGACCTTAGTACGCGATATGTAGAATCGTTCAACAATTGGTACCTCTTGCTTAATAACATTCTTCTGAAAAGGTGACGTTTGCGTCGCCTACACTCGCCGGTAACATCATAACTTCAGAGTATTCTCGTAAAGTCGAAGCGCTAATCTCTCTGCAGCAGAAATAGTGTTCCCTAGCGTTACTGCCCGCGTTAGAGGGCAACAACTCTACAGCCAGATGTCCCCGGCTGCATCCATGAGATATTTCAAGGTTCCCTGCGCATGCCCAGAGTTCCTCGATCCATTTTTCGACAGGTGGCATAGCGGTACTTTCCACTACCGGTCAAGAATTGCTGGATACTGATCAACGAATCTGGCGCCTTCAGGCTTGCGCATTGCAAACACAGACTGACATGAACAGGAGGCTGCATTCATAACCTAGCAGCGCGTTGTAGAGCCCGGAGACATCGACAAGTTACGCCAATTAAATGCTACGGAGATTTCACGACAAGGTTCGCCGTTTCTCCCAATGGCCTTTTCTAATATTTCTTCGTCGGGCGTTTGACTCTAGAGCACCACATTTCACCACCCAAACGGATTTCTCAACAGAGAAAGTTACGCTTGAGAGAAAACAATCACATATAGTAAAATAATAACGAAAACATAGGCACACTAGCTAAGCTGTTATAAACTTCACACCAACCAACAGACGTATTTGTTTTCCTTTGTGCTATACGTGTGGTGTACAGATTTTCTTCGCAACTTGACTTTTAGCTGGGATCTACTGCTTACTCAAAATGATAGTCGTATTCATCAAAATGTCATTCATTGCTTTACGGTCGTCCAACGCCATCCGTTCCAAAGATAAGTCCGTCGTTTCTGGGGGCCATGAAGTTTCATTTGCAGGAGTTACGGCCCTAAAATCAATGAACTCATCATTACACAGTGGACGGAACATCGAATGCTACACTGTCGAAGCTGAAGGTCTGAATTTCACTTAAAACTAATGACATTCAGAAAGTGTATCTTAATTGTCAATCACACTCCTGAGTGTGAGATACGATGCTGCCCACTGACTTTCTATGACCCACGTCAACTCTGACTCATGTAAAGAAATTCTCACAGATTATTGTCCTGTACGCAATGTGTGCCAAATATACCAACGTCGTCATGGCGTACCTCAAAACGAAAAGTTGTACGTTATAGATTTTAAAAGAATTAAGTTAATGACGGTAATTCCGTATTGAGGATACTCCTACAAAACTTCATTGTACACTTTATTTTTCGGCTAAAATGATACTTTCACCCTTTGATCATTTTGAGTTATTCAGCAGAGACAGAGAGAGACAGAGAATACAACCTGAATGTAGCTTCACGACTTAATAACCTTTTTACTTATTAAGGAGGCCAAATCAAATTTTGTGAACAAACAATAACTTGAATCCGGTATCATTATAAAATCGTCTCACAGGCACTACTGAAACCCGTTGAGGTTTTACTTCTATTTATAAATCTATGTAACAAATGTCCCAATACCCACACGCACCTATCGTTAAAGAAACTTCGAAAATAATAGAACGTAGAAGACAACAGTTGCTCCTGCGTTGGATTTAAAATAACTGTGAGCATTAGTAAATCTGCAGGCATATCGAAGCATGCACAAATCCAAAATAACGAGGCTGAAACGCATGTACTAACCAATGCAGCCTGAGTAGGGCCGACATCCCAGACGGTTGCTCACTTCAGTACAGGTTTTAAGACACGTTGTTTTTGTTGTCGTCTTCAGTCCAGAGACTGGTTTGATGCAGCTCTCCATGCTACTCTATACTGTTCAAGCTTCTTCAACACCGAGTGACTACTGCAACCTACATCCTTTTGAATCTCCTTAGTGTATTCATCTCTTGGTCTTCCTCTACGATTTTTACCCTCCACGTTTCCCTCCAATACTAACTTGGTGATCCCTTGATGCCTCAGAACGTATCCTACCAACCGACCCCTTCTTTTAGTCAGGTTGTACCACAAATTCCTCTTCTCCCCAATTCTTTTCAGTACCCATGTAATCCTCAGCATTTCGATACCTTCTCTTCTTGTCTAAACTATTTATCGTCTATGTTTGGCTTCCATATATGGCTACGCTTGTTCTAAGGCGTACATAGACAAAATATGTAATATTTACATGAGTGGTACACAGCACATGGGCCCAAAACCAAAAACGACACGGGAATTAACAGCACACAACTGAGACTTTTCGATCTACAAGTACTTAAGGGAAATAGAAATTTATGTAACTAAACAAGAGTAGACTATAACACACACGAGCCTTTCAACCTTAACGGAAAATAATAGTTACAGATATCTGAAACTTAATAAATAATGCAGGGAGTAGTAGTGCAGGTACATTTTTATAGATTTAAGTCAAGTGACAATAAAAACAGTTTTAAGAATATGTGAAACGTATAAAAACACAAGCACCAATAATGATAATAATACGGTGCTTCACCAACACATCTTGTAATAGAGCCAATGTTTAACCTCGGCAGCTGCACATAGTGGAGACGCTGATCCACGCGAAAGGCATTGTCCAAACAAAGGCCAGCGGACTATATCACGCCTCCTCGCGTCAGTAACACCAAACAAAACTCAGTAGCTAAACACATGGTTCTTCACGAATAGCAGCAGGAAGTTAACAGCATGAGACTTGCCAAATTCCTGTGTCAGTCCCAGGAGAATTTTGGGATGGTGTGCGTCTGCACGTCCACCAAGCAACGCAGTTCAGAGGCAGGGCCGGTAACACTCAATAGTATTGCTCGGCGCCGCGCAGACAGAGGGAAGCGGCGGCTCTCAAGTACGCATTCGCACGCTGTCCACGCTATGCATCCGCCATTGAAACCCCTCGAGCGGACGGCCAGAGCAAGAGAGCCCAGGCCACGATCCAGGAAGGATCCTGCCATTTACAGAACGCCAAACAAACCGCCCCAGTGTGACCTGCGCATGGGCTTACGTCGAAAAGCGCTGAAAAGGCCCACCTCATGGGATACCAGAGAAACAGCAGCTAAGCAAGGAAACCCGAATAGGTTCCGCGTCACAGCTACTGGTACGAGCACGTGCACGCTTCATCAAGTGCAGTATGGTTTAATGGTATATAATTAATACGAGAAAAGGATGTATTAACCGTACATGACGAAAAAAATCGCAACACCAATAAGAAGTTTTGCGACAGAAACGAAAGTTCGTAGGCGAGTTTCTGCATCTGAAGGAGGACGTCTATTCAAACTTCGCGCTGTTCATGTGAGAAGATGCAAATCAGATTTGCTTTAAATGCGTTGTGAGCGTTAGTTACCTTTGAGATTGGACGTGGTGAGTTGATGCCAGTCAGGAGTGCTCTTAAGGCGACAAAGACGGCATAAACAACACTTCACTCGGTTTGAATGAGATTTTGTAATAGGGCTACGAGAAATTGAATGTTCATTCTGCCATACTGCACAAAGGCTTGGCAGGAATGAGCCACTGCCCATGGTTGCTGGGAGCGGCAGTCATGAGAATTTGCGACTGTAAGGAGACCGGGCTCCGGACGACCAAGTGGCACTACTGAGACGGATGCAAATGTGTTCGGCGTGTGGCTCTGGTGCGTCTAAATGCACCTGCAGCAGAAATCTGAGCAGCAGTTGGCACCACAGTGACACAATGAACTGTTGCAAATCTGTTACTTCAAGTGTAATTCTCAGCCACACGCCCTGTAGCGTGCATTGCAAACCACCGCTACTTGCGGCTTCAGTGGTGTCAAGCGAGAGCTCACTGGAGGTCAGAGTGAAGGTCTGTTGTGTTTTCTTATGAAAGCTAGATCACTCTTGTTACTAGTGCTGGCCATCTTTTGGTTAGAGGGAGGCCAGTTGTGGACCTGCAACCAACCTGTCTGCGTGCTAGCCACACTTGGCCAACACCTGGGGTTGTATACTGGGGTGAGACTGCTTGTAGTTGTTATCCCATGGAATATGACTTCAAATTTGTATGTCAATCGCTGTGATTAGGTCTTTTGAGCTGCCATTTGTGAACAATGCTGCAGAGAGTGGTTTCCAAAAGGTAACGTTCGCACACATACCGTTGTTGTAGTTCAACATGCTCTACAGAGTGTCGAGATGTTGCCTTGGCCCGGTCTTTCATCAACTCTGTCTCAAATCGAACACATATGGGACATCACAGGACGACTTGGCTCTGAGCATTATGGGACTCAACTGCTGTGGTCATAAGTCCCCTAGAACTTAGAACTACTTAAACCTAACTAACCTAAGGACATCACACACATCCATGCCCAAGGCAGGATTCGAACCTGCGACCGTAGCGGTCGCGCGGTTCCAGACTGTAGCGCCTACAACCGCTCGGCCACTCCGGCCTTCCACAACTTGGCCAGCATCGTCCACAATCACGATTACCCGTCACTATATTGACCGATAAAGTGTAACAGACGTGGAACTCTATCCCATAAATTGACTTCCACGAAGTGTACAGCACAGTGCATGCATGTTTACATGCCTGCATTCGACGATCTGGCGATTACAGCGTTTATTAACGTATCAGAACCTTGCATTTGCCGTGGCATATCTCACGCTTACATTAATTTGTGGTCTTGTAATGTTAATCTCTTATATACGTTGCCTTG
Source organism: Schistocerca serialis cubense (assembly GCF_023864345.2). Lineage (NCBI taxonomy): Eukaryota > Metazoa > Arthropoda > Insecta > Orthoptera > Acrididae > Schistocerca > Schistocerca serialis. The sequence continues at coordinate 511,817,921 of NC_064642.1, read as the reverse complement.
ACAAATGTATTCCCGAAATTTCATTACTCTACATTAATTATTTTTTATGCTGCTTTTTTCCATCACATTAGTTTGGTATTGGTTGCTTAGTTTTTGGCTAGCCCAAGGACATTAGGAGGCAGCCAGAATATGAGGATAAACATAGTGGCAGCACAGTAAAACACAAGTCTTCGATACTGGATAATTACTGCATGATGTAAAGCGATTGCTGCGTCACACAAATTAGTTGGAGTAGACCTACAAGACTAGTGGCAGTTACTAATGTACGGTAGAGTCCTCCGTCGGCTGTCAGCTTACAGTGTTGTCTTATTTCTTGCAGCTATCGCAGTCGCTGTCTTTCTCGTCGACCATAGCGGCCGTCTCCCTTCCGTCATCCGGTCAGCAGACATCCGCCGGCGCCACTGGCACTGTGGTTGGCTGGGGATCCACCTCCAAGGTGAGACCACTGATGTCACCAGTTTAAAGTAGGAATGAGGGTCAGAACACCCAGCCATGACGATGAGTGAAGCGAGAGAATGAAATCTGGTACTGACATACAACGGTGGTACATACTCACTGTTTCAGTCATCCGCTGTCAGCAGCCTGCGCAAGGTCAACGTCGCCGTGTGGTCGGACTCGGACTGCCAGTCGACGTACTCGGACTACATCTACCTCTTTATGCCGGCCATGAACATCTGCGCAGGAGACTCAGGCAAAGGGTCATGCGATGTGAGTTGCGATCTTTTCTTACCTACAATATTGTACTCCCCCGGCTCGTGCCTTCCATCTGCCTGGCTGTACGAAACTCCTTACCCGTTCACGACAATATTACTGTTCCCATTTTACCACTCAGCTATAGTCGTTCTCTAAGTAGTAACTTACAGAACATATTTCACTAGAAATATGTGTAACGTCCCATACGTAGACCAACGGTCAGAGGGTGCACCACCAAGGTGATTTCTAACATCTGTCACTTGAATTATGAGAACTAGTCAATTAATTATCAACAGAATCATTGTGATAAACTTGACTCGTTTTTTTATACTAGTTTTAGACACACAAAATTCCATTTCTTCTGTCAGTAAACAACTGCTTAATAGCATTTTACGCGCTCTACGAGGTTACGCACACACCATGCACCGGAGAGTGATTAGAATTTTATAAATAAGGGCGTGCCAGTCCAGGACGACCGCTGCCACTGCTGACCAGGTCATGATGACAGTCTTTTGGGATATTTGTGGTGTCACTCCCGTGGATGTGTTGCCAAATTCGGAGAAAAGTGATGCTGGCCCACAGTGCCACATACCACCCCTAAGCTCCTGCGTTGGTGACGCAGTAATAGTAATAACCTACGTTGATGACACGACTATGGAGATAACTTATGCATTTTGTAAGTGGATATATGAGTAGCAGTACAACGTCAAACCACTGAAATGAGACACCAGCATTTGGGAATTGTGAGAGACGGTCAATAAATAAGTCCAAACATTTTTACACACACACACACACACACACACACACACACACACACATATATATATATATATATATATATATATATATATATATATATATATATATACTCCTGGAAATTGAAATAAGAACACCGTGAATTCATTGTCCCAGGAAGGGGAAACTTTATTGACACATTACTGGGGTCAGATACATCACATGATCACACTGACAGAACCACAGGCACATAGACACAGGCAACAGAGCATGCACAATGTCGGCACTAGTACAGTGTATATCCACCTTTCGCAACAATGCAGGCTGCTATTCTCCCATGGAGACGATCGTAGAGATGCTGGATGTAGTCCTGTGGAACGGCTTGCCATGCCATTTCCACCTGGCGCCTCAGTTGGACCAGCGTTCGTGCTGGACGTGCAGACCGCGTGAGACGACGCTTCATCCAGTCCCAAACATGCTCAATGGGGGGCAGATCCGGAGATCTTGCTGGCCAGGGTAGTTGACTTACACCTTCTAGAGCACGTTGGGTGGCACAGGATACATGCGGACGTGCATTGTCCTGTTTGAACAGCAAGTTCCCTTGCCGGTCTAGGAATGGTAGAACGATGGGTTCGATGACGGTTTGGATGTACCGTGCACTATTCAGTGTCCCCTCGACGATCACCAGTGGTGTACGGCCAGTGTAGGAGATCGCTCCTCACACCATGATGCCGGGTGTTGGCCCTGTGTGCCTCGGTCGTATGCAGTCCTGATTGTGGCGCTCACCTGCACGGCGCCAAACACGCATACGACCATCATTGGCACCAAGGCAGAAGCGACTCTCATCGCTGAAGACGACACGTCTCCATTCGTCCCTCCATTCACGCCTATCGCGACACCACTGGAGGCGGGCTGCACGATGTTGGGGCGTGAGCGGAAGACGGCCTAACGGTGTGCGGGACCGTAGCCCAGCTTCATGGTGACGGTTGCGAATGGTCCTCGCCGATACCCCAGGAGCAACAGTGTCCCTAATTTGCTGGGAAGTGGCGGTGCGGTCCCCTACGGCACTGCGTAGGATCCTACGGTCTTGGCGTGCATCCGTGCGTCGCTGCGGTCCGGTCCCAGGTCGAGGGGCACGTGCACCTTCCGCCGACCACTGGCGACAACATCGATGTACTGTGGAGAGCTCACGCCCCACGTGTTGAGCAATTCGGCGGTACGTCCACCCGGCCTCCCGCATGCCCACTATACGCCCTCGCTCAAAGTCCGTCAACTGCACATACGGTTCACGTCCACGCTGTCGCGGCATGCTACCAGTGTTAAAGACTGCGATGGAGCTCCGTATGCCACGGCAAACTGGCTGACACTGACGGCGGCGGTGCACAAATGCTGCGCAGCTAGCGCCATTCGACGGCCAATACCGCGGTTCCTGGTGTGTCCGCTGTGCCGTGCGTGTGATCATTGCTTGTACAGCCCTCTCGCAGTGTCCGGAGCAAGTATGGTGGGTCTGACACACCGGTGTCAATGTGTTCTTTTTTCCATTTCCAGGAGTGTATATATAGGGACATATATAGGGACAATCCCGTAGGACATATTCTGGTGTGCCTGTTTCACCACACGTACGTGCTCGGATACGAAAAACTAGCGCGTGTAGATTAGACTTTAAAGAGATATGTCGTTCTATGAAGCTCGACTCATCAACTAAAGGCAATTCGAAATTCTTCCACAAGATTACATATAAAAAGGGTCCGACTGACGCGGTGCTTCTATAATTGCGTAACGTATGTTACCTAACTTCGTTGCAACACTTCTTTCGTTATAAGAAATCGATGTTTTCTTTGCCTAATCATTCAGACCTCTCAACTAAATTGTTGCTCACTGTCTGTTCTTTGTCGAACCAAACCTTGATAAAATTACGGACTAAACCATAGTGAAAATATATTTATATTTTTGCGGATAAATGCACTTGTCTATGTACGACTGCGATCATTTCTTTATGCACTTGTACTTCCTAAATAAACACAACATCCCTTAGACATTCTCATAATGGAAATGTTTCTCGGCAGAATGCTCCAAGAACCACTGGTCACAAAGTTAATGCAAAGGAAAGCGGAATATGAGAGGGAATTAGACTGACTGAAGTTCATGTTGATAAAAATGTGCATTTATTATAATCAAATTCCGCCACCACGTCCACACACAGTGAACACACCGTGAACAAGTATTGATTTTACATGATCCCTTACACAACAACGAAAAACATTTGTACACTTCATTATTCTGATCAACAGCATAGTCCTGTTGTGAGGAATCAGGATGTCAGCCACCGCGCAACCTCGCTCGAGGAAAGTTTTTTTTGAGAAGAACTGGCCTATTTAGAATTATTGAGGCAAACACGCTTCAGATTTTTCTAAAGTGCTGCCGAAAATTCAGTCTACCACGTGGACCTCTCCATTCCCAAAGCTTACATATATTAACGACGCTGAAGACGTTAGAGTCTTTTTATTTTTCGCAGGGGTAGAGGAATATTGTGGTTGTGCTACGGCTGATACGAAATAATAAGAATCTGGGGTGTGAAACGAGACAACGAGGTACGTGTAAGTTGATGAGCTGGTAAACCAGGCCGGCCGGAGTGTCCGAGCGGTTCTAGGCGCTTCAGTCTGGAACCGCGCAACCGTTACGGTCGCAGGTTCGAATCCTGCCTCGGGCATGGATGTGTGTGATGTTCTTAGGTTAGTTAGGTTTAAGTAGTTCTAAGTTCTAGGGGACTGATGACCTCAGAAGTTAAGTCCCATAGTGCTCAGAGCCATTTGGTAAACCAGATGCAGCTAGTGGTTTTCGATACTTATCTGACCACGCCTGATTAAATGGTTTCCTTGGATCAACTTTTGGCTCGGAGACTTCAAAGTACAGCGTTAGATTCGTTGATAGCGTTCTAAGAGCATTCGCGAGTTACATGATATCTGAACCTTAAGAATTTCTTCCTTCTTTTTCAGGGTGACGACGGTGGCCCCCTACTGGTGAACGGCCAACAGGTGGGAATCTCCTCGTGGAATGGGTTCGATTGTGCCACTTCGCAGTATCCAGGTGTCTTTGTTGAAGTTTCCTACTACGTCGACTGGATCAATCAGAATACACGATGACGTCGGTAGATGTGAATTTTAGCATTCTGTGAAATACTAAATGTACAAAAAATAAATACTCCTTTCTCTTGGTGTTTACTTTAATAAATGACTGAAAAAAGCATTAAGAATTTAGGTTCAATTTGTTTCTTAATCACTAACCGATTCGTCGGTGACATAACCGCGAAATGAATGACTGCATTTGCTTATGGGAAAAGAGAATCTTCGGAACTTAATTACAAACGAACGTTGAGAATACACTTTTCATATATTCTAGAAGAACGGAAAATTCGGTATTCTTCGTTTTCCAGAACTGCAAAAAAAAAAAAAAAAAAAAAAAAAAAAAAAAAAAAAAAAAAAAAAAAAAGGCTCCGAGCACTATGGGACTTAACTTCTGAGGTCATCAGTCCCCTAGAACTCAGAACTACTTAAACCTAACTAACCTAAGGACATCACACACATCCATGTCCGAGGGAGGATTAGAACCTGTGACAGTAGCGGTCGCGCGGTTCCAGACTGTAGCGCCTAGAACCGCTCGGCCACTCCGGCCGGCCCTGAACTGCAGTCACTAAATATTATTATTAACATGGCGGCAAGAGATGTCAGTTTTTATGAATAACAATTAAGTGGAACAGCTTGAGATACGCTTTTTCTTAAAGGTGTTGGTGGCTAGAAGTTTTCCATTCCTCTAGCACTGAAGCGAGAACGTGCGATACAAGAAGATATGGAATATCGATAAAACTATCTTCGGTAACATTTACAATGACATAGTATTCTGTATTTATAGCAGTTATAATGGATATAGTCCTTTATTTCTGAACATAAATTTCTTGACATGCTATTAGGATTTTCAGCTAGTGTGTGAACTTCTGACTAAGCTTTCCGCTCTCTCGTTGGCGGTCTAGCGAGAATTCAGATGTTTTAGTTATGGAAGTCTCTGCATCACCATTCTGTTCGTTCAGACATCGTGAAGATCGCTTGCCCTGTTACAGTGCCTTTGTGTTACATATAAGCAGATGCCCACTAGAGGAAACTGTTAGGAGAATGTCGTAACAGTAATCAAACTGAATACAGATTTGTAGGCGAAAGGCCCAGAAACCGAAGGAGTATTTGTTTCTTAACCTGTACGCATATAAAAATCAGAGGCTTCTGCACTGACTAGTAGAGTAGAAAACTAGGAGTCACTGGAAGCAACTGCAAATAATAATTTAGAATAACTGTTTCATAACTGTTTCCGTGATTTTTTCTTATGGTACCTCCCTATTCGATAAAAGCAAGGTTACTTTTTTTTAATGAAATCATTTCCGCTTTTGGCTGTTACAACATTATTCATTCGACTGCAATTTCGACATGTTGTCATTTCCAAGCATTCTGAAAACAGGCAGAAGTCAAATATCATAAACCTAATTCTGAATTTGAAAAACTCTGAAAGTGAAAATTTTAAAGTTACTTACGTGGGATGTTGTAACCCACTCAATAATACAAAATGGTGCAATGCTGTGTAAGAGCTTTGGATGACGTGTTCTAAATATAACAGTTGTTCCGTATACCATATAGAGCTCGTGAAAGAATTATGTAAACGCTGGAATTCAAATTTTGTGTAGTCGGCTTGGTAACTGGATCACAAATGCGGCAATGGTGTACACATATAGAGAGTATGACCTACGATGTCCAAAGATGGTAATATATAGAGTTGATGTCATGTAATTTGTGAAATGTATGCGTAGAAAAGAGAAAAGTGACGGACATATATAAGAAATAAAAACGTAATCAACGAATAATATTGAGAATATAGATTAAAAGTAGACAAAAAGATGGAGTGGCTATTACGTCAAAATAAAACAGTATCTCAAAATGCAAATATTGTAGAGGGACCTAATATCTCAGATACAGATCAAAGTATTCATCCACATACGTAAAACAAGCATAGGGAAGGCTACTCTATTTAACAACACTACTTACAAAATTAATACAAAAAGAGCTGTTGAACAAGTAACAACCATTGATATACTTTTGGTATAAATTTTGACAACAGTTTTCATTCGATGAAAAAAACCAATTCCTGCCATTACCCTATTACACGTCTTGGAGAGAAAGAAATTATTGAGTCAGTGTAATCTACATCTACATCTACATACACACTCCGCAATCCACTATACGGTGCATGGCTGGGGGTACCTCGGATCACAACTAGCATCTTCTCTCCCAGTTCCACTCCCAAACAGAACGAGGGGAAAATGACTGCCTATATGCATCTGTAAGAGACCTAATGTCTCTTATCTTATCTTTGTGGTCTTTCCGCGAAATGTAAGTTGGCGGCAGTAAAGCAGTAAAGCTGTACTGCAGTCAGCCTCAAACGCTGGTTCTCTAAATTTCCTTAGTAGCGATTCACGAGAAGAAAGCCCCCTTTCCTCAATAGACTCCCACCCGAGTTCCTGAAGCATTTCCGTAACACTCGCGTGATAATCAAACCTACCAGTAACAAATCTAGCAGCCCGCTTCTGAATTGCTTCTATGTTCTCCCTCAATCCCACCTGATAGGGATCCCAAACGCTCGAACAGTACTCAAGAATAGGTCGTATTAGTGTTTTATAAGCGGTCTCCTTTACAGATGAACCACATCTTCCCAAAATTCTACCAATGAACCGAAGACGACTATCCGCCTTCCCCAGAACTGCCATTACATGCTTGTCCCACTTCATATCGCTCTGCAATGTTACGCCCAAATATTTAATCGACGTGACTGTTTCAAGTGCTACACTACTAATGGAGAATTCAAACATTATAGGATGCTTTTTCTTATTCATCTGCATTAATTTACATTTATCTTTATTTAGAGTTAGCTGCCATTCTTTACACCAATCACAAGTCCTGTCCAAGTCATCTTGTATCCTCCTACAGTCACTCAACGATGACACCTTCCCGTACACCACAGCATCATCAGCAAACAGCCGCGCATTGCTATGCACCCTATCCAAAAGATCATTTATGTAGATAGAAAACAACAATCTGCTAGTTTCCATTCGATACGGGCCTGCCGAGCAACATTTTGTAGTAGCTCATCTTAAAGTATCGGAAAACTACATAAAATACCATAGAGTAGACAGGTGTTTGCAATGAACACATGTTTCATGGCCTGTAACGAAGTCCGACAAAAACTTGCCATGAACAGCCCCGTAACGTCCTAGCAATTCCGCACAGCTGATCCTTGGTTGCTCTTTATGGTCTTGTGTTAGGCAATGAGGAGGCCAGAGAGCATACAGCTTTGAATACCCCAACTGGTGGACGAGTGTATAAGCACCACCAACAGATATTCACAGTTGTGGTGGTGGTGGTGGTTAGTGTTTAACGTCCCGTCGACAACGAGGTCATTAGAGACGGAGCGCAAGCTCGGGTTAGGGAAGGATTGGGAAGGAAATCGGCCGTGCCCTTTCAAAGGAACCATCCCGGCATTTGCCTGAAATGATTTAGGGAAATCACGGAAAACCTAAATCAGGATGGCCGGAGACGGGATTGAACCGTCGTCCTCCCGAATGCGAGTCCAGTGTGCTAACCACTGCGCTATTCACAGTTGTGCAGTGAGGTGTTTGACTGAAAAGGAGAGTGTCCGCACGTTCGAACATTTCAGGAGTCACAGAAGTGTGCAGAGTGATGGCACTCGGGAGATAGGACACGTTCCCACGACCTTGTTGTGATGATGGCTGACACCTCGCCCAACGACTCACCTTGCTTTTATTCACAACCACGTCTCCGTAGACATACTGGTTCAATGGTTCAAATGGCTCTGAGCACTATGGGACTTAACATCTGAAGTCATCAGTCCCCTAGAACTTAGAACTACTTAAATCTAACTAACCTAAGGACATCACACACATCCATGCCCGGGGTAGGATTCGAACCTGCGACCGTAGCGGTCGCGCGGTTCCAGACTGAAGCCGCTAGAACCGCTGGGCCACCACGGCCGGCAGACATACTGGAAGCGCCTCTGAATGTCTGTATTGCTCTGGTTTGCCTCCGAAAGAAACTCAACGACCGCTCTGCTTGGAATGTAACACCGTTACAGACGCCATTTAAAGGCTACCAATAGCGCTGCAACCTGTCTAAATTTCATAGAACCTTTGGAGGATGAAGCAGGATAATTGCTGCTGATATTGGAAGCAAGACTAAAGAAAAATCAAGACACGCTCATAGGATTTGTCGACCTGGAAAAAGCGTTCGACAATGTAAAAATGGTGCCAGATTTTCGAAGTTTTGAGAAAAATAGAAGTAAGCTATAGGGAAAGGCGGGTAATATACAATATGTACAAGAACCAAGAGGGAATGCCGGCCGAAGTGGCCGTGCGGTTCTAGGCTCTGCAGTCTGGAACCGCGGGACCACTGTGGTCGCAAGTTCGAATCCTGCCTCGGGCATGGATGTGTGTGATGTCCTTAGGTTAGTTAGGTTTAACTAGTTCTAAGTTCTAGGGGACTGCTGACGTCAGAAGTTGAGTCCCGTAGTGCTCAGAGCCATTTGAACCATTTTTGAACCAAGAGGGAATAATAAGAGTGGACGACCAAGAACGAAACTCTCGGATTAAAAAAGGTGTAAGACAGGGATGTAGTCTTTCGCCCCCTGCCTGCCGGTGTGGCCGAGCGGTTCTAGGCGCTTCAGTCTGGAACCGCGAGACCGCTACCGTCGCAGGCTCGAATCCAGTTTAAGTTCTAGGGGACTGATGACCTCAGATGTTAAGTCCCATAGTGGTCAGAGCCATTTGAACCTTTCGCCCCTTACTGTTCAGTCTGTATATCAGAAAAGAAATGATGGAAATAAAAGCAAGGTTTAGGACTGTAATTAAAATTTAAGGTGAAAGGATATCAATGATACGATTCTCTGATGACATTTCTATCTGAGTGAAAGTGAAGAAGTATTACATGATCTGTTGAATGGAATGAACAATCTTATGAGTACAGAATATGGTTTGAGGGTAAACCGAGGAAAGACGAAAGTAATGAGAAGTAGCAGAAATGAGAACAACGAGAAACTTAACATTGGGATTGATGGTCACGAAGTAGTTGAAGTTAAGGAATTCTACTACATAGGCAGGAAAATAATAATGAGGGAGAGAGTAAGGAGGACGTCAAAAGCAGGCTAGCATTGACAAAATGGGAATTCCTGGCGAAGAGAAGCCTACTAGTATCAATCATAGGCCTTAAACTGAGGGGGTTCTGCGCAGAATCGGAGAGGAAAAGAGTACTTGGAAAACACTGATAAGGAGAAGGGACATGAGGGAATTACTTTCATCGTACTGGAGGGAGTTGTAGAGAGCAGAATGTGTAGAGGAAGACAGAGAATGGAATACAACCAGCAACTAATTGAGGACGTAGGTTGCAAGTGTTACTCTGAGATGAAGAATTTGGCACAGGAAAGGAATTTATGGCGGGCCGCGTCAAACCAGTCAGAAAGTCAGAAGACTAACGACCGCCAAAAAAAAAAAAAAAAAAAAAAAAAAAAAAAAAAAAAAAAAAAAAAAAAAAAAAAAAAAAAAAACAGGTTGAAGTATTCGACTATGAAAATCGGAATATTCTTGCAAAACCATTAAACACTGCTGGTAAAGAGATTCATACACATGCACAGGCGATGCGTATTTTGATCCGATGACAACAATGCCACCTAGGGGATGGGAGAAGTACTGATAATAGTTTCAACGTCATCCATGAACATATAGCATAGTGGCATAGCTACCTTTAATAGGGAATGCTCACTACCAGAAGTCTCGGTGTATAGCACAATTGTGAAGCAAGCAGACAACCATGCCACTGAAACGCACATGTGTTTCCTACAGCCAACTGAGCGAGTTTGAAAGGGGTAAATTCTGAAATTCCAAATGGCGGGATGGTCCTTTCAGAGAACTGCCGCGCAAGCTGGACATATTGCGTCAATTGTGCAACGACGATGGTGTCAGTGGTGATGACATCATTCTCACACCCGTAGACGTCCACGCCGTCGTAATCGTCGTATTGTAAGGCAGATCGTAGAGCTATTACAACACAAATGAAAGGGCTTGTGAGCCCAGACGTGTCATCAAGAACTGTAGCGTACCGGTTATTATCAGTGGGACTACAGGCATTCTCGCCTCTAGCCCATCCTCCGCCTACGCCACAGCATCGACGTGCACGGTTCGACTGGTGCCGTAAGACGATCACTTGGTAAATGAAATGGAGCGCCGTAGTCTTAAGCAATTAAAGCAATTTCTATTTACAACACATCCGCCGGAAAAGCTTGAAGAGTCACAACGCAGATTCTGCAAGTGATGGTTCGTAAGCGCTAACGACATAGACATTGCGAGTGCAGTCTCGTAGAGAGGCTTCGTCCAAGACACTCTAGTACTACCAGGGGCTTATGGTGTGGGGTGCAATGAGCTACAACCTTCGTTCACCTTTGGTGCATCTGGAGGAGACGCTAAACAGCACTCGATACGAGCAGAATTTTGTTAGATCTGTTCTTTCGCCGTTCTTTCGCATGATGGACACCAACTTCTCTAGTCAGCACGATCTCCAGAGTCGTCTCTAAACGAGCACATGTCCCATGTTAGATATGATGGGATGAGAAGTGACTCACAGTGCTCGTCAAACAACAACAGTTGCAGAACTACGTGGATAGGTCGAGCAGGTGTGGCACAACGTATAATAGGTAAGTGTTGGCTATCTGTACAGTCGATCGGACGCCAGAGTCTGCGCCTACGTTGCCGCCCGCGAGAGTAAACCAACTACTGATATGGGTGTTTCAATATGATTCGAACCTGGTACTTCAGAACCGCTTGTGGTATTGATCTGTAAATGTTATCACTTCATGTAGTCCATAAGAGATGTTGCAATAATAAATCTTCAGTGAATTGGAAACCTCTAAGAGGGCGTACTATTTTTTTCCCGCCAGTATATTTTGTCAACAGTCGTGTGAAGTTGGGGAGAGATTTGTTCTAGAGATTGTGTTTTCGCTTGGACAGTGCATATGTATGATCCTGGCCTACACTAAGACAGGAGCGATGGTAATGACGAAAATCTAGCTCGGAAACGCCGGGTAGGCTACATTCAGAAACAGCCAGTGTAACACCATAGCTCTAATGCTGTACAGATTTATTTTGCTTTTTTTGCTTTGGTTTAATGTTGTAACATTGAGTATCTGTAAATGTGTTTGAATCGATAACATAAAATTGTATACTCCTTTCTTTGTTAAAACTGTGATGTCGTGGTTTGATTCTATGCAATGTAGTATATGTCATTCAAATTCTTTGTCTCATTTGGAAGGAACAAAACTTACTATATATAATTGTAACTTCTCTGTGAATAATTTTTTGTAGAAATGTTAATATGTGCAAATTTTCTGTTTTATTTAATGTGTTTGGTTGCTATTATGTAAACTGCTGATCTTCACTTAGGGTTCTTAGTGCTTTAGTATATAAAAGGTGTAGTAGTTCCCGTCGGGCACGGAACTGTGTAACGCGCGCAAATTGTGGTTGGCTAGGTAGAAAAGGTGGAATTGAGAGTCAGTCAGGGACGAGCTACCAAACTGTGAGCTGCCGTTTAAAAGTTGCATATTGTACTGGTTGCGAGAGAGGCTTTTTCTGACAGTTTCCAATCCCTCGGATGGATGGATAAATAGCTGGAACGATTCTGCAATTGGCATCCATCATCGCCACCAAGAAGGGACAGAGTCCAGCAATTCTGCCTGAAAATCCACCTACCAACATGCAGTTGCCACCACATTGCGCAATCACTGTAACGGGATACTATAATGAAGTACAGTGAAGGATCAGCTTATTGGATCTGTTAGTGTGCTCAAATATAAGGTAACTTGTAACTGAATTTACGTACCTACCTTGATTTTTTCCCTATCACAACACCTTTCAGGTTCCTCTCCATTTAAACTATGATTACCGAGTGTCCTAGTTTGTGGAAAAAATGAAAGCCTCAGAACATTAAATAATGTTGTTTGATCTTTGGTAAGAAGGGAGTATTCAGATTTACCGTGGATTTAGTGAAATTGTGGGAAGCAGTAAATGTAGTTTTGTAAAGTTTCAAAGTCTCCTATTTAATCATTTACTTGCAAGTAGAAGACTGTTGTAATAAAGACAATTTGCAGTTTCTTTTAAAGATTAAAAGCTCTTAAAACTGAGGCTTATAAAGTTTTGCTTAGTAAATGATCATAGTGCTGCCTGTAGTAAATTTTAAAAGGTGAGTCAGTTTCTTGTAAATTTCTCAACATTGTGTCTTGCTGTAGTAAAAGTTGTGAACTGCATTTATGGAAAGTTATATACTCATGCTTTCTAAGCAGTTGTTTCTTTTGGGTATTGAAAGTGCATGTTAATAGTGTAATAAAATCCACAGGTTATCCTTGACCACTATTTATGACAACAATAATTTCTTTATTCAAAAGACAGTGAGAAGTAATCTGTTAGTGATTTCCATTTAACTTTCATTCTAAACAGAATAGTATTTAGTTGAGAGATACTTAACCTGTGACCAGTCCATAATTTTACAGTGAACTACATTTATAATTTCATGCCAGCTAGGAAAATATGTGAACAATAATACTGAACCTATGCTCAATTAATGATTCTGCAGTGAATAGTAATAATAACGTTGCAAAGACCATTCAGTTTGAATAAGCATTGAAAGTAATATTGTGTTCCGTTATTTGTTATTTTTATGCAAATAGTTTGTGCTGCTCTAGCTGTTAGCTTCAATCTTACCGTAAACGTATGCAGGTGTCAGAGTTCTTTGCACTCGCGTGTGGCCAAGTCTAGGTCGTGTTTGTCCGTTAAAGTTACTCATACCTACTTTCTTAAATGAGAACGTTAATCTTTCTGTTGCCTAATTAGGCTGGCGACCGTTTTCCTTATTCTTTAAACAGTATAGCTAGGCAAAAATATTGTTTGTTACTGTTCAAATATTTGCGTAATTCTGACTTTCATTTCCGATAAGCCACCTCCGTTAGGTACAACACGGTCAACGTAACAAAGTTCCTCTCAGAGGCTAACACTGCTCTGTTGCTTTATACTATAATTACTTTAACAAGATAGTTTTAATTCACTACGTGCCTTCAACTTTAAGGTTATGGTATAGCAGTAGCAGACGGTAGTGTTATACCAGGAGCAATGAGATACCAACAATTCGCTACTACTTGTAGACATGTGAATTTGAGGGAAGTAACAGCAGCATCATAAGAACTAACTGACGTACAGCAGCTTTCGTATGGTCATTTCTGTACGTTGTTTCAGAACGTAAATGCTCCTAGTCCACGGCCTTTATCAGAAAACGATTTGAAATTGGCTACCTCACTGATAACCTCTAGTCCAAATTCGTCGCACCCACTGTCAACAAAACCATTCATCACGTAAAGAATCTTACACTTTACTCTCTCACTTTCTGATAATTAAGATAACACCGTAAGATACCGTTTATTATCATGAAGTGTTTACCGTTTAGAGAATGACGCCTGACAATCGTATAATGGAGACAGGTTTTATATCTTATCTCCATAGCCCTCAGTCTAGATAATTCTACTGGGTACTGATAATGAACACGAACGATTTATCGACCTGTGACAGTGAATTTTTCAAATCTCACTCAGGATGTAGTTGAACTGTGGATAATAATCTTCTCGAAAAGCACTGATTTCTCAATTAGATATAAGAAATAACTTCTCCGATAAGATTAAAGTCACACGACGTGAAATAGTCTTAAAAACAGCACTTTCACTGGTCAGGGTCTTTCGTTCCACAGTGCTCTAAAGCGAGCTAAACAGCGTTTCACTGTGTTTGAGACTAGAAATACAGTTGGTGGCGGGCACACGAGTTTCATCCTCATGAGACTATTCTTATGCCATTGTCTCTCACTCAAGTTCAAGTCCAGTGTGAAGTTCAGAGGGGGGAAAGGCTGAAACATAAATAGGTATTTCCCCTTACTGGAAAAAAAACTCAACATTAGCCATAATAGGTTGAAGAAACCCACAATTATTCATAATTCGAATGACCAAAATGGTTTTGATCCCTGTTCTTCCCGAATAAATGCACAATAAATGCCTTATGGAACAACCAATCACAAATATACGTTCTACCAATGTGCGCTACAGGGTCTTCGTTCCCCACTGCTATTTTACCTGATATATCAACCACCCATTGACTTCACCGAAACAAAAGTGAGGAGTGTAGCTACACAGGTGCGAAACTTATGCATTGTTTCAAGAATCGCTTGACTATGGTGTCGAATAGTTTATATTTTACATACTTTTCCGTCTGTGCTGTTGTATTAAGTCCCATAGAATAGGAGAACATGGCGGAGAGGAGCAGGAGCTCTGAGAGCAGGCCTCTTTGGTATGCTTGCAGGAGACGCTTCGTCGGGCGCATTTATGAAAGACTTAAATGTCATCGGGGTGGGAACTTGACGTCTGCTCTTTTACTCTTGCTGAAAGACTTTCCCTGCGACCGAATCGAATTTTTATTTGTCTTGCCCTGCAATGTGTAGCTGGCAAAATGATCAGGGTGTCATAATAATACAGACTTATTGGGCATTTCCTGGCTTCCCAATCACCGTGAGCCAAATTTTTAGTGTAGCGTCTAAACACAGACTTTCTACTTTGTAGCATGCATCTTTGATCGCCGGCCGGGGTGGCCGAGCGGTTCTAGGCGCTACAGTCTGGAACCGCGCGACCACTACTGTCGCTGGTTCGAATCCTTCCTCGGGCATGGCTGTATGTGACGTCCTTAGATTAGTTAGGTTTAAGTAGTTCTAAGTTCTAGGGGACTGATGACCTCAGCAGTGAAGTCCCATAGTGCTCAGAGTCATTTGAACCACTTTGCACATCTTTGATCATAAAATTGTTACATGTTGTTGTTGTTGTGGTCTTCAGTCCTGAGACTGGTTTGATGCAGCTCTCCATGCTACTCTATCCTGTGCAAGCTTCTTCATCTCCCAGTACCTACTGCAACCTACGTCCTTCTGAATCTGCTTAGTGTATTCATCTCTTGGTCTCCCTCTACGATTTTTACCCTCCACGCTGCCCTCCAATACTAAACTGGTGATCCCTTGATGCTCCAGAACATGTCCTACCAACCGATCCCTTCTTCTAATCAAGTTGTGCCACAAACTCCCCTTCTCACCAATTCTATTCAATACCTCCTCATTAGTTATGTGATCTACCCATCGAATCTTCAGCATTCTTCTGTAGCACCACATTTCGAAATTGTTACACATAGATCACTTTTGCAAATCCCTTCTTTTACCTGTAGGTATTTCTCGAGATAGACTAGATAATTTTTCATTATTTACTTGGCTTCAGTAGACGAACTAATAGACAGCACAACTCAACAGTAACTATGTAATGGTTACTACATCACCTTATGGCACAATCTGTATTATTATTATTATTATCATTATTATTATTCAAAAATTGTTCAAATGGCTCTGAGCACTATGGGACTTAACAGCTGTGGTCATCAGTTCCCTAGAACTTAGAACTACTTAAACCTAACTAACCTAAGGACATCACACACATCCATGCCCGAGGCAGGATCCTAACCTGCGACCGTAGCAGTCGCGCGGTTCCGGACTGCGCGCCTAGAACCGCGAGACAACCGCGGCCGGCCTATTATTATTATTATTATTTGTGGCAGTGGTCAGACACAAGGAGCTGGCAGCCTGAAATCTTCCAATTTCTTCCAGCTCATAGGTAAAGAGTACAGCTATCAAATATTCACAAACGGTAAATACAGCGCATGAATTTTAACCTTTTAGCATTTTCGTTTTAAAAGGTGATGCAAAGAGTGGATAAAGTAAGTGTGGCTATGGAGTGGTGCATAGGAAACATGTTTTGTACAAACGTACCAATGTGGATAGTTAGGTTTCTTTTCTGAAGAGGAGTTGCACGTAGCACTCCTGACGCACCTACAACTGCTGTAACTATACTATTATGTAACAATTTGTTGTTCGATGTTGTTGGTAAGAATGCTGAAAAGTTCTTCGCCAGTTTAATTAAAATGTTTACTCACTTCTCTAATAAACATTTGGACAAACATGCGTGAGTCGTGGCGACTGGCGCTGGTTATGCTCCACTTGCGCCGCTGATACCGACACTCGCTGGGTCTTGTATATCTGACTGTTCGGCTTTGGGTTTTCCGGCTTGGGGTGAGGCCGAGCTCTCTCTCCGGTCGGCATTTAATGAGGCAACATGTTTCGAAGGCAGGCCCCTCGTCTTCTCCATCCGCTGTGCCTGGGGCGTCGCCGTCCTCGCCGTCTTGCCGCGCGCCGGCTGGACGGTGCTGATTAGTCGGCGCGTTTGAGTGCGAAACGGTGGCGGGTCCGGAATCTCGTGCTGGACATCTCATCGCGTAACTGGAAGCATTAAGTTACGTATGATTTATGTACTACTGTTAACCTGTGAAGATTTGTAACGCTTGTGGTGGCCTGTAGTATCTGCCGGAGATCAGTTAGGGATGGTTCTGAATAAGAGAGTGCTATACTGAAGTTAGGAAGTCCAAACTTATGAAGTGTTGTTTCCGCGGAGTGTGTAGTCCCTGACACAGTACTCGTTAACGCCTGTGCTACGGTGAGAGGGATTCACCTTATGGGAAAGGATTTTCGCATAGATATCGACTCTGTGTACCTGAATGGTGGAAAATCAGACTTACATCCACTCTGTAATAACAATGATCCGTCAAGTAAGTTCGAAATGCAATTACACCTCAGGATGGATCAAACAGAAACCAGAAGATGCTACCAACGTGACAATAATACGGTCGCCAGCCTAATCTTCCCTGTACAAGTTCGTATATATTCATGCAAAACAAGTTGTAACACTGCATAATATAGTAGAATTTTAGAACCAGAAAATCTATTGAACTGATAGTTTCACGTTCAGTACTGATATGGAAAATCATGAATACATAATAACACTACACTATAATGTTTACTACAAAACTTTATACTGTCTATTAATCTGATTAAAATCGGGCATTGGTTACCCTAGAAATTTTACCTTCATACAACACTCAAAATGTCAGTTTTAGTAAAGATAAAACGCTGATAAATTTTGACTTTAACTTTTGTTGGTCAAACCAATTTAGAACACTTCAGAATTCAAATGAATGAGGGAGGAACCCTGAAACTGGCATGATCGCTGTATTTATAATAATTGATTACTGAAGTTATTATTGATTCAAGATTTCCAATATATAAGTTACTACTCTTTTCATCTTATTTACTGCTCATTTAAATGCCTTTAAATCTGTCTCGAAATAATAAACTTCATTACTATATCAATACTAATGTTATCTTTCGACTTCGTTAGATCTTCGCTATTCATTTACTGGTTCATTAACAAAACATTTCTTTAAACACCATTCTAATATAGCTAGTTCTGCCAATAATTATTATTAACACAATTTTTAATTCTTATTTCGGGACACTCGGGTTGCACAACGCGTGGAAAGAACCCTGTCTAGGTTAGTTGTGAGGATAATTAAATTATGCAAAAGTTCTGGTAAAATTTAGGTTATTATTGCTCCAAACAAACACAGTTCACTCTCTGAGCCATTCGAATACAGTACTAAAAGTTTCAACCTGCCAGTATCGATGCGGCGGTTGGCGGGCGGCAAGATGGCGAGGCACAGAGCAGACATACAACCACAGCTATGGCCCTTACGTATCGGCACTTTAATTCTTCTTAGTGTCGCAATACTTTTCCATTTAGTGCCTATGGAATTTTGCCATGCTGTGTGAGCTTTGGGACGGCATACCCGAGGTTCAGTGAAGCTATGTCTTCAGGAGAGTCTCCCCGCTCCAGAAGATGTTGCTCAAACCAGTGCCAAACTCCAACTACTACTGTGCCCGTTGTGCCGTGCAGTGCCCGTGCGCATTTTCCCTAGCTCGCCTGCCATCCACCTTCTACCGCTGCCCGACGGACCGGATATTCACCCGAGGTTTTGCATTCTACATATCCTAACACATTGCCTACGTATGGAACAGACGCACAGTTACAATTTTAAACATCTTACAACAGTTTCAACATTTGTTACATTTCAATTCTATTACGATATTACTTGACATTTGACATAAACATTAATATTCACATTGAAAATTATTTACAGTTTTCTTAACATAATGGCATGAAACAAAAAGAAATGAAATCAGAACATCAATTACACAAATCAGATGAAAGGAATTACACAAATCAGATGAAAGGAATTGTTGTTACAAGTGGAGTCTAATTATTTCGACAAATGGACCCAATAGGGAATAGTTTTACTGCTTGTTTTAAAGGTTTCTTGCAGTGTTAATTTGATGTAGTATGTTAATTAGTGTGCTCTTCGCCCAGCTTTCGTTTTGGACTTTCTTTTACTATGAAGGGCAGGGCTTTTGTTAAGTCAGTGTAATTTTAATTGTTCTTTTATTCGGTAAATGTCTCAGTTTGGTTCTCAGTTAGTAAGTCTGGCATGGTCTTGAAAAAGGCGAATCACGAGTTGAATTAGTCTGCCGCGTGAATTATTTGCTGTTGTATAAATGGTCTGGTATGTGGGGCGGATGGGGTTTGTCGCCTTGGCGGGCAGGCTGAGATCGTGTGTGCGTTCGGCGAGTTTTCTGCCCTGGCTTGCAGCCTGATCATCTCCATAATTGCTTGGCGGTTGCTTTCGACTCGTTTGTTCCGAGTACCACCGTGTATACGCCGCACTTCCGTTTTTTAGTTAAATATCCGGCCTGTCGCCGGATCGGACGAGATCTTTTCATAAGTAACTCAACGTGAATGATTAGTGTTGTGTAGATTTTGGTTACGTAAGCAATGAACTTAATAGTGTGTTTATGGTGGTGACTGTCTGTGATCCTTCTGCAAAAAACAGTTATAATTATTATTTTTAAAATGCTGTTTGTTGTATTAATTCATGATCCAATCACATGGGTTTTCTGTGTCTGCTGAAGGACAACCGTCCGAAATTAAAAGACTTGATCTTTGGTAGTTCTATTGTCTTTCTTTTTTTTAAGAGGACGAAGGTCCGAATTAAATTTTTATATTGTTATTTTGATTCTGTAATAATGAAATTTGTTCTTCAGTTGAAATTAAAATTATGCACCAACCACGACTTTGTCCATCAGAAAAGATCCCTAGCTTCCTATCTCCTTTGAGTAGCTGAGCTTAAACTGCAATTTTGGTTTCTCTAGCATTTAATTTCAGCAGTAACACACCTCAATAGCCTACATATTCTCTAACGCATACATAGACACACACACAAATTAATTATATACATATATACGGACAGAAAGAGGGAGCAGAGGGAGATCTACATCTACATCCACATCTACATCCATACTCCGCAAGCCACATGACGGTGTGTGGCGGAGGGTACCCTGAGTACCTCTATCGGTTCTCCCTTCTGTTCCAGTCTTGTATTGTTCGTGGAAAGAAGGACTGTCGGTATGCTTCTGTGTGGGCTCTAATCTCTCTGATTTTATCCTCATGGTCTCTTCGCGAGGTATACATAGGAGGGAGCAATATACTGCTTGACTCTTCGGTGAAGGTATGTTCTCAAAACTTTAACAAAAGCCCGTACCGAGCTACTGAGCGTCTCTCCCGCAGAGATCTTCCACTGGAGTTTATCTATCATATCCGTAACGCTTTCGCGATTACTAAATAATCCTGTAACGAAGCGCGCTGCTCTCCGTTGGATCTTCTCTATCTCTTCTATGAACCCTATCTGGCACGGATCCCACACTGATGAGCAGTATTCAAGCAGTGGGCGAACAAGCGTACTGTAACCTACTTCCTTTGTTTACGGATTGCATTTCCTTAGGATTCTTCCAATGAATCTCAGTCTGGCATCTGCTTTACCGACGATCAACTTTATATGATCATTCCATTTCAAATCACTCCTAATGCGTACCCCAGATAATTTATGGAATTAACTGCTTCCAACTGCTGACCTGCTATTTTGTAGCTAAATGATAAAGGATCTTTCTTTCTATGTATTCGCAGCACATTACACTTGTCTACATTGACATTCAATTGCCATTCCCTGCACCATGCGTCAATTCGTTGCAGATCCTCCTGCATTTCAGTACAATTTTCCATTGTTACAACCTCTCGATACACCACAGCATCATCTGCAAAAAGCCTCAGTGAACTTCCGATGTCATCCACAAGGTCATTTATGTATATTGTGAATAGCAACGGTTCTATGACACTCCCCTGCGGCACACCTGAAATCACTCTTACTTCGGAAGACTTCTCTCCGTTGAGAATGACATGCTGCGTTCTGTTATCTAGGAACTCTTCAATCCAATCACACAATTGGTCTGATAGTCTATATGCTCTTACTTTGTTCATTAAACGACTGTGGGGAACTGTATCGAACACCTTGCGGAAGTCAAGAAACACGGCATCCACCTGTGAACTCGCGTTTATGGCCCTCTGAGTCTCGTGGACGAATAGCGCGAGCTGGGTTTCACACGACCGTCTTTTTCGAAACCCATGCTGATTCCTACAGAGTAGATTTCTAGTCTCCAGAAAAGTCATTATACTCGAACATAGTACGTGTTCCAAAATTCTACAACTGATCGACGTTAGAGATATAGGTCTATAGTTCTGCACATCTGTTCGACGTCCCTTCTTGAAAACGGGGATGACCTGTGCCCTTTTCCAATCCTTTGGAACGCTACGCTCTTCTAGAGACCTACGGTAAACCGCTTCAAGAAGGGGGCAAGTTCTTTCGCGTACTCTGTGTAAAATCGAACTGGTATCCCATCAGGCCAGCGGCCTTTCCTCTTTTGAGCGATTTTAATTGTTTCTCTATCCCTCTGTCGTCTATTTCGATATCCACCATTTTGTCATCTGTGCGACAATCTAGAGAAGGAACTACAGTGCAGTCTTCCTCCGTGAAACAGCTTTGGAAAAAGACATTTAGTATTTCGGCCTTTAGTCTGTGATCCTCTGTTTCAGTACCATTTTGGTCACAGAGTGTCTGGACATTTTGTTTTGATCCACCTACCGCTTTGACATAAGACCAAAATTTCTTAGGATTTTCTGCCAAGTCAGTACATAGAACTTTACTTTCGAATTCATTGAACGCCTCTCGCATAGCCCTCCTCACACCACATTTCGCTTCGCGTAATTTTTGTTTGTCTGCAAGGCTTTGGCTATGTTTGTGTTTGCTGTGAAGTTCCCTTTGCTTCCGCAGCAGTTTTCTAACTCGGTTGTTGTACCAAGGTGGCTCTTTTCCATCTCTTACGATCTTGCTTGGCACATACTCATCTAACGCATATTGTACGATGAACTTTGTCCACTGATCCTCAACACTATCTGTACTTGAGACGAAACTTTTGTGTTGAGCCGTCAGGTACTCTGTAATCTACTTTTTGTCACTTTTGCTAAACAGAAAAATCTTCCTACCTTTTTTAATATTTCTATTTACGGCTGAAATCATCGATGCAGTAACCGCTTTATGATCGCTGATTCCCTGTTCTGCGTTAACTGTTTCAAATAGTTCTGGTCCGTTTGTCACCAGAAGGTCTAATATGTTATCGCCACGAGTCGGTTCTCTGTTTAACTGTTCAAGGTAGTTTTCAGACAAAGCACTTTAAAAAATTTCACTGGATTCTTTGTCCCTGCCACCCGTTATGAACGTTTGAGTCTCCCAGTCTATATCCGGCAAATTAAAATCTCCACCCAGAACTATAACATGGTGGGGAAATCTTTCCAAATTATCCTTCAGGTGCTCAGCCACAACAGCTGCTGAGCCAGGGGGCCTATAGAGACATCCAATTACCATGTCTGAGCCTGCTTTAACCGTGACCTTCACCCAAATTATTTCACATTTCGGAGATTCGAGACATATCCCATTTCCGTACATAGATAGCAATTGTGATGCATTGCTGGGTTCGCTAGCCATTCTGTAATAGTAGGTGGTTAGAAATTAGCAGAACAAATTGTGTCATTGACCTATATCTAGGCCGAATGACGTAGCACTCGGATTCAGTTGGCTTTGGGCAACCTGTTGTACTGATTTTAAAACAAGATTGCTTACCTCGTCATATTCTGACTTTCTACAATAACGGGAAATTAAAATTTTCCGTATGTTTCCGTGGTTTAATAAAATATCTAGAAAATCTAAATGTAACTCTAACTGATATCGAAAGTAGATTGGGTACCTCATCATACTGTAACGTTTACTTGTGATGGGAAATTAAAATGTTTCATGTGTTTCGGTGGTTTAATAAAATATCTACAAAATCTAAATATAATTTATCTTTTGTCACTTTAAAATCAAAGCTCCGGAGAAAATTATGTTTTCCCAAAGTTTAGTTGGGTGCTAATTTTGATGATAGGGGGACTGCAATAGGCTACCCGTTAATATAGTAAATGTATTGCATTTTATTGTATTGAACTGAGAACATAGAAACAACAGAAAGTCTTCGTCCCCACTGTAGCCTTAACTGGTCCACAACCCTACAACAGGCTACAGCAGTCCTCTCACCCCAACGCCGCCCCACACCGAACCCAGTGGAGACCCCCACGGGAACGTCTCATACCAGACGAGTGTAACCTCAAATGTTTGGGTGGTAGAGTGATTATGGTGTACGCGTAAGTTGAGACAGTGTTTGCGCAGCAATCGCCGACGTAGTGTAACTGAGGTGGAATAAGGGGAACCAGCTCGCATTCGGCGAGGAAGATGGAAAGCCGTCTTGCGAACCATCCACAGACTGGCCGGCGCACCGGACCTCGACACTAATCCACTTGGCGGATTCGCGCCGGGGACCGGCACGCTTTCCTGCCCGGAAAGCAGTGCGTTAGACCGCACGGATAACGGGGCGGGCTTAATATGGTGATGGTCGCCTTTCATTAGCGGCGTTGCTTAGTCGCTGGCATCGTTGTTTCATCGGTCGAGCGAGGCCGCTAGCTGTCAGGGACAGTGGCAAAGCAGAGCTAGCAAAGCTCAACGGCTGTGTGCAGCTTACGCCTTGCGGGTGTTCGTGCCTTTGAGCACCGACATAACTTATTCTGCTGAGTAAGAAAATAAATTTTTATAAATGACTTTCTCATGACGATACGTCGGACAACAACCAGACATACACTCACTGGTCCACCGAAACCCCACTGTCTTTCTGGTCACTGAGAGCCCAGTTCCATCATCCACTCCTGACCTTTACAACATAATTTTAGTGAAAAAATAGCCGGGTTATTTCAATCTATTCATGGAGTACCTGTATCGTTTGATAATAAGGCAACCGGAAACCAAACAGAGAGGCTGTGTTTGTGCGGAAATTTCCTGTTATACATCGTTTGATTGATCTCTTTGAGCAATAAAACTGACATGATTGCATGAGACGTAACCCCAAATGTTTGCGTGGTAGAGTAATTATGGCATTATGGTGTACGCATACGTTGAGACCCGGGTTCCCGGGTTCGATTCCCGGCGGGGTCAGGGATTTTCTCTGCCTCGTGATGGCTGGGTGTTGTGTGCTGTCTTTAGGTTAGTTAGGTTTAAGTAGTTCTAAGTTCTAGGGGACTTATGACCACAGCAGTTGAGTCCCATAGTGCTCAGAGCCAGCCATACGTTGAGACAGTGTTTGCGCATCAATAGCCGAATAACTGAGGCGGAATAAGGGGAACCAGCGCGCATTCGTCGAGGCAGATGGAAAGCTGCCTTAAAAACCATCCACAAAGTGGCTGGCACACCGGACCTCGACACTAATCTTCCGGTTTGATTCGCGCCGGGTTCAACAAATGGCTCTGAGCAATATGGGACTTAACTTCTGCTGTCAGCAGTCCCCTAGAACTTAGAACTACTTTAACCTAACTAACCTAAGGATATCACACACATCCATGCCCGAGGCAGGATTCGAACCTGCGACCGCAGCGGTCGCGCGTTTCCAGACTGTAGCGCCTAGAACCGCTCCGCCACCCCGGCCGGCTTCGCGCCGGGGACCGGCACGCCTTCCCGCCCGGAAGGCACTGCGTTAGAACGCACGACTAACCAGGCGGACTTAGTATGGTGATGGTCACCTTTCATTAGTGACGTTGTTTAGTCGCTTTCATCGTTGTAGTTCTATACGTTGTAGTTATTTACGTTTTCTCTCCAGCCGGGGAATGCCTGAAACATGTGAAATACCATTAATGGTATAGTTTTATGGACGAATATGTTAATCTTCGCGAAGAAAGGAATTGCTCACCTTCGAGCAGCAGTTTTTCCTGCGCTGCTGCAGCACAGAAGGTTTCTAAACTTCTATAAAAAGCTGCAAGTCATTTCAGTTTACAAAACGGGTATTGAACATGTTGCAGTAAGTCTTATCCGTTGATATCAGTCTGCCTGCAGGAATCTCTAATGCGTTTTGCGGGCTCTTATTATAACCGTTTTGGAGAATCCATACTGATTCCGCAAGCAGAGATATAATGAAACACAGGTCACAATGTCTGGCTCAGACTGATGAAGTGTTCCTTGTATTTCGGATTCCTTTCAATGCAGATCCAAAAAGTCGCTTAGTGAGCAAATAATGAACTTACAAAATATCGAACCAGCTTGAGTCTGGGCTGACAACGTCCTAGAAGACACATCAACGTGTCATTCATAAAATGGTTCAAATGGCACTGAGCACTATGGGACTTAACAATTGAGGTCATCAGTCCCCTAGAACTTAGAACTACTTAAACCTAACCAACCTAAGGACATCACACATATCCACGCCCGAGGTTGGATTGGAACCTGCGACCGTAGAGGTCGCGCGGTTCCAAACTGAAGCGCCTAGAACTGCTCGTCCATGGTGGCCGGCCATGTCATCCTTAATCAGGCGAAAACATCAAGTGTATGCAAATGTTCTGGTGGACGGCATCTGAAGCCCAATGAATAATTCCGTAGGTGCATCTTCTCTATGCAGGAAAGTTGCAACACTAAAAACGTACCGAGCGAGGTGGCGCAGCGGTTAAACACTGGACTCGCACTCGGGAGGACGACGGTTCAATCCCGCGTCCGACCATCCTGATTTAGGTTTTCCGTGATTTCCATAAATCGCTCCAGGCAAATGCCGGGATGGTTCCTTTGAAAGGGCACGGCCGACTTCCTTCCCCGTCCTTCCCTAATCCGATGAGACCGATGACCTCGCTGTCTGGTCTCCTTCCCCAAAACAACCCAACCCTACCCAACAAAACCACCACCAAACTAAAATCGTCAGCGTATTTTTACCGACAGTCTTTCTAATCTAATCTTTTTTTTACGTATACTATATGCGATCTCTAGTACAAACTGTAAGGTTGACAAAATGGTTCATCATTGTTATGCATGGAGCGGTGTTGGGTCACATTGGTCTGATATTCCTTTCGAGGATTGGAAGTCCGATTCACTGAATTCAAGATACACACGATTCTATCTTGGCCAAACGGCGTATCACTGGGATTGAAATGGCTATGGGAAATGTGATATACAAATTTAAAAACAAGCTTTTTTGCCTCGTCGTACTGACGGTCTGTTTTGAAGCGATATTAAACATTTCCAAGTGTTTTCCTTGTTTGATATTGCTCAGCGTCGCTAAGAGATACAAATCTGAATGTTCGAGTCCGTTATGCAACACACGCAGAACTAGTATGGCCGAGCTTCTGTGAAACCAATGGGATACTGGTCAGTGACATACCTCTTCGCTAGCTCTGTGGTGACGTGCTGACCTCTGAAACAATGTAAAGTCAACACACTCGCATACGGTACGTTAACTAATACTGTAACACACTCCACCCCCTACTCAATCCATGCATTTGAATGTAGATAGCGTTTGGTTTTGGCAGATTTTCTAAAAATTGGTCAGCATAAGGCTTTATTTAAGACAGCTTAACCCACTCGTCTATGGTGCACTAATGAACATTGAACTACACATCACCTCCAGCACAATCAAAGCACGTGAGTGTCGTATTAGGGCCAGCTGTGATAGGTAAATTGTGTTAGTGGAAGTTGTTCTGGACAGACAATATGATCCTAAAAACACTTTGCAGGAACTCGGTTTGGGATGTGAATCTGAATTATTGTTGGGTACCAACGAAATAGGCCTCCACCTGCCAGATTAACGAATACAAACACAAATATTCTTGTACAGAATCTTACAAGGAACCGTAAAACTGTAATACGTGAAAGACAGAAGGGCTCGGGTTGAAAACGGATAAGAGCGATGCAGTTCTACTTCAGTTACTGTTGAGCCTGTTTTTCTGCGGAACCAAAACGGGCTGAATCACACGGTAACACTCCTGTATAAAATGTCATACACTATGTTAATGGTTTCAATGTAACCTGCAGGCAAATTTATCACTTTAGCAAACGAACAATCGTTTTATTGCAGTTACTACGTATATTTTAAACCATACAAACTGTGTTTTGGAATCAGTGATTTATGTGCCAAAACTAGCAAATTTGTGACGATATTGGCCGATTTTAGGTCGGAATCGGTCACTTTTGTGTAGGAGTCGGCTAATGTGAGATCTAAATCAGTAAATTTTCTGTCGAAATCAGTGAATTTTACTTCGAAATTGTTGATGTTTATAGCCTTCTAAGACAGTCTTCCACAGAGTCCAACTAACTGGGGTGCATAATTACATTACTATTTCCTTGATAGGATCGTCGCAAGTAGAGGTTGTTGTTTGGTGTTAGTTGGTAACACATGCACACTTCATGTAACACTGATGTCACCTGCATCGGAACGTTATGTGGACTCATTCGCGACGAATGAAAATCTGTTTCGGACAAGGACTCTAACACAGGATCGCCTGGTTACTAGGCAGTTGCCTCAAGCAGTGCGCCATCTGGACACAGTGTTCACGGAGGGGAAATAATTATACTAATGGCCGTTAGAATTCCTACACCAAAAAGAAATGCAGATGATATATGGGCATTAGTTGGACAAATATTAATATAGAACTGACATGTGATTACTTTTTCACGCAATTTGGGTGCATAGATCCTGAGAAATCAGTACCCAGAACAACCACGTCGGGCCGTAATAACGGCCTTGATACGCCTGGGCATTGAGTCAAACAGGGCTTGGATGGCGTGTACAGATACAGCTGCCCATGCAGCTTCAACACGATACCACAGTTCATCAAGAGTAGTGACTGGCGTATTGTGACGAGCCAGTTGCTCGGCCACCATTGACCAGTCGTTTTGAATTGGTGAGAGATCTAGAGAATATGCTGGCCAGGGCAGCAGTCGAACACTTTCTGTATCCAGAAGGGCCCGTACAGGACCTGCAACATGCGGTCGTGCATTATACTGCTGAAATGTAGGGTTTCGCAGGGATCGAATCAACGGTAGAGCCACGGGTCGTAACACTGTTCAAAGTGCCGTCAATGCGAACAAGAGGTGACCGAGACGTGTAACCAAAGGCACCCCATACCGTCACTCCGGGTGATACGCCAGTATGGCGGTGACGAATACACGCTTCCAATGTGCGTTCACCGCGATGTCGCCAAACACGGATGCGACAATCATGATACTGTAAACAGAACCTGGATTCATCCGAAAAAATGACGTATTGCCATTCGTGCACCCAGGTTCGTCGTTGAGAACACCATCACAGGCGCTCCTGTCTGTGATGCAGCGTCAAGGGTAACCGCAGCCACGGTCTCTGAGCTGATAGTCCATGCTGCTGCAAACGTCGTCGAACTGTTCGTGCAGATGGTTGTTGTCTTGCAAACGTCCCCATATGTTGACTCAGGGATCGAGACGCGGCTGCACGATCCGTTACAGCCATGCCGATATGATGCCTGTCATCTCGACTGCTAGTAATACGAGGCCGCTGGGATCCAGCACGGCGTTCCGTATTTCCCTCCTGTACCCACCGATTCCATATTCTGCTAACAGTCATTGCATCTCGACCAACCCGAGCAGCAATGTCGTGATACGATAAACCGCAATCGGAAACCTGATGGTACGCATAGATCCTCATTCCACGAGGCATCACAACAACGTTTCACCAGGCAACGCCGGTCAACTGCTGTTTGTGTATGAGAAATCGGTTGGAAACTTTCCTCATGTCAGCATGTTGCAGGTGTCGCCACCGGCGCCAACCCTGTGTGAATGCTCTGAAAAGCTAGGCATCTGCATATCGCAGAATCTTCTTGCTGTCGGTTAAATTTCGCGCCTGTAGCACGTCATCTTCATGGTGTAGCAATTTTAATGGCCAGTAGTGTATAAACAAATGTCTAAATCATGGAGTCATATCTCTTTGCTCTGAAACTGAAGTACAATTTCTGTATTTACATTTATTACACAGTAATGTGTGAACCAAATACAAAGTCCACGCAATGAGTTTTCACTATTGAAAATAGAAAATATTTCTTTGACCCAACTGGTTACTTAGTGTTTATGTGGCGGAAGAGCTATGAAAATTAAAGAAATGAAATACAGTCTATTATCGAGCGAAGATATGAGGATATAAAATACGAAAGAAATAAAATTTTTCAGCACGTGGTGTTACATGTTTTACGAGTGCCAGGAGCCGTCTCTGGCGAATAGCGAGTAACTATTTCAGAGGAGTTTCATAATTCTTGACTGCGTCTTTCGGAGCATGTAAGTTCTCGATACCAGACGTCAAAACTACAACCTTTAGAGGGTACCTTTCTAATTAAATACTGATTTCTCGCCGGCCCTGCACGGAGCCGGGCGTTGGCAAAGTGTGGAGGAGAAGCCGACTTGTGTGACTTAACAAGATCGCTGCAGGGCTAGTGCATCTCGGTGGCCCCGTAATGACTGGCGGTGCGTACCTCCAGCATGGCATGAGGCAGTGGCAGCAGTTGGACATTGGTTTGGTGAGCACTACCACGGAAGGTGTCTCCATGACAACATTGCCACTGCCGTTAACTTTTCCGCACGGCATCCTGTAGAAGGAACCAGCCTTACAGCGCTCGGGCGGCAGCACGGCACGAAAAGTTACACCGCCGTAGCAACGTGCGGCCGACAGCTGCGTCAGTGTGGGCGCTCCCAACACGCTCCAAGTGTTACAGTGTTCTGGTGTGATTCCACGCAGTGTGGTTCCACTTCATCATGACGAGTGTGGACGCCTCTCGTGAGGCAGCCATGCACATGAGGGCGACAAACGAGCCACGTAAAATCTGCCGCGTGACGGTTACATTGTAACTGAGCGTAGATTTGAATGACCATCTTCCTCGATGACAATATAAAGAGACTGATTGTGAGACTGGAATTTCACCAGATGAAGGAAGGAGAGGACATGTTTCTTGAAGTAGCACCGTCACACTGCAAAGTGATGTGACAAAAAACACAAAAATACACTCCTGGAAATTGAAATAAGAACACCGTGAATTCATTGTCCCAGGAAGGGGAAACTTTATTGACACATTCCTGGGGTCAGATACATCACATGATCACACTGACAGAACCACAGGCACATAGACACAGGCAACAGAGCATGCACAATGTCGGCACTAGTACAGTGTATATCCACCTATCGCAGCAATGCAGGCTGCTATTCTCCCATGGAGACGATCGTAGAGATGCTGGATGTAGTCCTGTGGAACGGCTTGCCATGCCATTTCCACCTGGCGCCTCAGTTGGACCAGCGTTCGTGCTGGACGTGCAGACCGCGTGAGACGACGCTTCATCCAGTCCCAAACATGCTCAATGGGGGACAGATCCGGAGATCTTGCTGGCCAGGGTAGTTGACTTACACCTTATAGAGCACGTTGGGTGGCACGGGATACATGCGGACGTGCATTGTCCTGTTGGAACAGCAAGTTCCCTTGCCGGTCTAGGAATGGTAGAAAGATGGGTTCGATGACGGTTTGGATGTACCGTGAACTATTCAGTGTCCCCTCGACGATCACCAGTGGTGTACGGCCAGTGTAGGAGATCGCTCCCCACACCATGATGCCGGGTGTTGGCCCTGTGTGCCTCGGTCGTATGCAGTCCTGATTGTGGCGCTCACCTGCACGGCGCCAAATACGCATACGACCATCATTGGCACCAAGGCAGAAGCGACTCTCATCGCTGAAGACGACACGTCTCCATTCGTCCCTCCATTCACGCCTGTCGCGACACCACTGGAGGCGGGCTGCGCGATGTTGGGGCGTGAGCGGAAGACGGCCTAACGGTGTGCGGGACCGTAGCCCAGCTTCATGGAGACGGTTGCGAATGGTCCTCGCCGATACCCCAGGAGCAACAGTGTCCCTAATTTGCTGGGAAGTGGCGGTGCGGTCCCCTACGGCACTGCGTAGGATCCTACGGTCTTGGCGTGCATCCGTGCGTCGCTGCGGTCCGGTCCCAGGTCGACGGGCACGTGCACCTTCCGCCGACCACTGGCGACAACATCGATGTACTGTGGAGACCTCACGCCCCACGTGTTGAGCAATTCGGCGGTACGTCCACCCGGCCTCCCGCATGCCCACTATACGCCCTCGCTCAAAGTCCGTCAACTGCACATACGGTTCACGTCCACGCTGTCGCGGCATGCTACCAGTGTTAAAGACTGCGATGGAGCTCCGTATGCCACGGCAAACTGGCTGACAATGACGGCAGCGGTGCACAAATGCTGCGCAGCTAGCGCCATTCGACGGCCAACACCGCGGTTCCTGGTGTGTCCGCTGTGCCGTGCGTGTGATCATTGCTTGTACAGCCCTCTCGCAGTGTCCGGAGCAAGTATGGTGGGTCTGACACACCGGTGTCAATGCGTTCTTTTTTCCATTTCCAGGAGTGTATTATGTTGCACTTATATGTAGCAAGAAACAACTCTGTATAGCAAATTACACAGACGGACAAAAATGCAGCACCAAGAAGGAGTTGAGCAACATAAACCAGAGTTGGCAGGCGTGTTTCTACATCTGAAACATGATGTATATGTATTAATAATAATAATGTCGTGTGGCTAGGGCCTCTCGTCGGGTAGACCGATCGCCTGGTGCAAGTCTTTCGATTTGACGCCACTTCGGCGACTTGCGCGTCGATGAGGATGAAATGATGACGATTAGGACAACACAACACCCAGTCCCTGAGCGGAGAAAGTCTCCGACCCAGCCGGGAATCGAACCCCGGCCCTTAGGACTCACATTCTGTCGCGCTGACCACTCAGCTACCGGGGCCGGTCGATGTATATGTAAAATTTCGCGCCTGTCGCATAAGAGTGGCGCTAGTAGCGCCGCTATGATGATGCAATACACGTTTGCCTTAAGTACACGCTATAACGGTCGAGATCGTTAGATACCTTTGAAGTTGGGCGTATTGTGTTAATGTTTGGCAAGAATGCCTTTAAGACGTCAAAGACGCCATTATCACCATCGCACTTTGAACGAGGTCGTGTAATAGGGCTTCGAAGGGCTGGACACTCCTTCTGCGATATGTCAGAAACACTTGGCAGTAATGTAGCCACTGTACATGATTGCCTACAGCGGTGGTCACGAGAATGTGCAGTCGAAAGGAGACTGGAATCCGGACGGCCAGATGGCACTCCCGAGAGGGAAGACCAACATGTTCGGTGTATGGCTCTGGCACATCGTACTGCATCTGCAGCAGCAATTTCAGCAGCAGTTGGCACATTAGTGACACAAGGAACTGTAAAAAATCGTTTACTTTAAGGACAGCTCCGAGACAGATGCCATGTAGCGTCCACTCCACTTAACCCAAACTATCG
The DNA here is from genome assembly GCF_023864345.2 of Schistocerca serialis cubense. Classification (NCBI taxonomy): domain Eukaryota; kingdom Metazoa; phylum Arthropoda; class Insecta; order Orthoptera; family Acrididae; genus Schistocerca; species Schistocerca serialis. The sequence continues at coordinate 511,785,735 of NC_064642.1, read as the reverse complement.
TCATTTGAGATTTCATTGTTGTCAAGCGAGAGCTCATTGGAGCTTCTGATGAAAGTTGGCTCTGTCTCGGCACCATTCGTGGCCGTTTTTTGGTAAGCAGGAGGCCCAATTGAGGACCTGCAAGCAACCTATGTGCGTACTAGACACACCGGAGCTATACCTGGCGTTATGATCTGGGATGCAATTTCCTATGACAGCTGGAGCACTCTCGTGGTTACCGCACGCACCCTGACTGCAAATTTGTACGTCAGTCTGATGATTCGAACTGTTGTACTGCCATTCATGAACAGCATTCCGAAGGGTGTTTTCTAACAGGATAACGCTCTCCACCATACCGCTGTTGCAACCTAACATGCTATAAGAGTGCTAACATGTTGCGTTGGTCTGATCAAGTACAATACCGGTCTGCAATCGAGCACATCTGAGATGTCATCGGACGACAACTTCAGTGTCATCCACAAGCGGTATTAATCGTTCCTGTATTTACGAACTGCAACAGGCATGGAACTTCATCCCCAAAACTGACATCCTGCACCTGTTCGACAGAACACATGCTCGTTCTCAGTCAAGATTACGAAAGTTACACCGCTTATTAATGTACCAGCATTTCACATATGCCATGGGTTATCTCGCGCTTACATTAGCCTGTGATCTTGCAGTGTTCATTACTTACTTAAATATGTTACGTAGACAAACGTATTTACGAAATGTACATTCTCTGCATTAATTATTTTTTGGTTTTGTAATCTTCTTACATCAGTGTAGAAGTTTATCAATGCCTGGAAATTCACATCGGCGGGAAATATGATTTTCATACACATGTGTAAATCATTTTCCAGATATATGTGAAAGTCACCAGTGAAATAATTTCCGTTGCCCAGCGAAACTTTTAGCTGCTCTTAACTTCAATAGTACTTATAACTGCGCAATCTAAGCTGCTATTGAAAGTAGTGGTTGAGTAAAAGGGCACACAGACCATAAAGACAACACAGGTTTTACAAAGAGCAGACTGAACGACTTCTCTTCGCTTCACTGATATGCACAGAATTACACGTCTGCTACTACCCTACTCACTATTAGACAAACTTTTATGGCAACAATCAGTTTGATAAGAGCTTGGAATTGTATTGATGCAGTCATGGACTGTGCGGCTGGTCCCGGCAGAGGTTCGAGTCCTCCCTCGGGCATGGGTGTGTGTGTTTGTCGTTAGGTTCAAAATGGCTCTGAGCACTATGGGACTTTCATCAGTCTCCTAGAACTTATAACTTATAACTACTTAAATCTAACTAACCTAAGGACATCACACACATCCATGCCCGAGGCAGGATTCGAACCTGCGACCATAGCGGTCGCGCGGTCCCAGACTGAAGCGCCTAGAACCGCTCGGCCACACCGGCCTGCTTGTCGTTAGGATAATTTCGGTTAAGTAGTGTGTAAGCTTAGGTACTGATGACCTTAGCGGATAAGTCCCATAAGATTTCACACACATTTAAACAATTGCATTGAAAAGGTAAGCATGGAGAAGTAGAGGAGATATTGGGGTCAGGATCTGCGAACAGATAGGAAGCAAATCATTAATTTTTCGTGATATAGCAGCATATCTTGTATAATTCAGAAGCAGAGAGATGAATTTCCTAGTTCCTTCACAATATAATGCAAATGTCAAAAATTTTGTACATTTTGCAAACATAGGACGTAATACACGTTCAGTTGCCTAAGGATCTGCGAACAGATAGGAAGCAAATCAGTAATTTGGCGTGATATAGCAGGATATCTTGTATAATTCAGAAGCAGAGAGATGAATTTCCTAGTTCCTTCACAATATAACGCAAATGTCAAAAATTTTGTACATTTTGCAAACCTAGGACATAATACACGTTCAGTTGCCTATGGGGCCAGACGACACCTACTCACTTAAAATACCCCAAGATATTTTACGCCCCAGACCAAACCGTCTGAGAGTTTAAAAAGTGAAAGATGCCTTATATCTGGACACGATCGTCTTTGGATGTAAAACGATTCGATATATAGGCCGCCTACAGATTGAGGATTCTGACGTTAGCTGAGTATTGTGACGGCACCAATGTCAGCATAAATATTGGAATATTACATAGTGGTATTGATGAATGTAAGAAGTCAGTCATGACAATAATAAGAACAGAAAGTCACGGTATTATTCCGCAAGTAACGAGGATATGAGCCAAGCAAAGGGTCATGGAGGACTTCCTGACATCGTAGCAGGCAATTTTTCCTTAGTCTCTATACCTTCGAGAGGACAAAAGTAAGTAGGATTGTCAGAGATCAGGATATGTGCCATTACAGTATGGTCCCTGTAGCTCCTCAGCTATGTCTAAGCGTGTCAAGGAGTAACAGTCCGATAAGAATTGCAATAAATGGAACAAGGAAGACAAAGATACAGTACCTCTCAACTTATTAAAAGAATGTGAGGATTTGTATAACGTATTATTAAATTTTAAATCAGAGTATCTATGGTGTGAATATTGGTTGCGATGTGGTTTACTATGTGCCATGACTGGAACATATTATGTATGCAGACGTACTGTCGTAACAATTGATTATTTCATCTCTTTGTCTCTTCATCTGATCTCTGTTATCCTTCCTGGTCAGGTATTTTACTTTCAGTTTTTCCACTACCTCTCTTCTCTGTCTCTCCCGCTGTTCCTCTCTTTCTCTCTTTCTCTCTCTCTCTCTTTCTCTCTCTCTCTCTCTTTCTCTCTCTCTCTCTCTTTGTGGCCTGTCTCTTACTCTACGTCCATTTCTATAAAAACAGCTTTATCCTTATATTAAGTGTTTAATTCACAATGTGGAATGATATGGTCTATTTTAGTTTCCAGATACAGGGTAAAATAAACATGCTGAGATTTCATCCTGATTTCATCCTATCGCTGGGACCAGGAGGAGAAACGCTGTGGGCAGCAACTGTATTGCTTTCACTGCCAGCAGATTGTTGTCCTTCGTCTCCAGTCCGTTCGTATTGCTGCATAAAATACATAAATGTATGGCCATTCGCCGTTCTTGTCACTCCTACAATCCTCTTTGGTTCTTGCATCAGTTCTCTCGTTTCCCTTTATTCCCACATGTCCACTGGCAATCGGAATGCGAAAACCCTTCTCCTGGAACCCAGCGAGAATATCACTAGTGTGGCCTTCCTCAGAAAAACACGACTTGTCGCGACGATTGCAGATAGTTTACGAAAATGGATGGCGCACATAAACACTCATCACTTCACTAGATAACCTGACATGAAACCTGAACATGTGGCATTAACTGACACGTGTCGATATTTCCTCACCTTCGAAGCGACGTTGAGGGCCCCATGTACATAGCATTGCTCTATTGCTTGCTCGTGATATCCAATTGCAATGTTGTAACGTTGAATTTGTTCTGCCTTAAGTAAATTTTCTATATCAGGTCTTGGTTCCAAGGCCACACGCAAAATAAAACAATCGAAAGCAAAAACTGAGAAAGGTGACAACACTTAAAAATCGATTGACACCTGAAACGCGTACGTTTCAACCAGCGATGGCGAGGCATGACAGAATCTCTGACCTGAGAGTTGTTTATCGTTGCTAGTCTGCGATTGACTGCGCGAGAGTACAGTTGCGAGTTAGCAGTTGCGAGCAAGTTGTTGTACGTAGCGTGTCGCGAGAGCATGTAGTTGCGAGTCGGAGTTGTGTGTGAGGAGTCGGCGGGCGTCGACATGGGTCTCTGGTCAAGGTTCGGGACGAGGTATATTGTTAAATAAGGTAATGAAGCAGCATTGCGCTCAGCCAATAACATCTGTTAATTGTAATTAATTTGTTCAAGAAATGCCCCAATAATAATTTTGTTTTGAAAGCAATCGTTTTAAGAAAATAATCATTCCAATTGAAACAATATTTCCTATGCTTTTCCTCCCAGAATCAATTTATCAAATTGCACAGGGCCTAAGGTCAGCGCAGCTGCCCTTATAAAATTTATCAGGTTCACCTTAATGTTAATTTTTTGGGGACTTAACATTTTTGCACATTTTTATTATCATTGAGTTTTATTACTGTGGGAAGCTAACATTTGGCACTATTTGCAATTCTATTCAATTCTTTTCATTTTCATATTTTTATGGGAAGGTTACACATGGCTTTATTCCCATTAACATTTAATTATTGTCGTTATACAAAATTTCACGGGGAGGTTACATTTAGCACGATGTCCATTTACATTTAAATATTTTCTTTTATTTTTGTGGGGAGGTTACACTTGGCTCTATTCCCATTAACATTTAAACATTATCTTTTCAATTTTTCACGGGGAGATTACACCTGGCGACATCCGGACCAGGATCGTATTTCGTTGAGAATCTTCTGAAAAGTAGTCAGATATCTGCTCTTATTTGCTTAGTATAATTAGCATTTGGCGCAACGCTTTTACTAATTTTGTGACTTTCTTTCCTCAGATCATCGGCAATTCGTTGCTCTTTGTTATATTTGTGTTTGTTGGATTTTGTATTGTCTTAATTGTAAAAATTCCGCGAAAGACTATTAATAGTGCATCGCGAGGTATAATGAGTGAAATAACCGATTTAAATAACTTCACCGATAGTACTTGTGACACACAATGTGTTGATGACAATCCTCCGTTTACTGACAATCAGTACGTACCGACCACTAATGTTAATTTTGATCCTAGTGATGAACAAACGAACTCAATTGTCTCCTCTGTTAATTTGACGACAATTGATGACGCGGGGCGCTCTATTGTAATGAGCGCTGCCCAGCTTAACACACCCGGTTTGGAAAATTCAAGTAACGTACAGACAAATTTTTCTAATGAAAATCGACAGCGTACTGAAAGTACAACGGATTCATTTAATTCCGAAATAGTGACCGACAGTGTACATTTGACTGCCAAACCTTTTTGTAAATCTCAGAATAACCAAATGGTTACAGAAAGCGAGACAATTCCAGATCCACCATTAAACAGCACAGAGAATAGAAATGCTAATTTTGGCTTGGATCAAACGACGGCATTATTGTTACAAATTGTTGAACAGAACAAACACCTTAATGAAAAACTAGACAACAATGATGAAAATTTCAAACAACTTAGTGAGCAGAACAAACAGTTCAATGAAAAATTAGACAACAATTCCAGACAGCTTAGTGAACAGATCAAACAGCTTAATGAAAAACATGACAGCCTTCATGAAAAATTAGACAACAATTCCAGACAGCTTAGCGAGCAGATTACAGCCGTTGCCGCGCAGTGTCATGATACTAAGGAACAATTACGCGAGGAAATTGAGGCTTGTGCTAGGAAAAGTAGCGAAGAAATTAGATCTGTTGCTCAGGAATTAAGGGATATGCAAACAGCCACAACAGAAACACTTAGAGACGAAATAAGTGCAGTCGGTAAACAATGCTCTGAAAAAGCTACACGATTACGCGACGAGTTTAACCTACTGACAGCAGAACTTTCGCGCGCAATGGATGCAAAGATAGACGCGAAATTCGACCAACAGAACACTCAGATTGACGAACGTTTTAATCACCACATACAAAACAGTGATACGCGTTTCCGCAAATTTATTCAGGATCAAAATAAAGTAAAACGTCAAGTCATGGAAACAATTACTGCTCAGAGACAAGAAGACAAACGTAAAATGTTTGCGAAGGCAAAAACATATGTAGACAACAATATTGGTACAGTATCTGACAAAATTATACAATCGAACAGTTGAACACCGAATTACGTGATGAGATTTCTGACCTTAAATCAAAAACAGATACACACTCAGTAGATTTTCAAACAGTGACCGACAGACTCGAACAATTAGAACTAACACAGGATTCCGATGTCATCAAAGCTGACGTTAAAAAACTGAACGAAACCACACGTAAAATTCAAAAACAAATTAATGCTTGTGACACTAAAACCGATGATCAGGTAAAAATAGTGACTGAAAAATATGATGAATTGGCCAGTCGTATTGACGTTATTGAAAGTAATAATGACAACAAATCAGACGATACCTCACCGGTTTCATTTAATCAAACACCTGAATTTCAAAATCTATAACAGACAATCAATGAGATCGATTCATGTAATAACACCTCACATAGAAAATTGTCATGTTTACAGCAAGAAGTAACAGAGATGAAAAATATTTCAGTTAATAACATATCACAGCAGACACCACTGTGCGAACATTTGTCAGACTCACGCAGCGCGTATAATTTGGGCAATTTACGGAGACTACGCGACTTAAAATCCGAAAAGCTACGCGACTTAAAATCTGAAAAGCTACGTAACTTGAAATCCGAAATGACACAGACAAACAGATTCTCACACAAACCTGAACGTGTTCTCAAATTCAGTGACGAGAACGTAGATTACGAGCAATTTTTATATGTAAGAAAATCTAAGGAATTTAATAATGACAGAGCACAGGTACACGCTTTGAGCTGTATACGACAATTTATTTTTGTACTTTCACCGCTTTTACCTGTAATGCAGAAACTTGCTTTGAACTGGATACGACAATTTGCTATTGTATTTTCATCAGCATTGCCTATAATGCAGAAACTGGAATTAGCATGGATACAGCAATTTGTTTGTGAATTTTTACCGCAACGCAAAAGCTAAAATTTATTTGCAGTGCGTAATTGACCTCAGGGGATTCATTACGCTTTAGTGAATACGTGCCGTAGCGTGCATAGGGCCCCGAGCTGTAGTAGTGGTGTTTCATCTTTAGTTTTCTGCACTGCTGCCTTCTCTTCTACTATCCTTTATATCTATCAAAACAGCTCTTTAACTATGGCTCTACCTAGGATTAAGAATGACTAAAGAAAACCCGATAAGACAAATTTTTTACCGAAAGTGACAATTATCATTAGGCACTCCAGAACTACCGCCGTAATTTTAATATCTGACAGAATTTTAATCATCAGTATGTGTAAAATTAGCAGCAACAGCGAATTCATTTTGGTAACAATAGATGTTTTTCACCGCAATAGCATCAAAGCCAGCCGGTTAGCATACCTAACCAAGAATGCAGTCTACAAGGTCAACCAAACTGTAATGTTTCGCCGCGTGCATGTATAGTCTCGGCTCCAACAAATAGTAACGCAAAGCAACAAGGAAATAACTACGTACAGAAAACACACTATTTCAATCCCTATCGCAATGCGCCGTATAGAAATGACTATCACGACAGACGTAAAAATAATGAGCACAATTTTCAGCGTACATTTAATAATAATCGATCTCATCAGCAGCAAGAATATCAGCAACGACATATTATCATGAATGAACCAGACAGTAGGTATCATTCACAACGTAATACGTCAGGAAGAAATAACAGAACAGTTCAAATAGTGGATATGCCACAGCATCCTCCCGTAAATAACAGCACGTACAATAGAATTTGATTAAATACAGTACAGGTTGCATATTCCAGTAACACAAGCACTACTTTTGACACGCAGAATCTTGTTCACGAGAATGTTATTTGAAACATGCTTTGTTGAATGCACCACTTTTATCGCAACTAGATCGTACCAGAAATTTTTCCATTGCTACCGACAGTTCTAACACCGCTTTAGGCGTACACATTTTTCAGGAAATCGCAGAAGATGGCTCAACAGTAATTGAAAACATCGCATTGGCAAGTCGCATTTTGTCACCTGCTGAATGAAATTATTCCGTTACCGAACTTGAAACATTATGTGTTGTATGGGCTTTTACGAGATTTAGGCACTTTCTTTATGGCAGACATATCACCGTGTACACAGACCACAGAGCGATACAATTTTTACTTTCAGCTAAATTTTCACACGACAGATTAAGCAGATGGAAGCTTTATTTACAGGAATTTAATTTCACAACTGTTCACATTCCCGGCACACAAAATGTTATAGCAGACGCACTATCTCGTTCTCTCAGCAACAATCAGCAAGACATCGCAACCAACTTCTGCAAAGCAAATTTCAGCGTCATGTACATTCAACAAGTTGCATTTGAAAATTTCATTTCGTCGTCATTACAGGACATAGCACAAGAGCAGAATAAAGACAACTTATGGAAAGAGATTAAACACCTCTGGCAAGATAGGAATAATGTTACGATTAGAAACTATTTCACTGTACGCAATGACATTCTGTTTCGCCGCTCTCATCCTGACAGCAACAATTGGTTATTATGCATTCCTGACGAGCTTGTTAACAAATTAATCTGGTATACTCATTTAAGTTATGCACATTACGGAGCCAGAAAATGTTTTCTTATACTGAGACAGAACTGTTATTTTACCAACATGGAAAAACGTATACGACGAGTTTTAGCGTCATGTAAAATCTGCCAGAAAGCTAAGTCAGACACAACTTCACATATTCCTCCATTACATCCAATTGTACCTGTTAAAATGAGACATATGGCCGCTGTAGACATTTTTGGTCCAATCCAGAGAACTAATAGAGGTTTCTGCTACATCTTTGTCGCTGTTGAACTCACTTCAAAATTTGTTACTTTCACTCCGTTACGCAAAGCTACTGCTAAAACCGTTTCGAAAGCATTTGTAAAGCATTTTCTATGTCATGTAGGGCATGTGTTGAAAGTAATTTCTGACAATGGGTCACAATTTCGTTCTGCTATATGGACACGTATGTTACGAGCTAGAAACATTTCTCCGATCTATATATCCAGGTACCATGCTTCTTCGAACCCTTGTGAACGATTAATGAAAGAAATTGGTAAACTATGTAGGATATACTGCCACAAAAGACATACTGATTGGGACACACACATATTCTCATTCCAAGATGTAATTAATTCCATACCAAATGAATCTACTATGCTATCTCCGTCTGTTATACTGAAAAATGTTGAACCACCTAACAAAATTACAGAATTAGTAAACTTTCCTACATCTCGTCGATTACGACACCATGAAATAATTAACATTGCGCTGAACAACATCAAACGTGCCGCAGAGCGCCGGAGAAGACAGCAAAAACAAGTTTGTATACGCCGTGACTTTCACATTGGACAGAAGATATTAGTACGTACACACTATTTATCCAGCAGAATAAAAGGTAAGTGCAGTAAATTTGAACTTCTATACGCAGGTCCATATCGGATTCGTAGCATTCCTCACCCCAATGTTGTACACGTCGAAACTCTGAGAACCAGAAAAAGTAAAGGCAACCACCATGTCTCCAATATTAAACCCTTTATTGAATGAAGACACTTTATGATTTAACATACCATGATGCCATTTACTAATTTTTATGATCACTTATGCAATTATAGTCACGTGACTACTTATTGATGATTATCGTATTTTTTCTTGGCAAATGCCCGGCAAGGTAAGGTTAGCAGGTCGCTCTTCTTGTCGTTACACATCAGACCGTGCATATTTTTCCAGATGAATTTACACATTTATGACTATTTCTGCAATTATATTTATGTGACTACTTATTGATGATTATCGTATTTCTTCTTGGCAAGTGCCCGGCAAGGTAAGGTTAGCAGGTCGCTCTTCTTGTCGTTACATATCAGGCTGTGCACATTTTTTCCAGAGAAACTTACGTATCTTATGAATAATTATGCAATTTTATCTAGTGACATATTAATTTTATTAAATTCTCTCCCCATTAAAGTCTTTAATTTTCGCCTCTACTAACTACACAACATACAAGGTGAACTCAAAGGATGTCACATTTCTTGTCATCATTTTTTTTATGTATGTACGATTGTTTTCATATTTTGTTTATATGCACTGTGAAATAATTAAGATATAACACACACCAGTTGACTTTGACATTTTTGCCCTATGATATCTCAACATCGTGACTGTTTTACATTTTTTGCTGCTGCATTGTGATATTCTGTGTACATTTTGCATTTGAACACTGTCTATTTTTTTCATATTACGTTTTCTGTCATGGTATGCTGTATGCTTAATTATGTTATCATAAACCAGTCATTATTTAGTGAGTATTTGATGTAAATGCAAGACATTAATCTTTGTTCATCAATTTCAGAAAGAAATGATGCGTAAAAGAAATAAATTAAACAGAAATGGGAATTTCACCTTCGGAATGAACGAAAGAAGATGCAAACCTCGTGATGAAGAGTAAATGGATCAGGATTAACAAGCGTTAACAAGAATATACTATACACATCGTAGAATAGCAGTCTTAACTAATTTTTTCTTTCAGAATACAAGGCGATTGATGCAGGCTGTCAGACAGAACTACACATCTTAGTTTTAGTGATGGAATATGCTAGAGATAAGGAATAGTTATGTAATGAATAATGAAATGATTTTTTTTGCAGATGCTACTGAATGCTGAAGAATGTGCTACTATGGATAATGAAGTTTTTCTTTACAGGTGATGATAATAATGGAGTTATGATAATGAAGTGATGGATAATGAAGTTTTTTTCTTTGCAGATGAGGATATTGTTGAAGTTATGTATTTATGCTATGTAGTTATTTAAGTATTTGTTGCAGTTTGCTTTGACAGCAGGTGTTATATTGCATAGTATAATGACTGAAGGTTTTGGAAAGGACAGCTATGGAACACATTTTTATACACATTTCACTACCTGTTAATTCGAAGTTCACTACTTTTCAGCATAAAATTCATTTCTTCTTTCAGCTTAATAATCCATTTTTTGTATATTTTTGCAGGCGAAATTATTTATGAAATTAATGTGCTATAAGCAGTTGTTCATTAAGTCTATGTCATTTATGAATGTGATTACATATACTCTACTTGTTTCATAATCTTGCAACAGCGGACTCATGACGAATGATGTTACACATTTTCATTTACAGCAACAACCCAGAAGCAAATTTTTTTCTTGCTTTCCCCTATAATTACCCAAAGCAATGCACTGCTAACAAAAAAATGTATTACCAGTCCCAAATAATGATGCCAGTTTAAGAGAGTTCTGAGTAATGCTGATCGGCTATGAATAATATGTCACTTGAATAATGAATGCTACTGATTACGGTATTGAAATGACCAATGATTAATAATGCATTGTAACTAGGAAATGAATGCTACTAATTATGCTTTGTAACAAAGAAATGAATGCTACTGATTATGCTTTGTAACTGGGAAAAGAATGCTACTGATTACTTTATTGAGATGATTACTGTATTTAAATGACCAATGATTAATTAATAATGCTTTGTAACTAGGAAATGAATGCTACTAATTATGCTTTGTAACAAAGAAATGAATGCTACTGATTATGCTTTGTAACTGGGAAAAGAATGCTACTGATTACTTTATTGAGATGATTACTGTATTTAAATGACCAATGATTAATTAATAATGCTTTGTAACTAGGAAATGAATGCTACTAATTATGCTTTGTAACAAAGAAATGAATGCTACTGATTATGCTTTGTAACTGGGAAAAGAATGCTACTGATTACTTTATTGAGATGATTACTGTATTTAAATGACCAATGATTAATTAATAATGCTTTGTAACTAGGAAATGAATGCTACTAATTATGCTTTGCAACTGGGAAATGAATGCTACTGATTACGGTATTGAAATGACCAATGATTAATAATGCTTTGTAACTAGGAAATGAATGCTACTAATTATGCTTTGTAACTAGGAAATGAATGCTACTAATTATGCTTTGTAACAAGGAAATGAATGTTACTGATTATGCTTTGTAACTGGGAAAAGAATGCTACTGATTACTGTATTGAGATGATTACTGTATTTAAATGACCAATGATTAATAATGCTTTGTAACTAGGAAATCAATGTTACTAATTATGCTTTGTAACTAGTAAATGAATGCTAGTAATTATGCTTTGTAACAAGGAAATGAATGCTACTGATTATGCTTTGTAACTGGGAAATGAACGCTACTGATTACGGTATTGAAATGACCAATGACAATGTTGTCTGTAAATCAATTAATGAACATTTTTCTGTAATACTACATACATGGTACAGAAATGTTCAATAACTGGGCTATGAATGCCGCAAACTACTAATGTAATTCCCAATGAAGACTAGTATGTGACTTAATGTCCCTCACTTTCTGACCTAACTACCCTGAATTACTGCAATATCCATTTTGTCCTGTATATCCTCTTGATCATGAAGCACCATATTTGGTTTTTGCACTAATTCTACGTTGGTGTGCCTTGTAAGAGCGTGGTGTTGACACGACATGCTGTCCACCACCGTGAGCGATGGAGACGTTATTATGGTCCCACTGTTTGGTGTACCTGATGTACTGCCAAAATTAGAACATGGAATATTACTACGACATTTCAGTGTCTTGGGTACGCTGATAAATACTTCTGGGAAAAGAACTTCAGATTGTCTGACTTGGTGTTGTACTTCTGTGGAAAGATATGGACTTTCAGTGCAGCTACGTGCAACCTAAAGTGCTACAACCATGATGCAATCCTTTCCTTTCCTATCCTAATTCTTGTAACATAGTGAAAATAATTTTTTGCTAACATCATTTGTATTCATAGCCTATACATTTTTTTTTCAAACTACAGTGCGAGTGCACATTTGTCATTTTTCTAACATGATTTCTACTTATTGTATATACATTTTGTGATATATTCTGAATTTCAATGCATGTGCACTTTTGTCATTTTATAACATGATTACTACTCATTGTATGTACATTTTGATTTGCTGATATGTTCTGAACTACAGTGCGTGTGCACTTTTGTCATTTTTCTAACATGATTTCTACTTATTGTATATACATTTTGTGATATATTCTGAATTTCTGTGAGTGTGCACTTTTGTCATTTTATAACATGATTACTACTCATTGTATGTACATTTTGATTTGCTGATATGTTCTGAACTGCAGTGCATGTGCACTTATGTCACTTGTCAACATGATTTTTTGCCATTATGTTTATTTGTTGTGAAAATGCTAAAGAGTTTTCAGTGCGTGTGCACTTATGTCATTTGTTAATATGTTTTGTACTCACATTTTGTCATTGCCTAATATGTTTTGTACTTGGTGCATGTGCACCATATTTACTTCATGTTCTATATCTGTATATATGCTGTAATTGTAAAGTTAATTATTTCTGAAAAAATTTGTTGCTCATGGCAAGTCCAAATGACTCACCATCGCTGCCAAATTTTTGCCCCCCCCCCCCCCCCCCAGTGGAGGGCTATGAAACACGTACGTTTCAACCAGCGATGGCGAGGCATGACAGAATCTCTGACCAGAGAGTTGTTTATCGTTGCTAGTCTGCGATTGACTGCGCGAGAGTACAGTTGCGAGTTAGCAGTTGCGAGAAAGTTGTTGTACGTAGCGTGTCGCGAGAGCATGTAGTTGCGAGTCGGAGTTGTGTGTGAGGAGTCGGCAGGCGTCGACATGGGTCTCTGGTCAAGGTTTGGGATGGGGTGTATTGTTAAATAAGGTAATGAAGCAGCATTGCGCTCAGCCAATAACATCTGTTAATTGTAATTAGTTTGTTCAAGAAATGCCCCAATAATAATTTTGTTTTGAAAGCAATCGTTTTAAGAAAATAATCATTCCAATTGAAACAATATTCCCTATGCTTTTCCTCCCAGAATCAATTTATCAAATTGCACAGAGCCTAAGGTCAGCGCAGCTGCCCTTATAAAATTTATCAGGTTCACGTTAACGTTAATTTTATGGGGACTTAACATTTTTGCGCATTTTTATTATCATTGAGTTTTATTACTGTGGGAAGCTAACATTTGGCACTATTTGCAATTCTATTCAATTCTTTTCATTTTCATATTTTTGTGGGAAGGTTACACATGGCTTTATTCCCATTAACATTTAATTATTGTCGTTATACAAAATTTCACGGGGAGGTTACATTTAGCACGATGTCCATTTACATTTAAATATTTTCTTTTATTTTTGTGGGGAGGTTACACTTGGCTCTATTCCCATTAACATTTAAACATTATCTTTTCAATATTTCATGGGGAGGTTACACACCTTAGACACAGAAAAAGGTAGAAAACTTCAACTTTCAACCAGTTTTCTACATGACAGGAAACTGTTCGGTGTGCTGATCATGAATTATTTATTTATTTACTTATTTATTTATTTAGCCTTATCTGATTAGGGCTATCAGGCTCTGTCTTACATCAGACCAGATTTCACTCGTACGGTATTCTTTTACACCATAGTTACACAAGGAAAATCAGTTTTCATGCCACTAAAGTATTAAAATGATCTGTTTGTCTGATGTGGCAATGTAATAAATAATACTCACTAGGAATTAATAAGGTTAATGCTGGCAGTACTTGTACTGCAGTATTGCAGCTGCTACCACTAGTAGAGATGAAAGTAATAGTAGTAATAATGATAGTGGCAGATACAAAAAATTCATACGTATAGAAAACAGATGTTCTATAGTGAGTTCCTGCGAAAGGAAATTTAAGGAGGCTGCACCAGCTAAGAATACTGGGAAATGAGGAAGATCTAGTTGGAAAGAACGATGTAATAGGATAATGAAACTGTACAAGGATAATAGTAATCCTTATTGTTCTTAAGCCCTAATATAATACGGTAAGTTATTCCAGAGTCGGCTCCTACTACTGAGAAGTAGTTCGGAAAGGCAGCTGAACGATGGAGTGGTTCAGAAAGGAATTTTCTCTGATGGGAACGGGTGTTTCTGCCATGTTGTTCAGACAAGAGCTTTAACGACGAAGAGAAATATGAGGGACAATGTTCGTTAATAAGACAGTAGAGAAGACAGAGGATGGAAATCTTTGTGATTATCTGCACGCAGAAAGGATAGTTGTGCGTATGATGGCGACATGTGATCAGAGTATCGATCATGAGAGATATAACGAACACAGCCATTCGTAACCAGTTCCAGGCGCCGTGAGCTTTCCTGAGAAAGGCCTTGCAGGAAAATATACCTGTAATCAAAAATTGGTAGTATAAGTATTTGTATAAGTTTTTTTTCAGATCACTAGCCAAGAGTTTTTTATACGAGGGCTGGAACTTAAATAGTGGAAACTATTTATTCATAACCGATACAGAAGAGTTACATGTTTGCACGCACCTGTTTCTGTCCTTCAAAGCAGTCACCAGTGTTGTGTAGAATCCGTTGCCAGCGATGTGGAAGGCGTAGTATAACGTTACCAGAGCCTGTTCTGTTGATGGTGCGAATCGAGCGATCTACCGCCTGTCGAATCTCTGGAACAGTTCTGAATCGAATGCCACGAAGTTGTTCCTTCATCTTCGGAATAAAATCAAAGTCACAAGGTCTTAAGTCCGGGGAGTATGGTGGATGGTACAGTACTCCCAATCCCATCGACCGAAAAGAGCAGCCACAGCTTGCGCTGTATGCGCCCGCGCATTGTCGTGCAAAATGATGGGTGGGTTGCGCAGAAAGTGTCGCCGCTTCTTTCGCAAAGGTGGTCGCAGGTGATGCTCCAAAAACGAACATTAATACTGTGCATTGGCGGTCTGCCATGGAGGAACGTAATGCGTTAGGATAACACCATCACAGTCGTACACGAGAATCACCATAACTTTCTCTGACGCACTTTCGAATTTCGCTGTGACCCATGATGACGCCATTCATTGGACTGGCGTAACATTTGTGGCTCGTACGATGTAACATCCAGAGTTACGATACTGCGTAAGAAAGCCTCTCCTTGGCGCCCATAGCGCTCCAAGTGCGTCTGAGCAGCGTCGTAACGCATCCATTTCTGCATTTCCGTCAAGTCATGCGGAACCCATCGTGATGCTGTTTTTCGCATGCCGAGGCGTCTCTTCAGGATGCGAAGCACAGTCGTATGTGGTAAACCGGTTTTGTGAGCGAGCTCACGAATCGTATGGCGTCGATCACTGTCCACTACCGCGCCAACAGCACTTCTTGTTCAGAGACGCTAGGACGACCTGCCCGTTGCATGTCTGCCGCAGTTTACCGACCTTCGTTGAACGCTTTTACCCAATGTGCCACTGTTCTGTACGGCAACACCGATTTCCCGAACGCTTCTTGAAGACCTTGGTGGCACATTAGTGCTGTACGACCTCTGGCACATTCAATCTTGATCCAACTCCGTCGTTCCTGTTTCGAAAACATAGTGACACCGTTACGTTAGACAACTCGCTCACAAGTGACTGTGTTTCCTTCCTCTGTGCGCACGCCGGTGACATGGAACGGGCGAGTCCATTTGCTCGGAGTAAGGTAGGTATGTCAACAACGTATGCTATCAGCGACAATAGTAGATTCCATGGCATAGTTTCTCCACAGCAGTGTTACCACTATTTAAGTTCCAACCTACGTATTTTTGTTGCGCATAGAGAAACACTGATGCCTTCTTGTACATTCCAGTTACCCACTCGGTCCAACTTATATTTTCATCTCTCTGCTGAACAGCAGAAGTTGATATTTCCTCCATTTGGGGTTAAAGACGGTAGTGATTTCCGATATTTCGGATTAATGAGCCTACAATGACCAATTAGTACTGCTTGGTTTTTGGATGGGTTGAACGTTAACCCTATATCCGCTCTCATTTTGAAAGTGCGAACAGGTCGGTATTGAGATTCTTCATACATTTCTTCAGATTTATCGGTTTTGTACTTAGATACACCTAGAGGTCGTCAGTATAGATGTGGAATTTTCAGTAGGGCAAAACTGATGACAATATCTGCCTCCTTTGTGACTTTATGGGGTCGGACATGAGGCATTGCTGCGAGACCACTTATGAGCGAAGCCATTGCACTACACGTGGCGAGAAATTTAGGCTGCTAGAATTGACAAGTAAAATTCAGCGTCTCTCCTGGGCTCATAACCATATCAGTTGGACCCTAAACTGACTGGAAACAGTGACCTGGTCGGATGAGTGCCTGTTTCAGTTGGTAAGAGCTGTTGGTAGTGTTCGGGAGTGGAGCAGACCCCACAAAGCCTTGACCCTGTTTGTTAATAAGGCACTGTGCAAGCTGTTAGTGGCTCCATAATTAATGGGATGTGTTTATACGGAATCTACAGCGTCCTCTGGTCCAACTGAACCGATCGTTGAATAGAAATGTTTAAGTCTGGCTACTTGGAGACAGTCTTCAGCCACTGATGGACTTCGTTTTCCGACACAACGATGTCATGTCACTGGATCACAGTTATTCGCGATTTGTTCGTAGAAGATTCTGGATAATTTGAGCGAATGATCTGGCCACTCAGATGGCCCGACATGAATCCCATCGCATACTTAAGGGACATAATTGAGAGGTCTACTAGTGCTCAACGTCCTGCATTGGCAACACTTCTGCAATTATCGGCGACTATAGAGGCAGCGTAGCTCAATATTTCTGCAGGTGAGTTCCATCGACTTGTTGAGTCCATGTCACGTCGAGATGCTGCACTACGCCACTCAAAAGTAGACCCGACACTATATTAGCAGATATCCCGTGTCTTTTGTCACCTCAGTTTAATGCCTCGTAGGTTTCTGTATTTAGTTAGTTGCAGTTTCTTTCTGGTACATTCTATAGAAGACATTCCAGGTGCAGATATCTGACAGGTACTAATTACTCTATATGGTACTTTCACTGCAAATGTATCTACGGGAGTGTGACGACTGATTATATCATGTTAGGAGCAATCTGAACTAGCGACACCTTTGAAGAAAACAGCAACCGTTTAAATTTCTCACTGGAAGGTCTATTATGTAGAAAACTTAGGTTCACTATCTACAATTATATGCTTCTATATCGATTCGACTTGCAACAGCAGTTTAGGAGCAGGTCAACCCGCCTACTCTATGGGGTTTGTAGGGGACACATAACAGTCACTTTATGTTAAGGGAGTTGATCTCTGTGAACATATACTCCACTTTTTTGTCTTCATTATTGTGGGACGTGTGGTGCAGAGCAGATGATACATCAAAACGCTTGTATGCTGCTATTCCACCACCTCCCTCACTGGTTAAATCTATCATTCGAGACGTCGAGAGTTACCGAATTTGAGGGAATATTTGGTTTAGCCAGGTTTAGATGGAAGCACAACATGGATGTCTATGTCTTGTAATATTAGGCGGAACTGGTCGAGATCAGCTGGCAGAGACTGCACATTTGCATGTGCAACATGGAACTTAGTTCATTCGGCTGCAAAACTCATGAAAATGCAGCTGTTTGCTATTAGCAGCTCTGGGCCAGCGAGGGTGTGTGAAAAATTCATAGCGGAGCCAGCTGAGCTAGGGGAGTGAATGCGACAGGTATCTTCAGGGAGAAGGGAGGTTTTTTGGTCAGTGCCTGCAGGCTTTGCCGCGGTCGTTAAATACCTGACCGGTGAACGTGCAAGAAAATCGCTAGACAGAGCTGGAATAATCTGTGAGCAACAGTAGTGAGATAACGATAAAGATGAGTTAGACACTTTTTATTATATAAACTTTTTACTATAAAAATTTCTATGTACTGTTTTAAATCTGTGACGTGTACAAACGATAAAATCATGTAATACCTCAGGAAAACCACAGAAGACTCCTTATAAATAAGGCAAAACGTGTTTGGGTGCATAAATAAAATAAAAAATTGTTTGCAGCATGCAAAAGGCGCTTTTTTAAACTTCCGAATTTATATGCAGCTGCTGTGAAAATGGAAGCTTCCACAGCAACCATAACAAGGGCAAATCAGATACACAGTTGCGAAATGGATGGGACATACGGTTGACTCGTATAGCCCATCTGGTGGCATCCTGTCTGATTTTCACATAAAGTCTTAATTAGAACATTAAAAGGATGGTGCCTACATACCAGAGATCGATATCACATTAAAGCAGGTTAAATCGTATAATTGCTGCTAAACAGCTCCTGTTACTTCATTTACAATAACTGAGTAGACAATATCCGTGTGTGGCTGTGCTGTGTTTATTAAATACTGTTTTAGGCTATGATTAAAGTAAAAATACATTTACGTAAATGATATGTCAGAGGCTGTATTATCTCTTATAAAATTTGTAATGATTGTAAATATACTGAAAAGATTCACAATATGGCAAATTGTGGGTAACATGATGCAAAAATACATTTAAAAAACTTAAGTAGACCTGCTTTGAGTGGTCAGCATTACCCTCTATGCTGTAGTTCAAAGCCCTTAAGACGTACATGAATTTTATTATACTAGATGAACGAGCCATTTTTCTTTGAATTTTAAACAGTAAACTTCCGGGAAAATTACATATGTATATGTTTTCTTGGGTATGTAACCTCTTAGTGCCAAAATTTGGCATAGTGTATGTCATTGCCTCACTTACCATACGTCTTCTTGATACCTAATACGTAGCGAAAGTGAAAGAAGATAGAGATAATTACAAACTGCATAAGACTTACAACAAAGTACACACAAAAATTCCTGCGTTTGGAATAACTCATCCCTCAACTTTGTTGCTATATATTACGCCTGTAAGAGAAAAATCAGCTGAAGATGGCAATAGAAGTGTAAAAGAAAGAATATACCAGTATTACAGTAGAATTTTTGTAAGAGTTTTGTGTTTTACAGCAGTTTTTGTAATATCGGTAAGAGTGATTCAGTAAAATGAAATAAATCAAAAGGTAACTGCGGCGCGGAAAGATTACGTGGGCACTCATAAAAATCATTAGTCGTTTAGTCAGGATGAATTAACGTTATTTGCGACAATTGTGTCGATTATCAAAACTATATGAACTGTAAATGCCGTACTAATAACCGAAAACAGTGACTAAACAGCTACGAAGACTCCATTGTAAGCCAAACAGACCACTTGACTGAACTATTAATTACAGTTTACGGCTATTGCGTGATCAAAGTGTGTGTTACTGGCACAACATACCTGATTATTTACCAAGGAAATGTCGTTCCTATTGAGTGCATGCTCCATCAACCTGCAGCTAATTAGTAAACAACTTCAGGATAAATCTTAGTTCGTGGTAGGAGTATCAAGATAATAAGCGTCAAGAGCAAACAAGTAAGTGCCAATTACGCAGGCTATCATACAACATCCGGGTCCAAGTGCAGTGTTGCGTAACATCGTATTGTGTGATAACCTTCCCCCAGGCCACTTAAAGAAGTAATTTGTAGCACTTGAACTGAAGAATATCAACAAAGAATGTGATATCAGATTAGATGAAGGGGCCACTGAGTGAGAAATGGCACGCGTCATAACGTCATTGAACCACCTTTGGGTTAAAGAAAACCACTAAATGCCGTATTTCAGCCATTTTCTATGATTTCTTTGAGTCCTTGTCCTTGGTTTCAGTCACTCAGTGCTACCTTAAGAGATTAATCAATATTGAATTTGGTGTGACAATGATGTCACACTTCATAAATGTCGCAGGAGAGTTGTATCTCAACACATTGTTAATACAGTGCAGCCGGCCGCTGTGGTAGAGCGGTTCTAGGCGCTTCAGTCCGGAGCCACGCGGCTGCTGCGGTCGCAGGTTCGAATCCTTCCTCGGGCAAGGATGTGTGTGCTGTCCTTATGTTAGTTAGGTTTAAGTAGTTCTAAGTCTGGGGTACTGATGACCTCAGATGTTAAGTCCCATAGTGCTTAGAGCCATTTTTTAAAATACTGTGCAATTTTAAATAGTTTTCAGACAAAACTGAAATGAGTTAATGTTCGTGTATAACCCTTTGATTACTATAATCCCGACACAGACAAAGAAAAAATATATGTCTGTATATATATTGCAGCTATTGATTTCATTTTATGGAATTACCATAGACTGTGATATTTTCTTTAATTAAAGAGTATATTATTTTTAAAAACACATAGCTTATGACGAATAATGGGTTCCATATCCTCTTTCCTACGAAATTTGAAAGGAAAGTTCATACAAACTTAGTTGGCTGCTGTTCTGTCTATGAAGTATATTCTTAAACTCCCGTTACAGTCCATGTCAGATGATGTCAGGATTTATTTGCATTACACGTAAACATCTTCATGTATGAAATTTAAATGTCCCGGCTGAAGTCCTTTCGCTCTGGAGTCAACCAACACATTACATTCTCAGCTAAAGCGTTACTTGTTGCAGGATACTACACATCATCCCATATAAAGCTCAGCACTCCCTTATGTTATTGTGTGACGTAGATGCAGCAATTTTTTTGGTCTCCTCCTCGGTTGAACATTTAATTTGTACAGTAATCAGCTATTATATACTGCTGTTGTGGATAATTAGATCTCAAGATTTTAATAATCCGCAAGGGAAGGTTTGTACATACCTTGTGGTTTGATGGTATCTAGTGAAAGTAAGCACTGCAAGTTGTACACTTCCCAATCTGTCCCCTCTCTACTGTATTTGACCTATGCGCCTTTACACCTGTCGCGCTTGCAGCATGGGCGCGTCATAATCATGTAACTATAGAAGAGTAAATATCTTAAATTTCCTATCACGCATAAAACGTGTGAAGGGATTGTGCGGATTAAAAATATGTTTCAGTTGTAAGTAAAGTACGGTTTTAAAATAGTTACTGTTCTTAAAGTCCACTTAGTGGCTCTAACACTCAAAACAATAGTTATCTTTGCAATATTACTTTTCAACACGCCGTGGAAGCTGGATTTTCAACATTTGGAATATGTGCAGCTTATGTAAAGAGATGTTCTTATATATATATATATATATATATATATATATATATATATATTTGTTATGGAATGTGTTCATTTTAATTTGGACCTCTCGACAAGTTGTAATGTAGATAAGAACGTCCATATATAAGTATATTTTATAATGTTCTGTTTTCTTATCCACATGACAACTTGTCGTGAGGCCCAAATTAAAATGAACACATTCCATAACAAAGAGATTCTTAAGGGACGTGAATGGAGAGTTCCATTTCCGTTTTTTGTAAGTGCACTTTGCATCAGACCTGAAGATGACAGCAAAGTCTGCGGAAACCGATTGTTTGAAACAAATATATATTTATGCAATCGTAGCTTTTGAATTTTTTTATCAAGTAAAACATATCGCTTCTTCTGTACTTTCAAAACGAGGAAATTCGATCAATAACATACTGTGTTATGTTTGTGAGTAATTCTTCAATATCATTACGTAGTTGGTCTGATATTCCGACTCTAACATTTCGTCCATTAAGCTCTTCCACAGCTCGGACGTGACCCTCCAGCAAGAAAAGGAGAATGACACTCCACGCTATTTTCATGAGAAGCTAACAACCCGCCTAACATTGTAGCTCCCAATGACATGCAATTCCACCTTCTGCGCATGTCCGGAACTTCGACAATGATCGGAAACTGTCCCAACAGATGAGGCATCCTTTACTGGCTTAGACGTACTTCCAAAACTGGACAGTCCTCAAACCTGTTTTAAATCTTACGGGGACAGTCGTGCAACGGTCCCTCACTTTCGACTTCCGTCTAGAGATTCGCGACCCCGTCACTGTTCGCCAGTCACCGACAAGTAAATGTTGTCCACATGGTTCGTGCGAACCGCAAGGCGCAGAACCATCACGGATCGCAGTCAAAGCTGTAGTCTCAAGAGTTATCGAAGAATTCGTCTCTTTGCCCCAAGGCTACCACAGGCAGTCCGCTAGGTCAGTAGCATAAGCACTATCGGCCGTGGTAAGTACGGCTTCCAGTTGTTTACTGACAGTGGCTCCTTCTCCAACATCCGTACAGAATAGGTGCGGTCACTGTCCATTTTTATTAAATTTTTATGTATATTATAATTAATGTAACAGCAACGCAAGAAGCCGCTGGGTGCAATCTACTTTCCGCTGCTACGCCACTTCTAGTTTATACAACACTCCAAAGCGGGTTCACCGAAAGCTAATGCTAGAAAAATTTACGCAAATAAAAACTTAGAACAAGACAGTAAACATAAGTCTTCTTCGCAACAGTATCTGAAAACAGAAAGTAAACTATACTCTGTTTATAAAACAAAAGTTGTTACAACTACAGGGGCGTTCTCTCGGCTCGGCGACTGCCGCTATTTCTCATTCTTTCTCTGACGAGTCACACACTTCCCTACACTTGATTCTCTCTGTAGTCACTGCCACGCATTTCTCTTAGACGTCAATACTGGCATAGACAAAAACGTAATAAGGGTATTAATTAAGCCAGTCATAAGAAAATTCAATAATCATTAATGTATCTATCCTTACGTTATTAACGACAATAATAATAATAATAATAATAATTAATGCTTATGTGCAAACCATATTGTAACGTCAGGGTGGCCCTCATCCTGTCAGGTGAAATAAATGTATAAATAAATAACAAATATGTAAATATCCAATGGTGAGTTTCGTACAAGACTCTGTAACTTAATATTAACACAATATGACTGGGAAATATTGCAATAATTTCTCTTAACTTATGGTTAAACGTTACAAATGTAACAAAATGTCTGGTAAAAAAATGTGAAGCGTCCGGAAGAGAAGGAGCAAACGAAATGAACCTATACGGCTTCGGGGAGTATGTGATGTTTTTTCAGTAATAACGAAACAGAGGTACATTTGCAAAGAATTTGGCAGGATGAGCTCACTTATCAGTATGAACTAGCAGTCCCTCTGGCCTAAACGCACAGATTCCACTGGGAGGGGTGTCATAAACCTCTTACGTGCTCCCCTGAGGCAAGCTGTCCTACAGCTCACAATTTTTAATTTGGCTGGAGCTCACATAAGACTAGGGTCGAAATCTGCATCGTACAACAGTAAAATGAAAGTCAAATGGCAGCAGCACCGTAAAAAAATTATCCTCCAACTGTAGTAACTGTCCCGTGACATCCCAGCTACTGGTACTGAGACGAGTTGAAGTCCAAGTGCTGCACTGAGGAGAGGTACCGATGTCGGTCAGTGAGGCATGGCACGAAGTCGGCGATCCAAAACATTCCAGAGGTTTTCTGCAGGATTCAGGTCAGGACTCTGTGCAGGCCAGTCCATTGCAGCGATGTTATTGTCGTGTAACGATTCCGCCACATGCCGTGCATTATGAACAGGTGTCCGATCGCGTTGAAAGTTGCAATCGCCGTCCTCGAATTGCTCTTCAGCAGTGGTAAGCAAGTACGTGCTTAAAACATCAATGTAGGCCTGTGCTGTGATAGTGCCACACAAAACAACAAGGGAAGCAAGCCCCCTCCATGAAAAACACAACACCATAACTTACTGTTGGCACTCCACATGCTGGCAGACGATGTTCACCTGGCATCCGACATACCCAGACCTGCCATCGGGCCGGCCGGTGTGGCCGAGCGGTTCTAGGCGCTACAGTCTGGAACCGCGCGACCGTTACGGTCGCAGGTTCGAATCCTGCCTCGGGCATGGATGTGTGTGATGTCCTTAGGTTAGTTAGGTTTAAGTAGTTCTAAGTTCTAGGGGACTGATGACCTCAGAAGTTAAGTCCCATAGTGCTCAGAGACATTTGAACCATTTGAACCTGCCATCGGATCGCCACATTGTGTACCATGATTCGTCACTCGAAGCAACGATTTCCACTGTTCAATCGTCCAATTTTTATGCTCCTTACACCAAGTGAGGCGTCATTTGGCATTTACTTGCGTGATTTGTGGCTTATGAGCAGCCGATCGACCATGAAATCAAAGTTTTCTCACTTCACGCCGGACTGTCATAGTACTTGCAGTTGATCCTGATGCAGTTTGGAATTCCTGTGTGCTGGTCTGGAGAGATGACTGCCTATTACACATTACGACGCTCTTCAACTGTCGGCGGTCTCTGTCGGTCAGCAGACGAGGTCTGCCTGTATGCTTTCGTGCTGTACGAGTCCCTTCACGTTTCCACTTCACTATCCCATCGGAAACAGTAGTTCTAATGATGTTTAGGAGTGTGGAAATCTCGCGTACTGACGTGTGACACAAGTGGTATCCAATCACCTGACTTCGTTCGAAGTCCGTGAGTTCCGTGGAGCGCACCATTCTTCTCTCTCACGATGTCTAATGACTACTGAGGTCACTGATATGGAGTACCTGGCAGTAGGTTGCAGCACAATGCATCTAATATGAAATATGCATGTTTTTGGGGGTGTCCGGAAACTTTTTATCACATAGTGTATCTCGTCGTTCCTTAGTACCTCCGTATCCCACTTCTTTGCGTACAGATTATTCCTGACTAATCTGTTAGACTTCAGCCTACTCTTCATCACTGCTAAATGGTGATTTAAGTCTATATCTGCTAATGTGTACGCCCTACATTCCAGTATGTGATTTCTGAATCTCTGTCTGAGCATGATGTAATCTAAATGAAATCCTTCCATATCACCAGGCCTTATCCTAGTATACCTCCTACTCTTCTGATTCCTGTTCAGAGCATTCGCTATTACTAGCTGAAATTTATTACAGAACTCAGTTTTTCTCCTCTCTCATTCCTTGTCCATATTCTCCTGTAACGTTTTCTTCTCACTCCGTCCCCTAAAACTGCAGTCCAGTCCCCCACTAGTATTAGATTTTCATCTCTCTTTGCGTATTGTATTACCCTTTCAATATCATCATATCCATTATCTATCTCTTCATCTTGAGCTTGCGACGTCGGCATGTATACTTGGTCGATTCAGATAAGAATAATCGTATCACTGAATTGTTCACAGTAACATACTCTCTGCCCTATCTTCCTATTCGTAACGAATCCTACTCCCGTTATACAATTTTCTGCTGCTGTTGATGTTACCCAATACTCATCTGATCATCTGACCAGAAATCCTTATCTTCTTTCCATTTCACTTCACTGACCCCTACTAAATCTAGATTGGGCCTTTACATTTACATTTTTAGATTTTCCTGCTTCCCTACCACATTCAAAATTCAGATATTCCAACCCCCGACACGTAGAACGCTGTCCTTTCGTTGATTATGCAATCGTTTCTTCATGGTCACCTCGCACTTGGCAGTTCCCTCCCGAAGATCCTAATCGAGGACTATTCCGGAATGTTTTGCCAATGGAGAGATCATCATGACACTCTGTCAGTTACAGGCGACATGTCCTATGGACACGCGTATGCGTCTTTAATGTAGTGGTTTCAATTGGCTACTGCATCCTCATGCCGTTGATCACTGCTGATTCTTTCGCCTTTAGTTTCTCAGCCCAAGGGCAAGAGCGTGCCCTGAAACTCTGTCCGCTCCTCCGCCTTCTTTGACAAGGGCAACAGCCTCAACGGGTGCGGGGCAAAGTCAGGACATGCGGGGACCAAGCAGCAATCGGTATTGTAATTGTCAACTGTCGAAGCTGCGTTGGTAAAGTACCGGAACTTCAAGCGCTGATAGAAAGCACCGAAGCTGAAATCGTTATAGGTACAGAAAGCTGGCTTAAGCCAGAGATAAATTCTGCCGAAATTTTTACAAAGGTACAGACGGTGTTTAGAAAGGATAGACTGCATGCAACCGGTGGTGGAGTGTTCGTCGCTGTTAGTAGTAGTTTATCCTGTAGTGAAGTAGAAGTGGATAGTTCCTGTGAATTATTATGGGTGGAGGTTACACTAAACAACCGAACTAGGTTCATAATTGGCTCCTTTTACCAACCTCCCGACTCAGCAGCATTAGTGCCAGAACAACTGAGAGAAAATTTGGAATACATTTCACATAAATTTTCTCAGCATGCTATAGTCTTAGGTGGAGATTTCAATTTACCAGATATAGACTGGGACACTCAGATGTTTAGGACGGGTGGTAGGGACAGAGCATCGAGTGACATTATACTGAGTGCACTATCCGAAAATTACCTCGAGCAATTAAACAGAGAACCGACTCGTGGAGATAACATCTTGGACCTACTGATAACAAACAGACCCGAACTTTTCGACTCTGTATGTACACAACAGGGAATCAGTGATCATAAGGCCGTTGCAGCATCCCTGAATATGGAAGTTAATAGGAATACAAAAAAAGGGAGGAAGGTTTATCTGTGTAGCAAGAGTAATAGAAGGCAGATTTCAGACTACCTAACAGATCAAAACGAAAATTTCTGTTCCGACACTGACAATGTTGAGTGTTTATGGAAAAAGTTCAAGGCAATCGTAAAATGCGTTTTAGACAGGTACGTGCCGAGTAAAACTGTGAGGGACGGGAAAAACCCACCGTGGTACAACAACAAAGTTAGGAAACTACTGCGAAAGCAATGAGAGCTCCACTCCAAGTTTAAACGCAGCCAAAACCTCTCAGACAAACAGAAGCTAAACGATGTCAAAGTTAGCGTAAGGAGGGCTATGCGTGAAGCGTTCATTGAATTCGAAAGTGAAATTCTATGTACCGACTTGACAGAAAATCCTAGGAAGTTCTGGTCTTACGTTAAATCAGTAATTGGCTCGAAACAGCATATCCAGACACTACGGGATGATGATGGCATTGAAACAGAGGATGACACGCGTAAAGCTGAAATACTAAACACCTTTTTCCAAAGCTGTTTCACAGAGGAAGACCGCACTGCAGTTCCTTCTCTAAATCCTCGCACAAACGAAAAAATGGCTGACATCGAAATAAGTGTCCAAGGAATAGAAAAGCAACTGGAATCACTCAATAGAGGAAAGTCCACTGGACCTGACGGGATACCAATTCGATTCTACACAGAGTACGCTAAAGAACTTGCCCCCCTTCTGACAGCCGTGTACCGCAAGTCTCTAGAGGAACGGAGGGTTCCAAATGATTGGAAAAGAGCACAGATAGTCCCAGTCTTCAAGAAGGGTCGTCGAGCAGATGCGCAAAACTATAGACCTATATCTCTTACGTCGATCTCTTGTAGAATTTTAGAACATGTTTTTTGCTCGCGTATCATGTCATTTCTGGAAACCCAGAATCTACTATGTAGGAATCAACATGGATTCCGGAAACAGCGATTGTGTGAGACCCAGCTCGCCTTATTTGTTCATGAGACCCAGAAAATATTAGATACAGGCTCCCAGGTAGATGCTATCTTTCTTGACTTCCGGAAGGCGTTCGATACAGTTCCGCACTGTCGCCTGATAAACAAAGTAAGAGCCTACGAAATATCAGACCAGCTGTGTGGCTGGATTGAAGAGTTTTTAGCAAACAGAACACAGCATGTTGTTATCAATGGAGAGACGTCTACGGACGTTAAAGTAACCTCTGGCGTGCCACAGGGGAGTGTTATGGGACCATTGCTTTTCACAATATATATAAATGACTTAGTAGATAGTGTCGGAAGTTCCACGCGGCTTTTCGCGGATGATGCTGTAGTATACAGAGAAGTTGCAGCATTAGAAAATTGTAGCGAAATGCAGGAAGATCTGCAGCGGATAGGCACTTGGTGCAGGGAGTGGCAACTGACCCTTAACATAGACAAATCTAATGTATTGCGAATACATAGAAAGAAGGATCCTTTATTGTATGATTATATGATAGCGGAACAAACACTGGTAGCAGTTACTTCTGTAAAATATCTGGGAGTATGCGTGCGGAACGATTTGAAGTGGAATGATCATATAAAATTAATTGTTGGTAAGGCGGGTACCAGATTGAGATTCATTGGGAGAGTCCTTAGAAAATGTAGTCCATCAACAAAGGAGGTGGCTTACAAAGCGCTCGTTCGGCCTATACTTGAGTATTGCTCATCAGTGTGGGATCCGTACCAGATCGGGTTGACGGAGGAGATAGAAAAGATCCAAAGAAGAGCGGCGCGTTTCGTCACAGGGTTATTTGGTAACCGTGATAGCGTTACGGAGATGTTTAACAAACTCAAGTGGCAGACTCTGCAAGAGAGGCGCTCTGCATCGCGGTGTAGCTTGCTCGCCAGGTTTCGAGAGGGTGCGTTTCTGGATGAGGTATCGAATATATTGCTTCCCCCTACTTATACCTCCCGAGGAGATCACGAATGTAAAATTAGAGAGATTAGAGCGCGCACGGAGGCTTTCAGACAGTCGTTCTTCCCGCGAACCATACGCGACTGGAACAGGAAAGGGAGGTAATGACAGTGGCACGTAAAGTGCCCTCCGCCACACACCGTTGGGTGGCTTGCGGAGTATCAATGTAGATGTAGATGTAGACTTCTTATGCCGGAAGTCATTGGCCTTGCGCCGTCCCAGCGAAAACTGTGTCGTAAAGTCATTAACAAAAGAACTTGGAACTAGAAGTGTATCTCGAGATGAAATAAATGTAAGTGAACCTTATGTGTTTCACCGACCGCAAAGGCGGGGTAAAATTTTCCTTTTTTATAGCAAATATTAAATTTAATCTTAGTATCAAGGAATAATCTCCTTAAATGTAATAACTTCTACGCAATTAATAAGGGAGGAGAACGCTCCTAGATTGTTCTTCCCCCCCCCCCCCACCCTCCCTCCTCTCTCTTCGCTTGTCTCTAGTAAAAGGGAACAGACATATTGTACCACGAATATAAAGTAAGCGTTTGTACTGTTACCCTTATTACTATAGCACGTTACAGTTTATATGTGGGTTATTTCGATGTACAGTGAGCCCTCTCTCATGTTCCTTGCAATGAATTAACTTTTCTTAAGACGTTTACACCTCCACAATTTTAGCGGCCGCTGCTCCAACGGACGCCATTACGCGTCGGCCTGAAAAGCGAAATCATAGCGGAAGCGCAGAGATGGTTCTCTTTCACATTTAACAAATATTTTTTCACAGCAATGAGCCACAGTGGAGAACAACATTAGTTTTAAGATTTTACTTTTCAGCTTACGCCGAGAGCCAGTATTCGATTACCACAGCCTGAATATGATAGTAAGAGAAGTTTCTTTAGTGTTGTGTGGGTTTACATAATTTCAATATTTGGGTCCACGCTCTTAAAGTACAAATACGCCGAGGCTAATTATAATACTGTTATATTTTCATTTTCAAGTAATATTCTTGGACGTAAATCAGTCCATTATGTTTGATGATTTTATTGCTCAGCTGCGAGTTACGTAAAAGTAAAAACAATTTTGAAATAATTTTCTATAATAGTTAAATAACATGAAACTCAAAAATCAAAGTGTATATTTAAATCTCTTAGAATGATAGATTTCAAGTAAAAATCATTTTAAAATTTTTCATAGGACCACTCTATTACACTGACACGTCTTTTTAGGGACACCGAACAAATGAGAAAAATAAAAATAAATAAATAGATATACTCCTACGGAAAAGCCACCTCAGCCACCAATCCTGAATATTAGTCTAAATTTAAGCGGTGGCTGGTCTCGAGACTGGGACCGAAGACGTTTTGATTATGAATCAAAGACGCTACCCCTAGACTCCGGTCCCTCCCTTGATCAGCCTTAACGTCTGTTATCTTCCCTTCCTGTTCAGTTATTTATCTCTTGAATATACTTTGCAATACCATGGAAGAGACCCACGTACTTCAGTTCACAAGCCACTACACCCCCCCCCCCCCCCAATCACCACGCCCGACCCACCCGCAACGTAACCAAAGCACTCTTCGTTCGTTGTTGTTTACATTCTATTTACAAAATTTATGTAGACAATAGCAATAACATTTGATTAACTGCAGGTCATAAGAGTCACCAAAGATATATGGCACACTAATATGTGTCTGTAATATTAACACAGCAACGTAATGCACTTAACAAAAATGTTAAAACTCAAAATTTGTATACCCGAAGAGTTAAGCCTGACATAACCTTCGTGCGATATGGACTTTATGTGTTTTGAAAAGAAATAAAAGATAGAACTTATAAACTTTAGTTCCGCGAGTAGATATGGCACTACTATATGTATGTGCAAGGAAAACGACCTATATTCTTCACTTAATATTTACGCAAACATTTTAAATTTGTACAAAACCTTCATCTAGAGTGTGCGGAAACCGGCCGTTAGGACTTTTTTTGTTATTTTTCTTCTAGAAACATGTTGAAACAAGTGAAACCTTCAATAGATATGATGAAACAGGCTCTAATTAACTTTCTTACTGTGTAATATTAACTTAATTGACAGTTATTACAAAATTAACTGCTTATCTTCACGATCTCAATATTCAAGCGTGTGCAGTCTCCTCCAGAGCTGCCAATCTGACTATATCCGTAGATCAGGTTTGTTTACCTCGTACACTCTGAGTCAGTCTGTTTTATAAGATCCCGGGTTCAAAAACTTTTAATTCCTTCCACTTTAGCAAGCTAGTCTTTAACTTTTTTTTTGTTTTTTGAGTTTTCGCTTCTGAGCCTCAAACAAGGATTTAATAATCACCTGGCACAACTTCTCGGTGACAATTTCCACTTCTTTGAAAGGTCTATCACCCGATCAAATTGTGAAAACAGCTTACATCGGTTCCAACCCCAATCTTTTGGTACGTGTGGTCTTGTCATGTCCCTCAGTTTTTGTTTCATTTTGTCCTGCCGGCCAGAGTGGCCGAGCGATTCTAGGCGCTACGGGCTGGAACTGCACGGGCACTGCGGTCGCAGGTTCGATTCCTGCCTCGGGCATGGATGTGTGTGTTGTCCTTAGTTAGGTTTAAGTAGTTCTAAGTTCTAGGGGACTGACGACCTCCGAAGTTAAGTCCCATAGTGCTCAGAGTCATTTGACCCATTTTAGCCATTTTGTCCTGTGTTCTCCAATTTCGTCCCACGAGAATTGGGATTTATTCGGTCATCACCACAGAGTTCCAAACGGTACAAAGCTAATCACTCAGGAAGGTCGCCCCGTATTCGTTGAGGCTCTGTTAACGACACATCATCCCATGTGACACGCACCCTCCGGCACGGATTGCATCACACATTGACTTGGATTTAATACGTTGATTTTCGGTAGTTATATTCAGTTAATCTGTTCCTTTTCGTGACTGGTTTATATATTTCATCTTATATGCCAGGGTTTGTCTTCCAAATATGTCGTGGTGGGAGGTGAAACTGTCCATAGAATCTCGATGGGTCTGTCGTACAATTTCTCTAGCGTTATTTCGCTTTTGTTTCAACAGAGTGTGACTTTTTAGACTGATAATATCGTATTAAGATGTTGAAATAAGCAGTACATAATTTAATGTGTTTTCTTATTGAAAAACAATGGTTAATTTTGATTCCTGTAATTATAAATCGCCGAATACAAGTCAATAATAAGTACGCGGTTTAGATATAGCTACCTGCGTCTTTGATGTAACTAACCACAAACCACTTCAGTCATCTGATTGCCATACATTCTCGTTAAAATGTTTATATAGTAAACTATTACAAGACAAAGCCAACAGATGAAGCTCATAGATTTTAACTACGCTGTATCTTCACATGACATTGTTGGAAAAGTGAAATATGTGTGCATGCTTAGCACAGCTACCCTTATGATGTTGAGGCAGTGGCTCTGATTGATTCACCTTAATTCTCTGCACCAGTTAATCATCATTCTTTAATTACCTACGAAAACCCATTTCATGACGCAGTAGTATTTGAAGATGGAAGAGATATTCCACATAATGAAGAGCCTACACAACGGATAATTTGCAGAATTTGTAAGAATGTTTGATTTAAGTCTCTTGAGACATGGTTAACAATTATAGGTCCTATATGACATTTTTGAAGCAAATATAAGCATCAAATTGATTTCATAAAGCTTTTAAAATTTCCGTGAGAAATACAGAGAAGAGTCAACAAACTACGTTATCTCCTCCGTTAGCGACCACATTCCTATGATACAGAATACATTTCACGCGTCTGGTTAGTTGCGCAGAGATGCAAATGGTTTCTTTGTGGGAGCCATGATCGTCATTAGAAGCTCTACCAAGTCAAGCACCGACTCTGTCATCATTCAAAACAGCTATGACAAAATGGAACTCACGGATGATATCACACTACTAAAGGTAAGCTCTCCCGTGCCCGCCCGATTGGCCGTGCGGTCTAACACACTGCTTTCCGGGCGGGAAAGTATGCCGGTCCCCAGCACGAATCCGCCCGGCGTATTAGTGTCGAGGTCCGGTGCGCCGGCCAGTCTGTGGACGGTTTTTAAGGCGGTTTACCAGCTGCCTCTGCGAATGCGGGGTGGTCCACCTTATTTCGCCTCAGTTGCGCTATGTCGGTGAATGCTGCACAAACACTTCCTTCACGTACGCATACACCATACTTACTCTACCACGCAAACATTGGGGTTACACTCGTCTGGTGTGAGACGTTCCTGGGAGGGGTCCACTGGGGGCCGAACCGCACAATAACACTGGGTCCGGTGTGGGGTGGGGGTGGGGCAAGTGGAGTGCTGTGACCTGTTGTGGGATTGTGAACCACTGAGGGCTACGGCGGGGACGAAGCCTCTCTGTCATTTCTAGGTCCCCATTTCCATGCAATACAATACAATACAAGCTCTCCACTTGCAGTAACCCTCTCTTGTTTCTGTGGTACATGAGACACTATGGCGTCATTGTTCCTTAGTGATTCATTATTATTATTATTATTAATTATTATCATGGTTGTGGCTCTCCCGTTGCTCTCCACCTGTCTTGTTCCTGTGGCATATGAGCCCTTCAGCCTCCAGTTTTCCTGAGCGCTCCGTTGTTATTATTATCATTATTACTATGGTTTTGGCTGTTGACCAGCACTTAATTGGATGCACCCACGGTGGAAGGCACCGTTGTGTCCTACTCAACTTCATTTTATCGTAATGTGGGATTGTTTTCGCTGAATATACATTTCCCGCGCACCGTGGACTAGAGATAAGAGTGTTTGACAACTAGTTAAAGGGTCTTGGGTTCGACTCCGGCCATTGAATAAAATCCGCCAGCAGAAGGCTTCCGGTATAAGGTGTTACCCGTAACCGCCAACCTCCTTATCAAAAGACAGTCAGTCCGTCGGGAAAGCCTCAAGCAACACATCTTACTTTTGTTCATGATACTGTAGCTTTGCCTCTACTGCAGATCACTTCATCATCCGATGCAATTACTCAAAAGAGCAAGCTAAACGTGAGGGACAATATTCAAATTTCGCAAAATAATAAACTACGTGTGCTTTCCGGCTAAGCTGTTCCGTCCCTGTACGTCACATGGCCGCGGTGATTTGAAAGGCCGAGGAAATAAGAGCAGCAGCTGCGACAGTGTTTTAGCGCTAGGTTACTTCCAGCACGAGTGCCGTTGCACGAGCTCCGTCTATAGGCAACGGGAGGAACCGTCTGTGGCGGGAGAGCAGAACACCAGGTACCACCACCGAGACCATTAACCTCCAAATGGTAAAGGGCAGAGTGCCTTGGAGCGCTCAAACAGAATGCATGGAAAGTCACCCTTGGGTGGTCGTTGGCTGGAGGACGACTGACAGCTAAAAACTTTGATACGACAAAATGATTCGCGAAACTCTGTATTTGGTACATATCTCTATTTGGGTGCCAAATGCTGATAATTGGGAAGAAATACATTCAATGGCTTGGAGTCTTTTGCAAGTGGTGTTACATGAGACTGTTGAAGATCTGATAGATTGATCCAATACGGACAAATGATGTGAAATGACTAAACAAGAAAAATTACCTAATGAACAACATATTGACCCGAAATAATATTATGGTTGGGGATGTATTACGACATGAGCAGGTGATGGGATGGTGCAAGAAAACAAGGACATGGTGACGTCAACATGTACAACGCCAACTTCTGATGGTTTTCAAGCGACTAGAATCGTCAAACAGTTCTCAGGGGTGATGAACAAAACAAATATAACATTGCTTAACATGTCTTATTTTTTACTATCAGCCACTTATTGGATATTTGGAACAGTCCCGTGATTTGCTGAGCCTTAGTACACTTTTGAGCATTTCTCCCTTTGGCATAAATTAAATATATCTTCTTACTCCATTTTATTTTTTATGTATTGTAGCTTTTTTCTGAAATTACAAAATTAATTAGGAAAATTAAGGTTTTAGCACATGTGAAAACACGTTTTAAGGTAAAGAATGACCATGTACATACCTGGGAACCAATGGCGTATTGCAATTGAAAAGGGATGAAACCGAGAAAATCTCGACAATACTGTATTTAATCATCTATCTGTTACATTATTGTTTTACTTGCACACACCAATATTCTATAAATGAACTCAAATCATGCAAAAGTATTATCAAATACCAGTTTCAAGTTTAATATATTTCCAAATTGAAGCTGGAGAATAAGGCAAATTTTCACTTTAAAGGAAGGTGATACTGTTCGAAGCTGAAAGAAACATAGTTTATTTGAAAGGGTCATATGTTCTGTGGTAAAATACTTTCTTTTCAGGCTGCAGTCAGTGACAGAATTTGCGGGGCCATTCGCCATATAGGTATGCTGAGCCGCACAGCTTTACTGTGCTGTCTACAGCATAACGTGCAAGGAGACGAAGAGCTACCAACAACTTGTCTACAGGCGTGATTTCGAAAAATTATCTGACGATATTCAGACTGTTTTAGATAATGTGAAAGACTCTGCGGCTGTTGATTAAATGATCACCAACGGTTATTTGTCGCATTCAGTAAAATAACGAAGAAACGTCATTTAGAATTCCCTGTATTAATAGCCGGCCGAAGTGGCCGTGCGGTTAAAGGCTCTGCAGTCTGGAATCGCAAGACCGCTACGGTCGCAGGTTCGAATCCTGCCTCGGGCATGGATGTTTGTGATTTCCTTAGGTTAGTTAGGTTTAACTGGTTCTAAGTTCTAGGGGACTAATGACCTCAGCAGATGAGTCCCATAGTGCTCAGAGCCATTTGCACCATTTGAAGCCCGGTATTAATACAAATGAATTAAAATTTATCATAATACAGTTACGAGTAAAGTCATTTTTAACGAAATAAAGTATCCCAAATTATCACAAATTTACGGTTGTCTGCTAGAGATTGATTTTACCTTAGCGGTAAAGTGTTTGAACTCCAGACCTGGTTGACGCAATGATGGTGAAGAGTGTCATCGTAAGCTGCAGTTTCGGTTGGAACGAGGCTTGCTGGTCTCGAAAACATAAATCTGATACCTCTTTGTCATCCGTTAAGTGAAAATCATTTATTCTAAATGACAATTATAGAGTGAATTTATAAAGATTATTCTGAACCACTGAATTAACCGTCAGACTGTTGCCAATCCTACATTAAGCCAGCAACATGCAGAATACGTTCGCTCAGTCACTGTGTTTCTTGAGCACACTAGAACTGGGGAAGCTCACGTTTCAAAGATGTGGCGGCAATGGCTACCACCATGCTGACTGGAGCAGAGAAACCTACTATAGCCCAAAGTGTTTTATTCGCATCTCTGTAACTACAGTCTGGATCTAAAGTGGAGTTACGAATAGTATCCAGACAATGCAGCTGCAACTCCATCTCCATAAATAAACACCAGGATAAGGTATTTAAGTGGCTGTCCTTTTCAGCAGCTGTTATAGCTGGGTTGTTTTTCTGCCCTCAGTGAAGAGCACACTGCAAAAACTCAGTGACTGGAAGCGATTGGCTTTTTAGCGTCAGTAAACACTACTAACATTATGAGTAAATAACGTTCGTTTTAATACGATATACCTGAAATCAGTTGTCCTTATAAACACTTTCATTGGCACCACCTCTAACCCATTCCACCTCAAACGAAAAGACAACATAACACTGATTACAAAACACAAACATGTGCAAAGAAGGTTCATAAGCTGCAAATAACACATAACTTCAAAAAAATAGGACTTCAAAGCAGCTAAGAAAATTAAGCAAGTCAACGACTGCGGTGCAAGTTCGATTTCAGTTATTACGAGAATCAAGGAAAAACAATGCCGAGAGTAATATTTCGCTTTGTCAATTTGCAGAAAAAAACTTTCATTTATTCTATGTAAACCATACGGCTGAGAAATATCGTCTATTCGTAAAGATTACTATATAACTGCCGGTGATGCTTTGTCAATAACAGCGAAAAGCGCCTTGATGAATGAACTTTCCAATTTTCAGACTACTCAAGACAAGCAGGAACCAAAGTAACAAGACTAGGCTACCCTACGTGAGTGTGGGATGGAATTTCTATTCAGTAACTCGAATTGTGCGCTAACTTTGCTGCCTCTGGATCATGGTCTCTAGGATTCCATCCTCGTCCTTGGCGTGGATTTTCACCGCCCGGAGACTGGGTATTTACGTTGTCTTCCTCATTTCATCATCGTTCGGAGAAAGTGGCGAGACTAGACAGTGAAACAATTGTGAAATTGCATGGGCGCTGATAACCAGTTGTTCCATACTAAAGACCCTGTAGACTTTCAAAACATTCATATGAGTAGGCCTGTTATT
The DNA here is from genome assembly GCF_023864345.2 of Schistocerca serialis cubense. NCBI lineage: Eukaryota > Metazoa > Arthropoda > Insecta > Orthoptera > Acrididae > Schistocerca > Schistocerca serialis. The sequence continues at coordinate 511,748,640 of NC_064642.1, read as the reverse complement.
TATGTGTAATTGCTAAAACAGACTTCTGTGTTGCGCCACCGCCCCCCCCCCCCCTCCTCCCTGAGCTGTGCTCAAACGGAAGTTACCATCGGTTTCATCGTGTAATTTTTTCAAATGATATTTCACATAAACCACTTTACGTCAGAAAAATGGCTCCGAGCACTATGGGACTTAACTTCTGAGGTCATTAGTCCCCTAGAACTTAGAACTACTTAAACCTAACTAACCTAAGGAGATCACACACACCCATGCCCGAGGCAGGATTCGAGCCTACGACAGTAGGGGTCACGTGGTTCCAGACCGTAGCGCCTAGAACCGCGCGGCCACTCTGGCCGGCAGGGAATTATGGGAAAGGCTTAATAGTGCATGTAGTAGTCGAAGTTTTAAGATTATTACAGTGTTATAAAATTGCAGTTGAGTGCGGCATTAGCGTATTCAATAAAATGATCAGGAGCGCACGCAGGAATAATTTAAGGAGATTAGTCATAGATATTTAAAACGAGATGCAAAGTGCCTTTCAAACATAATCATTGAGCCGAATTTATAAATTACAGTTATTCATAACAAAGGAAATAATATCCGGCACATTATCAATCATATAATTCTCTGAGCCGTTACCAGCTGTTTAGATAGTGGCAGCTATGAGATAAACGGAACTGGCAGGCAGCCTTAGATGCGAGGGAGAGCATTAAGGCATTTTAAAGGTCGGTTGTTGTCGGCGAAGCTGACGGGGCTATGGCGTCGGTTAGTGGCGTCCCGCAGTTGCGTGCAGGCAGCTTGTGGATATGCTGCAATTGGAGGGCCCCATTTCTCGTGGACTGGCGGCTCGTGTGCGGCGGTCAGCGGGTGTGTTTGGCTGCTACCGGGGCTGCATGTCGGGCTCAGACACCCACCAGGAAGTATCGCTGTTGCCGTCTTGATAACAAGTGACCCTGAAGGCGATCTCCTCGTTTCATCGAGAGCTTTCTCCGTAGGCGTGGCCGCACATTCGATTGGGTCACTCATATTCTTCTTCTAGCCAATCACATTTTCGTTCACTATCATCGCTTAAAATTTTGCCCACCCATAATTTCGAAATTATTTCGGTAAGAATGGAGGACCACACGCAGGGGTAAAATTCCTACACTGGAAAAGCTTCACGTCGCCACTGAGGGACAGATGTCCTGTTTCCCGACCTTTTGTCATCTCCTTCTTCTCTCCTAAAGCCTCATAACACCTCAGTGCGAGCTTTCCCCACACTTCCTCTCGGCAAGAGAGCATACGCAAAAACTAAGAGATTTTTGGGAAACAGGTATTCTTTCCCTTAGGAAACGGAATATCGCATATTTCAATTAGCGACTCACATTATGTGACACCATCCGACTGCCCCTTGCTTTGGTACCCTAAACCTTCAATTCAACAACACAGGAAATCGTTTTGGTGTACATTAGGGTAGATGACCCAAAGCCAAGCGGGCATCTCTCTTCGGTCCGTTGACCGCCTGCCTTTCAGGTAGATCCTGCGTTCTTCAACTTAGCTCCTGATAAATTGTTCATTTGGTCTTGGCTAACTAAAACGTTGAGGGTCACAAAAATAAAGCGAAACCATATGGCCAAACAGACATGGATACTAGACATCTCACTCTTTACCCCAGCATGGAATAACTTCTAAACACTGAACACTGGTAAAGCAACGAAATAAGATGAAATTAGCATGCGATCAAATCTAAGCCATTGCTTCTGTAAGCACTCCCGTTTTGAAATCGCCCCTACACAGCTAACAAACGCCAAATGCGTGTCATTGGAGATCTTTTTAGAGTCGGTTTACACACTTATTTTGTTAATTCGAGGTCCCAGTTCGGCGTGCCCACCACCCGATGTTATCGTTACTGCAGTTCCGTTCAGGTACAGAATGCGATCTCATTACGTGATGAAATTATAACATTATTGGGAAAATTTGTAGTCTGACCCAGAGCCACTCCCTTCGCCTTGGTAATGACGAAATGGTTCGGATAAGGCTCATCTGTCTCTATTTGACTGGCAACGTGTGGATAAGAAGGTCATCAGTAATTTAAACGTTTTGTGGCTGTGCGCTAAGCAGCCCTGTATGCAATTATATAAAATGTAATAGTCAGCCAACCGGTTGCACACAAAATTATTAAAACCACCTTACACGGGTTTCGATAGCTCTAACATTATCTTTCTCAGAATGGTAGATGTTACCTAAAAAATATATGTAAGATACAGGTAACAAACATCAAATATTTAAGTATGTGAAAATTGTCAAATGAAAACCAGAAAACTGTACTTACATGAACTCAAATGACAACTTTAAAATTTTCTGCGACAGAGCTATCGTTGAATGACATGGTTTTACTCATGAGTCATAATTAAAAAGACAGTGATCACAGAATAATACAATGATTTTTGCAAGCGGCGGCACAAGTTAACTGCTGTAGCCGGCTACGACCGGCACATCCTCAGCACAAGAAGCATCAGACTAAGCGACATGTAAGCCGACGCTGGCATGAGATGGACACAAGGATTAGTAGCACCATCTAGTGAGAAAATTGCAAACTAATAAACATCTACGTTAAGAGCCCCGAAAAGGACCATGCACTTTCCAAATAGGTCTAAGAATATATAGCACTTCATTGATAATAAAACCCTGTACATGATGAATTAACAGTCTATTCCAAATGGCTTTAATGTAGAAGACTTAACCGAGTAGAACTTGAAATATTCAGAAATACTGAACGAAACACGGCCTCATCTCTAACAACAACACAAACTGTAGAACAAGGCGGTAATCGCTTATGTTGGTTTCTTGTGGGAATTTCCACATGTGATTCTGAAATCATTCACTGGACTGAAGCAGGCACCAAGAAACATCATGTGACCTACGTTCAACCCTCTTCTGTACTATATTGGCAAATGATCTGTTTCTGCGGGGTAACGGGCGGTTCGCTCCTACGAAAGACAGACACGTAAGGAAGAACTGGATCGATTCTGCACCTACGACTGTATCGTTTGTCTGGTATGCCACATAGCATTCAAATGATTTCCAGTGATTTCCCGATTCCGCTTGTGAGAATACTGTTCTCGTTCCACAAATTCAGCTCCGAAATGCGACACGCTCACAAGCAGAACAGTAATATGCGCAGAACAGAGTTTACACAATTCGCAGTTAGTTTGAGTACATGACAGCAAAGGTATTCTCGATAAGAACCGTTTAACCCGAGATCAAGGTAGAAATGGTAATTATATATATATATATATATATATATATATATATATATATATATATATATATGTGTGTGTGTGTGTGTGTGTGGAATTCTATACATGTGACAGCACAGTACTAAACCAAAACCAGGTCGATCAACAGTAGTATAAAGTCAAGTAGTATGAGGCAGGAGATTGAGACACAGTTTGGGATGGGATTATGTTGTCAACATGGTGGTTATCTTGGAAGCTGCTACATTGGAAGTAACTCTAAATTTTCTAACGTAAAGCCGCCCAGAGTGGCCGAGCGGTTCTAGGCGCTACAGTCTGGAACCGCGCGACCGCTACGGTCGCAGGTTCGAATCCTGCCTCGGGCATGGATGTGTGTGATGTCCTTAGGTTAGTTAGGGTTAAGTAGTTCTAAGTTCTAGGGGACTGATGACCTCGGAAGTTAAGTCCGATAGTGCTCAGAGCCATTTTTCTGACGTAAAGTGGTTTATGTGAAATATCATTTGAAAAAATTACACGATGAAACCGATGGTAACTTCCGTTTGAGCACAGCTCTATTCGTTCACGATTGATGCCGCATTTTTATGCGGTACACTGCCGATGCTGGTGATATCAATTACAGGCTTAAGGTTGTTATCCGCTTCCTCCCATTCCTCATGGACTGTAACCAAGATATGTACTGACACGAGCATCGGCAATTCGCTTCCTGATATATCCAAGATTATTGACCGTCACCGTCTATCCAACTGCCTTCATATGGTTCCCAAACAGATATCAAAAGGCCTCAAATCCGGAGAATGGGTGCCCACTTTCCCGGACCTCTACGGTTTTCCATCTCCTGGGAAATTGGATATCCTTATATGTACAGCTGAGTCCACTTTCCTGCTACATTACTGCGCTCTGAACTCTTACTGAACGATAGCAGAACAGCGCTGGATGTTCCTTCATCCGTGGCCGTTTTCAGTCGTGCAGCTTTTGGTTTATCTGCGACAAAGCCAGTTTCCACTTAATTTCGCAAGAAGTTTCACCACTGCATTGTGTGTAACGGATAGTCTGTCTAGGTGGTGTTCGTTGAAATCCTCTGTGACAACATGGGCGCTGATCACCTGATATAACACCATTTCACATGTGAGGAAGGAACATTTTTTATATCGTGAACGAATAAAGCTATGCGCAAATAAAAGACACCATTGTTTTTCTTACGCAGTTCTGTACCTGTATGATATGTCACATGGTCCTATTCCCATTTCAAAATTAACAGTTGCATTCATGATGGCAGCTTCCTCTGTGGCCGTCATGTTGGTATCACAGTCTCAAATGTTCCCGGCTTTCCATCTCGTAGCACTTCAATTTGAATTTCTGGTCGTCCATCTGTTTTTGTTTCGTAGGATGGTTCCGCGCTTACTTACTGTCCTGCATAAGCAGATGCATTCGACTCCTGAGGCTGAGCTTTGATGACACAACGGACCCAGCACAATCAACACAATCAACATTCTTCGAGAGTATTCGTACGTGGAGCTCGCCGATATTCTTGTGCGGGTAAGGAGCACACTGGGACGGTGGATGCAAGCAGCCCTGGCTTACATAAAAAAGGAGCGACTGTAATGGGAAACATCCAGCTCGAAGACCCCAGGGTGGCTACATCCGTAGCCTTCAAGGAGAGCTGATGTCCCTATAATTTTCTACAATTTGTAGACACATTAGTGTGAGGGAAGCGACTTCAACGTCTGTAATAACTAGATGATGTCACAGGTTTTTTTTAAGGTGCTTTAGTATTCGAAGATAATCTACATCACTGATACCCCCTAGTCCAACGTTCTCGCATCCACAATAAACAGTACCTTTAACTGAGGGAAAATTTTTGGATTTTGCTCTTCCATCTGTTTAAGAATTAAAATATTGATGTAAGATAACGTTTATCGACATGAAGCGTTTACGGTTTTTCGAATGGCGTCTGCCGATTACACACTCCTGAGACAATGAATTTTTACAATGTATGGTAACCAACAGAAACTGTTTATCAGCCTACGACAGCGAATTGCTCAGGTCCCAGTTATAATATAAATGAATTCTCGAAAAATCGCACGTCTCGAAAATCGCTCATCTCTCGTTCACAGGTAAGAAATAATTACTTCTGCGATGATACTAAAGTTATACAATGCAATGAAGTGATAAAAAGAATGCACCATTAGTACTGAAGTTCGTTTGTTCTAGGGTGGCCTCAAATGTACTATACAGAGTTCGATTTTCATTCAGGAGATTATTAAGTTGAAGAAATCCCTACAAAATCGATGCACAATTAATATCTGTCACAATAGATCTCATATCTTAGGTTCTCACGCTACGTATGTGGATTATGATCTCGATACTAACAAAGAAAGGGTTGAGCTACATGGATATCGACACTGATGGTTCCCTTCTAAACAAAGCCTTCTCAAGGCCAGGCTTAACTGGTTAAGGAAATCCATAACAATCTAAATTTGAATGAACAGAAGCCAGTTTGATCACCGATTTTCCCAAAAGCTACAATGCATTAGGTGCCTCTACGAAGAACAACGCTGCATCACAAAAGTACCTTCTGCTCCAGCGATGACTGCAGACTCTTTGTTCTCCGCTGCTGTTTTATCTGACACATTAATCATGCATTTATTCGATGAACACATGGCCACTGGAAGGGACGGGGTACGAATTTCATTCCATATAGAGAATATGGAGGAACTTGTTCCTCTTCTAGTAGCAGTGAACCGTAGTTTGCTGGAGGAGCGAAGCGTTTCTAAAGTTTGGAAAAACATAGGTCACTTCCGTTTTCTACAAAGCAAAAAAAACTATAGTCCAGTACCATTGACGTCGGTCCGTTGTAAAATTTTGTTTTATGTTAGCTTGTTGTGCCACTTCTGGAGAACGAAAATCTCCTCTGTAAGAAACAATCCGGGTTCCGAAAAACAATAATTGTTGAAACTTCCTGGCAGATTAAAACTGTGTGCCCGACCGAGACTCGAACTCGGGACCTTTGCCTTTCGCGGGCAAGTGCTCTACCATCTGAGCTACCGAAGCACGACTCACGCCCTGTCCTCACAGCTTTACTTCTGCTAGTATCTCGTCTCCTACCTTCCAAACTTTACAGAAGCTCTCCTGCGAACCTTGCAGAACTAGCACTCCTGAAAGAAAGGATACTGTGGAGACATGGGTTAGCCACAGCCTGGGGGATGTTTCCAGAATGAGAGTTTCACTCAGCAGCGGAGTGTGCGCTGATATGAAACTTCCTGGCTGATTAAAACTGTGTGCCCGAACGAGACTCGAACTCGGGACCTTTCGCGGGCAAGTGCTCTACCATCTGAGCTACCGAAGCACGACTCACTCCTGGACCTCACAGCTTTACTTCTGCCAGTATCTCGTCTCCTGCCTTCCAAACTTTACAGAAGCTCTCCTGCGAACCTAGCAGAACTAGCAATCCTGAAAGAAAGGATACTGTGGAGACATGGGTTAGCCACAGCCTGGGGGATGTTTCCAGAATGAGATCCCGAGTTCGAGTCTCGGTCGGGCACACAGTTTTAATCTGACAGGAAGTTTCATATCAGTGCACACTCCGCTGCAGAGTGAAAATCTCATTCTGGTAACAATAATTGTTCTTTGAAGCTTCGCTTTATGTTGGCGCAGTGGGAGAGCGTTGCATGGCCTGATGTATTTCAATACCTTCTTCATCATACCGAAGGGAAAGGCGCGAATCCGTCGTCTTCCAGGGGAAGAACAGCTCCTTGATATCGATACTGCGGCACTGAGCAAGCTGGTGGCGGCTCCATGATGGTCTGCTGAACATTCACGTAGGCATCCATAGGTCCAGTGGAGCTCGTGCAAGGCACATGTCAGCCAAGGCGTATCGTACGCTGGTTGCAGACCACGTAAACCCTTCATGACAATCATGTTTCCCGACGGTAGTGGCACTTTTCAACAGTACATTGCTCTATGTACAACACCAGGAGTGTGTGGAGCGGTTCCATGAACACAGTGGCGAGTTCCAAATGATGTGCTGTCTTCCAAAGCCGCCAGATCTGACCCCAATCGAACACATCTGGGGTGTGATTTAACGTGGCGTCAGAGTTCATCACGCCCCTTCCCGGAATTTACGCGAACTAGGTGACCTGCATATGCAGACATGGTGCCAGCTCCCTCCAGTGGCCTACGAAGGTCTCATTGCTGCCATGCCACGACGAATCCCAACTGTTATCCGTGTCAAAGTGGACTTGCCGGCTAGTAGCCACGTGATTACAATGTTCTGGCTGATCAGTGTATGACGAAAGTAGCAGTGGCACTAGCTGTTTTTGGTTATTAGGAGAAACTGTTAATAGGAGTTGAGGTACATTGGCCCTAGAGCACAGTTTTCAAAATTAAATAATAACGGCTAACTTCTGTCAACATTAAAGTTCGATTTCCGACATATAATTCCCCCATTTAAAGTCAACCTTGTCGTTGGGGTCGGAAAACTATAGTAAGAAAAAAATTAAGAGCAGTTTATTACTTTTTCTGAGTACTGCTAGGAGTATAACGCAAATTACCCAGTAGGCTGAGAGAATATCCAAGTTTGTAAATGAAGTATTTAACCGAGAATGTTGCAAAAGTAATAATTTCTGTGAAAAAAACCAGTTACGTTGATTGTACGCTGTTAATACGAACAAATAATCACGAAGAAAGAAAGCTGTATGACGATGTTCCAATTAGCTCATCAGAATGTGTGTGGAGAACTGAAAAGAAAAAAATAAATGTTAATAAATAAAGGAGAAATACATTTTTTTAACAACACACAAACTAAAATATTAGAGAGTGGATGCTATCTCTGACTCTGATATATGTGCATCTTTGGTCAGTGAAAAGCAGTTTAAAACATAAGAGAATGTTGGAGTCGCTTTAAATTTTCACAACTGGATAAGACGGTAACTGACAGGTTAAAGAACACTATGGCACTCTTTTTAACATTCACTAAGAACTGTTCAATTACATGATTATCTAGAGAGAATTGAATGGTTTTTCATTACATACTAAGCTAGTGATATGATTCATGGTTGTTAGTAAAGGAAGTGTAATAGTGTACGTCCTCTTATAACCATGTGAAACTACATCATAATAAGAATTTGATATTAGTGCTCACATTGTTATTATTCACAGATTGTTTATCACACACTTAGATGCCATCACTTACAGATTATTTGTAGAGCTATAAAAGAGAACATTAAGCTTATGGGAAATTATTTAGTTTGACAGTTCTGTTAATGTCATACCGCACTGATCGGCATAAGTAACAGAGACAGACAAATAGTTTGAAATAGGAAGCTGAAATGCATAGATTGCAGAATATAAGTTGTCTTGGAACTACTGTAGCTTATATATCGTTTTGTGGCTAACCACTTCTACCGTGAAATTGGTCAAAAGTTTCGGAGATCCAATGTATGCAGCTATCTTAGTATTCTTACATATCTTAACCAATGTAAAGAGGCAATGGTTGTAAAGTCCTAAACCCAAACTTTTCCTAAGTAACAAGAGCGTGATTATATTAATCTTAGTATCAATTATAAAAGGTTTTCATAGAATAGTTATCAGAGTATTTTAACGTGGAGCTAGTACATATGAAGTATTAAATATTTTGATAAGATAAGCTTCACAAGAAACACTGGTCTTGAAACAGAACCACAAAAATCTGGAATTTTTATAGTAAACATACGTAAGTCAGATATATTCGAACGTAAGAATACTGACACAAGTAATCGAACTAAGTAATTACAATTTTTGTATTGGAAGGTCGTTTGTAACAACACAGTTGCCAGAAACCACCACCGAAGGTGAGGAGTGCACTGGAATGGTGAATGTGTGGCTGTTAAAAGCCCTATGAGACGTCAGAGAAACAGCATAGGAGAACCATTTAATACCAACAACATACATCCATCGTGTTGTTAACTGTTTCGACCTGTACAGGATGTTCTCTGTTAGAGAAGATGGTCAGCCAGCATGCAGTGTGTGGACGTGGAAGACGATGAGATAGTTGTGACAGTGGCAGCACAAGCCCATTGAAGCAGCAGGACAGGAACACTGCATCAACAACACATACTACAGGCTGCTAAGAGCCAACGGGCTTGAACTACCAAGGTGTGCATGCAGATGAAACGGGTCCAACAGTTGTAAAATGTGTCAAAAAAATAACTGTAATCACAAAGGTGACAAAAGGAGTTTCATTGGTACTTGGACAATTGATGAAGTTAAGAAAACTGTGTAAAAATTATATACATTTTAAATATCTGTGAAATGTGTGATTTTAGAAATAAAAGCATCATGTTGTTGAAAAACTATTCAAAAGACTTTTGGAACATAAAATTATAAGTCTGTCTCCATGATTTTGAATCCAAGAAGCTATACATCAGAACAGTAAAAGACAAAATTGATGCAGAATTGGATTATGATGAGATAAAGCAAAATCCAGGAAGGTAGGCTTTTGCTAAGATATGTCTGTATTCATTATGGGGAAAATTTTGACAAGCACAAAAGTGAGCAAAACAAAGATTATTAGGGATTTACTACGATTTTTAGGACACTATTATACGATCAGTTACATAATACGAGGGCAGTTCAATAAGTAATGCAACACATTTTTTTTTCTGAAACAGGGGTTGTTTTATTCAGCATTGAAATACACCAGGTTATTCCCCAATCTTTTAGCTACACAACACTATTTTTCAACGTAATCTCCATTCAATGCTACGGCCTTACGCCACCTTGAAATGAGGGCCTGTATGCCTGCACGGTACCATTCCACTGGTCGATGTCGGAGCCAACGTCGTACTGCATCAATAACTTCTTCATCATCCGCGTAGTGCCTCCCACGGATTGCGTCCTTCATTGGGCCAAACATATGGAAATCCGACGGTGCGAGATCGGGGCTGTAGGGTGCATGAGGAGGAACAGTCCACTGAAGTTTTGTGAGCTCCTCTCGGGTGCGAAGACTTGTGTGAGGTCTTGCATTGTCATGAAGAAGGAGAAGTTCCTTCAGATTTTTGTGCCTACGAACACGCTGAAGTCGTTTCTTCAATTTCTGAAGAGTAGCACAATACACTTCAGAGTTGATCGTTTGACCATGGGGAAGGACATCGAACAAATAACCCCTTCAGCGTCCCAGAAGACTGTAACCATGACTTTACCGGCTGAGGGTATGGCTTTAAACTTTTTCTTGGTAGGGGAGTGGGTCTGGCGCCACTCCATTGATTGCCGTTTTGTTTCAGGTTCGAAGTGATGAACCCATGTTTCATCGCCTGTAACAATCTTTGACAAGAAATTGTCACCCTCAGCCACATGACGAGCAAGCAATTCCGCACAGATGGTTCTCCTTTGCTCTTTATGGTGTTCGGTTAGACAACGAGGGACCCAGCGGGAACAAACCTTTGAATATCCCAACTGGTGAACAATTGTGACAGCACTACCAACAGAGATGTCAAGTTGAGCACTGAGTTGTTTGATGGTGATCTGTCGATCATCTCGAACGAGTGTGTTCGCACGCTCCAGCATTGCAGGAGTCACAGCTGTGCACAGCCGGCCCGCACGCGGGAGATCAGACAGTCTTGCTTGACCTTGCGGCGATGATGACACACGCTTTTCCCAACGACTCGCCGTGCTTTTGTCCACTGCCAGATCACCGTAGACATTCTGCAAGCGCCTATGAATATCTGAGATGCCCTGGTTTTCTGCCAAAAGAAACTCGATCACTGCCCGTTGTTTGCAACGCACATCCGTTACAGACGCCATTTTAACAGCTCCGTACAGCGCTGCCACCTGTCGGAAGTCAATAAAACTATACGAGACGAAGCGGGAATGTTTGAAAATATTCCACAAGAAATTTCCGGTTTTTTCAACCAAAATTGGCCGAGAAAAAAAATGTGTTGCATTACTTATTGAACTGCCCTCGTATGTATGTCAGTTTCATTAAAGAGAATATTTTACAGACGAAGTACCATTTCAAGGATTATTAGGTGGAAAATGACACTTCTACAAATACTTTTATAGTAACATTCACTGGGCCAACTGCAAGGCTTAGGTTTAGTGACGTGTTACGTAAGCTAGGAGATTCGGTTATACAGGGTGGCCCATTTAAATGGTTCTGAACAAATATCTTGGCAAAAAAAAAGTTACTGAAAAACTGCTTTCTCTAGTGTGAAATTAAGACAGGGGCTCATAAAAATGAATACTATGAGATATTCAAAAACGTTATCCAGTATACTTTTCACCACAAATATATGTTTTTTTAAAAGGACACACTGTATTATTTCCCATGAAATCAGTAACATAAAAAACCACAAAGAGAAGAGTGTTCACTGCAATGCAATACAGCAATACATTGTGAAAATTTCCAAAGCGAAGTTGAAGCTTGAAGTAAATGAAACACACATTGTTCACAGTTCCGATGTGTTTGATGTACCTAATCTAAGTCTCACTGTTGTCATGAGGGCCAAATGTAATAGTAAGATTTGCTGCCATAAACAGTGATATATGGGGATCACACTGAATCTCAAGATATGCAATACTGAGGCATTTTGTTTACTTCAAGTGTAAACTCTGTCTGAAATTTTTCAGGATGTAATTGATGCGCTGCAGTGCAACCATTGCCATTCCTATTGTGATTTTTCATGTTACTGACTGCATAAGAAATAATATTGGGTATAAATTTAAAGAAACCTAAGTTCGTGTTGAAATTTATGATTTAGTGTGTCTCATAGTATTTACTTTTATGATCACCTATCTTACACTAATACACATGATAGTCGTTTTCAGTATATATTGTTGTATCAGAGATATTTGTACTGAAACTTTTCAGTGGACCACCCTATATGCTTTGATACATACAGTATAGTACATATTCATGATGGTAAAATACTATGGAAACAGGTTGTGTGCTGGATGAATGAACTATTGAGTTACAAAATAAAGTTTATTAAAAACTGGGTATTGACTGGACCTAAGAATTACTATTTTGAGAAAAATACTGTGATGAAAATAAAGGGATTTACTTTAAACTATAAAAAATGTTCATCAGATGAATGGCGAATCTCTGATCAGATTAATTGAGAAAGAAGTGAAAGAAAACAAATAATTAGTGTATGAGTAGATGACCAGAGATGTCAGCACAAAATATCCAATCAACAAGAAATTAAGGAATGAGTTCTATTGTACAAAATTATGATACAGTGCTGCATCGATATTAAAATTAAAATATGTTTTCTACACCTTGAAATGTGAAAATAAAAGTTGCACCAGGAATTCCTTTAAAATGGCTATAGAAACGATATAACCAATTTTATTGTATTCTTGTTTCCTGAATTTATCTCTTCTCTAGTTTTCTTCTTTAATTCATAATTTTTAGATTAATGAAAAATATTAAAATCGGAATCAGAAAGGAAGAAATATGAAAAATATTTTTCAATACACCAGACCTTATTAATTAATGCTTCCTGTCTTCTTTATCTAGTATTTATAATTATTACATCATTATTCATATTTCATATAATGACTTCTTTTGGTTATTCCTAAGTTTTATTTATTTTTTGAGCACTTTCCATTTCAATTTCTGAAATAATTTATTGTTGCAAATATTTTCTCTTTTTTATTTCAATAGTTTTGTTCTTTTTTAAAACAATATATGTAATACAGACAACTCAATACCTTGAATAATATTGTTTTTGCTACCACTGACATCCTATAAATGCAGCCCTTGTTAAATAAGCTGAATAATGCTTTCAATATTAATTTGTTTAAAAAAATTTGTGGATTACAGGTAAATTTTTGTATAGTATTACTGGACTTGAATATTTGCATGTTAGATACAGTAAAACAGTTTCTATTGAGATCAATAGCGATTTTAAAATTTTTTTGACAAACAGATATTATATGCAGAGTGCTGGGTAGGATTTTTAATTTTGTGAAGATGGAAATATTAAGCTGAGATACAAGGGAATGAAAAAACATAAAATTAACGATATCCAATATCATGACCTACAATTTCTACATTAATTGAAATTTTACTTTCAATTTTTTTATTATTAAAGCTCTTAGTTGTCAGTGAGCCACTGCTCCACAGCCTTTGTCTCTGCTCCGAATAGTGTCAATTTTTTTCTCCCCCTAGGTGTGTTCAATATGCCTTATTATCACTTGAATGCTGTAGGTAAATAAATACCATGTTGTTAATTTGAAGATAATAGTCTCAGAAATTCTACCAAAACTAAAACCAGTAATTTTCAGACCACTGACCATGTTACCTCTGAATTAAACGAAACACATATGATGAAAAATGTAATATTTGTTAGTTATGTAGGTGGTAGCGAAACTAACGACACATTTATATATCAACTACACGAGCTTGACAAAGTAAATGAATATGTCATATAGATCTAGCAGGCTGTGTTCCAACATCATACATCGAAAAAAATACTGTCTTCTGTACATGCATATGAGTACTGTGCCCTCGTTTTTCTGCTTGTTCAAACATCTACTAGCCTAATAGTTTGAGATTAACAAAATCCTATAAGAGAGAAATTACAACCAGTTGAGCACATGGAGACGCACGCAAAAGCTTCCACAGCAACCACAACAAGGTAAAACGATGCACAGAGGCATGAAAAAAGGGAATATGCAGCTGACTTGTATATCACCACTGTATGTTACTCTGATTTGTACTCAAAGGTTTGATTCGATTATTAAGAGGAAGATGTCTACATCACAGAGACCGAAATCCGCTGAAAGTAGTTTAAAATCAGATAACAGCTGCTAAACAACTGCTACTACTCCAAAGACGCTATCTGAGTAAATCATATCCATGTGTTGTATCATTAAAATTAATAAACACTATTGTGAGGTGTTAAGATCAAACTACACATTAATTAATACATTTAAATACTCAGCATTACATCATACTGGCAGTAATAAATTTTTAATATTGTAAATCTCTGTGTAACACCTATTTTCGACGTATTTTGTATCTGTATCGATAATTCTTTGTCAATTTGTAGTGTTGCTTATGTAGAGTGTTGTATCTATCGTGGAAATTATTTCAGTTATGTGGACTTTTGATCGATATTGTTTAAATTATGCCTGTGGATTTAAGTAACTAATGGAATGATTGTTATGTAATGTGGTGTAAAGGACTTGATCCATAGTTAGGGAACATAGGGTTGAATGTAAAAAATGTGGGGAAGCCTCGCAGCTACAGAAGTAGCTCGGCAGAGTTTAAAACGTGTGGTAGGTGCACAAGTGACATCTCGTCTTTTGTGATGGGTAAGTAGTCTGGACTGAGCAGTGCTGTGGTTAACACATCGCCAGCAGTAGCGGATCACTGTGGCTCATTCCTGTAACTATGAGGCCAGAAGAGCTTAACAGCAGTATTTATGGCTACTGAATACTGCATTTGCTGATACCATTATCATGGCACATTTTTTGGGCCTATAAATGTAATTCCGACGCCAAGAAGATATGTAACAAGGCGTTGCAAAAAGTATTGCTACTATTGCATCGCAACCAGGTTAATAGCCGCTGTAAACTGCGCCACCAGTGCTACAAGCCTTCCATTAAATTGTTTATATTTGACACTCTGTAAATAGACCAGATATTCTTGAAATTTGGTTGATTTTAATAATAATCATGGTGCTGCTAAAATATCTTATACCCATGATCATCCCAAGTCATAAACCTGGACGGGAATCCTATCATAGCGAATTTATTTCCGAGTGTCCTAATTTATTACGAGAAAGTGATTGAACTTGAATTTAATGTTGCATTGTCATTTGCACACCCAGTTATAATTCTGAGTAGGTCAAAAGACTGCTTATGAAAGCATATTGATTATTTAAAGAGTTATAATTGGTTGTGTTTTAATAATAATTAGTAATTAATGATAACTGTAATTGCCACTTCTCATACATACTGGTATGGTTTTGTTTATGAGCGTGGTTCCCCAGACCATGGAAGCTAAAGGGTCCTCATGTACTAGGCTAGTTAGTTAATGAAGTAATGCAAAGGCTCTTTCTGAGCTAGTATAATTACATTTGCATTATGTTTAGTTGCGTCAAACTGAGTTTAAGAAAGAACTATTTACTGTGTTACCTATTCTAATGCAATTTGGTTAATGCACATGCATGGAGACCCTGTACTAAGCAATGAAATTATAGATTATGATCATTAGCAGATCACCTGATTTAAATCCAGAATTATTGCAAGCTTTTCCCTGTTCGGTATTGCTACTAGTTTCATGTGTGATGGTAATTGGTTTTATAAACTGTTACACCTAGTTCATTAAGTTACATGTTATTGAAGGACATATTGAAGGACTGTTTACTATCTCATTGGCCATTTGTTTGTTAGTTGCACTTTTATCTAGAAGGTTAGGTTACTGTGCTGTAGTATGAACAGATATGAAGAAAGTGTTTAGTGTGTGTGTCAGTGTAGGTTAGGTTAGCCTTAGCACTACCTTCTGCTTTATTATATTGCTTGACTCAAGAATGTCTAATTAGACTGTGACCGATTTTAATATCTAATGTTACAACTTGCTATTGTGCTGGGAGAACGACTTTTCCCTAACCCACTGGCTTACCGTTAGTTATACTCTGCTGGAGTGTTTCGGAAACAAATCCCAGTTTGATTGTCCTGTTTCCGTTAGGTTATCGCACGGTCACAACTTTAAAAAATTCCTTCCACAGTTATAACGTTAGCATCGACTGCATTTTAAGGTGACTGGTGTTACCGTTACTTCTGGAAACTTTCACAACACAACATGTCGTCGGAAATTTGATCCAAAGAACATGGAAATAACAAAACCATTTTGGGTAGATAATATTATCCTTTTTACTATAACTTACAGCTATTAAGATGGATATAAATTTAAATATATTAGAAGCCCGGATAATTATTCTTCGAATTTTAAACGATAAACTTTGTGAAAATAAATTGTATGTATTCCCAGTTATATAAGCTCTTAGTTGCCACATCTTGGCATAGTGTCTGTAACTGACTCAGTTCTCATACAACGCTTTCTTGATGTGTAATGCATAGCGAAAGCGAAAGCAGGCAGATCTAATTACAAACAGAAAGGCAGTTAAACTAAAATACACACAAAATTCCTTTGTTGGCAGTAATACATCATCCAACTCCGTTGTGTGAAGTACCTTCTGCATTTCTTAAAAGTCAAAGCGACAAGGGGAAGCTGTAGCCCAGCGTAGAGCCGGCAACTACCGTCATGTATTTTTGATTTCCAAGTGTTAAAAAACAAAAAATGTTTTTCTTGTTCTTCGGTAAGAGGAAGGACTCGCTCTCTGTTAATGAACGTTGATTTAGAACGTAATCAGCGGTAGCCATTTCGGGTTGGGAGCAAAAGTAAAAAAGACTGTATTTTTTATGTGTGTAGAAGAAGTAAAACATTCGTATTTCACCAGTGAAAAATTGAGTTATTATTCCAAGTGGTATTGTAATATATAAAAAACTAAGAAGCCCACCTGTGCACTTTGAAGCTACTACAAAGATCCGATTACAAAACGAAAGATGGACATGGGCAAGATTTTGTAGGCCGATATGGCGATTAGACATAGTATT
Organism: Schistocerca serialis cubense; assembly: GCF_023864345.2. Lineage (NCBI taxonomy): Eukaryota > Metazoa > Arthropoda > Insecta > Orthoptera > Acrididae > Schistocerca > Schistocerca serialis. Next base: position 511,731,820 of record NC_064642.1, on the reverse strand, counting down.
ATTAATTGGTAAGCAAAAAACTACAACAAGAGAAATACTATTTCGTTAATCTGGAACTAACATAGAAAAATTCTTTACCCATTACAGGCATAGCTCAGCTCATTGTGCTTGTCCAACTCGCCGAAAAATTAATCTATTTATTTTCATATATCTTAACATTTATTATTATTATTTATTATATTATAAAGTGGCAACAACTGACAGGCATGATACATAGTGGGGAAAACTGTGATTACTAGTATTGTTAAGACAATGAATATACATGTCTGTTAATAATTTCTTTATGTTTCATGTACTCTGATGACATGATGGAGACGATGATGTAACACTGGAAAAATACTAACTGAACAAAAAGGAAATAGATAAATTAGAAGGAAGAAGACAACAATACCAAGAGTGGACAACTAAAAGTACCATATGGAGAAGTATCAGTTACAAGAGAACAATAAAATAGTACCGTGCAATTCATGTAGAAAATACGTTCCTAGTAGACCTATCAGAAAATCCAAGCACCTGTTTCCTAAAAGTCAGAACCTAAAGCTTCAGAGGATAACGCAGTTAAAATCAAGTAGAGAGAATGGCATCTCCTTATCAGTACAAAAAGCACATTGAATGAACAACAATTGAGATTACAGTTACGTATAGCTGTACATGCATTCCGTCACACGAGAAGTAGAGCGGAAGTAAAATCTAGATAGAGAAAATATTAATTTTGGTAACTGCAGAGGCGTAAAGATTTCTATAATGGATGGAAAAAACAATAAGGAAATGTCAAAATCAAAATGCCAATGTAGTAGACTTACATTTGCAAAACGTAACAATGCATGGTTAGGAACTGTCACGCGGTGACTATTTAGATGCTGCGAGCAACATGCCATTGTTGCATTCGACGCCTGTGAATACGGAAGGAACATTTCACTACAAGCAATAAGATGATTACAGTAGACGAAATTAATGACACCTCAAGGCAAAGAAATATTTTAAATGAAAGTAGTACGCGAAGTACAGACGCAGATTCTGACAGGCGTAGGCCAGAAGGGACAAGGGAAGATACGCAAACCTTGTTTCGAGCCTTAACAGGAATACAAACAGACATGAACGCAATGAAAACAGACACAACTTCAAAAATATCGGGTTTAGAGACCAATTTGAATACAATAAATTCTAAAACGTCGAGTTTAGAAACAGTACAAGCCGACATGACCACAGTAAAGTCCGAGATCTGGAAGGCAAATACTAACATGATACACATATCAGGCGAAGTAAAAAATTGCGCACGAAACTTAATAACCTGGATACGACGTTCTCAATGAAGATTTCGCAAATCTCCACGGTGTTGAGTAGAAAAATTAACGGACAATTACAAACTTCAGTTCGCGATATGAGTTAGAATTTAAATGCAGAGTGGAAAAAAAATTTGAAACACTCTCACGCGCTTATGGACAGGAACTATCCGGAATCTGAGAAACTCAGGATAATTTGCAGGTAATGTGAAAGAATACGCAGGTTAACATAGATAATGTACAATCAGAAGTAGCGAAGTTGCATTCGTTCTGTGACGACTTATCAGAATATGTAGAGAAAATCAAAGTGGAGATAGGATTACTTAAGTCAGAACATAACAGAATCAACTCGGACATTGTGCAATTTTACGAAACTGTAGAGGATAATACAAAAGATGAAAACACAACGTTCGCGGAAAAACTGCGTACGTGAATAGCATAGTTACGTGGAAGCGGTTAAGGAAGTAATGGGGGACAAGGAAGAAGAAATTTTAAAATACGTAGAACATGATATCAAACAGTTAGAACAAAGATTAACGGACGAAATAGCTAGCAAAAAAGCGAGCTATGGGCAAAACTTTTATGAGAAAGATATGTCGTAAAAGCATGTAAATGCTGTTCCATCCTGCTGGAGAGCGTTGTTAATGGACTAGAGTTTAATAAAACACCTGCAGTTTCCTGTATTTTCAAATGAAACAAAGCGAACGCACCCGGTAGTGTTTGTCCAAGCCTTTAGGAATGTACTGCCTAGCAATTGGACAGAAGCACAAAAGATCAAATATGTGGAAGGACATAGAAAGCGACGCCCTTTTATGGGCTACATAGAAGTCGGAACTCTGCGAGATGTATCATCAATTTGAGAATGCATTTTTAGGTAAATACTGGTCAACAGCTATCCAGAAAAGATTAATACGAGAGGTATTTAAGCTATCATAATATCATCCAAAATTCCGGGGGCCAAGAAACTATTTTGAAACATACGTAAACAAGAACCGCTACTGGAATAATCCGATATCTCATGTCGATGTATTGGAAATCTTGAAGAACAAATTGCCTGCAAATGTTAGGGAAAAATTGGTGACCATACCCCAATATGGTCTCGAGTATTTTCTCTCAGTGCTCGAATCAATAGATCTTATTCATGAGGATGGGCAAGCCATGAATAGTTATCGTAACGGTAATAAACACAACCCAAATGGGAGGAACATCTATGATAATGGCAATGGCTTTGGGTACTATAATAGTGGGGTGCATATGAATGACTGGAATCCTTATGCACTGCCGCGCCACAACAGAAATCCGTACAAATTGTTTACCCCTTCAGCCACAGGGTAACCGAAGGAACGAAAATAAATATCATATCCAATGGTACGGCAATGGGCAGGACAGGAGAAATTCGAGAGAAAACTTTGATACTAGGAGACAAGGAAATGCAGATTACCAGGATCGGAATGTGGAACACAGGGATCTGAGGGAGAACATGCAGCCCGTACAGTCAAACCGAAACAACCAGGACACGAACTGCCAAGTACTCAAACTTATAGTGAACATAGTAGAAGTGACGGCAGAAAATGAAACAATACTGCCCCCAGGAAATAATAATCTAGTTTGACTAGTGGAAGTAGGTAATAAACTGTCAGTGTGCCACAGAAATAATATTAGGAACATAAACACTAACACGAACAGAAACAGTAAAGAGGAAGTAGACACTGAAAGAAGCTTACACGTACAGCATATCCGTAATCTATTTTTAAGGTATGATAAAGAAGCAGAAATGAAAGTTTTATTCACTGAAGAGAAAGAAACAACATGAAAGGTAAGTGAAATTATTGAACCAACAATAAAGGTAAGGTGGGAAACATAAATATAACAGTTGTTTTGGATACTGGCGTGTCAACAAGCCTGATGTCAAACATCTTGTTTAAATAGATAACGCTGCAAGTAAATGTACCTAAGCTATCCGTAAAGAACTGTAAGATCGTAACGGCGATGGAAAGTAATTCTAAAGTTATAAGAATACAGGCCAGCATACCCATTAGCATATGTGGTATAGTTTTGCAGTGTATTTTCTTGTTGGTAGACGAACTTATAATGAACTGTTTATTATTATTTTAGTGTATACTTGGTATGAACGTGATCAGAAGGTAGGTGGTTCGTCGCTCTTTGACGAATAAACCGACTGACGCTCGGTTCTTCTCCACCTAAGGGGTACAATATTTATATTTCCGGAACCCTATCCCTCTTCTACTATCCTGTTTAGCCAATAAGGAATGTTCAACTTTCCTCTATTATCTAACATCCAAAGAATGAAATGCAGCCTAGTGAATAAAAATTTTCCTTGTATTTTGATGTTGTACTTTCTCAAGACTTAAATATCTATAGAAGCAAAGGAAACCATTCGATATTACTTAAGGAAACATGGACTACACAACAAGAACTAAAACAACTATACATAAAACTGAACGAATGAAAACTATTAGATGACGAAGTTATACTACATCAGGGTCAAAACAGAGTAATGGAAAAGGAAGGAATTCACAGCGCACGAGATTTAAGTGAGAGTCACGAGCGATGAAATGTAGTGAGACACGCAGCACCACTTAAAGCTGAGCGTCGGGGCGGAGTATGCAAAATTCAAAGTTAAGTTCAGTGTCACTTAAGGACAGTCGGCTGCAGCTGGAATTCACAAAGACACACTGCGCACCGGGACGGAAACTATTTTACAATTTAAGCGAATCGGAATCCACGGCGCACGGCGAACTGGACAAAGCAGAAGCGATATAATCAGCTGATTACAGCAACGTAAATCAGTTACATAAACAAAACAAACAGATACCTTTATTCCCAAGTCGGAGACTATACTGTAAAGAGAACTAATTTTAAGAATATATTATTAGGTCAAGCATATTTAGTTTTAAAGAAAGGAGCACATGGACGCAATTAAACTATAAGGAGCGTAGAATAGGCAAAATTTGTGAACTTAACATAGGCTATTGAATGTAGATAGTTAGAAATAAGTGTAAGGATTAAAATTAGAAGAGAATATAAACAAGAAATGACCTATCCGAATATATACAACAGGATTAACACAAATCAGAAAGTGAAGTAATAACATGGACTCTTAAAAGAACGCGATTTTCAAATAACTTAAGAACCAAGCGGCTTACATACAGTAAGGAAGTAAGCGACGATGAGAAAAATAGAATAAAATATACACACAGAAAAATGTGTGTTACTGAGACGTAAAGTATATAATAACATATCGTACAAGATATAGCGGGAGGAGCAGTTATGCACTTATAGAACTACACTTCTTTTCAGACAACATTATAAGTAGTGAGCTTAATGTCCAGGGAGAAAACATACCCACAAATTTTCTATTGCAGAACGCTCATATGTCAGTTGCTATTAATTACATAGTAAATTATAGTAAAAGCACAAAAATCAAAATAAACGGTTAACACGAATCGTATAACAAGTGGGAGGTAAGCTAAGTAAATACAAAAACCAACCAATACGCACACAACGTAATTACATGAACTTTAACAAAATAATTCAGGTACGTGCTGTATGTTTAAAAGGCAATATGGAGAAATAAATGAAATTTCATTGCTGGATAATACTTGGAAGTAGAGAGTGTGTGAAAGATTTGGGATTTAACTGGAGGTATTAATTAGTTAATCTACGTTTGTGGTGACATATCATAAATGGAGAGAAATTAGGAAGAGGGTGAAAGTGTATTAGAGTAATATGAGTTTATTTGTATTTGTGGGAAGAAATAAATAGGGCGGTGGTTCCAATGTGAGGACCCCACATTTAATGTGTGGATATAAATGGAGATTTATGTGGAAGTTTTTTAATGAATGAATTAATCAAACTGCGTGCATATGGAGTATCGTCTCAGTTGTGTGATTGGATTCGTGATTTACTCTCAGAGAGGTCACAGTTCGTAGTGATAGATGGGAAATCATCGAGTAGAACTGAAGTAATATCTGGCGGTCCGCAGGGTAGTGTTATAGGCCCTCTGGTGTTCCTGATTTACATAAATGATCTAGGTGATAATTTGAGCAGCCCCCTTAGATTGTTTGCAGATGATGTTGTAATTTGCCGTCTAGAAAAATCATAAGACGATCGATTCCAATTACAAAATATTCTAGAGAGAATTTCTGTATGGTGCGAAAAGTGGCAGTTGGTACTAAACAAAGAAAATTATGAGGTCATCCACATGGGTATTAAAAGAAATCCGATAAATTTTGGGTATACGATAAATCGCACAAATCTAAGGACTATCAGTTCGACTAAATACCTAGGAATTACAATTACAATCAACTTAAACTGGAAAGAGCACATAGATAATATTGTGGGGAAGGCGAAACAGAGACTGCGCTTTGTTGACGGAACACTTAGAAGATACGACAAATCCACTAAAGAGACAGCCTACATTACACTTGTCCTTCCTCTGCTGGAATATTGCTGCGCGGTGTGGGATCCTTACCAGGTGGGATCGGAAAAGTGCAAAGAGGAGCAGCTCGTTTCGTGTTATCGCACAAGAAGGTTGAGAGTGTCACTTATATGATACGCTTGTTGGGGTGACAGTCACTGAAACAAATCCGGTTCTCTTTGCGGCGAGATCTATTTACAAAATCCCAATCACCAGCTTTCTCTTGCGAATGCGAAAATATGTTGTTGACACCCACCTACGTAGGGAGAAATGATCATCATAATAAAATAAGAGAAATCAGAGCTCGAAAGGAAAGATTTAGGTGTTCCTTTCTCCCACGCGCGTTTCGAGAGTGGAACGGTAGAGAAGTAGTATGAAAACGATTCGATGAACCCTTAGCCAGGCACTTAAGTGTGAATTGCAGAGTAACCATGTAGATGTACCACGTGATCAAAAAGTCAGTATAAATTTGAAAACTTAATTAACCACGGAATGATGCAGATAGAGAGGCAAAAATTGACACACATGCTTGGAATGACATGGGGTTTTATTAGAACAAAAAAACCGAATTTCACAAAATGTCCTACAGTTGGCGCTGGACAGCAAAACTGCTACCGTGACAGGTGAGAGGTACGCCGATATGTTACAGAATCGCATCATCCCCAGCCTGGATGATAAACACCTGCAGGAACGTACGATGTTGTATGCAGGATGGCGCTCCACCACATATTGCTAGACGTATGAAAGACCTCTTGCGCGCGTCGTTTGGTGATGATGGTGTGTTCAGCCGCCACTTTCGTCATGCTTGGCCTCCCAGGTCCCCAGACCTCAGTCCGTGCGATTATTGCTATGGGGTTACCTGAAGTCGCAAGTGTATCGTGATCGACAGATATCTCTAGGGCCGCTGAAAGACAACATCCGACGCCAATGCCTCACCATAACTCCGGACATGCTTTCAGTGCTGTTCACAAAATTATTCCTCGACTACAGCTATTGTTGAAGAATGATGGTGAACATATTGAGCATTTCCTGTAATGAACATCATCTTTGCTTTGTCTTATTTTGTTATGCTAATTATTGCTATTCTGATCACATGAAGCACCATCTGTCTGGCACTTTTTGAACTTTTGTATTTTTTTGGTTCTAATAAAACCCCATGTCATTCTAAGCATGTGTGTCAGTTTGTACCCCTCTATCTACATTATTCCGTGATTTATTCAGTTTTCAAATTTATACTGACTTTTTGATCACCCGGTAGATGTATACGCTGATGAATATAAAGATGAATATTACGGGGGTACCTAGGAAAGGGCCACAAAGGCAACGTAAGAAAGATTAGATTGTGTAGTTTTAAGTCTTAGAATGAATGATCGTATGATTGAGAAATGCAAAGTATAATGATACATGTACAGTAAGTAATTGTGAATACAAACATTTCGAATAAGCAGTGAAGAGTAAAAAGGAGACAGTGAAGTCAATAGTACAAAGGTACACAGTACATTTAACGCACACCGCAGCACAGTAATTTGCCACACATACATCAAAATGAAAAACAATTTAGCATGAAAACTATTTTCTCAGCGACTAACTGTAACAGCTTGAGCAAGAATAAGGTGAATGTAAATGAAAGTATGATATATAATTTGAACGAGGGATTAACACAAAATGCAGTGAAACAATATTTTCTACACTGAGTTCTTGACACATGCAGAAGCTAAAGCAGTATATTTAACATAAGCACCTTCTTGTTTAGCTGGAGTGACTTACGACTGGAATTACACATAACAAAAATACAGTAAAATTACTGGTCACACGTTAGGAAGGTAAACATGTATATGTCGTCTCACCAATAAAGCAGATATACAGCTTGAAATATGTGTACATGAATGCGAAATATTAGGACGATTGACAAGCAGTGATGAAGTCAGGATTGTCAAGGGATAAAACGTTCCCCATATTCGTTCATAAACGAGCACTTGTAAATATTGTAAATAGTATGAAGATTTATCAAATGCCAAGCATAGAATAAGTACACTAACGACACACTACAAGTCGCAATCCTAGATGTAGCTTAATCTCTGAAGCAGACCCTAGCAAATCCTCTTTTTTCCATGTTGTGAGTGTTGCTGGAACGTATTTTCTACGTGTAGATAAAAATGCGCAAGAGATCGGTGCTGCAAGACAAGAAAAGAAAGTGGAAATATTCAGAATAAATGAAAGATTCCTTCTAATTGACATATTAGTGTTTAAGATGAACGCGCAGGAAGTAGGTCCTACAAGAGAGGAAAAGAAAATGCAAAATATTCAATATTATTGTCAATGTCTACGTCTATGTAAAACGTATGTACTATTGTCAATTTTATGTGGAATTTTATTCGTGAAAGAGAACCATATATGTACATATGTGAAGTGCAACGTGATGGACGAGTAAAATATTCGCACGTGTGAAGTGATACAAAAACAGGAAGGCCTAACAATAGTGAAAATAAAGGCTGAGCGTGATGAAGGTAAAGACTATAGTCTAGTGAATACAGTGAGTGTGATGCGCGTGCGACGGAGAAATCGGAGGAAATCCGTTGACCATTAACTGATGAGTGAGGACCACCGAACTACAATGCACAACGGAAGATAATGCCGAGTCCTTCAGTGCGGCCCTTACCTTCAATTTCACTAGCCGAAAAGATAAGGGATAAGGTACCAGTGTTCTTCAGGTTGAGCGTTGGAGCTGAATACGACGTATCCAGTCTCCGGACTGGAAGGCATACACAACACCGACCTCATAAAACCTGGAGCGACATTACCACGGATTCGCGTGCAATGCTGCTGCTCATGTGGCGCTTGGGTCTCTGCGACGGTTGCGTTAAACGATGAGCTGTTGCTGGCGACAAATATAGCGAACAATGAGATAGCGCGTGCCGGAAGGATACCTTCTCAGAATTGCCAGTGAACCCAAAGGAAATGAGAAAAACTATTTTTAAAACATGGTTTAAGAAATTTAAAATTTTCCCCTGCTCACCCCATACAGATTAACAAATGTAAGGATAAATAACAGACTAAGACAATAGCACAGCGTGGACGTGCAATTATGTAACATAAATATATATGAATGTATTTATGTGCATCAATTTGAGGTGGACAAAGAAACGAAGCTTTGTAAATATACTTGTAGTAGCATAAGGGTATTAAAACTCCATTGACTTGCACCAAGTGACCAGACTATGAGCCTCAATGTAAATAAAGCTTATAACACTCCCCGTCTGCTAACTACTGTACCATAACCTCAATGCCAGAAGCAGGTTGTAACATAAAACAATTTTGTAAAAGTAACTATGGCACAAAGCAACAGAGCAGTGTTACCCTCTGAGAGGAATTTTGTTAAGTTGACCGTATTGTTCCTAATGGAAGTGGCTTATCGGAAATGAAAGTCAGAATTACGTTAATATTGGAATAGTGACAAACAAAATTTTGCCTAGCTATACTGTTTATAGAATAAGGGAAACGGTCGCCAGCCTAATTAGGCAAGAGAAAGATTAACATTCTCGTTTATGAAAGTAGGTATAAGTAACCATAATGGACAACACAACAGACACAACCTAGACTTAGCAAGACGCGAGTGCAATGAACTCTAACACACATATGTTTTAAGATTGAAGCTAACAGTTAGAGCAGCAGGAACTATTTTCAAAATTATAACAGGTACAGAAAAACACTATCACTTTCAGGGTTTACACAAACTGAGTGGTCTTTATACTGTTAATATGCACACAAGAGAGACAAACACTTGGCATACATGAGAATGTAACGTTTCACAACTGCAGCTTTCTCACTTTTACTACAACGAAACACAATGTTGACAAAATTGCAAGGAATTGACTCTCCTTTTTAGAATTTACTACAGACAACAAAGTGATCATTTACTTTATAAGGCTCAGCCTAAAGTTTGAAGTTGGTAACAGCACTTTAAATAACAGTTTCAATAGGAAAATTATTATTGGACAAATAACATTTGCTTTAACTCACTCTGTTACCACATTAGCTTTAACTATCTTTCAAATAAGTTCAAGAGGCATTATTTAACAAAGCTCTAGGCTTCAACGTACTTTGAGTAAGGACACTCGGTAATCACTTTACTTCAAACGGAGAGGACCCTGAGAGGTGTTATGATGAGGAGTAAAATCAAGGTAGGTAAATAAATTCCGATATGAATTACCTTATATTTCAGCACACTAACACATCCATTAGGCTGATCCTTCACTGTACATCAATATAGTATTACGTTACAGTGATTGCGCAATGTGGTGGCAACTGCATGTTGGTAGGTGGAATTACAGGTAGAATTGCTGGACTTTATCGTATCTTCATGGCGATGATTCATACAAATTCCAGAATAGATCCAGCTATTTATCCACCCATCCGAGGCATTGGAAAGAAGCAGTAAAAGCCTCTCTCTGAATCAGCATGATATGCACCTTTACATTGACAGTGCACAGACTGGTAGCTCCTTTCCGACTGGTGGCTCGTCTCCGACTCGTAGCTCGCCTCCGACTGACTATCAGTTCCACCTTTTCCACCTTGGCCAACCACAATTTGCGCGCGCTACACAGTTCCGTTCCCAAGGGGAACCACACTACCTCTTACATACAGAATAACTAAGAGCCCTAAGTGACGATCAGCAGTTTACATAACAGCAAACAAATGTATTAAATAAAACAGAACATTTTCACATATTGACACTTCTACAAAAATTATTCACACAAAATTACAATCATATACAGTAATTGTTGTTCCCTCCAAATGGGTCAAAGCATTTAAACGAGAGATATGTTACACAGCATACAATCAAATCATAACATCAAAGTTTGACAAAGAAAAGAGTACACAATTTTATGTTATCGATTCAAACACATTTACAAAAGATCAACAATGTAACATTAAATAAAGAAATGAATCCATACAGCATAAGGGCTGTGGTGTTACACATGCCCCATGTTTCGTTGAAGTTTCCCATCAGGGATACTTCAAGGAAACATCCATAACACCTAAGTGGTGCTGGCTGCAAAAAAATTATTCCATCCAACTTCAGTTGGGAGAAAAAAAAACACACATACACATTACAAATATACAGTATATACACTAAGAAATTGCGTGTATTTCTTCCAAAATATTTTCAAAGTAAAATATCTAAAGCAATTTTCAATTTCACACTGGTTTAAGGAAACTAATTTTCATCATTACACAAAATATCTTTAAGCATGTTCATTTCATACACACACAGTTCAATTAATAGGCAATCAGTACACAAAATAAATCTGCATATTAGTAGCAAAGGTATAGCCTTCAACAAATAATAAAAGAATAAACACATATACTATAACACAGAACATTCTAACTTAGCAGAACAGAAGTTTGTCTCTCAATAATTTTAAAAGGAATGTAAGTTTCAGACACACAAGTAGAGTCATGATCACAGTACATTTTACAAGGTTCAGCAATTAATGAAATATTGAAAATATCAGTTTGCATCCACATATGTACAAATATTTACACAAACAGCTATGGAAACCTTTTTCCAACAGACTCTTTAAATTCCAAAGCAACTTGGCAAGGATGTTTCAAAATAAAGCTGCTCTTCATTAATAGCAGTCCAGAATATTTGTTGCACATAAACATACTAACCTATTCAGAGCCTATCTTTAATCATCACTGCAGTGTTTTAAAACAAGGCAGTCCAAAACTTTAAGTTATCCAAGAAAACTTAGTCTCAAAACATCTACATCCATTTAAATAAGTTGCATATATATTTTATAATAACTTTTCACTGACTTCAATAAGAATAGTCAGTTCATAACATATTGCTCAAAAAACCTAACTTAATTCACTGCTTGCCTCAGCACTAGCAGTCCATGTTACACATTCTGCCCATTATTGGTTTAGCAGTCTTTTTACATACACATTTAGACACAAAAACACAATTTAGATTAAGAATACACAAAAAAACACATTTTTAAATTGACACACTGCCCCATCCTCTAGGTTTGGCAGTTCATGACCACTTATCAGCTCCTTGCCCCACAATGGCAAGTCCTTTGGTTACTGCTCACATCGTATATTTTGTAGTCCTTAGCATCAGGACCACAGCATTTTTATTATTTTGTCTTGTTTTACTGCCCATCAACATATTTTTGAGCAGTTTATTGTCATCATTTCCAGGTTTTTTATCATTCTGACACACTTTTGGTAAAATTTGCATTAGTGGTATAAAACATGAAACCTGTAACTTTGAAACAGCAATTAGACACTGGTAACAAAACCATTTCTTTTCAAATGACACAATCAGGTAACATATACATTAGTCGAGAAAGAATTAAATGTCATATTCAGGATCAAGTTAGGATAAAGTATTTCTTACTACTCCTTTATCATTGCTTTTCCACACACAGTTAGGTCATTACATACATCAAGATCAGGACAATAATTTCATATCCTATTGCAAGTGATTTCTGCCAACTCTTTTGCTGGCACTAGACACATACCTCACATCTACTTTACACATACCTTAGCCAGGTTCATCTCCTCAGTTTTAAACACATATACAGTTTTTCAACACCATATTTGCCCCTTTCTTTTTCAAAAACATTTACATTTAATTATATTATGGCATTCATTTACCTTTTCTTTTCAATATTCTTACCTTTTCTCATCCATATTTCTCTTTCCAATTACTTTTTAATTTCATTTTTCCTTTACAGTACCCACTATATTTTCATTATTCTTTGCCATTTTCTAGTGTACCCATTTTATTTTTCCATTTACTTGTCCACAAACAATACACAATATCTTACATCATTGCCACACTATTCAATACACTCTGATAGAGAAGAAGGAAAGAAGATAGTAAAAGTTCTGAATGATGAAGAGGAAGGTTGGCAGCACGAAAAGAAATGGAAGTAGTGCTAGCAACGACTCGGGTCCCTGGTGCTCGTCAGGCACCTGACAATGCAAAGAATGCATTGCCCCCTGAGGGTTAATAACCCTCTTCTGAGGACATGTATCTTTAAGTAAACCACATACTGCAAACATAAGCCCTTTCTGAATTTTAAGTATATTAGAAATTAATTATTATCTTGAAGAGTTCTTTGCACTTTCATTAGGTTACCATAAGCATATTTATTCATAAAGTTTTCATGTTTCTCACACTACATGACCCTCTCATCATAATTAGACTGGCTACAGTAAGTGTTCAATTGAAAATAAACATTTCCTAAGCAAAGTTAAACAGTACACTATAATAAATAAGCAACAACCTCCAACAGGCCTCAAGATCAACAAAACAACAATCCACTTTCAGGTAACACTCAGATATAATAATAATAATAATAAAGTCATGCATTATATTAACAACATATATACAAATACAGCACCCTGCCTCCAGTCTCTTTATTAACAAGGCAGTCTTTTATGGTTCATAAAACAGTTACTAAGTCTGGTGGCTTTTTAGGCCTCCTACTTTCTACATCTTTCACTAACCTATTCAGATCTTGCCAACGTTTTGTTTCATCAGGTGGCTTTTTAGGTTTTGGAATTTCAAAGTCTTTAGCAAGGTACAACATCTCCTGCTCTGCTATTATTTTATCAGGTGGTTCTTTTTGTTCCTGTGCCTCACACTCTTTCAAAACATTTGTTAAGGCTTGCCCCAGCATAGTATCATCTGGAGGTTCCTGCAAATTATGCCCCTGTGTTACATTACTAAATAATTCATTCGGTTTTGGCCCAGTTCTACTTCCTGTATCTTGCTTTGGAAAAATGTCACTAATTTCCTCATACCCTCTTTCAGTAAAAGTATATTCACTTTCATTTACACCTGAGAATTCATCTTCACTGGAGTCATCACTACTCTTTTCCTCACCATCAGAATCACTTAAGTACTCGACTTTTGAACAATAGGGAAAGTTGATATATTCATTCTTATCTGTATTCATATACCCTCCATTATCTGAACTATCACTGATTTCATTTTCGTCATCAGATTCCAGGAGGAAAGCAACTTTTAGACAGTGAGGCAGATTATCACTAGATGTCTCAGCCACTTCGTTTTCCGACTCCTTTTCTACATAATACACATCGTTTGGACACGCAGGCACTTCAGTTATATCACTTTGAACGATTTCAGCCTTAATTTCATATTTAGTATAATCGTCATGTACTTCGATAACTTTCATTCCATTTTCCCCTTTGTTATCATTCTCAGGTAATCGTGCGAAATACTTACTAGACCCTTCTGCATTAGAATCATAAAACACTTTTCCATCAACAACAATTTCATCTGCACTGTTCATAATGTCATGATTACTAACGTCCTCCTCTACCTCATTTTTGCCTATTATTAATTGTGCACACGTCTTTTGCGTGGCATATTCTACCTCCCTTTCCTCTTTATTCATCACAACCTCCCCCACATTTACGTCTTTTACTTCATACACATCATTAACAGTACAAATGTTCTCCTTTCCACTCGCCTTTTCTGGCTCCCTTTCATTCTTTAAAAAAGTCTTTTCACACGATTCCGATGCCGAGTTATCATTATCATATGACATATTAACTTTATTTTCATCTCTACATTCATCTACTACTGAAACCGGCCATCGGAAGTGTCCGATCCCGCCTCTTCTGTCTCTCTCTACGGCAGCCATCTTGTTCCGACGTCTGCCATTTGTGTCTGCTGCCAAGTGCAATGTACGCTGCTTCGGCAACGGCTGGCCCGAGCACGACGGTCACGTGACTTCGCACTGGGAACGCCACTATGTATCATTCCGCGCCCGTCTGCTATAGGCGCGCCCTTAACCATCCTGCCCCGTAGTTCACGTCTTTCCTTCTCGAATCTAATATTTGGCATCTTTTCTTTGGGCCCAAAATCGGTTTCCGCGTGAATCCGGCCCGTAACACACGCGGTTTTCAGTTTTCCATTTCTTCTCTATTTTGGAAATTCCGCGTCATGTATCCTCTACCGCGCGTAGTGTAATTTCCTCTACCTCTCGCACGACCTCTTTGAATCGTGTTTACACGAAATCTACCGTTTTCCTGTCGTTCAGCTTGGTCATTACTTTCTCGCGAATAATTATTGCTATTATGGGGACGGTCCTCGCGATTTCTTCGCCAATGATCTTCATCTTCTACCCTTTCCAAGAACGCAGAAAAACTACTGTGTGTACTCCCAACATATCGTTTCGAATCCTCAGGCAGTTTCTGCCAAAGAACCCAAACGATCTCAGCTTCAGTTCTTCTAGCCTTCAGATGTATCAGTTTTCTGTACCATGATTCGCAGAATTCTTTCATGGTTTGCCTACCTCTGATGTCATACAACCTGGCCATTAGAAATTCACGCCACAATTGGTCTTGTTTTTGTTCTGACCAGTATTCGTCAATAAATTTTTGTTTGAAAGTTTCAAAAGACATCTGGTTAGTATCAAGATTCAACCCCCATCTTTTTGCTTCTCCCGTTAGTGCACTAATTACAACATTAATTTTTTCCTGATCAGACAAATATTCAGGAAAATTTCTTTCGCAATTCTTTACAAAGTCTAGGGGGTGCCAGCCGTTATGTCTCTTCGCTGGGTCGAATTTTTCCTCGCCCTCTAATATTTTACTGAGAGGCATTCTTTCAGTAAAATGTGTAGGTCCGGTTTGTATTTTCCTTTCCAAGTCATACACTTTGCCTTGGATTTGTGAAGTGTTATGTTCACGCTTCTTTTCGCAAGTAAGAATCTGTTTGGTTAGAGCTCTGCTTGTTTCTGTTACAGATTGTTTAATCTGTGCAAATTCCGCGTTACATTCGGTTTGTATTTCGGATTTAATACCGAATACCTTTTCGTCAACCTTAGTACAGACTAAGGGTTCAATTTGATCTTGAATTTTAATTACTTCAGAGTCAAATCTTTCGTTAATGTCATCAATTTGTCCTTGCATGTTGGCAATATTGCCATTGATGACAGTAATTTCGCTTTTAAGGTTTTTAATTTCATTACTCACAATGTCTACTTTTACATCAATTTTCTCAATCTGTTTACTAATATCGCTACCCTGTGTGGTAATTAACTGCCCCTGTGCTGCAATTAGCTGTCTTTGTTCTACATTTTGTTGCCCCTGTGCTGCGATTTGTGCATTAATATTGTCATTTTGCGCAGCATTTTGTTGTCCCTGTGCTGCAATTTGTGCAGACAACATTTTTAACAAATCAGTCACATCTGGTGTCTTTTCACTTTTGGTTTCAACTGCATTTTCGTGTTCAGATTCTACACCCCTCTCAGTTTCTGGTGATTCGAACATATCCCGCGATTCATTGACATAACCACTGTCTTCGACAACATCGCCCATATTGACTTGCTTAGTACGCGCGACACACACAGCTTCGATCTGTTTATTGATGTCTGCGTGATAACGTACGTAATTTAACTCGCGCGTCATGCCATCTGTTGGTGTGCTGCTTGAACTGCTCTCGGTTGCATTCTGCTCTCGCGTGTCTAGATTTATTTCTAGTTTCCTGTCCATTTTAGCTATTATTAAGTACTGACACCTTTTATTTTTAATTTAAACTGAACTTTCACTACCAGTTCTGTCAGGTAATGTACAGGTTCGTGCCGCTGGACGTTTTATGTTCACTCAATGTTTGTAAAATGCTAACTACTTATAATTTTTTCCGTCTGTAGGTGCAAACTGAACAACGTCCTGTCACGCGGCGCCACGTATAACACTCCCCGTCTGCTAACTACTGTACCATAACCTCAATGCCAGAAGCAGGTTGTAACATAAAACAATTTTGTAAAAGTAACTATGGCACAAAGCAACAGAGCAGTGTTACCCTCTGAGAGGAATTTTGTTAAGTTGACCGTATTGTTCCTAATGGAAGTGGCTTATCGGAAATGAAAGTCAGAATTACGTTAATATTGGAATAGTGACAAACAAAATTTTGCCTAGCTATACTGTTTATAGAATAAGGGAAACGGTCGCCAGCCTAATTAGGCAAGAGAAAGATTAACATTCTCGTTTATGAAAGTAGGTATAAGTAACTATAATGGACAACACAACAGACACAACCTAGACTTAGCAAGACGCGAGTGCAATGAACTCTAACACACATATGTTTTAAGATTGAAGCTAACAGTTAGAGCAGCAGGAACTATTTTCAAAATTATAACAGGTACAGAAAAACACTATCACTTTCAGGGTTTACACAAACTGAGTGGTCTTTATACTGTTAATATGCACACAAGAGAGACAAACACTTGGCATACATGAGAATGTAACGTTTCACAACTGCAGCTTTCTCACTTTTACTACAACGAAACACAATGTTGACAAAATTGCAAGGAATTGACTCTCCTTTTTAGAATTTACTACAGACAACAACGTGATCATTTACTTTATAAGACTCAGCCTAAAGTTTGAAGTTGGTAACAGCACTTTAAATAACAGTTTCAATAGGAAAATTATTATTGGACAAATAACATTTGCTTTAACTCACTCTGTTACCACATTAGCTTTAACTATCTTTCAAATAAGTTCAAGAGGCATTATTTAACAAAGCTCTAGGCTTCAACGTACTTTGAGTAAGGACACTCGGTAATCACTTTACTTCAAACGGAGAGGACCCTGAGAGGTGTTATGATGAGGAGTAAAATCAAGGTAGGTAAATAAATTCCGATATGAATTACCTTATATTTCAGCACACTAACACATCCATTAGGCTGATCCTTCACTGTACATCAATATAGTATTACGTTACAGTGATTGCGCAATGTGGTGGCAACTGCATGTTGGTAGGCGGAATTACAGGTAGAATTGCCGGACTTTATCGTATCTTCATGGCGATGATTCATACAAATTCCAGAATAGATCCAGCTATTTATCCACCCATCCGAGGCATTGGAAAGAAGCAGTAAAAGCCTCTCTCTGAATCAGCACGATATGCACCTTTACATTGACAGTGCACAGACTGGTAGCTCCTTTCCGACTGGTGGCTCGTCTCCGACTCGTAGCTCGCCTCCGACTGACTATCAGTTCCACCTTTTCCACCTTGGCCAACCACAATTTGCGCGCGCTACACAGTTCCGTTCCCAAGGGGAACCACACTACCTCTTACATACAGAATAACTAAGAGCCCTAAGTGACGATCAGCAGTTTACATAACAGCAAACAAATGTATTAAATAAAACAGAACATTTTCACATATTGACACTTCTACAAAAATTATTCACACAAAATTACAATCATATACAGTAATTATTGTTCCCTCCATATGGGTCAAAGCATTTAAACGAGAGATATGTTACACAGCATACAATCAAATCATAACATCAAAGTTTGACAAAGAAAAGAGTACACGATTTTATGTTATCGATTCAAACACATTTACAAAAGATCAACAATGTAACATTAAATAAAGAAATGAATCCATACAGCATAAGAGCTGTGGTGTTACAAGCTACTGTGTACCGTCCCCCTAAATAAAGAGACTAATTTCCGACAGTGTAAAGTAGGGGGGCATTTGTGATGTACCTTTTGCATTTCTTGTTTTTATGTTTTCGATTTCTTCAAATGCAAAGAGAAAAGATGAAGCGATAACCCAGCGTAGAGCCAGCGCTTACCGTCATGTATTTTTTACTTTCAAGTGTTAAAAAACAGAAAATGTTTTTCTTGTTCCTCGGTAACAGGAAGGACTAGCTCTCTGTTAATGAACGTAGGTAGACGCACGTTCATTTAGAGCTTAATCAGCGGTAACCACTTTGGGTTGTGAAAAAATTGAGTTATTATTCCAAGTAGTACAGCAATATATAAAAATCCAAGAAGCCTACCTGTGTACTTCGGAGCTACTAGAAAGATCCGTTTACAAAAGGAATGATGGACACGGGCAAGATTTTGTAGGTGGATACGGCGATCGGACGTAGTATTATTAATTGGTAAGCATAAATCCACACACGTAGAAGGTCGTATCTTTTGATTGCATTGACTTATAGGCTTACTTTCTTTTTTACATCACAAGGCGACTATAGAGCTTAGGCTGTAAATAAATTTCAGTTTCGTAGTATACCCGTTCTGGAGGGAAAGTGGTCTTAACGGACGGACAGACACACAGTCAGACAATCTTGGACAAAATAACGTTTTTGTGTGATGTAATTACAGATAAACACTTCTCTGATTTTTTTCGCTACTTGTATTTTAAATTCTTGCTTCCTGCCAAATTTCATGACCTATGTCGGTGGAAAGTATCCCATAGGGTTTTGATGAGTGAGATTGCGAGTATCTGAACTTGTGACATAAACCGCCATATTTTTTGATTATATCGACTTAGAAGCTTAAGTTTTCAAAATAGCCAAGGGGGCACATATCTTAGTATGTGACATAAACCTGAACTTGATACGGATACCCGTTCCTGAGAAAAAAGGATGTCTCAGCAGACGGACAATTACATAGTCGAACAACAAATGTAAAAGAAAGACAAAAATATGTAAGACAAATGGCCGCACCTCTTGACTGAATGAGGAAACATTCAGGTACGTGTGCAGTGCTGCACAACACAGTATCATGCGCTAATCTACATCACAGTGTACTTTTTAGCACTTGAGGGGCAAAATAACAACGAAGAACATTATATCAGATTAGATAAAGGTGCTATTGAGGGAGAAATGACCCTCGCCACAACGTCATTGTTGGGCTGTGTATAAATGATAGCCACATCAGGTGGTATTCCAAGTGTTCACCATGATTTCGCTGATTTTGTGCTTGTTCTTGCTTTCCGCCAGCCAGTGCTACGGTAAGAGTTGAAACCGCCGTGAATTTTATATAACAACGATGTTGCACTTAACAGATGTCGCAAGACAGTTGTATCTCATCACTTTGTTAATATAGGCAGACTTAAAAAAATATTATACACGAACATTAACTCAAACTTGAGTTAATATTCGTTTAGAAGTCTCCGTCTCCATAATGTCGATACAGACAATGAAAACATATGTGTTGTGTGTTTTTATTGCAACTATGCTTTATAACTACAGCGTTCTTTTCACGGCATTTCCATAGCGATATTTTCGGTGATTAAATAGCATAGTCTTCTAAAAAACACAGGCTTAAGGGGAATAATGGTTTCCACATCTCTTTCCGTAGAAATTTGGAACGAAACTTAATACAAATACATTGTTGTTTGAGTGCAGTTCTGTTGATCGGCTCTTGTTACAGTTATGTCACATCACATCAGGACTTATTCGCTTTATACTTAAAGTTTACTCATGTGAGAAATTTAAGCGCCGTGTCCCAAGTCTTTTTTATCTGGAGTCAACGAACGACATTGCATTCTGGCTTATTAAAAAGCAAAACTTGTTTCATGGTGTTAAGCGCCAACTCAGATACATCTCAGTACTCGTTCAAATTATCGTGTAATGCTGTTCTGTCAAGACTTTTTTGGAGTTTCCTTCGGAAGAAACTTTTATTTATCCGTTAATCAACGATCTTAAACCCACGAAATTCCCACAATCAATTTGTACTGACCGCTACTGTAAACAATAAATTTTCACGCATATGCTATCTACCTGCTGATGCCATGTAGTACGCAAAGCTGCGCGAGTATTTTACACATCTTCATTAGCTCTTGTCAGTTGTTTTGTCTCAACGCACAATGCAGTTCTCCGACTAACGAACGGAAAGCCTTTACGTATTTCCACAAATTGTTATACATGTGTCTCATGCACGATATTTCTTCTCTCCTTTCGCTTACAATAATTTTGTTAAATATAGCTTCGTAGCTGGGAGTATTTAATCTGTTTCGTTTATAAATGTCATCACTCATTAAAATATTTTAAATTTAAGTGGTTTTTGAAAGGTAATTCTGGACCGTACTCTGAGTGGCAGAGGGTGGCACTAAAGTTTCTTTCCTTTTGTCTTACAGCTGGCGTGTGGGAAGAATGGTAGCTCTTAGTTGTCATTGGGTGCTGTTAGTCTAATTCTACCTTCACGCTGTGTATTGGAGGTCCATGATTACGCGTAGACTCCCTACTGGAAGGCTTGTCTTGAAATTTGCTACAAAGGAAATGTATCGTACCTTTATTCGAAAAAGAGTTTTAATAATTTATGTTACATCATCTCCTCATTCAGTCCCAAGGCAATTTGATGTAACTATTGACGTTGCCCTACCGTACCCCATATGGATCGTACAAGCATCGGTTAGCAGTCTCTGTGGAACACGAATTACGATGTTGTAGTAGTCAATCTAAACCAGCTTAACTAACCTAAGGACATCACACACATCCGTGTCCGAGGTAGGATTCGAACCTGCTACCGCAGCACCTGGAACCGCTCGGCCACAACGGTCGGCGACGGACTCTGCAGTCTTCAATGTTAATGAATTACGCTTCCTGTGGATTCTTCCAAACAATCTCAGTCTGGCGTCTGCCATACCCGTGGTTAATGTTACGTGGTCGTTCCATATGGATTCTCCTAGGTCTTCTATGGGGGTAACTATTTCCACTCATTGATCTGCGTTCGTGTATTTATATGATACAGGGTCTTCCTTTTTGTGTATACTCAGGACTTTCCATTTTTTGTTGTGCTACTGCTTGCACCAAACGTCAGTCCTCTCCATGTCTCCTATATTTCGCTACAAACTTCCAACGTTGCAACTCCTCTGTAAACAGTAGCAACATCCGAGCCTGATGCAAGTTCTGACGTTATCCGCTACGTCAGTTAGATACTGTATATTGTGAGAAGTAATGCTCCTGTAGCACTCCGTTGGGATTCGTCCGAAGTTACTTTAACGATGAAAATGACGTGAAGTTATTTGTTTGCTTGTAACTCTTAAGTCCAGCCTCACAGTTGTTCTGGTATTCCGTATGCTCGTATTCTGCTCATTAGGCGGCATTGTGGAACTGTATCGAACGCTTTCCGGAAGTCAAGGAACTCGGCATCAAACTGAGTGCCTCTGTCTACCGTTCTCTGGGTCTTGTGGACGAACAGAGCGAACAGCGAGTACCTTGCACATGCATTGACAATGCTCTGACGCATGTTGTCAGGCGTTTTCGGTGGATCATATCCTTCAACTTTCCCCACAGAGAGAAATCGGCGACGTCATATCCGGTGAACGTGCGGGCCATGGTATGGTGCTTCGACGACCATTCCACCTGTCATGAAATATGCTATTCAATACCGCTTCAACCGCACGCGAGCAACGTGCCGGACATACATCGTGTTGAAAGTACATCGCCATTCTGTGATGCAGTGAAACAACTTGCAGTAACATCGGTAGGACATTACGTAGTAAATCAGCATACATTGCACCGTTTAGATTGCCAATTATCCTTCTTCCCATAATGCCGCACCATACATTAATCCGCCATGGTCGCTGATGTTCCACTTGTCGCAGCCATCGTGGATTTTCCGTTGCCTAATAGTGCATGTTATGCCGGTTTACGTTAGCGCTGTTGGTGAACGACGCTTCGTCGCTAAACAGAACGCGTGCAAAAAATCTGTCATCGTCCCGTAATTTCTCTTGTGCCCAGTGGCAGAACTGTAAATGCCGTTCAAAGTCGTCGCCACGCAGTTCCTTGTGCATAGAAGTGTGGTACGGGTGCAATCGATGTTGATGTAGCATTCTCAACACCGACGGTTTTGAGATTCCCGATTCTCGCGCAATTTGTCTGCTACTGATGTGAGGATTAGCCGCGACAGCAGCTAAAACACCTACTTGGGCATCATCATTTGTTGCAGGTTGTGGTTGACGTTTCACATATGGCTGATCACTTCCAGTTTCCTTAAATAACGTAGCTATCCGGCGAACGGTCCGGACACTTGGATGATGTCGTCCAGGAAACCGAGCAGCATACATAGCATACAATTTGGATCACAATTGCCATACATCAACACGATATCGAACTTTTCCGAATTTTGACGTGGGTAATGTATCACGAAGCAAATATCGTCCGCACTGGCGGAATATTACGTGATACCACGTTTGTGACTATTACAGCGCCATCAATCACAAAGCGAAAAAAGTGGTCCAAATGAAGCATTCATATTTCTTTACGTACTACACGAATATGTAATAAAAATGATGGTTCCTATTTAAAAAAACGCAGTTGATATCCGTTCGACCTATGGCAGCACCATCTAGCACACCAACCATAGCGCCATCTGGTTTTCCCCTTCAAGCTAGACGAGTTTCGTTCTTTGTAGTTTTTTCGTTTGATGCTTATTTCGTGAGATATATGGCCCGGTCACTATCAATGGACCACCCTGTATACAGCTGCTAAAGGTAGGCCAAGTTCCTTCTCATACTCTATATAAAATCGTACTGGTATAACATCAGGTCCAGTGACATTTCTTCTGATGAGCGATTTCAGTCCATTTCGTACGTCGTGGCCATTTATATCGGTGTCTGTCATTTTGTCGTTCTTGCGACTGTATAAAGAAGAAACTACATTGCGATCATCCTCTGTGAAACAGTTTTGGAAAAGGTTCTTTCAATGTTGTCGTTCTCCGTTTCAATGCTATGAAGGTCACAGTGCGTCTGGACTGGTGGCTTCGGTGCGTTTACTGGTTTTGGGAGACCAAATTTTTCTACAATTTTATGTCATGCCGGTAGATAGAATTTTACTTTCTAATTCATAGAATGCTTCACGTACTGCCCTCCTTACTCTAAGTTTGGATTTGTTTGGTTTTTGTTAGACTGTGAGGATTTTGCCACATTTAAATTTGCGCGAAACTCCCTTAGCTCTTTCCTTTCTAAGAGGGCGTGCTGAAAAATAATGACTCCGAATTCCTTATTCTGTCCTCAATATCGATTGAGGATCATATGTCGCGCTTGTAACTCGGTCGATTTTCCCTGATTCACTGACGCAAACTGCAACCCTCCACCGGTAGAAAGCTCCGAATTTTATCGTGTAAGAAGCCGGTGTGTAACGTAGCTATGGCGGTGCGTGAGAAACTGAAATTACGAATTTGAAGAGTTCGGACATAAGTGAGCGCCCTCTCCTCCAGCAAGACAATTCCAGACCACGTAGGAGCGCTGTGACATCTGCAGTAATCCGTCGCCTTTGCTTTCACTGTCATCGATCAACCTGCACAAATTGCCCCTTCCGATTTCCATCGTTTTTCTAAAATTAAAACACATCTTCTAGGACTTAGTTTTGATAGGGCTGACGCCGTACAAGCAGAGGTGAGATTGTGGCTCCGTCAAAAATGTCAAACATTCCTCAGTGGCGGTATCAGCAAATTGGTCTCCCGTTGGTACAAACTTGTGACTATGTTGAGAAATAAACATATATACATGTTAACAAAGTTCGTTTCATTTAAAAATCTTTATGAGTTTAAATATAAAAAATCTGGAGCCATTATTTTTCAGCACAACCTTGCAACACGGTAGTCGAACCGCGGTGTGTCATTTCCATCACTCACAACTTCGCACACCTACAAATAAACGAACCCATTTGTGAAGTCGTGTCAGCAGCAGCCTGGGGACGGGACGGTAACTGTCTGGTCTGGCTGCTAATAGCCTCTCAGAAATGCTACAAGATGATACGAAATGCTCCCAGGTGCCAGGCTCTGATGTGCAGGGGTTACAATGTGCCTGGTGCTCATTACAGTTATCCCCTCTTGTTGTGTTGACATGGTAGACTGGAACCACGACGGCTAGTTTTGCTGCCCTCAAATTACCATTCAATGCGACGTCTAGCTACTGCCGCATTGGAATAGCTCAGACAAGCAGAAGTGCACGATTAAACCGGCCTGCCAAAGGTATATCCCGTATGGGGTCTCTTTTAAACTCTGTCAGGTGCTTATGACGCTGGTTCATGCCGTACGTGGCATCTCCGTGTCCTTGACACTGAGCACTCCACATATGTGTATGCCTCTGTTCAAGCCCCTCGCATACAATAATAGGCCTGGTAAGAATACAGAACACGAACAACACTAATGCAGTCTGATGGACTTTCTACAGGCACAGAGAACTGCAACTGTGCATTTACCTACCTTCCGGTATAGTGTAGGGGAGAGTGTTGTACCATGGAACACTTTTGAGACTTTTAATTCTAGTCATCCCTGCGATAGAGGTTTAATATCAACTACAGGGTTATTACAAATGATTGAAGCGATTTCACAGCTCTACAATAACTTTATTATTTCAGATATTTTCACATTGCTTTGCACACGCATACAAAAACTCAAAAAGTTTTTTTAGGCATTCACAAATGTTCGATATGTGCCCCTTTAGTGATTCGGCAGACACCAAGCCGATAATCAAGTTCCTCCCACACTCGGCGCAGCATGTCCCCATCAGTGAGTTCGAAAGCATCATTGATGCGAGCTCGCAGTTCTGGCACGTTTCTTGGTAGAGGAGCTTTAACAACTGAATCTTTCACATAACCCCACAGAAAGAAATCGCATGGGGTTAAGTCGGGAGAGCGTGGAGGCCATGACATGAATTGCTGATCATGGTCTCCACCACGACCGATCCATCGGTTTTCCAATCCCCTGTTTAAGAAATGCCGAACATCATGATGGAAGTGCGGTGGAGCACCATCCTGTTGAAAGATGAAGTGGGCGCTGTCGGTCTCCAGTTGTGGCATGAGTCAATTTTCCAGCATGTCCAGATACACGTGTCCTGTAACGTTTTTTTCGCAGAAGAAAAAGGGGCCGTAAACTTTAAACCGTGAGGTTGCACAAAACACGTTAATTTTTGGTGAATTGCGAATTTGCTGCACGAATGCGTGAGGATTCTCTACCGCCCAGATTCACACATTGTGTCTGTTCATTTCACCATTAAGAAAAAATGTTGCTTCGTCACTGAAAACGAGTTTCGCACTGAACGCATCCTCTTCCATGAGCTGTTGCAACCGCGCCGAAAATTCAAAGCGTTTGACTTTGTCATCGGGTGTCAGGGCTTGTAGCAATTGGAAACGGTAAGGCTTCTGCTTTAGCCTTTTCCGTAAGATTTTCCAAACCGTCGGCTGTGGTACGTTTAGCTCCCTGCTTGCTTTATTCGTCGACTTCCGCGGGCTATGCGTGAAACTTGCCCGCACGCGTTCAACCGTTTCTTCGCTCACTGCAGGCCGACCCGTTGATTTCCCCTTACAGAGGCATCCAGAAGCTTTAAACTGCGCATACCATCGCCGAATGGAGTTAGCAGTTGGTGGATCTTTATTGAACTTCGTCCTGAAGTGTCATTGCACTGTTATGATTGACTGATGTGAGTGCATTTCAAGCACGATATACGCTTTCTCGGCTCCTGTCGCCATTTTGTCTCACTGCGCTCTCGAGCGCTCTGGCGGCAGAAACCCAAAGTGCGGCTTCAGTCGAACAAAACTTTATGAGTTTTTCTACGTATCTGTAGTGTGTAGTGACCATATGTCAATGAATGGAGCTACAGTGAATTTATGAAATCGCTACAATCATTTGTAATAGCCCTGTATAGTGTCAAAAAAACTGGTACGGGCAAGAGTATGCAAATACAGAGGTATGATAACAGGCAGAATGCGGCGCTGCCCTTGGCAACCCCTATATAAGACAACAAGTGTCTGGCGCAGCTGTTAGATCGGTTACTGCTGCTACAACGTCAGGTTATCAAGATTTTTAAGTCAGTTTGAACATAGTGATATATCCGGCGCATCAGCGATGGGACACAGCATCTCCGAGGAGGCGATGAAACGGTGATTTTCCTGTACGACCATTTCACAATTGTGAATATCAGGAATCCGGTAAAGCATCAAATCTCCGACATTGCTGCAGCCGGAGAAGATCCTGCAAGAACGGGACTAACGACGAATGAAGAAATCATCCAACGCGACAGAAGTGCAACCCTTCCGCAAATGGCTGCAGATTTCAATGTTGAGCCATCAGCAAGGTTCAGCGTGAGCAAACATTCAACGAAACATCATCCATATGGGCTTTCGGAGCCGAAGACCCACTCGTATACCCTTGATAACTGCACGACACAAAGCTTTACTCCTGGCCTGGACCCGACAAGACCGACAATGAACTGTTGATGACTGGAAACATATTGCCTGGTCGGAAGAGTCTCGTTTCACATTGTACAGAGCGGATAGACGTGTACAGGTATGAAGAAAATCTCATCAATCCATGAAACCTGCATGTCAGCAGCGGACTGTTCAAGCTGATGAAGGCTCTGTAATGGTGTGGGGTGTGTACAGCTGGAGTGATGTGGGTCTACTGACACGTGTAGATACGACTCTGACAGATCGTGTCTGATTACCTACTTCCATTCATGTCCAGTTTCCATTCCATTGGGCAATTCCAGCAGGATAATGCGACGCCCCATACGTCCAGAATTTGCTACAGAGTGGCCCCAGAAAGTTCTGAGTTTAAATACTTCCGCTGGCCACCAAACTCCCCAGAAATGAACATTATTGAGCATATATCGGATGCCTTGCAACGTACTGCTCAGTAAAGATCTCCACCCCGTCGCACTCTAATAGATCTATGGACGGCTCTGCAAGCTCCATGTGTCAATTCCCTCCAGCACTACTTCAGACATTAGTCGAGTACATTCCACGTAGTGCTACGGCACTTCTGTGGGCTCGCGGTGGCTCCACACGATGTTAGGCAGATGTATAAGTTTCTTTGGCTCTTCAGTGTACTTTTTCATTTCGTTTTAAAATTGTTTCATTCATTTTTTATGTATCGCGGTCTTTTTATGAATTTACAGAAATTATTCCGAAAAAGGCTTTTCCATATGTGATTACAAGTCCCGAAGCACAACACTGTTATGTACTTACAAGGGAGGCCAGGCTAGTTATCGCGGACAATTGAACAGATTTTCTTTGTTACTGCCTAGAAACCAAACCTCTCTGCCGATTGAAGCTCCTATACAGCAACGATATTTACAGGAGAGGGAGGAATATGTGAGGTGGTAATATGTTTTCCCTCTCTTCTAAAATCGCCCATTTATGTATTGTGCTGCAAGCAGCACGGTGGTCACAATACGTCAGATGGGTTTGTGTTCGTCGTTAGAGTAGAGCAGATTATCTTCGCACTGGGGAAGTGCGTTTACAGAGTAAGTGTTTCACCTTGCATAATGAGAATTTCAATAATTGTGAAACACTTAGTGGATTGCTTTGGTATTGCATAAGATGTAACTACAGGGGAGGGGTTGCTATCTACGCCGGCCGGAGTGGCCGTGCGGTTCTAGGCGCTACAGCCTCGAGCCGAGCGACCACTACGGTCGCAGGTTCGAATCCTGCCTCGGGCATGGATGTGTGTGATGTCCTTAGGTTAGTTAGGTTTAATTAGTTCTAAGTTCTAGGCGACTTATGACCTCAGAAGTTAAGTCGAATAGTGCTCAGAGCCATTTGAACCATTTGCAATCTACGAACAAATAAAGCAGAGGTAATAGCAGAGGTTACACCTTTAATGGATGAAGAATCATCAGATGAACAGACTTAAGTTGAACATAATAATTGTTCCACGGCAGCCAGGGGTGGATTTATAGGGAAGCACCGGTTCGTCTTACCAGCCATCACTCCAAGAAAACGAACGGAGTTCCCAGAAGATTATCTGATCCATGCGAACAAAATATGGACAAATCAGCCAAGGAGAAAATAAGGAAATGTTGATGCAGTGTTTACGTCGTCCTGGATTAGCAACTGACATGATACCGTGGCTGTAAATTGCAGCCGGCCGGGGTGGCCGAGCGGTTCTAGGCGCTACAGTCTGGAACCGCGCGACTGCTACGGTCGCAAGTTCGAATGGATGTGCATGATGTCCTTAGGATAGTTAGGTGTAAGTTGTTCTAAGTTCTAGGGGACTGATGACCTCAGAAGTTATGTCCCATACTGCTCAGAGCCATTTGAATTTGAAAATTGCAGCACAGAAAAAGAAAATAAGGAGCAAGACTGTCTTAGAAAACTTTGGAAACAGGCTGAAAGGCCGTAATTCGTCCAACCTAAAAATTTTGCGGGATCTGATAAACTGTGGATTAAGTGCTCATTTTATAGCAAAGGGACAGGAAAACCCCTACTAATAATGACCGCATATTGCGACATTGGGCACTGAAAACATAGAGTTGACCCTTACAGCTCACAGCAGTTCAAAGCTTCCAGTTCACGGGTAAAGATACACTACTGGCCATTAAAATTGCTACACCACGAAGATGACGTGCTACAGACGCGAAATTTATAAGACAGAAAGAAGATGCTGTGATATGCAAATGATTAGATTTTCAGAGCATTCACACAAGGTTGGCTTCGGTGGCGACACCTACAACGTGCTGGCATAAGGAAAGTTTCCAACCGATTTCTCATACACAAACAGCAGCTGACCGGCGTTGCCTGGTGAAACGCTGTTGTGATGCCTCGTGTAAGGAGGAGAAATGCGTACCATCACGTTTCCCTCTTGATAAAGGTCGGATTGTAGCCTATCGCGATTGCGTTATCGTATCGCGACATTGCTGCTCGCATTGGTCGAGATCCAATTACTGTTAGCAGAATATGGAATCGGTGGGTTCAGAAGTGTAATACGAAACGCCGTACAGGATCCCAACGGCCTCGAATCACTAGCAGTCGAGATGACAGGCATCTTATACGCATGGCTGTAACGGATCGTGCAGCCACATTTCGATCCCTGTGTCAACAGATAGGGACGTTTGCAAGACAACAACCATCTGCACGAACAGTTCGACGACGTTTGCAGCAGCGTGGACTATCAGCTCGGAGACCATGGCTGCCGTTACCCTACGATGGTGTATTCAACGACGAACCTGGGTGCACGAATGGCAAAACGTCATTTTTTCGGATGAATCCAGGTGCTGTTTACTGCATCATAATGGTCGCATCCGTGTTTGGTGACATCGCGGTGAACGCGCACTGAAAGCGTGTATTCGTTATCGCCATACTGGTGTATCACCCGGCGTGATGGTATGGGGTGCCATTGTTTACACGTCTCGGTCACCTCTTGTTCGCATTGACGGGACTTTGAACAGTGGACGTTACATTTCAGATGTGTTACAACCCGTGGCTCTACCCTTCATTCGATCCTTGCGAAACCCTACATTTCAGCAGGATAATGCACGACCGCATGTTACAGGTCCTGTACGGGTCTTTCTGGATACAGAAAATGTTCGACTGCTGCCCTGGCCAGCACATTCTCCAGATCTCTCACCAATAGAAAACGTCTAGTCAATGGAGGCCGAGCAACTGGCTCGTCACTATACGCCAGTCACTACTCTTGATGAACTGTGGTATCGTGTTGAATCTGCAAGGGCAGCTGTAGCTGTACACGCCATTCAATCTCTGTTTGACTCAATGCCCAAGCGTATCAAGGCCGTTATTACGGCAAGAGGTGGTTGTTATGGGTACTGATTTCTCAGGATCTATTCACCCAAGTTGCGTGAAAATGTAATCACATGTCAGTTCTAGTATAATATATTTATCCATTGAATACCCGTTTATCATCTGCATTTCTTCTTGATGTAGCAATTTTAATGGGCAGTAGTGTATTTAAACTGAGGAATAAGATGGTCTGTCGGAAAACAGTCTACGAAGTTAGCTAGCGATTGGTTGAAAGGGATGGCTATATTCAACAAATAGTTTACCAATTCGTGAGAGATATCAGGTGCCTCACTGAGGAAAAACCTCTGACGTCAGATCAATATTTGGCAATGTGAAGGAAAGTAAATATGTCTCTGGTGCAGTTGGGTCCAAAGCTGCAACAATACACTACTATGAC
Organism: Schistocerca serialis cubense; assembly: GCF_023864345.2. Taxonomy (NCBI): domain Eukaryota; kingdom Metazoa; phylum Arthropoda; class Insecta; order Orthoptera; family Acrididae; genus Schistocerca; species Schistocerca serialis. The sequence goes on along the minus strand of NC_064642.1, from coordinate 511,701,379 downwards.
TTTGTGTTAATGGCTGGGACCGTAATGGATGGAACGCTGCTGCCCCATATGTATGTCCTTGTATCGGAACCAACTGACCATTTTTCTGCAAATTTTAATATAAATTTACCGAACATCATAGCGTTCGCTAGAAAAATCTACCTATATAACGAAGAGGAATTTAAAAGCCTTTGTAAATCAAGTAATGTGGCCAGATAGACAAGAAGCTAAAGCCATTCGTCTGTTTGACTCCTGGACAGCCAATAGAGAAGAACTGTTCAACTGTACAGTTCTTGAAGGCCTTGAATTGATGAAGAAACTGATTCCGGCAAAGCAAACAGACACTGTGTAATCAGCTAACGTTTCTTTATCCCGTCCATACAAAAATTTTGTGAAATTTATCACAGATACAATTATGGTACCTTTTGATAATGTTGTTAACGTACGTCATAGACACCACATATTACGCCTTCAGTCGTTTGTGTGTTTCTAGTTCTCGGTGGCACAATTCTCCAACTTCACCAAATATGAATTTTTCCAGTGCAGCTACATCAAATACTTTGACCACAGCTTCGAAGAATGATTAATGAAGAGTGTTTCCATGAGAAGAGTGACTAAGATGTTGTTTCCATCAAATGTCCACACTGCGAGAAATGTCCATGCATTATTCATGCTGTTATTGTTGGTCTGCGAATTTCTTGCCTCTGGTAGTGTAGTCAAGTAATCCATTTTTGTAACAAATCATTTCTACTTGCGGTATTATCATTGTAACTTTGCCAACTGATATTTACTGTTCTAACAGTTTATAGCAGCTGCAATTTTTAAAGTGTATGTATATTTTATTGCTTCATCAACTGCTCAGTATATGAATATAATTTGCGTGAGAGCATATCGTGACTTCCCCGTGTTAGGAGCAAATGTACTATTCAAATGTGAAATTGTTACAATTTAGAAGACCTGGTCAGTACTCTATTTAATAGTTTATATGTTACATTATTGCTCTGCCACACATCAATAAGTAGTAAGTGCGACGAAATCAAGCAGTAGTATTACCACAAACGATTTACAAGCTCAGGGATTGTAATATGTCAGAACGACTGAGAGGCAAGGTTTGGGAGAGCGGGGTGACTCATGCCAAACCGTGCAGAGAAACATCCGAGAGGGTGTCACTGACTTTGTTGCTTCGAGGACACACAGCGGGCCTTCGGCTAATCACGGCGATGGCGTCACGCAGCGTGCATACGTTGCTCGGCGCCAGTGCCAGCGCTGAAATTTTCTGGGTCAGTGTCTGGTCTCCCAGCCTTGTAGCCCTAGCGCTAACAGTCACGCCACCAGTAAGTGGCCGCCGCATGTGCTGGCCGCGCCGATGGCCGGGATTACGGCTGGCTGTGCCTCAGGATCCCATGTAAAACGCCAAAGAGGCACAGCCGTCCTCCGTCGTTGTATTGAGCCTTAGCAAAAATGGTTCAAATGGCTCTGAGCACTATGGGACTTAACATCTGAGGTCATCAGTCCCCTAGAACTTAGAAACTACTTAAACCTAACTAATCTAAGGACTTCACTCACATTCATGCCCGAGGCAGGATTCGAACATGCGACGGTAGCAGTCGCGCGGTTCTGGAATAAAGCGCCTAGAACCGCTCGGCCATCACGGCCGGCTGAGCCTTAGCAGCTCTTTCCGTCTGCCCAGGGCAGCACGGCCAGTGAGCGCAGGCAGTGCTGCACCTGGCAAACCACGAGGTCGTGATCCAGCCCCATTCTGTGGACGGCAGCTTGCAGTCCTCCGGACAGTGTCTCACAGGTAGCGAAGGCTAGCAGCCCTCTCACTCCTCAAAGGCGCGCCCCGCGCCGTCGCAACTGCGGCACGTCTGTACAGCAGAGGTTGGTGGCACGAGTAGTTTCAGTGGGACGGTTAGCTATCGCTCTCCATCGCCAGAACGTCATCGTGGTTGGCCTGCAACTTAAAATTCGTCATTCTTTCCGGTTCTAGACATGGCCAGAATGGCGACTCAACTGCCCCCCCCCCCCCCCCCTTCTATTTGAGCCTCCGGGCTCGCTTATTTATACAGGGTTATTACAAATGATTGAAGCGATTTCACAGCTCTACAATAACTTTATTATTTGAGATATTTTCACAATGCTTTGCACACACATACAAAAACTCAAAAAGTTTTTTTAGGCATTCACAAATGTTCGATATGTGCCCCTTTAGTGATTCGGCAGACATCAAGCCGATAGTCAAGTTCCTCCCACACGCGGCGCAGCATTTCCCCACCAATGAGTTCGAAAGCATCGTTGATGCGAGCTCGCAGTTCTGGCACGTTTCTTGGTAGAGGAGGTTTAAACACTGAATCTTTCACATAACCCCACAGAAAGAAATCGCATGGGGTTAAGTCGGGAGAGCGTGGAGGCCATGACATGAATTGCTGATCATGATCTCCGCCACGACCGATCCATCGGTTTTCCAATCTCCTGTTTACGAAATGCCGAACATCATGATGGAAGTGCAGTGGAGCATCATCCTGTGGTACGTTTAGCTCCCTGCTTGCTTTATTCGTGGACTTCCGAGGGCTACGCGTGAAACTTGCCCGCACGCGTTCAACCGTTTCTTCGCTCACTGCAGGCCGACCCGTTGATTTCCCCTTACAGAGGCATCCAGAAGCTTTAAACTGCGCATACCATCGCCGAATGGAGTTAGCAGTTGGTGGATTTTTGTTGAACTTCGTCCTGAAGTGTCGTTGCACTGTTATGACTGACTGATGTGAGTGCATTTCAAGCACGACATACGCTTTCTCGGCTCCTGTCGCCATTTTGTCTCACTGCGCTCTCGAGCGCTCCGGCGGCAGAAACCTGAAGTGCGGCTTCAGCTGATCAAAACTTTGAGTTTTTCGACGTATCTGTAGTGTGTCGTGACCATATGTCAATGAATGAAGCTACAGTGAATTTATGAAATCGCTTCAATCATTTGTAATAGCCCTGTACTTTTCCCTAAGCCTCTGATGAACTTCCTCTAGAGGAGAAAAGTGGAGGGCTCTTCAATAATTACAATTCCAGCTTTCCTCAAACACTTGGCCCCTACACACAGGTCACTAGGCGTTGTTGTAACTGCAACGTATGGGTTTTTCATAGTAATCAGTGCCCTGTGCTGCTCTGATTACTTCACACTTGTATACAGCGCCCGCTGGGCCGTGGCTTCTCTCCTGTGAGCGATGTCATAAACCTATCTTGCAAAATCGTTTGCTAAATATCAACATTGCTCACGCCTGCACTTATTCGTGGCGCAACAGTCTGAAAGAGAAACTGTTGGAAACCAACACTATTTACCATTTTCAAGACGGATAAAATTGGTAAGACATTAACGAAACTCAGTTAACTTGCAAATATGAGACGTTCCACTGTAATAGACCTTCTTCTGTTTTAAGGTACAAGCAGGTCACGACCAAGATAGCGTGGCGTAATCGTCCAAAATTTGTACAAGTAGCTTTAAAAATGTATTTAATTTTACTTGCCACAAAATTATGAAACTGAATGACTAATAGTATATTCCAATTACCTTTTATATATTATTTAGCACTTAATTACGTAGAGCCGCGCCGGTTTATCCGAGCGGTCTAAGGCGCTGCAGTGGACTGTGCGGCTGGTCCATGCGGAGGTTCGAGTCCTCCCTCGGGCGTGTGTGTGTGTGTGTTTGTCCTTAGGATAATTTAGTTTAAGTAATGTGTAAGCTTAGGGACTGATGACCTTAGCAGTTAAGTCCCATAAGATTTCACCCACATTTGAACATTTTAAATATGTAGAACTCGAAATATTAACAAATGCTGCACAAAACACAACCTCTTCTCTAGCAACAACAAAAACTGTGGAGAGTGGGGGAAACTACCTGTGCCGGTCACTAGCGTGCGTTCCTTTATATGATTCTAACGTCAGTCACTAGACTGAAATACCGACCAATAAACATCTTTTTCCCTAAGTACAGTCTCCTCTATATGGATTAAGTTATAATGACATTTTACCATATCCTCTGAAAACTTTTCTTTATTCAGGCAATGTACATTATATAGCTGCAAATACTGGAGCCAACTATGTATCAAACTGTAAAATATGACGTAACGAAGACATTAATGCAACGAAGCAGCAGCGTCTATTGCTGATGCGACACCCTCTTGCTTCCAAAAAACTCGATACTATGTACTAAACTCTAGATGTGACATATTTTAAGCACCTGATGAGCTCAGCTAATTGGTTTCAAAACAAGACGTAAAGCATGCAACATGAGACGAAAATCTGGGGCATTCCCCTGACAACAAAGATTGTTTACTAACACAGGGAGAGATAGGGTAAAAATTACACAAGGGCTGTTGTGGAAAACCGCAAGAACACTCAATAGGAACCTGTATAATGATTAATCCACGTATGCATTCTATGTTTCAGGTGCACCAGGCAGGGCGCGCACTTCAAGAATTATGGGAGGTTCCCTAGCTGCAGAGGGCGAATTCCCTTTTATGGTAATTTTATCAAATATTCTGTAATACTTATTTTTAACTTTTTTCACTTTATATTCGTTCTTGAAAAATACCGCTACAGTTACAGTTTGAAACTCAAAATGATTCGTACATCGTGTATTTACGTGTCACGTGATCTACTTTTGTAATTTACGAGAGCGTTCAGTACGAAATGCAACCTTTTTTAACTCGGCCAAGGACGGTTGAAAAGATGACAAATTTGTTTTGGGACATCGTGGAGTATTACCGTTCCACAAAAGGGAACTGTATCTAACAACAAGAAAGAGTAATGACCCAGAAACAGCCACATATTATAAAAACTACTGTGCTACCTTAAGAAAGGTTATTAAAAAGTCCAGGTGCATGTGCATCATGTCTGAGATTAATACCTCTGATAGCAAAATCAAAAAAATTTGGAATATTATTACAAGGGAGACAGGGCAACCAAGAGTACAGGATGACGGCATTACCATCAAAGCGAATGGAAACTTGACAAACAACAAGCCGGAAGTTGAAAACATTTTGAATAATCATTTTTTAAATATTGTAGAGAAAATAGGATCTAAATGTTCGTTAGAAGAAGCAAGGCAGTTAGTGGAAGAGGCCTTACCCACACAATTTGATACCATTGAAAGAAATTCCACCCAGCTCTCGTTCTGAAATTAGGAAGATAATGAACTCTCTCAAGAATAAAAGCTCACATGGAATTGATGGCATTTCCAGCAGGATAGTAAAAGCTTGTTCCCAAGAGATAAGTGGGATTCTTAGCCACATAAGTAATAGCTCTCTGAAGCAGTGTATTTTCCCAGATAGACTGAAGTATGCCATTGTTAAACCACTGCATAAAGAAATGGGATACGTCTGACGTTAACAACTACCGCCCAATCTCTCTTCTGACTGCCGTATCCAAAATTCTTGAAAAAGTAATGTATTGTACAGTAGCTTCACACCTTGATAAAAATAAAATTTTAACAAAATATCAGTTTGAATGGACACGGCCGATTTCCTTCCCAATCCTTCCCTAACCCGAGCTTGCGCTCCGTCTCTAATGACCTCGTTGTCGACAGGACGTTAAACACTAACACTAACCTAACCTAACCTAAATGTCAGTTTGGTTTCCAGAAAGGTTTTTCAACGGAAATGCTATATATACTTTCACTAATGAAATATTAAATGCTCTGAGTGACCGGAAGTCACCCGTTGAGATTTTTTGTGATCTCTCAAAGGCTTTTGACTGTGTAAATCATGGAATACTTCTAGATAAGCTCAAGTACTGTGGTATAAATGGGACAGGGCTCAAATCTTTAAATCATACCTAAGTGGAAGAGTGCAGATAGTTGAAATAAGCAGTTCACGTAAAATGCAAAACACTGGTGATTTCTCAAATTGGGAAACAATCAAGGATGGGGTGCCACAAGGTTCGGTCTTGGGTCCTCTGCTGTTCTTAATATATATATATGACCTGCCATTCTAAATTCATGAAGATGAAAAACTGGTACTTTTTGCCGATGATATGAGTATAGTTATCACACCCAACAGACAAGAATTAACTGGTGAACTTGTAAACGATGTTTTTCAGAAAATCATTAAGTGGTTCTCTGAAAATGGGCTCTCATTAAACCTTGACAAACACAGTATATACAGCTCCACACAGTAAATGGAATGACACCATTAATAAATATAGATTTTGATGAGAAATCGGTAACTAAGGGTGAATATCCAAAATTTCTAGGTGTATGCGTTGATGAGGGGTTGAACTGGAAAAAACACACTGAAGATCTGCTGAAACGTTTGAGTTCAGCTACTTACGCTATTAGGGTCATTGCAAATTTTGGCGCCATACATCTCAGTAAATTAGCTTACCACGCCATTTTTATTCTCTGCTTTCGTATGGCATCATATTCTGAGGTAACTCATCATTGAGTAAAAGTGTGTTCATTGCACAAAAACGTGTAATCAGAATAATTGCTGGACCTCATCCAAGATCATCCTGCAGACACTTATTTAAAGAGCTAGAGATCTTCACTGTAGCCTCACAATATATATATTCACTTATGAAATTTGTTATTAACAATCTGAACGAATTCAAAAGTAATAGCAGTGTACATGGCTACAACATTAGGAGAAAGGATGATCTTCACTACTCAATGTTAAATCTAACTTTGGTTCAGAAGGGGATAAATTATGCTGCCACAAAAGTATTTGGTCACTTACCTAATAGCATCAAAAGTCTGACAGATAGCCATATTGCATTTAAAAGGAAATTAAAACAATTTCTTAATGGCAACTCCTTCTACTCATTAGATGAATTTTTGGATATTGTAAGCGGGTAATTTCCCCAACACCCACCAAAAAAAAAAAATTAAATATTAAGTGTCGTGTAATATTTTGTGTAATGTAATATTTTGTATAGACACCTTTTATTAACCTGATACGTTCCACATCATTACGAAGTGTCGTATTTGTGATCTATGGAACAAGTGCTAATCTAATCTAATCTAATCTCCAGCCCCTACAGTTACATGAAGTTCTATTCGGTGGCAGTGTTATTTGTAGCCCTCAAAATGTTATCTGTAACGCAGTTGCGTTCCGAGCAGAGAACTGTCATAGCGTTACTTTTGGCGGGAAACCAGAGAACTGCAGATATTCCTAGGAGCTTACAGAATAACTGCGGAGATGTGACAGAGTAGAAACGCACGGTGCGTCGTTCGGCGAGGCGTCTGTCATCATCCCAACAACGTCGCGCAGACGCGTCCGATTTTCCTCGTGCCAGCCGGCCGCACACAGCAGTGACTGCGGCTGGTCCCGGCGGAGGTTCGAGTCCTCCCTCGGGCATGGGTGTGTGTGTTTCTCTTTAGGATGATTTAGGTTAAGTAGTGTGTAAGCTTAGGGACTGATGACCTGAGCAGTTAAGTCCCATAGGATTTCACACACATTTGAACATTTTTGAACAGCTGTGACTCTTGCAGTCTTGGAACGTGCTGACACTCTCATTCAACGAGATCGCCGGATGAGGATCAGACACCTCACTGCACAGTTGGACGTCCCTGTTGGTAGCGCTGGCATACTCGTCCACCACTTCTCGTATTCAGAGGCGTGTGTCGCTGGGATCCACACTATACGCCGGATCTCACACGTTCCATCCGTTTTGCCCAATGAAGAATACACACAGCAGGAATCAGTAAATGAATGATGGGGAGGTTATTGACGAAGCAGGACTTCGACTCCGACGTCGACTGGTAGGGTGGCACCATGCGGATGTACAGGCTCTCCTAGAAACTGGAGTAAGGTTATCGCATTGAATGTAGATTAGAGTTTCTTAGCAAAAAGAGTGGGAAATGATATGGTGTTCTGCAATCGTGAGTAAAAGGATTCTGCTTTCAGAAAAAATATATGTTGCGTTACGTATTGAACCCCCTTCGTAATATGCAGATCCCAACAGTCAGTAAAGTCAATTTTTTATAGCTGAAAAACGTAAACATTATTCACTAATGCCAGTCACTGAGCTGCTAATAATCACTTTATCTGCATCTACATCTACATCTACATCTACATGATTACTCTGCAATTCACATTTAAGTGCCTGGCAGAGGGTTCATCGAACTACAATCATACAATCTCTCTACCATTCCACTCCCGAACACCGCGCGGGAAAAACGAACACCTAAACCTTTCTGTTAGAGCTCTGATTTCTCTTATTTTATTTTGATGATCATTCCTACCTATGTGGGATGGGCTCAACAAAATATTTTCGCATTCGAAAGAGGAAGTTGGTGACTGAAATTTCGTAAATAGATTTCGCCGCGACGAAAAAGTCTTTGCTTTAAAGACTTCCATCCCGAGTATCATATCTGCCACACTCTCTCCCCTATTACGTGGTAATACAAAACGAGCTGCCCTTTTTTGCACCCTTTCGATGTCCTCCGTCAATCACACCTGGTAAGGATCCCACACCGCGCAGCAATATTCTAACAGAGGACGAACGAGTGTAGTGTAAGCTGTCTCTTTAGTGGACTTCTTGCATCTTCTAAGTGTTCTGCCAATGAAACGCAACCTTTGGCTCGCCTTCCCCACAATATTATCTATGTGGTCTTTCCAACTGTAGTTGTTCGTAATTTTATCACCCAGGTACTTAGTTGAATTGACAGCCTTGAGAATTGTACTACTTATCGAGTAACCGAAACTCCAACGGATTTCTTTTGCAACTCATGTGGATCACCTCACACTTCGTTATTTAGCGTCAACTGACACCTGCCACACCATACAGCAATCTTTTCTAAATCGCTTTGCAACTGTTACTGGCCTTCGGATGACCTTACTAGACGGTAAATTACAGCATCATCTGCGAACAACCTGAGAGAACTGCTCAGATTGTCACCCAGGTCATTTATATAGATCAGGAACAGCAGAGGTCCCAGGACGCTTCCCTGGGTAACACCTGATATCACTTCAGTTTTACTCGATGATTTGCCGTCTATTACTACGAACTGCGACCTTCCTGACAGGAAATCACGAATCCAGTCGCACAACTGAGACGATACCCCATAGGCCCGCAGCTTGATTTGAAGTCGCATGTGAGGAACGGTGTCAAAAGCTTTCCGGAAATCTAGAAATACAGAATCAACTTGAGATCCCCTGTCGATAGCGGCCATTACTTCGTGCGAATAAAGAGCTAGCTGCGTTGCACAAGAACGATGTTTTCTGAAACCATGCTGGTTACGTATCAATAGATCATTCCCTTCTAAATGATTCATGATGTTTGAATACAGTATATGCTCCAAAACCCTACTGCAGACCTACGTCAATGATACAGGTATGTAGTTCGATGGATTACTCCTACCACCCTTCTTAAACACTGGTGCGATCTGCGCAATTTTCCAATCTGTAGGTACAGATCTATCGGTGAGCGAGCGGTTGTATATGATTGCTAAGTAGGGAGCTATTGTATCAGCGTAATCTGAAAGGAACCTAATCAGTATACAATCTGGACCTGAAGACTTGCCCGTATCAAGCGATTTGAGTTGCTTCGCAACCCCTAAGGTATCTACTTCTAAGAAACTCATGCTAGCAGCAGTTCGTGTTTCAAATTCTGGAATATTCCATTCGTCTTCCCTGGTGAAGGAATTTCGGAAAACTGCGTTCAATAACTCCGCTTTAGCGGCACAGTCGTCGGTAACAGTACCATCGGCACTGCGCAGCGAGGGTATTGACTGCGTCTTGCCGCTTGTGTACTTTACATAAGACCAGAATTTTTTCGGATTTTCTATCAAATTTCGAGACAATGTTTCGTTGTGGAACCTATTAAAGGCATCTCGCATTGAAGTCCGTGCCAAATTTCGCACGTCTCTAAATTGTAGCCAATCTTCGGGATTTCGAGTTCTTCTGAACTTCGCATGCTTTTTCCGTTGCCTTTGCAACAGCGTTCGGACCTGTTTTGTGTACCACTGGGGATCAGTTCCATCTCTTACCAATTTATGAGGTATCAATCTCTCAATTGCTGTTGCTACTATATCTTTGAATTTGATCCACATCTCGTCTACATTTGCATAGTCAGTTCGGAAGGAATGGAAATTGTCTCTTAGGAAGGCTTCTAGTGACACTTTATCCGCTTTCTTAAATAAAATTATTTTGCGTTTGTTCCTGGTGGATTTGGAAGAAACGGTATTGAGCCTAGCTACAACGACCTTGTGATCATTAATCCCTGTATCAGTCATGATGCTCTCTATTAGCTCTGGATTGTTTGTGGCTAAGAGGTCCAGCGTGTTTTCGCAACCATTTACAATTCGCGTGGGTTCGTGGACTAACTGCTCGAAATAATTTTAGGAGAAAGCATTTAGGAGAATCTCGGAAGATGTTTTCTGCCTACCACCGATTCTGAACAAGTATTCTTGCCAACATATCGAGGGAAGGTTTAAGTCCCCACCAACTATAACCGTATGAGTGGGGTATTTATTTGTTACGAGACTCAAATTTTCTCTGGACTGTTCAGCAACTATATCGTCGGAGTCTGGGGGTCGGTAGAAGGAGCCAATTATTAACTTTGTTCGGCTGTTAAGTATAACCTCCACCCTACCAATTCGCACGGAGTATCTACTTCGACTTCACTACAAGATAAACCACTACTGACAGACACAAACACTCCACCACCAATTCTGACTAATCTATCTTTCCTGAACACCGTCTAAGACTTCGTAAAAATTTCTGCAGAACTTATTTCAGGCCTTAGCCAGCTTTCTGCACCTATAACGATTTCAGCTTCTGTGCTTTCTATTAGCGCTTGAAGCTCAGGGACTTTCCCAGCACAACTACAACAATTTACAACTATAATTCCGACTGTTCCTTGATCCAAGCACGTCCTGTATTTGCCATGCACCCTTTGAGATTGCAGCCCACCCCGTACTTTTCCGAGGCCTTCTAACCTAAAAAACCGCCCAGTCCACGCCACACAGCCTCCGCTACCCGTGTAGCCGCCAGCTGAGTATAGTGAACTCCTGACCTATTCAGCGGAACCCGAAACCCCACCACCCTAGGGCGCAAGTCAAGGAATCTGCAGCCAACACGGTCGCAAAACCGTTTGAGCCTCTGATTCAGACCCCCCACACGGCTCTGCACCAAAGGTTCCCAGTCGGTTCTGTCAACGATGCTGCAGATGGTGAGCTCTGCCTTCATCTCGTAACCAAGACCGGCAGCCTTCACCAAATCAGATAGCCGCTGGAATCCAGAGAGAATTTCCTCAGATCCAAAGCGACACACGTCATTAGTACCGATATTTGTCACCACCTGCAGCTGGCTACACCCTGTTCTCTTCATGGCATCCGGAAGGACCCTTTCCACATCAGGAATGACTCCGCCCAGAATGCACACGGAGTGCACACTGGATTTCTTCCACTCCTTAGCCGCCATATCCCTAAGGGGCCCCATTACGCGCCTAACATTGGAGCTCCCAACTACCAATAAGCCCACCCTCTGCGATTGCCTGGACTTTGAAGGCTGAGAATCACGGTGAGGGAAACCTGTTATTTCCGGAGCTCTGGGGCTTTCTCGCTGGCTCGCGAACTTGGGATAACTGTAGTTTCTTTAATTGGATTGGTTATGAAAGGCGTCCCTAGAAAGATGAAGAAGAGAGGATGGCAGTCAGTTGCGCCCGCACAGCAGGAACATCGAAGAGCTCGGGTTGCGTAGCATAAAAACTCCAGTGACCGAGAGCCAAAAAAGTAATCCTTTTTAGCTAAATCAGATCTGAAATCAAGATGAAAACACGGAACTCTGGAGCTTGGCACCAGCCTTTGAGTACGGCCATTCCTTTCTGGAATGTTTGTCCAAATCCTAGTAAGAGGTTCTGTGACAGGCTCACAGTAATTGACATCTTCAGCTTTTCCAGTCCCGTCTTCCTCAGTTGCGTGTAATATTACGGTATATTGATAATTTTTGCTTATGGACCGTCTGACAGCAACTGAATAAAACACAATTTTGGTGCCATACGCGTTTCGCCATTATTTTCTGCAAGGCAGCATCAGTGGCCTGGAATATGTACATATGTTTGCTATTTAATTTACATTTTGGTCACTGTACCTACAGGTTACAAACAGTTCTGGTGGTTGGTATTTCCTATTAAGCAGCAATGTTTTGAACTGTACGTACAGGTTCCGTGGACAATTTCCTACATATTACGCTCCTCTTGCATTTTTGGTATTGTTCTTCTTCTTATGAATGCCAATTTGTGGGTTTTTTCCCACATTCCACAGAACTGTGAACTGAACACTTGTTTCGATGCAATGTTTTGGTTTCTGTTGCCGACTGTCAAATGTTTTTGTCGAAGATCGAATGTTATTGCCAAACTTTCGAGTGTAATTATTGAAGTATCTGTGATCTGTTTTTGTAAACATTTGTGTGTGTGTGTGTGTGTGTGTGTGTGTGTGTGTGTGTGTTTTGGTGTGATATATATATCACACCGATACACACACACATACACACACAGCACAAAAAAATTATATCACACTAAAACACACACACACACACACACACACACATACACACACACGCACACACACACACACACACACACACACACACACACACACACACACACACACACACACACACAAATGCATACAAAAACAGATCACAGATACTTCAAGAATTACACTCGAAAGTTTGGCAATAACATTCGATCTTCGGCAAAAACATTTGACAGTCGGCAACAGAAATTAAAACATTGCTTCGAAACAAGTGTTCAGTTCACAGTTCTGTGGAATGTGGGAAAAAACCCACAAATTGGCATTCATAAGAAGTAGAACAATACCAAAAATGCAAGAGGAGCGTAATATGTAGGAAATCGTCCACGGAACCTATACGTACAGTTCAAAACATCGCTGCTTAATAGGAAATACCAACCACCAGTACTGTTTGTAACCTGTAGGTACAGTGACCAAAATGTAAATTAAATAGCAAACATATGTACATATTCCAGGCCACTGATGGTGCCTTGCAGAAAATAATGCCGAAACGCGTATGGCTCTAAAATTGTATTTTATTCAGTTGCTGCCAGACGGCTCACAGTAATTGTTTCGGTAGAAGTGGCGAGTCCCCAAGCATTCATATATGCAGAGTCGCTAAGGCTGTAAATGTGCTATGTTATGTGAAATATATTCTTCCTTCTTCGTTAACTGTGACAAAACCCACGAGAATAGGAAATTTTTAATCTTGTTTATAAAGTTATTATTGAGAGGAACTCGCAAGGTCTGCTGCAATACTGCTGTGAGATTCGAGAGTGGCAAGACCAACTATATTTTGCAGAATTATGTCAGAACACACCTCTGTCAGGGAGATTAAAGAGGACGCACTTGCTTTGGTGAGGAAGGGGGGGTGGGGGGGGCGCATACGACACTTGTTCCAGGCTTGGAGCAAAGTATAGGGGTCAAGCTGAAGTGAGAATTTCCAGCCCCCACTACAGCCGTCTTCCACACTCGCATAGCGTAAGAGTGGTAAACCGTCGATACAGCCACCAACATGAGGGAGATGGTTAATTTGCACTAGAATTACATTTTGCAGATCTGATTTTCGCAGTCAGCTGGTTGCACCCACCATGTATTGGTGCTCGTTCATGCTTTTCCCGGGGTCTTTTCTTAAACCCTAAACTTTTTCGTAATCATTAGCTATGTTGGTGATCTGCTGCCAAATCATTATTTCATGTAGTTACCCACCTGTGCTACGGTTATAGCTCGAATGTGGAAGTCATTATCTAGCAATAAATCTTTCTATTCCTGAGAAAGTAAGTGAATCATTATGTTTGATATCTTGTAGCAACAAATAATATTATTATAGTGACTACTAGTGTCCTTTCATAGTTTGATGGAGCCCTTCATTAACGTGTTCATGTGAGGAGCAGTGACCTTTCTTTCATGCTTAACTGGGCCGTTCCTCGTAATTGTCCTCTAATAATATGTCATCAATTGTGCCACCTTGTATCTTTTGAATTTTCTTTATAATAGGGAGAGCTTCCCTTCCCTTTTCGTAGCCGGCGATTTCATCTGTAGCTCAACCAACACCTCACAGCATAATAAATTATTTCAGTAGTGCACAAATCAACTTGAAAAAAATTTATTCTTTTCTCTTTTACACAAGAGTGAAGCGCAATTAGGACTAGCGAATGTGCCTATGGAGAAACGCCATATCGTGGCTCTATGTACTCATTTCCAATATTTAAGCATACGCATTAATACGTCATGGCTGTAAAACACCAGTATGTATAGTACGCAGAATAGTATGATAAGCGATCTCAGGAAACATTAATTTAGGTTCCAACAAATGTAGGAGTGCCCGAGTCAATACTGACCGCACCACTAAGGTCAGAAGATAGAATAAAGGAAGGCAAAAACACATTTGTAGACCTTTCAGATTTAGAAAATGGTAATTGAAATTAACTTCCAGTGATATTGAAGTTACCTAGAATTTGTATAGAAACCAGACTGCACTTCTTAGAATCGATAGACACCAAAGAGGAGCAGGTGTTCGGAAGAGTGTGAGACAGTGTTGAAGACATTACTTAGACCATGAATGTAAACGAAACCACAGAGGGATTCGGAAAAGAAATTCAAGTTGAGAAAAAGATTAAAAATATTTTTAATGTTTACTTATTGTAATTCTATCAAAGACAGGAAATGTCTTGGAAGATCACGCTTACAGAAATGACAGTATCGTGAAACATAAATGAACACCATAAAAAATAAACTACATTAGTAAGGCTGAAAGAACTCCATTATGATATGAAACACTGTAAGTGCTACATGAGTTATCTGTCAAGTAGCAGGAAAGATGATATAAAATGCATACCCTCTAAGAGTAAGAAAGTCGGTTTTGAAAGAGATAAATTGAACATCGAATATAAGTTTAAGTGATTTGCAGGCTCTCCTGAAATTATTTTAAAGCTTGGTAAGGCTATGAACTGTGGAATATAACCAGCACAGTGGTAAGAGAATATAGGCTTTTGTATTGTGGCAGCGTAGAGTAAACCTGCTAAGATGGGTAGATAAAGTAACTAAGAGTGAGGTACTGAATTTACTCGAGGAAAAGATAGCTTGATGGCATAACTGAACCACAAGACAGGACAGACTGATTGGACGTATCTTGAGACATCAAAGAACAGGTAACTTGGTAATAGATGGAACTGTGTGGGGTAGAAGCAAATCATGACTACAGTAAGGAGTATAAAGTAGATGTAGGTTTCAGTAACCGCGCAGAAAAGCACGGGATGGTCAAGCATAGGGAGCTGCATCAATGACGTCTTCCGGCTCCAAACTATAGCAACAGTAAAAACGCTAAGTGGGAGACGGTGAAATCGAAATATGAAAAAAGAAGCAATGCACTTCAACATATTCTTAGTAACTAGAATTATGCTGCCTGTATAAGCACGCGATGAAATAATGCAAAGTAATCACTGAATTCATGATGTTACAGTTGGATTTACACTCCAGTTGTGAGCATAATGCAGTCACTCAGTGAACTTTAAAACGTAGCACCACACAGAAACCATATGGACTCTCTATTTTGCGCTAGAACCCGCGAAAGCAGTGTAGACTGTGCCGCAACGCGTCATCTCTCCTAGCCATCCGGCTATCTCAACGTCTGTTTTGTTGTAACACAGTCAAATTGACAGCTCCATCCATTCTCTAAACATGTAGCCGATTACCCGGTATCTCCCTGCCCTCAAACAAATATTAAATAGCTATTCGTAGTGCGTCGCTTGCCCACAGCAGGATCAAGAGTACGTACTGCCCAATAAAAGTGATGTAGATTAGCTTTCTTTTTGATCAGCATACCTGCTGGCGATTTACGTCATGAGTCTCTCATTGTTATCTTCAGGTGAGTACGTAACAACTAGGATGAATCCTGAAGCACAAATGTGTAACTGAACTTCTCTGACGAAGAAAATTTTGGTCGTTGCTTTATCGTAAGAAAATAATTCATGCTTTAGTTCTTCTTTCTAATATACCTTTTACAAGCCAAATGTTCCAGTCCCTGTTAAATTTCACATAGAACAGTTAAATACTTGTTTTGAAGAATAAATTCTCAGTGGCAGTATTACTTAGATGTAAAGTAATGATTGTAAATTTCTCACCTTTAAAAGCTATAAGCAAATCAAATGATAAAATAACAGAACAAAAGATATTCTTACGTGTAGACTCGGTAATACAGAATAAAACTACTCGGAACATACTGGAAACCCTAGTAACTTGCATGTCTTTTTTTTTCAGATGAACCTCCTATACTACGGTAATTTTATGTGTGGTGGATCCATCCTGAGTGAAAACTGGGCGCTGTCATCTGGTTTCTGTACAACCGGGTAAAGCCTCAATGTTTTAGAAACACACTACTGGAAAAAAGAACACCATGAGTTCGTCGACCCAGAAGAGGGAAATTTTACTGACATACCGTTCAGATCGTACACAACAAACAGTCAGTCCGAGAGAGCCATACTCTACTGAGGGCAATCGACAGGGCGTGCGAAATGTCAGCGCTAGTACCCTGCATACCCTCTGTTTGCAGCAATACAAGCTGCAGTTTTCCCAGGGAGATGTAGACAGAGGTGACGAATGAAGTCTTGCGGAATGATCATGCAGTTTTCACCTGGTGCCTCAACTGGCCCAGATTTCCTACCTGTCTTGTGGATCGTGCAAGATGACTTTTCATCTAGTCCCTAGCATGCTCAATGGCGCACAGATCTAGGGATCGTGCTGGTCAATGTAGCTGACGTACACCTTGCAGAGGGGTGAGGACGCGCAATTTCATGTTGGAAAAACACATCCCCTTGTAGGTGCACGAACGGTACCACGACGAGTAGAATAATGTTATGGGTGTACCGTGCGTGCGCCGTTCAGTGTTTCCTCTACGATCACAAAAGGAGAACGGCCATTGTAAGATACGTTTCCCAAATCACAATGGCAGTTGTTGGCCCTATGTGCCTTGTCGTACACACTCCAGTCTTTGGATCTCACCTCACGACGCCACACATAGCGTACAGTCAGAATTGGCACCGAGGCGGAAGCAACTGTCATCGCTGAAGATACGCGCCCATTCGCCCTTCCATAATGACCTATCGCGATACCGCAGGAGGTTGGCTGCAAGATGTTGAGGCGTGAGCGGAAGACGCCCTCAAGGCGCGCAGGATCGTAGCCCTCGTTGCGTGTGGGCCTCGCTGAGAAACAGCGTCCATAAATTGCCGTGAAGTCGAAGTATGGTCCCATACGGTACCTCGTAAGGTACGACAGACTTGGTGTGCATCTGTGCGTCTCCGCTGTCCTGACCCAAGCTGACGTGAATGTGCACCTTTTGCTGACCACTGGCAACGACATCCACGCGCTGTGGAGACATCTCGCCCCAGTGTAGTGCAGTTGCACGGTGAGACCACCCAAGCTCCCGCAGGACCACTACGCGCGTTCGCTCAGTCAGTCAGTTCCACAAACCGTTCACGTGCAAGCTGTCGCGGCATGTTAATAATGTTTGCAGAGACAGACATAGCTCCATATGCCAGGGCGAGCTGGATGCTACTGGCTCTGGAGATGAACAACTGCTGCGAACCTTGCAACATCGTTTGGCTCATAACGCGGGTCCTGGTTTGTCTGCAGCGCTGCACGTTTGATAATCGCATTAACTGTTCTCTCGTAGTGTCACGTTCAAGTATGGGATGCCTTAATCACTCGCGTCGAGGTGCTCTATTTTCATTTTCCATTGGCGTAATATCGCTACTGAATGAATTACAAGTTTATCTTATTATAAAGATACTTCGTTCTATTAGACATGATAAATCGAAGGGAGGTAAAGATACACTGCGGAGGAACTCGAGATTTGAATGGGGAGGAATTTCTGTGTTCAGTTAAACTCAGCGATTGAAGTGTGCCTCCGTTTGTATTGGACTATGTGATATGATGGTGTTAAGTGGGAGTTCTCTTCCTCTCCTCCACTACAGATAACTACAAGATATTTCTGAAAAGTGAATCTACATATCATCCTCAATCCTCATATCCGCTACACGTTCCCCTAAGTACTTACGTTCCATAAGTATCATAAAGCACTAGAATTACAGCAGTGTATTTTCGTAGCCCATTTTTTTTTTGTGAAAGAGGATAAATCTGCTACCGTGTACAGTTAGCACGAGCACCTATAATACTTTTCCTTTCACTTGTTTGTGTCAGAGAACTAGACAAGAAATAAACTGTCTTGCGTTTGTTTCGTTATCCTTAACGTTTTACATCACATAGTTTAGTTATGTGGCATTAACTACTAGGTAACTTTGTTGTGCTATCTGTCAAACAGAGGGAAGAAAATTATTGTTTGTGACGATTTCAGTGTAGATTTTCTGAAAGAGTCTTATAGAAAGCTTGACCTTGAAGTATTACTTGGTTCTTTCAAGTTGACATCAGTTATCGATTTTACTGCTCGGGTGGTAAAGGAAAGCAGCACACTGATACGTAATGTTTTAATAGATCAAGATAAATTTAATCAAATAAAAACTTTCCCTGTTAAGAATGTATGTTTTATCATGATGCACAGTTATTTACACTATATGACATAGCTCCATACAGTAATGCAAAACAGTCCTCTAAAATAGTGCATCCAACTGACAATATAACAATTCAAAATTTTAGGGAAAGCTTGCAACAGTTAGACTGGGACAAGAGGTACAGAGAATTTAAAATTTAACCTATTTCATGATACCTTTGTGAGTATATTTGAAAACAGTTTCCCAAAGAAAGCACTGAAGTATAGTTGTAAGAAACCATGTAAAAAGCTGTGGCTTACTAAATGGATAAAAATACCTTGTAAACAGAAAAGGGCAATGTATCTTATAGCAATGAACCCAAAACAGGAAACATTACAAAAACTGCTGCCCTGTATTAAGAAAAGTTATTAAAAAGTCCAGAAGTATGTGCATTATGTCTCAGATTACCACATCTGATAATAAAATTAAAACAATTTGGAATATTGTTAAAAGGGAAACAGGGCAAATGAGAGCACAGGATGACTGTATTTCTATCAAGCTCAATGAAATATTTGTTAACAATACATCAGTTATAGAAAACATTTTTAATGATCATTTTTAAGTATTATAGAGAAAACAGGATCCAACTATTCATTAGAAAATGCAAGGCAGTATATGGAAGATGCAATATCTACGCAATTTGAAAAAAAATTGAAATTTAACCCACCTCTCCTAATGAAATTATGAAAATGATAAATTCACTGAAAATTAAATACTCACATCGAGTTGATGGCATTTCCAACAGTGTAATGTTCACAACAAATTAGTAGTATTCTCAGCCACATATATACTAGCTCACAGAAATAGGGAATTTTTTCAGATAGACTGAAATGAGCTATTGTTAAACCATTGCATGAAGAAAGGGATAGGTCTTATGCTGACAACTACTGCCCAATCTCACTTCTGACAGCTTTATTAAAAATTCTTGAAAAAGTAATGTATTCAAGAGTAGCATCACATATTAGGAAAAAAGAAATACTAACACAATGTCAATTTAGATTTCAGATAGGCTTTTCAACAGAAAATGCTAAGCTTTAATTAATATGGAAGAATGCAGATGGTGGAAATTAACACTACAGATAGTCCACAAAATTTAACAGAGTCCTCTAAATGGGGGGGGGGGGGTATCAAGAATGGTGTCCCACAGACTTCAGTCTTGGGCCCCTTATTGTTCTTAATATATGTTAATGACTTGCCACTCTGTATTCATGAAGATGCAAAGCTCATTCTTTTGTTGATGATACTAGTATAGTAATGACACCCAACAAAAATCAGCTGAGGAAGTTGTAAATAACGTCTCTCTGAAAATTATTAAGTTGTGGTCTGCAAATGGACTCTCACAAAATTTTGAGAGAATACAGTTTAAGCCATTTTGTACAGTAAATGGCATAACACCATTAATAAATACAGGCTATGAACAGAAGTCTGTTTCTAAGGTAGATTATTCAAAATTTCTGGGTGTGTGTATTGATGAGGAATTGAATTAGAAGAAATTCATCGATGATCTGCTGAAATGGTTAAGAACAGCTACTTATGCCCTTAGGGTTATTGCAAATTTTCATGATGAAAGTACTGGTAAATTAGCCTACTATGCCTATTTTCATTCACCACTTTCATATGTCGTCATATTTTAGAGCAATTACTCATTGGCACGGAAAGTATTCATTGCACAAAACAGTGTAACCAGAATAATAGCTGGAGCCCACCCAAGATCACCATTCAGACATTTATTTAAGGAGCTCAGGATATTCACAGTACATTCACAATACACATATTCACTTACGAAGTTTGTTATTAATAAACCATCCCAATTAACAAATAACAACGTAGTGCACAGGTACAACAATAGAAGAAAGGATGATATTCACTATTCTGGATTAAATTTCACTGGTGCTCAGAAAATGGTGAACTATGCTGCTACAAATATATCTCGGCTTTTGCCAGATAGTATTAAATGTCTGATAGATAGCTACCCAACATTTAAAAGTAAATTAAAACAATTTCTGAATGACTACTCCTTCCACTCAACATATGAATTTTTAGGTATTAAGTAGCAATTGCAAAAAATATTAATTATTTTGTGTAAAGAAAACTTTTGTTAAAGTGACATGTTCCACATCATTATGAAATGTGGTATGCATGATCTATGGAACAAGTATTAATTTATGTATGTGTTACTGGCCAAACCCGATTTTTGGATTAACTAGTTTCGCCTAGGTCAAACTCGTTCATCCTGTTACCAATAGGATAAAACAGTTTAGTCCAGGCCGAATCAGTTTATCCTTGTTGGAATTCATATGCTTTAGGATAAACTGGTACATCCTAGTCTGAACTAATTTCACCTAGTTTGTATCTTCTAAGCTTTTCAAAGTAAACTGAGTGAAAGAATAGAAAAAAATAGTCAATATTTTAGTTATTTATTAACTAATCAGTAATCTGACATCTTTTACCAGATCAACTTACATATATCCATCCACAGAAATCATCTTATCTGCAATTTGCTTATCTACTTATTTTTGCATGGTTTACTTTGGTGGCACTTAGAACTGGAGAGTACTTTTTTCCTTACAATTGCATTTGTTTGTTGTACAGTTTTTCATGAAACTGAAATTTCACAAAGCCTTGCCCTCATATGATAATGTTTTGTAGCTGTTGTCGATTAAGATCTTTCAATATCCTTGTTAATATCTCCCACATCCAAAAACCTTCTGAATGCAGATGTCTAAATCAGTTCTAAGAAAATAAAAACGATGTTAAAAATATTATTAATATTTTATTACAAAAATTATAGAAAATTTTAATAAAATTGTATCTGCAATAATGTTTTTGAAGTAGCCATGTTTGGTGCCAACTCATCAGTCTTTTGAAGTATTACTCCAATTATGTTTTGAAGGTCACCTCTACCTTTATCTACAGCTGAAGTAGGTATGGTTACGTTATCTCCAAGGCCAACCGGTGGATCGGATTTGTCAGAGGAAGCTTTGATGTTTTTAGCTTGCTTTTTAAATTTTTTGTTGCAATTTGTCTAGTGGTAAAATGTCGCTTGTGTCAGTTTTCACAACGTTATCATCATCACTGTCTTTGTACTATTATAAAGTATTGCTCTCATCTTCGATTGCCTTCTTTAGGTCATCTTCATCCTGAATATCATTCATGATTTCTCGAGGCAACGAGGAAGTGGAAAGTCCTACCCTAAGTCCGATTCCGAACAATGCTTTGTAAGGTGATTGTTTTATACCAGAGTGGTAAACTCGATTTTTCATAAATTGCATATACCTTAATGCTCCCGACCATTTCATCTAATTGTTGTCCTTTAACCAAAAACTTATATTTTCAATGTCTTGGTTGGCACGTTCAACAGAACCCTGACTTTAGCTGTGCCTTGGTTTTCCATGTAAAATTTTCAGTCCTGACCAAAGATTTACGCATTCACTTATAACATTATTGACAAATTATCTGCCATTATCAGATTGAAGAATGCACAGCACCCCTACAGTTACGAATACGTCATTCAAACGATAAGTCACTTTTTCAGCGCTCTTTGTTGCTAACGCGCAAAGGAGAACAAATTTTGTGAGGTGGTCTTGGTAAACTAGAATGAATTTCAAATTCCTGTCAGGTTGTGTTTGGAAAGCAGTCAGATCGACTTGGCATCTGCTATTCATTTCCAAATGGAGAATTGGCTTTGAAACTAGCCCTCTTTTCTTTATTGTCTTGTTGACAAACTCACACATTGATAAATAGAGGAATATCATTTCCCCTGTAATATTAGCATATTTTTTGATGTCTTGGATAACATCCTATCGGGACCACCATGACCCACAGCTACATGAGCTGCATAAATCACATCATGAAGTTCATCAGCTGGAATAAAATATTTTATATTCCCTTCACACAGTGCAATGAGGTTTTTCACATCACGTATTTTCAAAACAACAAATCCTTTTACTGTTCTTTCTTGTAATGATGTTCTTTTTTCCAACTTTTCCACGTTCTCTACTTGTTTAACCAAGTCTGCATATTCGTCTCCTGATAACACATCATAATGAGAAGAGCTTTTTGTTTTCACTCTGCAAAAGTTCCTCCAGAAACTTTTCTCTCCACAGCTTTTGATTGGCTTGTTTACTACACGAAGTTTCATCCATGATGACAATAATTATACTAGGATTATAATAAAATCTCTTAAAACTTCTGACATACCACTCACCAACTTGTAGAACTTTACCCTTTCGTTGGTTATCGAATTTTTTCTCATGGTCACCTTCCCATTGGCAGTTCTCTCCCAGGGATCCGAAGGGTGACTTGTCTGGAAACATTTGCCAATGGAGAGGTCATCATGACACTTTATCTATTACAGGCCACATGTCCTGTGGGGAGACATTATTAATGCAGTGGTTTCCATTGCTTTCTGCATCACCATGCCGCTGATCATGCGTTGATCATTGTGATGTTATTAGTGAAGTACTATGAGTTCTCGTCAGTACAGACTGCGAGGAGATACATTCATGTACAAGAAAAATTACGTGTTTTAAACGTGATTGTGATTGAATTTTGTATACAGAAAGAATTTATGAACTATTTCTTGAGGAGAGACTCAGTAACTAAATTTCATAATACAAACTTTTGTATAAGGAACTAATTGACACACACAGTGGTTACGGTTACTACAAGCCACACCACAAGTTGAGAAACGGGGCCAAATTTCTAATAGTTTACTGTCGAGTTAAGATTTTCACACACAAATGTTTTATTCATATCTTACAGAAACTAGCAGTACGGCAATAAACAGCCTTTTAAACAAGCCGCTAACGGCAATCAAGTAATTTATAGCAATACTTTTTAAAATAATAGTAGTAACAGTACGGCAATAAACAACCTTTAAAAACACGCCGCTAACGCAAATCAAGTCATTCACAGCAATAAAACATTTAAACTAAAAAAAACCACAGAAGTTAGCAGTACGGCAATCAACAACATTTCAAAACATGCCGCTAACGGCAATCAAGTAATTTACAGCAATGCAACTGTTTAAAAATTTCTTTTAAAAAACGGCAATCAAGTCATTTATAGCAATACAACAGTTTAAAATTAAAAAAAAGCACAGAAGCTATCAGTATGGCAATAACAGCCTTTCAAAACACGCCGCTAACGGCAATCAAGTAATTTATAGCAATACAACAGTTTAAAAAATTTAAGGATCGTTAGCAAACAGGCTACTAAAGTAAATACAGAACTTTGTTAATAAAGTACGGTGAAGTAGTGAAGCTACCAACATCGCCATTAAAAAAGAAAAAAGTATCTAAGGTCTCACACACGATTAATGGAAATAAAGGAATGGGGGAATTTAAAAAAGTTTTTAAACAAAAGTGTCCTGGAATATCATTAGAACATAACAGATATGACGGGCCCGTGTAAGGCGGCCACAAATCACACACTCAAGGGATGCTCAGGCTAGGCACAATACTGACCAATTTAAATACGCCCGTAAACACAATTGCCACTCTCAGGCTGGTCACTGCACCGACTTTTAGCCAGCGAAAACTTGTAATAAGATGGCTTAACTTGCTGACAGAATTAGAGCTAACCTCGTGCAAGGAAACATTACACGACACAGTCCTGAATGAGCGACCACATAATCAAACAACAAGAAGCATGAATTTACTGATAACACACGACAGAATAGCGAAACAATTAAACTGCCAAAACTGCACCTCCCATAGGGCAGTAACGAGAGGAGGAGGAAAGATTACTCTCTTCAATTACACCGGTGCCAGAGAGAGGAACCCGATCGCCTGAGGCCACAAGGCAGAAGTGCCACTGGTTACGCAAATTTATTACTTAATGATTAAACCTTCCACTAACTTAACTTACAATTATGCTCGAACAGGCAGTACACGACTTCCGATGGCAAGGGTCCACACATCCGACCGCACACGCGTCGCCAGTGTACCCAACACGCCACAGTCACGCGACAACACGCTCTGTCACCGGATTTCACGACTTCTCTGCAACGTTGACGGGTAGTGACCGCTCTTTCATGTTAGGTGTCTCCTTTATAAACTCCAGTGTTGAAACGGAGGACTTAAAGAAGCTTGTTAACGTCCCACCAAGGTGAAATAAACAGCAACCACTCGTGGGGCGATTCTGTATACGACCAACCCGCGGGGAGCTCTTCCGTCAACTCGACCCGCTCGTTACATACAGCCGACATACTTCACGTGGCGACTCGGTACAACCGATCACGCCTGCTTCGCGCTGGAGAGCCACACTGCCCTCCCGGGTCCACCAGACTCTCTGAGCGCACAACGCCCCTACTTCCGCGTCACCACACAAGGTTACAACAGGTCAAAGACCTCACTTCCTCCATAGTAGTTTCCCGGAAGCAAACGCAGATATCAGTAGCAGAGGGAAAGACAACCAAGCAGCCAGCTAATGACACACAACGTATCAAACAAACACGTCAGGGGAGGAAAAGGAAAACCAATGCAATCTAAATACAAGGTGTAGCACGAGTCGATACACGGCTCACAAATCTATGTGAGTAAACGAAAAATGTGATAGTTGAACAGGCTCATGGAAGTCATCCTCCAAACAGGCATTAGACATCTTCCTGTTCCGTCTTCATAGAGTCTGTGTTCATAATTTCTTTGGTCCACCTACGACTCTTCTGTCCTTAGAGTTGTAATTCTGGAGTTTCTTTCGGTTGTTTTCTCAATAATAGCGTGTACATTCAGCGCTTTTCGAGCATATTCAATCTTTATTCATTCTCTAATTGCCCAGTCCTTTACTCTACTCAAGAATTTCAAATCTCGTGCTTGCATTATGCTGTCGTTTTTCTTCATATTTATGTGACTCACAATTCCATGTAATAATGGTGTCGTACGGTACTGGTGCTGACAGTTTTATAAAACTTAATTTTTTACTCTACTGTTTTATTATTAGTTTTAAGAATGATAAGTGCGATGGAAATTTACTGGCGCCGCACAAGAGGGGCAACAATAGTGAGTTCGCTCGGGAGCGTGTGTCCCAGCTAATTTACGCACAGCGACGCACATTCCAGACAGTCAGGCTTATGATTTTCGTATACACCAAAAATCTGTAACATATAATTTTAAATTATTACCTGATAGTTTTCCAAGCCTTGAAATTATTTACCTTCTCTTCTCCTTTGAAGACCATGCTGCGGCGTCCAGCTACCTCTGCCTGCATTTCCTGCTTCTCTGAAGTATCACAGATACTGATAACGTAGATAGATAGATCAGGTGAAATAAGGAACTAGTAAATGAAGTTGACTTTGTACTACAAGAATTAACATATTTCAAATTATTGGTGAAATAAAGCAGAAACCCACGTCCTCTCTCTATCATAGACGGGAAAAGACAAACAGCGCAATCTGGATGAAACATCTGATGGGAGTTTTTACAAAGACAAGAAGATTAATCTTCTTCATCTTTTCTCGCAAGCTCCATAGACTTGATTTCTGTGGACATACTGGCTTTTAATCTTTCCTGCAAACTACTTAGTCGAGTAAATGGATACAAATAGATAGAAAAAATACCTATATCGACAAACAAGAATATGTTCCAATACACTTTTTTTCAGATTTTGTAAATAACTATAACGACAGTCAGGTTGGCCACTAGAGTGTTGGCGGTTGGAGGGAGTTGGAGGTCACGATATGTGTAGTGCACCACCCAGGAAGGATAGCAGTGACATGATGAATGAATGTCTGTAGACATCAGAAGTATCTTCAGAGAATTGGCAATTACAAACCGCACAAATATTGAACAGTACCACAACAGTCGTGGTGACGCCCAAGGAGGCCAACGCCATTCAGACGTGAACTGCACACTGCCGACAGGGAAGACACTATGATCAGCATGCAGCCCACTGGGTAGAGCAGGCGAGGAAGGAATCAGCAAGAGAAGGCAGCTGACATTAGCAAGTCTGCATCCCAGAGGAGCAGCCGCACCATGTACAAGTGACCGTGGAGCCCCAGCTGAAGTGCACTATGGTCCTTTAAATCATAATGTGGACTTCCTATAGAAGGGGAAGCTCACTACAGAAATATCTGCCCAGTGCAGAGACAGCCAGGTAGGAGTTTGCGATATATGTGTGGCGCATGGCCCCAGACGAGAACCAGGGACCTCCAGGGTGGCAGGTTGACAGCAGGTGTGTGACCTGCTGGTTAGAGGACACCAAGTCTACAGTATTAGAATTGGTACCAGCAGCAGGGCAGCATCTAGCAGACAGTGTCACTTTGTGGACTATGTAGGCCAGTACATTTTTGGACTGACATAGGTCCCTCCTCAGGACTGATGGCCAGCAGAATTTGATACCTTTGACTAACAATGACGAGTATTTACACTGTCTTGGACCATCCTTGCTTTCTTACAGTGTCAGATTTAATCGTGTAAGCCACTACATGTCTGCAGCTCGGATGTGAAGTAACTGGGCCAAATACACTGCAATGTCTTTGCCTTCCTGCTCCATTGTTGAGATTTTCACTCTGGATGCATCCTGTGGTGTAGTGACTGACTGGTGTCGTTGTGCAGCTTTTTTCGTATCAGCAGCAGTCCCCAATAGAGTGCCATTCAGTTAGCTGTGGTCTGACTCACTAATGCAGCCTGTAGTGCTAGCTATCACAGGCGTCTTAATTTTTATACAACTGTGCCAGTAGAACTAATTTGGAGTTCCTGTCGCAATTAAAACGAAAATCAAATGTGTTTTTCACTATAAAACCATATTTCATTTTTTTCAAACCTAATTCAATTTTTTTTAATTTAATATTTTATAGTCCGTTTCTTGAAAATCAGTCTATAATACAAACACATAAATAAACTATGAACTGTAGGAAGTAACTTACAAGTGTTTTCAAAATACTCATCATTTAAAAATAAAATACTAAGTCGTTCAGTTTAACAATTTTCTATTAATATTCTATACATAATTACATATACATGTATATCATTCTGTATGTTTTCATTAAAAGTGGCATGTAACTTCCTAGTTTCTTTTTGTGTAGTTAAAACCATTCATTTGCCTAGTCACATTTTCTGCGTAAAAAAATAGCTCTGAGCACTATAGGACTAAACTTCTGTGGTCATCAGTCCCCTAGAACTTAGAACTACTTAAACCTAACTAACCTAAGGACATCACACACATCCATGCCCGAAGCAGGATTCGAACCTGCGACCGTAGCGGTCACGCAGTTCCAGACTGAAGCGCCTTTAACCGCACGGCCACACTGGCCAGCATTTTCTGCATAGACAGGATAATTTTCCATAAAAGTAAGCGATTTGTATTAATGTTGTTATGTAACTGTGTTATTCTTTTAAAACCATGGGAAGCTTTGTAAGCTTTTAAAAAGTTGTTCAATGTATCAAGATTCCATATTTCTTGACCAAAATCTTCTTTTCTTCTGTTCTTTATATAGGTATTTTTTAATTTAACATGATTCAATAAAGATGAACCAATTAACTGATTATTTTTCGATTAGTTAGGATAACAACAACAATAAAGTAAAGCATATCCCATTCTGCGTAAATATAATAATTAGTAATACCTAGTTCAAAATTTCTTTTTTCACTTTATCTGGTAATTTCAATGGTTTCTGCATCAAACAGACAAATGGGAATTTTCTGATTTTTCACTCTTTCTTCATCTGGTTCGAGTTAACATTCCAATTCATATTTTACCACTGGAACAGGAATTCCCATTGATTCTACAACAAGTTTACCTTCTTTTGGAAATGTCTCCACTGTTTCCACTCCAGTTTCGATTATGATGAGCCCATATAAGAATAGAATCTCCAGAATTTGAACTCCAAGTGAAAATTACTGTTAAATCTACTTCATACATTTTCCTTTTAATCTAAAAAATCTGCCATGTAATTCTAACAGATAAGTACTACATTTTTTTACTTTTTATTTTTTTTATTATTAAGAGTATGTCCTTGTAAGTTAATTATTGCTAGCGACAGAGTTAATCAAAAAAGAACTGATGAAGAAATAAATAGATGTGCTATTCTACACAGAATATTGTTTACTTTGTTAACTGTGATAAAATAGAACGGTTTTAACAAATAACTATCGAATTTTTGTATCGCATTTTTGTTGTACATTGGATAATCTGTTCCATTGGTTTGAATAATACTGATATCCATATAAAGTTGGAATGATTGGAATGAATCAATCTGTCTCCACTATTAATAGTAAATTCTGTTCCATTGTTTCGAATATTTGAATTATTCTTAGTTTTTCATTAGTGGGTAACTAGTAAGACTGGTAACTTCCAGTCTTATCAATTTATAAAGGAAAAATTTATTAAAACATTTTTAAAACAACTGTAACTGCTGAATTGTTGAAGTCAATCAAACTGTCATTTTCTCCAGTTATAATTAGTTTTAAATTCTGAATAGTATCAAAAATTGGAATATTTAGTGGATAATTTCATTCATAAATTGTTGGTCTTCAGAATTCATCATTTGGTTTAAATGAAGAAATAATATTAGTATCTCATTGAAAATGGCCAGTAAGTTGTACAAACATTCCAATGTCCACATTAAAATTTGTATTTATTAATTCAAATGGTGTTATTTTTGATAAATGATTACCAATTGTTCTTTATTGGGTTCAATAACTTGAACATTGAAACCTAAACTTATACAAGTCTGTCTTATTTATCCATAAACAATTTAAAATCACTTTCAATAGTAACTATTTCAAATTCTTATACTTTAATGTGTATGTTAGTTTTTTTAATGAATAAATAATAACAAGTTTTTAAAAGCTAAGCATCGACGTAACTGGAAAACTGACCCCTAACATAGACAAATGTAATGTATTGCTAATACATAGAAAGAAAGATCCCTTATTGTATGATTATATGATAGCGGAACAAACACTGGTAGCAGTTACTTCTGTAAAATATCTGGGAGTATGCGTGCGGAACGATTTGAAGTGGAATGATCATATAAAATTAATTGTTGGTAAGGCGGGTACCAGGTTGAGATTCATTGGGAGAGTGCTTAGAAAATGTAGTCCATCAACAAAGGAGGTGGCTTACAAAACACTCGTTTGACCTATACTTGAGTATTGCTCATCAGTGTGGGATCCGTACCAGATTGGGTTGACGGAGGAGATAGAGAAGATCCAAAGAAGAGCGGCGCGTTTCGTCACAGGGTTATTTGGTAACCGTGATAGCGTTACGGAGATGTTTAATAAACTCAAGTGGCAGACTCTGCAAGAGAGGCGCTCTGCATCGCGGTGTAGCTTGCTCGCCAGGTTTCGAGAGGGTGCGTTTCTGGATGAGGTATCGAATATATTGCTTCCCCCTACTTATACCTCCCGAGGAGATCACGAATGTAAAATTAGAGAGATTAGAGCGCGCACGGAGGCTTTCAGAGAGTCGTTCTTCCCGCGAACCATACGTGACTGGAACAGGAAAGGGAGGTAATGACAGTGGCACGTAAAGTGCCCTCTGCCACACACCGTTGGGTGGCTTGTGGAGTATAAATGTAGATGTAGATGTAGAAATATCAAAAAATTATGAAGACGTTAAAAAATTGAAGACAAATTAATGAAAAAATTACAGTTTTCACTAAAAATAGTAAAAATTATTCTAATAAATGTATCTGAAAGTAAATCAGATATATTCATTCTAGAAATTTGCGATGTTTTACAGTCATATAATAACCAAAAAAGAAATACAGTTGGGAGAATGTTAGAATTTATCAACTATAGTGAAGTATGGTTTTTGTATTAATACCTGTTGACAGACTTAGATAAATTGGAAAATTACCAGTCAAGTTTTATGGTAATAAATTAACAGTTGGGAAAAGAATATGTGAAGCTACTAATGGATTAATGAATCTTTTAACTAATAAAAGACTCCTACTAATGGTTCAGATATAAAATTTTATTTCTTTGATTTACAAAATGATGCTACTATTTTATTCCACTCCTGTGCAGTATATTATGAAAATAATCCAAATAAAATAAAATCAGGAAAGGAAATAAATTTAATAAGTTGATGAAAACAGTTTTTGAAGAATTTTTTTCCTTGTTTTTCAGAAAGAGACCTTAATGATACATTAGAAAAATTGGTGAAGGGTTAACTAGAAAATTTACACAAAAACCAATTGAAAATGTTTGGATGAATGATGTTAGTCAAATTAATTGCTGATTATCTGTAATTCATAGAGCAGAATCAGCTGGAAATAAGGATTACCAAAATGAATATGCTGGAATATCTCAAATGTTAATAAATAAATAGATTTGTGAGTACCTTTCCTCAAATGTTCTGGAAATTTCAAAAATATAGAAAACGATTATTTACTGCTTTAATTAATAAATTGTCTTTTAAATTACATACTCCTGGTCATAATTATTGCCACTGGAACAAGTTTAGAAGAAAGATTATCTAGAGAAGATAAAGAAATTAATCCATTAGACATAGCCTGTAAAAACCACGAAATTTTTGTATAGAAAGTAAAAATTTGAAAAATACACACTGATAATAAATAACTTCAATTAACTGCAGAAGAAAGAATGTATTCTGTAGATGCTTCATTTGGTGAAAGATTGGTGGCAACCAATGTTAGAAGAATAATGTGAGGGAAAAGAAAGTTAGGAATGGGTGCTGAAATCATGGTAAAGATTGGGGTTATAAAATTCTTTATTCATTTTCATCTCTATAAGTGATTAACTTTACTGTAGTTTAGACTTTACTTCCAAGTGGTAAAACTAAACCAAAATCATTTGAAATTAAATTAATTAATGAACAACTAAGTAGTATCGATAATTTTTAACTAATACTCAAAAAAGAAAGAGAGATAAAAAACTGACGGGAATTTATTTATTATCAGGTATTCCTGTAGCAAAAAAAAATGTTGAACATCTAAAGAAAAAGAAAGAAGATTCTGGATTAACAAAACACAAAGGATGACTTTAACCCATTTTATTGACAAGTGAAGCTGCGATTGGTTCATTAATTGGTGGTATTTTTTCTGTTGTTTCATCTGTTCATAATAAACCAAAAACTGCTAAAGACTTAGAAGGCCAAAAAAGACATGGGAAAGAAAGGAAGAGGGATGAAAAAAGTAAAAGAAAATTCGAAGAAATAATCAAATAATCCTTCGTCTAAATTGATATAGAAGAATTAATTAAACAGTTACAAATGAAAAATTTTAGAGATATATTCATGACAGACAAATTACCCAATAATCCAAAAATCGTGACAGTGGGATAGTCGATTTAGATATATCCAATCTGACTGTACTCACTGGGTTTGTCATAATAAATCAAAAAAATTGCAATTATTTTTTTGATTAAGTTGGTGGTAACATACAACACACTTAATAAAATTATTGAGAAAAAATTAACTATGTTTTAAAGTTGAAAGACTACAGATTTAACGAATTTATTAGCAGTCATTAGTGTCTATTTGTCTTAGAACTATTATCAAGTGGTTGCAGATTCAATTAAATGTTTTAAATGGACATTTAAGGAATTAAGACAAACGTTAAGTACACAAGAAGTTGACACAAAAATTAAAACACATGACATACTTCATAATTAGGTAATATTAATTCCAAAATAAATAATTTAGATAAACAGTTTCATAAAGAAATAAAAAATAAAACCAGTATTAAAATCACATTTTGTAAAGAATCAGAAAAATTAACAAATGAATTTGACAAATAATTAGAAAATTTCACAAATCAGTTTCATAAAGAATTAAGTAGTATTTTTAATTGAACTAAAAGTTGCATTAGGTTTCTTACTGGAATATCAGTGAGTGTAAAAGATCCAATCGATGAAACAGATGTTTATAAAAAGCTTTTAGAAAAAGAATTAAAAGATCCTGTTACTAACCTGAATTCATAAGTATTATCACTCAGTTCAAAAATTGTCAATAAACACGAATTTAAAATGTCATTTCAAATAATGAATATTCAAATATTTTAACAAAATTCAATAATTACATCGTCAAAAGAGATTATAATGAAAACATTAATGAAGTTAATAAAAGTATTTCAACTAATCAGTTTACAAAACAGAAAAATTATAAAATATTAAGAAATACTTTTCAAAAACTGATTTAACACTGTACATAAGTCAAATAAGCAGTCTTTGAAGCATCTGTGACAAACAAATAATTGAATTTACATACACATAAATACTCTAGAATTCACATTTATGTGCTGACGGAGGATTCATCAAATCACCTTCCAAACGATTTTCTAATATTCAGTCTCACAGAGCGCTAAGGAAAAATGAACACCTATACCTTTCCATGTGAGCTCCGATTTTCCTTACTTTATTATGATGATTGGTTTCTCTCTATGTACATCAACGCCAACAATATATTTTCGTCTTTGGAGGAGAAAATTGGTGATTGAAATTTTTTGAGGAGATTCTGCAACAACGAAAAATGCCTTTGTTTTAATGATGTCCACCCCAAATCCTGTATCATTTCGCTGACACTCTCTCTCCTATTTCCCCTTAATATGAGGTGAATTCAAGTTCTAAGGCCTCCGATTTTTTTTCTCCTGACTGGAAAGAGATAGAAACATGCGCACTGTTTTAAAATGTGGCCGCGTTCATTGTCAGTACGTCCCAGAGATGGCAGCACCGTACAGCAGATGGAATTTTACCGCCAGCGGCGAGAATGAGAACTGTTTTAAAAACTTAAAATGGCGATGTTTTCCTTACTTGAACAGCATGCAATCATTCGTTTTCTGAATTTGCGTGGTGTGAAACCAATTGAAATTCATCGACAGTTGGAGGAGACATGTGGTGATGGAGTTATGGATGTGTCGAAAGTGCATTCCTGGGTGTGACAGTTTAATGAAGGCAGAACATCATGTGACAACAAACCAAACAACCTCGGGTTCGCACAAGCTGGTCTGACGACATGATCAAGAAAGTGGAGAGAATTGTTTTGGGGGATCGCCGAATGACTGTTGAACAGATCGCCTCCAGATTTGGCATTTCTGTGGGTTCTGTGCACACAATCCTGCATGACGACCTGAAAATGCGAAAAGTGTCATCCAGGTGGGTGCCACAAATGCTGACGGACGACCACATGGCTGCCCATGTCGCATGATGCCAAGCAATGTTGACACGCAACGACAGCATGAACGGGACTTTCTTTTCGTCGGTTGTGACAATGGATGAGACGTGGATGCCATTTTTCAATCCAGAACCAAAGCGCCAGTCAGCTCAATGGAAGCACACAGATTCATCGCCACCAAAAAAATTTCGGGTAACCGCCAGTGCTAAAAAAATGATGGTGTCCATGTAATGGGACAGCGAGGGCGTAATCCTTACCCATTGCGTTCCAAATGGCACTACGGTAACAGGTGCATTCTACGAAAATGTTTTGAAGAACAAATTCCTTCCTGCACTGCAACAAAAACGTACTGGAAGGGTTGCGCGTGTGCTATTTCACCAAGAAAACGCACCCGCACATCGAGCTAACGTTACGCCACAGTTTCTTCGTGATAACAACTTTGAAGTGATCCCTCATGCTCCCTACTCACTTGACCTGGCTCCAAGTGACTTTTGGCTTTTTCCAACAATGAAAGACACTCTCCGTGG
This sequence comes from Schistocerca serialis cubense, assembly GCF_023864345.2. Classification (NCBI taxonomy): domain Eukaryota; kingdom Metazoa; phylum Arthropoda; class Insecta; order Orthoptera; family Acrididae; genus Schistocerca; species Schistocerca serialis. The sequence goes on along the minus strand of NC_064642.1, from coordinate 511,667,255 downwards.
CCGCACATTCACCAGCCATGCTGCTATTGCCTCAGCGATTTTCCAGTGGTCAAAACAGACTCCTAAAGAAGCCTTCGCCGCTGCCATGGAATCATGGCGTCAGCGTTGTGAAAAATGTGTACGTCTGCAGGGCGATTACGTCGAGAAGTAACGCCAGTGTCATCGATTTCGGGTGAGTAGTTAATTAGAAACAAAATCGGAGGCCTTAGAACTTGAATGCACCTCATACAAAATGTGCTACTCTTCTTCGAACTTTTCGGTGTAACCCACGGATCCTATCTCGTAAGGATGCCACACTGCACAGAAGTATTCAAAAGGAGGATGGACAAGCTTAACATAGACAGTCTCTTTCATAAATCTGCTACATTTTCTAAGTGTCCTGACAAAAATCTGCAGTCCTTGGTTAGCCTCCCCCACAAAATTTTCTGTATTTTCCTTCTAATTTAAGTTGTTCATAATTGTAATTCCTTGGTATTTAGTTTGAATTCGTTTAATTGAATTAACAGCCTTTAGATTTGACTGATTTACTGTGCAAATGAAGATTATTGCCAGAAATGAACAAAAAATTCACCCTTTAAATGACTATGATTTTATTACTAAAGAAGCTATTATTGGTGAAAATGTAAATGTTAGATTCTAACAATTTTAATATTACTTAAAGTGTACTTCATAGTCTTAACAAACAAACCAATTGTAACCAATCAAGAAAATTATTACATAATTCAGGAATTCGAGACATAAGATAAACAGATTCTGTACATGTAGATTTAAAAAAAAAACTTATTTGGTGAACTATTGTTAGAATCAAATGAAGATGATAGGTTATTATCACATCTTTTGTTTGAAGTGAAACAAATAATTCTCAAAGGGTAACAACTACAAATATAAGACAAAAAATTCAAGGTGTTTCTTGAATCTCTAAAACGAAAAAGGGTAAACGTGCTACAAAAGCTTTTTAGTTGATAGACTGAAAACTGTTAATATACATGGAGAAATTATAAATGAGTTACATAAAGTGATGAGAAAAATTTTTTAAAGAAGCATTGTAATTTCTCTTAGTGTTGATGATTTATACAATCAGATCTAGTCGAGATGGATTCAGGTAATTTGAAAGGAATATCAAAAATAAATTATGTAAGTATTTATTAACTAATGTCATCGTTTCTTTTAAATTTACTTGGTCTTTCTTAGTTAAAGGTAAAGCAAGTATGAATGTAATCGATTCCTTCACAAAAATAGTCAGGTCAATACAATCAAGAAATTTATAAACAGTTAACAGTAAAGAAATGTGTAATAAAGAACTTCAAGACTTAGTGAAAAAATGTAAGATTAATCATTTTTCAACGGTTTCTGAATTAAAAGTGTCCATTGTTGAAAGATTTAATAGAATATTGAAAGAAAGGATGTGGAAGAAATTGTAAGTGGATCAGTTTAGTTAAAAATCTACTTGATGAATATAATAACACAAAATATTCAACAATAGAACAGAAATCAAGAGATGTAAACAAAAGAAAATAAAACAATCTTTATGAAAACTGTTTATTTAACAAATTTTCTAGATACTAAACCTAAATATAAAATAGGTGACCTTTCAGGCTTTCCTGTAAGATCTGCCGCAAATACACTTCTCTGGGTTACCGCAGATCGTATTGTGTAAAATGCACAGTATTTCATTTATGCAACTGCTCCACAGGTGATGGTAGCTGCTGCTGCCACTGCTGCAATGCACGACGGATGATAATCGTCGAAATTTATGAGGCCAGGATCAGGCATTACGTGTGTGTGGGACGACGTTCGCAGTTGGAGGAAATTGGCGCTCCTGGTGCTCCCTGCAGGAGTCGCAGAAAGACTTTCCAGCCTTGTCTGTGGGCATTGACAGTGCTGCTGGACGCTCCTGTGGTTAAAAGCTGAATTAAATCTCAGCAATGTGCTGCGTCGCGTCTTAAATAGGAAGTTCTTGTCTACCCTGTTTTGATTTAATCGCAGCCAGTGCTGAATTCCAGGAGGTGTTTATTGAAAACCTGCAGCCTTGTTGAAATATTGTCCACTGTCGGATATGTATGGCATCCTTAACAACACAATACCAGAAAGATGACGCTGGGGATAAAATTTCAGTCCTTTCGCATAATATACGGTGCCCCTTATTCAAGCAATGATTCACTGCCACTGATTAATCAGATTGCACTAGGCATGTATGACGACAATGTTCGACGCAATGTTTTTCTACGTTTCGGCATGTCTGCCAAACATAAGATCTTTTACTCTGACATGTGATCTTAAACACGACACGTTTCCTAAGGCCAAGGTCGTCTTTGACTGGCCACAAGAAATCTATTTTTCTGGTGGCCGAAAAACACAAGTGATGTCGTGCCTTTTGAGGATTCTTTCTATTCTTGAGGACATGCCGCTAAAATAGGGCAAGAATGTCGTTGTAGCGGATGCCTTCGCCCCTTCATTTACATCCCTCCACTGAATTTGCGTAGAACTAAATGCATGGCGTATCTGTCGTTCGGAACAGCCATTCTGTTTGATACCGCTTTTCGTGTTGTAGCCCACCAGAAAGACTGTCGGCACCTGAGACCACATGTGCTCTATGCAACATAGAGGGTAAGACACTTGTGTTGCTCAGTGTGATGACAATTTGTATCCTGCAAATATAGTTCCGTAAGAGATTATCTCTGATAAACACTATGTCACAGTGTGCCATCAGCTTTCCTTCTGACTATGACATCCACGGATGGTAAAATGCCACCTTTTTCCGTTTCCATTGTGAACCATATATTTGGATGGAGTGAATCCAGATGCCGGAGAAACATAAGTAATGTCTCTATTCCGTGGGGCCACACTACAAATACGTAGTCCTCACACCGCCAGAAGCAGGAAGGTTTGAGATTTACTGGTAGTAGCGTTTCTTCCTCAAAGTCTTCCGCTAAATAGTTGGCCACCAAGGAAGACAGAGGATTTCCCATGGCGACACCGTCAACTTGTTTAAAATACTGGTCATTGAATGAGAAATAAGTTGAGGTAAACACATGTTTAAACAACGCCACAATGTGTTGCTCTAACTGGGTGCTCATAAGCTCTAACGAGTCCTGCAGAAGTGTTTTCGCAACTAAAGATACAATGAGTCTTTCAAACTGCGCCAGAAATGGCAAATTATATCTACTTGCACCCAATTAATTATCTATGGCACAACACAACTGTTGTTTTTGTCGATCCACAAATTGTTCGAAACTTTTTCCGATTTTAATCTACATCTTGGTCGTAATCATAGCTTGCGTCACAGCCCAGATGTTTAAAGAGTGACACTTCTTCGGTTTCTTGCTAGTTATTTAGGTGAGACTGGCTCACGTTGACATGGATTTCTTTATGGAAGTTTTTAAATTTTTAATTACATTTACGGTGTTTGAAACTGTTTTGTCTTATAACACTATTATTAAGGTGTAACTTGGTTGGGTCAACATTACATTTATGAGCGAGAAATGATTTTACTGAGGCTGGAGTCCAGTGCATTAATGGCCTCTTTTAATAGGCCAGATTTACATACTTATGAGCGCACGTTTATACACACCATACAAACACAATAACGACTGAATATAACATACTACTAAAATTCTCGAAACATAGGTTTTTGACAGTAAACAAAATTACAAGTTAACTTACTACAAATAACATGATAAAATACAAAGTCCTTGCTCTCACAGAATTCTTTCTTTCTGCTTGAGAATCATTACATTCAAATAGCTATCATTAGCAATTTATACCTTTTGTTCCCCTGTGCATTTTTTTTTTTTTTTTTTTTTTTTTTTTTAGATTGCGTTTCCAACTGCTGTTGGTTTAAGTTTTCCTTGACTGGGATGTTAGTTAGGATGACAAAACTGCACAAATGTGCCACATCACTGTGTTTGAATTAGTTTCAGAACTATAGCAGTAACTTTCAGGCTTTCATATTATGCAAATCTACCTTTCAAAACAGAGTAATTTCTTGTAAATGAAGTTACGTTTATTTTTCACAATTCTAAAAGGAATGCTCCATAGGAACTTAAGACATCTGACTAAAAGAATTTACTGAAATATGTTCTTTGCACTAAGGTGTTAACTCAGCTTTCGCCGGATTTTTGTGAGACCTCTCATCACATGGCAGTAGACCTACTAATCTTACATTGTCAGTAGCGCTCTGGCAGGAACAGTTTCCAAGAAAAGTGTTCTGCGTAAAAGTACCCCATGGGTACTCTCATGTAAGATTTTCGAACATATTGTGTATTTAGATTGTATTAGTATACACCAGGTTTGGCCACTGTTCTGCTAACTAGAGGTCGTTTGCATTTTCTTTTAATATTCTTTTATCATCTCTGAATAGTGAAGCTCCTAGTTAAGAGCGTTTATTCAATTTAATTCCTTGATAATTCCCAGATTTCCAATACTTCAGGATATCGTTATTATAGACGTCAAAATTAATGTGAGAAAAGAAACCCTCCTGCTTCATTCCTCGATTCCTTTTAACTCATTTGTCCTTTTGTCTCCTGAATTTCTTGCCATAAATTATTTTATAAAATTAGCTTTTGATTTCACGTACGAAATGCGGTCGCTGGCCATGGTCATTCATTATTTTCCATAATTTGTTTCGATCGACTCGAACGAAAGCTTTTCAGAAAGCCGGGTAAAAATTTTTCTGCGGGTCGCTTTAGTTTACAGATATTACCATTACAAGTAAGTTTTCCCCTAAGTCATCACTGATATTCTTGAAGAAGTGTCTCAATTAGGACTGTTCTTTAATTGTTGGGCATTTTTGAGTAGATCTTATATGCCTTGTTCAGTCAACTCATGCCGCAGTAGCCAGATTCTGTTCTATAGCCCATTTAGCAAAGGGAGATAACGTCCGCTGTGTTCCACAAATACGAGAATTTGCAGTTTTGCTAGCACCGACTGATAAAGTAGAAGACTCTTTGATAAAAGTAACTTCCTGCATATTTCAGTAGGTCTGAATTTATTCCATCTAATCCTGCAGCTTTCACATTTTCAATTTTCAATATTTTGTAGTTCATCCACTATTATCCTGTCGATATTTACAGATTCGTTTCCCTCGAATGTACATCGTACCCAGCTTCATCCTATATGCATAGTCACTCTTGAAAATGTCCAATCCATTGATTTTCCTTAATGGCATTAAGTTTTGCTGTATCTTTCCTGACTGATTTATGTGTCTCATTATCTATATGCTGTACTACGTCTTCTATGTGTATCACAGGAGAGGAAGTCTGTACAAAACTGTAGGTGAGACTGTCGGACAAATCGTCTAGCATAATTTAATTTTTTGTTTCAAGAGAGTTCGACCGCTTACGTTCATAATCGTGCTCTATCATGCTCATATAAACATGACATGATGTAACGTCTCTGAATATTGAAGACCTATTGTCAAATCAGATCCCTATAACAATAAAAAGCAGAATACCCGTTGGAAATAGGTTTAGGTGGACGCCACCGGCGTTTATAAAACAAATCACTTGACTCGTCCAGTTCAATTTCCTGTGTGAACTGTTATGAAACACGTGTATTTTAACTATGCTGCAGCTTCACATGTGCTGGCAGGGGGAATTGCTTGGACACGGTTAGCACAAATAGCCTTATGATGATGAGGAAGTTGCTATTGCTGATTCTTTCTAATTCTCTGCAGCAATCGATCATCATCCTTTAATTAAATACGCAAATTAGTTTCATAACTGAGGAAGGAATGAAGATGGAAGAAATATTTCCAGAATGATGTCGCCATATATCAGATAATTAGCAATATTAATGTCTGATTTACAGTCTCTTGAGTCATGCTTAAACAGTCCTCTTTTTAAAGGATACTTTCCAGGATAATATAAATACTAAACTGGTTCCAAGTAGGGTTTGAATTCCTGTGACAGGTGTGGAGAACAGTCAAGAAACTACTCTACGTTCCTGGGCTTAGTGTGATACACCACTTAAGACGACAATTAGCGACCGCGTTGCTGTCATACAGAATACATCTCAACCGTTTCAGTAGCTGCACAGTAATGCAGGCTGTTTCTTTTTGTTTCAGAGCCACCCTGGAGACCTTGTTTGTCCATGCAGGCTCCACCACGTATGGTCCCGAAACTGGTGTGATGGTGGGAGTGAACGCAACCATCTTTCACGAGAACTTTGATGAATGGTCCTACTGGAACGACATCTGCCTGCTCAAGGTACGATTTTCATTTGCGTTACCCTTGTCTTGTTTCTGTGGCACATGACGCCCTCTACTGTCGTAAAGTAGGTGTGCTTAGGTTGAACAGATACTGCCCAGACACTGTAGTGGAGGTATCACTGTGTTTGACTATTAAATCAAAGGTATTTTGTTTCATTCCTGCCACTGAATAATGGCCAACTGTGGCAGCCGAAGGGATCTGGTATAGGGAGCTAGCAGCAACTGCCAACCAGCTTATCGAAAGAGAGCGAGGAACGGATACATGTGCAAAGCACTATCTTGCCCTTTGACTGGGGAACTCACCCGAGAGGCGGAAGAATAAACACTGAGCAACGTAAGAGGACGCAAATGGCAAAAAAGCCACAGTATAAAAGTTACATAAAAAGTGTATCCATTGAAAAAGTTATATCTCTCCATTGCCTAACGATTCCAGAGTAGCCTGCCACTCTGACTCCAGGAACAGACCTCCAAGAGGATGATACTCATCAGATCAAGGTTGAAAACCAAGATAGGGTAAGATGCTACGAATCGGAGAGTGGAATATCCAAAATCGTATCACGGTAGGAATATCAGACTATCTGAAAAGGTAAATTCAAAGGATGATTCTCGATGTACGTAGTAGGCATCAGTTGAAATGAAATGGAAATAAAGTAAAAATACCTGTACAGGTGAATAGAGGGTAACAGCAGAACGGTATAGCGGGAGGAGGACTCCTTAAGATAAGAGAGACAGAGCAAAGAGTGAGGATCTGCGAACAATTTAGTCACACAATTACTCTCATCACAATAGAAACGAAACCAACGCTATGAATCACACAGGTATACGTATTAACGTCATGATGGCGGGGCAGACGAAGTTCTGAGGGAAATGAGTGGGAAATTTAGATTGTAAAGGGAGACGGAAATCTAATAACCACGAGCGATTGAAACCTACAGTAGGTGAAGCACTGGAAGGCAGAGTTACGGGACCGAGTGAGGTGGTGCAGTGTTTAGCTTACTGGACTTGCAGTCGGGAGGACGACGGTTCAATCCCGCGTCCGGCCATCCTGATTTAGGCTTTCCGTGTTTTCCCTAAATCGCTCCAGGTAAATGCCGGGATCGTTCCTTTGTAAGGGCATGGCCGACTTCCTGCCCCGTCCTTCGCTAATCCGATGGGACTGATGACCTCGCAGTTTGGTCTCTTCCCTCAAACAACCCAACCCCAACAGTGTTATGGGATAAAAATTGCTCAGCCATAAGACTGTAAGAGGAGGAAGACATTCTAAGTCCTGAAATATATTTCACTAACAATAGTGAGTAGTAGTAAAGTAAGCTTTGAAGAGCGCGCCGCAGCGCGTAGCGTGAATCAGTCGTCCTCCGTTTTCTTGCTGTGGCGACGTTGTCGCAATTGAAGGCTTCGGTGTCTCCCTCTAGCGGGAAAGGGGAAAAGTGGACTGTTCGCGTCGGTTTAAGAAGTGGCTGTATGGGCTCTCGTGGAGAGTTGGCAGTCGGGGCATCAAGAAGCGACTTCTCTGCCGGTGCTAGGGGTAGAGCACGCAGACCGCGGCATCAGCGTAAGCGACGCGAGCAGCGGCTCCGTGGTATGGGGCGTTAACTGCTCGTCGCGAAAGGAATCTTCCTGAGCGTGTGTCCGCGAGGGGCCTAATTTGCAGTTCGGCCGTATGCTGTTGACCGGCGTGGAGGTTCTGAAAATCGGTGCGCCTTCCTGCCTCCGTTGAAACGGTTGGCAGCGGGCGGCTCGGCAGAGCAATTGTAGGTGCTGCGCTGGTTCATTCCTACGAGTCGTAGCGCACCAGAAGTTGACTATTGACTGCTAACAGATTTTATGAAGTTTAATTGAATTCCATTTACTTATTCTTGTTAATTATACCAGCCGTATATTTTGGGGGTATCCTGCCATTCATTCACATCTGCCCACCCGCGGGAAGGTGGTGATATTAGAAATGGTGGTGCGTTTGTCCCCTTTTGATGACGAAAGGGAGGGAGGGGGGGGGGAGTCAGAGTAAATCTGTGGATCGGATTACTTCTTTCCCCTCCTAGCTTACCTACAGGTTATTCAACTGTTAGCCTCTGCCATGTCTGTGAAACTCTAATGGCTTTACTGTTTAAAATGCAAGGCACTAACACCTGATCCATTCTCTCGCCTGCCATAACTAATATTAGTAGACTCACGTGTAAAAGGTACGCTAAGAAAGAAGAAAAGTTCCTTTTGCCTCGTGGTAAGAACAAGTCAATTGCATAACGAATTCCTGCTCATGTGGAAGCTGTAATTTACGTAAATTTGTCTTTATGTATATTTGGTTATAACCAAGCAAGGTTGTTAATGTACGCCATAGTGGATTTTTTTATATTGTTTCTAGTCAGCAAAAATTGTTGTGTGTTTTTTCAGTTCAGTACCTTTTAAGGCTTTTACTCAACGTGCTTATGTGTTTTATACAGGTAGTTGGGTATTAGTGTGTTTTCTTGCCATGCAAAAGTTTGCCATTTCATTACGGGTAGAAATTGTTGCCTTGAAAGGAGAATGTTGTATAGGCTCGCAAGTCCTACCTTGCGAGCGTGTGTGTGTGCCATAAGTTAACTGGCAGAAATTTGTAAAATTTGTTTTTTTATATATTTTGGAAATGTTAATGTTATTAAATGTGAATGAACCCCCCTCCCCCCCCCCCCCAAGCGTGTGCATGACTAATGTGTTTTGGTATTTCCATTTTGAGAGCTTTTGTAAACTGGATTGTCTTTATAAGTTGCAGACAAGTTAGATTCTGCGCCATTTACTGAGCCTGAGCGTGGCTGTTGTGGGCAGCCATGGCTAAGGCTGTTGTAACCAAATGGGAAATTGGTCTGCCCAAAAGTGAAGTTATACAGGGTGGTCCACTGATCGAGACCGTGCCAAATATCTCACGAAATAAGCGTCAAACAAAAAACTACAAAGAACGAAACTTGAATGGGGAAACCAGATGGCTCTATGGTAGTCCCGCTAGATGGCGCTACCATAGGTCAAACGGATACCACCTGCGTTTTTTTAAATAGGAACCTCCACTTTTATTGCATATTCGTGTAGTACGTAAAGAAATATGAATGTTTTAGTTGGACCACTTTATTCGCTTTGTGGTAGATGCCGCTGTAATAGTCACAAACATATGGCTCACAATTTTAGACGAAGTGTTGGTAACAGGTAGGTTTTTTAAATTAAAATACAGAGCGTAGGTACGTTTGAACATTTTATTTCGGTTTTCCAATGTGATACATGTACCCTTGTAAACTTATTATTTTTGAGAACGCATGCTGTTACAACGTGATTACCTGTAAATACCACATTAATGTAATAAATGCTCAAAATGATTTCCGTCAACCTCAACGCATTTGGCAATACGTGTAACGACATTCCTCTCAACAGGGAGTATTTCGCCTTCCGTAATGTTCGCACATGCATTGACAATGTGCTGACGCATGTTGTCAGGAGTTGTCGGTGGATCGGGATAGCAAATATCCTTCAACTTTCCCCACAGAAAGAAATCCGGTGAACGCGCGGGCCATTGTATGGTGCTTCGACGACCAATCCACCTGTCATGAAATATGCTATTCAATACCGCTTGAACCGCACGCGAGATATGTTCCGGACATCCATAATGTTGGAAGTAAGTCGCCGTTCTGTCATGCAGTGAAACATGTTGTAGTAACATCGGTAGAACATTACGCAGGAATTCAGCATACATTACACCATTTAGATTGCCATCCATAAAATGGGGGCCAATTATCCATCCTCCCATAATGCCGCACCATATATTAACCCGCCAAAGTCGCTGATGTTCTACTTGTCGCAGCCAAAGTGGATTTTCCGTTGCCCAATAGTGCATATTATGCCGGTTTACGTTACCGCTGTTGGTGAATTTGATACTTCGTCGCTAAATAGGACGCGTGCAAAAAATCTGTCATCGTCCCGTAATTTCTCTTGTGCCCAGTGGCAGAGCTGTACACGACGTTCAAAGTCGTCGCCATCCAATTCCTGGTGCATAGAAATATGGTACGGGTGCAATCAATGTTGATGTAGCATTCTCAACACCGACGTTTTCGAGATTCCCGATTCTCGCGCAATTTGTCTGCTACTAATGTGCGGATTAGCCGCGACAGCAGCTAAAACACCTACTTGGGCATCACAATTTGTTGCAGGTCGTGGTTGACGTTTCACATGTGGCTGAATACTTCCTGTTTCCTTAAATAACGTAACTATCCGTAGAACGGACCGGATACTTGGATGATGTTGTCCAGGATACCGAGCAGCATACATAGCACACGCCCGTTGGGCGTTTTAATCACGATAGCCATACTTCAACACGATATCGACCTTTTCCGCAATTGGTAAACGGTCCATTTTAACACGGGTAATGTATCACGAAGCCAATACCGTCCTCACTGGCAGAATGTTACGTGATACCACGTACTTACACGTTTGTGACTATTACAGCGCCGTATCGCACAAAGCGAGAAAGAGTGGTCCAACTAAAACATTCATATTTCTTTATGTACTACACGAATATGTAATAAAATATGGGGGTTCTTATTAAAAAAAAAACCAGTTGATATCCGTTTCACCTATGGCAGCGCCATCTAGCGGGCCAACCATAGCGCCACCTGGTTTCCCCCTTCAAGTTACGGTTGCGTTCTTTGTAGTTTTTTCGTTTGACTCTTATTTCGTGAGACATTTGGTCCAGTCACGATCAATGGACCACCCTGAATATATATATATATATATATATATATATATATATATATATATATATATATATACAGGATGTTACAAAAAGGTACGGCCAAACTTTCAGGAAACATTCCTCACACACAAAGAAAGAAAATATGTTATGTGCACGTGTGTCCGGAAACGCTTACTTTCCATGTTAGAGCTCATTTTATTACTTCTCTTCAAATCACATTAATCATGGAATGGAAACACACAGCAACAGAACGTACCAGCGTGACTTCAAACACTTTGTTCAGGAAATGTTCAAATTGTCCTCCGTTAGCGAGGATACATGCATCCACCCTCCGTCGCATGGAATCCCTGATGCGCTGATGCAGCCCTGGAGAATGGCGTATTGTATCACAGCCGTCCACAATACGAGCACGAAAAGTCTCTAAATTTGGTACCGCGGTTGCGTAAACAAGAGCTTTCAAATGCCCCCATAAATGAAAGTCAAGAGGGTTGAGGTCAGGAGAGCGTGGAGGCCATGGAATTGGTCCACCTCTACCAATCCATCGGTCACCGAATCTGTTGTTGAGAAGCGTACAAACACTTCGACTGAAATGTGCAGGAGCTCCATCGTGCATGAACCACGTGTTGTGTCGTACTTGTAAAGGCACATGTTCTAGCAGCACAGGTAGAGTATCGCTTATGAAATCATGATAACGTGCTCCATTGAGCGTAGGTGGAAGAACATGGGGCCCAATCAAGACATCACCAACAATGCCTGCCCAAACGTTCACAGAAAATCTGTGTTGATGACGTGATTGCACAATTGCGTGCGGATTCTCGTCAGCCCACACATGTTGATTGCGAAAATTTACAATTTGATCACGTTGGAATGAAGCCTCACCCGTAAAGAGAACATATGCACTGAAATGAGGATTGACACATTGTTGGATGAACCATTCGCAGCAGTGTACCCGTGGAGGCCAATCAGCTGCTGATAGTGCCTGCACACGCTGTACATGGTACGGAAACAACTGGTTCTCCCGTAGCACTCTCCATACAGTGACGTGGTCAACGTTACCTTGTACAGCAACAACTTCTCTGACGCTGACATTAGGGTTATCGTCAACTACACGAAGAATTGCCTCGTCCATTGCAGGTGTCCTCGTCGTTCTAGGTCTTCCCCAGTCGCGAGTCATAGGCTGGAATGTTCCGTGCTCCCTAAGACGCCGATCAATTGCTTCGAACGTCTTCCTGTCGGGACACCTTCGTTCTGGAAATCTGTCTCGATACAAACGTACCGTGCCACGGCTATTGCCCCGTGCTAATCCATACATCAAATGGGCATCTGCCAACTCCGCATTTGTAAACATTGCACTGACTGCAAACCACGTCCGTGATGAACACTAACCTGTTGATGCTACGTACTGATGTGCTTGATGCTAGTACTGCAGAGCAATGAGTCGCATGTCAATACAAGCACCGAAGTCAACATTACCTTCCTTCAATTGGGCCAACTGGCGGTGAATCGAGGAAGTACAGTACATACTGACGAAACTAAAATGAGCTCTAACATGGAAATTAAGCGTTTCCGGACACATGACCACATAACATCTTTTCTTTATTTGTGTGTGAGGAATGTTCCCTGAAAGTTTGGCCGTACCTTTTTGTAACACCATATATATATATATATATATATATATATATATCAGAACTTTTAACATTGCAGCACGTCAGCAATCGTAAATAATTTAATGGTTATACCGAATCCACCTCGACTGCAAATAGAAACCGGATGTTGACTTAGGTTTCGGCACGGATAACCACGCCTTCTTCGGAACACACTAAAACTACAAACTGCCTATTTGGGCATGGTACAACATTAATACAGAATGCCCAAAAGGGCAAAAGACTCACATAAAATTTAAAATAACCGGTACGTGTGTACCATGTCAATAGCTTACTTGGCTCAAACGTCAGAAGAGTGCCTCCACACCCCATCCAACGTTCTGTGTGCCGCAGGCTCTCAGATAAACTGAGGTTGCGCCGGCAGCTAGGCTGTGAGAATGTCAGATAGGAACGCGCATGAGCAAATTGAGAAATCGTTTTCTTCCATGTGATTGGCAGAAATGTGTTACGAAAGTAATACGATGACCGGGTCGAGGGCACAGGAAGTTAATGCGTGTGTATGTACACTACTGACCATTAAAATTGCTACACCAAGGAGAAATGCAGATGATAAACGGGTGTTGATTAGACAAATATATTATACTAGAACTGACATGTGATTACATTTTCACGCGATTTGGGTGCATTAATACTGAGAAATCAGTACCCAGAACAACCACCTATGGCCGAAATAACGGCCTTGATACGCCTGGGAATTGAGTCAAACAGAGCCTGGATGGCGTGTACGGGTACAGCTGCCCATGCAACTTCAACACGATACCACAGTTCATCAAGGGTAGTGACTGGTGTATTGTGACTAGCCAGTTGCTCGGCCACCATTGACAAGACGTTTTCAATTGGTAAGAGATCTGGAGAATGTGCTGGCCAGGGCAGCAGTCGAACATTTTCTGTATCCAGAAAGGCCCGTACAGGACCTGCAACATGCGGTCGTGCATTATCCTGCTGAAATGCAGGGTTTCGCAGGGATCGAATGAAGGGTAGAGCCACGGGTCGAACACATCTGAAATGTAACGTCTACTGTTCAAAGTCCCGTCAATGCGAACAAGAGGAGACCGAGACGTGTAACCAATGGCTCCCCATGCCATCACGCAGGGTGATACGGCAGTATGGCTATAACGAATACACGCTTCCAATTTGCGTTCACCGCGATGTCGCCAAACACTGTAAACAGAACCTGGATTCATCCGAAAAAATTACGTTTTCTCATTCGTGCACCCAGGTTCGTCGTTGAGTACACCATCGCAGGCGCTCCTGTCTGTGATGCAGCGTCAAGGGTAACCGCAGCCATGGTCTCCGAGCTGATAGTCCATGCTGCTGTAAACGTCGCCGAACTGTTCGTGCAGACGGTTGTTGTCTTGCAAACGTCCCCATCTGGTGACGCAGGGATCGAGACGTGGCTGCACGATCCGTTACAGCCATGCGGATAATATGTCTGTCATCTCGACTGCTAGTGATACGAGGTCATTGGGATCCAGCGCGGCGTTCCGTATTACAGTCATTGGATCTCGACCAACGCGAGCAGTATTGTCGTGATACGATAAACCGCAATCGCCATAGGCTACAATCCGACCTTTATCAAAGTCGGAAACGTGATGGTGCGCATTCTCCTCCTTACACAACGACGTTTCACCAGGCAACGCCGGTCAACTGCTGTTGGTGTATGAGAAATGAGTTGGAAACTTTCCTCATGTCAGCACGTTGTAGGTGTCACCACCGGCGCCAACCTTGTGTGAATGCTCTGAAAAGCTAATCATTTTCATATCACAGCATCGTCTTCCTGTCGGTTAAAATTCGCGTCTGTATTACGTCATCTTCGTGGTGTTCAAAAATGGTTCAAATGGCTCTGAGCACTATGGGAATTTAACTCTGAGGTCATCAGTCCCCTAGAACTTAGAACTACTTAATCCTAACTAACTTAAGGACATCACACACATCCATGCCCGAGGCAGACCGTAGCGGTCGCGCGGTTCCAGGCTGAAGTGCCTAGAATTGCTTGGCCACACCTTCGTGGTGTAGCACTTCTATTAGCCAGTAGTGTATAATGTCCTAGCTTGAGGACGATTTTATAGAACATGGATAAGCTGAAACTGGTCTGTATGATTCTGTTAGTTCACTCCATAGTAACTGTAAATATACTAAGCTAATTAAAAAATGTTATGGAAAGGCTCGTCCTTACTCCGAGGGAAAGCAAATATGATGCTAACGTTATACTGCAACCAGCAGCGGTTCTCCCGTGCCATCGAAGTCCCTCATGTTTGATCCAAATAAAATAAATTTAGCTAAAAAACATTTCCAGTTCCTAATGAATAATAGTATAAGTCAACCCTCTAAATCCCAGAGGGGTAGTTCTGTGCACTTGGTAAAAAGGGCGAATAGTCAGTTGCGCGGCCCTGACCATCCATCTTTTCTCCTGATATTCCAGCAGGTGCGACATCGGAGTTACAGAAATCTTCTTTAACAAAAATCGTTTCATTCTGTGGTCTTAGTTCACTATGTGGACAGACGTAACTCAGCCGTAGAAGGGAGAAACGTGATTTTTTTCTTCGTAATGTAGCACAAACGAATTCGATTTACAAGATCTTCCATTCCGTCGCAGAAATGTATACTTCAATAATGCGTTCCAGTGACAGGCATACTTAAATTTGGGCCCATTTTGTTTTCATGCGACAGTGGGGTATGTACTTCGTCTGACAGTTCTGCCACAACTTTTTTTCCATTTCCTGTTCCGGTGAATTCACGTTATCGATCGTTCCCGCTCACCTCGTGTGCAATCACCTTGCTACAGTTGGACGATTTAATGCTGTTCACATCGTTTTGATCGGCTCACTGCCTTCCTTTGATGAACTGATAGACTGTTTAACAGTCATTGAATAATTCAGTAACTACGTAGTGTTCGAGCAGAAGTGGCACCAGCGCTTTAAAACTCACTGATCACTGGATTTGGAGTACCTAAACAAACAGCGACTGACCAAGGAACACAGTTCCAGTCAGAGCATGTTGCGTGCATGAGCTCAGATTTGTGGTTCTAAGTTAACACGAACAATGGCACATCATTCACAATTAGATGGAAGAACAAAGAGATTCCGCCGAACTTTGAAAGCAGCCATCAGACCGCATGGTAAAAATAAGTAGAGTAACATCATTCAAACATTTCTCCTTGGACTATGTTGCAGTGTGGGACAAGAAAGTAGTCTAGAACAGCTGAGATGCTGCACGGCACAACTCTGATACTGCCTGGTTATATTGTCACGTTGAAGGAGGTGTAATTAGGTGAATGGCGAACACTAACTTCACCTAACAAAGATGTAATCGGGACTTGCACATACAGGAGCGCGGAGTGAACTGCCTCCTGCCCGAAGACATACAGTATATACACAGCTACAGAACATTCGAGTATAATTATTCTTGCTATTTGTGGATATTTCTGGAATGTACTCGAACTGAATATAGAAATTAAAATTGTGCAGTTCAGGTGAGTTTTGAAATCACGACCCTGCATGCAATAGTTTAGTATCATATCCGCTAAACCACGGTGCTACTCAGATCTTTCTGCGACAATGCTCCCTCCTTAAGAGAACAGCGTCTCGGTGTTACGTCGTCCTAGTCCGGGAACGAGTCATCCGTCGTGCATACTCCGGCTCTTGATGACTGATTCTCGCCTTGGCGGTGATCTTCTTAGAACTTCTTTTGCCGCTACGCTCTTCGGCACCTTTCTGCTTGTTGCTTGTCGCTGGAGCTTCGAATTTACCCTGGGTTGCAGGATTCTTATAGGGCTTCATTCGAAGTACGTGGACCGTATCTCTGACCTTCCGTCGTCTTGTGTTGGGGTAGAAATCTTCAACTTCATAACTAACATCAGACAACAGTCTTACAACCTTATAAAGTCCAAAGTATCGCCTGAGGAGCCTCTCAGAGAGACCAACCTTCCGAACAGGAGTGGAGATCCAGACGAAGTCACCAGGCTTACGTCATACCTTCGGTGATCATTTTCTATCCTGCAGGGTGTGGAGTCGAGCTCACTGCCGAGGTTCCTCAGCTCTGGTTAACACCTGGCTGATGTAGTCGTCGTCCACGTCATCAGGAGGTAACGGAAACACAGTGTCCATCGTCGTAGTCGCCACACGCCCATGTACCAGGAAAAATGGCGTAAATCCTGCGGTGTCTTGCTTGGCGGTGTTGTAGGCAAACGTCACGAAAGGTAGTACCTCATCCCAGTTGCTCTGCACAATGACGAACATTGGTAGAATGTCGGTCAAGGTCTTATTAAGGCGTTCAGTAAGCCCATTAGTTTGCGGATGGTAGACAGTCGTCATGTAATGAGTAATGTTGCACCGACGGTTTATCTTTGTCACAAGATTCGATTGAAAGACTTCCCCTCCATCCATAATTAACGACCTTCGGGCACCGTGTTTTAATACAATGTCTTCCACGACGTATTTGGCTACCTCGGATGCTTCGGCTGTTTTCACGGCTTTTGTAACGGCATAGCGTGTCAGAAAATCAGTGAAAACAATAATCTATCTATTGCCACTAGCAGAGGTTGGAAATCGTCCCTGCACGCTGGAAAGGCGTTTCGGCTGGTGGAATTGGTATGAGTCGGCCAGGTAGTTTCTGAGGAACTGCCTATCTTCTCTGGCACTCTCAACAGTGCGACACATAGTGACGGGCACTCCTAAATAAACCTAGCCAGAAAAATCTCTTGCGGATTCTATCGATTAAATGGCATCTTGAACATTAAAGATAATCTTTTTCATAGGTAAGACACGACAGTTTCTGCCATTTCGAAGTCACCCAAACATTATAGCGACCCTGTGCTACGATATTAATTACATCTTGCTGGACAAATTTTTGTTATTTTATGTTGATAGTGCTATGCAGGTAAGGCAGTCATAGTTGCAAACTGAAATATCATTCTACAGAGTGCTACCATTAAGCTCAGATTTTATAAAAATAGTTCAAATGGCTCTGAGCACTATGTCCCCTAGACTTAGAACTACTTAAACCTAACTAACCTAAGGACGTCACACACATCCATGCCCGAGGCAGGAACTGCTATTTGTTGAGAAATTCCTTTACTGCAACATGAATGAGACACCAAGACTGTACACTAAGAACTACAAATATAATGACTTGAAATAATGGTTCAGTGGCAAATAATGATCCATGAAGAATGATGGACAGTGGAAAAGGATACTCATGGAGGATGATTGTCGGTGTAGAATGATAGTCAGTGGTGACTGATAGAGCAAAAGAATGGTCAGTGGAAAATTATGATCCGTCACGATAGAACAATAACGGTCAGTTTACAGACTGACATCATAATGAATAGCATA
The DNA here is from genome assembly GCF_023864345.2 of Schistocerca serialis cubense. Taxonomy (NCBI): domain Eukaryota; kingdom Metazoa; phylum Arthropoda; class Insecta; order Orthoptera; family Acrididae; genus Schistocerca; species Schistocerca serialis. The sequence continues at coordinate 511,649,342 of NC_064642.1, read as the reverse complement.
TCAGGAGAAGACAAGAAACAGACTATTAATGTAGTGTACTAAGGCAACAACACTCTTACTCACTCAAGAGCCAAACTATAACTGGCATCATGGCTCTTCAGTTTAGAAGACTGCTTGCTGATGGGTTATGTCATCATCGCAAATTATGGTCAGCTGACGGGGTGAGCAACAGACTCAGATAATAGTATCGTTAAATATTTAATTATTCCAAACACACTATTAGAATACTTTTCTTCGAAGATACTCTTTTCATGGTCATCATATCACAACATACGGTCTGTCACCTTTATGGAATCACTGTCTGGAATTTTTTGAGTAGCGTTGGGTGCCTAACTCATGATAAAGCAAAGAATCTTTGCGACTCATTGCGTTCTCTATCAAATAAATGTGGAGAGAGTGTGAGGGAACCCATGATTTCGAGATCATGCTGCTTGAAAATGAGAGAGATAATGCAACAGGATGACTTACCGTTTTTTTTCCTATTAGAACACTCCTTGAAGCTATTGGAAACTAGGCGTTTCACAAGACATCAGAAATCCGTCCTCCTCGATATCTTGATTCAGCAGTAATTCACAAAAGACATAAGAAATTCTGGGGAATTCCCTACCTGTCCCTTGCTGACTCAGCAGTACTGTTGCGTCCAATAGCTCCACATTGGCCTCTTCATCATCACAATCAGTAAATTTCATCTCTAAGATTCTTACACCACAGTAAGCTTCTTCTGTTTCTCTCTGACACTTACTTTAACGAGACAGTGACATCACACGCAGTGCAATCACATTAATGTGACCACTGTCTATATTCGACATCAATCCGTAATAAGTACTCACAAACGGCAAGTTTCAGGACTAGCAGTGGAGTATATATAGATTGCGCCGGTGGGTGCGAAAAACAGCGCAATCATTGTCGTACTGCGGAGACGGAGCTCTTTATCTCACGTTCCAAAGGACATGATCGTTGGCTTTCAGGCCAAGGGCAAAGTTTGTAAACTGATAGCGTGCCGCTGTGGTTATAGTGCACTATGCATGGCAAAACTGCGATATCCAAAATCGCTGTGGAGGCAACTGTGGTGCACCGCAGGCCATATACACTCCTGGAAATTGAAATAAGAACACCGTGAATTCATTGTCCCAGGAAGGGGAAACTTTATTGACACATTCCTGGGGTCAGATACATCACATGATCACACCGACAGAACCACAGGCACATAGACACAGGCAACAGAGCATGCACAATATCGGCACTAGTACAGTGTATATCCACCTTTCGCAGCAATGCAGGCTGCTATTCTCCCATGGAGACGATCGTAGAGATGCTGGATGTAGTCCTGTGGAACGGCTTGCCATGCCATTTCCACCTGGCGCCTCAGTTGGACCAGCGTTCGTGCTGGACGTGCAGACCGCGTGAGACGACGCTTCATCCAGTCCCAAACATGCTCAATGGGGGACAGATCCGGAGATCTTGCTGGCCAGGGTAGTTGACTTACACCTTCTAGAGCACGTTGGGTGGCACGGGATACATGCGGACGTGCATTGTCCTGTTGGAAGAGCAAGTTCCCTTGCCGGTCTAGGAATGGTAGAACGATGGGTTCGATGACGGTTTGGATGTACCGTGCACTATTCAGTGTCCCCTCGACGATCACCAGTGGCGTACGGCCAGTGTAGGAGATCGCTCCCCACACCATGATGCCGGGTGTTGGCCCTGTGTGCCTCGGTCGTATGCAGTCCTGATTGTGGCGCTCACCTGCACGGTGCCAAACACGCATACGACCATCATTGGCACCAAGGCAGAAGCGACTCTCATCGCTGAAGACGACACGTCTCCATTCGTCCCTCCATTCACGCCTGTCGCGACACCACTGGAGGCGGGCTGCACGATGTTGGGGCGTGAGCGGAAGACGGCCTAACGGTGTGCGGGACCGTAGCCCAGCTTCATGGAGACGGTTGCGAATGGTCCTCGCCGATACCGCAGGAGCAACAGTGTCCCTAATTTGCTGGGAAGTGGCGGTGCGGTCCCCTACGGCACTGCGTAGGATCCTACGGTCTTGGCGTGCATCCGTGCGTCGCTGCGGTCCGGTCCCAGGTCGACGGGCACGTGCACCTTCCGCCGACCACTGGCGACAACATCGATGTACTGTGGAGACCTCACGCCCCACGTGTTGAGCAATTCGGCGGTACGTCCACCCGGCCTCCCGCATGCCCACTATACGCCCTCGCTCAAAGTCCGTCAACTGCACATACGGTTCACGTCCACGCTGTCGCGGCATGCTACCAGTGTTAAAGACTGCGATGGAGCTCCGTATGCCACGGCAAACTGGCTGACACTGGCGGCGGCGGTGCACAAATGCTGCGCAGCTAGCGCCATTCGACGGCCAACACCGCGGTTCCTGGTGTGTCCGCTGTGCCGTGCGTGTGATCATTGCTTGTACAGCCCTCTCGCAGTGTCCGGAACAAGTATGGTGGGTCTGACACACCGGTGTCAATGTGTTCTTTTTTCCATTTCCAGGAGTGTAGATGACAGGGGTGAACGCCAGCTGCAGAGATGTGTACAGCTAAATAGCTACGGAAATGTTGAGCAACTGACCACCCAGGTGAAACAAGGGACTATCTGCTGTGTCTCCTCAACGACTGCTCAGCGAACGTTGCTGTGTATGGGCTGTGCAGCAGAAGCCTCATTCAGTCACCCACGCTGACTGGTGTTCGTTGGCAAGGAAGGCTGGAATTTATGTGTCAGTAGCACAAACGGACGTTCACTGAGTGGTGACAGGTAGCCTTCTCAGTTGAATAACGTTTTGTGTCCCAACGGACTGAAAGTAAATCGTTTGCAACAATCTTCGGAAGGGTCCAGCCCAAAAGAGGGAACAACAAGGTCTTGGGAATGTTTTCGCAGCTTTCCTGGAGTAAGCGTCGTTCCCAAATGCGTGATGGAACAGCACAAGTATGCATCTATACTTGGGGACCATTCCCACCCCTACATGCAGTATGTTCTTTCTCGGTATTATGGCATCTACCAGCAGGACAATGCAGTGTGTCTCACAGCTCGCAGTGTACACGTGTGGTTCGTAGAGCATCGTGTTGAGTTTAACGTATTCCCCTGGCCATGAAACTCGCTGGATTTAATCCGTGGGCCCACCTCTGTCAGAATGTTCACGCTATTGATCCTCAACCTAAATGGTCATGGCTCTGGAGTCGGCATGGCTCCAGATCCCTGTCGGTACCTTCCAGAGCTTCACCGACTCTCTTCCTGCACATCTCGTTGTGTTCGACGGTGGAAAAGGTGGTTATTCAGGTTTTTGACTGACGGTTACATCGTAGAAGAAATGAATGGAATACAGTTTTCCCTAACAGCTGATACCAATTATATTGTGGGAACATATCTTGACTACTTTGAATTTGCCGATTAATCTCTTTTCTTTGTTGGAACAAGACCCTCCTTGCTGGAAACAGTATGAATCTGCATAGTCGTCGCCACTGTTAGACAGTACGTGAGCACTGACTCGATCTACAACTACTTCATATTTTACAAAGTCAAGGAAAACATACATATGTAGTCGTGACAGTCGCCTTGTCAATGAATTTCATCGACCCACCCAGTAATGTATAGGAGATCATGGTATTCAACTCGTCAACTGACAGTGGCCCTCACTTTTGCTGTACCATGATAATGTGACTTGATGGAACGGATCAGAAGTAGTAGCTGGAACCATTTGAACTACTCAGAGCTATTCGGGACTGCTGGGTGACGTAAGGGTGGACGTGCTAAGAAATGTGTTCATGCTTATCTGGGGCAATATTCATCTCTCTGTAGAATACTGTTTTATTTTGGAATGTCTATTGCTTTTTGCAAACTATCACTGCCCTACATGTTTAACATTTTCAGCATAAGATTACAAATGATTTATGCTACAAGATAAAATTAATACCCTAGAATGGAGTCACTGTAACGTTTGGGTAACCAAGAGGGTATCCGTCGGATATGAATGTCTGTTATTAGAGTCCGGTAAGCTTTTTTCATTTTGTAACTGCTGGCGATGACAAACATTTAGAGCTACAACATTAAGTTAACACCCTAGTATTGGCGTTGCTACTCGTATACTGTTTCACTGCTATTGATATTGCACAACTATTTGTTGACGAAAGAACATTGTTCATTTTGGGAATTTTCATTGACTAGCGCACTTCAAGCTGTACGTTACAGCAGCAGTAGTGATCATGGTGTTTTGTAATGCTATAAACCAATTTTTACATATTTTGATAAATTTAATTAGTTCTAATAAAGCTCATTTATCAGCATTTAATTGATTATGCTTGTGTCAACCACCTGGCTTCATATATTTGAGTCAGTTATAATAGATTATGTAGATGAGGGAAGATTTAAGTTGTAGGTCCACTCACGTGCAACCTGCGTATGTTTTATACTTAATTTTATTTCGATGGCAAAGATTTTTATTTTGAGATATCGTCTCTGTCTTGAGCCATCCTCTTTGGAAACGTTTCATCTTTGTCATCCTCCAGCACCATCTACTTTCGTACTGCTATGTTAACACTTCAGATTTTCTTGTGTATAGCGAAAATATGCAACTTAAGCGTCACACACCAATAAAATCGCGAAAACACATACTTCGTTCTCAAAATTGTGTTATGCCAATTTTTCTGGCTACGTTTTGAGTGGGTGAGTGTTGTTTTCACACGGCTTATTTTGTTTAGGCGTTGTTTTGTAGTAGGATTAGAGGACCTAGGCACTCCTCATCGAAAGTTATTTTTGTACTCAGCCTCTACTGTGCGTAGTCCAGATGCAAAAATAGCGATATTAGGCTGTTAATAACGTCGATTATTTTTTCTAGTGTTACACACGAAACATTGTCTTCGCTCCCCCTAAAATGTTGCCTACTGAGACGAAGCAATCTACAGTAACTGGAAAAAAATCACAACGCCAAAAAATAATTAGTACAGTGTAATGAGATTTCTGGACTATAGTTGTCTAGGTAACATTTTAAGTGATTAACATTGCATGATCAGAGGATAATGTAAGGGTGAGGGAAGCTATTGCAAACGTGCGATGTTAGTCCATTAATACCCAGTGTAAGCGTCAGAATGTTCAATAAAAACATGCAGACGTGCAAGCATTGTGTCGTACAGGTACCAGATGTCAGTCTGTGAGATGGTGTTCAACGCCTGCGGCGCTTGGTCGGTGAATAAAAAAAAATGGTTCAAATGGCTCTGAGCACTATGGGACTTAACTTTTGAGGTCATCAGTCCCATAGAACTTAGTACTGCGTAAACCCAACTAACCTAAGGACATCACACACATCCATGCCCGAGGCAGGATTCGAACTTGCGACCGTAGCGGTCGCGCGGTTCCAGACTATAGCGCCCAGAACCGCTCGGCCACTCCGGCCGGGCGGTGAATACAGGGACAGATAATGCCGGTTGCGAGTGCCGCTGGAACTGTCGTCGCTCGACTGTACACCGACTTGGTGAGCGAGCAGGCTAAGGCAACATTTCGACACTCTGTAGAGCATGTTGGGTTACAATATGTGGGCGAGCGGTGTGCTTTTGGAAACCGCCCTATGGAATGCTGTTCACCAATGGCAGGTTGAATGACCAGACTGAAGTTCAGATTTGCAGTCAGGCTGTGTGGGATAACCACGAAAGTGCCTCTGCTCTCATACTAAATCGCATCCCAGACCCAGATGTGGGTCCAGTGTGTCTAGCGCGCAGACAGCTTGTTTGCAGGCCTTCAACTGTCCTCCTTCTAACCAACACAAGGCCATCGCTGGCACCGAGGCAAAACCAGTTTTCATCAGGAAACACAATAGGCCTTCACCCTGCCCTCCAACGAGCTCTCACTTAACGCTGTTGACGTCGCCAATAGCGGCGGTTTGGGATCATTGGAATGCACGCTACAGGGAGTCTTGCTTGGAGCTGTCCTTGAAGTAACTGATTTGTAACAGTTCGATGTGTCACTATAGCGCCATCTGCTGCTCAGATTGCTCCTGCAGATGCGATACGTTACATATGATGGTCATCCCTCTCAGTCTAGCCATCTGGACGCCGCTCTTCTTGCGACCGTGCACTCTCGTGACCACCGCTTCCAGCAATCATGTACGTGGCTACATTCCTGCCAAGTCTTTTCGCAGTATCGCAGAAGGAATATCCAACTTCTTGTAGCCCTACTAACCGACCTCTTTCGAATTCAGTGAGATGTTGATAATGGTGTCCTTGTCGCATTAAAGACATTCTTGATTTACATCAACTCACCACGTCCTATCTCAACGCTAACGTTACAGCGTGTATTAAAAGGAAATGTTATTTGCACCCTCATAGTGGCACTACTAGCGCCACTCTTATGCGACTGATTCGCATTTTGAATAGACATCATCTTTCAGATGTAATATCACGCCTACCAACTTTCGTTTATGTCTCACGACTCCTTCTTGGTGTTGCAATTTTTTTCCGTGGATGTATAATATTTTCTCAGATTGATATGACAGTCCGCTTTGCGTATTTTAGATGTGGAAATAACATTGCAACACTTGACTATCCTTACAGAACAATTTAAATGCGCAATATAATTAGTTTTAGACTCCAACGTGCCTGTGGCTGGTAAATCAAAGTATTAATGCTGCTATCTTTTGGCTACAACAAGCAACAGGATCTTAAAACAGCCGTTGGTATTTGCAGTTTTGTAGAATATTTCAAACAAAAATGGCTCTAAGCACTGTGGGACTTAACATCTGTGGTCATCAGTCCCATAGAACTTAGAACTACTCAAACCTAACCAACCTAAGGACATCACACACATCCATGCCCGAGGCAGGACTCGAACCTGCGACCGTAGCGATCACGCGGTTCCAGACTGAAGCGCCTAGAACCGCACGGCCACACCGGCCGGCATTATTTCAAACAAAAACAGTCACTGTTCCGAATTATTTAAGAATTTCGCAACAGAGACTGTTTTTGTTATGAAACACTTTTAAACCGTTTGCTGCAACAGCTGTAACAGACTGTGAACATTTTGAAGAATAGTAGTTGGAGTAACACTCATGTTAAGCAAGCTCGTATTTCTAGTTCGTTAATTACGTTGCACAAGCAAACGTCGGTTTTTAACCATTTGTGTAAAGTATATTTTATAGTCATTGTATTCTTCTAATACGAATGTCATATAATCTCCAATGAAATCCGCAGATGAAGGATAAAATTAACTGATTAGACAATCCAATATTTGGTACAAACAATTTTTGTGATTAAAAACGATAACAAAGTTAGCAGTAATAATCTACATTCCTTTTTGATAAATAATTTAGTTGCTGTGATGCTTCTGAATAGAGGGATTTCTGGCGCTGCATTGTGAGTGGCTGTTTCATTTTAATGCGATACAAGGCATTGTAATGTGATGAAAGAAGAGGAGAGGAACAGAGGTTTAAGGTGGGAAGAGGGCGAAAGGGGCGCTTCTTGTCGCGAAGATGATGTCATTGACGAAGCTAATGATGTCACTGATAGGGTGGCTGGGTGGTAGTTTGAGGCGTTGGGGGGGGGGGGGGGGGGGGGAGGTGACAGGTTGGCCCCTGATCACCAATATAGCCTGCAGCAGACGTCTGAAAGTTATAGTCTCCTGGTGGTACCTTGTACCAGCAACAGTTGACAAACAAAGCATAGAAAAATCTATAATAATGTACTGAAGACTATGTTTGTCAACGTAGTAGCTTCCAATCTAAACCATAAAGGTAGTGATGAATTCAGAATTAAAAAATAGTCCATAACGTCTTATTATGCTCAGTGGTTCTTGAGGAGGTTTTCAGATTTCTAAACTGGATAAAAGCGAAAGAAATAAACGCTAATGAGATATATGTAGGCCATCTGAGCTTTATAGAAATTGTTCTCCGGTGTCAAATTGAATATCGCTGTGAATTCCCCACAACATTTCATCAGCGCAACTGATGGCCATCTTCAAGTGCGACGAACACACTGCTGAGCTGTGACTGCAGCCTCCAATTTTATCAGTCAGTGTGGAAAAGTGCAGGCGTGAAGGTGCCAAATTCGATGGCCGATAGCAACGAATACCTGTTCTATATATTTACTAAGATGGTATCTGTTCTTTCGGAAATGTCAGAAAGAACAGATACCATCTTAGTAAATATATAGTTAAGGCTCACCGGCCACTTGACCGTCTTCTTCTTCTGTGCGAACGCACAAACAGTGCCCGAACTCTTACGGGAATCGGCAATGCGCTGAGAGTAATGAGTATAATGGGCGGGGGGCACTACGAATGTAGTGCGGGACAATACATTAAGAATGTGGGTTTCGCGGGAGGCGTGCCAGAGATAAATCCCTGCAGTCGCACTGTCCTCTGTGTCCTCGGTGGCTCAGATGGATAGAGCGCCTGCCATGTAAGTAGGAGATCACGGGTTTGAGTCCCGGTCGGGGCACGCATTTTCATCTGTCCCCGTTGACGTATGTCAACGCCTGTAAGCAGCTAATGGAATACCTGATCGGTAGCAGGAAGGATCGCTAACAACACTTGTAGAATGAAGAAACAGAAACCTCCGCATATCCACAAAGCATGTCGTTCCTCCTGTTCCCTGCCGCCAAGTCCGACCAACGACCTCTTTCGGAAGATATGGAGAACTACACTCATCAAAATAAGTTTTGCATCGGCCCGGTTCCAAAACTCCTGAAGATAGACGTTGACTGTGGATAGTGTATCACAGACACAGTCACTTTGACTTTTCAGATATGTCACTAAATTCGCCCAAAGATGTAATCAACCATGCATGAGCAGACGGAGAGAGTCCGACAGCCGATGACGTTCTAGTCATTCCACCAGGAATTAGGTAAACGGCTCGTATTGTATGTAGTTCAACCATACCTAGACGGTCAATACTGCCGGTTCGATCGCGCCTGCATTGTCACTTTGTGCCAGGAAGGGCTCTCAACAAGGGAAATACCCAGGCATCTCGAAGTGAACCAAAGCTATGTTGATCGGACATGGAAGAGGTACAGAGAGACAGGAACTGTCGATGGCATGACTCGTTCAGGCCACCTACTGCAGTGGATGACCGCTATCTACGGATTATGGCTCGGAGGAACCTTACAACACCGCCATTATATTGAATAATGCTTTTCGGGGAACAGCAGGACGTCGTGTTGCGACGCAAACTGGGTGCAATAGGCTGCATGATGCGCAACTTCACTCCCGACGCCCATGGCGAGGTCCATCTTTGCAACCACGACACCATGCAGCGCTGTACAGATGGGCCAACAACATGCCGAATGGACCGCTCAGGATTGGTATCACGTTCTCTTCACCGATGAGTGTCTCATATGCCTTCAACCAGACAATCGTCGGAGACGTGTTTGGAGGCAACCCGGTCAGGCTGAACGCCATAGACACACTGTCCAGCGAGTGCAGCAAGGTGGAGGTTGCCTACTGTTTTGGCGTGGCATTGCGTGGGCCCGACGTACGGCGCTGGTGGCCATGGAAGACGCCGTAATAGCTGTACGATAAGTGAATGCCGTCCTCCGACCGATAGTGCAATCATATCGGCAGCATATTGGCGAGGCATTCGTCTTTATGGACGACAATTCGCGCCCTCCACAGTGCATCTTGTGAGTGACTTCCGTTAGGATAACGACATCGTTGGACTAGAGTGGCCAGAATGTTCTCCAGACATGAACCCTATCGAACATGCCTGGGACAGACTGAAAAGGGCTGTTTCTAGACAACGTGACACGCCCAGAAAACTTTGGCAGTTTTCTGATCCATTTTCTGATCTTTACTAAAACACTGCTGAGCCACTGCAGATTTCACTGGTGGGCCCAGTCGAGTGTCGTCGATGTTCGTCACATCAGTCTTCCAAAGTGCTACAAATTTGTCTGATGAATGACTTCCTGCAGCCGCATGTAATCTTATAAACACGAAGCTTTCTCAATCCAATACTGTCCTTAACTGAGCCTACACGAACCTGGAGTTTCGTAGACGGACGGAATTTTTTGTCTTTAAATTTCTTTGTATAAAAGACGACTACCGATTGCGACGTCATCATTTTGTTAAATGTATTGGTAACCGCATAGAAAATACATCGATGTGAACACGAGCTTGAGCAAATGTACTGATTTCTCTTGTAGTTTCTTACCAATGAACTACGATTGCTGCAATAGTATTAAAGTGTAAAGCAAGACCACATCGAAACTCACGCGTATCTCAGATGGTACGAGTCAGATGTTATCGACCCATGGAAGAAATCAAATGAAATATGTACATGGCGCTCGCATTGTCCTACTAAAGGGCTCAGCGGATGTGCCAGATGTTTTTTCAAGATGTATGTTGGCACCCCAACAATGAAGGAGGAAGTAGCACGCTGTCCTTATGAATTTTAGGAAATACGCGTAGCTTGGCAGGGGCGGTTGCCTTTGCACGTAGTTTCTTGACCACAACATTCGAGACCGTGATTCTCATGAGATGTATTTTGGCTATGAGAACCTAAGCATACGATATCAGTGTCCTCTCGTAGGGATCGAAGCACTGACCTCTCTGAAGCTGCGTGTTCATACCCGTGTGAGAGCACGGTAGGTTATCTCCCTAGCAGTGTCCATGGTAAGTTTCAAGATGCGCTGGCGTCCACGGTTCATTGTCTTGTAAGTGGCACAGTAGTTCCACCCGCTACCGACCAATAATTTCCTGCCACAGAGCAACGACTTTGGCGCCCTTAGGCCACCGCTTGTTCCATATAAGAAACACACCTTAGTTTTGTTGATGACACTGTAGCATTTACCTTTAGTTCAAATCAATTCACCATCCAAAGCAGTTGCTCAAATAGAGAAAGTTATGCGTGAGAGAGAGACATTTCGCAAGAAAATTAAGGTACTGTTCCCGCTTTCCAGCTAAACTATTGCTAACTTCAAAGTTACCAGTAACAAAGAACTTTATGCTATTGTTAATGTGTAATGTACAGATTTTCTTCACAAATTGAATTTTATTTAAGATCTACGAGGGGCGCTCAGTAAGCAATGCACCGCTTTTTACTCCAGATTCGGTTGGTAAATGTGGAACTTGTTGTGGGACATCGTGGAGTATTCTAGCTTCAGGCGCTATATGGCTTCATGAAGTTCCGGTAACTGGTGGCTCTATGTATAGCCTTCAAAATAGCGCCTGTAACGGAGTTTCAAGCAAAGAGTTGTCATTGAGTTTCTTTTGGAGGAAAACCAGTGTTGCAGGTATTCGTGGATGCTTCCAGAGGGTCTACGAAGACGTGTCAGTTAACAAAAGCACATTGAGCCTTTGGGCAGGACGTCTGTCATCATTGCGACGAAGCCACGCAAACCTGTCCGATCTCCCAGGTGCCCACCGCCAGCACACAGCCATGATTTCTGCAATGTAGGAACGTGCGGACACTCTCATTGGAAGAGACGGACGGATCTCAGTCAGACGCCTTGCCGCATAGCTGGACATCGCTGTTGGTAGCGCTGACACACTCAACCACCAGTTGTGGTGCTCAGAGAGGTGTGCCTCCTAGGATCCACACAACCTGGATCTCACACCTCCCGACTTCCATCAGTTTGGTCCAATGAAGCATGGACTGCACGAGAAGCTGTAGGTGAATGATGGGGACGTTACTGATGCGGCATTAGAGCGGTACCATGCGAGCATACAGGCCTTCCCAGTAAGGTGGTGTAAGGCGTCGCACTGAACAGAGATTATATTGAGATATATTATTTTGTGGCCAAAAGGGAGGGGAAAAGTATGGCGTGTAAGAACCCTGAATAAAACCAACCTCCTTCCAAATAAAAATGTGTTGAATTAGTTACTGAACGATCCTCGTAGTAATTACACATCAATAAACAGCTTATAGATTTACTGTCCTCCATTCCCACCCGTTTCAAACACAGGTGGGGTCAGGGCGTTCAGTTTACGGGACTTAAAGTCTTAAACGTAACGGAATATTCTTTACACAATGGACTGAACATCGAATATTGTACTATTAGAGATGACGGACTGAGTTTCACTTAAAAGTAGTGATAAAAAACTTCCTGGTAGATTAAAACTGTGTGCCCGACCGAGACTCGAACTCGGGACCTTTGCCTTTCGGCGGCGTGAGTCGTGATTCGGTAGCTCAGATGGTAGAGCACTTGCCCGCGAAAGGCAAAGGTTCCGAGTTCGAGTCTCGGTCGGGCACACAGTTTTAATCTGCCAGGAAGTTTCATATCAGCGCACACTCCGCTGCAGAGTGAAAATCTCATTCTGGAAACATCCCCCAGGCTGTGGCTAAGCCGTGTCTCCGCAATATCCTTTCTTTCAGGAGTGCTAGTTCTGCCAGGTTCGCAGGAGAGCTTCTGTAAAGTTTGGAAGGTAGGAGACGAGATACTGGCAGAAGTAAAGCTGTGAGTACCGGGCGTGAGTCGTGCTTCGGTAGCTCAGTTGGTAGAGCACTTGCCCGTGAAAGGCAAAGGCCCCGAGTTCGAGTCTCGGTCGGGCACACAGTTTTAATCTGCCAGGAAGTTTCATATCATGGCACACTCCGCTGCAGAGTGAAAATCTCATTCGCGTATCTTATTTATAATTCACATTCGCAGTCAATCTGCAATATGGTACTGCCTTCTGATTTTTTAGGACATCATATCAACACAGACTCATATACTATATTCCTATACCCACGTTAACAATATGTGTCAAATCAGCGAACATTCTCACGGCATTTTTGCTGAGTAAAAGTTTACACAATAGCTTCTAATACAGCGATGTGGTTAAAACACTGAATTTTCATATTTTGAGGGTAGTTCTAGTAAAGGACATTCTAAAATTAAATTTTTGTGTTGAAACATCCCCTTAGAAGAATTAAGGAAGACTGTGTTGGTAAACCTCTTACATTATTTGATTTTCAAACACCTGAGCAAAACTCAACGTACTTAGACATTTCTCTCTCTACTTTTTCTGATCAACAGTAAACTGACACACAATATATTTGTTACCGCTACAAAAGAATGGCCCTGACTAATAGTAACGTATACCTTTCATGAATCGCTTACCTCACAAAAATCTTCATTACTCGAACTACTGCAATACAGCGAGCGAAAATACTGTCAGCTAAATAAAGGATTCTAAGTACTGAAGGCACTAACTACTGATAGGCATAGTTAGCAAATGTAAGATATGGTTCAAATGGCTCTGAGCACTATGGGACTCAACATCTTAGGTCATAAGTCCCCTAGAACTTAGAACTACTTAAACCTAACTAACCTAAGGACATCACACACACCCATGCCCGAGGCAGGATTCGAACCTGCGACCGTAGCAGTCCCGCGGTTCCGGACTGCAGCGCCAGAACCGCTAGACCACCGCGGCCGGCGCAAATGTAAGATTTTGATAGAGAACAAACAATGTATTTACCTTAATAATGTTCAAATGTCATCATATTTATATCAGTTCATGATATCCAGTATTACAAATTTACTCTTTCTCATGGACACACGTCCAGATCGTCCGCTCTCAAAATTCTGCCATATCTCTTCCCACATCCACCACTGCCGGCTGCTCACCTCTAACTGCGAAACGCTACGAGCCTTTCATATCCAACTGCCCAACACTACAATAACGCATATTCCAACAATGTCAACCAGCTACAGACTGTATACAGCACAGTCAGTGATTTTCATACAGAGCGCTACGTAGTGTTACCAACATAAAAACCTAAACAGCCTACTTACAGTGTGAAGTGTCACTTCCGCCTCTGTATATTTATTGTGAGTCATTAAGGACAGAGAGAGAAAATACAACCTTAATCTAATTTAACGATTTGCCCACAGTGTAGCTGAAAAGAGACACAAGTCAATCGAATGATAATGAGCGTAATGATGCCACCCACTGATCGACCCTAATACCCACGCACGCACACAAACACACACACACACACACACACACACACACACACACACACACACATAGTGAAATGTCAGTTCCATGGCCAAGAATCATGACCATCATTTCGTTCGCAATTGACGGAACAGCGAGACAGGAAAGTTTTTTCAGACGGCGGTGACGTTTGAAGAATGCTGATAATATTGTTGACAGATCAGAAGGTACAAATAGAGTTCATATCTAAGTTCACAAAATAAACTACAAAATGCTTTAACGTTGCATAATTAAAAAGGGAAAACAATGTATTTAATGTGTTTTGGTGTTAGTTCCTTCGTTTTCGTCTAATCCTCGGAAGTCAGAAGACAGAATTTCAGGACAAAAATGGAGAAACGCAATAGAACAGAGCTCTTCAATACTGGAAATCTCTCGCAAGAGGTAGAGCGACATCTGTTTCACTCATATTATTCCAGAGTATACCTACTGTTATTTATTGAGAATGGGTGTAGCGCGAAACTGGTCACCGACTACATAAACATCCATTTCAGTTGAAACTCTGGCTGTCTCTTTTTACATCACATACTAGACTAGACTGAAATACACTACTGGCCATTAAAATTGCTACACCACCAAGATGACGTGCTACAGACGCGAAATTTAACCAACGGGAAGAAGATGCTGTGATATGCAAATAATTGGCTTTTCAGAGCATTCACACAAGGTTGGCGCTGGTGGCGACACCTACAACGTGCTGACATGAGGAAAGTTTACAACCGATTTCTCATACACGAACAGCAGTTGATCGACGTTGCCTGGTGAAACGTTGTTGTGATGCCTCGTGTGAGGAGGAGAAATGCGTACCATCACGTTTCCGACTTTGATAAAGGTCGGATTATAGCCTTTCGCGATTGCGGTTTATCGTATCGTGACATTGCTGCTCGCGTTGGTCGAGATCCAATGACTGTTAGCAGAATATGGAATCGGTGGGTTCAGGAGGGTAATACGGAACGCCGTGATGGATCCCAACCGCCTCGTATCACTAGCAGTCGAGATGACAGGCATCTTATCCGTTTGACAGTTACAGATCGTGCAGCTACGTCTTGATCCCAGAGTCAACAGATGGCGACGTTTGCAAAACAACAACCATCTGCACGAACAGTTCGACGACGTTTGCAACAGCTTGGACTATCAGCTCGGAGACCATGGCTGCGGTTACCCTTGACGCTGCATCACAGCGCCTGCGATGGTGTACTCAAAGACGAACCTGGGTTGTGCGAATGGCAGAACGTCATTTTTTCGGATGAATCCAGGTACTGTTTGCAGCATGATGATGGTCGCATCCGTGTTTGGCGACATCGTGGTGAACGCACATTGGACGCGTGTATTCGTCATCGCCATACTGGCGTATCACCTTGCGGGATGGTGCCGGGTGCCATTGGTTACACGTCTCGGTCACCTCCTGTTCGCTTTGACGGCACTTTGAACAGTGGATGTTACATTTGAGTTGTGCTATGACCCGTGGCTCTACTCTTCATTCGATCGCTGTGAAACCCTACATTTCGGCAGGATAATGCACAACCGCATGTTGCAGGTCCTGATCGGGCCTTTCTGGATACAGAAAATGTTCGACTGCTGCCCTGGCCAGCACATTCTCCAGATCTCTCACCATTGAAAACGCCTGGTCAATGGTGGCCCAGCAACTGGCTCGTCACAATACGCCAGTCACTACTCTTGATGAACTGTGGTATCGTGTTGAAGCTGCATGGGCAGCTGTACCTGTACACGCCATCCAGGCTCTGTTTGATTCAATGCTCCGGCGTATCAAGGCCGTTATTACGGCCAGAGGTGGTTGGTCTGGGTACTGATTTCTCAGGATCTATGCACCCCAATTACGTGAAAATCTAACCACATGTCAGTTGTAGTATAATATATTTGTCCAATGAATACCCGTTTAGCATCTGCATTTCTTCTTGGTGTAGCAATTTTAATGGGCAGTAGTGTAAAATAATTTTTACTGACGCTCGGTAGAATTTCGCCGTTGGCTATTGTCATACAGTGTGGTCTCATTTCTTGCAGTTGACGCAGCCGCTGACCTTCTCGTCGACCATACAGCCGGTCTCCCTGCCGGCGCCGGGACAGCAGACAGCCGCCGGCACCATAGCAACCGTGGTCGGCTGGGGATCCGTCGATGTGAGTTCACTAATTTTACGAATGTGAGGAAGTCGTGAGTGTCGGAACACCCAAGAGTACCTGTAAATTAGTCGGCTATTCTTCGTTGACGGATCAATTGCCTGTCACGATCTTATGGGTGATAGGGAAAGCAATAAAATCTTTGTCTAGAACAAAAAATAATTTTTCTTCCTTAAAAATGTAAATAATGTGCACAAATTCGAAAGTAAAATCTACTGCAAACTCATTATAACAGTAATTTAACACAACAATTAGTTTATTTACACGTTTTAAAGGCGAAAGGACAGTATACAAATTATAAAGTGTAGTCATTCTGAATATCTTCGCTAACCTGAACTTTTATGGATATGTCGACTATTTTTATGTCGGTCCCTTCCCTCTTGGCCGGCCGCTGTGGCCGAGCGGTTCTAGGCGTTTCAGTCCGGAACCGCGCAGCTGCTATGGTCGTAGGTTCGAATCCTGCCTCGGGCATGGATATGTGCGATGTCCTTAGGTTAGTTAGGTTTAAGTAGTTCTAAGTCTAGGGGACTGACGACCTCAGGTGTTAAGTCCCATAGTGCTTAGAGCCATTTGAAACTTCCCTTCTGTATCCACCTCTTAAGGTTGCTGGAATATCTCATCTCAACAGGGAGAGGTATCCGAATGTTAGGAACACGTTGTAAGTGGGGAGTGGGTGAGGGGAGTGGTAAATATTATTCATGAGGCTTATATGAGTTGCAATGGTGTTGTGAATGATTTTATGTTGCACAAACCCGTTCTAAAGAACATGTAGGTCCTTTTAATAGGTCGCATTTGGATAGCATTTAAAGAATGAGGACCATCACGTTGGTACTATAGATAACACACTTAAGGTTTTGCATCATGCATCGAAAGGTATGCAGTTAGATATTCTGAATGAACTTGAGATTTTTAAGAGTAAAATAAAGGAGCCGATTAAGATGTTGACCGAAGAAATCGATTATCGGTTTAGTCGGCTCGTCACTCTCTTCCGAAACGATGTATAATTTATACTCTCTTTCTCAATCAGTAACCCCGGCGTTACTTCCGCCAGCGTCTAGACCACAATCTCCTATATACCCCGTCTCTGCCCCTCCCTCTCCCATTTTCTCTCCCCACCCCACACTTTTATTTCCTAATATCGTTGTTGTGACATTTTGCTCCCTGGGTCCATCGTCATGTACTTAGTTCCTTTACCACCTC
This sequence comes from Schistocerca serialis cubense, assembly GCF_023864345.2. NCBI lineage: Eukaryota > Metazoa > Arthropoda > Insecta > Orthoptera > Acrididae > Schistocerca > Schistocerca serialis. The sequence continues at coordinate 511,632,101 of NC_064642.1, read as the reverse complement.
ATTTATCAATCTGAATAGACAGCCCGCAACTCGTGCTTCTCTCCGCCCCTTCGACCCTTTCAACTCCCTTCCCCATTTCGTTAATATACATTGCATATTTTACCGTATATAGTACGGTTATAGCAATTAGCACTGATTTGCCCGTAAACTCCGTAATTATTATATTCCATTGCTGATATACTCAGGAGTACGACCTTTTATTCAAAGAGATTTCGAGCTTGCAACCGGTCGTCGTTAGCTTCCATCCATGATATTTCGACTGGACAACTGCCAGCCATCCTCAGGTGAGTCATCGAAGACTTCTATGGCTCACCTGAGGGTGGCTGGCAGTTGTCCAGTCGAAATATCGTGGATGGAAGCTAACGACGACCGGCTGCAAGCCCAAAATCTCTTTGAATATTGAGTTCGCCGGGAAAATTTTAAATTTCACATCAGTACGACCTTTGATTTCAGTACTCACTATTATCTATAGTGATTGTAGGCCGCTGCTGGTTCGATGACAAGGTTCTTGTGTTTGTTGTGCCTTTACCCTGCATATGTGGTATGATGTTTACTGCAGATTATGAAACTCGGTTTACTGGTTGATAATGTGGTCTTTGTTGTGTCTAGGAATCTTACATACTCGGTTCACTAGACAAACAATCAAACAACTCGTTTTAATGAGTTTTGTTACAAGTCAATAAAATACGTAATTTTATAGATGTGCCGCAAGCACGGGGCGACATACAAAATAACCGGTCTTCTTCCTAATAGAAGAAACCAACGTTGAAGGTTCTATCGAAGTGCGCTGCCACCAGTCAAGCGTGGCGGTAATGTTCTCTTCACCTAAGGGCCGCTGCTGCCGCATTGTCGTCCTGGAGGAAGGTCGGTCAGCTTGTGATTGGCTGACCTCTTCTCACAGCCGTCTCTTCTCTGTCGTTTCCGGATGGTGTGCTGGCTCTGACTTTACGCCGTAACAGTCTTCACCACTAAATTATTTTAAAAATTTCCTTGGGTTCATTTTTGTTAGCTTAGATTATCTGTACTGTTACTCCTCGGTAAATTTTGGTTTCTCTGTTGAACATGGTAGTCCTTATTTTTTTATGACAAACAATGATGAACAGTCTTCTCTCGTCCAATTCCAGTACTTTTCTGATAATGTATCTACATTTTTGCCATGTTGCGGTCCTTCATCTTCAGCTACTCTGCCCCCCTTTTTTACAAAAGTAAATACAGTTCAAGTAATACACTACTGTTTGTGGTGCATTCAGGTTGCTCCTAGTTGGATGACAAGGTTCCTGTGTTTGTTGTGCCTTTGCGATACATATGTGATATGATGTGTGTGACAGATTATGAATGTCGGTTTACTGGTTGATAACGTGGTCTTCACCACTGAATTATTTTAAATGGCTCTGAGCACTATGGGACTTAACAGCTGTGGTCATCAGTCCCCTAGAACTTAGAACTACTTAAACCTAACTAACCTAAGGACATCACACACATCCATGCCCGAGGCAGGATTCGAACCTGCGACCGTAGCAGTCGCACGGTTCCGGACTGCGCGCCTAGAACCGCGAGACCACCGCGGCCGGCTGAAGTATTTTAAAAAAAAAAAAAAAAAAAGAAAAAAAAAAAAAATTGCTTGAGTTTCTTTTAGTTAGCATATAGTCCTTATTTATTTGATTATAAACGATGATGAACAGTCGTTTCCGGTCAAATTTCAGTAATTTTCTTGTATTACTACTGATAATGTATTTACATTCTTGTCATGTTGCTCACCTGGCCGCTCCCCCTTTTTTTGCTCCTTCACCTACATGGTCCATCCCCCTCCCCTTTACCAGCTTTCCACCCTCCCCCATCTCTCCCCTCCCCAGCCCCCTACAACCGCTCTGGCACACTACACAGCTGTGAGTGTTGTTATGCCAGGTCTTCCCTCGGAACGGCAAGCCATTTTCGATGCTTTGTAAAAGACAACTTTGTGGTTTAATGTCTATTTTTACTTGGGACATGTTAGTTAACGTTGTTTTATCTTCACGTAATTTGTAAAGTTTTTTAGGGTAAAACTTTCATGGTTGTAAAGAGTCGGAAGTGACGAAGATTTAGTTATATTCTATTATTTTTATTACATTTAATAGTAATGTTGTTCACGTTTAACGATTTTGCGTTCCAAAATGGCATACAAATGGCTCTGAGCACTATGGGACTTAACATCTGAGGTCATCAGTCCCCTAGAACTTAGAACTACTTAAACCTAACTAACCTAAGGACATCACACACATCCATGCCCGAGGCAGGATTCGAACGCGCGACTGTAGCGGTAGTGCGGTTCCAGACTGAAGCACCTAGAACCACTCGACCACAGTGGCCGGCAAATGGCATACAAATTTGTAATGCACACCGTATGTGGCACTGCTGTGTTTTACTGTTCAGTGATTTTAAGAATTGGACTTTTTGTTAAGGGTTTTAAAAGGATTAATTTTGTTGTTGACTTGTAAGGCTATTGTATTCTTGACGGTTGGAGACCATTTAATCAATACAAATGGCTTCCTATATCCTGATAAGGCGCCCCATTTCTAAGGTTTCCTTACGGCAGCGGAACGAGTAGACTTCCAATTAGCAGTATGCGCTGCAACTGTTCGATGCACATTTTTACATGTTTTTCACGTCTTTGGAAATACCATTTTCGACTATGTTACGTAAGTCTTGAAATGATGTATTTTGTATTTTTGGCATGTGCTTAAAAAAAGTTGGTAACACCTGTGTTGCACGTGAGTGTAAATGTGGTTTCTACCTGTAGGATGATTTGAAAACTGGTCTCGGGCCGAAACTAGTCATCAAATGAATAAAGAAGTAAAACTTTGGGCTTGTTTCTCGTTGTACTGATTAACAGAAGTTGCTGGCCCATAGCTATTCCAGCATGCTGGAAGCTCGTAGGGTCTTTTTGTGAACAGAAATCTGTTTTTAGTCACCTCTGTATCTTTTGTCTTGATGAAGTTTTCTAGTTGACAGACTGTAGGTCTTCCAGTCAGATGCTGGAAGTGTAACTGGCTCTGGGCAGACACCTATGAGGGATCATGTATGGTGTCGTATTTGTGTAGTTGATGGTGTTGGTAGTTGTTATGATGATGATGATGATGATGGTGATGAGTGAAGGAAGAGGATGGATGTTACCCAGTGCTGGCACACGACAGTGACGCATACTCCTTGTTTCAGTATACCACGGTCGTCGTCAGTGACCTGCATAAAGTTGACGTCCCCGTGTGGTCAGACGAGGACTGCCAGGCGACCTACGACTACTATGTCTACTCTGTGAGGGAGAACAATATCTGTGCTGGAGAAGAGGGCAAAGGGAAATGTGGGGTGAGTCCTAACCTTTTCTCCCTTACGTTTATAGCATTCCCTTTACCTCTGCCTTCCAGTCGCATTTCACTCGACGAAGCACCATTGCTAGTCATAAAACTCAATCAGCTGCAATCGTTTTCTGTGTATTAAATTAAATTTAACACTGTCGGTTTGTACGTGTTTTAGTACACTAGTCTGTAAGATCCTCTTGCCTCGAAAATATATAGAACAACTTTCAAAGGGCGCCTCAGCAAGAAGACTTGTAATATCTGTTACTTCAATTGGAAATAGAAGCACTGCGATACAACATGACTTTGCGTTTTTATTAATAATTTTTGTCGCACAAATCCATATCATGTGGCACTAAACATCTGCTAAATAGCGGCATAAATTCTCTGCGAAGTTTTACAGAGAGAATGCAACATAAGAGTGATTTGAACATTAGAAACACGAGTCTGCCAGGCTCTGAAAACAATTCCGTCTGCTGACAAAGCTATGATGACAGACTGCTGGGATACGTATGGTGTCATTCTCCTAGAAGTGTCAAACTCGAATAGAAATGATGACGGTTCGCAGCTCCACTTAAAACCAATATGCTCCTGCATTGTTAACGCCGCACAATTATCTCCTACATCGTTAATACAAATAAACATACTTCCCTGTCCCCTGTTTTGACAATGGAGAGTAACTTGGGCAGTTTACAAACGGTATATGAGTTGTAGTACAGAGTCAAACAAGTCAAACATAAACCTACATTAACTAATTATGAGCGATGACACCCCAAATATTTTACTGTCATATATGCTTCGGCCTTCGTAACACACTTGGTTTAGGCGGAACTGACGTCAACATGGCAAGTCCCATGGGACACACATTTAGAGTAAGCTGAATGTGACAGTGTCACCAGTTTCCATGTAAGAGTGGTCTACAGGAAATCCCAACATATTCGCAGAAAAATACCAGGCCCATTCAGTTAATAACAGGAGAAATTTTGTAGAAAATAAAAAATTTCGACGAAGTTTGTGCTCCTTTGTTATTTTTTGGTAGTGTCCTGGAACTATTATCAGTTGAAGATAGCACGCCTTCCTCGAGATCTGGATGCTGCGAATCACTGCAATAAGATGGCGGCACCCTTGCAGGTTTGATCCAACGTAAAGTAGAGGAGTGTCATTAGACTTCTTTCGGGTGAAGGGTTGAAGCCAATCGAGATTCTCCATTGAAGGAAGTGTAATATGGTGAAAATTTTTTACGCCGAACGCAAGTGAATGACTGGACAGATAAGTTCGAACGAGGTGTAACAAATGAAGAAGATTCGCCACGACCAGCACGACCTGTCAGTGCAGACAAGGAGAACGCCATTGCGAGAACTGATCAGACGATACGATGCAGGCGTATTACGATGGGTGATATTGCAGCAACGATGAGCATTAGTATCTAATCAGCCCACTATATTTTTCATGAGGTAATGATGTCCAAGAAAGTGTGTGCTAGTTGGGTTCCAAAACATTTGACATCAGAAATGAAAGAAGGCGCATGGATGTGTGCAGGGAAACTTGAAGTTCGTCTGCTTGCCACACCCCCCGTATTCCCCGGATCTGGGGCCTTCACATTATAAAATTTTTAACCCACTGAAAGAAGCACTTAGCGGCACAAGGCGATGAGGATGTCCAGGTAGTAGTGCACAAATGCTAAAACACCACAAGAATTCTTTTCACGTGAAACTGAGAAGCTTGTCCAGCACTTTCATAAATTCATTGAACTTGAGAGGGGATTACACTTAAAAATAGATAGTGTTGTATTCCATTCTCATAATAGATTATTTAAAATACTTCCATTTCTTATTGAATGAACCTCGTATTTGTGACTAGAAAGGGTGTGAATATCATTCGTGCTTGTTTCAGTCGCAGCAATTTATATCGTTCTCTTAGGTTCTTGCGAAACCACACCCTTGTAAATCGCGACATATTCGGAACAAATAGCTAAATTTTTGTGACATGCAAGGAATATAAATGTCGTTTCAGGTCATTTCATTAGTAGCACTTCCATCGTTTGCTGTTTAATCGTCAGAAGTCACAAAATCGAAAAAGCTCTCTCTTGAGTGAGCGCACTTTTATATATTAGTAACATTAAATATTGAACAACATACTTGTATTTCTTTCAAATAACTTCCGGGAATTCAGCCAGGTAACACTTTCAGCGACCGCCGATATTTCGGCGGGAGAACACCCCGCCATTTTCAAGGCAAACTGCAACGGACAGGCGACGTACATGCAAATTTAATACCTCGGTTCTCGGACCCAAGCAGGAAAGATAACACACACACACTGAACACTAGTGCCACCAAAGATGGCCAAAGTCAGAGCTATCGATAGTGAGACTATGAATTCGCAGGTGAGGTAGCATTGAGTCTGTCCCTCTGTTTCTTGACAAGGGAGAGAGCCGGATTCCAAACAGAGTTTAAACAGAAACCTCCATCCCTGTTAACAAGGTTGCTCGCTAATTTAATCTCAACTGCCTCCCGAATCACACTGTCCCAATAGCTGGACGTGCATGCCAATATCTCGGTGTTATTATATAACATGGAGTGACCAGTATCCAAGCAATGTTCGGCAATAGCAGATCTATTTGGCTGCTGTAATCGTGTGTGCCGTTTATGCTCAGTACATCTGTCCTCCACGGTCCTGATAGTTTGACCAATATATGCCATGCCGCAGCTACAAGGGACACGATATACACCCGCCTTACGCAGTCCAAGATCATCCTTAACGGAACTCAAAAGTGCTCTAATTTTAGATGGAGGTCGGAAAACACATTTCACATCGTATTTCCGTAAAATACGACCGATCTTATTGGACGTGTTTCCTACGTAAGGCAAGAAGGCAGTAGACTTAGGTGTTGACTCAGAATTATCATCAATCACCTGATGTACAGTTGGTCGATAGCGCAACGCACGTTCAATCTGTCTATCACTGTAACCATTTTGACGAAATGTAACTTCAAGATGGGACAGCTCAGCTGGCAAAGTCTCAGCGTCAGAAACGATATGTGCCCTGTGTACCAAGGTACGAAGTACCCCTTCACGCTGAGCCGAATGGTGACAACTATTAGCTTGTAAGTACAAGTCGGTGTGAGTACGTTTCCTGTAGACTGCATGTCCCAATGATCCATCATCCTTCCTCCTAACCAACACGTCGAGAAAGGGAAGGCAACCATCCTTTTCCACCTCCATCGTAAAACGAATGTTCGGGTGGATCGAGTTCAGATGTTCTAGAAAGACATTCAAATTCTCCCTACCGTAAGGCCAAACAACGAAGGTATCGTCAACGTATCTATAGAAACAGGCGGGTTTTAAAGGCGCCAACTCCAATGCACGTTCCTCGAAGTCTTCCATAAACAAATTTGCGATCACAGGAGACAACGGACTACCCATCGCAACTCCATCTGTCTGCTCGTAATACTGGTCATTAAATAAAAAGTAAGTGGATGTCAACACATGCCTAAAGAGATTAGTTAAATCAGCACCAAACCTGGCTTCAATTAAAATATCAGAGTCATTCAGCCTCAGTCGTTTGGAGGGACTGAGGCTGAATGACTCTGATATTTTAGTGAGTTTCGATGTGGTCTCTCTCTTCACTCGTGTTCCTCTGTCTGATTCGTTGCGGTTAATTGAAGCCAGGTTTGGTGCTGATTTAACTAATCTCTTTAGGCATGTGTTGACATCCACTTACTTTTTATTTAATGACCAGTATTACGAGCAGACAGATGGAGTTGCGATGGGTAGTCCGTTGTCTCCTGTGATCGCAAATTTGTTTATGGAAGACTTCGAGGAACGTGCATTGGAGTCGGCGCCTTTAAAACCCGCCTGTTTCTATAGATACGTTGACGATACCTTCGTTGTTTGGCCTCACGGTAGGGAGAATTTGAATGTCTTTCTAGAACATCTGAACTCGATCCACCCGAACATTCGTTTTACGATGGAGGTGGAAAAGGATGGTTGCCTTCCCTTTCTCGACGTGTTGGTTAGGAGGAAGGATGATGGATCATTGGGACATGCAGTCTACAGGAAACGTACTCACACCGACTTGTACTTACAAGCTAATAGTTGTCACCATTCGGCTCAGCGTGAAGGGGTACTTCGTACCTTGGTACACAGGGCACATATCGTTTCTGACGCTGAGACTTTGCCAGCTGAGCTGTCCCATCTTGAAGTTACATTTCGTCAAAATGGTTACAGTGATAGACAGATTGAACGTGCGTTGCGCTATCGACCAACTGTACATCAGGTGATTGATGATAATTCTGAGTCAACACCTAAGTCTACTGCCTTCTTGCCTTACGTAGGAAACACGTCCAATAAGATCGGTCGTATTTTACGGAAATACGATGTGAAATGTGTTTTCCGACCTCCATCTAAAATTAGAGCACTTTTGAGTTCCGTTAAGGATGATCTTGGACTGCGTAAGGCGGGTGTATATCGTGTCCCTTGTAGCTGCGGCATGGCATATATTGGTCAAACTATCAGGACCGTGGAGGACAGATGTACTGAGCATAAACGGCACACACGATTACAGCAGCCAAATAGATCTGCTATTGCCGAACATTGCTTGGATACTGGTCACTCCATGTTATATAATAACACCGAGATATTGGCATGCACGTCCAGCTATTGGGACAGTGTGATTCGGGAGGCAGTTGAGATTAAATTAGCGAGCAACCTTGTTAACAGGGATGGAGGTTTCTGTTTAAACTCTGTTTGGAATCCGGCTCTCTCCCTTGTCAAGAAACAGAGGGACAGACTCAATGCTACCTCACCTGCGAATTCATAGTCTCACTATCGATAGCTCTGACTTTGGCCATCTTTGGTGGCACTAGTGTTCAGTGTGTGTGTGTTATCTTTCCTGCTTGGGTCCGAGAACCGAGGTATTAAATTTGCATGTACGTCGCCTGTCCGTTGCAGTTTGCCTTGAAAATGGCGGGGTGTTCTCCCGCCGAAATATCGGCGGTCGCTGAAAGTGTTACCTGGCTGAATTCCCGGAAGTTATTTGAAAGTTGTATACGCCAGGAGAAACTCAGGTCTTACTTGTATTTCGTTAGTAAGGAAGTCACAGATTCTGTTCCAAAAGTGAAAATGAAGCAGAAAATCTGCTTTAGAGCAGGACACAAAACAACTTTCCTCCATTCTGTAACTCAGCTTCCCTAACCAGAAGATCATGACGAACACATGCAATTCTCACCAATATCATCATTCATCTTAGGATCCCCTGATGGCTTTTACCACTAATGGATCATTAATTGACACTGAATTATAAGAAATCGTACCAATGGTGACGAGTCTGTGGATAAATCTCAAATGTACCATCTCCTTGACACTGCGTACTGCCACAACATGCAAGTTATAATACAATAAAACGAAGTAAGTATGGCGTCTCCAAAGTTGTCAGCTGCCGTCATCCCATCTATTGACGTTATTTTGACGTCAGCTCTGAGTAAATCAAGCGTGTCAAGGTTGCGACCCCGCTGACGTACGGTAGAGCTATGGTGAATCATCAAAATGGCGCTATACAAGAATCTGGTTTTAAGAAAAGTGTTGCAATCCAAATCTCGATTGCGGAAAAATAGATTGGTAATGAAGCGAATTGTAGCAATACTACTTGGCAAGGAGTAAATAGAGGTAAATTATCATGAAGTGCAGAAACAGGGACCCACGATAGGCCACGTTTGAGCTATCCTGTCCCATCTACTGCTCACGGTATGGACAACCGCGTGGACGCAATTATTCGCGCTGAGGCGCATCGCAACTCTACATTGGCACATTGGAAATTGGAACATTGGAAGGGCATGTGTAAAGGATTAGGTTTTTGTATGTTCAAAGGTGTGTTCAAAATGTCTTCTACGAACGCTAATAACACACGACAACATCGAAAGAAAAGCCATTTCATCTGAATCATTGGAGTTGTTTGAGACTACTGGAGAGGCCTTTCTGCCAGGAATCAATACAGGTGACAAATAATGGAAGGATCACTTTGAGCCAGAAGCGAAAAGGCAGTCACTAAAGTGTCATCACTCGCGAGCACAAGAAAGAATAAATTCAGTACAGCTCTGCTGGCATAGTCATGATGACCGTCTTCAAGGACAGTGGTGCCCTCATTCTTATGGACGTGGTTCAAAAGACCAAGCCATTAAGTCAGAGGTCTATGTAAAGACTCCGAACAAACTCAATACCGTTTACATGTTTGAGTCCGACATGAATTCAAAAGAACTTTCACCTGCACACAAGTCTCAGAGCCCGGGAACACATCGTCGAATTGCGTTGGAATCCATTGCCTCATCTATCCTAAAGCCCAGATCTCACGCCCTCAGACCTTAATCTGTTTGGATCACTTAAACATTCTCTACATGGGACACATTTTGATGATGACCAGAGAGCAGTTCGTGCAGTAAAATCTTGACTACGAGCAATAAACAAGGGCTTTTACCAACAGGATACATGCTCTCACACAATGTCGCCCTAACCCCATAGTATGTGATGGAAACGAAGCAGTGGCAAGTAAGAAATACAGTACCAGGATTGATAGCAGATAAAACCCGAGACATTGGGATCAGCAAAGCCTCGCCACAGTGCCACTGAGCCTCACAGATATATCCATAGACTTGCAATTGTATCTGTAAAAGTAAACTAAATACTTGTTATTTCTTCAACGACCGATGTTGAAAGAAGAATTACTGCAACACATCACAAAGCCGGAATAGAGTTGTAGGTTTATGGAGATAAGAATAGTAGCCCTAAACCGGTAATGGTAATCAGATAAAAGCTTTTAAAATGTTTGTGGCTAGCTGTGGCCCCCTTTAGGAATCTTTTGTTTATCTGAATAACTACTTGAGAAAAATTGTTTTAAATTTTCGTCTCCTAGTCCATGTTTTCCACTCATTCCCCAATGATTTGTCTTTCTCCCACTAATTTACTGTGTTTATAATTTAATTTCAATTTGTCAAGTATGAGATGTATTACATGTATATCAAAAATGGCTCTGAGCACTATGGGACTCAACTGCTGTGGCCATTAGTCCCCTAGAACTTAGAACTACTTAAACCTAACTAACCTAAGGACATCACACACATCCATGCCCGAGGCAGGATTCGAACCTGCGACCGTAGCAGTACATGTATATCACTGACGCAAAACAGTACAACATGAGTTTGACAAAGGACTGAATGGTAGAGTCTGAATTATATAAAATAAAGAGACTGATAAATCCGTTCAGATAGCATACGAGTTAGTGCCGCAGGAAGCTAGATAATAAGTATTTTCTCCAAAACGACTAAAACCTGATATCTATCCTAGTTTGTTTCTGGTGTAAGACTCTATTTATAGTTCCAAATGATTGCAGAGGGAATTAATGTGAAAATTCTCACGAGTTCGAAATTAATTTTCGTCTAATAATGAAATAAAAAATTTATTAACTGTGCTATGTAGACACTATAGGTAACAGAGACGCAACACGGTTCATATGTTAAGTGTAGGATGGTAGAATAAATACACCTGAATACACACGTTGCACCGAGCGATGTGGCGCAGTGGGTAGACACTGGACTCGCATTCGGGAGGACGACGGTTCAATCCCGCGTCCGGCCATCCTGATTTAGGTTTTCCGTGATTTCCCTAAATCGCTCCAGGCAAATGACGGGATAGTTCCTTTCAAAGGGCACGGCCGACTTCCTTCCCCGCCCTTCCCTAATCCGATGAGACCGATGACATCGCTGTCTGGTCTCCTTCCCCAAAAACAACAACACACGTTGCAATTGCATAACCAGCGATAGCTTGTTTACAGTCTAGAATCAATTTCAGATCTTGAATGCAGTGTGCCTCAACTTCTGAGACAGGTAATTCACTCATGACTAATTTTAGAGACAAGAAGAAAGATTACAGACTTAAACAATACAGACTTAACACTATATTGTTAAAAGAAGGAAACACCAATGCTACTCAGGCGTAGTCTCAACGAAGTGTTTTTGCGTTGATACCAGTGTTTTCTGTTGAAGTGAGTAGAACTCCTCCCGAACAGACCATGAAGGCCCAGCGGTTCCGACCGGCCGTCATGTCATCATCAGCCCATAGGCGTCACTGGATGCGGATATAGAGGGGCATGTGGTCAGCACACCGCTACGTCTGTTTCCGAGACCGGAGCCGCTACATCTCAGTGAAGTATCTCCTCAGGTTTCCTTACAAAGGCTGAGTGCACCCCGCTTGCCAACAGCGCCGGCAGGAGACCGGATGGTCACCCATCCAATTGCTAGCTCAGCCCGACAGCGCTTAACTGCAGTGATCTGACGATTACCGATGTTACCACTGAGGCAAGGCCGTTGGTAGAAATTAAGTCGCGCTAGGTCTTTGTGTCGGTTCCAGACATAACTCTAGAAACAAATGAGCACAGTAAGAGATCACAGCCAGGCACAGGTACTGCCAGGTAATTGGATATCCTAGGTAGGTAACGAATGTGCCATTCCCCTCCCCCATACCTCCTCGCCACCCCCCCCCCCCCCCCCCCTTTCGTCATCTCAATCCACCATTTCCCGTCAGTTTTACCTTCAGACACCCCTAATAAACTCTGAAATATAATAATATGCTATTAAACTCATTTTATAAAATATTAATGGATAAAAAATGGATTAGCTACTGTTTATAATATTTAACTGAAAGTAAATACACGAGTAGTTGCACAATAGAAAAATAACAAAGTTCGCGAATTTCAAGAACTCAATGCTGAATTTAATTGACTTGCAATCAAATGATCATGCTTATTTCTCTGTTACCTGATTGATTACACTTATGCTTCAAGTTTCGTATTATGGCGCCTCCAGTACAGGGATGGGTGCTTATGGATCAGGATGGTGCTAGCGGGTGGTGGAGGCAAGATGGGAGCCTAGAAGGTTCCAAAAATAGGCGGCTGCAAATGTATCACGTTCCTTAGTGATGCATCTGCACAGCTTACTACATTGGCTCAGTGTCACGCTGGCCACTGAATTCTTCTGGGCTGTATGCCTGCGCAAAGCACGAGGATGATGATGAGTAGTCTCCATCGAACACTAGTTGCCCCGTTATATAATGTGGTCATGCAGTTTCTGCATCCACATGTCCTCTATGATGGCGCATATACTATTGTCAGGGGCAGGCTCACACTATTACGTCCATACATAAACACGACATTACCTCCTCCCCCTCTTTAAACAAGACCCGATCCCTCAGGTCGACCATAAAACCAGTTTCTTATTATACTACATATTCGTACAAAATACAGAGAAATTTGAAAGAAATCAACTGGCGGCTTATTCACATGGTTTAGAGATTGCATTCAATCTTACTCATTGTGGTGCTTATTGCTACTTGCTTACAAGTCTTGTGCTTCTGGCTATTTTAACCTTCATGGCTTGTTGCTTTGCTTCCTTTTGTCTAAAACCTAAAATTACCTCTTTTCTGCGTTCACACTATAATGTTACAACTTCAGTCTCTTTTATGCGCTAGGGATCCCGTCTATTGGACTCTGGACTATTGATGGTTTCTGCTGATAGTCGGCACTCCACCTAAAAAGAATAATAGCTACATGCAGCAGGGTTAGAGCCATTGCGCCGCTTGGTACTACTGCACTCAAAATCACCATCACGTGTTGCCCCTCTCTGAACTGCTCTACGTGCTACATTAACTTTTCGACTAAAATGCGCCCTTCCTGCATGGCAATGAATTCATTCAGGGAATACATTAAGTCAGGTTCTAAAGCCTGATTTAGAAACGTTATATTCGGTGCTGGCAATAAATCCAAAGGTACGCCTGCCAATACACCTACGGTTCTGAAATATTCACTTGCGTGACTCCTGTAATCGTAGCTGGTAGATGAAGGTTGTCTTGTCCCATAGAGTGTAGACGCATTGATTAACAACACACTTCCATTAACTTCTACCCATGGGGCCTCCATGAGCTTCCTCTGCTCATGAAGCTCTCTACTATAATCATGTCATTATAAGTGGCGTAAACACAATGAAAACCTACTTGCTGAAAATGCAGCCCTTGATATCCCTCGGATATACTAGTCTGTTTGACTAAGAAGAGTTCTGCTGGTTTGTATTACCCTAGTCGGACATACCGAGACCCTCCCACCTGGAAAATTTTGCAACTGTTATTCTGTCATTATTGCATGTTTGATCCATCTTCCGAAATTGATAATTTTCCGTGGATCCTCACCTGCACGAATTTTCCAAGAACACCCTACTTCACTGGGTATGTGTGAATTGCGTAATACTTAAACTCTTCATGTCTTCCTGTTACAGGGAATCGAATTAGAATATACAATCGTGATGAATCAGTTTTCACATCCACTGACGCTGTGTGGTAATAGAAGTGTAGGTTTTGTGTACTGGATTCCACATAAGGCTTAATTCAGGCGATTGCTCGCTCTGTGCTTTCTGCAAACCCGACAAGTACTACACAGGCAGCAAAATGAATTGCTCCTATGACTTGTGTTCATTCGTATCTTGCCCTCGCCATACGCAACCTGAGGACAGGAACAAATATCGTCCTTGCTCTCTCCTCGAAAGACTGATACTACTGACAAGTCCATCCACAAGCAACAAAACAAACAGAAAAATCTTTACTCTATTGTAACTAAAATAAATGTCATGGGACTATGACCTCCAGTCAGGTATACCGTTCGCCGGGCGCAATTCTTTCGATCTGACGCCACTTCGGCGAATTGCGCGTCGATGGGGATGAAATTATGATGATTAGGACAACACAACACCCAGTCCCTGAGCGGAGAAAATCTCCGACCCAGCCGGGTCGCGTTGACCACTCGGCTACCGGGGGCGGACCATCATAACTTATTTGGTATAATCCTATACACATGCAAACACATAAAAGAACCCTCGAGAAACGCTCCTCATCTTCTTGATCTTGACGAGTATGGTATCTCGTGCACAGGCTCAACATCATTTCCTTCTTTCTCCCGTTCCATCCTTGAAATCTCTGGAGTCGACTGTGAACCACACTGTATAGGTCACAGATGTTCATTACGTACCGTCGTCATTCTTGTTGGCACCTATAACTTCACATTGACTCCACCACCTGATAAGTTATTAATACCTTGGGATGAACTTCTTCGTCTTTCCTTTTGGCTTCTAAAAACTGGATAACTTCACCATTATCCTACTTTATCCTGCCTTCATGAAATTGAATGATGATGAAGTACAGAAAGGGCAACAGCCTCAACGGGTGCGGGGCAAAGTCAGGACATGCGGGGACCAAGCAGCAATCGGTATTGTAATTGTCAACTGTCGAAGCTGCGTTGGTAAAGTACCAGAACTTCAAGCGCTGATAGAAAGCACCGAAGCTGAAATCGTTATAGGTACAGAAAGCTGGCTTAAGCCAGAGATAAATTCTGCTGAAATTTTTACAAAGGTACAGACGGTGTTTAGAAAGGATAGATTGCATGCAACCGGTGGTGGAGTGTTCGTCGCTGTTAGTAGTAGTTTATCCTGTAGTGAAGTAGAAGTGGATAGTTCCTGTGAATTATTATGGGTGGAGGTTACACTCAACAACCGAACTAGGGTAGTAATTGGCTCCTTTTATCGACCTCCCGACTCAGCAGCATTAGTGGCAGAACAACTGAGAGAAAATTTGGAATACATTTCACATAAATTTTCT
This sequence comes from Schistocerca serialis cubense, assembly GCF_023864345.2. Lineage (NCBI taxonomy): Eukaryota > Metazoa > Arthropoda > Insecta > Orthoptera > Acrididae > Schistocerca > Schistocerca serialis. The sequence goes on along the minus strand of NC_064642.1, from coordinate 511,617,088 downwards.
CAGCATGTTATAGTCTTAGGTGGAGATTTCAATTTACCAGATATAGACTGGGACACTCAGATGTTTAGGACGGGTGGTAGGGACAGAGCATCGAGTGACATTATACTGAGTGCACTATCCGAAAATTACCTCGAGCAATTAAACAGAGAACCGACTCGTGGAGATAACATCTTGGACCTACTGATAACAAACAGACCCGAACTTTTCGACTCTGTAAGTGCAGAACAGGGAATCAGTGATCATAAGGCCGTTGCAGCATCCCTGAGTATGGAAGTTAATAGGAATATAAAAAAAGGGAGGAAGGTTTATCTGTTTAGCAAGAGTAATAGAAGGCAGATTTCAGACTACCTAACAGATCAAAACGAAAATTTCTGTTCCGACACTGACAATGTTGAGTGTTTATGCAAAAAGTTCAAGGCAATCGTAAAATGCGTTTTAGACAGGTACGTGCCGAGTAAAACTGTGAGGGACGGGAAAGACCCACCGTGGTACAACAACAAAGTTAGGAAACTACTGCGAAAGCAAAGAGAGCTCCACTCCAAGTTTAAACGCAGCCAAAACCTCTCAGACAAACAGAAGCTAAACGATGTCAAAGTTAGCGTAAGGAGGGCTATGCGTGAAGCGTTCAGTGAATTCTAAAGTAAAATTCTATGTACCGACTTGTCAGAAAATCCTAGGAAGTTCTGGTCTTACGTTAAATCAGTAAGTGGCTCGAAACAGCATATCCAGACACTACGGGATGATGATGGCACTGAAACAGAGGATGACACGCGTAAAACTGAAATACTAAACACCTTTTTCCAAACCTGTTTCACAGAGGAAGACCGCACTGCAGTTCCTTCTCTAAATCCTCGCACAAACGAAAAAATGGCTGACATCGAAATAAGTGTCCAAGGAATAGAAAAGTAACTGGAATCACTCAATAGAGGAAAGTAAACTGGACCTGACGGGATACCAATTCGATTCTACACAGAGCACGCGAAAGAACTTGCCCCCCTTCTAACAGCCGTGTACCGCAAATCTCTACAGGAACGGAGGGTTCCAAATGATTGGAAAAGAGCACAGATAGTCCCAGTCTTCAAGAAGGGTCGTCGAGCAGATGCGCAAACCTATAAATTTTAGAACATGTTTTTTGCTCGAGTATCATGTCGTTTTTGGAAACCCATAATCTACTATGTAGGAATGAACATGGATTCCGGAAACAGCGATCGTGTGAGACCCAACTCGCTTTATTTGTTCATGAGACCCAGAAAATATTAGATACAGGCTCCCAGGTAGATGCTATTTTTCTTGACTTCCGGAAGGCGTTCGATACAGTTCCGCACTGTCGCCTGATAAACGAAGTAAGAGCCTACGGAATATCAGACCAGCAGTGTGGCTGGATTGAAGAGTTTTTAGCAAACAGAACACAGCATGCTGTTATCAATGGAGAGACGTCTACAGACGTTAAAGTAACCTCTGGCGTGCCACAGGGGAGTGTTATGGGACCATTGCCTTTCACAATATATATAAATGACCTAGTAGATAGTGTCGGAAGTTCCATGCGGCTTTTCGCGGATGATGCTGTAGTATACAGAGAAGTTGCAGCATTAGAAAATTGTAGCGAAATGCAGGAAGATCTGCAGCGGATAGGCACTTGGTGCAGGGAGTGGCAACTGACCCTTAACATAGACAAATGTAATGTATTGCGAATACATAGAAAGAAGGATCCTTTATTGTATGAGTATATGATAGCGGAACAAACACTGGTAGCAGTTACTTCTGTAAAATATCTGGGAGTATGCGTACGGAACGATTTGAAGTGGAATGATCATATAAAATTAATTGTTGGTAAGGCGGGTACCAGGTTGAGATTCATTGGCAGAGTGCTTAGAAAATGTAGTCCATCAACAAAGGAGGTGGCTTACAAAACACTCGTTCGACCTATACTTGAGTATTGCTCATCAGTGTGGGATCCGTACCAGGTCGGGTTGACGGAGGAGATAGAAAAGATCCAAAGAAGAGCGGCGCGTTTCGTCACCGGGTTATTTGGTAACCGTGATAGCGTTACGGAGATGTTTAATAAACTCAAGTGGCAGACTCTGCAAGAGAGGCGCTCTGCATCGCGGTGTAGCTTGCTGTCCAGGTTTCGAGAGGGTGCGTTTCTGGATGAGGTATCGAATATATTGCTTCCCCCTACTTATACCTCCCGAGGAGATCACGAATGTAAAATTAGAGAGATTAGAGCGCGCAGGGAGGCTTTCCGGCAGTCGTTCTTCCCGCGAACCATACGCGACTGGAACAGGAAAGGGAGGTAATGACAGTGGCACGTAAAGTGAGCTCCGCCACACACCGTTGGGTGGCTTGCGGAGTATAAATGTAGATGTAGATGTTGATGATGCCATTTTTCACGCTATACACTACCTCATTACAGGGACAACCCAGCATTTGTGTGTACTTTTGAATTATATTATGACATGACAGACCTCCAGTTATTCTGTGTTCCCTTTTCGTTCTACCATTGGCCTGTGGATGAAGAGGACCAGTTCTTAACTCCTTCACATTCAATAAATGATACAGATGCTTCAACAATTCCTAGATGCAGTTATTATCCTGGCCCATAATTATCGTACCTGACACTGCAAACTTCGACATCGAGTTGATAACCATTGCATGTGTGACTGTCACTGCTATTTTGACTTAGCAACCATTTCCACATACCGAGGAAAGTGTTCTATTATTATTAATACGAAACAGTTTCCTGCTGGTATACGACAGATTGGCTGCAATACATCAATTACAAGCATTTCAAATGGTTTTGAGCTTCCAGTAGCCTCTTCAACGTAACTCGCTTGCGATTCAAGTCAGCTTACTAACATACTGTATGCAATTCCTTACATATGGATCCACGTCTGATTTCCTTCCTCTCCAAAAGTATCTCTTGGCCAACCTCAAGTTACATGCACTGCACCCTCCATAACTAGATAACATGTGATCATGTGCTTCCTTTTGAATCTTCTCCTTAAACTTTGGAAGTCATATCCTCGTTTCCTTGCATATCAATCTTTCGAATGTACTAAACTGCGACTGCGTCGTGTACTGTTTACAGTCACTGTCAAAACTCCGTGCTGCCTGACGCTCTGCAAGACTACAATCATGAATTTTCAACATTGATTTTTTCCTGCTTAATCTCCCTGGATTCCTATGCTTCATTCTTTGCTTGTATACCATTTCATAATAGAACGCACTAAGTCTCAGTGCCCATCTTGTCAGCCTACAAGACAGGTACATCAGTCCGAATACCCACCTCAAACTAGCGTGGATGATCACTACTCCAAACATTTTCCCCGTAAAGAAACATCTAAAATATGTGAGACGACGAATGAGGCTCAACATCTTCTCTGTCACTGAATAGTTCTGCTCCAGTACAACAGTTTTCTCGACTTGTACGATACAGGATGCTCTTCACCGTTAATCTCCTGGGTTAAAACTCCTCCCAAAGCACTATCAGATGTGTCACATGAAAGGTAAACTTCTTTTGAACGTATGGAAATACTACAACTGGGCTGAATGGATAAACTCTGTGTAATTCTTCAAACGTACCCTGACACACTTCTGGCATTATGGATTTCATATCTTTCTTTAGCAACTACTTGAGTGGTAATGTTATGTCAGCAAACAGTTTCGTGAACTTTCTGTAGTAATTCGAGAACCTCAAGAAAGATTGCATTTTCTTAATTGACTTATGCACTATGGAAGTGTCCATTAAGAAGTTTTTTGTTTGAGAAAGATTAAACTTTCTTAATTGACTTATGCACTATGGAAAATTCCTTTAAAATATGTTACATTTGATTTTGAACTCGTGCTGGCTTAATGGGTTAATTATGACTTTGCTTTTGTTCACCTTTATGCGACTTCGTGGATTTCCAACTGCGACAGAAACCAAATTTATATTGATATGGCACTGTTTTATAATATTTCTAAGAAATATTCAAACTGATTAAATTCTGAAATTTACTATAAATCTCTTTAATTAAACAAAGAGGTCGATGTGCGTTAGTGGTTTTCCTAATAACGTTGTTCATGAAATGGTCCCTGATATATTATTAGGTGTATGAATTTCATGTTAAAACACTTATTACCAGTGACAAAGCGCAACATTGATATCAAACTATTACTCTCATAAATGTTAGAAAAATAACTTATAAATATAAAGACTAACCTACAGTGAAACTTACACAACCTTTAATAAAAAAATCTAAGGTTCCCTGCTATGGATGTCTCATTTAACAATGGTTGCAAACTATCCGCAACTGCAATGCTACTAAACAGAAAATATTACCTTCGTTCCTCTTCATATGCTCTTGTAATCTCATTACCTCTCATTTCATTTTAATCACTAATCGAATCTTTCTCCTGTGTTTCGCAATATTCAAACACAAACCGTTTTACTTAAACGCATGTGCACTTCACGTCTACACTGCCACAAGTCCTCTGCTCACCGCCTGTCTCATCACTTCTTCCCGACAAAACTCGCGCTCCTTGAAGCAGCGACGACCAAAACAAGCACATCTTCCAGCGTCATAGATACACTAACCAAAGACTACATGCTATTAATAAGCAATTCAGAATTGGCTCCTAGCATTTGAGACATCCAGAGTATGTATAAATTACAGAACCTACAGATACCTTCCATTTTCTATATTTCTCTGTGACTGGCGAAACTACATATCTAAATATCCCTTTTGTCCATACCTCTAATACTTTATGTTCGCAGAGAATACCCACTTCTATCTCCGCCCTGTGTTGATATGTCAGTTTCTTCGCTTTCCATCGCTAACTTAATTGAAGAATTAAAAAACTCTTATGCATTTGTACATATCCACCGCGCGGGGTAGCCGCGTGGTCGGGCGTCTTGTCACGGTTCGCTCGGCTCCACTCGTCGGAGGCTCGAATCCTCCCTCGGGTATGGATAAGTGTGTTGTTCTTAGCGTAAGTTGGTTTAAGTTAGATTAAGTAGTGTGTAAGCTTAGAGACCGATGGCCTCAGCAGTCTGGTCCCACAAGATCTTACCACAAATTTCCAATTTTGTACACATCCTTCTTGACATGTGCGTTGGCAATCCCTTCATAAAAGCATAGAGCGCCCTCTGCTCAGCTTCTTAACGCAAAACTGTGTTTTCTGACTCACTCTGCCCCGACTCGTACATGTGTTCACTTCATTTCCCTATCAAGTCCGCGAAATCTTCCACAGTTTCCCCTTGCCTCTTCACAACAGTGCTCGACTGCTCAAGAAAATACCTTGCACTATTCTGGTTTTTTTTTTGTTCAATTTCAAAAATCCGTTGTCCAACTGTTCAAAGCTTGTTACATTGTTTAATTCCTCCATACTCCTCACATACATTTTCGCTTTTCCTACTAGTTGCAGTTTTGCTACACATAACAACTGTCAGTTCAGCCACCCACCTGTGAAGACGTTCTCTTAGAACGACCTCACATCCTGAGAAAAACAAGCAAATAATTCCACTTCATGCTGTGGTACTTGAATCTATGATAACTGTTGGTCCCTAGCTGTCAACAGCCCATGCAGCTGTGTATTATCCGCTGTCAACAGCATTACTTTTTCCAACTCATACTGCTTCCAGAACCGACATACCTTTCGTCTCTGATTCTGCCATTGCATCGCTCTTACTATCCGTAGCACGTAATAACACAAGAAACCACAACACCAAAAATTCGTCACGAAGTTGGAATTAACATTATATCGCACCAAAAATTCGTCACGAAGTTGGACTTAACATTATATCGCACCAAAAATTCGTCACTAAGTTGGACTTAACATTATATCGTGAGCCACCTGGACTCTCCACACTGTCTTCCAATATGACGATATAAATCTCATGTACAGATGGTCAGAGGCTCTGACTTTGGAGAAGGGGCAGTAGACCCAAATGAGCTACGATTATAGATACCAAATTCTGCTCTCTACAGCTCCTCTGGCCTAAACACGGTTACTTCCAAGTTACAATGTCAGTTACGCTTCACTTCCGTATTTATTACACCCTCCAAAACGTTATCGAATGGTTCATCAATTACCACACTGTCTTGACACCTTACGTCGTGGTCCAGACGCCACGTTGAGTGACGACGACGCCACACATTCTGACAACAAGCTATAGCGCCCCCCCCCCTCCCGCCCCTCTCTGGCGCAGGGAGGGATGGTGAGAATGGGTGGTGGAGTTGAAGTGAGAGACCAAGAGACTAGACTACATGGAAAGATAGCTGCAGTTGTAACAAATTCTACAGTACACCGCATCAGTGACCGACTGGCTGCTGAATTCTGCAGGGCTGGCTGCCTGCATGCCCTGCAATGCTCATACAGTCTCCCCACCAAGCGCTGTCAACATGTTATGTAAGATAGCCGTATGGTTTCCAAGCCTGCAGCATGTACTCGATGATTATGTTTCTCCTAAGGCCTTTGGTGGCAGCAGTCTGCATCTTGGTGGTGGATGCCCACCACGATGAGACGCTCATCTGCAGTGTAGGAAGTCGGTTAGTGTGCATAGGAGACAGCCCACTGCCACTGGGCAGAAGTTGGCTGTGTTTTTGGAGTTAATCTGGGCTGGCTGCTGCACCGTGGCTCTGAGTTCTGGAAGTACTTAGCACATAGAGCTGGTCCCCTGCCATGGCCATGAAGCACTGACTTCAACTGGCAGGTCCATGTGGTGACCCCATCCAACAGACCTCCATCAGCCTGGTAGAGCTGCGAGGCAAGGCATAGCTGCGTTTCAAAATCTCCAGTATTTCTAGTCTGCAGCGACAGGTTTTTTGTGCATGTGCGCCACTACCAGCCTCATATGCTAAAATATTACTGTCACGGTCAGAATGGAAATGGGCCTTGACCACTGCGTCACGTCTTTGTGCAGGACCGTTGGGTTTGCTGTTTCAACGAGTGTAGTACAGTTGAGCTTGCTGTTTCAAAAAGCTAACTTGCCTAGAAACCTTGTGTAGGCCTTGTTCAGTTCTTACAGTGACAACAACCCACGCTAACCTTCTGCCAGTTCTACTGCAATACACCACTCAAACTCACAATAATATGCCAGTACAGTACAGAATTGCTTAAGCTCTGTCGAAGAAAAACTGTGGACCATTATCTGTAATAATCGTTTTGGGGAATCGCTCGACAGCAAAGAGGCGACGGAGAATTTTGATAGTCTCAGGAGAAGTGGTGTTCATCATGCGGGAGACATAAGGGTATCCTGACCTGGAGTCGACCAGTATGAGACACTGGGAACCATGAAACGGCCCTACAAAATCCAAATGGAGACGTTTCCACGGAACACCTGCATCCGGCCAAGAAAACACCAGCTCGGGGTTACTGCCTATGTGATTGGCACGTAGTGCAGGCTGACACGAGGAAGGCAATGTCTTTATCCAAACCGCGCCAATGAAGGTGTCAGCAGACCAGCTGTTTGGTGATGACAACACCCCAATGGCCTGCGTGGAGGAGGTATTCGACACGGCGTCGCAACGCTTGCGATATGACCACATGCGATGGGGAATGTCAGATCACTATGCAAAGGATGACGCCACTGCAGATAAAGAGACTGTGCCGATGATCAAATAGTTCAAATGGCTCTGAGCTCTATGGGACTTAACATCTGTGGTCATCAGCCCCCTAGAACTTAGAACTACTTGAACCTAACTAACCTAAGGACATCACACACATCCATGCCCGAGGCAGGATTTGAACCTGCGACTGTAGCAGTCGCGCGGTTCCGGACTGAGCGCCTAGAACCGCTCGGCCACCGCGTCCGGCGTGCCCATGATCCCAAAAATGCTGGACCTCTGCATCGCGGACACTACGACATCTGGTCAAGCAACCCACAACGATTTGGCGGCGGAGTGCTTGCAGTGTGTGATCCGGAGCGGCATTCATTGGAAGCGCATCCAGAGCTGCGTCCACATCCGGTTCTACATGGGAACAAACCAAGGAAGAGCTGTCAAATTCATCGTCCGTTCCGGCAGCCAGCCGCTACAGAAAATCGGCATTTTCATGCTGTTCAGAGGTGCGATAGACAATATCAAAGTCGAACGTCACCGAGAAGAGCGCCCAACGCTGTAGGCGGTGCGCCGCCCAGGTGGGAACTGCAACACCCGGGTGAAACAAAGAAATCAAAGGTTTGTGGTCTATCTGCAGATTTAAATGACGACCATACATGAAATCGTAGGATTTCCTCAGGGAAATAACCAGCGCCAAACCTTCCTTTTCAATTTGACTGTATTTGGTTTGAGGGTCGGTCAATTTTTTGGGTGCAAACGCCACCAGCCTCTCAACGCCATCGACCACTTGCGACCGGACCGCATCCAGGCCATAGTCCGAGGCATCGGCGGTGAGGATGGGGGACAGGGAAGGATCATAAGTGGCCAGACAAGGAGGGCAGGAGAGAGTTGACAGGAGATGCGTGAAAGCCTACTCACACTCCGTGTCCCAAATCCAACACACACCCTTTCGCAGGAACCCGGTCAGGGGTGCCGAAATCGCCTGAGCGTGGGGTATAAAACGCCGATAATAGTTAATTTGACCGAGAGTGGATTGCAGTTGCTTCATGTTGGTGGGAGGAGGCAGGTTTCGAATCACCTCAACATACTCCTTAGAAGCATGTAGGCTGCAGGAATCAATCATGAACCCAAAATAACTGACCTCTCACGCAAGAAAGTCGCATTTTTCATTTCGGTAACGCAGGTTAACCTCGGAAAAAACCTGAAACGATCGATCCAGCTTGTCTGCGAGGTACACCACGGACGAGCCACCGACGATGATATCGTCCGGATAATTGACTGCACCGCCGGCCGGAGTGGCCGAGCGGTTCTAGGCGTTTCAGTCTGAAACCGATCGACCGTTACGGTCGCAGGTTCGAATCCTACCTCGGGCATGGATGTGTGTGATGTCCTTAGGTTAGTTAGGTTTAAGTAGTTCTAAGTTCTAGGGGACTGATGACCTCAGATGTTAAGTCCCATAGTTCTCAGAGCCATTTGGACCATTTGAATTGGCTGCACCGGGCACCTGGCTTGTGAGGCGTTCCAATTAACGCTGGAAAATGGCGAGGGCATTAGCATTGCCAGTTAGGAGACGGTTGTACCGGAAAAGGCCACATGGGATATTGATGACTAGGATCTGCTGCGATTCCTCGTCCAACAGCATCTGCTAATAAGCATCGCGCAAATACGTATTGGCGAAAACGATCGATCCTAAAAGACATGTGAGTATGTCATCCACCGATGGGACAGGATATGCATCGATGATGGACTGAGAATTGGCTGTGACCTTAAAATCGTCAGAGATGCGTAAAACACCGTTCGGCTTGTCGACTATCACGATAGGCGTCGCCCAGCGACTGTGAGCGACGGGAGAGAAGATGCCTTCGTCGTGTAAGCAGCGAAGTTCCACCTGGAGCCCGTCGCGGAGAGCAAAGGGGACCGGGCGGGACTTTAAAAAAAGCGAAGAACAGCAGAGGGAGGAAGCTGAACATGCGCGGTGAAATTCTTCACCCTTGGTGTGGAGGATGAGAACATCGTTTCGTATTTGCTGAGCAACAGGCTGAGGAGGGTGTCCAATGAGGTAATCGACACCTCCTGTACTAGGGTATCCAATGAGGTAATCGACACCTCCTGTACTGCGTCCTGCATTGATAAACCCAGACGACCAAAAATGTCCACACCTAGAAGGTTAGTAGCGCTGGGGGATCCCACCACCAAAAACTGAGCGATGAAGGAACGACCGTTGTAAGAGATTTGTGTGGAAAAAATGCTATCGACTGATATAGAGTGATTACAGAAACTGTGCAAGGCGCGAGTGTACGTGGATAAAGCCGGCAAGCCCAAGCCGTGGTATGTGACACCATTTACAATAGAAACGGATGATGCCGTATCAGTTTGGAAGGCCACCAGAATATGCACAACCTCCAAGGTAAGGAGAAAACGGTCACCCGACTGGGGAATGATGGAGAATACATTGCCGTCAATGCAATGCAAGGCTTCCCGGTCCTGAGGTGATGATTCGTGATGAGCCTGTGCAACCGCAGTAATCGTGGCATCTACGAGATGCTTCTGCGAAGCCTGACACACCATGGCGATATGGCCCGCTTGGCTCCAAGCTGTGCATCTTGTTCGCCGGTGGGGCACTCCGACCGTTGGTGAGTCCTGAAACCGTGTGGATAGGATGGAAGCCAGGTGAAAGGCTTTCATTCATGGACCGACAAGACCGAAGAGATTCCCGCTCGGCGCTAGGCAACCGGCGAGCTGCGAAAACAGCTGGATCAAGACGCAGTTGTTGTAGCCGGTAAGGCTGTTTGAAAGCATGTGTAGCCTGTAAGACGGTTTAAAAGCATGAATGGTCGGCAGACAGGTGTCGAGGGACGGGTCCTCTAACTTCAAAATATCAGCCCGAAGACCATCGTCTGGTGTGTGAAACACAACCATACCGCGAATCAACGAAGAGGCATAAGACTGCCTGCAGGCAACGCTGGCGCACCGGAATTTACAATCACGGGGGAGACCCTGGAGCGTCGTAATCCGTTACTGATACGTCTGATCTAGTGACCTTCAACAAGAAAAGAAAGTCTGACGGGTGGCGGTGACGTGTATTTGTGCGTCAAAGTACTCAAACAGGCATATGGGTAAACGAGAGGTCGCGAGGGGATTGTTCATGGCTCAGCTGTTGAATTAAACGATACACTTGTGGACCGACTGATGAAAAAAAAAAAAAAAAAAAAAAAGAAACCCCACTTCGATTTTCGTTGTGGATCCCATGTGCCAGTGAATGTTGTTCCATACGTTTGACATTATTTCACCGTGATTCGACAGACCTATCGCAACCCGGAAACTCGGTGGAGTCACGTGCAAAGTGTTCAATTTACCTGCAATAGAATCAACTCTATGAGCTACCTCTTGCAATGCTGGTGAGTGAGAGCGAAGTTCTGAACGCGTGAGCGCTGCCTGAATCTGCTGTAGAGTTTCCACCAAGGGCCGGCCGGTGTGGCCGTGCGGTTCTAGACGCTTCAGTCTGGAACCGCGTGACCACTACGGTCGCAGGTTCGAATCCTGCCTCGGGCATGGATGTGTGTTTAATTAGTTCTAAGTTCTAGGCGACTGATGACCTCAGAATTTAAGTCGCATAGTGCTCAGAGCCATTTGAACCAATTTTCAGGCAAATGTTTCTCAGGTACGCTTCAGGTTTTTGTAATGTGCTGCCGAAAATTGAGCTTTTCCATATGCAGTATTTCATCACTTAAGATAACAGAAACGATGTAGATGACGTATGAGGCGTTATTATTTTTTGTACAGTTGCAGGTAGCGTTGTGCTTGTGTTACGATTGAGATGAGATAGTATTTGCGATGTGAAACGAGCAAAACTAATAAACTGCTAAACAACATAAAGGCTACGGCGATTGACACTAATTTATCAGCACCTTTATATAGGCTTGTTTGTTTCTTTGAATAAGCTGCTGGCGTGAAGCCTTCAAAGGATAGTAGTAGGTTGATTTACAGCGGTTCAAAAGAATTCGCGTATTATATACTCTGTGGTGACAGAAGTCATGGGATATCTCGTAATGTGTGTCGGACGTCCTTTTCTCGGCGTCGTACGGCAACTTTACATGGCATGGGCTCAACTAGTAGTTGTAAGTTCTCTGTAGAAACATTCAGGCATGCTATGTCTATAGCCGCACATAATAGTTAAAATGTTTCCGGTGCAGGATTTTGTGGACAAGCTGACCTGGTTATGTGTTTCCCGTCAGGCGATCTGGGTGACCAAATCATTCGCTAGAACTGTCTAGAATGCTTTTCAAACCAGTCGCAAACGATTGTGACAAAGTGACGTGGCGCACTGCCGTCTATAAAAATTCAATCATTGTTTGGGAACATGAAGTCTATGAGTGGTTGCAAATGGTATCCAAGTAGCCGGACATAACCATTTTCAGTAAATCATCGGTTCAGTTGGACCAGCATACCCATTCCATTCCATGTAAACACACCCTACACCTTCGTGGAGCTCGCACAGTGCTTTGTTGATTACTTGGGTCCATGGTTTCATGGGGTCGGCGCCACACTCGACACCTACCATCAGCCCGTACCAACTGAAATCGGGACTCATCTGACGATGACACAGTATTCCAGTCGTCTAAGATCCGACCGATATGGTCCTGACCCCTGGAGAGGCTCTGTGGGCGAGATCATGCTGTCAGCAAAGTCAGTCGCATCGGTTGTCTGTTGCTATGGCGCATTAGTGCCAAATTTCGCCGTACTGTCCTAACGGATATTTTCGTCATACCTCCCACGTTGATTTCTGCTCTTATTTCCCGCAGTGTCGCTTGCCTGTTCGCACTGTCAGCTCTAACTGAATGTCGCTGCACTCGGTCGTTAAGTGAAGACCTTAGACCACTGCGTTTCCCGCCATGAAAGGTAATACGTGAAATTTGGTGTTCTCGGAACACTTTTGATAATGTGAATCCCAGAATAATTTTTTCCCAAACTATTTCCGATATGAAATGTTCCCATCTTCTAGCACAAACTACTATTCCGCTTTCAGAGTATGTTAGATCTCGTCGTGCGGCCATAATCACATCGGGAAGCTTCTCAGCCGAATCGCCTGAGTACAAATGACAGCTCCACCAAAGCATTGTCCTTTTATACCTTGTGTAGACGATGCTACCGCCATCTGTACAGGTGCACATCGCTGTTTCGTGGCGTTTGTTACCTCATTGTAATATCTGGATAATGCTAAGAATATTTCTTTCTTTTCCAGCTGGATTCAGGAGATCCTCTTTTGGTGAACGGGCAGCTGGTAGGAATCGCCTCCTGGGATGGTTACGAGTGTGCCACTGCAGACTCACCGGGAGTCTATACTGAAGTTTCCTACTTCGTCGACTGGATCAATCAGAACGCAGTGTGACGAGGACAGATGTACCTGATTTTTTTTATACTGTAAACAAGCTTTACCACACCACTTCACTCACCAAAAATAAAAACTCACTCATCATCCAGTGGTACGTTTAATTCAGTCAGTGCCTCGAAAGTGTCTTTCTATTTATTATTTACGTTCAAATTTCCAGTAAAACACTAATCCGTTAGACGATGATGTAAACTCCAAACAGATGGTTGCATAACTGCAAGACAACACTGAAAATTCCTTTCACATTTTCTAGAACAACGAAACTTATGTCATCTCTCTTTCCCATAAAGGACAATCACGAGACAAAATTAATGTACGAGCACAAGAATCCAAGTGAATTACGTGAATAGATCTGAGGTTAACTTTTTCACTACATTGTCGACGTCTAGACGTGTTCCATTCCTCTAGCACAGTTGAGAGCAAATGCGGTACATGTGATTACGAACGTGGATAAAACTATCTTCCATCTCACTTACACTGACGTAGTATTTGGTATACGATAGTACTTATTAATGGATGTAATGGGTTGGTTCTGAATAAAAATTTCCTGATAGATGTTTCAAGTATTATTTCAACACCTGACCAAGATTCCTCCTTTCTCGATTCCGATTACAAGGTCTAGCCCTAGATCATTGGCGTGCCAGTTGTGCAAGCCTCTTCAGCATTACATCATTCGTTCAGAATCTTGAGGGTCTCCTTCTCTGTTACAGCGACTTTGTATGACATGTAAACAAATATTTAGCTGAGCCCGTTGTTAGAAGACTCTCATATAAGTGATTCAACTGATTACAGATTTATAGTTGAAATGTCGACTGAGCGGAGGAATAGTTAAGCTCATCTTCACAACAGGTTCAGTCTGCCCTGGAAGAATCACACAATAGAATCAGTGATTACTCAGCACAATGCATGACGTTTGTGCTGAAAGAGAAACATTAGACAGAAAAATATAGAATTGTCCTTCCCGACACCTAGTTTAGGGATACAGTACTATTTCCGAGAATTGTTAAGTTTCTTGCCACGGGACCTGACCTTTCTTAAAGTTTATTTGCTTTATTTTGTTTGCTACTTTCAATGCAGTTTAACCACGCAAGTTCTGCGATTACTGCACAACACAATGCAGTCTCTATCATCTTACTTCACTATAAATGTCGATAGCACCCACTATGTATTAGCTTTCATGTTACTCATTCTCTTTAAACTCCTTGACCCTTTGCGGTATTTGAAATTCAACAACGATGCTAGTTGCGCTGCAGTCAGTTCGACAGTTGAAGTCTGTGGTACGGAATGCAGCTAGGATAGTCGTCTTATGTGCATACACGGCGAAGCAGTGGAATGAATGTAGCTGCCGAGTGCGTAACGTGTTCTCGAGTGAGAAATGCAAGTTTATGCCGCAGCGAATATATTGTCATAAAATGTAAAAGCAAAAAAAATACCGCGCCTCCTAATTACAGCGTGCGCCTACCACAAGACAGAAGAAGATGGAAAACGCAACTGCGAAGGGGACAAAATCTTTCGCTAAATAAATTAGCGTCATTATTTGTTTCATAGATTAAAACGTTGCGTTATTCTATTGAAGGAATAGCCGATAGTGCGACTAATTCTGAAAGAGAGGTAACACACTGGGTGGTGTGATGTCTTCATCATTTCATCCTCATCGACAAGCAAGTCGCCAAAGTGGCGTCAGCTAGAATGACATGCACCAGGTGAACGGTCTACCCGACAGGAGGCCCTAGACACACACACCTGTAGGCTCTGGAGTAAAATAAACTACATTACGTAAATTGACTAGTGAGCTGACTGGGAAATAATCAAAGAGATAATAATTCAGTGCCTACTGTCTTAGGCCTGTATTACACTATCATTTTTGTTTATCAAAGTTGGTATGTCAACTGTCTATGTCAAAGAAATTTGATACTGTAATTGGGAACTTCGTCAAATCCTACCTTTCGCCAAAGAAATATGATTAAATCTAGGGGTTCATTGTGGATTTGGTCACAAAAGTCGTTCGTCTCCTGTTCGCTGCAATGCGAAATGTAACCGCTTGAAGCGCTGGCATCGCTACAGCTGTTTGACATCTGTAGTGTGTTTGTAAAGGTGGCTGAAAATTTTAGTTGGTGCGTTCTTTCAACTCTTTTTAATGTCCTTGCTTCGACAAAGGAACTTTCCAGCAAGCCAGAATAGAAGAAGAGGGCACACTCCAAAATATAAAAAAAATTCTAGTTCTCCATTTTACTGCATGTAATTTTGAATTCTGGTTCCTACAAGTTAAAAAGTACTTCATCTGATTCGTACTTGTTATTCATTTTGTAGTTGTTGGAACAATAATTCTATTAATTAAATTATTTTTAAAAATTGTTCTTAATTCTCATTTATTGTACTAAACGTTTATTTATCTTCATTTATTTGTCCTCCAGTAATTCATAAATCGCTTCACAGTTTATGGAATTAATTTGGTTAATGTATACTGTGGTATTCGATTCCTGTATTGTTAGCCGGATTAACACTCTCTTGCACTAAGATATCGCAATTTTATGGTGAGCCTGTCTTCTGCACATATAAGTTTCCTCAGATGAGTATTCTGTTTTTTAACAGTCACTTTACTGACAAAACACTGAAACCCACTCTCATCCATTCGTAAGTAACTTATATAAGACGTGACGTCCTCCACTTACAGCTTTCGTATCAAATTTTGCTGAATTATCTAAGCGCAAAACCCACTGCTTCACCCGAGTATGTTCCCCTTTTTTCCTACACTTCTGTTCGAAATGCACATACAATGCAATTGTGGTGCAAGCAACTGCAGCGCTTAATAAGTTGTCGCTGTCGGCCAGCTTGAAATTTGGTGACAAACATCATGACAATACATTACCCTGTTTAACGCCTCGTCAAAGATCTTCGTCAAAGAAATTTCAAGAATATTTCATAATCATTCTTTGTCACAGAAATATGATATTGTAATACCGAGCTTACTGAATGTAAAATATGTCACATCATTCCGTTAGTACTGGATCCAAAAATTTAAATACCTTATGTTCGTAATATTCTGGTTGTTTCTGTAGGCCTACTATTGAATCTTTTTTGGAACTACGTTTTCTTTTGTGTAGACTTGATTAAATTAATCGCTTATGCTATTGGAATGAATTGTCTCAGTGGCTACAATACTGATTACTCAGTTACAGGAGGCAGTCAAATACCTACAACTAAATTAGTTCATAGCAAGTCGACAAAGACACGCCTCGATCTGGTATACTTGGCATCACATCACGTGTTGTTGTTGTTAATGTTGTTTTTGTTTTTGGTGGTGGTCTTACTGTTATTGGTGTTGTTACTGTTGCTATGTGTGTTCACGGCGTCTTGATTTTCGTGGTTATGAAACGAATCATGGCCGAGAGCCCTTATTTCCGGTTCCCTATCGCAGTCTCAGAAACAGAGCGCCGAACTAATTAAAACAGGAAAATAAACAAACTTAGATCTACGTAACGACAGTTGGTTGGAATAAGATCCAGCTATATGGTGTATTCAGTTGTGCTTCTTAAAATGGGAACTCGCTTTTCTGCAGTTTCAATTTTTGGGGTAGTACTATACTGATTTACCCTTTATATGAAATTACTTTCTCTACATAACAATATGACCCCTTCGTTTCATTAATCGCCACCTCAAATTGCTCGTCATATCGGTGACACTCCCTTCCCTTTTTCGTAAAAATACAAAACGAGCTGCCCATCTTTAAACTATCTGATGTCCTCCGTCAGTCACATCTGACAAGGATACCTCTCGCGTAACAACACTGCACAAGAGGACGGACGGCATGGTGTCAGCTTAGCAGATTTGTTGCACCTTCTAGGTATTCCTCGAATAATACGCAGTTTGTCGTTCGTCCTCCCCACAATATTTTCTGTGTGTTGACTCCGATTTCCGTTGTTTCAGTTGTTTGCAATTGTTTTCCGTATGTATTTAACTGAATTTACAATTTTAAAAAAATTGTGTGATTTATTGTGTAATGGAGATATAACGGAATATTTTTAATACTCATTTGGAGGTAATCAAACCTCTTATTATTCACTATCAACTGCCAATTTTTGCACCATACAGACATCTTGTCTAAATAGCTCTGTAATTCATTTTTATCTCTTGATGGCTTTCGTGGACAATAAATAACAGCATCATTTGCAGATATTCTAAGGTTACTACTCAGATTGTATCCCAAAACGCTTATTTTGATTAAGATCGAAATTAAATATTTCCGGGAAAATAGGGTGCTGAAACAGGTATACCGCGAAGTACTCAAGAAAAACGTTACAACTTTTGACATATGCCAAACATAAGACGCAATAAAGTGGAAATTCTGCTATATGCGTGGATCCATAAATTCAGTTTTTGTTGCCTAAATGAGTAAAAACTGACAATGCATTTAGAACCAACCATTACATTCCTTGATGTGTATCCGAGTTCATTGTTAGTTGGCGTGTTGACATCTGTTTGACGTTAATAATAATTATTATTTCGTGTGGTTCACTGGCCAGGTATAGCTCTTTCAACTGGACGTCACTTCGACGATCTGCATGTTCCTCTTTGACGCTGAAGCCCAAGAAATGTAAAGATGCAAACTAAGGCTAAGACAAATTTAGGAGGCACAACTTATTTATAACACTTTACCTCAGACGATATTAATTTTTCATTGAGTATTATTCATCATGTGCCACATAAAGACTCAAGTACCTCTTCAAGCATATTTGTTCAGACGTCAAGGTTAATGGAGGTATTAAGTGTTTAATGATGCGATCGAGGATATGACTAGCTGAGATAACCTGATACTGGATAAGATAACTATTTTATCGTATGAAAATATATTAGCACTTACCTCTATTTATAAAAGTTCTGCACATAAAGAACCTTTACAGGCATTCACAATGTTTTCTTTGCTTGTGATCTTGTTATCCCTGCTTTCACTTACTCGGTGCTACGGTAAGAAATAAATTATTTTCTGATTGATACACACATTTGTCGTAGTAACAGGACCGTGAGATATTGCTAGTTGTAGGAATTTGTAAGAATATTGAACTTTAAATTGTACTAGGAGCAATAATAGAAAAATTGCATTGATACTTGAGTATTAGAACATGCAGGAAAGTTTTTCGACAACTTTGGAAGGGAGAGCTTTGCTGAAAAACAAATATAGTCGCAAAACAGGGGCAGAATAAAACCTGTTATAATATCGCTTTACACAACAAAAGCAAGAACACTGGCAACCTTTTATTTATGATGTCATCAGTACCGTAAACCTCGAAACTCACAAACCCAAATAACGACGAATTCGATATAGTCCCATCAAGTATAAAGGGCATACGCGCACCAATGATCGAACTGGAGGATTTTAACTGTGCACTCAGTGATATCAGTCAAACACCTGAGATTAATTTTACAATTGAATTAAGGAGTTTAATTCAATCGAATTCATTTATCCGACATCTGGAACATAACATACATGAACAGGGCAGCTTACTAGTATGTCGACAGCAGACGCCACAAGTCGTAGAGACCGCACTTATGTATCGCAGTAACTGATTAACAAATTATATAGTACCTTTTCATATCATTCCGCACCATCACGTCTGTAGCGCTCACACACCACACGCTTCTATCAATGTTGAGGAGGAGAAAATTTAGTTGTAGTTTACGTCATGATCCACAGACTTGGAATAGAATGGCAAGAATGATATAGTAGCTCCTGTCTGAGATCCAATGGTGGATAGGGAAAGCTAGCCTAGATTAATAAACTATGCTGAAAAGTGCATTCAGTAAAACGCTGAGTGCCGATCTCAGCTAGTAATAAAGAATACTCTGTTCGAAAATCACAAGAGGAGGAGGTACACCTGGAAAAGCCGGGTGATATGAGAAGATTTCAATTATATTACATCATGGTCAGACAGAGATTCCAAAATCAGACACTGGATCGTAAGGCATACCCAGCAGCAGATATAGACTCCGATCACAATGTAGTTGTGATGAAGAGTAGGCTGAAGTTAAAAAGATTAGTCAGGAAGAACTAACACGCAAAGAAATGGGATACAGAAGTACTAAGAAGTGACGAGATATGCTTGAAGTTTTCTAAGGATATCGATACAGCAGTAAGGAAAAGCTCAGTAGGCAGTACAGGTGAAGAGGAATGGATATTCCTAAACAGGGCAATCACAGAAGTTGGAAAGAAAAACATAGGTACAAAGAAGGTAACTGTGAAGAAACCATGGATAACAGAAGAAATACTTCTGTTGATCGTTGAACGAAGGAAGTGCAAAAACGTTCAGGAAAATTCAGAAATAAGAAATACAAGTTTCTGAGGAATGAAATAAGTATGAAGTACAGGAGAGCTAAGACGAAATGGCAACATGAAAAATGTGTAGAAATCAAAGAAGAAATGATTGTCGGAAGGACTGATTCAGCATATAGGAAAGTCAAAACAACATTCGGTGAAATTACAAGCAAGGGTGGTGACATCAAGAGTGCCATGGGACTTCATTATCTCAGATTACTGAGCAGCAGAAGAGAAATCTACTGGTTTCAGTAACTATGGATGACTGCAATGCTGAAATAAATCCGTCTCTAAAGCGTCCATGTGGTGTTTTCAGTTTCTGACCTTTACTCGAGCCAAGCTATGAGAAATCCCCTATAAAATACTGCATGGCACGTGATCACTAGCGAAATTCGCGAATTCTCTAACGGTTCTAATCACAAAGAAAACCGGAAGCACTCCATCCGATAATATTAAGTGACAGCTTTCCCGGGAGGGTGATTAACGTCCGAATAAAAATTGAAATTCTAGGAGTCTTACGACGAAATCAAGAATTCATACTCTAGGACGCACAATACGTAATGTGTTGGCATACCAGTGAGACCCTGTCTTTCTCATTTGGGATGGGTCTGTAGCTCAGCAAGTTTCATTTGAATATTTCTAAAAGACGTACGATGTTGTTGAATTTGATTACCTTGATTGAGTCATGGGTAATATGGGTTTATACAGGAAATTTCTTGATGTCATCAGTGTGTATTAACTCACTGTGTGCTCCAAAATCAAGAGTAACAGCGTTGACAGTTCTGGGGAACGTCGACCCCGTTGGAGTTTGAGGGACCGCCCCCTCACACAGGCATGCGGAAAGCAAGAGTAACTGCATCCTCGCTCAGGTCTCAGCTGGTTGATTTATTTCTCTTGCACAGCGTACAACAGTGATTGAACGCCCACGTTCAGCAGGTGAGGAGTGGGTTTCGAAGTTATGGTCCTCGACGACGGTGCGCTGTCAGGCTCCAAGCCACAGCTGTAACCAGTGTAGCGCGGCAGCTAGGCAGGCACCCGACGCCGCTATAGAGTCAATTCTGGGCACACAGACCTCCCTCATGGCCGAAGAGTAATCAGTGGTGTTGCTGGCCAACCCAAAAGTGACCTAAGCGACTAAGGCGATGTCATCCAGTTTCCAAACTCCGCCACCAGACATCTGGCTGGCGGTGCCTGGTGACAGTAGAAGCTAAGCGGCTCCTACATAGTTCGACCCTCAGTCCATCGGAACTGATGCTGAACCGTAACCTGGGTGGTCCTGTAGTGTGACTGACATTGATGACTAAACTGGAGGACAGCGTCAGAGCGACAATGCTTCTTGGGGCCACAGGGTGTCAGCACGCTCCACAGCAGTCGCACACTCAGTGCACCACGCCGACTTGGTTACCGATATTAACACCAGCTCATCAAACGTATTCGGAACTGACGGCGAGATTTAACGAGAATCGGACCCGCGAGAATAAAATGACGGGAGGAATATTGTAACTGATAGTAGAGATGCAGAAACAGCAGACTGGGTCAGTCAGCGGAGGTCAGTGACATTGAGCGTGTAGGAGTGAGTCAGAAAGAGGAGTCGCGTCAGAAAGAAATTCCCTCAGGGGTATTTTAACCCGTCCAAAGCTACCCAAGCTGACTGTTAGCAATAAGATTGAAAAGTGGAAACATGAAGGAAGAAACATAGCTAAACCAAGATCAGGCAGAGTGATTATAAAAAAATTACATGAATTCAGCTGAAGGAATCAGTCGTGAGAAATAAAGTTCTACCAGCATCAGTTCAGTTAGCACAATGAGTATGCGTAGGAGTTAAAAGGAACTGAGTACAAAGGTCGAGCAGTCACATAAGCCACACATTTCAGTGCTAAGTGATGCTTCATATAGTTTGAAGAGTGATACTACTGGACATATGATGACTCGAAGCAAGTGATTCGGAATGGTTAAACACTTTATATCCCGTAGCAATCCGATGGCAGGGTTTGAGTTTGGCGAAAGCATGGAGAACGTTACTAGCAACCATGTATAGTGCCAACATTGAAATGCAGATAAGATGGTGTCACATTATGGAGTGACTTTTGTGGCTAGGGTGTGGTAACCTTATCGAGTTTAAGAAAACGTAATATGTGGAAGGATATCAACGCATTTTACAGCATTGTGTTCTGCACACAGGAGAGGAGCATTTCGGATACGACGCTTATTTCAGGATGACAATGCACCCTGTCATAAATTAGCATCTTTAAGGTACTGGTTTGTAGAAAATAGCGTTTCTGAAATAGACAGGCCTGCTTAAATTACCAACATGAACCCAGCATAATCCCTCGGTATAAGTAAAAATGTCGGTTTATCTCCAGATCCCAGCGTCCTAAATCACGTCTGATTTTGGCTCTTGTAAAAGAGTGGGCTGTCATCCTCTACAAACATTCAGACAGTTCCTTGAAGGTGTCCTCAGAGGTGCAGAAACAGTCATTAAGGCAAATGGTGAACACACCTCATATTAATGTCTACTAGTAGGTGTCCAGAATCGTTTGTTAATATACACCATGTGATCAAAAGTATCCGGACACCTTGATGAAAATGTCTTACAAGTTCGTGGCGCCCTCCATCGGCAATGCTGGAATTCAGTATGGTGTTGGCCCACCTTCAGCCTTGATGGCAGCTTCCACTCTCGCAGGCATACGTTCAATCAGGTGCTGGAAGGTTTCTTGGGGAATGGTAGCCCATTCTTCACGGTGTGCCACTCTGAGGAGAAGTATCGATGCCGGTCGGTGAGACCTGGCACCAAGTCGGCGCTCCAAAACATCCCAAAGGTGTTCTATAGGTTTCAGGTCAGAACTCTGTGCAGGCCAGTCCATTACAGGGACGTTATTGTCGTGCAACCACTAAACTGGATCGTTTAGCTGGCGAGACAGCGTTGCGGAGATGCTAAACAAATTCCACTGGCAGACGTTACAAGGGAGACGTTGTGCATCACGGAGAGATTTACTATTGAAATTTCGGGACAGCACTTTCCAGGAGGAGTAAGACAACATATTACTTCGGCCCACATACATCTGCGTATTGACCACGAGGAGGAAATTCAAGAAATTAGAGCCAATACAGCGGCTTACCGACAATCATTCTTCCCACGCACTTTTCGTGAGTGGAACAGGGTTGTAGGGATCAGATAGTGGTACCGAAAGTACCCTCCGCCCCATGCCATTAGATGGCTTGTGGAGTATGATCTAGACGTAGATGTAGATGCCACAGACAGTGCTTTATTAACAGGTGCTCGATCGTGTTGAAAGATGCAACTGCCATCACCTAATTGCTCTTGAGAAGTGGGAAGCAAGAAGGTGCATCAAACATCATTGTAGGCCTGCGTTGTGATAGTGCCACGCAAGACAACAAGGGGTGCAAGCCCCTTCCATGAAAAACACGACCACACTGTAACACCACCGCCTCCGAATTTTACTGTTGTCACTATACATGCTGGCAGATGACGTTTACCGGGCATTCGCCATACCCACACACTGCCATCGCATAGCCACATTGTGTACCGTGATTCGTCACTCCACACAAAGTTTTTCCACTGTTAATCGTCCAATGCTTACTCTCCTTACACCAAGCGAGGCGTCGTTTCACATTTACCGGCTTGATGTGTGGCTTATGAGCAGCCGCTCGACCATGAAATCCATGTTTTCTCACATTCCGCCTTCATAGTACCTGCAGTGGATCCTGATGCAGTTTGGAATTCCTGTGTGATGGTCTAGATAGATGTCTATTACACATTACGACCCTCTCCAGCTGTCGGCGGTCTCTGTCAGTTAACAGACGAGATCGGCTTGTACGCTTTTGTGCTGTACGTGTCCCTTCACGTTTCCACTTAACTATCACATCGAAAGCAGTGCACCTAGAGACGTTTAGGAGTGTGGAAATCTCGCGAACAGACGTATGACACAAGTGAAACCCAATCACCTGATGACATTCGAAGTCCATGAGTTCTGCGGAGTGTCCCATTCTGCTCTCTCACTATGTCTAATGACTACTGAGGTCGCTTATATGGAGTACCTGGCAGTAGGTGGCAGCACAATGGACCTGATATGAAAAGCGTATGTTTTTAAGGGTGTCCGGATACTTTTAATCACATAGTGTATGTAATACCGCCACAGCCAGGTTTGTTGACACGCAGATTCCACAGGAATCATCTGTTCCTCTGCTTCAATGATGAAAATGCATCGCGAATGTGTGACTCCGGCTAGGTGGTCAAACCAGTGTCCTGGGTCTAGGGTTGATGGCAAAATGCTGCTTCAGCTGCTTGATGCAATCAACAAAGTTACGGCAGCAGTTGTTCGCGCTGGTCAGCGACGTCACACAAGATTAACGAAAATCCTCCAGAGCAGTTAAAGATGGCTTTCCATCAGAGTTGTCTACCACCTATGTTTATAAACGAACATACACACACATACACATACACGATAACAGCAGAACTATCACTCCAGAGACTACATACAGTAATGAGTCAGTGCTGTACTTATGGAACAAAGATCATAGCAAACATTTAGGAAGATGACTTCAATTTAATTTTAAACAATTAACATGATGAGGTTAGCGCAACTCACATAACGAATGACAAGTATCCAGTGAAGTCAGCATTAATCTGAATAAATATGTTTGTATTAACATTGGCGCCACCTTTCTGTGAAACCCAAAGGTGCATACAGTGGGTAACAAATATCATTTGGACGTGGTCGTCACGCTGGACCACGCTTACAAGTTAGACCTCAGCTTGAAGGAGAATGTGCAATCAATCAAAATAGCATTTAAGATTCTTGATAGATTACAAACGTTATATTGTCTTAAAGCACACATACTGTCACGACCCAGCCACCCCCTGGCACCAGTGTTGCGGCATCAGGGTGCTGAGGTCACGTTGTGATAATCGTAGATTAAGGATGAGTGATCCAGTGCACGTTCAGAGACTTCGGAGATTCACTGGTATCTGTCATAACATTTATTGTTCGAGCAGAGTTTACGAAGATATAATTGTTTTCAGAGCTACAGTCGGTGGCTGGACACAAGCGCACGTACCGCGAAGGATTGCTAACGCCTCGTCACTGAGTCATGACGCCAAAGGTCGGTGCCACAGCTATGTGCTGTGCTGGCGTCGGTGGCGAGACGAGGAAGGCGCTGTCGGCCCAGACATTTTGCGATAACCCAATACAGCTGCCACTTCACTGCTCTCGCAGATAGCTCATCATGAACTCAAGTGCAGACTGTCGACTGCGTTCAAGGATGCCAGTTGTTGTGAAGACTAAGACGTGGTCACCAACCACTGATAGAAAAGACTACAGCAGAAAGTCATGAATGATCCAGGAGGATGTGCGAACGCACCATGGCTGGACGGTGCGAAGATGGTAGCTTTCAGATCATCCGTAGTGACCCAGCAGTAGAAGAAGGCTGTCGGCTCACCAGTCTTTCCATGTGCGATGACGCAGTAGGCAACAGAGCAAAGCTGTGATATGCATCAGATTGGCTGACTCATGGTGTCGAAGTCAGCAAGTAGCAGGCCGGCCATCATCGGTCAGCGTGTCGTGGGTTCACTGAAACTCAACTTGCTGTCATTCTCTCTGGTTCTTCGACACGGACAGAACGGCAGCACGACAGAACGTGTATATGAGATCCGAAAGACGCTCTATATAATGGGTCAAGCCTGCGCATATGATGTAGTGGTTTTGGATGTATGAGCGAATTTCTCCTCATTTATCAGGCCTGCCAGCGCTCCTTTATTCGCTGTGGCCATTTCGGTAATGGTTTCGAGTCGCTGAACTCGGTACTTCCTGTCTACGTTTGATTTAGCGGTGGCACTCGGGCGGCGAAGTTAGATGGTGTTACCTCGGAATGCCTTGTTAAGTGGCACAACAGTGTTTGTATTTCTGTGTGCCTCGTTCCGAGATCTGTTACATTAGCGGATGCCTTGTTGGTATAACGAGTGGCACTCCAGCCAAGCGCTAACCTACTCCGTTCCAAGAATGCCTGGTAGAAATTTAACAACATTTTTTCTGCTGTGGAACATTACTACGCAAACTGAAGCATATGGATGCGATCCTGCGGACATTTGTGAATTAGGCGAGACAAATATTTCCCTGGCAGTGTCTCATATCAGGAGGTGCAAACTGCGCACACTGAGTGTTCTCTAGATCGCCGCTCAGTGTATCAATAGGGCCCTAGGGTTGCGAAATTATTACCAACAATGCATCAAGAAAAATCCTCAAACAAATTAGTAAAATATTCAGGGAGTGTCTTATGCAGTGAGATAAACAGGAAACAGGTAATATTGTAGAACAGATCTTCCAATTGTGTCACCCCTCTCACATCAGATCACAATACACAACTTAATGGTATGTCTGCATTTACTATAGAGTAATGACATACATAGGATAGGAGAGATGATAGCAATCTTTTCATCCATCAACAATAGCATCCAACAAGTCCTAAACAACCTATGGATATAAAAAATTCTCACATAAACTGATCACACGTATTTATAAACGTTCCCGTGAAGATTTTGCTTGTGGATATTAGTGCAATTTGGCTACAAATCACTACGGAAAACTTTACAAACATTACTATGATATCTATGTAATAGCACGATTACCCTTTAGGACTGGGTCCAAAAGAAAACTATACACCACCATGAAAATCGCAGTAAACCTATTGCTTTACGGTAGAATTGAGGATTCTTCATTTACTTAAAATACGATACCTTCACTTGGTTCGACAGGCATTTCGAACTTTATTCTCGCTTAATGTGAGGACACTGGCACACAAAAACTTATCGGCAGGTCAGAATTTTTTGGAACATAGGTTATTCCCTGCTCCTGAAAGTTGGGCGGGATGTTGCAGCCAAATATCGCAGTAAACTGAGAGTGGGGAATGGGGCTCCCAGTTGGGAATAGTTGGAAGTGGATTTACATTTTCTGCGTTCGTCTGATAACCAAGGATATACACTATACTACCATGACAGATTCGTTTTTGCATCATAACTATGCAATGATAACGAAAACGTTCAACAGCTTCTAGTTGCTTCCTAAGCACAAAAAAACCATGACCTCTCTTACTTGTTACTCACCTCTCATTTCTGCATCCGATTACATCCACAGTTACAATAACTTCTAGACCTTCCATTCTAGTACAATGTGCAATACTAACTTTCCCCTGTTATCTATTTCGTACGAAAATTTTGTCAAATTTGTTTACTCTCGCTGCAGTACACGTATGATAACATAAAACCTTGACAAAGGATAAATAAATTGATCATAATTGAGAGAAGAATACAGTGTCTTAAAAATGAAATGGACTAAAACAAGGCAAAAAATGCAGTAAAGGTGGGCTTTAAATTGCATACATTAAGCGGATTGAAACTCCACTCGTGGAAGATACCATGGAATTCCCAGTGCCATGCCCAAGCCTAGATACAGGAGGATGGCAAGGCGTGAGGCTAACAACCCCAACAGTTCGATACGGAACCAAAGGACAAAGGAAGCCGGACGGATGTAACGGATAAACAGTTGGCAACAGGAACGGCATGTGAATCTGTATTTAGCGATATGGAATGTAAGAACACTGAACAAGACTGGAGGACTACGGAATTTGAGAAAGGAAAAGCAGAAATATAATGTCATGATGGCGGCAATACAAGAGGTGCAATGGAAAGGAATTAGAATATTAGCACCTGGGACACACACAGTCTTCTACATCTGTGGAGGTAGGGGATATGGAGGCACAGATTTTCTGGTTGATAACGCTGATAAGGCTGCCATATTCAAATTTAAGCTTGTTGCCGAAAGAATCTGTGTATTACGAATGAAAGCCCGCTTCTTCAATATATCCTTCATACGTACGTATGCTCCAACGGTAGATGCAGAACCGATGTAAAGAGATATATTCTATGAGCAACTGGATCAGGAAATAACAAGGGTAGCAAAGCATGATAATAAGGTGGTTATGGGGGACTTCAATGCTCAAGTAGGAATAGCAATTGCATACGGGAAAGTAGCTGGTAAGAAGAGTGTGCATGAAGCATCTACTAATAATTGTATGAGACTTATTGATTCTGCCATGGGCAATAGCATGATTATTAAAAGCACATTGATGCAAAGCAAGGATACAAGGACAGTTACTTGTTGCTCCCAAGATAGACGATATGTTTCAGATATATTAGAAGTGTACAGTTGTCGTGCCACAGATGTAAATAGTGATCGCTACTTGGTAAGAATCAAATGCTAGAGAGAATAGCCAATTATAGACAAACCAAGAACACTATTGTGCCAAGTTTTGATTATGCCAAGTTAAGAAATGAAAAAAAAACACAGTACAACAGTATAAAACTATTTTGATAAATAGACTTAATGAAGCTGAAGATCGGGAAGGAGAGGATATTGAAAAAAGCATGGGTAACGGTCAAAGGTGTCATACAGGAGACAGCTGAAACTGTACTGGGTAGAAAGTTGCAATTCAGAACCCGGGCCTGGTTTGATGAAGATTGTAGGAGGAAGATAGAATAAAGGAAAGAGACAAGAAAAAGAATGCTGCAAAGGAAAACAAAAATTACTGAAGAAGAATACCAGGAGAAGAGAAAGGAAGTAGATAAGAAATGTAGTAGGAAAAAGAGAGAATTTTAAAAACGGTGGATAGGTGAATTGGGAGAGAGAAAGACTGTTCAGGAAGCAAGGAAATTCTATATGAGGCTGAACAGTATAAAGAATGGATTCCAACCCAGAGCAGTTTTCTGTGAAGTTAAGGAGGGAAATCAGATTCGAAGAAAAAATCACATTTTAGAAAGATGGGTGGAGTATTTTAGTGAACTACTGAATATAGTAGCAGCAGCAGCGAGAGTGAGGACTATTTATGATACTTGGTATGGACAGACATGTTGCCAGGCAATATTGCCGCGTGATGGCGGTATGACTGGGAGTTTATTTTCATCGACTGTGGCAATTGGTGAGACATGGAAGGCATTTTTCAATCCTGAAACGAAGAGCCAATCGGCTCAATGGAAGCAAATACATTCACCATGATTTTTTCCGTGATCAAACAAGACTCCCAAAGGTACGTCCTCGGCGGCCATGGAAACATGGTATCGACAGCTGCAGGAAGATTACGTCGAAAAGTGATACAAACTACAGTTTTCGTGTGATTAGTTAGTGAGGATAAACGTTGAAGGTATTACAATATTCAAAGGAATACTTCAGAGCGAAGATCACATTTAAATATTTATTTTGAATTGATGACAAGTTTGTTTCAAAAGTACTTTGCAATCATCTTCGGGTCTGCAATATGACACAGATACACACTGCATTTTAAACATGTTTTCTATGTTAGCAGTAATTAAATACGTAAGTATAATATTTCACGTACGAGGTAACCCCCCCCCCCCCCCCCCCCCGCCAGCCACGGCCCAAAAAAAAAAAAAAAAACAAAAAAAACCTGAAATAACATTGCCGTGCCGGAGCTTGTACAGTACACATTTCTGCCGCTTGCGCAACTCAGTTTATTCTGTTCGTCTGCAGTGACTGTTTTTGCTAGCGCTGTTTTGTTCTTGTCTCGCTTTTTACTATGGCAGATTTAAGTGAACAACGTGTAGCCGTGAAATTTTGTTTTCTCCGCGGTAAAAAAGCTGCTGAAACTGTTTTAATGTTGAAAAAAGCTTACTATGATGACGCTATGGTAAAAACTCACGTGTACGAGTGGTTTGCTAGATTTAAAAATGGCGACATGTCGCTTGACGACAGACCTTGCGCTGGACGTTCATCAACCGCCCGAATCGACGAAATTTTCTTTCCCTCAGGCCAGACTGTCAATTAAACCTTTTATCCGACAGTTTTAAAAAGATTGCGCAACATTGTTTGTCAAAAAAGGCCCGATTTGTGTCAGGCAGAGACTGGTTCTTCCACCTCGACAATGCACATGCTTACACAGCCACCTCTGTTAGACTGCTTTTGGCTGGCTCCGTCCGATTTTCACTTGTTTCCACGCATGAGAGGGGGCATGAAAGGACAACGATTTGACAATATTTAAGAAGTCAAGAAAAAAACGAAGAAGGAGCCGTGAACCACTTCTAAAGATGACTATAAAAAATGTTTCGAAAAGTGGAAACACCTGTGGGACAAAAGTGTTAGTTGAAATTGAGAGTATGTTGAAGGGGATAAGGTTGTTTTGTAAACAATATGACTTTTTTTGGAGTACCACCTCGTAAAGATAACGAACCTCACCTTTTTCAAAATTACGTCATATATATATATATATATATATATATATATATATATATATATATGTGTGTGTGTGTGTGTGTGTGTGTGTGTGTGAGAGAGAGAGAGAGAGAGAGAGAGAACAGGGAAAATTTAAATAGTTGGGAAACGCAAGCTCTATCAGCCGGTAGGTCACAACCAGTCAGATAGTCATTAATAAAAATACTGTTTGCAATCATGTCGCTATGCACCTTTCGCCGCTGGCGTGAGGCCACACACTTGCTCGTGTAGAGCTGTACTTACTCGGGCGCTGTGCCAGGCAAGCTACCTCTCATGTCCGCTACGTGGCAGCATGGTAAGAGACGTTATTGTCTGTATTTCCATTAGACAACTTATACAGTTCGCTTATCAGAAATTTGTACAGTAATTAAAGTAGTCCAAATCTGAAGTTAAAGAAAATTACGTACTGTTATAAACATTATGCAGTAGTAAAAGTTGTGAATGTAAAAGTTTTCATGGAGGAGCAATACCGCCACTCAAGCAATACACGGGAAAAATATTTTTGTTCTGTAATGAACATGTGATATTTATAGGATTTAAAAGCACATCAAAGGTTCTGTAAGAAACTTTTTTAAGTAAATGACCACTATAATATAACCAGGCTACATTTGTTCTCAAAATTTCTTAGATTTATTCCTAAAGCTACTTTCTCCGGACAATTCATGCATTTATGTGTAAGGCTTTTACTGTGATGTTGTCATCTTTTTACTTTACCTTGCGTCACAAAATTGCTAGCCACTAGCGTAGTAACATCAGTGTGCAATCATAACATCCTGCCACACCATTTCGACTCATATAGTACACAATTACCCAATGAACAACCTCGAAGACTGCATCTTACGTAATGTCTAGATGACATCATAAAATCTGTAAAAAGATAAATATTTAAAGGTGATCTTGGCCCTGAAATATTTCTTCAAATATTACTAACTACAGACCGCCTACCTGATCAGAATGTCTGTAATATACAACTTACATCCATTTCGTAGTTCTTAAGGTATGCAATTTAGGGCTAATGTTTACTGAACTTTTTTTTCTTTTTTGGCCCGTACTACTAACTCTCAAAGTATGGAATACTCTTTTTAACACGTTGTATAAATAACGAATAACTTGAGCCTCTGAGCGTGCCTCAAAAGTACTCACAAATGCCCACTACTGTGAAACACTCAAGGTCCACCACAAAACAAAGGCGACTCAGTGTGTTGTATTAACACGCGTCCCTTCTTTTTGCCAATTTATGGCTTTTTCTCTTGGGTGATTGAGAAGAGGTCTGTGGTATTGAAGCATGGTTTTCCGTCATTTTATATTGTTTTAAATTTGATACATCCCCGATGAATTCTAATGGAATGGAGCTTTACAATACATAATTTAGTATAATAACATGGGCTGAACAACGCCCTGTTTGTCCAGATTTATTAGTAGAGATTTTGTTGAAACCGAGTGACACGTGTTGTTCCAAACTACGAAATCATATCAAGTGGCAGTTCAACCTAGGGAGCCATTCTATAATTTTCTGTTCCATTTGCAAATGGTCCATTGCGCTATATCCACTTCTGAACTCAGCCTATTCCTGTTCATTATTAAAATCTAATGATTTCCTTTCTAGGTAGTAGAATCAGAGAGAAGAGAAACGTCCGTAGTTGAAAACGTCTCACTAAAGGAGGATAGCATTACTATGTATTGTAGTCTGTGTAGGAGCGTGCGCTTTGTACAAGATAAAAACTATACAAGAACTCCTGTAAAAAAAATAATGTGCTAAGGGCGTACTCAAAATAAACATTGTTGCTAAAGGTCGTAAAAACTCAGGGATAAATAGGAAAGTTTTCAAAAAAAGCACAGTAAGAATATTATAATAATTCAGAAGGATTTGTGATCGATTCTTATGCCGACTTCATATTTCCTTTTCTTCCCATAGTATCTACACTGAAGCGCCAAAGAAACTGGTATAGGCATGGGTATTCAAATAGAGGAATACATAAACAGGTAGAATACGGCGCTGAGGTTGGCAAAGCCTACATATGACAAATGTCTGGCGCAGTTGTTAGATCGGTTACTGCTGCTACAATGGCAGGTTATCAAGATTTAAGTGAGTTTCTACGTGCTGTCATAGCCGGTGCACGAGAGATTGGACACGGCATATCCGAGATAGCGATGAAATGGGGATTTTCAGTACGACCATTTCATGAGTGTACCGTGAATATCACGAATCCGATAAAATATCAAATCTCTGACATCGCTGCGACCGGAAAAAGATCCCGTAAGAACAGGACCAACGAAGACTGAAGAGAATCGTTCGACATGAAAGAAGTGCAATCCTTCCGCAAATTTCTGTAGACATCAATGCTGGGCCCTAAACGAGTGTCAGAGTGCGAACCATTCAAAGAAACATCATCGATATGAGTTTTCGGAGCCGAAGGCCCTCTACTGTACCTTTGATGACTGCACGACACAAAGCTTTACACTTCGCCTGGATCCGTCAACAACGACATTGCAGTGTTGATGGCTGGAAGCATGTTGCCTGGTAGGAAGAGTATCGTTTCAAATTGTACCGAGTGGATGGACGTGTTCGAGTATGGAGACTACCACATTAATCCATGGACCCTGCATGACAGCAGGGCACTGTTCACGCTGGTAGAGGCTCTGCAATGGTGTGGGGCGTATGCAGTTGGAGTGATATTGGAGTTCCGATCCGTCTAGATACGACTCTGACAGTTGACAACTGCGTAAGCATCCTGTCTGATCACCTGCATCCATTTATGTCCATTGTGCATTCCGACGGACTTGGGCACTTCCAGCAGGACAATGCGACACCACACACGTGCACATTTGCTACAAAGTGGCTCCAGGAACACTCTTCTGAGTTTAAACACTTCCACTGTCCACCAAACTCCCCAGACATGAAGATTACTGAGCATATCTGGGATGCCTTGCAACGTGTTGTTCAGACGAGATCTCCACCCCCAGGTACTCTTACGGATTTATAGACAACCATGCAGGATTCATAGTGTCGCCTCCAACACTATTTCAGACTTTAGTCAAGTGCATGCCACGTCTTGTTACGGCAGTTCTGCGTGCTCACTGGGGCCCTACAAAATATTAGGCATGTGTACCAGTTTCTTTAGCCCTTCAGTGTATGATGAGCAATCAAATGATAAGGGTATGAATCGAAAATATAAGTAAACTGATTAATTTTAAGAAAGTAATCATCGTAACCCTTAATATATTTATCCACTGCGAGAAGGCGTTGCCCGTCTTGTCTCACAGTGGGATCAATGTGTTAACAATTACGGCGATTATTTTTTAAATACTAAACAGTTTAATTACTTTTCTCCGGTCTAATGTTCATTTGACTACCCCTTATAGTAAAAGATCTTATAAAATCTTTACATTGCCAGTGATTTCCCCAACTGAGTGTTTATTTTGTAATAGATATTTTTCAAATAAGGATTTACTGCATGCAACTCCAGCAGTATGATCCTGAAAGCGAGTACTGATATGACGGCCTGTCTCCCACATGTACTCTATATCAAATTCACTGTACGTAACTTCGCAAACACTGGGGCTGTCAATTCTGTTACGGTGAATGCCTACATTACGTTTCAATTTTCTCTAAAGAGAATCACTGGTAAAGTAACTTACGTTAACGTTTTTATTCTTAATAATCTAATAATGTTTTACCTGATACGTGACCCATACACGACATATTAATAAAACTCAAATTACTTACGCTCATTTATTGTACATATACTATATTGCACCCGTTGTCTCTGGGGTATCGTCTTTGAACAGTAATCAAAAGTCCTGGGTCCCGAGTTTGTAACTTCCCGCTACTTAAATACCTAAGTTTTGAAGTCTGTATAAAAATCAACAGCAATAGCGTCTTAAGATTTCCGGCACTAGAAGTCTACTAACGGCCTTCTCAAAGAGGGCGGAGGAGAGGACAGTCTGCTGCCCTTGCGGTGGGAAGCTGTCTGTAAAAGACGGAAGTAGCAGCAATGATCAACGGCATGAGGATCCAGAAGGCAATGGAAACCACTGTTTTAACGACACGTAATACATCTCCACAGAATACGTGGTCTGTAATTGAAAACGTGTCATGATGACCTCCCCAGTGCCATAAGACTGTGGACTAGTCCCCCAATCAGATCTCCGGGAAGAGACTGCCAAGGAAAAAGTGGTAATAAGAAAGTGATTGAATAACGAACGAAAGGGTAACGTACTACAAACAGAGGCGTAGAATGTCAGAAGGTTGAACGTGTCAGGGAAGCCAAAAATATGAGACGGGAAATGCTAAGGCTTAATATAGTTATAATGGATGTCAGTGAAGTGAAATGGAAAGAAAATAAAGAATTCTGTACAGACGAATATAGGGTTATATCGACAACAGCAGAAAATGGTATAATGGGAGTAGAATTCGTTACGAATAGGAAGAGTATTAGTTACTGTGAACAGTTCTGTGTCAGGGTTGTTCACATGTGAATCGACAACAAACCAATACCGACAACAATAGTTGAAGCATACATGCCGACGTCGCAAGCAGAAGCTGAGAAGATAAAGAATACGAGGATATTGGACTGGTGATTCAGAACATAAAGGGAGATGAAGATCTAATAGTCATAGGGTTGGGACACGGTTGTAGAGGAAAGAGAAGATCAAATGGTTGTGGGAGAATGTGGGCATGGAAGCAGGAATGAGAGAGGGGAAATACTGAGTTCTGCAACAAATTTCAGCGAGTCATAGCGAATACTCTATTCAGGAATCACAAAAGGAGGAGGTATAGTTGTAAAAGGCCAGGGAATACGAGTAGATTCCACTCAGATTACATCATGGTCGGGCAGAAAGTCCGAAATCAGATACTGGTTTGTAAGATTACCCAGGAGCAGATATAGATTCAGATTACAATTTAGTAATGACGATAATACTCCGAAGTTTAAGAGACTAATCGGGAGCAATCGTTATTCCAAGAAGGCCAATATGGTGGTATTAATGAATGAAGAGATAGGCTTGAAGTTCTCTGAGGCTATATACACTGTGATAGTTGACAGTTCAGCTGGCAGTTCAGTTGAAGAGGAATGGACAACTCCAAAAAAGGGCAATCATGGAAGAAAGGAAAACGTATGTACAAAGAAGGTAACCTCGAAGAAACCATGGGTAACAGAAAAATAAAGAAGTAAGTACAAAAAAAATTGAGGAAAATTCACTAGTAAAGAAATACAAGTCACGAATGAAACAAATAGTATGTAGAATGTATGAGGCTAGCGGTGTACCGTCAGATGCTTTGAAAAAACATCATCCACACAATTGTGAAGACATCAAGAGCCGGCAAGTGGGTGAATTATCGAACAATCAGCTGAACAGCTCATGCAACCAAGTTCCTAAGAAGAATAATATATTAAAGTATGGAAAAGAAAACTGAGGATCTTTTAGATGTCAGTCAGGTTGGCCTTAGGAAAACGAAAGGCACCAGAGGCAGTTCTGACGTTTTGGTTTATAACATAAGGAAGACTGAAGAAAACCAATTAACGTTCATACGGTTTATCGACTTAGAGTAAGAGGTCGACTGTGTAAAATGATGCAACATGTTCGAAATTCTGGAGAAAAGGGTTGCCCTGTAGAGAAAGCCTGGTAACAAACAATATGTACAAGTTCTTGTACAGGGAACAATAAGACTGGTAGTCCAAGAAAGAAATGCTTAGATTAAAAATGGTGTACGACAGCGGTGTAGTCGTTCGCCCTACTGTTCACACTATACATCGAAGAAGCAGTGACGACAATAAAAGAAAGGTTCAAGATTGGGATTAAAAGTAAAGGTCAAAAGATATCAGTGATGAGATTAGATTATGATATTGCTGTCCTCAGCGAAAATGAAAAAGTATTACGAATGGTGTTGCATGGGATAAACAGTCTAACGAGTAAAGAAAATGGATTGATAGATAATGGAAGACCAACGATAGTAATGACAAGTAGCAGAAATGAGAACAGCCGGAAAGTTAATATCAGTGTTGACGATCAGGAAGTAGACTGCGTCAAAGAATTCAGATACCTTGTCAGCAAAATAACGTATGACGGACGGACCAAGGAAGACATAAAATTGGACGCTAACACTGGCGAAAAGGGCATTCCTGGCAAAGAGAAGTCTACTAGTATCAAACATAGGCCTTAATTGCAGGAAGAAATTTCTAAGAATGTATGTTTTGAGCATAGGATTGTATGGCAGTGAAACGTAAGGTGTTGAGAAATCGGAACAGAAGAGAATTGTGGTATTCGATTTGTGATGCTTGAGAAGAACTTAAAAATTATATTGACTGATAAGGTAAGAATGAGGAGATTCTTTGCAGAATCGGCGAGAAAAGAAAGGGAAGAAAGAGGGACAAGACACAGGACATCGGCTAAAACATCAGGCATCAACTTCCGTGGTATTAGGGAGGGCTGTAGAGGGTAAAAATTGCAGAGGAAGACAGAGATGTGAAAATATGCTGCAAATAATTGAGGCCGTATGTTGCAATTGCTTCTCAGATGAAAAGGTCGGCACAGGTCGCATAAAACCAATCAGAAGACTGATGACTCAGATTTTGTAATTATATAGACGTTGCTTTTTGTCTTAATGTTACTAGTTGTAGACATGATCACGCGCTGATCGATGGGCAGCTTATGACAGATGCTACCTGCACTTACAACGGTTGCGTCCAGCGACTCCACTTACGGGTATATATACGAACTATTTTGATTTTATTAATTATTTATTGATATATATACGAAATATTTTTATTTTATTCATTCTGTAACTGTGTTGCTTCTCTGCTGTCACTTAAGTTGTACGGTAGTGTTATTCCTGTCCTACGGTAACAATTTCAGACATTACTGTCGTGATGTTGATCTATGTACGACTAAACTTGTTATCATAAAAAGTAAAAATCTTTGCGATCTAGACTGATAGTTTTTCGTTACATGATCGTACAAGATAGCTGACGCTCCAGTTATGAGCTGAAAAACTGTTAACTTAATGCTTAGTTATAAGGTGACATTCAGTGAAAATTGTGTTAAATTCTTTGTAAAGTTATCGTAGTTTCCGTTAGTACTAGTTAGAAGGGAATAAGATTTGAATCACTAGATTTGCAGAACTGCGAAATACTTTCCGTCCAGTGTCTGGAGCAGTGGCTAAATAAGGAAAAGTGCAGTGAACGTGTTTGTTTCAGGTGCTCCTGCCGAACAACAGGAAACTAGGGTAGTGGGCGGCACGGAAGCTGCGGACGGCGAGTTCCCTTTCGTGGTAAAGTATCGGGACAGACACTGCCGACATCGTCCCATTTTATTTTGTTCCTAACGCTCGTAGCTTCATTACTTGGTGGACTTCAAAATTAGAGTTTCCTTGCCTACTAAATCATCTTATTTCCATTGCCGAATTCATTTACAATAGATAAAAACATAAATAGAAAAAAATAGTAGAAGAGTAAAATAACTATACGAAGTGCATATCTATTAACAGTGGCTTACTATATTGATACAGTGCGCTTGGTCACCAATTTTATTTACACTCTGGTTACCTAATACGCCGATGAGCATTGCAACCCCTCAAGGTATTACATCTCAATAATCTTAAGCCCAGTTCTATATTATTCTTTATTGGTGGCAGAATCGTAATGCAAAGGACACAACGTCATCTTCTGAGAGCAGTCCATCAGTTATGTGCGCTACATACTGAACACACTTTTGAAACACCGGTTCATAAGTTGAACGGTAGTATTTGGCGAGAAACATTCAGTGGCATCTGTGATACCCTTTTAACAGGTTCGTAAGTCAACAGGTAAAACTTTTGAATTTGCTATGAACGTCAAAGTTTTCGCGGTTCCTTGTACAGGATTTTAGGGATTGTAGAGGGAACTTAGTAGATGAAGTTTTGATAAGGAAGACATGTCCAGAAATGTACGTTTAGTATATAAAAGGTATTTCAAATGTCTCGCTTCACGGTACGTACACAAACTTGGAAGACGGAGCCATCATCTGTTCCTGTTGTAATTATATCGTCGCGTATCATTTTCGTCTGACTACAGGATCAGCCGCGAGAGACAGATACTCTCAGAACTAAGAGGGCTGATTGTGGTTCTGCGCAGATCCCTCATACTCTCAACTGCGAGTACAGCTGAACTCGACGAAGTTTACTCCAGATATTGCCCTTGCCATGGTCTCCTGTAGGGTACATACAAAAAACTGATCAAAAGTATACGGAAAGTTGTTAGCAGATACTAATTTGAGGTGTGTCCACCCTTCTCCTTAATGACGGCTTGAACACTGTGGGGATATCCAAGGTTTCTATAGTTCGAAGCAGACTGTTCTGCCTCGCAGATGTTACCTTATGGCACTTACCATACCTGTTCAAAAAATTCCGAAACTTTGTCCACAAAATTTTTCTGCTCTTACCTTTTGCTTATTGTGCATTATCTTCTTCCAAATACTTTCCTCCACAATTGATACACCGCTCTCAACGCAGTTTCCACTTTCGGAAGCAGTCTTCGTAAGCCTCTTGTTCTGGGTCGCGTGAACCGTCCTCAATTAATTTCCTGGCAGTCATGCTGTTTATTGCTCGTCATCTTGTTTTTGTGGTTCTGTCGCCTCGTTTTCCTTTTAATTCGATTTACAGGTGTCACTAGGTTGCTGGTTTGCTTGCTCGTGAGTGACAGCAACAGCGCTTATCGATAAGTGCACTGTTCTACTATCTCTGGAGCGACCGCTAGTATTTCCGGGTCGTCGTGTGTCTGGAGTTAAGTCGGGGACGAAGCGCCAGTGAGGTGCGGACAGCCAGTACTCGCCGACAGCTGGCGACACACATGTACTGCACAACGGAAGAAGACTAGAGCGGGAACGACCGTTGGTTGGTCGTTCGTTCGGTCGGTCGTCTCATCGGGCTAAGTGTATTTGGTCTTTTGACCGTTTCTGGGCCTCGTCAGTTGGACATCTTTCCAGACGTGTGTCGGTTCCTTCCTTGTGGAGAGATGTCGGGTGGCTAATAGGCAAGTGTTCAGTCTGCATGGTTGGGTGCGCCCGGGTCGCCGTGTCCCCGAGTTCCGAACGGACATCAAGAGAGTCCGGATGGAGCTGCAGTGAGCTCCGGACAGCCATGACTCGCCCGACAGTTGCCGACACTCATAACTTGAGTGGGGACGACCGTTGGTTGCTCGTTCGGTCGGTCGTCTCATCGGACGACGTGTATTTGGTTGCTGACAGCTTAACTCTGTGTGTGTCAAAAAATGGCTCTGAGCACTATGCGACTTAACTTCTGAAATCATCAGTCGCCTAGAACTTAGAACTAATTAAACCTAACTAACCTAAGGATATCACACACATCCATGCCCGAGGCAGGATTCGAACCTGCGACCGTAGCGGACGCTCGGTTGCAGACTGTAGCGCCTAGAACCGCACGGCCACTCCGGCCGACCTGTGTGTGTCGACTTGTAGTTTCTCCTTGTTGTTCCGCAGTGATTGGTTTTAGGATTGTCGCAGTTCTTGGTCCAAGTGTTTACGTGGAACTGTGTTAGCTTCTGTGATTTGCACTGAGCAGTTATCAATGCTGTCTGCGTACTGGAGTAGGCAGTCGGTCCGTTGGGGCAGAGCAGGGAGTGTGTGTTTCTTCGGCGTGCTGGTGCTGTCCGCCATGGCGTGTAGTTCAACAGCCTTGGTGTTAGTTTATATTTTTGAGTGGTTATTGTGCCTTGGTTGTATTTAGACGCCAATTTTGAATCCGTAAGGCTGCTGGTATCTTCGTCCTCGCTGATATTTTCGGTTGTCGTGCCGTTGGTCGGGTGGGAGGGAATTGATTAAGTTGTTGGTTGGTTCTTCAACCGTCCTTACGTAATGTGCTGCCATCTGATTATTTAGAATTACGCTTGGCTGCCTGTCACCTAAACTTATGTCGGAGTTCCTCCCGAGGTCGACCATTGGAACACTTCTGAGCACCACTGTTCTGTTTTCTGTGATTGTGATTTTCTTTTGTCTCAAGTAGTGTGCCATGCCTTCCGCAGTGTATTAATTTTGTCTGTTCTATGTTCAGTATATGGCCTTCAGCCGAAAGTTATGTGAAGTATTTTAAGATTATGCCTTCAGCCGTGTTTTGTTTAAAATTCTTGTTTGCTATGTATTTAGGCCTTCAGCCGCTCTTGTTTTAAAATGTGTGGCTTTCAGCCGTAATGTGTAAATTCCTGTCTGTAAGGTTTCTCTTTAATTATCTCGAATACTTAAAATTGCCTTCAGCCGTACTGTGTAAATGCTTATCTTAATGTTTGTCTTTAATTATTTTGAAGAATTGTTTGGGCCTTCAGCCGTTAATATATTTCATGCTTTCTTAAGATGGTTTTCTGTTGTATTGTGTAAATGCTTGTCTTTAAAGATTGCTATTTATTATGTTGAAATATTATTGTGCTTTCAGCCGAGGAATTAATTCAAATTTTCCTTATTATGGCTTTTAGCCAAATTTGGTAAATGCTCGTCTTTCAAAGAATTTCCTTGTTGATCTGAAATATTTTTCGGACCTTTACCTGAGATGATATTTTAATTTTACTTAAGTAAAGCCTTCACCCGTTTCTCTCAATCCTTGTGTTTTGCAAGGAATTATTTAAACCTTATTATTGTGAAGAGAAAACTGTGTATTGTGTTTTCGAGGAATAAAGTTATGTGTTCTTGTGTAACTAACAGTAACTGATCTTGGCCCCTTTCCACAACCTGATCCTCTCTATCTGCGAAACCAGATTCGAATCATGTCTTTCGTACCGAGGAGAAATTTTAGTAGATCAAAGGAGAAACGAAGCATAGTATTAGCCAGTTGTAGTTCCTAAGATAACTAGAATATTGTTCAAGAAAGGAATACATCAAAAATACAATACTTTTCTGTGAAGGCATGAATACCGCCAACGGCTCTTGGCACAATTGCTCGCAAAGGGTGCTACGGTTGATTAAATCCAAGCAGGTCAGAGAAGGAACAACTTTTTCCTTTATCTTGAGTGCTAGTCCAGGACGCTAACCAGGAAAACTTCCGTTAAGTTTAGAAAGTGGGAGAGAGATACTGGCATAAGTAAATACGTGACAGGCGCGCAAGTCATGGCTGGATAGCTCAGCCGGTGGCGCATTTGCACACAATGGTCAAGTTTTCTAACTTAGAGTCCCAGCCCGGTAGACGGTTTTTATTTGTAAGGAAGATTCAGATCAGCACACAGTCCTCAACAGAGAAGAATTTGGGAATTGTGTGTCTAGATACAATTGGAAAGATGGTGGGCGTTTTCAAGGAGCAGGGGCGAAACAATTGAAGCAGGAGCGACGGTAGGAAGCGAATTCCCAGTTACAAGTCTGCAACCTGACAGGGTGTCTCCCTCGAAGTCTAGCTTCGCTGTGTGCACTTGTCGTCAGTTTTGTGGGCTGACGGCAAGAGCTGAGTTATGTTTCCTTGAAATAACTAAGTCTACATAACGCCATTACTCAACCTGCAGCCTTAGCACTCCCACACACGATATATGTGCCTTTTCTATGTAGACAGTCGATGGGGCATTGTGGTTGACGCAGTGGACTCCTCATTCGGAAGAGAGGCACAAGTTCCCATATCGAAATCAAGATTAATCTATCCGTAGTATCCCTAAATCACGTAAGACTAATGACGGGACGTGTCCTTTGAAGAGAAGGCTCTCCATTACCTTCCCTATCCTTTCGTTGATCTGAGTATATCAACCGTCTCCAACGACCGCGCCGTCAACGGGATATCAAACGCTAATCTTCCATCCTTCCACCTTCTACGACACGGTTTGAACATCAATAACACTTCCATAGAATAAAGTTAAGTTATTTATGATCAAGGCTACGACAAGTCTTGTACAACGAAGCCTCAAAGTGGATTTGTGTCAATCCACAAAGAGACAACCTTAGAAATATTCCCAGATGATTTTTCTTGGAATTGTAAGGTGTTAAAAGATACGAATCCAACGATGACATTGGCTCCCACTACTAGTTACTCATGCCACTGCTGCCAGCACACGACCTCTATGCTCGCACGCCTTTTACGAAGTTCAGAATCCTGCTACGTCTGACCGTTCACACAGCAGGAGTCACACTGCATCAAGATACAGTTGGTTCCGACCTGATTAAATGCTGCCGACACTAAGAGACTTGTAATGTTGAATCGTAAAAAATGTATTTATCTTATTTTATTATGGTATAATTTATTTTATTACAAGCATTTGAGCTGTTATTTCATCCCTCTCTCCTGCAAAAGTACAAAATCTCTTTACACGAACAAACAGCTTGTTTCTTCCTAACCGATCAAGAGCTTGAAGGCTCCAGATTATGCAAGCACAACGTTGGAAGACAACGCAGAGCATAGAGACATTTCGATATCAAAAATGCAGTTCATAGTTCACAAATAAGAGGGATACATTGAGTCAGCTCAATGTCTAAGAGTAAATTAAATATTTTGATAGCAGTTTAGTTTAATCTAAGTGTAGAACTAAGAATATGTGAGTTTTTTAATTTCACCTCTACTTAAATATTGAAATGTCTCAAATCACTGAACTAGTCTTACCTCCTGCTCGCCATTAGTTTTAAATGTTGAATGATGAAAAGAATGTTGCAGTTATTCATC
Organism: Schistocerca serialis cubense; assembly: GCF_023864345.2. NCBI lineage: Eukaryota > Metazoa > Arthropoda > Insecta > Orthoptera > Acrididae > Schistocerca > Schistocerca serialis. The sequence goes on along the minus strand of NC_064642.1, from coordinate 511,574,934 downwards.
AGTTATTATTACAATTATAAGTGCCAGCATTATTTACATGTGACTAAAATGAAAATTGTGTTTCTGAAAATTTACTAGCACCCACACTAGACATCATTTATTGTCACTCAGGATTTATAGATAATGCAGTTCCTCAAATATTCGCTTCGCCACATTACTCATAAACTGACAAAAAAATCAGAGCAACAAAAAGGAGCTGTGCGTTGTGAACGAAAGCTAGGGGACGTGTTTCTGTCGGAGACGTGTTTTTATTTCTGAAAGACGATGTCTTCGCTACAGTCGTGTAAGAGAGGCGCTGGTAGGGTCACGATGAGTATGCATCTCAGATGTGATTTAAATAGACGCTAAGTAATGGTCGTGACCATAAGTTGTCTTTGAGAATGGACGCATGGAGTTGATGTTAGTCAAGAACAACTTTTAAGGCAACAAAGACGCCATTATCACCACCGCACCACGTTTAACCGAGGGCTACGAGAAGCTGAACGTTCCTTCGGTGATACTGCCGAAAGACTTGGGAGGAATATAGTCACTGTACATAACTGCTGGCAGCGGTGGACACCAGAATATACAGTCACAAGAGGACCGAGCTTCGAACGGCCACGTGGCACTAGCGAAAGGGAAGACCATCGTGCTCGGTATATGCCTCCGGCGCATCGTACTACACCTGAAGCAGCAGTCTGATCACCAGCTGGCACCACAGTGACACAACGAAGTGTTCCGAAGCGGTTACGACAAGGACAGCTCTGAGCCAGACGATCTGTAAGGTGCATTCCACTGACACCAAACCACCACCATTTGAGTCTTCAGGGGGTCAAGCGAGAGATCGTTGAAGGGCAGGGAAGAGGTTTGTTGTGCTTTCTGATGAAATCTGGCTCTGCCTCAGGGCCAGTGATGGCTGTATGTTGGTCAGAGGAAATCCAGTTGAGGGTCTGCAACCATGCTATCTGCGTGCACTGCACCTGGAGTTAGGGGGTGCGGTATCGTAAGACTCAGCAGCACTGGTGGTTATCCCACGCACTCTGACGGCAAATTTGTGCGTCAATCTGGTGATTCAAACTGTTAAGTCACCATTCATAAACAACATTCCAGGATGTGTTTCCCAACAAGCCCTATATAGTGTCAACATGTTACCTCGGGTGCTCGATTACCATATCTGTTTCCAGTCGAACAGGTATAGGACATCATCGAACGACAGGTCCAGTGCCCTTCTTGTGGATTAGCAGTCCCTATATTGACCGACAAAGCGCAACAGCCATGGAACTCCATCCCACAAACTGGCATCCGACATATGTACGTTTGCTTGCTTGCATTCAACATTCTGGCGGCTGCATCGGTTATGAATGTGTCAGCATTTCACGTTTGCATTGAATGACTTATGTCACACTTGCAGTAACATGTCTTCTTGCAAAGTTAATCGCCTGAATATGTTACTTAGGAAAATGAATTCCCAAAATTTCATTACTCTATATTAATTAGTTTTTTATGTTGTGATTATTTGTTCTTCTGTGTGTGTGTGCAACACTGTTTAGGAAGTTTATGTAAATAATAAATATACTCTACACTTCTATAACGATGTCGGCTCATTAGATAACTATATATACAAATGTTTTTCTTATTCCAGTCTTTGACCACAATATCAATTATTTTGACGTTGACCGGTTTCAGTCCGTAATGACCATCCTCAGATCTTTTCTACACCATGTCCTAGAAAAGATCTGAGGATGGTCATTACGGACTGAAACAGGTCAACGTCAAAAGAATTAATATTGTGGTCAAAGACTTGAATAAAAACGTTTGACAGTATTGGATCGCTGTTCGTATACGTGACTATGTCGCAGTTGGTGAGGCTATATATACAGCCTGACAAAATAGGTGAAGCAAGGAGTACGGAAGGAGGAAACGAAATGAAACCTGTAAGACGATTTCAGTGATTACAAAATCGAGTCAAATTTACAAATAAGTTGGCAGTATGAGCACACTTATCAGTTTGGCGTTACACGCTTTTTCTCCAGGATGCATGAACTGATTCCATTAGGAAGTTGTCCTAAAAACGTTGTGTTCCCTCCACAACTGTTGTAACTGCTCCTTGACATCCAGCACACTGACACTGGAACGTGTTGCCACACATAATCTATCGGGACACATCTGGAGATCTTGCTGGCCGAGGGAAATCTTTGACATCACACACATAGTTCATAGAGAAATTTTCCATGTATGAATAGGCAAAATGGCATAACTATTCGCGTGAGAGTTAACACGTGAGGAAGCAGAATGTACAACATCATTATCCGGCTCCTCAGTTACTACCAGCCGTGACCTAAAGTCATAACAGATAGCGAGTAAGACCACCGCTCCTCTCTAAAACGCTGAGAGGACGAAATTTTTCCTCGGGTCGCCGTCATACTCGCCAATGATGATCATGCGAATAGTGCAGATCCGCAGTTCATCGCTGAACAAAATGCGACGCCAGTCATCAGCAGTCTGTGCTGCCTATTGTCTGGCACCACTCCAAACGCAGAGGTTTGTGATGCGGTGCTGTGTATTCTGTTGTGTTTTCAACTGGAGATCTACAAACTATGGAGAGGCTTCGTCCCCGCTGTAGCCCTCAGTGGTTCACAATTCCACAATAGGCCACAGCAATCCACTCATCCCACCGCTGCCCCCACTAAACCCAGGGTTATTGTGCGGTTCGGCCCCCCGAGTGGACCTCCCCCCCCCCCCCCCCCCTCCACGAGCATGTCTCATACCAGCAGGAGAGTGTAACCCCAAATGTTTGCATGGTATAGTAATTATTGTGTAAGTGTAATTGGATTGCGCAGCAATTGCCGACATAGTGTAACTGAGGTTGGCTAAGGGGAACCAGCCCGAATTCACCGAGGCAGATGGAAAACCGCCATACACAGGCTGGCCAGCACACCGCACCTCGACACTACTCCACCGGGAGCATTGGTGCCGGGGACCGGCACGCCTTCCCGCTCGGGAAGCAGCGCGTTCGACTGCGCTGCTAACCGGGTGGGCTGGTACGGTGTTAATGGCAGCCTACGAATGGGATTGCAATTCCCAGCCCAGGTGATGCTAGTCTCCGACCATCGTTTCAGGATGGCACAGCTCGTTTCAGGGAGCTCACTGCTTGTTCTCGGATGTCAGGCGCGTTTGTGAAGTGTTTACGCTGTGCAGTGCGGTGATCTTGCCTTTGTTGTGCTCAGACGTGATCGACTGGAAAGTTGACGAGTATGCCTACTCTGACGTTCCCATATAGTCCACCATCTGTCCCACTTTCATATCCGACTACCCCACATATATCGGTACTGCTACATTCCACGAACATGACAATATGAGACCCGCAGTGAGGCCCCTTTCAAACTCGTGTCAGGTGCTGACAATGGTGCCTCACATAAGTACGTAGCATCACCGTGTCCTTCACAATGATCAGTCAGCATCTGTTCATGCCCTTTATATACTCAGCCATGCCTGGCAACAACACTAAGCACGAACGACACTCATCTCACAAGGAATTGGCCGGTCGGAGTGGCCGAGCGGTTCTAGGCGCTTCAGTCTGGAACCGCGCAGGTTCGAATCCTGTCTTGGGCATGGATGTGTGTGATGTCCTTGGGTTAGTTAGGTTTAGGTAGTTCTAAGTTCTAGGGGACTGATGACCTCAGAAGTTAAGTCCCATAGTGCTCACAGCCATTTTTTAACAAGGAATTGCACCTCTATTCTTTTACACACCCGATGGTGCGTATTGTACATAGCTATATAGACATCCGACTGTATCTTATGGGCGTTCCATCTTTTCTTCTGAGGCAGTGGATTAATACCTTATCTTATACGGTTTACAAAATGTTTATTTTTAGAAACTGGGTATACTTTTAAGTAAAGAATTTGAGCCGCGTTATTGCTCGTCTTCTTGTTTTAATGGGTCTGTCGCCTCGTTTTCTCCTTAATTCGATTTACTGGCGTCACTAAGTTTCTGGTTTGCTTGCACGTGAGTGGCAGCAGCAGCGCGTATCGATAGAGCACTGTTGTATTTTCTTTGAAGCGGCCGCTATTATTTCCGGCTCGTCGTGTGTCGGGAGTTCAGTTGGGGACGGAACGCCAGTGAGGTGCGGACAACCAGTGCTTGCCGACCGTTGACAAACAGGTGATCTGTCCGACGGAAAGAGACTGGAGCAGGACGACCATTGGCACGCCGTTCGGTTCGTCGTCTCATCGGGTCTTCTGACAGTTTCTGGGCCTCGACAGTTGGTCATCTTGCCGGACGTGGGTCGGTTCCTTCCTTGTGCAGAGATGTCGTGGCCAATGGGCAAGAGTTACCTCTGCATGGTTGGGTCCGAGCCAGTGAGCCCGGGTCACCGTGTTCAAATGGTTCAAATGGCTCTGAGCACTATGGGACTTAACATCTATGGTCATCAGGCCCCTAGAACTTAGAACTACTTAAACCTAACTAACCTAAGGACAGCACACAACACCCAGCCATCACGAGGCAGAGAAAATCCCTGACCCCGCCGGGAATCGAACCCGGGAACCCGGGCGTGGGAAGCGAGATCGCTACCGCACGACCACGAGATGAGGGCCCGGGTCACCGTGTCTCCGACTTCCGAACGGACGTGGAGTTGCGTTGGGTTGGGGCTGCAGTCAGCTTCGGGCGACCAAGACTCGCGCGACCGTTGCCAACACACGTAACTTGAGTGGGAACGACCTGGGTTGGTCGTTTGGTCGGTCGTCTCATCGGACGATGTGTATTTGGTCGCCGACCGCTTGTAGAAACTCTCTGTGTGTCGAACCGATTCGTCCTTGTTGTTCCACAGTGATTGCTTTTACGATTGTTCGAGTTCTTGTGCAATTGTCTTTACATGGAACTATGTGTAGCTTTTGTGGTTTCCACTGAGCGGATGAATGCTGTCTGATTATTGGAGTAGTCAGTTGGTCGCTTGCGACAGAGGGAATTGATTAAGTTGTTGGTTGGTTCTTCAGCCGTCCATAGGTCGTGTTGCCACCCGATTACTTAGTGTTAGGCTTGGCTGTCTGTCTCACCTAAACTGTGGTTAGAGTTTCCTCCCCAGGCCGACCCTTGGAACATCCCTGAGCACCACTATTTGTTGTTTGTGATTGTCACTTTATTTGGTCGCAGGTACTGTGCCAGGCCTTCAGCCGTGTATTGATATTGTTTTATGTTTAGTACATGGCCTTCAGCAGAACTTCATAACAACTTTAAGATGAGGCATTCAGCCGTGTTTCATTTAAAATTCTTGTTGCTCCGTATTTAGGCCTTCAGTCGCGTTTGTCTCAGAATCTGTGGCTTTAATATGTAAATCCTTGTCTGTAAGTTTTCCCTTTAATTATCTTGGATTCTTGAAACGGCCTTCAGCCGTGTTATGTAAATGTTTATCTTAAGGTTGTCTTTAATTATTCTTGAGTAATTGTTTGGGTTTCAGCCGACAAGATACTTCAAGTATGCTTAAGATATTTTTCTGTTGTACTGTGTAAAAGGTTTTCTTTAAAGCCTCTCTTTTGTTACGTAAGGAAAGTTTTTTGTTGGGCTTTAGCCGAAGAATTGAATTTTCCTTAATATGGCCTTTAGCCGGAATTTGTAAATGATTGGCTTTTAAAGAATTCCTTAGCTGATCTGAATTATTATTCCGGCCTTTAGCGGAGAAGATATTGTAATTATGCTTAAGTAAGGCCTTCAGCCGTTATTTTAAACCCTGGTGTTTTAAAAGCAAACTTATTCTGGAGAAGTTACTCGGGTCCTCAGCCGTGAATTGATCTTGGTTGCTTAAAAGAGAAAACTGTGCATTTGTTTGTACAATAATGTTGAGTGTGTTCTTATATAACTAACAGTAATTGACCCTGGCCCCTTTCCGGAATCTGATCCAATCTGGCCTGCGAATCCGGATTTCAGAATTACATGATAAGTAACTAGAACGGGTTACTGTGTAACCACGATTAGATAGGTTACAATGCCGGAAACCGATGTTCCTGAAACAATAAACAGCATTCTACAACCACATAAATGGCTATTTCTAGTATCTTTTTATTGTACACTGATACACGAATTTTATAAATGTTTTACATAATTCAGTAATAATTTATTTCGCATTGATATATATCCTTTATTTGCCACATATTCATCACGGAAAAATTTCACAATCCAGGATTATTAGTGTCATACAGCACTATGCAGTGGGTCGAATTTCATCTAACACTCCATGTCCACTGTGAATAGTTTTACACTTATTCTCACTCTGAGGTAACAAACATTTTGTCCGCCATATTTATCTTTGAGCTCTATAGTTGTCAAGTAAATACAGAAACAATTGTGTGTCCGTATCTAGAGGTGCTCCTAAGAGTTCATAATATAAATGTCGAACACATACCAGAAAATATTCTTTCTGAGCCAATTACCACTAAATCATAGAAGATAAAATATTCAGATTTTGGCTGCGACTGATAATATTCTACGACGTGGTCCATGACGTATTGCACAACAAAGTTACTGTAAGGCGGATTCAGTAAAGCAGATGGTTTCCACTTAACAAACGTTATATTTGCCAGCTGATCACAGATCGTATCTGCAGTGTTGTTTCATAACGAGCATCTCGCACACAAATTCAAAAACAAAATTCTAGTTACATTTCTTATTTCTTACAGATTAAGCTATCTGCAGTTTACAGTCAAATGCCAGGGAGGAAAAAATATTGTATTTGTTCCAGGTTGCTTACATTCATTACGACGTGCTCCAGTGCACAGCCACAATCATCGATGAAAAGTGGGTGCTGATCGCGGCTCACTGTGTGGACGGGTAAGGAAAATTTACGTCTTGTCTTTTCAAGAGTAAGTGGGCCAGACTGCGTATGCTTTACACGTTAAGAGTAACAATGTGACGCAGTCGTCCGATTGTGCGAATTTAGTCGATACCTTGAGAAGCTAAGAACCCTGAGACCGATCGGAAAAACATTGATAAATTCAAAATTGGACTATAGACAAAAGTTCCACTTTGAACTTAGATAAAAGATTCTCATTGATGGTTCAAGCGATTGTAATGATGATGTGCGTTCTAGTTAATCATCTTTTATAGCGCTTTATTCATACGCTCTAACGATAATGGGTGTCTACCTTCCAGTGACACCTAAAACACACTACCACCATATACATTCCCGTGAGTTTAGAAACCAAAAACTCCTACTATTTCTTTTCTTCTTAGTGTGTCATTAGTGTATGATGTCATTCTTCTTCATTATCATTACATCCATCTTTCATTTCATTCAGCTGTCAGACTCATAAAAGATGTGTTTTTGTCATTATCACACTTATTTATGAGAGGTCATGAATATAAGTAAAAGGGTAATGAAAAAGAAATGAAAAGCCATGAATTTGATCCTTTGGAAATCTGTAAACACCCTGATTATTTATTTATTTCATCCTGAAATGATATGTGTGGGAACTAATGAGAAACTAATTGCAGATATAACTTATCAGTTTCCACGGATTTACGCACACGTTATTGAACAATAGGATATTTCTTTCTTACAACTTATTAATTCAGTATTTAGACCAAAATTTTACAGCACTACATCAGGGAATATTGTCAACCTAAACGTATAATATTTTGAAATGCATTACTAACGAATTCAAAGGACTTTTTCAGTGGAAAGGGAGCTGATTAACCTAAAGCTACAGTTTTCTGCGCAAAAATTGATTCTATATGTAACGTGTATGTGTTTTATTTATTTGCATCGAAATTATTCATGATATCCTAGCACATGTAAAGACAGATTAGTTTCTTCCGCAACAAATTTCGAGAAGCTGGAGTATTATACTGATTTTTAATTGAAGTATTCAACTTATATATATATATATATATATATATATATATATATATATATATATATATTGTGGTTCATGGTGTGGGTTCCTGTAGTCATGTCCTAGTTCATGAACCACGGGCAACGTACGAGTGGCCAAGTAAGTGGTCCCGACAGTTGGGATACCAGTTACTTTGGAATAAGACTGGGCATCTCGGACATATTCTGAGTCGTGGTCACCTTTGTGCTCATACGGCAAAGACTACGAAATCCACCGGTTAGTCCCTCAGCCGTTAGGGGTAAAACCCAATGGGACTCGGGGCAAGTAAGGCTAGCAACCTGCTTCCCTGGTACTTTAAATATGATGCTGGCAACAATCAGAGCAAAATGCCTCGGACCCTTGGAGGTGACGGAGTCCCACCTCTAACTGACAAACCAGGGACTCCTAAGATACGACTTGGCAAACAAATGGTAATGAGATGGGGAGCTATTAATATCAATGGGGGCTACTCTTGGAAGAAGGTAGAGCTGGCAGAGGCTGCAAGTAAGATGGGGCTGGACGTTTTAGCTGTTAGTGACATTCGGGTAAGGGGTGAGAAAGAAGAAGAACTGGGAGAATACAAGGTCTACTTGTCAGGAGTCAAAGCAGGAATAGCACAATGGGGTGTAGGGCTTTACAACAGGAAAGAAATGGAACCCAGCGTAGTTGCAATAAGGTATGTAAACGAACGACTGATGTGGATAGATTTGACAGTGTCTAGCAAGAAAATTAGGAGTGTGTCAGTATATTCGCATTGTGAAGGGACTGATCAAGATAAGATGGATAGTTTTTATGAGGCACTCAGTGATGTAGTTGTTAGAGTAAAGGACAAGGACAGTGTTCTGCTCATGGGTGATTTTAACGCCAGGATTGGAAATCGAACAGAAGGGTATGAAAAGGTTATGGGTAAATTTGGAAAGGATATGGAGGCCAACAGGAACGGGCAGCAACTCTTGGATTTCTGTGCCAGTATGGGCTTAGCAATCACAAACTCCTTTTTTAAACATAAGAACATTCACCGGTATACTTGGGAAAGCAGGGGAACCAGATCTGTCATTGACTATATAATAACAGATCAGGAATTCAGGAAGGCTGTGAGGGACACTCGTGTATTCAGGGGATTCTTTGATGACACTGATCATTATTTAATCTGCAGTGAAATTGGGATTGCGAGGCCGAAAGTGCAGGAGGTCAGGTCCATATGTAGGAGGATAAGAGTGGAGAAACTTCAGGATAAGGAAATCGGGCACAAGTACATAACAGCGATCTCAGAAAGGTACGAGTTAGTTGAATGTAGTCAATTACAGTCATTGGAAAAGGAATGGACAAGGTACAGGGACACAGTACTAGAAGTGGCTAAAGAATGTCTTGGAACAGTAGTGTGTAAAAGTAGGAGGAAGCAAACAGCTTGGTGGAACGACACAGTCAAGGCAGCCTGTAAAAGGAAAAAGAAGGCGTATAAAAAATGGCTACATACTAGAACTCAGGTAGACAGAGAAAGTTATGTTGAAGAAAGAAACAAAGCCAAACAGATAATTGCAGCATCCAAGAAGAAATCTTGGGAAGACTTTGGAAACAGGTTGGAGACATTGGGTCAAGCTGCTGGGAAACCATTCTGGAGTGTAATTAGCAGTCTTAGAAAGGGAGGTAAGAAGGAAATGACAAGTATTTTGGACAGGTCAGGAAAACTGCTGGTGAATCCTGTGGATGCCTTGGGCAGATGGAGGGAATATTTTGAAGAGTTGCTCAATGTAGGTGAAAATACGATCAGTAATGTTTCAGATTTCGAGGTAGAATGGGATAGGAATGATGATGGAAATAGGATCACGTTTGAGGAAGTGGAGAAAATGGTCAATAGATTGCAGTGCAATAAAGCAGCTGGGGTGGATGAAATTAAGTCGGAACTCATCAAGTACAGTGGAATGTCAGGTCTTAAATGACTACACAGGATAATTGAAATGGCCTGGGAGTCGGGACAGGTTCCATCAGACTGGACAAAAGCAGTAATCACACCAATCTTTAAACATGGAAACAGAAAAGATTGTAACAACTACAGAGGTATCTCTTTAATCAGCGTTGTGGGTAAAATCTTCTCCGGTATTGTTGAAAGGAAAGTGCGAGTATTAGTTGAGGAGCAATTGGATGAAAATCAGTGTGGGTTTAGGCCTCTTAGAGGTTGTCAGAATCAGATCTTTAGCTTACGACAAATAATGGAGAAGTGTTATGAGTGGAACAGGGAATTGTACCTATGCTTTATAGATCTAGAAAAGGCATATGACTGCGTTCCTAGGAGGAAGTTATTGTCTGTTCTACGAGATTATGGAATAGGAGGCAAACTTTTGCAAGCAATTAAAGGTCTTTACATGGATAGTCGGGCAGCAGTTAGAGTTGACGGTAAACTGAGTTCATGGTTCAGAGTAGTTTCAGGGGTAAGACAAGGCTGCAACCTGTCTCCACTGTTGTTCATATTATTTATGAATCATATGTTGAAAACAATAGACTGGCTGCGTGAGATTAAGATATGTGAACACAAAATAAGCAGTCTTGCATATGCGGATGACTTAGTTGTGATGGCAGATTCGATTGAAAGTTTGCAGAGTAATATTTCAGAGCTAGATCAGAAATGTAAGGACTATGGTATGAAGATTAGCATCTCCAAAACGAAAGTAATGTCAGTGGGAAAGAAATATAAACGGATTGAGTGCCAAATAGGAGGAACAAAGTTAGAACAGGTGGACGGTTTCAAGTACTTAGGATGCATATTCTCACAGGATGGCAACATAGTGAAAGAACTGGAAGCGAGGTGTAGTAACGCTAATGCAGTGAGCGCTCAGCTACGATCTACTCTCTTCTGCAAGAAGGAAGTCAGTACCAAGACTAAGTTATCTGTGCACCGTTCAGCTCTTTCGACCAACTTTGTTGTATGGGAGCGAAAGCTGGGTGGATTCAGGTTACCTTATCAATAAGGTTGTGGTTACGGATATGAAAGTAGCTAGGATGATTGCTGGTACTAGTAGATGGGAACAATGGCAGGAGGGTGTCCACAATGAGGAAATCAAAGAAAAACTGGTAATGAACTCTATAGATGTAGCAGTCAGGGCGAACAGGCCTAGATGGTGGGGTCATGTTACACGCATGGGAGAAGCAAGGTTACCCAAGAGACTCATGGGTTCAGCAGTAGAGGGTAGGAGGAGTCGGGGCAGACCAAGGAGAAGGTACCTGGATTCGGTTAAGAATGATTTTGAAGTAATAGGTTTAACATCAGAAGAGGCACCAATGTTAGCACTGAATAGGGGATCATGGAGGAATTTTATAAGGGGGACTATGCTCCAGACTGAACGCTGAAAGGCATACTCAGTCTTAAATGATGATGATGATGATGATATATATATACTTCTCTTCCTAGCTCCTTAGGAGAATGCAATAGCGATAAAACAAATGTATGGTAATATTCAATATACATGAAAATAATCACTAGATAATTCTGACAGAAACGAGCACTCTACCAGAGAGATGAACTTTCAAAACCGAGAAACAGGAAGAATCCAAAACTCCGATGTTTGGCAGACTATGTACATCGAAATGGAATTATTTCTGCTGTCATTGCTATATAAAAGAGTACCACTTTTTCTTTTGCTTCTTATACTAGCTATAGTCCGATTAATGAACAATCAACGATGACTGTTCGCAAATGTCGAGGCGCTGACGGAGAGTGCATTGTTGCCGGTTTCAAGCAACAATTGCGTTAGTGCAGGCACGTGCTTTGCGCTTTAGGAAAGCGTGTATCCCGCGTATTATATCTCTTGCTTACTTATGTAGATTGTGCAAGAGTAACTAAGACAGAAGTGTCACCTTCACAAACGAACCAACCTAATTCAACCAGTTTCACTTTCATTTGCAAAATTCCTGAATTCACATGTAATAGGCTTAATCATTTTCCTTAAGGAAATTAAAAAACCTACATCAGCTATACCTAGATGTTGGTGTGGTATGCAGTCTGTGCAACTAATAACTACCTCTCTTTATTAATTACTAAACATGAATCAGACTCATTTCTAAACTTCTCCTTCAAACTGAGATCTACAAGTGAGCAAATTCAGAGGACGTTTATCATTGAATACTCTAATGAGAGCCATTTGGTAAAAGAACTGACTATTGAAAAACATTTAGCATAAATTATTTATTTAATTTGTGAAGTCAGTTCCAATTACTTCAAGTGAGAACTCGTTTCAATTAGTAAAAGAAGTGAAATACAATAAAATTATCTGTAATCAAAGCACACCAAAAGTAACAAACCAAAACACCTTGCTCTAGATAATAAGTTTTTTGTGCTTTGTATTCGTTATAGAATTCTAAGACCTTTAACTACTTTTTCTACATTATTCTTCTAATTTTCGCCATGTCTCTTTCCTCTTTCTCAAAGATCTTTTCCTTTTTCTCCAGAATTCTTTCAAATTTCCACTGTCTTTCCTCTTCTTCTAAACATATTCCTATTTTCTTACTGTTGGTTTACTTGAATTCTTCCCATTCTTTTGCTTTCATTCTGTTTGCTAGTTCTCCGATTTCGTATTGCGTAAAGACAATCCATAAACTTCTTGCTTAGAGTTTCTTTTTTCCTGAAGAATGATTTGTTTTATTAGCCTACTGTACTGAGTGGATTATTTGAACACTTATTTTTAAAGTATTTTACTTTTCGTCAGGGGTTACATAGACGCATAATAATTATGTTTGAAGTGTGAGCAAGAAAAAGGAATCATTGGATTGTTTTTCGGTATTGTCTGTTAAACAATATGTAATTGTTCCTCAACATACGTTAGAGTTTTAAATTCCCTGGCTTTGTTTAATTGTGCCACTAAGCACGGTATAAATTGCGCCACCATGAAGAAATATCAACACGTACTCTACATGGGTAATCAGAACTAACAATTAACGTTTAGATAGTGGTTGCATAATCAAGCCTATTTGCTGAGTATGATTTTCTGCACTTAGAAAATTTAAATAAATAAAATCCAGTCAATGCAGTCCATCGCCATGAGTTTTTTGAAACATATATCAGCTGCTGAAAATTGACCAAAGAAACCTATGAACTTGAATTCACTCACTAAAAGTTTTTTAACCGTTATTCACTTCAAATTGCATCTTTTTTCACTCTGTGATATGGACTAGTCACTAACTGAGAGTTAGGTAAATTTTCTTCTAGCGTCAGTTTAACAGTAACTTACGTCGGTATATAATGTCACAATAGTAAAACTGGTTAATTCCACTTTTTTATAACGACCAGATTATCGTGTGCCTGACATATAGAAAACATTTTCCACTAAGAAGAAAATGTTATTTACGTTTCAGGAGCAACATTCCAGCCATGACCATTCACGCTGGTTCCAACAATGCAAGTGATGACACGGGTGTACGAGTTGACGTTCGAAGACGGTTTGTTCACGAGAGTTTCGATGACATGGCTCTTACGAACGACATCGCTCTTCTAGAGGTAACCTATTCTGCTGTTCCCTGATTCCTTGTCTGTGCTTTTCCTCTTTCTGTGTCCTCTTTCTTTCTTCACACTTCATTTAGTTAGAATAGATGGCGGTGATCTAGACTCATAAAGACTTACCTACAAAATGTGTGTTTTGAGACAAAGACAAAAGAAGTTTTTCAACAGTTGAATGTAATCTAGGGGTGTAAAATTTACAAAATAAATATTCCTCTCAGAAATAAATAATCTTCTGGGAAATATTTGCTGTGCACAACTGCAAATTCATGTATTCCATGCATCACAGTAATGGTTAAGGACTGTTGTTAACAGAATTGCAACTGTCCGTCGACTATGTGTGTGTGAGGCTTCAGATTGCTCCGCATTTTTGACGCGTATCTAAAAATACGCAGCCTTTCTTCATTGAGAAAAGAACGTATCTGGACTTACGATGGTATGTCTTTTAAAGTCACAGAACTGCAGAAGGAGCCGAAATTATGTAAAAGGCTATACCCAACTGTGCCATTCAGTATGAAAGTGAAGTTTGTGATACGCTACAAACTATCTCCAAAATTGTTAACGATCGCTATTCTAGATATGCAATTAACAGATTGGTTTGCCAAGACAGTATTGAGCCAACTATGTCAAAACGGCCAACTTCGTAGAGAAGTGGTCATGTCTCTAAACCCTGAATAGTAGCGCGCCATTTTCATTTTGTTGTTGTCTGTTTATAATGCATTTTCGATTGGGTAACCATTCAAATTAAGATGATGAAAGTGTGCACGTAGGAGTTGTTGATTGGTATAAATGTGCAAGTAGAAGTGGCAATTATACGCTTAGCCAGTTGGCCAACCTATAATTGACACATCTATAATTATGAACACTTTAATAACAGCACATGACTACTAAGTGCATTTGTAATTCATAGCCGTTTCTTTTTCGTGAAGTTTCACAGATGCTGATGTTTAAACCCTTTTTATCACGCAATATGAGGGTTATTAACACGAGTAGTTAGAGAGAGATCCCCATAAAAACACAAGTTCCATCATGTTACAGTGATTAGTTACTACGTCAAAACGTATTAGGAATTTGTAAATAAACAACAACACTACGGAAGTTACAGGTTGTAGTACCTATGTTAGTACTTTAAGTTATATTCTGTAGTCACAAATCTCTATACATAAAAGACAAAGTCTCACCTCACTGGCTCACTCACTAACTCATCGTCGCCCATCCCAAAACTCTAAGGACAGAAACTTAAAATCTGTAGAGGACATTGATCTCATACTGTAGGCGTCGTTTAAGAAAGAATTTTTCGAAATTCCGTCCCTTATGGGTTGAAACAGGAGAGGAAAGGCTTTTGAAAACGAGCCGCTATTAAGACAGTTCTGAAGCTATAACTACCAAAATTGCTATCGGGTTTGTCAATCATAAGTAAAAAAACATGTGTTTCAGCAATTTAACTCCTATGAGGGAGAAACAGTCGGTGACAGTTTCTTTTTAGAAAATAAATAATTAACAGAGAGTTTCTTTTAAAGCTACAGCTGTGAAAATTGGCATTGGAACGCCTCAGTTCCTAATAAAAAGTACGTGTTTAAGTGATTTTGAAAATTCGGCTCCTAAGGAGCTGAAATAGGGGATGAAGTGTTTCATGAAATATTTCATTACGAATGCATTTATTAACCTTAACCCATGAAAAGTTGAATTTAGCTTCTCCATTGAAACTAAAAGTTATTGTCAGCGTCAGATTCAGTCGTGCAACAATGTAATGTTGCAACACATCTCCTCAAGAGTACCAAAAAAAAAAACGAATGAAGTTTGGGAAGGGTAAATTGTAAGTGTACAACTGACATTTCAAGAGCGTATCACACGATAAAGCACCACAATAACTGCTGCAAAACTATCTGTCTCCCACTTAGGCCAGGGTGTCAGTAACAAAGGGATACCGCTCCACGCTAGCAGGAGGCACCACTAGATGTTGATTTCTCACCACTCACTGACACACCCCTCCCCCTCCAGATACTCCAACCAAAGTTCCAGCAGCTAAGAGTGAACAGGACATATCTATGCTAAGTTAGATTAAGCTAATTTATTTTTATGTAACAGTTTCTGTACGCATAAGCGCCTTCTGATAAGCAAAACGTGCTTGAAATGCAATGGTATATGTTAAATGATGCATAAAATAAATAATGAAAATATTTATCTCTGCTTTAGTCTGTACTACACAAACAACAGAATGTTCTTCACTTTGTTGATTCCTCAACTGCAGAGTGCCAGTAAAGCTGTAGCCATAGGCTCAAATCCTGCTGGAACAGTATATTCAAAGTCATCCTTTTTCCTCCTCCTCTGACCGCAACGAATTTAAGTGACAGATTCCTAGGAAAACCTTAAGTTTGTACTGTAGTGCCGTGTAGGTCAAAAAGCAGTTTTTCACAATCGTCAGCTGAGTGATGGGGTATGCCACATTTGACAGATTAGTATTTATTAATTCATAGGTGCTTCTCTGTCGCTTATTTTCACAATTTTTCGAATAATGGACATGGAAGAATGGAAACATTGGATGATCGCCATACAGAATATTTGTACTTACCTTAAGTATTTCTCTTAAGAGCAACGGCAGAATATCTATTCAAAGCCGGCCGGTGTGACCGATCGGTTCTAGGCGCTTCAGTCTCGAACCGCGCGACCGCTACGGTCGGAGGTTCGAATCCTGCCTCGGGCATGGATGTGTGAGACGTCCTTGGGTTGGTTAGGTTTAAGTAGTTCTAAGTTCTAGGGGACTGATGTCCTCAGATGTTACGTCCCACAGTGCTCAGAGCCATTTGAACAGGTTTTGAACCTATTCAAGAAAGATTAAAAGGAGCTGGTTAATTTAGGTATACATCTGCGTTTGGTGTCATAATTTATGAGATCCATGGTGGTGTGGTGGATGGGGGGAAAGGGGTGTGCGTGAATGGTGGTGTGTTAGACCATAACATTTCTTTGTTCCTTTGGTAATGGGATGACAGTTCTGCGCTAGAAATAAAGTCGTTGGCAGAAACGATGGAGCATAGAGCACTTAGCAGCGATTAACTGCCGTATACTGGGACTATATTGCCTGTAGGATTTGTGATTGTGATGCTGTTCACACACTGCTGAGCAATTCTTTCATTAGTAGAAATTAAATGTGGCCTATAATCTGATGTAGTGATAGTTTGGCGTTATGATTCAGCAGCTTATGGATAGTCTCTGCAAATTCTAGAACCGTCTGCCCATCTGTGCCGCCGAAATAGTTCTCGTTTATTCTCATGTGGCTACTGCGGTAGCTAACAGGGTCTTTAATAACAAAAAGTTAAGGGCTAAAATAATAACACTCTGTACAAGCGATGCTGAGAATCTTAGCACTGCGCTCAGCTTGGTAGAACCTGTTGTTATTTCGGGTTCTCTGCCAATCTTAAGCATACTGCATGCTGAAAAGCTCCACAGCGTAGGTGCTTTTCGCTTTTCTTGACAAAGCACCAGCAGCCTTTACATTTTTATCATAATGAATAGATGACAGGTATATTTCTTTTAGTATTTTGGACTGAATGGCAGGTTTACTCGAGAACGACTTATTCTAGACGTTACTGTCAACGCTTTGCGTTCCTTATTCCTCTTTCTGAAAACAACTGTTTCCCCTTTCGCGTTAGCAGAAGCTGGAATCGAAGTTACACTCCATACATTCGCTAGTTTAATTTCAACGGAATTTTGAACCTGCGTTTCCTTTCTCTTCTTATGGATTTTTGCATAGCAGCGTATCTCGATTTGAAACTCAATCTTATTCGTAGCTTACGAAATTTCCCTGAGGACGTTACGTAGTGTCATCGATGCTCTGGTGTTGCCTCTTCATCTGTTTGCCTGTCTTTCATGGGTAGTGCCATTGACATCGACTTCAAGAAATATATTTTCCAAGTCTATTATTACAAAAAAGATGTATTGCCTACCTATAACAATTACAGCATAACTACTGGAATCTTCTAAAAATGTGAAACCTGTCTGGCGATGAGATTTTTGGTTTCAGTACGCTTAAGACAGGAAAACACAAATAATTGTGACAGTTAACGATTTGTGTTGTCTAGTTCGCAGTCGGCGCATCTGAGTATCTGTAATCCATAATCCCAGTACAGAAACGCAGATAAGGCTCATTGACAAATACTTTGGGTATTTCGGCGTTAGGCCTTTCAGACACTAACTGCAGTCACGTCCCAGACTGCTGGAATTTCCTGCTAGAAGGATAACTGAATCTTGGAAACAACGCAGGATGTGCTTGGCAAAAGTGTTATCGATGAGTTACTTCCTGGATGAAACAGCCTACAAAATTCACTTAACATATATTCGTATCATTTTCAATAAATAATCTGAGTGATTTTCTCATGAGGTGCGAAATGAAGTTATCAGCTTATGCTTCTGAATCCAGGAAAGTGATTCAACGTGGAAATTGCTATTAATGTCGTTTTTTTTGTTGCGAGCTTTTCTGTCCTAGCCTTAACGAGTAGAATGGAGAGCACAACGCCGCAGCATCTTGA
Source organism: Schistocerca serialis cubense (assembly GCF_023864345.2). Classification (NCBI taxonomy): domain Eukaryota; kingdom Metazoa; phylum Arthropoda; class Insecta; order Orthoptera; family Acrididae; genus Schistocerca; species Schistocerca serialis. The sequence goes on along the minus strand of NC_064642.1, from coordinate 511,557,075 downwards.
TAGACGTCAGTTGTAAAGTGGGAGCTGGATTTTTCGAGTTCCAGTCTAGCTGCAGGATACTCTTATTAGCAGTTTCGTGAAAGAGCCACAAGATCGAAAATCTATAAGGAAATTTTGTTTATTTTATTTATTAAATGTCGCATAGTACTTCATTGTAACAGGACAGCAAGTAAACATAGACCGTTTCTAAGTCTAGAATGAGTAAAATCTTACGAATTCGTGGTGATGTAGGAACACTCCTGTTACAGATAATTATGTTTCATTAAAATAGGCTTTCTTCATAAGGGTACTGCGGTAGTCTGCATTTCATTGGTATTAATGCAGTGAATAGTTTAATGGTGTTGTCCGTTATTTTAGTGAACACAACAGTAAACATTAGAGAGAAATTAATCATCAACAGGCATTATGTAAAACAGTCTGTTCAGGTAGTTTACTGATTACACGCCTGCATACTGGACCAGAGTTAAAGATGTCGTTGAACCAGGTGTGAAGTGCATTTTCGACCAGAGAGGAATTTTCTTGATTTGAAACTCCCGAATACCTTTGCTAGTGAAATCGGCAGTGTGCGCTATTTTGTAGTATCAACACGTGATGAAGTTTTGTAGGACGTTTTTCGTACACTGCGACCCATACATGTCTTAGTTGTTGGTAAAAAAAAAATACGAACTGCGATATACTCTTCAACAGGGAGGTTTTCGTAAGGCACAAAAACTTTTCTGAGCCACCATAGGCAAAATATTATGCTCACACTGCCCTTTGCTAGATTATATGTCTCTTGTTAGGGCTCAACCAAAAATTCTTCTTAAGAGGTTAATGTAAAGACATCATAACTAGTCACCAGCAGCAATTTTGCATTGGAATTCTCAATAAACCAACTGATGACGATCGAGCAAACATGTGTTAATAGCCACCCCTTTGATTTTCGTTGTTTTGAATTAGAGCATTCTGCACCACTGTTCCCGGCTTCTCAACCTTTTCTGCTGAACGTAAGGGACGCACGACGTTAAATGGTTGCACTCCACCACATATGTCTGTTATAGAGGATTCCTCAATGTGCAAAATCCTTCACGTCAGAGCGATGTTTCTTGAAGCAAAAAAAGTCTTTTTCGGACGTGTTTTGCCCAAAAGTACTATCCCCACACAGAATAAAAAAGTTTAGAGCTGCTTCTTTGCCTTCACACCTCCACTAAACCCAAACCAAAAATATTAGACCTTTTTCCACTTTCGACTATATTTTATCACACTTTAACCACGTTCATAAGTTTCAGACATGCAAAATCGAAGTTGTGAGTGTGGGATAAGTACGAGGATTTCAAACAAGAAAATAACCCTTGATAAATACATAAACTGATAGTGCCACACCACGTTCACCTAGTCGGAGGCGTCTGATGTTGGTAGTAGGCAGCGTATTGTCCGTAGCCTGTAGCTCCTGTGAGTTGAGGAAACTCTAGAGCATAAACTGTTCTGATATTGACGCAGCCACGAGCTGTTTAGTGGATATGTTTCTGGAACTTTTTGCTATTGCGGGTGCATTAGAAAATCAAACTAATTATGTTTGAGTTTCCATAGGAACCAGGGGATGGAGTGGACGAGCACGAAGCTCACCGCTACATCATGGGCAGGTACGTCTCTGGAACATCTCGAGAAGACTAACTGGATTTCCTTCATACATTTCTGCTTCTTACAGGGTTGGCAGATCGTAGATGTGGCCGGACTTAGAAATCTGAGAGGTGGCTGCCTTAAGTGAATGACTCACGTTTCATCTCTGAGGTGGCCAGCTGGCGGCCAGCTTTTGTGTCTAACACTTTACTTTCTTGTCATCTCGGTGAATTATTCTATATGACTTCCATTTAAGATGTGACACTTGAGTACGTAAAATTCATTGTTTGAACTCAGATATGACGTTTGGCACCTATGCTATGATTGATGCATGCCTAATGCCACTTTCCATGTAATCTACATTAGGAAATACGGACGTAATAAAAAAAAAATATACCGCACTACTCTCATGTGGCATAACAAGTCGGGCTTGAGAGGCCGTGCTGCGAAGACGAGTTGTTTACGTCCTAGCTGTGATAAACAGCGCAGATGTAGGGGGAGTGCAGTGATTTAGCAACGGAGCGTTCAGAGTACACAGATGTCGTTCACATGGCTAAGTCTCTACGAAAATCGACTGTGAAGTTCGCATTCTAAAACCTATTTTCCCGACCAGAAGCGCTTGAAGTTGAACGTATTTTTGAGAGAAGTGATCAAACTCGATCCTCACGAACTGATTGGCATTCATCTTTCAACAGCCACAGGTGTCGTGTGTAAAGCTTATCAATGACAATTGCTGTGGCCAACTCATTCAGTCGTCAGGCGGCTTTTATAAGTTTCTTCACTTCAATAACAGTGTAGAGAATGTCCTGGTGGATCCAGCGGTCATTTGAATGAGAACGGTGCGTGTTTTTGAACTGCCTTTTGACGTGACTGCACAACAAGTAACGTCAGCACTGCAGCAACACGGAAAGGTCCTCGCCTTTACTGAAGAAAAGTGGATGAGCTTTTACACATATCCTGTTCTCATTGGTATACGGCAAGTAAGAATCGATTTCCTGAAACACGTCCGCTCTTATGTATATATTTTTTGGCTGTCGTGTAGTATTTATGTATGAAGGGCAACCTCACATATGCTCCGGTAGTGGCGGAGAGGGTCACGTGTCTACAACGACGAATTGCGCAGTTGCCGGTGGGAAAAAGCATTGAACCACAACGATCTCAAGCATGGCCCCTCACATACGTCGAGTCGGCGTGTGGAACTACGGCACCGCTCCCCACTGCACGAGCGCCTAGCGCTGAACCACGATAGCAACACTGCAGGATGGACAAGTAGTGAACCAACGAGTGAGAACGTTGCAAGACGCTCCAAGTCGCGCTGTCTCGGAGCGTGTTGATCCCATATGGACGGAAGGGAAAGATGTGGTCACTGACGTGACGCTCGAGAAAGGAGGGCATTTAGAAACTGCAAGTTTGGGACAGTCTCAAACATGTGATACGAAGGACGGACACACGCCACAGCAGCAACAAAATAAGCAGTACAAGCACAGTGCAGTACTCCGGCGACGGGTCATGGAAAGGAACAGGAATCCGAACAGCAAGAGACGACCCGAGATCAATACGACTGTGGAGGCACTAGTTCGACTCCAATGAACGTGGACACTGTGCGACAGCCCGAACCGCAAAGCGGTCCATGTAGACGATTTCCGACCTTGAACCTAGCAGCCCCTCCACACAATCCGGTGAAATCGACGGATGACGTGAGTTTGACAACTGGGATACAGGAAAGACGGAGATACCAACGATAACACAGGACGCAAACGAAAACTAAGGAGCAAGTGAAACAGCCACCGTCTCGGAGAGCAGCAGAATATTTATCGAAATTGTGCAGAATGAACCCACAAGAGGTATATTGAATAACTACGATCAACATCAATAACATCAGCAATGGACATAAATTACAGCTTCTAAGCGACATGTTACGGGCAGCGGATGTCGATACCACTTTATAACAGAAAATAAGGGAGGCAGCTCTCGACTAATTGCTCGCTCGTATCCATCCAGGTACCGCACAAGAGCTGGGCGCTGCAATGCAGACCAAAGCGGGCACCGTCGTTGAGGACGTCGAGCTTTTACCTTTCGTGAGAGGAGCAGCGCTTACGCTCGTCGACGTCCGGTTCGTCAATGTATACATCCCAGTTTCGTCCAGCAACGACGTGCTTCCTTCGAATTCCATCGGATTGAGATGATACCCTCCTCCCGGGCAGGTACAATCATATCATTCTTGGACGTAATTTCGATTGCGTACTGCGTTCATGCCATCAGATACCGAATTAGAATCCATGACCACACCTTCCATCATCGTACCTGACATGGCCTTCATGGCTACATGGACCTGCTTACATAAGGACGCGCCGGGGTACATGTACTTTACGGCTGCGTCACATAATACGTTACGCAACAATCATGAATGTGGCAAATGTGGGCTTCAGTAGACTGGCGAATGGATCCTAGAGCCTTATGTGTGCGATATGGGCTCGACTCCCACTTCCAGCGTGTGTTCTGAAACACACTCGAAAGGATCTCCTGTACCTCTAGTAATGCCAAGCGAAGAACGCCAAGTTGTACCGTAGTTCAGAATCCGCATTATAAACATCGTGTCCATTCGCCATCAAATGGGGCAGAGCCGGTGTAGTTGCACCATAGCAGAGGTGGAAGCCGCGGCAAACAGAAACTCGGTCTCCAATGGGCTTCCTTAGATTGGAAACTTTATTTTACTCGTATTTAATGGTCCAATTGTCATTTAAGGTCACAGGGCTCCTGTTTTTTTTTTTTTTTTTTAACCTGAGAAACTGAAAAATTTGGTGCAGGACTGGGATTGGAATTCGGATCTCCTCTTTCGTGGTACCTGACCCGCAAAAAATGATATGGTTCGATCATTTCGTTGTTTTTCTCCAAGATGGCAAACTCTTCTACATCTCCACGAAAGTCACATATGTGGGTTTGAATTCCGATCCAGGGCAAAGTTATCCATGGTTTCATTTCAAGTGCTACCATTTTCATCGAAGTACTACTGACAAATAATTTTTATTTTTAATGTCTCTTCATGTGTTTAAATAATAACGATAGGTGGCGTTATTTCTAGTCAAACAGGCACACATCTTACTACTTGTGAACAAACAATTTTTGTAGAGAAAACAACGGTGGTAGGTGCCAGTTTCGATTCCCGGTCTGGCAAAGAAATTGTATCCTTATTTAAAATTCAGACACCTCGATTTTGGTGAAAAAATGCAATATCTAACATTTGATTTTACTTACTTTAAATCTGATTTCGTGCTTAGTTCGGGTCCCCGTTACAAAACTTTACATCAAAGCATTTCGTTTTATACAACTGCAAACTTTGTCACAAGAAATTATAGTAAACATAGTAAGAGTCTTGACAGGATTCCAGGCAGAGCACAAGAATGTTCAAGTTTAGGTTTGCTGACTGATACTGTTGAAAACTTCGACATTTCTGGACTCTTTGTGCCCAGTCACCGGTGACGAAAGCTTTGCTTAGTTACAATAGCTATAGATGTTTGGTTTCAATAGAGATACAGAACAAAAAAAGTTCGTCAGTCGTTTAAAGTTCAGACATGTACTAAAATAAATGCTCAATCGTAAGTAGAGAGAAATTGCTGGTGATGCGATATTAATTTTAAGGTTTCCGTAGAGCGCTTGCCGCTGTTAATTGAGTTGCTTTTAACTGTTTGGTTCAACATTCAGTTTATGACAAATCACTCTTATAAGGAACGACGTTTCAGGGGTACAAAAATACTTCGAACTGACATAGAACTTCAGGAATCCAGATATTATCTCTAAATCTCTTGTTCATGAAAATATTTAATTTTTCCTAAAGATTGCTAGACTAACTTATGTAGCGGAGGTAGTTAACTCAAATTAGTGATTTTGAAATATCGCCTACTGTACAGTAATAAAATTTGCAAGCATTAAGACTGTCTCATCTCTAATGAAGCAATTTCTAGTACGGTGTTTACAATATCGTCACGTCGATTTACATCTTGTCTGATTACCTTACAGAACAGTATTCTCTAGGATCCCTTATGGTATCAATTTTGTATTATCACGCGACTGTATTGAATGAGATCAGAGGACCTGCAAGACAGTTACGTTATGTGGGCTGCATGCATATCAGGCGAAACGCAATTCAGTTCGTTCGAATTCTTTTGGGTATGATAGACTGTTAGCGTACCACAGGTTTCCAGTTAACTATTTTCTGCATACATTGCAATTACCTCCGTGAAGTTTATCCTAACACTCTAAGATACTGTGAGTTTGATGTAAAAACTTTTGTCTCAGAAAAATATTGTATACGTCAAAGAGATATCATCTAATGCTACCACTTTTTTAAGTTTCCAGCTTGAATATTGCTCCTCTGGACGTGGTCAATTAAGTAACCGTAAGACTAGAAGGAAATCTAAATGAACCCATGTAACACACAAGGCGACAAAAAATTACTCGATATTATATTTAGTAATTTAAATATAAATGCAATTGTTAGAAAACTAACCGAAGCGAATCTGCACAGCAGAAATCATTCTCAAGTAAAGAATAATCTACAGAAAATTTCGGGACGATCGCAATATTGGTTAGATATGTAAGTAGAAATTAAAAGACATATGTACATGTGAAGTCTTTTCTTTCGGATATATCCGAAAGAATAGACAATTTGTTTGATCCAGGGGCATTATGCATGTATTGGTTCAATGTTCATCTTCACTTGTTACTTAAGGCATGACTGTTTGTGCTTTCTTTTTAGAAGTAAGAGAATACAGGTATTGATGGCTCCAGTTAAGCGTGTATCGGTCTATCTGATTCTGTACACATGGAGTGCTTAGAAGCCTGAAGATGGCATTAATGAAATGGCGAATCTGGTTATCTAAGAAAAGTATATTCTGAAAATATACTGCTGTTTGTCGACTTTTCTTTGGTAAATATCTGACCACCTTCTGTCCCATGTCCACTATGGATCAAGAGATATAAGACTTATCGTTGAAAGGTTTTTAATGGCAGTAACTGCATTTGGGCACTGAAATGTATCGCTGGTTAACAGGTGAAAATTTTTGCCGGACCGGGTCTCGAACCCGGATTTCCCGCTTTACGCGAACCGCCACTGCTCCGGCCTTGCGCTCATGCTTCACTTGACCCCAATTTCCAAGCTGTCACTCACTACTGACTTTAGCATGTGTATGTATCAATAAGGCGTCGTCGTCATCGTATATACATCGTGTTTCCGTAAGAATGTGCAAAAAAATTTCAGGACACAGAGAACGCTCTACTGAACAATTTGAGATAGGGAATCTGGGGTCGGAGAAGCTATCTTAAGGAGATGTTGAAGTATACTTGCATACCACTTCGGCTAGCATTACTGTTTTGTAGCTTAGTGACAACTAACATGTGTCGGCTGGCCCCGGCGAAGGTTCGAGTCCTCCCTCGGGCATGGGTGTGTGTGTTTGTCCTTAGGATAATTTAGGTTAAGTAGTGTGTAAGCTTAGGGACTGATGACCTTAGCAGTTAAGTCCCATAAGATTTCACACTCATTTGAACTAATATGAGTACCAGTTTACACGTACTGTGCTGTTTATTTAAATGTACATTTTCCTGCAAGTAAACAAAACGGAGGAGCCTGATTACTTGTAAGTCGTGATGCAGGTTGTGTTTGTTTTCCTGGTCCACAAGGTGGCTTCGTTGTAGCGCATTTACATTGTCCCACAGCATAACATGCTATGAATCAATGACCGACTCACTCAGTGCTGTTCAGAGATGTGTAGCATAACATGATGGAGCAGTACCGGTAAACAGTTTCGCAAAACTCAGTGACATGCACCTTGGAGAAATACGTATCCATGCTCTCGCTGCTGAAAGGCTGCACAGTGAACGATTTCCTAAGAGGTATCATCCGTCTGGAGTGCTTATTTCTCTCGAGCGACGAATGCGAGAGACTGGTTCACTGGAAAGAAGAAACGAGGGACCAGACAACGTAAGGACCAGTCGCACACCAGACTTGGAAGAGGAGATGCTGGTAAGAGTTGCAGCGGACCCCACTACAAGTACTCGTCGTATTGCACGTCAAATGAGCGCTGCACATAGTAGCGTGTGGCTAGAACTCCACGAAAAACAGTTACACCCGTATCAACCGTAACGATTCTACGCAGTGCTTGTGACTGAATTTACATTGTGTCAGTGGTTGCTCCAACAATCTATTGATCGATCGGATTTCTATCCAAATTGTACTGTTTCGTGATTAGGCCGTGATGGTATTTCGAACAGCATGAATAGCCATGTGTTGGATAAGACAAACTCTCATCCTTCAGTAGAGTCACACCATCTAGTACGTTTTGCAGTGAATATCTGGGCCGGCGTTGTAGGAGGAAATCTCATTGGGCCATATATTCTACCTGGCCGTCCGAATGCCCACCTCAACTCGAGGTTCGTGCAAAGTTCTAACTGAGTTTTTGAGAACGTACCATTTTCTTTTCCTGAGAGGACGTGGATACAATATGACGGTGCACCGGCTTACTTCAGTGTGGACATCTGCAACCATCTCACTGTTGTATTTCGTGGTCGCTGAATTGGAAGGGAAGGTCCAATTCGATGGTCTGCCAGGTCACCTGACCTGAATCCCCTTGGTTATTTCCAAAGGGGATATCTACGAGTAAAGTCATATGCATTAGACCCCTGTGGTTACTGAGATGGAATAGTTGCCAGAATTGTAGCTGCTTCTGATGTGATTTCAAACACACCAAGGATATTTATTTATCAGGGTGAATCAGAATCTTGTTCATCGATGTCATGCTTGCATTGTGGTTGATTGCCGTCAGTTTCAGCACATTTTGTAAGACACAAAACAAATGGTACGTTCATTTGCAGAGAACTGTAACTAAAGTAAATAAAAAAGTACACAGTAATGTGATTTTATTCCTACTATCTCCTTAAGCTGGTTTCTCCGACCGCAGGCTCCCTACCTCAAATTGTTCAGTGGAGCATCTTCTACGTCCTGTTAAACTTTTGCACGCTTTGACGGAAACACCCGGTATATAATAGGTGCAGACAACCAACGATGCTGCTCGCATCCGGGAGGACGACGGTTCTATCCCGCGTCTGGCCATTCTGATTTCCCTAAATCGCTCCAGGCAAATGCCGGGATCGTTCCTCTGAAAGGGCACGGCCGACTTCCTTCCCCGTCCTTCCCTAATCCGATGAGACTGATGACCTCGCTGCCTGGTCTCCTCGCCCCAACCACCCTACCCCCAACCAACGATGCTGTCTTTCGGTGCGTATGCACAACATGCCCGATCTCTTACGGGTATCAGCAACTGCGAATACGGATTCGTAAGTGGGTGTCAGTAGTGAGTAACAGTCTGAGAATTTGAGTCGGAAGGCAAACGAGCTCGGATGGCAGAGGAGATGAAGTGGAACGCTCGCGTAAAGTGGGAAATGCGGGCTCTGTTCTCACTCCGCTACAAATTTTCACCAGTTACCATTGATACATTTCAATGCTCAAATCCGGCTAACGTCATTAAAAAAGTTTGAATAATCAATCAAAGGACTGCTGTGTCAAAACATTATCAGGAAGGAATAGATCTTGACGCTTACTAATTTCTATCGAATATTAGTTAAGGCTTCCACACCAACGTGAGTGTATTTGGTTCTGCAGGTAGGTTAAATAAGTGGTGAAGAAACATTTACATCCTCAGTTTACTTTTTTTATAAATGATACCTCGTTTAGCCCCGTCTTAATATGTAAAGTCACAGAACACCAACCATTAGGTGCCAGAAACTCCTCATCAGTACGCAGAGTACACGTTAGACAATGTTAAGGTTAAATTCAAAATCACATCATTCTGTCTTTCGGCTCATGAGACAGCAATCTCTTGAGATGTTCAAGAAAAAATAAGCAGTTTCGTTTTCAAAATGTTTACTGACGCGTTTCACTCTCACAGGAGCATCACAGACATATAGACCACTGTCGTGTGTTCGTAGAAGAGCGGAACAGTAGTCCGGAATGAAGCTATAAATGTTGATTGTCTCTCAGACATTTATGAGATAGCAGCAACAATAATTGATGACAGGAGTAACAGTACAACAGTCATAGGTTTTACGAGAACAATGTAGCAACGTTTCTGGCTTCACTGTGGACTACTGTTCTGCTCTTCTACGAACACGCGACAATTGTCTGGATGTCTGATGATGTTCCTGTGAGAGTGAAGAGCGTCACAAATTAAATAAATAAAAACCAATTTTGCAACTAAGACTGCCTATTGTTCCTTGAATGTTAAGATTTGAGTCTGATAAGAATTTTATGGAAAGTTTCATATGGACCATCCTGTATCGGTCTCTAGAATTCAAACGAACCAAAGAAAAGTAATGTACGATCTGTAAAGAATCCATAGGGAAAGACTGTGTCAGTTATTCATTTGTCCGAAAAAAGGCTGAGACCTGCTACTGGGAGGCTGCGCAATTATGACGAAATTAAAGACGTCCGTTTTCAGTAGTAATCAGAAGTAACTGAGTAAGACATATGCTTATTACGTTATTCGTTTGTGATACCACAGCCGAGCGGTCTAGGGTGCTGCAGTCATGGACTGTGCGGCTGGTCCCGGCGGAGGTTCGAGTCCTCCCTCGGGCATGTGTGTGTGTGTTTGTCCTTAGGATAATTTAGGTTAAGTACTGTGTAAGCTTAGGGACTGATGACCTTAGCAGTTAAGTCCCATAAGAATTCACACACATTTGAATTTTTTTTTGTTTTTTTTTGTTACCACAGTGTCAGTAGTTGCTTTACAGATATTAACGTACTTAAAATTCATGTAAACAACTAAGAAAATCTGCGTTTAGCTTCATTAATTTAAAACATTCGTCATTCTTCTGTAGTGTTACATATCTATAACTCTGGTTTGCTTTCTGAATATAAAACCAGTTCGTTACGAAATATACTGAAACGTAATTTATACTTACGGAATTCTTATACGTTTTCCCTCTCACACATAGTGGTGTCGCTTGCTTCCACATTTCTAGACCTGAAATACTATACAATTTGGCACTCCTACTATGTGTTTGTGTAGTCAATCACTAAATGCGTCTGTGTGTCTTGTGCATGGAGAGTGGCCAAATTAGTAGTTAGTGTTCGATTCACTTTCTCTAAAAATTATTCTCTTCGTCTGCGATTTGCATTATGTCGTTTAATTTCTGTTTGGTTACTATGTTTGTGTCTCAGGAGTGAAGCGAAAGTTTAATGGAATTCGAAGATTTAGGCTAATCTAGTGGTTGTTGAAATGAAGACAACTACTCCAGCTAAGATTCCCTCATAATTTTGTTTTCTTTCGGAGGTAGCCTCGTAGGGCTTCTTTGCGGGAAGAGCTATTCTTGCCCTCGGCAACAATGTAAATGCCGTATGACATTAATGCCTATAGTATCCACTAGCACGCCATCGGTCAACCTTTCTGAAACCATCAGTCTTGAAGGAGATCAGATGTCTGCTATAAAGTGAAGTCTGTAGGCAAACTTTTGAATTCGTTAAAAAAAATAAGGACAATTTTATGTTTCTAAAATGAAGAAAGATAAATACTGTTAACATTGAAATAAATAAAATTGACATTTTTAAATCGAGAAATAAAGGGTCAGTGAGACGTTAGGTAATGTTTATTTCTCACATTTAGTTTGATCTTTTCCACTGTCTGTCATAATGATGTTCCACGTGTAATCGATTTCACTATTGTGTTTCCATTCCTCTATTACTCGAAAATTCTTTTTCATATCTATTAGTCGTGGCATATGGGAACAGCACTACTGCAGTGACTGTGTTGTCCAGAATTACGATGCAATGTTCCTTCGGATATGCTTGCTTGTCCGAACTAACAGGCACTGCGGCGACTACAGCAGGTGTAAAACACATGAAATGTATTCGCAGTTTCAATTATGGACAACCGTCAGCTATGCAAGTGAATGACGACAATGAAACTTCGTGCCGGAACGGGACTCGAACCTAGAATTCCGGCTTATGGCAATAAGCGAGAAATTCGTATTCTAGTCCCGGTCCGGAACAAATTTCCGCAGTCGACGATCCATTTTACAGGTGATTGGTTTCTATATTCACAGCTGCGAATACATTTCAAGTACTCTCACACTCGAAAGTTCTTCAGGTAATAAAAGATACTAATCATCATGTTGCTAGTTCAGTTGATACTTAATTGTTTTGAGACCTTCTCGTTGTGTCTAAAAAGTTCTAATTTTTGCGTAATTTCAATATTCAAGAATATTTTTTCATTCACTGAAACTTGTTTTTAATGGCAGAGACTTTCTTTTTAGTATTTCGAATGAGGAAAATAGTTTATATGCATAGCTTACGACAAGTAGAGACATATGAAATCCCTAAATCACCCTTTTCATTACCTGTTATCTCATCATCAGTTCAGCGAAAACTGTAACCTGGGAACCATAGTCTGTCTCTGTCAGAATATTCACGAAATTTCTTCGCAAGCCGAGGTCAGTCACACTCCCTCCTTCAAACTAGTTCGTGAAACACACGACGGACGAAATAAATACATTATCCACTATATGAACTCGGACAGTGAACCAGCATCTGAATAGCGAAGCAACGGTGACAAATCTATCCGGTCGAATCATTGGATGCGCCACGCAGCAGTTGCCCGGTTGCAGTCATCATTGACTGCGCGTGAATGACAGTTTAAATTGTGTAAACATTCATTTCCATCGCTTTCAGTACTCGCACTCACGGTATTTGAAAAAAATGTAATTTTTGGTTACTTAGGTAATAAATATTGTGTGTTGATCACTTCAGCATCCAGTGACGCCTATGGTCTGAGGATAATACAGCGGCTGGTCGGTGCCGTTGGGCCTTCATTGGTTCGGGCGGAGTTTAGTTTTTCCAGCAAATAAATATTAGTCTAAAACATTAATAAAAAGGACTTTTTGAAATGGAACTGATTTCCTTACTCAGCCTATAATCGAATCCTGTTTGATTTATCCCACAGAAAATTTCGTTTTACGCTGCAGTGAGGAATTACTCCCGGGTTTGCAACCGCTGATCTAAGGATTCGGCCATCTAAACGGAAAAGACCATTGGGCACCTTTCCTATTCGGAACATAGTGTTCCGTGTAAATTTTAACTACATAAAATATATAACCGAGATAAGTAGGCATGAGGTGTCGCTGTTTGTGTTCTTGATTATGAAGATAGCCAAGGGAGGAAGCGAAACGATCGCCGGCGGGTAGCCTACTGAACCCTCACACCTCCCAGAAGGCTTTCGAATCCAACATGCCCAACCGACGGACGAGTTTATGGTTATAAACAGTTACACACTCACTCCCTGCGACAATGTGGAGAGGTCAGGCACATAGTCCTATGATGTATAAATTCACTTAGCTCCACCCGTTCCCCTCATCGGGCAAATACAAACTTTGACAATTCCTTTGAACATAGGGATTCAGAGCACCCATGACGCGTTCTTCCATCATCTCACAAGTAAGTATGCATTAGCAGGTTTGTCTGTGGGATACTTACTCTCGGTAAAACTGTTATCTAGGCTGAACTCTGTAAACATTGCTCTGGCACGCGACAATGGCTAATCTTGATGTGACTCTATAGCAACACCGTTTAACACTTGTGTTATCGTTAAGTTCCCTATATCATTTGTAGCTTCGAACTTCCTGTTAGTTACAGTTGCAGTGCGATGTAATTTTCTTGATCATTACACTGAGGTGACGAAAGTCATATGATACCTCTTAACATCGTGCCGGACCTCCTATTTGCCGGCGAAGGGCAACAACTCGACGTGGTATGGAATCAACAAGTCGTTCGAAGTCCCCTGCAGAAAAACTGAGCCATCGATAACTGCGAAAGTCTTGCCGATGCAGGATATTGTGCACCAACTGACCTCTCGTTTAGGTTCCATAAATGTTCAGTGGGATTCATGTCGGACGGTGGAGGTGGCCGGATTATTCGCTTGAACTGAATTGTCCAGAATAATTTTCAAACCAACCGCGAACAATTGTGGCCTGGGGACATGGCGCAATGTCAACCATAAAAATTTAGGAACATGAAGACCCTGAATGGCTGCAAACGATCTCCAAGAAGCCGACCAAAAGCGTTTGTAGTCTATGGCGGGTTCAGATGGACCAGAGGACAAAGACCATTGAATGTAAACACAGCCCACACCATCATGGAGGCAACACAGTTTGGACAGTGCCGTGTTGACTACTTGGGTCCATGGCTTCATGAGGTCTGCGCCACACTCGAACCCTACCATCAGCTCTGAAATCGAGTCTCATCTGATCAGGTCAGGGTTTTCTAGACGGCTAGAGTCCAACCGATGTGGTCGCGAGTACAGGAGAGGCGCTGCAGGCTATGTCGGGTTGTTAGCAAAGGCACTCGCTTCGATCGACTGCTGCCAAAAGCACGTTAATGACAAATTTCGCCGTACTGCTCTAACGGATAAAATCGTCGGATGTCCCACATTGAATTTTACACTTATTTCAACGAGAGTTGCTTGTCTCTTAGCTCTGACAACACTACGCAAACGCCGCTGCACACGGTCGTTAAGTGAAGGCCATTGACCTCTGCGTTGTCCTTGGTGGTGAGAGATAATGCCTTAAATTTGATATTCTCGGCACACTCCTGAAACAGTAGATCTCGGAATACTCAATTCCCTAACGATTTCCGAAATGAAATATCCTATGAAATCTAGCTCCAGCATCCAACTAACTCCCATTACCTGCTACCATTCCACACATCACACAATTGCTTCTTCAAGACGACCATTTGATGTATCTCGTATCACGCCAAAGTGTTCCTAGCCTTAGTTGCATTATTGATTTCTTTGTTGGTGACAGAATCAGATATTAACACACAACTGGTATTAACGCTCGCAGCTGAAGCAGCCCCTGACGTTCAACTCCAAAATACAAGCGGTCACGTTACCAGCGTCTCAGCAGCAGACAACGGCTGGAACAATGGCCACTCTGGTCGGATGGGGAGCCACAGAGGTAAGTTAGCATACACTACACCGAAGTGCTTCAAACGTGTGACAGAGCACACAGCGGTATAACTTGGTTGTAATTTCTGAATGTGTACGAAGGCTCGAGCAGCGAAGAGATAACGGTAGTTTAATCAAAATGCTTTCGTTCCAATTCTAAGGCACTTCAAGATTGTGAGACCTTCAAATTGGAAAGAGACAAGTACAATAAACTCAGTTAAATCAGAACTATTATCAGTAGTCCTGGAGGAGCTTTTCAGACTTTGAAATGCAGAACTGACGAGATTATATGTTTTAATATACTTATGCTCATAAATTGAGGATAATTGCTGAATGTAGTGCCACACAACGCGACACTACACAAAACTGGCGCTAATAGCATAGGCACATAGGGAACACATACGACACAGATCTCTAAGTCCACGGTATTATAAGTTGAGAAAACCGTCCCGAAACACATGTGCTACAAAACGCCACTGTTTCCTGTGCTAAAAAACGCCACTGCTTCCCGACATTAATATGGGATATGATCACCATGCACACGTACACAGGCCGCACAACGGGTTGACATACTCTGGATCAGGTGGTCGAGCAGCTGCTGGGGTATAGCCTCCCATTCTTGCACCAGTGCCTGTCGGAGCTCCTGAAGTGCCCTAGGGGTGTGAAGAAGTGCAGCGATACGTCGACCGAGAGCATCCCAGATGTACATGTGTTCGATGGGGTTTAGGTCTGGAGAACAGGCAGGCCACTCCACTCGCCTGATATCTGCTGTTTCGAGGTACTCCTGCACGATGGGAGCTCGGTGGGGCCGTGCGTTACCATCCATCAGGAGCAAGGTGGGACCCACTGCACCCCTGAAAAGGCGGACAAATTAGTGCAAAATGACGTCCCGATACACCTGACCTGTTACAGTTCCTCTGGAAGACATGCAGATGTGTAAGTGCACCAATGACAATCCCACCCCACGCCATCAAACCACGACCTCCATACAGGTCCCTTCCAAGGACATTAAGGAGTTGGTATCTGGTTCCTGGTTCACACCAGATGAGATTCCGGGGAGACTCATTGTTCAGACTATACCTGGACTCGTCCGTGAACATAACCTGGGATCACTGTTCCAATGACCACGTAATGTGCTGTTGGCACCAGGCTTTACGGGCTCTCCCCTGACCAGGGATCAGTGGAATGCACCTTGCAGGTCTCCGGGCGAATAAACCATGTCTGTTCAGTCGTCTTAGACTATGTGCCTGGAGACAATTGTTCCGATGGCTGCAGAAAGATCCCGAGCAAGGCTACCTGCAGTACTCCGTGGCCGTCTGCGGGCACTGATGGTGAGATATCGGTCTTCATGTGGTGTTGTCCACTGTGGACGTCCCGTACTGTAGCGCCTGGACACGTGTCCTGTCTGGTGGAATCGTTACCATAATCTTGAGATCACACTTTGTGGCACACGGATAGCCTGTGCTACGATCTGCTGTGTTTTTACCAGCCTCCAGTCGCCTAGTATTCTACCCCTCACAACGTCATCAATATGTGTTCTTTGAGCCATTTTCAACTCACAGTCACCATTAGCACGTCTCAGAACGTCTGCACACTAACTCGCTGCACCGAACTCTGACATACACCAACACATCTCTGCGTATGTGGACTGCTGCCATCGCCACCGTGCAACGAGCGCTGGTCAAAATGCACCGCATTGGTCATACCCCGATGTGATTTAAACCCGCAAACCACACACGAGAGCGTTGTTTCACCATGTATCAGCATTATCCTTAATTTATGATCATGAGTGTACAATATTTTGTTGGTGCGTAAGTTCCTGACGTTTTTGTTTTTCATGTTGGTATTCCGATTACTATGGGTTTACCTATCGGTTTTCATTTTTTATTTGTAGTGCACGGTTACTATTTGCGTTTACGCAATATCACTTTGTTATTTGAGGGTAGTGAGTGGAGCAGTGGGTGCTAGAAAGTGGAGTGCCAACAGGAGAAATCATAACATTCCCGCCATATTCTTCTGCTTGAGTTCAGTTGAGGGCGACAGTTACGGGGGAGTCAGAAACATTTGCGCCGTGTATAGGTATAATTACATTGGACAGAGCATTGCAAGAAAATGATTTCATCTTGTTAAGGAGGATCGTTTTGACACCAGTGATTCTCCACGTTCAGAGACTTCTGTCATCAATGGTATATTCTCCTTCACTATTTACAAGAGTCTACCAACGCTGGGGTAACTTTACTATTCCTCGACTGTAAAAATCACTTGGTTTTGAGGCGACTGACCCGTCGAACACATTTCCTCCGAAAAGGAAGTTCCTTCAAGGTTATTCGATAGAGAGCGGAAATGATTGACATTGGAGAGCGCAACGTCATATGAATAACATGGGTGCGCTTTGACGTCCAAGCCCGCCTCCTGCATAGTGTTTTCCGTTAGTCTAGAAGAATGCAGCTGAGCGTTATCGTGGAGTAGTACTACTTCACGCAGTCTTCCTGGTCGTTGTTCTTGGACTGTGTCTGCAAGAAGCCTCAGTCGTTGACAATAAATGTCAGCAGTGATGGTTAACCTGGGGGGAAGCAATCTGTAGCACACCACATCGCCACTGTTCAACCAGACGCGTAAAACTATCTTTCGTGTATGCGCAAAGATCATTTGGCGGGGAGTTACTGCTGTGTTTGGTGTCAAACATTGCTTTCTTTCCCTTACGGGAACATAAAGACGCCGTTTTTCGCCACTGGTAACGATACAGTATAGGTTCCATCCGTGTTGTTCACGCGCCAATTGATGACGAGCAGGTAGAGACGCACATGTAGCCACCCGCTGATTTTTGTGATTCTGGCCTACAGCACATGGCACCCATGCGTCCGATGTTTGCACCTTCCTCACTGCATGAAAATGTCGCACAGTGGTGGGATGATCACAGTTCAACACATTTGTCAATTCTTGAGTACACTGACGTGGTTGATTGTGGATTAATGCTTTTGAACGCTCTGTATTAAACCCCGAAGGTCTTTCTGAATGTGAATAGTCACTAACGTCAAAAATATCCTTCTTAAAACGAGAAGACCATTTTCTTGCCGTAATCTGACCAATGGCGTTATGCTCATACAAGGCGCGAATGTTCCTGGCTCCCTCTGAAGCTGTCACCTCTCTATCGAACTCAAACAGTAGAATGTGTCCGAAATGTTCCGATTGCTCCAATTGGCACTCCATTTTCTAGGGTCCGCAGCTCCACATAATAACTTCAGACAATAAAATGGCAATGTGAAAACTCAGGTAGCTACTGTGAATTGTAAATTTAAAAAAATTGACACTCTACAAATAAACCCATAGCAACCGGAATAGCAACATGGAAAACTAAAACATTGATAACTAAAGCATCAACCTAACAGTAATATCTAGCTACTTTCAAAGCGGCTTGACTGTAACGCGTCTACTGAAAAACCCAGTGTTTGACCATTTTCTTATTCAGTTTTTAATATCAGGGAAAATCGGTAATTATCATCTTCAGTTTGCGTGGAAGTTCGTCTGACTCAGCTATATAGAACCTATTTTAGTTTCTTTTGTAACTGATGAAGTACATGTAACATAGGAAACACATAAAAATTGTCCCATATATTTTTCTAACTCAAACAGTACTAGCTAACCATATTTACCGCTGGAGTGGCAGTCTCAATACATCTTTAAAATATCTGCTCACTTTGAAAATCAAATTTCTTCACAAAATCAGACAGCTGTTAAAACAGCGTAGTTTAAAATATTCAAAAATAATTAAATCATTTACTTATCCATAATCGTAGCTTTGTCGAATTTCATTTAACATCAGTTTACAGATATTTAAGATTTAATTATTTGAAACAGGTATCCAAAAAGATTAATTACTGATTATTTTTACTTTGGTATGTTTCAGTAGCTTCTGAACTATCAGTAATTTCTTCAGCTGAGAGTACATACTAAAGTGTATACAGTTTGTATGATCATTTTTGGATTAGCAAAGCTGAATTTTTGTATTTCACATTGATTTAATTTATTTATACCCTAATACTTCTTTAATGGTTTTATTCATTTAGATCAAGAGTATTATGAACAAAAATGAACAATTCATGCAATATTTCTCAATAAAATTTTCAATTAGAAAGTAATGGATTATGGGAACTCGTATCATAATTGTAACGTGTATTTACCTTCGCTTTACTGGAAAGTGAACAGTTTCCTCCTCTCCCTTATGAGACAACGTAGGAACACAGCGTAACTTCACATCTGCCCCTGATAATTCTCTCAACTCGGTGAGGAAAGTGGTCCACAAGTCTCTTCATGTATACCACATGTAACTGAGACCACTCATGGATGATGGCATCGGGTAGAGCTAGCAGAGTGTAAGGATGTCTACAGCTACGTTTCACTAGCTGTTTCAAACAGCGGGTTTCAGTTCGGGTGCCTGAAAGGGCCAGTCGAGGTGCTGTAGCGTGCCTGAGTATTCACCAGCTCAATAAAGGTAAGCCTGCAGACCTGCGAAGATTGCTGTTTGTCATCGTGGAAGACGACTCTCTCCACAGCGTACCCTTCATACTGATGTAGAAGAAAAGGCAATCCTCGCTGAATGAAATGTTGTCATAAACAGGCTAGTTCATGTTCACAGCAATCTATCTGAGTGCCCCAAGTCATGGTACAAAAAACACCAACAAAACACAGAACCACCTTTTGCATGAAATACACCTTCCACACGCTGCGGCCGGCCGCGGTGGTCTCGCGGTTCTAGGCGCGCAGTCCGGAACCGCGCGACTGCTGCGGTCGCAGGTTCGAATCCTGCCTCGGGCATGGATGTGTGTGATGTCCTTAGGTTAGTTAGGTTTAAGTAGTTCTACGTTCTAGGGGACTGATGACCACAGCTGTTAAGTCCCATAGTGCTCAGAGCCATTTGAACCATTTGAACACGCTGCGCTTTAAACGCCTCATTGGGACGTAGGTGCACTCGAAGCCTTTTATCTGTTGAAAAGAGGGAAAATAGTGACTGGTCGGACGTCACTATACGTCCTAACCTGATACCGTCCTTTTTCTGTGTTGTTTGTCTCACTGAATATGTGCAGCTTTCTGTGCCTCTAGAATGGCTGATCGTTTTCGAGGTACTCGACTCAAGATGACTACTACATGGTGTTCCCTTCGCAGCGCTCACTCGGGCAAAGGTTAAGTTGGACCTGCATTCACTGGCAGTAGCAATTCGTGTCAAGTTTGAAACCATTCCTCACTGGCAATATGTGACACTCGTCTCTTGTCCCTGTCACGTAGGATTTCCTCATGCCCATCTCTGTTACGTCATGTTACGTGGCTAAGAGTGGTACACTATTCCTTGTAGACCAACGAAATAGGGTTTGATACACCAACAAATTGTGAAACTTCGTAAACGGTATGATAATGGGCACTATATCTCTTCCTTCTATCCGACTGAATATTTGACATTATTTGTAACACATTACTGGCAACAACAGAAAGCTGAATTATCATAATGACATGAGCCAAGTGAGAAACTGACGAAATCAGTGATCGCTAGCTCGCTAACAGGGTCTTGAAGGACCATGACAAGAAATATCGCTATTTGAATGATTTTATGCGCTTTGCAATCCTGTGATTCTTTAATAGGTATCAAACTTCGTGGGAAGAACTTAGAAAAAACGCAGGCAGGTTCCTGTATTGACGAAGCTATATGCATTTAAGACTGCTGCAATAGCACCCGATCAGTAGCATCACCACGTTAGTAAGCTCCAGCTTAATCCGTCACTCACCGTTACAAAATAGCTGCAAAAGTGTTTAAAGATTAATGTTAGGACATGGAAACATGATAATATTAAATAAAAGCATCGTATCTATCAAGCATATATTACTATTCTATGTAGTACAAAGATAAGAATATGACAGCTTCTGACAGAAGGCGCACTAAAAAGAAAGTCTTTCCGGAAGCTGGCTCTGATTTCTCGATTGTCTTTCGAATGAAATCCAAACGATTATCCAAATTTTATACAATACATGAAATGTATTTGCAGCTGCGAATATGGACAATCATCAGCTGTATAATGGGGTGACGATAATGAAATATCGTGTCGGACCGGTAATCGAATCTGCATTTCCCGCTTATCGCGCACGGTCGCCTTGCCAGAAGCTTATCCGAGAATTCTTCACGGCCAGATCCAAATTTTCACACGTCGTTAACCATGTGTCTACTACCTGTACTCGTACCTAAATTATGTATATTCCTGTACATTGGTGATGTTTTAATCGAAAGTCGTTTGCCTGGTGTCGGTGGACAAAATACGATATTGCAGTGCCTGTGTGGCGCAGAAGTGCTATGCAGTCTTCCTTCAGACACAGATTTTCATTCCGGTCATTCCATTACATAGCCGATGGTTGTCCACATTCGCAACTGCAAATACCTTTCATGTACAGAGGGGTCCAAAAATATATCCACTGTTTAAAACTCCATAACTGGCAAACCAATTGACGGAGTTGTCTCACCTTTGGTAGTGTAATAGTTTGTAGCTCCGGCAATCGCCACACAAGCGTTGTATTGCGTTGTTTGTTTTGTCAGATGACAGTCGCCAGACAGTCAGTGTTTTGTTCTTAGTTGCGCCTAGTTACTCGAGTAAACATGGCTGGCGTAAGGCTTACATTCGATGAAAGGAAGTCAGTTTTGAAGTGGTTTTTCATAGCATTCGAGACAAATTTGAAGCCGAAGACTGTGTTAAAGATGTACACAAACAACGATCTGGAAGACCTGTAACAGTAACAAGTCCAGCTAACTTTTGTCGCGTGTTACAACGATTCACTCGCTCATCACAGAAGTCTGTGAGACAGTGTGCCTGTGAAAATGGAGCGAGTCGCTCAAGTGGTCGGCGAATTTTGAAGACAGCAAAGGGGAAGTGCTACATCCCACGATTGCTACACGCAATGAACGAGGACGACCCTGATCGTAGAATGGAGTACTGCGAGTGGTTTACTAACATGGTGTGCATCGATGAAGAGTTTGCAGAGATGATTGTGTGGTCTGATGAGGCACAGTTCAAACTCAGTGGTACAGTAAATCGCCACAATTGCATTTAATGGGCCGCTGAAAATCCGAACGTCCATGTAGACAAAGCCGTGAATTTGCCAGGAGTAAATGTGTGGTGTGGGTGTCTTACCGGGGTTTGATTGGGCCAATCTTCTTTTATGGCACAGTTACCGGTGAGGTGTACCTTCAGAAGCTTCAGACATCCATTTTACGTGCCATCCGAGACTTTTATGGAGACGGAAGAGTTTACTTTCAACAAGATGGTGCCCCAGCCCACTACCAAAATCGTGTTAGGTCGTATCTCGACGAAAATCTACCAGGAAGATGGATAGGTCGTAGAGGTGCTGTGGAATATCCACCCCGTTCCCCAGACCTAACTCCTCTGGACTGTTACCTGTGGGTAACATTTAAGGACGTCGTTTATCGACAAAAGCCACGCACATTGGATGAACTTCGAGAATCCATCGTACATTCACGTGCAAATATCCAACTGAACACGTTGCAGTCAGTAGTTCGTGCTGCACTTCGGCGGCATCGTTTGTGTGTGGATGTTCATGGTGAACATTTCGAATACCTACAGTGATATCTTTAAGTTGGACTTTAAGCTACACTTTCACCAAAAATGAGACAAATCCGTCAATTAGTTTGCAAGTTATGGACTTTTAAACAGTGGATACATTTTTTTTTGGGCCGCTCTGTATTTCATAACGGCTGTAGTCGCCGCATTGCGTCGTACTTCTGAACAACACATAGTTGACAACATGTGGAAGTTTGGGTGTGGCAGTGAAGCGTGCTAGAACGGCCTAATGGTATACCTGCGCGGTAGCTCAGCGTGTTCGGTCAGAGAGTTAGTTGCCTCTGTAATAAAAAAGAACTGCGTAAATGGATCAACAATGAACTTCAACGGGTGTCATAGGGACGTCCGTTCCGAGCAATTGCTAGGAATAATAAGGAACAAGATGAGGTAAAAAAAATGGTAAGGCGACCGCCCGAGACAAGTGGGAAATCTAGGATCGAAACGCGGTCCGGCACTAATTTTCTTTGTCATCTTTCAATTGCACAGTTGATGGTTGTCCGTATTCGCAACTAAGAATATAATTCATGTAATTCGTAACGGCGGTCGTTTACGTAGTGCCTGTTCCTTCGGACATTCTAGGCATTGCATTATCGTATGGTTATATTTTATACATTCTGCAAATATTTATAGCATTCTCTTAGTGTTTATAAGGCTGTATAAGACCTTTGTAGATACACACTGTTCTACTATAGCACGTCCACACACGGTAGCTGCCTTCTGCCAACCTGTGACGTCTATAAGCCGACCCAATTTGCTGCACTGGTTCCATAAAACCATGTGGCACAAACCATATCACTCCACTGCCATGACTCACGTCGGCAGTGTACTGTTCCATAGTCACCTGGTACCGGTTCCAAACCATCCACAGGACTCATAAGCAACCCGCGAACTCTCTTAAGCGTGTGACTAATATTTTGTCCAGGGAGCTTGTTAACCACATGGTCTGAGTTGATATTTGAGAAATCAGCAGCACTGTGAATTTAAGTCACAAAGAGAAGAGCCCCAAACTCTGTTTGCGGAGTGAACGATGTAACTGTATGAGAAAAGCTGAAAACATGTGCGACACTGGGATTTTTATCCGGATCAATACTGACGTTATGTGGAGAGCGGAGGAGGGGAGACTGGGAGGGTGCGAGGTGCGGCTGAAGCTGCAGTGCCAATTATGCTGTCCCAGAACGATCCCACTTAGAGCTTCAACAACGTTTCCCAAGTCGCACCTCTGTATCTTCAAACACTTTTGTGACAGATTCGTGTCACGGTCCGGTCCAAGGCACTAAATGCAAATGTGTGAAGAAGAAGAAGAGTCGCTATGTAAACATATTCGATTCAGGTTGTAGTATACTGGTACTTCCAAACATCCAAAATTGATAAAAGTAGCAACTCAGTAGGTATAAGGTTCTGTATTACTGTAAAGAAAGAAAAAAGAAACTGGGCTGAAGTACGAATTGTGCTTTTAGAGGAAAGTGTCCACTGGGAAACAGTGCTCAGTGCGATAAGGTGTTTATTGTGATTTGTGTTTCAGACGTCGTCATCGTCTACCGTAGATAAACTGCGGAAGGTTGACATTCCAGTATGGTCGGACGAGGACTGTAAAGCAGCGTACGAAAACTACGGAGTTTTGCGGGAGAACAACATTTGCGCAGGAACCACTGGCAAAGGCCAGTGCAACGTGAGTAGTCAAATTTTTTATTCCCATTCTTATCGCATTTCTGGATTGAATCTTTGTCATTTTTAGCACGTGAGGGAATTTAAGAAAACTAAGACCTATACGGTTCACAAACTGATGTTTATATTTTTCGTACTCAAGCAGCTACAATCGTATTTAATTAATGTCGGTATTGTCTCGTGTACCTTATTAATTGCATCGGAATGTAATACGAAAAACAAGGGTGTAATGGAAATGTTTCACATTAAACCATTCGTATAATTGTTTTAGAGACAACTAGCATAACAGCTAAGACGGTGTACTAGCGTTCCCAACGGCTGAGACGGTGCACTACGAGGGCTGCCAAGAGAGTAATGCACTGCATTTTTTTCTTCAACAGTTCTTAATTGAACATAATGTGAATTACACACACGAAAGAATGGTGTTTCATCTACACACCCCATTTTTGCACGTAATCTCCATCCCGTTCTATGGCCTTCCTCTAAGGCGAATGCGGCGTGTATTCCCTGTCGGTACCAATCCTTGTCCTGGTGGCGGAGCCTGTGCTTCACTGTGTGAATCACCTCCTCATCGTCCTCAAAATGTTTTACACGAATGGCATCCTTTAATGGCCCGAATAAGTGAAAGTCCGAGGAGGTTAGATCAGGTGTGTCAGGTGTCAAAGCCGTGGAAGGTCTCCCCGACCGCTGCAAATCGTGCAACTCCGCCGAACCGCCTTCTGATGACCTCACCCTCCGTGCCCAGAGACTAAATGTACTTGTGTCGACAGCAGATGCTCCATGCACTTTGCACAGGCGTTTGTGAATAATCCCCACAGTTTCCTTCTCTGCAGTGAGATATTCAATGACGGCACGTTGCTTGTAACGTACATGACCTACAGACGCCGTTTTGAAACTAACCTGCAGCTACGCTCTCTGTCGGAAGCGACGAAAAATTGGTGTGCTCACTCAGGAGTCTGCAAATAATAGATGCGTAACGTTTCCCATTCGCATCATTGTTTTCGGCTGAGAAACACATGCGGTGCATTACTTTCTGTGCAACCCTCGCATCATTCTCACAGAGCGGAATTCAGACACCCTTTCAGTCATCCTGGAATGAGTGATCTTTTATTCCCTCAGGTACGTAAGGTGACTGCTGTGAAGCTTTCTTCAGAATGAGTCATAGACTTACTCTTTACCAACTGTTGTTCCAATGTCTGTTCGACGTCTAATGTCCTCGATGCCAGCAGTACAATAAATTCTGGTCTTCCAACATCGAACTCTTCTCTTTCCTTTGTTTATCTTATTCTTTTTTTATGGCAGGATTTCGGCTGTTTCCTTGGCATAAATTTGGTTATATATCCTATGTTTATCCCACAGATGATGAATCCCTCCTGATTCTACATTGTAAAGTTCGTAATTAGTTAAACAAACAATAAACCGCCCAAATTAATAGCTATTATTGATAACTATTTTCTGAGAATCCGATTACGCGCTTTGTTTGGTAACACTGCATTATCAGGAAGACAATCTAATACCTCAGAGTTGTGTCTAGAGGAATTTAAAGGCTTTGATGTACTCCACACCCACTGACACGGTACAGGATTGTGTTTCCTATGTTCGTCGAAAGCCAGAGACAGCAACATGTGTTGGAAACAGTTCTTGCTCCTTTGAGAGAACAGAGTGAGGGATGTGTAAGAACGTATTGTGGCCGCGTTGAGTATCTTGCGCAGTACCGACACAGCCATGGCTGTCATACGACAGAATAGTATGTATCTCAGCAAGAATTTGTTCCTAGACATACGTTTATAGCAGTTTTTCCTAATTTTGACCCGTACTCCTGCAAGAATGTGGGCCACTTTTTAAATACAATACATGCAATGTGACCGCTAACTCAGAGATACCCTCATTCATAGATTGACATGAGGCAACACATGACCATATTTAGATACGTCCTCCACACAATAGCGGTAATAGATGGCACAGCTCCCAATTGCGTCAATATATAAGATCTTCTTCGTCGTCAGAGATTGAGATACCCACGAATGAAGAATAACGCAGTAACATGGATAACGGGACACACTTTGAGTTATACAGGGTACTCGGAAATTCCCGTTGTAGAGTTGAGCGAGTAGATCATAACTTGAATTGGAACACATGTCTGGAAATGTACCGTTACCGTGTTGCAAGGAAAATGATCTTGATAAAGGCGACCAGCAGCTCTTCCATTACTGTGAGCTTCGCCATTCAGAAGAGTCATGTCGGTGTATTCTGCAAACGTGTGCTATAGCATGTTGCTCAAACACTCACAGACACGTGAATAAGGCTTGAACCAGATCAGAGAGATAGGATGGACGTCAGATGACGTCAGCCGATTCAACGAAACCACCCCACCTCCCATCATGTCTACCCTGTAGCAAACGGCCGTAGCACGGAAACGGTACGATTCCGGACACGGCTTCCTATTCAGAGTATTATGCACTCAAATCCCTTTACAAGTCGTGGACGTTTGTAGCGGTAATTACCTACCACCCTGTACAACAACGAACGGCAGTGCAGCATTCGGGGATAAGTATGCGTACCTCGAAAATGAACATCAGAAAATAAGAGGGAAAAAGAAATGCGGACTAACACTTGGCAGTATTCTATGACTTACGACTGATTGGTAGTCTTTATAGTATCCCAACGTGGAGAAGAAGAATTAATATAGTTTTATTTCAAGCAGAAAATTTCAAGTCTCCACTAGAACTTTATGTTACCTTCCTTTCTTGTGATATTTTAGTTCCAGATATGACTATAATGTAAGGAGAAAAAGCAGAATTTTCTTGTGCATTCCTTCCCTGCCAGTTTTGTAAGCTCTTACGACACCGAAAAATTTGTTTTTAGAACGAGCGAAATTTTATTTCATTTTATTTCAAATATGTCAGACTTCAATGAACGTATATTTTACTGTCTTTTCCATGAGAGGGCGCGTGCCATTACTTCTTTACCACATCTCCAAACCATTATACATTTGAGCAATGTCTTGAAGACGAAATATCAGATGCAGTTTTGCTTCTTCTCTCTGCAGTAGAAGATGGCATTATATTTCAGAAGTTTTATCTTTCACGTCTAATGCCAGATATATATTTAGAGATCCGACGATGCACTAAGCTCATTATCTCGTTGCACAGAAACTCGCCAATGAATTTATTAATTGGAGAGAGCAAGGAAGAGTTATAAGAAGAGATGGAAAGCCAAAATAACGGAGCAAAGGGCCATACTACAAATCTAAAGGTCTCCAGATCCTTCTACAGCTGACTGGGTAATTCATTTCAAAGGTCAGAGGAAGGCAACGGCATATGGTATCACATCCAACAGGACCATGCTAAATAACGCACCGTGGTCTTCAAAACAGTCTTTGGATTGATGGCTACTTTACTACATATGATAATGAAAACATTATCTGGCACGCATTATAGAAGAAAAAGACTAATCAGATTCAACATTTGATCATCGAAAATTGAATGAAATACAATCGTATATAAATGAAATGACACATTTTCACAGACATAACTGGTCTCACATAGATATGATTTTATGTATGTGCACTGAAGAGGCCAGTGAAAATTTGTATCATGGCAGCACAGCAGGGAATCTAACCCAGGACTCCTGCTTACTAGGCAGGTCCGTTAGCCACTAAGCCTTGCCGGCACGGTAGCTCAGCGTGTTCGGGCAGATGGTTAGCTCCCTCTGTAATAAAAGAAACTGAGTAAATCGATCAACAACGAACTTAAACGGATGTCTTACGACGTCCGCCCTAAGCAGATGCAACGAACAAAAACGAACAAAATGAAATTTAAAAAAAAAGCCTTCTTGGCACAGCGGTTCACGCAGCTGCACGGATTACCTTGGGGAATTTAAATAAGACTGGGGTGCCGCTGAGAAGTTGAATGAAGTTGGGAGGTGTGCCAGGGTAATCCGTGTAGTTGTGTAAACCGCTGTTCCAAGGTGCCTTAGTGGCTAACATACCTGCCAAGTAACCAGGAGACGCAAGCTACAAGTCCGGGCTTGTTACAAATTCTCACTCGCCACTTCAGTCTCTACACACAAAATCATATCTGTGTAAGACCATTAAGGTCTCTGAAATTGTGTCACTTCTTTTGTATAAGTACGTGCACCTGAGTTTCAGACTGGATCCCTCATTTACAGTCTATGCTGAGGTGTTATTTCAGAACGTGGAGAGCCTTGGAAATTCTGTTCGTTTGTAGGGGGGAATTTAAAGTAGACTAGGGTGCCGCTGAGAATTTGGATCCAGGTGGGAGCTGTGCCAGGGTATTCCGTGCAGCTGTGTGAAATGCTGTGCCAGGGGGTCTTAGTGGCTAACGGAGCTGATCATCTTGTCGGACTACGACTGTGGCTGCCCGGGATACTGCCCACATTCAGGCTGATCCCTCACCTGTGGTAGAGTGGGAGGTCGTCTCGAGGTGTGGCAGGGGGCGAAAGACATTCCGGAGGGCTGAACGGAAGGCCTCTCCAGTTTGTCTGACGAACCGGTTTCAGGCTCTGTCTCAGGCTGATACTGATCTTCGGCCGGACATGGCTGCTTGTCCTGTTCCAGAGGTTGCCCCTCAGTCTGCAAGATCCGTGTGGTTGCAGAGGGTGGGCTTACTGGTAGTTGGGAGCTCCAACGTCAGGCGCGTAATGGGGCCCCTTAGGGATATGGCAGCAAGAAAGGGGAAGAAAACCAATGTACACTACGTGTGCATACCGGGGGGAGTCATTCCAGATGTGGAAAGGATCCTTCCGGATGCCATGAAGGGTACAGGGTGCACCCATCTGCAGGTGGTCGCTCATGTCGGCACCAATGATGTGTGTCGCTATGATCGGAGGAAATCCTCTCTGGCTTCCGGCGGCTATCTGATTTGGTGAAGACTGCCAGGCTCGCTAGCAGGATGAAAGCAGAGCTCAACATCTGCAGCATCGTCGACAGGGCTGACTGCGGACCTTTGGTACAGAGCCGAGTAGAGGGTCTGAATCAGACGCTGAGACGGTTCTGCGACCGTGTGGGCTGCAGATTCCTCGACTTGCGCCATAGGGTGGTGGGGTTTCGGGTTCCGCTGGATAGGTCAGGAGTCCACTACACGCAGCAAGCGGCTACACGGGTAGCAGGGGTTGTGTGGCGTGGACTTGGCGGTTTTTTAGGTTAGATGGCCTCGGGCAAGTACAGAAAGGGCAGCAGCCTCAACGGGTGCGGGGCAAAGTCAGGACACGCGGGGGCCAAGCTGCAATCGGTATTGTAATTGTAAACTGTCGAAGCTGCATTGGTAAAGCACCGGAACTTCAAGCGCTGATAGAAAGCACAGAAGCTGAAATCGTTATCGGTACAGGAAGCTGGCTGAAGCCAGAGATAAATTCTGCCGAAATTTTTACAAAGGCACAGACGGTGTTTAGAAAGGACAGATTGCATGCAACTGGTGGTGGCGTGTTTGTCGCTGTTAGTAGTAGTTTATCCTGTAGTGAAGTAGAAGGGGATAGTTCCTGTGAATTATTATGGGTGGAGGTTACACTCAACAACCGAGCTAGGTTAATAGTTGGCTCCTTTTACCGACCTCCCGACTCAGCAGCATTAGTGGCAGAACAACTGAGAGAAAATTTGGAATACATTTCACATAAATTTTCTCAGCATGTTATAGTCTTAGGTGGAGATTTCAATTTACCAGATATATACTGGGACACTCAAATGTTTAGGACGGGTGGTAGGGACA
Source organism: Schistocerca serialis cubense (assembly GCF_023864345.2). Lineage (NCBI taxonomy): Eukaryota > Metazoa > Arthropoda > Insecta > Orthoptera > Acrididae > Schistocerca > Schistocerca serialis. Next base: position 511,527,480 of record NC_064642.1, on the reverse strand, counting down.
GAGCATCGAGTGACATTATACTGAGTGCACTAGCCGAAAATTACCTCGAGCAATTAAACAGAGAACCGACTCGTGGAGATAACATCTTGGACCTACTGATAACAAACAGACCCGAACTTTTCGACTCTGTAAGTGCAGAACAGGGAATCAGTGATCACAAGGCCGTTGCAGCATCCCTGAATATGGAAGTTAATAGAAATATAAAAAAAGGGAGGAAGGTTTATCTGTTTAGCAAGAGTAATAGAAGGCAGATTTCAGACTACCTAACAGATCAAAACGAAAATTTCTGTTCCGACACTGACAATGTTGAGTGTTTATGGAAAAAGTTCAAGGCAATCGTAAAATGCGTTTTAGACAGGTACGTGCCGAGTAAAACTGTGAGGGACGGGAAAAACCCACCGTGATTCAACAACAAAGTTAGGAAACTACTGCGAAAGTAAAGAGAGCTTCACTCCAAGTGTAAACGCAGCCAAAACCTCTAACACAAACAGAAGCTAAACGATGTCAAAGTTAGCGTAGGAGGGCTATGCGAGAAGCGTTCAGTGAATTCGAAAGTAAAATTCTATGTACCGACTTGACAGAAAATCCTAGGAAGTTCTGGTCTTACGTTAAATCAGTAAGTGGCTCGAAACAGCATATCCAGACACTCCGGGATCATGATGGCATTGAAACAGAGGATGACACGCGTAAAGCTGAAATACTAAACACCTTTTTCCAAAGCTGTTTCACAGAGGAAGACCGCACTGCAGTTCCTTCTCTAAATCCTCGCACAAACGAAAAAATGGCTGACATCGAAATAAGTGTCCAAGGAATAGAAAAGCAACTGGAATCACTCAACAGAGGAGAGTCCACTGGACCTGACGGCATACCAATTCGATTCTACACAGAGTACACGAAAGAACTTGCCCCCCTTCTAACAGCCGTGTACCGCAAGTCTCTAGAGGAACGGAAGGTTCCAAATGATTGCAAAAGAGCACAGGTAGTGCCAGTCTTCAAGAAGGGTCATCGAGCAGATGCGCAAAACTATAGACCTATATCTCTGACGTCGATCTGTTGTAGAATTTTAGAACATGTTTTTTGCTCGCGTATCATGTCGTTTTTGTAAACCCAGAATCTACTCTGTAGGAATGAACATGGATTCCGGAAACAGCGATCGTGTGAGACCCAACTCGCTTTATTTGTTCATGAGACCCAGAAAATATTAGATACAGGCTCCCAGGTAGATGCTATTTTCCTTTACTTCCGGAAGGCGTTCGATACAGTTCCGCACTGATGCCTGATAAACAAAGTAAGAGCCTACGGAATATCAGACCAGCAGTGTGGCTGGATTGAAGAGTTTTTAGTAAACAGAACACAGCATGTTGTTATCAATGGGGAGACGTCTACAGACGTTAAAGTAACCTCTGGCGTGCCACAGGGGAGTGTTATGGGACCATTGCTTTTCACAATATATATAAATGACCTAGTAGATAGTGTCGGAAGTTCCATGCGGTTTTTCGCGGATGATGCTGTAATATACAGAGATGTTGCAGCATTAGAAAATTGTAGCGAAATGCAGGAAGATCTGCAGCGGATAGGCACTTGATGCAGGGAGTGGCAACTGACCCTTAACATAGACAAATGTAATGTATTGCGAATACATAGAAAGAAGGATCCTTTATTGTATGATTATATGATAGCGGAACAAACACTGGTAGCAGATACTTCTGTAAAATATCTGGGAGTATGCGTGCGGAACGATTTGAAGTGGAATGATCATATAAAATTAATTGTTGGTAAGGCGGGTGCCAGGTTGAGATTCATTGGGAGAGTCCTTAGAAAATGAAGTCCGTCAACAAGGGAGGTGCCTTACAAAACACTCGTTCGACCTATACTTGAGTATTGCTCATCAGTGTGGGATCCGTACCAGATCGGGTTGACAGAGGAGATAGAGAAGATCCAAAGAAGAGCGGCGCGTTTCGTCACAGGGTTATTTGGTAACCGTGATAGCGTTACAGAGATGCTTAGCAAACTCAAGTGGCAGGCTCTGCAAGAGAGGCGCTCTGCATCGCGGTGTAGCTTGCTGTCCAGGTTTCGAGAGGGTGCGTTTCTGGATGAGGTATCGAATATATTGCTTCCCCCTACTTATACCTCCCGAGGAGATCACGAATGTAAAATTAGAGAGATTCGAGCGCGTACGGAGGCTTTCAGACAGTCGTTCTTCCTGCGAACCATACGCGACTGGAACAGAAAAGGGAGGTAATGACCGTGGCACGTTAAGTGCCCTCCGCCACACACCGTTGGGTGGTTTGCGGAGTATAAATGTAGATGTAGATGTAGATGTAGATGTAGATGTAGTAAACAGGAGTCCTGGGTTAGATTCCCGGCCTAAGTACAAGCTTTCACTCGCGGCTTCAGTCTATTTACATCAAATGAAAAGCTATAGTCTATGTTGCTATAGTGGCAAACTATCGCAAAGAGGAACCAGCAGTCGGAAAGAAGGGTGGTCATTCAGAAAGTAGCAAGCCACAGAAGGAAATAAATTCATTATAACTGTTTGTGAGTCCGACTTTCCGAGTCAGGCGACGTGTCCTTCCAGCACTTCACGTATAGGGCTAGTTTGGTCAGTAGGTGATTAGGACAGTCTAGATCATATTTATACAACCGACCTTTGCACATGTACACTGCCCGGTTTGGGTGTCGCACATATTCTTTTCACAAAAGCATAGATAAACAGAACGGATCCTTTTTATCCAAGTAGCGAACCAATACGCAGGCAGCACGGAATCACGCTTAGGGAAAACATTACTGTTTGCAAACATAGGGTTCACAATCTCTGTCACTCGTGTGTTACGTTAGGTAAACGTTATATCTATAGGAATTTCATCCATAGAAATATACTAATTCTGAACCTAAAACCAGCGACTTCCCATGATCTTCGGTAAAATAATAATTGATATTAGTCTTGACCACTGTATTTATTAGATACTTCCTTAAGTGGTTCGTCCTTAGGCCATTCTCATAGGCTTACAAATATCTATGACATATTCTTTGGTAAAACGAAACTGTCAAACATGGATATAAAGTATCTCGTCTAAATTATTTGATGATCTTTTGAGTGCAAACTCAGAGGTTAAGACTGATAATGTGTTATAGATACTTCGAGCCTTTTGAGATGGAGGAAGGCAGAAACGTGCAGGTAGTACGAAATTAACAAATACAGAAGTCGAGACTCATATCAATTTTAGAGCAAACAGAGGTAACCCAATTACATAGAATATGCGCTTAAGTATTTGAAAATCAGTTAACTCCCCCGAAAAAAAGAGTATGAAAGGCAGCACTGTGTGTGAACAAATGGTAGAAACGGAAATTGGCAGATGTGAGGTGAAAGCAAAATCTTAAAATCTGGCCAATAAATATACACAGCAGGGGACAATTTTAATCTACGTTAGGCATCACAAATAAGAGTTAAATGTGTCTGGGTTTTGCTTAACTCCTGGGGGCCGAAAATAGCGAAATTTTTTGATTCTTTTCAGTTTTCGCCTATAACTCGAAAACGATACACCCTCAGATTTCCATAACACCGAAATGAAAGAGCATAATTTCGCGTAGTACGACTCATGTAACAGTTAAAATCAGTTCACCCGTTTAGCCGCAATCGATCGTCAAATATCGGCTCTTTTTATCAGCTTGGCGGAAAGGTGAGTTATGCTTATGTTCCAGTGCGTCTAACTCAAAAGTCGGTACTCCAAATGAGAAGTGTCACGGATGAAAGTTGCAGAGCATTAAATTTTGCGTACTAAGAGTTTCTGAATTTCAAAATGAACTCACTCCCTAGGTAAGTTCATGCTAAGAGCTTTCCGTAAACTCAAATTACTTTTTAATGTAAAATCATCCATATTCATTCCAATGTTCAAATTTAAGGGCACTTTAGTTAGATACCTAGATATCTGGGTTGTTAGCTCTATGTATCAAAACTAATTAATTACCAATCCAGGAAAAGATGATATTATACGGTTTTAAAAATGAAAAACAAAGGTTCTAATAATGGAAAATACTTCAGTTGTAATATAAAATTGAGAAGAATGTTTTAATAACGTGCTTAAAACAATTGTTATCCTGTATTTACATTCACTTAGAATTTATTTTCTTAATGTTTTTAGCCGTTTCGTGGATACTGGTCCCTGAGAGGAAACGTCGTCATCCAAGTCTTAGTCTTCTTGTGGCATGTGAAGTAAATCGAATTTCTCCTCGACGATGTCGATTTCATCGTTGATTTGCGTCGAATGAAGCGAGGTGTCCTCTTCTCTTCGAGAGTTAAGCCATTTTCATGGCTACATATAGCTGAGTTCTTTGTAGACGCTTTCCTGTTCTGTACCTCCAACCGTTCAGGATTGCAAAGGTTTTGTAACGAATAATACTGTGCAAAACAGAGGAAATGAGAACATCGAGAAGCGTTGAATTGTATCATTAGCACATATATACAGGACATAAAATACAGACAAAAACTACTTTTCTTCCACCTAGCATTATGCCTGTATCCATTTAAGGCTTCAGTTCTACATGTATTTTCGACGTAAAATTTCTTCACCCGTCCTAACATGTGCTTAGTCAATAAAGATCTCATCGTCGTAGGAACGTTAAATCATATTCCCCTTCTTCTGTTTGGTCTCCCAACATTACTTCTTCCTTCTGGATGACAAGCGAGCACATTCTAGTTAATATTTTGGCGTTGCCGCAGTGGTAACACAGATTCCCGTTCAGATCGCCGAAGTTAAGCGCTGTCGGACTGCGTGACTATCCGGTCTTCCGAGTGCTGTTGGCAAGCGGGGTGCACTCAGCCCTTGTGAGGCAAACGGAGGTGCTACTTGACTGAGAAGTAGCGGCTCCGGTCTCGTAAACTGATATACGGCCGGGAGAGCGGTGTGCTGACCACATGCCCCTTCATATCCACATCCAGTGACGCCTGCGGGATAGGATGACACGGCGGCATGTCGGTACCGCTGGGCCTGCATATCTCTTTGTGATCGACCATTTTCACTGCTAAGTTCCACCTGTTTAACTGCTGCGTATGACCACATTTCCCATTCGAGTTTTTTTTGTGATACCTACAACTTGACTCGTTGTATACGAGTTATGTATATCAGACGGGTTCAAAACAAAACAGAGGTTTTCTCTTAACTCCATGACATTACTGACGCCCACAAGTGTATTTCTCCGTCACTTACGTTTACTACTGATTCTCCGGCACACCACTAGTTCCATACACTATAATACAAGACGTAGGTACCCTTTGAGAGACGTTATCAAATACAAATACAATAATAAGCATTCAGCTATTGTGTGGAAAAATATCATCACTAATCTTGGCTAAAATATCTGCAGTCTCCCCAACCCACAACACGCAAACCGCTCGCTTCCTAGTTCTGATCTGTATTTCCCATGTTTATCAAGTAAACACGGAAATTGGTAACAATTCTCCTCAGAAACGTTTCCAATTTTGTACCCATTTGTCACATTTCCAGCCTCCAGAAATCTGTTGGGTGAGAACCGAGAACTGTACAAGAGACGCTGCCAATTGCGCTATGGAATGAAAGGCAAGTAGAGCAATCATTAGGAATACACATCCCGACACTAGGCCTATATAAAGTGCACTGAAAACTTAAGGACGAGATAAATCAAATAGCATGACACTTTAACAACTCTTTGGTAATAAATGAAAATGCGGTAGCATGTTGCCAGAGGCCTCCTAGTAACACAAAGAAAGCTGGAAGTCACATGGTGGGAGGTCAGCGCGTGACCTCAGCGCCAAATGGAGCTGGCTCCATAGCCCGAGACAGCTGAAGGAGACTGTGTGTAAATCAATGAGAAGTTATGGTGCACTGTGGTGGTGTTCTTCACGACCGTATGGACGTAGACACCTTCTGAATGACTTCGCACCGGGATGAATCATCGAGAAACTAGAATAAGGACGGAGTGTGACGAGTGTCGCACCGAGCGTGGCGGCGCAGTTGTTAGCACACTGGACTCGCGTTCGGGAGGTCGACGGTTCAATCCCGCGTTCGCCCATCCTGATTTAGGTTTTCTGTGATTTCCATAAATCGCTCCAGGCAAATGCCGGGATGGTTCCTTTGTAACGGCACGGCCGACTTCCTTCCCCATCCTTACCTAATCCGATGAGACCGATGACCTCGCTGTTTGATCTCTTCCCCCAAAACAACCCAACCCAAACGAGTGTCGCATAGGAATTTCGTATTACCCACAGCGTTCCGAACCACAGACACTGCTGCCCAGACGAGAAACTACGGTCAAACACAGTAGCAGACGACCGCTGTCTTGTGCGACAGACAAGGAGCAACCCACGTCACTCAGCGGGTGTCATTGCTGTCACACTGAAAAGGATTGCAAGGCACGATACCTCACTCTCCACAATGGCGCGGCGATTGCTGGGGTTAGTATCTCTACCCGACGACCGGCACGTTGTGTTCCATTTAGACCCGCACATTGGCGGCACAGAAGGGGATGGTGCAAGAGCGTAGGGACTAGACCAACGTGGAGTGGTGTCACATGCTCTTCTCGGATGAGGGCAGAGTCAGTCTCCGAAATGGTTCTGGATGTAATGTACCCAGCAACGATGTCGAACCTTAAGGCTTCAGCGGCCCAGGTCTGGAGAGGCATTATGTTGCATGGGGGTACCGACCTCAAATTTTTGAACGCGGTACACCCACTGGTCAACATTATTATGACACTGTACTCTTTTCTATACGAGCGTCTTCTCAGTGGTGTATTCGGCGCCGACTTCATATTTATGGATGACAACGCGCGTCTCCATAGAACAACGCTGGTGGAGGAGCTCTTATAACGAGAGGGTATTCTGCGAATGGACTGACCTGTCCGTTCCCCCAACTTAAATCCCATCGGGTACGCGTGGGGCCCGTTGAGGAGACCTATTGGAGCACCTCCACATATACCGACCTTACAGCAGTCGTCATCAGCGCTGGTTCAGAAATGAAACGCGCTACCGCAAGGACTCTTCACCAACCTTGTCGCCACCGTGGGAATACATAGCAAAGCGTGGATTCCCGTCCATGGCCGTCATACATCCTGGAGTGAATCACGTCCCGCCTTCTGTAATACCCAGAGGATTATCATAAATAGCGGTGAATTTATGAATGAAAGTCTCATTTCTGTTCGTCTCGTTGTGTCTTTCTCCCAGTTACATTGTAATTTTTCCTTCTTTTCTTCGTAATTCTGTAGCTCTCAATTCGTTCGAGCAATCAATCATTCATGATAGGAAATACAGTCATAGCTCAGTCACTCAAAATGATTCTGAAATTTTACTTGTTAGAATGAAATCAGGCGATGATTCTTCTTCTCTGCAGGCTCGTGCTTTGCGGCAGTCTGCTAATCTGCACAAATAAAATGCCTCGTAATTTTGGGAGCGTTGTATAATCAGTCGGGAAACCTCAGATCAAGCGGATATTTGGCTTTGATGAAGTTTAACCTTCCGAAGAAGCAATGGAGCTCTTGGATTATTAAGTGCAGGTTCGTATCCAGTCTTTCGGAAGTCCCTTCTGATTAACAACTACGCAATATATCGATAAATATCATTAATTCTCAAATTTAAAATACACACCATTTACTTGAAGGAGCCATCTACATATATTTCCATTTAATCGTACAGTTCATATCAGTTATCTTCTGTAATAAATCTCAATAATCAGATTACAGTTCTTCCAAACCAAGCACAGGCTAATCGGCACGAAGACAATCTCCGAAGCTCCCTTTCTTTTTTTTCTAACAATCACCAGAGAGAGTACTACATAGAATACTTATGCGCTCATGGCATAGCTATTGTATGAGCTACTTTTCGCATGGATTCCGCGAGTATGAAGATAGAAAATTAGTAAACGGCATTCAAGGGTAGAATTGTATCTGAATAATTCATCGAATATAAAGAGATATTACAATTGCCCCTCGCAGCGAGCAAAGTTAATGATAATACACTTTGCGAGCTAACAGAAAAAAATTTGTTGGGTTGTTTATTCAAAAGAGGAATATTTTGAATTCGTAGAATTTTACTATAGAGAGTATGGGTAACATGTTAAGACAATAAGTCACGAGAATACCTAAGCTGTAGCTTTTACATGTACCGGGGTATACCCGCATCCCGAGTACATAACCAGGGAAGATGTTGATTGGTGTAATTACGAAAAAGGTCTACCCATTTGGGAACTGGCCTTCACAGGGAAACCCTGGAAAACCCGGAAGAATAGACCCCAGCTCAGGTATTAAAGAAGATAGGAAAGCCTAAATCCAGTAATTTTGAAATATATAGAAGCTCTATAGATTAGATCGAAGGAAAAGTGCCTCATAGCCAAAAAAAAAAATTTACAATATTGCTCAAAAAAAAATTTTTTTTTAATTCTTCTTTCGACGATGTAGCCGGCGATCTCGTTGTGAAGTCGATGGAACAGGAACACTGGGTACGGACACCGGGTAGGCGACGTACAGCTTTTGGTGGAGGCGGCACGGAGGACAGGCGATGGCTTATGGTACAGGATAGAAGCTGGTAACGTGCCGTAGAAACAGGAAGATGATCTCAGGAACAGATGGTCAGGGACGTGAACATGAAACAGGTTTAAAGTGAAATAAGAAAAGGTTCTGACTGCATAAATCCCTGGAAGAGAGTGGATTAAGGCAACGAAGTCCATATTTCATCGGTGAACTCAAAATCGGAGTGGATTCTTATATTCTGCCATCTGTACTAGACTGGAACATCCATCAGTCCTGACAATCGCGAATTTTTTTTGTAGTCCTCAATACCAAAGTTGTTTTGCATTACAATTGCTGATTGTCCAAAACATTGCCAAATAGACTGTGGGCATTTAAATTTTGTTGTAGCTCATATCGAATGTATTCCTCTCAAAAAAAATTTTTAATCTAATCTTCGTTTTGTTATAGTGCAGGTGGAAGTAGAGCATTGAATCTGTCCGAGGTTTGCTTTCAATTACGAAATTAAGGATAAAATTTAAGTTTACACCTGATGAAAAATTTTAAACATAGGCATATGACACTGACTCCACAAAAGGAATTTCATTGTTCTTATAATTAATTGATTTATAGATCCACTTGAAAATAAATATCATTAATGATGACGTACGTTCATTTAACAAATCATCCACTCGCAGAATCTTCTTCATCCTCTCATGAACATTTATGGAAACATATTTCAACAATTATGTCCATAATATGAAACACACAAACTGCTATTCTTAATATGTTCATTAAAATTCTTAAATTAATTCTCCTGGTAAAGAAGGCATAATGAAAAATCTAAAAGTTATACTAATTTTCTCTCGCGCAACCAGAGAGTTTGTTTTCTATCTCGAACAGCGCACATCATACTCACAGCGTATTTACCTACATATCCCACACTGTTCAAGTTTCACACGCAATTCTCACATAAGTGCCGTGTCTTGAGGAAATATAGATGCACTTTCATTGTATATCACCGTGGCTTCTGCTCATAGTCCACACTTACAAACACTAGTAATTAACAAATTCTTCTACCTATCTTAAAAATTTTGTGCTAAACTATCACAGGAGTAATCTCACTGTCTCTTAACCTATCACAGGAGTAATCTCACTGTCTCTTAACCTATCACAAGAGTAATCTCACTGTCTCTTAACCTAGCACAGGAGTAGTCTCACTGTCTCTTAACCTCTAGACAACATAAACTTCTTGATATTTATATACACATTCGACTCATAGTCAAGTTCCACACTAAATTCTTCTCCATATTTGGTATCACAGATCTACGATCCTTCACTAAATTTCTTAATATCATTATGCGGGAATAATCCCTTTATCCTTTTCGATTCGGGATATGCCAACAAGTATGATCCAGGATTTGGTATATTTACAATAACATATGGTCCGGTATAAATAAGATTCCATTTCTTTATGTTCTTCATCAGTTTCGGGGAATGGATGTGTCGCCTCAATAAAACCTTTTCTCCAAGATGAAACGTCAGAATCCGGTGAATCCGTTTATCATTATGCGGGAATAATCCCTTTATTCTTTTCGATTTGGGATATGCCAACAAGTATGATCCAGGATTTGGTATATTTACAACAACATATGGTCCAGTATAAATAAGATTCCATTTCTTTATGTTCTTCATCAGTGTCGAGGAATGGATGTGTCGCCTCAATAAAACCTTTTCTCCAAGATGAAACGTCTGAATCCGGTGAATCCGTTTATCATATGTCAATTTCCGTTGTATTGCCTTTTTAGTTAAATTGACAAGTGCGAGTCGAATCTTTTCCTCCCATTTTAAATTCTGGTCTTCATACTTTGGCAGATGGTTCATCCAGAAGTTCTTTTCAATCTGATTAGTTGATGGCTCAATCAAGTTCCATTCTAACATTCTATTTATCTCCCTTTGAACGGATTGTTTTAAACGCCAGGGGATCGGATAGTGCGTGTAACAGTAAGTCTGATGTGGCTTCACTTGTAGGTGACAAATATATCCTTTAATAATTCCTGGTTTCTCATCAAAAATCTCTTCATATGCCTCTAACAAATAATGAAGCTGCTGCCTTTGTTCTCCGGTAAGCTGATTTGATTCACTAGCTTTTATCATTGTTGTTTGGTTAAAGTCCTCCTGTTGTATCAAATCCTTTGAAAGCTCCTTCCAACGACCGTTTGTAGTGTCAATTAATTGAATTATGGCACCGCGACAATATTTCTCATGCACCGTTTCCTTTCTATTTAAATCCAGTGCTATCTCTTCTCCATTTAATCTAAATTTAACTATTCCTTCCAAAAAATCAATCTGACACTCGTACTCCTGCATACTCCCAATACCAAGAATACAGTCCACTAATAACTTCTCCACTACAAGGAACGTGCATTTTATTGCTACATTTCCCATTTTCATCTCTAATTGTGTTTGTATTTTGACATTGGGAGAGCGTGCTCCAACAGCTCCGATGATTTTGCAGTTCTGTACTGGCAAAATTGGTACCTTCTTCTTCCTAATAATTCTCCGAAAAAGAGCGCCTGAGATGACATTGGCGGAAGCGGCGGTGTCTAATATCACATTCGTTGGAACTTCCTCTATTTCAACAAATACTTCCGATACCGGAACACTCGATCTGTCATTATGACAAGTTATTAAATCCTTTGTTAACTCTTCAGTCAACAGCTCACCATCATTATATCTTAACAATTGTAATTTTACTGTTTCGCCACTAACAGATCCCCTGACCGCTCCTCCGGGGCACGATGCGGTCATGTTTAGTTTGACTGATTATTGGTTCGATTGGTATTTATCTCTTCAGCTACTTCAGTGATTATCGGTTGTTGTGGTGAATTCGGTCTATATTGTCTTGCTTTATTTGTGTAGTTATTGTTGTTGTTCTGCTGGTGTTGGTAGAACTGTCCTGTGTTGCCATACATTGGATCATATCGATTAAAATTCCTACTGTTCCTCAAATAGCCCCTCGCTGCACCATTACTAAAGTTTCCATTATGGTAATAATTATTGTTTGCATTTTGTCCATTGCTAAGTCTCCTCCGAGAGTGTAGTTGGTTATGATTATTGTTACTGCTACCATTACTGCCATTCCCACTCGAGTTGCAGCTCGGATTCGCTTTTATTGCTCTTCTTTGATATGACATTTCTCTTGCCCTTTTATTGTCCTCCTCTATTATATCAATACGGTCAAGCGTAGTCATAAATGAGTCTATATCCTTATCATTTATGTATAACAGCTGATTCCTTATACTGGTGGGTAGTCTGGACTTGAGTATTCTAAGTATATCCGGCAAAGGAATCGGTACATCCCAATACAAAGATTTATTAATGTATTTCTCAAAATATCTCTTTAGAGATCCTCTAGAAAATGAGAAAGGCTCAGGATATAATACTTCCTGCCTAAGTCTTTCTTGTACTCCAGCAGACCAATATTTTGCTAGAAAAGCCTGCTCAAATTCTTTGTAACATTTACAAGAAGATGTTTGTTCGGATGCCCACAGTGCTCCTGTTCCTTGTATATATCCAGATACAAAACTAATCTTTTGCCATTCTGTCCAAGATCGTGGAAATAGACCATTGAAACTTCGAATAAAGACTACAGGATGAACATTCTTTTTGTCAGGGTTAAAGATTTGAAATTGTCTCTGTTTAATCATCTTCTCCTCAACGCTACTACGATTCCAAAAATCATCCTGTTCGTACTTTTCCCTGTGGCTATCCGTTATATCGAATCTAACTTGTGACGTTCCAGTTCTGTCTACATCGGATCTTGACGTGGACGGAATGTCACGCGCAAATTGAGAGTTTTGTTTCCTACTTCTCGCTGTTTCTAAATCCTCCTGCGAGAGATTTAGTGATCTTTCGATAATTTCTTTCCAACGCGAGAAATCTTCGCCAAGTTGTTCTCGAACTTCCTTTAACCCTTTGTTAAAAAAATTATCCTCGGAACTCTCTGAAATGGACTGTAAAGCTACTTTCACAGTTTCTTCTATCGTTTCCGAAGGAGAATTTTGCCGCTCTAATGTCATTTCTGAAAACTTTCCCGCAAGTACATTCATTCTATGTTCCACTGTCTCCTGTTTTTCCTTCACTTCGTCAAATTGCTTCTTTAGATTATCTTGGGATTCTGTTATTTCTGGTATCATAGCTACGGAACACTGTATGTCTTCTTGAGCTTGTATTACTTGAGGAAACAGTTCTACTTGTTTTTGTATCGTGTCAATTTTGACGGATACATATTCGGTTAGTTCCGCTTTTAATTTACTATTGTTTTCTTGGCATTGTTGGCGGACCTGCTCAATTCGAGCAATAAGATTCTGTTCGGTCCTTTCTGCCTGTTCCTTTATTTCCTGTGTCTGGGTATTTAATCTCTGATCTAATTCGGTAAAGGTTGCTCTTAACTGATTTTGTAATTCTGTTTGATTTTCGGCTAGTTGATTTTTGAATTCATTTTGTATAACGGATAAGTCTCGTTTCACCTCCGCTTGGCCTTCGGCTAATAGAGACAACTGTTGCATAATAACAACTAATGTGTCAACAACAGTCTGATCAGCTGTTGTATGAATGTTTTCTGAACCAGCGGGATTATTTATATTGCTACCGCTAGCCACAACAGTCTCAGAATTGCTATCCGTGGCCTCTGCTTCTGTGCAAACAGCTGAAGGCTGTTGCACGTCTCGTTGCTGATTCAATGACATTTTAAATGCCGCTCTAGTCAATACAATTAAATAACTGTCAATATCAGGTTCTAATCACTAAATACGGTTTCAAATTTACTGTCGTAGACACACTTAACTTTCAAATTACTTCACAGATGGCATAAAGTTCAATTCCCAGATACGAAAATCACACAATATACAGTTCTACAATCTAACTACTATCTGGAAAAAAATTCTTTCTAAACTGATTTCAAACTATTTTAACTACAGGATAAAAAAATTAGATTTCTCTGGCCTTGTTCTGTAGTCTCGGTGTTGTCCAATAGTTGAAATCGTTTCTTGGTATCAGCAATCTTTTACTATGGGCACCGAATCTCTCTTCAGATTAGTTACCTCTCGTTCTCGTTGGTTTTCATGAAACAAAAAAATACATATATTATATAACAATCCAAGAGAGTCCTGTCACGGTCGCCACTGTAATTTTTCCTTCTTTTCTTCGTAATTCTGTAGCTCTCAATTCGTTCGAGCAATCAATCATTCATGATAGGAAATACAGTCATAGCTCAGTCACTCAAAATGATTCTGAAATTTTACTTGTTAGAATGAAATCAGGCGATGATTCTTCTTCTCTGCAGGCTCGTGCTTTGCGGCAGTCTGCTAATCTGCACAAATAAAATGCCTCGTAATTTTGGGAGCGTTGTATAATCAGTCGGGAAACCTCAGATCAAGCGGATATTTGGCTTTGATGAAGTTTAACCTTCCGAAGAAGCAATGGAGCTCTTGGATTATTAAGTGCAGGTTCGTATCCAGTCTTTCGGAAGTCCCTTCTGATTAACAACTACGCAATATATCGATAAATATCATTAATTCTCAAATTTAAAATACACACCATTTACTTGAAGGAGCCATCTACATATATTTCCATTTAATCGTACAGTTCATATCAGTTATCTTCTGTAATAAATCTCAATAATCAGATTACAGTTCTTCCAAACCAAGCACAGGCTAATCGGCACGAAGACAATCTCCGAATCTCCCTTTCTTTTTTTTCTAACAATCACCAGAGAGAGTACTACATAGAATACTTATGCGCTCATGGCATAGCTATTGTATGAGCTACTTTTCGCATGGATTCCGCGAGTATGAAGATAGAAAATTAGTAAACGGCATTCAAGGGTAGAATTGTATCTGAATAATTCATCGAATATAAAGAGATATTACAACATTCTGTACTGTACTACAACGAAGAGCCAAAGAAACTGGTATAGGCATGCGTATTCAAATACAGAGCTATTTAAACAGCCATAATACGGCGCTGCGGTCGGCAATCCCTATATAAGACAACAAGTGTCTGTAAAAGTGGTCAGATCGGTTAATGCTGATACAACGGCAAGTTATCAAGATTTAAGTGAGTTTGAATGTGGTGTTATAGCCGGCACATGAGCGATGGGGCACAGCATCTCCGAGGTAGCGATGAAGTGGCGATTTTCCAGTACGACCATTTCACGAGTGTACCGTGAATATCAGGAACCCGGTAAAACATCCAGTCTCCGACATCGCTGCGACCGGAAAAAGATCCTGGATGAACGGGACCAACGACGACTGAAGAGAACCGTTCAGCAACAGAAGTGCAATCCTTCCGGAAATTGCTGCATATTTCAATGATAAGCCATCAAGAAGTGTCACCGGCCGAACCACTCAACGAAACATCATCGATATGGGCTTTTGGAGCCGAAGGACCGCTCGCGTACCCTTGATGTTTGCATGGCACAAAGCTTTACGCCTCGCCTGGACCTGTCAACACCGACACTGGACTGTTGATGACTGGAAACATATTGCCTGGTCGGACGAGTCTTGTTCTAAATTGTATCGAGTGGATGGACGTGATGGGGTATGGAGACAACCTCATGAATCCGTGAACTCTGCATATCAGCAGGGGACTTTTCAAGCTTGTTGAGGTCTGTAATGGTGTGGGGCGTGTAGAGTTGCAGTTATATGGGACGCCTGATACGTCTACATACGACTCTGAGAGGTGACACGTTCGTAAGCATCCTGTCTGATCACCTGCATCCATTCTGTCCATTGTGTATTTCGACGAACTTGGACAATGCGACAGCGCACACGTACAGAATTGCTAAAGAGTCGCTCCCAGAGCACTCGCCTGTGTTTAAACATTTCCGCCGGCCACCAGACTCCTCAGACATGAATATTATTGAACATATCTTGGATGCCTTGCAACGTGCTGTTCAGAAGAGATTTATGGACGTCCGTGTAGAATTAATGGTGTCAATTTCTTCCAGCACTACTTCAGAAATTAGTAGTCAATTCCACGTCGTGTTGCGGCACTTCGGCGTACTCGCGGGGCCTTACACGATATTAGGCAGTTTTAGCAGTTTCTTCGGCTCGTCAGTGTACGAGAGATGTAATTTAAACAGTGGCAACTATTTATTCACAACCGATACAAAAGAGTTACATAAGGATAACACCATCACGAGAATCACCATAACTTTAGACCGCTCCATTCGCACCATCAATAGAACAGGCTCTGCTGATGGTATGCGACGCCTTCCACATCGCTGGCAACGGGTTCTATACAACACTGGTGACTACTTTGAAAGACAGTAACAGGTGCAAACATGTAACTCTTTTGTACTGGTTGTGGATAAATAGTTGCCACTATTTAAGTTCCAACCCTCGTATATGCTGTATTGCAGCAGTACTTTCTATACATGGTCCAAGTTTCTTCGAAAATTTTACTTGGCAGTGACAGAACAGGCGATAATTTATTTCGTTCTTAAGTTTTGCTCACCAGTGTACTATGGTCCGAGATTATATTTTCCCTGCCACAAATTAAATTAGATACTAATCTCCCGCCAGGGATCAAAGTTTATCTCTTTTGGTTGCTAGGTGTGTTCCGTATGTAATAATCCACTTCCAAATATTTTCAACTGAACTCCTTTATCCAATTCTAACTTTGTGGGATCCCTTTTGAAGAACAGAGAGCCCTTTCTCTACCTAGACATGGCACGAAACGTGAAGCAAAAGCCACAGACCACTATTTCGGTCGACTGTAATTATGAGCATAAGCAGAAAAAATCTTCGAAATTCAGAGAAAACAGTTTCATGGAGGTGACATTGTGTGAAATGGTCTGTAACAGGACAGCACGACCTGCATTGGTAAGCTAATATGAGATCTCTTGGACTGCTTTCTCACTGGCACAACTTGTAGCAGTCACAGGTAAGAGGCAGGTAATTACTTTTCTGCCTTTCAAGACATTTTGGTGCAACTGCTCCTTCCAAAACGCTCATAGCAACTGATTAAGTTCAATATATCTTATGATTGCGGCTGAAATGTTTGAACCGAAAGAGATGTTTTCGTAGACTACACGTGACTTCTTAAGAATGAGGGTGTGCTGAAAAGTAATGCCTCTGAATTTTTTATTCTGTTCTTGATATCGGTTGAGGTATTACATGTCATACATATTTCTCAGTCGACTTTCACGCACCCTCCCGAACGAGGATCCATTACCAACTCATCAAATTCCCACCTCTCCCCACTCATATTGAACACCTCTCACTACCCTACACCATCCGTAAGTTGGACTCCGACAGTCCTATTGTGTCCCCTCTAATTTCCAATCCTAGTGTGCTGCCACGCCTCTACTTACACATTCCAGCCGGTCATCACCTGCACACCCTCCACATCCTCTCCCAAACAAATCTCAACTGTGTCCCTCTCCCTGACATATACCCTTCCTACCAACCCATCCTAAACTGTCTACCCTCCCAACGGCTACCTACTCCTCCTCTCCCCCTACCACATCTCATCCTTTTCCTCTTCCCTGCCGCCCCCACCACTTTTTACTCTCCAATCTACAGCTCTACTTGTCCCCTGCAGCCATCCATGTCTTTGTCACAACTTCTTCCCAGTTCGCCTTTCTCATCACCACCACGCCTATATTTCCCTCCATACCCCCCCCCCCCCCTCCCGACCCCTTCTTTTCCTCTAGTATCCATCATCCCAGGGCTGGTACTTTACCAGTTATACTGAAAGTGCACGTTTCTCCGTTTTCAATTACTTTTAAACTCATAGTACATGTGTCTTCTTGTTTCTCTATTTTTAGCATATGTGTTAGTATTACGTTCTACTGGCTGAAGAGCGGGTTATCTGTACCGCTACCAGCGCCCAACTCCCACCCCCCCCCCCCCCCCCCCCACCCCCCGCCTTCGTGCGGCTTCGCTGCTGCTAAGGGGTTCCGAATTTTGTCTCGGAACATGTCTGTGTGTGAGGCCTGTCGGTGCCTGAAAATTCTTCCACACGTGGAGCACACTCCCTTCACCATGAAATGCCAGGACGCATACGAACGCTGTGACATCTTCAGCAATCCGAGACCTTTGGTTCAGTGCCGTCTATCATCCTCTAGACAGTCCCTACTTGGCCTCATCCGATATGCGTCTGTTTCCAGAACTTAAACAACATCTTCGAGTAATTCACTTTCATAGTGATGAAGCTTTGTAAACGGAGGAGTGGTTGTGGCTCTGTCAACATCGTCAAGCATTCTACAGTGACGATATCAACAAATTGGTCTATCGTTGGAAGAAATGTGTTTATCTCCAGGGTGACTATGATGAGAACTAAATAAATATACATGAAAAACAAAGATGCAGGATGTTGTTTTATTTAAAAAGCTTCAAGAGTTCTACATGAAAAATTTCGATGCATTACTTTTCAGCACGCTCTCCTGTATATGAATTACATTGACAATAAGCATTTAATAATTTCAACGTTGTGCACGATGATTTCGTCGAGGGCAGCATACTACTACAGCACGAGATCTCCATGAACCACGGAACTTGCCATCGGTGAAGAGGCTTGCGTGCCTCAACGATACAGATAGCAGTCGTACAGTAGGACCAACTCCAACGGAGGGGTACCTGTTAAGAGTCCAGACCAACGTATGGTTCCTGAAGAGAGGCAGCAGCCTTTTCAGTGCTTGCAGGGGCATCAGTCTGGCCTTGTAACATCAACCAAAGCGGCCTTGCAGTGCTGGTGCTGCGAACGGCTGAAAGCAAGGGGAAACTACAGCCGTAATTTTTCCCGAGGGCATGCAGCTCTACTGTATGGTTAAATGATATTGGCAACCTCTTGTGTAAAAGATTCCGGAGGCAAATAGTCCCTCATTCGGATCTCCATGTGGGGACTACTCTGGAGATGTCGTCATCAGGAGAAACAAAACTGGCATTCTACGGGTCGGACAGTGGAATGTTAGATCCCTTAATAGGGCAGGTAGGTTATAAAATTTAAAAAGCGAAATGGATCGGTTAAAGTTAGATATTTTGGGAAATTGCGAATTTTGGTGGCAGGAGAAACAGGACTTCTGGTCAGATTAATACGGTATCGTAAATATAGATTAAAATGGGGGTAATGTGGGAATAGGTTTAATAATAAGAAAATAGTATTGTGCTTTATCTACTACGGACAGCATAGTGAACGAATTACTGTAGCCAAGATAACACGAAGTCCACATGCACCACAGTAGTAGAAGTTCATATGCCAACTAGCTCCGCAAAATGAAATGGATAACCAGATAAAACTACAGTAACTCGCAATAATCAGACATTCGACAGACCGAAACGCTTGACAGTCCGACGCCGCGTCGGGGGTCAGCAATGCACTTGCTCCAGACAAAGAGGGGCACACACTTGTCGCAACTGGCGACTCTTCCCCTCTGCTCCCTGCTCCTTGCCTCACCCAGTGTAAAATGTGTTATTTAGGATGCTTCTTTCATGTTATTAGTGAATTTGAATTCTGCTACGTGAAATAATTTTTGTGGTGAAAAGCGTTGTGTGACGGTGAGCAAAAGTGGAAACGCTGAACGATAGCACAAAACTTTAACTCTTATGGATAAATGGTGGTACGACCGTTGTGGATCTCCAACTTCCAGTTATAAACGTTCTGATATCGGGTGATCTATCGTTTACGACATCGTAATAAACAGGGTTAAAGTAGAACCGTTTATAGAAATTGTAGAAGATGGCTCTAAAGGAAAACCCCCTTGCATAAGTGAATAACCTCAGTTTGAGGAAGCTCTGTACGTTTGGATTAAACAACAAAGAAACAGGCATATCCCTATTTCGGGATATATTTTACAACAGAAGGCCCAGCTCTTTTATCGTGAATTGACCAACAAAGCTGTTTTCGTGCCAGCGATGCTTGGTTTGAAAACTTTAAGTAGCAGCGTGGCATTCTTTTCTTCCAGATGAGCGGAGAAAACTATCAGCTGATGATCCTGAGGTTTCTCAGTTCATTGGAGAGTTGAACGCCGAAATCGACGGACGAGGCCTTGTTCCCGAACAATCGTATAATTCCGATGAAACAGGCATAAACTGGCGGCAACTCCCAACAAAAACTTTTCTAACACAGGAAGAAAAAGAAGTTTAAATAAAATCTCAGAGAGTGTATCACGTCAATGGTATGCGCAAATGCCGCTGGAAGCCACATGTTAAAACTCTTATAAACTCTTATAAACATGAAAGTGGAACCTCTTCCAGTGACGTACAAAATCTAAAGCCAAGCATGGGTTACTAAAGAAGTTTTTTAAGCTGGTTTTCCAACCATTTTGCACAAAAAGTCAAAGCACACTTCGAAAGGCGAAGGTGGGATCTGGCCGCGTGGCAGCTGCCTTACCCCTTTCCAACAGGTACGGGGTGCTTCCTAGTGGTGATGACATCGTTTCCGAGCCACCACAGGATGCCTCGCCTGTTGGGCCAGTGGCCCATTCTCCGGCAAGGTCCCGACAGTCACAGAGGGCGGGCCTATTAGTTATAGGGAGCTCCAACGTTAGGCGGGTTATGGAGCCCCTTAGGAAAATAGCGGGTAGGTCGGGGAAGAATGCCAGTGTGCACTCGGTGTGCTTGCCGGGGGGTCTCGTCCGTAATGTGGAGGAGGCCCTTCCGGCAGCTATTGAACGCACTGGGTGTGACCGGCTGCAGATAGTAGCACATGTCGGAACGAATGACGCCTGCCGCTTGGGTTCTGAGGCCATCCTTGGTTCCTTCCGGCGGCTGGCTGATTTGGTGAAGACAACCAGCATCGCACGCGGAGTGCAAGCTGAGCTTAATATCTGCAGCATAGTGCCCAGAGTCGATCGCGGTCCTCTGGTTTGGAGCCGTGTGGAGGGTCTAAACCAGAGGCTCAGACGACTCTGCGACTATAATGGTTGCAAATTCATCGACCTCCGTTATTGGGTGGAGAACTGTAGGGCCCCCCTAGACAGGTCAGGCGTGCACTACACACCGGAAGCAGCTACTAGGGTAGCAGAGTACGTGTGGCGTGCACACGGGGGTTTTTTAGGTTAGAGGGACCCCCCCTTGGGCGAAACGATAAAATACCTGACGGCTTACCAGAGAGGACATTATCATCGATGATAAAGAACGTCCGTCCTCAGAGACCAAAAACAGGAAAAGTCAACGTAATATTGGTAAACTGCAGGAGTATCCAGGGCAAGGTTCCTGAATTAGTATCTCTTATTGAAGGAAATAGTGCGCATATAGTATTAGGAACGGAAAGTTGGTTAAAACCGGAAGTGAACAGTAACGAAATCCTAGACACAGAATGGAATATATACCGCAAGGATAGGATAAACGCCAATGGTGGAGGAGTATTTATAGCAGTAAAGAATACAATAATATCCAGTGAAGTTATTAGCGAATGCGAATGTGAAATAATCTGGGTTAAGTTAAGTATCAAAGGTGGGTCAGATATGATAGTCGGATGCTTCTATAGACCACCTGCATCAGCAACCGTAGTAGTTGAGCGCCTCAGAGAGAACCTGCAGAACGTCGTGAAGAAGTTTCGTGATCATACTATTGTAATAGGGGGAGACTTCAATCTACCAGGTATAGAATGGGATAGTCACACAATCAGAGCTGGAGCCAGGGACAGAGACTCTTGTGACATTATCCTGACTGCCTTGTCCGAGAATTACTTCGAGCAGATAGTCAGAGAACCAACTCGTGAAGCTAACGTTTTAGACCTCATAGCAACAAATAGACCGGAACTTTTCGACTCCGTGAATGTAGAAGAGGGTATCAGTGATCATAAGTCAGTGGTTGCATCAATGACTACAAGTGTAATAAGAAATGCCAAGAAAGGAAGGAAAATATATTTGCTTAACAAGAGTGATAGGGCACAAATCGCAGAATATCTGAGTGACCACCATCAAACGTTCATTTCTGAGGAAGAGGATGTGGAACAAAAATGGAAAAAATTCAGAAACATCGTCCAGTACGCCTTAGATAAGTTCGTACCGACTAAGGTCCAAAGCGAGGGGAAAGATCCACCGTGGTATAACAATCATGTACGAAAGGTACTACGGAAACAAAGAAAGCTTCATCATAGGTTTAAGAGTAGTCGAATCATAGCTGATAAGGAAAAGCTGAACGAAGCGAAAAAAAGCGTAAAGAGAGCAATGAGAGAAGCATTCAACGAATTCGAACATAAAACATTGGCAAACAATCTAAACAAGAACCCTAAAAAGTTTTGGTCATATGTAAAATCGGTAAGCGGATCTAAATCCCCTATTCAGTCACTCGTTGACCACGATGGCACCGAAACAGAGGACGACCGAAGAAAGGCAGAAATACTGAATTCAGTGTTCCGAAACTGTTTCACTGCGGAAAATCGTAACACGGTCCCTGACTTCAGCCGTCGCACGGACGCCAAAATGGAAAATATTGAAATAAACGATATCGGAATTGAAAATCAACTGCTATCACTTAGTAGCGGAAAAGCATCCGGACCAGACGAGATACCCTTAAGATTCTACAGCGATTATGCTAAAGAACTTGCCCCCTTTCTATCAGCAATTTATCGTAGATCGCTGGAAGAACGTAAAGTACCTAGCGACTGGAAGAAAGCGCAGGTCGTTCCCATTTTCAAGAAGGGTCATAAATCAGATGCGAATAATTATAGGCCTATTTCGCTTACGTCAATCTGTTGTAGAATAATGGAACATGTTTTGTGTTCTCGTATTATGACGTTCTTAGATAATACAAATCTCCTTCATCATAACCAACATGGATTCCGCAAACAGAGATCATGTGAAACTCAGCTCGCCCTATTTGTCCAAGAAATTCACAGTGCCGTAGACACTGGCGAGCAGATTGATGCCGTATTCCTGGACTTCAGGAAGGCATTTGATACGGTTCCGCACTTACGTTTAGTGAAAAAAATACGAGCTTACGGAATATCGGACCAGGTTTGTGATTGGATTCAGGATTTCCTAGAAGAAAGAACACAACATGTCATTCTTAACGGTTCAAAATCTGCAGATGTAGAGGTAATTTCGGGAGTACCGCAGGGAAGCGTGATAGGACCTTTATTGTTTACAATATACATAAATGACTTAGTTGACAACATCGGTAGCTCCGTGAGGCTATTTGCAGATGACACGGTTGTCTACAAGAAAGTAGCAACATCAGAAGACTCGTACGTACTCCAGGAGGACCTGCAGAGGATTAATGCATGGTGCGACAGCTGGCAGCTTTCCCTAAACGTAGATAAATGTAATATAATGCGCATACATAGGGGCAGAAATCCATTCCAGTACGATTATGCCATAGGTGGTAAATCATTGGAAGCGGTAACGACCGTAAAATACTTAGGAGTTACTATCCGGAGCGATCTGAAGTGGAATGATCACATAAAACAAATAGTGGGAAAAGCAGGCGCCAGGTTGAGATTCATAGGAAGAATTCTAAGAAAATGTGACTCATCGACGAAAGAAGTAGCTTACAAAACGCTTGTTCGTCCGATTCTTGAGTATTGCTCATCAGTATGGGACCCCTACCAGGTTGGATTAATAGAAGAGATAGACATGATCCAGCGAAAAGCAGCGCGATTCGTCATGGGGACATCTAGTCAGCGCGAGAGCGTTACGGAGATGCTGAACAAGCTCCAGTGGCGGACACTTCAAGAAAGGCGTTACGCAATACGGAGAGGTTTATTATCGAAATTACGAGAGAGCACATTCCGGGAAGAGATGGGCAACATATTACTACCGCCCACATATATCTCGCGTAATGATCACAACGAAAAGATCCGAGAAATTAGAGCAAATACGGAGACTTACAAGCAGTCGTTCTTCCCACGCACAATTCGTGAATGGAACAGGGAAGGGGGGATCAGATAGTGGTACAATAAGTACCCTCCGCCACACACCGTAAGGTGGCTCGCGGAGTATAGATGTAGATGTAGAAGAGAAAAGAAATCTGCCATTTGAAGACCCTTTTCTCATTAGATAATGCTCACGGACACACGGACAAGGAAGAATTGAGAGTTAAGGAGGAGGATGATTACACAGAGGCTTTTTATTTGGCAAAAATTACGACTGCACTGGTTCAACCGATGGATCAAAATGTTATCAAAACATTGAAAGCACATTACAAAAAGCGCCTGCTGATTGATATCATCAGCCAACCTGACGCAGACATCTCATCAGCCCCGGAATAATTTAACTTCAAGAGGCCCATTATCAATGCAGCGCCAAGAGAAGCGTTTAACTCTGATAAGATATTGGGAAAATATTTGACCAGGAAATCAACTCCTTCCACAGAAAGACGACAGAGATAACAAATCTAATTGTAATAAGGAAATTACCAAGGCTGCGCTTACACTTTGTGATGAAATATTCCGCAATAAGACGTAGAAAAATCTAGAAGATGGGTGTTACAAGATAACCTTGGTCCTGAAGTGACAGAATAGTAGATAATCCACGAAGTTATTGCTCATGTTGTAGACGACGACCCGACTGTGTCGGCCACGGCAGTGCGGTGAGGTTACGGCGGCTGACAACACTTCAGGTGGTGAAGAGAGGGAACTCGACTATGGGAATGACACACAAGAAAAAGCCATGACGTACTATTTACGAAAGATACAATAACAGATTTTCTTAAGTGATAAATACGCTATTTGTATACATTAGCATGTATGTATGTACATTTTATGTATGTATTTGTATCCACTTGTAATACATACTAACACAAGTAATAAATTTGTCTTCTATGTACATATGTATTTTTTATAACCTCAGTGGCCGTAAAATACTTATGCATGTAATCAATATGTATTGTAACAATAGGCGTACTATAGTACGTAGACCACATACTCAGTATTTATACAAAACAACTTAAATTTTCTAGCCATAGAACTCTAAATTCAATTTTTAAAAATCTACCTTTGGTACTGCGACAGTTTTGATAACCCGAAACCTCCTCGGCCCCGTAATTGTCGCATTATTGCGAGCCTATTGTTGAAGGAGAGGAAACTGTCATAGTGATAGGAGCTGGACTTCGATAGTAGGAAGAGGAAGAGAACGAAAAATGATAGGTTAATATGGGCTGGAGGAAAGGAATGAAGGAGTAAGTCGCCTGGTAGAGTTTAATTAGTTTAATCTTCGCTAACACTTGATTTAAGAATCATAAAAGAGGGATGTATATGTGTAAGAGATCTGGAGACACCGGAAGGCTTCAGGCTGATTATATAATGGTAAGACAGAGATTTAGGAAGTACGTAACACTTCCAGGGGCAAATGTGGACTCTCGCTACTATTTATTGGTTATGACCTGCAGATTAAAACCGAAGGAACTGCAAAAAGAAGGAATTTCAGGAGATGGGACCTGGATAAAGTCAAAAAACTGGAGGTTGTAGAGAGTTCCAGAGGGAGCATTAGGGAACGACTGACAAGAACAGGCGAAAGAAGTACAGTAGAAGAAGAAAGGGTAGCTTTGAGAGATGAAATAGTCAAGGTAGCAGAGGACCTAGTAGGTAAAAAGACAAGGACTCGTAGAAATTCTTGGGTAACACAAGAGATATTGACTGTAATCGACGAACAGGAGAAAATGTAAAAATGCAACAAATAAGGTAGATCAAACGGAATACAAACGTGTAAAATAACGACATTGACAGGAAGTGCTAAACGGCCAATTAGGAATGGCTGAAGAACAAATGTAAGGATTCAGAAGCATATTTAATTAGTAGAAAGATAAATACCGTCTACAGGAATTACACCATACCAAGTTGCTGCTTGATGAAATTGAAAGATGTAAGGGGAGATCAAAAATTTTCCGTTTGACAGCGTTGCTGCAGCGTATATGAAACGTAGCACAACTTCCATACGGTTATGTAAGCGCCGGCATGTTGCAAGGGATACGTCTGTCGTTTGTGTCTTTCCGACGTGTTTGTCATAAATGCGGAAACCT
This sequence comes from Schistocerca serialis cubense, assembly GCF_023864345.2. Classification (NCBI taxonomy): domain Eukaryota; kingdom Metazoa; phylum Arthropoda; class Insecta; order Orthoptera; family Acrididae; genus Schistocerca; species Schistocerca serialis. The sequence continues at coordinate 511,502,035 of NC_064642.1, read as the reverse complement.
AAAGTATGTCGATGTTATTAACCAAATACGTCCAAATACGACCAACGTGCTCTTATTCGCTTCTTTGCTGTTGAAGGACAGATACTGCAAGGCGTGCATCGGAGAATGAATGTGTATACGGCAGCACGTCTGTCGAAAAACGTTCTGGAATGATGCGACAAGGGGTACTGCTGCTTCATGACAATGCACGTCCTCAAGTCGCTAATGTCGTGATGCAGAAGTTACGCCACCTCAAGTAGGGGACACTGGAGCACCTACACTACAGTCCTGATCTCTCTTCATTCGATTATCACGCTTTCGATCCCTTAAAAAAGACCTTGTAGGGTCGATGTTTCTGTCGGACAAGGATGTGCAGCAGGCCACTGCGGAGTTCTTCACGCAGCTGGACACGGTGTTTTACCAAAAAAGGGTCTTCGATCTGGTGCGTCGGTTGGGTGATTACCTCAATGTCCACGTCGATTTCGCCTGAGCGGCATACTGATTCTGGACCGTACGGCTATCGAACGGAAACTGTTTTGATCACCGCGCATATTTTGATTTTGAATCACACGACGAAAAAGGGACAAGTACCTTCGATAGTCACCGAAGCGATCGTTAGATTTAAACTATCGATATATTGCTAACACTGTTGGCTTTCTCCTGTCCCTAATTTAGCCAAGATCTACTACTGTACGTTCTTCGCCTTACTTGAGTTCAGTTTTCCTTTTGGTAATCAGTTCAGTTCTTACTTGCAGTTTAATTTAATGTAGGTGCTGCCGTTTATGATTTTTTTGCTGTGTGCTATTCCCATAGTTTCTAATTACGGATAAGACTGTAAAAAGAAAGAAGAGAAACCTATTTTGATTCGTCCACTGGCGTTATTGTAAGTTAAAAATATGTACGCACTGCTACAATAGCGTAATTACTCACCTGTAGCAGTTTAATGTTAGCACTGGAATAGTTGCATGGAGACTGGTAGAATTTAGGCGTTGAAATTTTTCAGTATTTCACAAGGCAGCGAAGCGCTAAAAAACATTTCAAATAACATTAAACTAAACTCAGTATATAAAAATACACTAGGACTGCTCTGTGTCACCCAGAAGTGGTACTGATAAAAAAAAATCTCCCAAACGGCAATGGTTGCATTTCTTTACAAAGATTCACAAAACTCTTTCATTATTAGCCCAAATCTGGTCACCCGAACGGTACTCAATTATGAAAACTGGTTCCTATATGGAAGACGGAGAGAGCTTTGCGGAGAGCAGATGGGGCATGTGATGACACCACATTCTATAATTTGTTCTTTTCTAAAAGATTTTTTTCAGAGGACTACTTAGATTCGTTATAACCGACGGCACCCTGCTCCCACCCTTTTCTTCCAAAATCTATTTACGCTCTTCTAATGCTTCAATAACTAAAGCCCTGAATTCCCTGCGCACTTAATCTTAAAATGCATGCATTCATGCACTGTCAAAAGACGAAACAGGCACAATCAAAGTAGAAACATGTAATTTGTGTGATTCATTTTATTTTATTTAAAAACAATGTACAACAACCACTTTTTCACATTCTCCACCGACCGGGGCAGCTCTGCGCCTTGAGGTGCTGAGCTAGCAATCAGTGGATTCGGGAGGGGAGGTCTTTGGAATCCATCTGCCGTGAATCATGAATATGGTTGTCTGCGATTTCCCATTTTCAGTTTAGGCAAATGCCGGGGTTGGTCCCCTACTATAGGCCGCGGCCCATTCCTTCCGAATTCCTTTCCCTCCTAACAGATCCCAATTCCTTAAAGATGTAGACTCTCTGCTTCAACGAAAAGAGCTGCTTCGAAGGCGAGCCGAACATCTCTTCGGGTACTCCTGACACTAAAAACTATTTTTACATTTGAAGATGGTTAGCGATCTTCGTTTTGTACTGTGTTTATGTGATGGCTCACTTCTGGAACGGTGATATGTCATGCCTTCAAGTTTTCCTACAATAACATGTTATATTGTGAAATGTGTTATTCCTAATACCCTTGGAACTGTGATACAACAGTATCATCTCTAACGTATTTGTAGATAACTGTCATACAGGTGACAATGTATGTTGTACATCTTAAGGAATTTATTACCATCAAAGACTACATAATCATATTACCATGGATAAATACAAACTCATTTATGAGGGCACATACATAATAAGTAGAGCTGAAATTAATGCACGAAGCAATGTTAAGATCTCAAAACTACAGTTCACAGTATCTGTGTATTCCCTTCTGTTTTACGAATAAACTGAGTTGTTGTAGTTTCAAGTCGGTTGATCTAGATCACTTAAAAACTGAAGAGTTTTAATGAAATGAAAGATACTTTAATAAAATTTGAGACTTAATTGATGAACTTGGGATGCTTGGATGTGATGAAGAAATTTTTCCTTGATTACAGGTAAGTCATAAATCTAAATGTAGGTTCGTAGGAGAAAGATAGCTGTCGTCAAAAAAATATGAACCCATTTAACTTTATAAGTTATTGAACCGAAATTAAGATTCCTCTGCTCTGCTATAGTGAACCTTGCATTAAAAGACTGAGTTGTCTTTTGTTATCAATGAGGCAATACGTTACATTAGAATTTTAATTCCTTTGGCAATAGAGTGAAGTTAACATATTGCCAAATAAAGGAATATTTTACCTCCTTTTATCCTTATTCGTCAGAGTTCCTTCTGTGACGGTATTACTTTCATAAAGTAAAGAACAGTCGCTTTCAATCAGAATCGTAATTTTATTTCCATGCATGAGGTATTTGAAGCCCTGGGCGATGATCTTCATGTGCTTCAATAGTCTACATCAATCATTTTCTTTTCTCAGATTTAGATTAAGTCTCGTCCAGGTGAGACTACATTGATATATCAGAATGTGGCGCATTGTGAATATAAGTTTACAAAAAAAAAACAAAAAAAAATTTAATCGAAAAGTAATTTACCGTTTACAATAGTGGGTACATTATTTTGACGTACAGTAGGAGTAAACATGTTTATGTGCATTTATACGCCTCTCCGTATGTGCGTATACGTACATAGATATGTTTACTCATACTGTGCTTCAGAACCATGTATCCACTACTCGAAATAGTAAGTTATCTTTAGATTTGCCTTAGTTCTGTAATCTTACGTTCACAATGTGCCACTTTGTAATACACCATTGTAATCTTACCAGGACCAGAATAAACTTAAATCTGAGAAAAGAAAAAAAAATTGATGTAGACTGTTAAAGTACCTGGAAATGATCGCCCAGGACTCGAAATGCCTCGTGCATGGAAATAAAATCACCATTGTGAGAAGAAAGTTGGTCTTTATTTTACGAAAAAAATATTCAATTGCGCAACTGGGTATTCCTTAGTAAATGTAATTCTTCTGTATGAGAAGTTTTTTCTGCTTAATTTTATAGACAAAATACAATTTGCATGAACATTTCCAGAAAGCAAATTCTGTAGATAATATTAATAAATTAATTAATGAGTTTCCAAAATAAATTTAAAAACATGAGCCCTTTGAAGGTCCTCTTTAACTAATGCCCCCCTCCATCTTTTGACAAATCCTGGCTGCTTACTTGGTATACAGAGGTGATAAACTTGCAGACAGTTTTAAGAAAGGGAAGTGCACTTACATGAAGAGGAGATAAGAAATACGATATTGCGAGAAGAATTTGACAGAGGTCTGAAAGATCTAAGTCGAAACAAGGCCCAGAGAGTAGACGATATTTCGTCAGAAATATGATGCCCTTGGGAGAGCCACGATGTATGAGATAGGCGAAATACCCTCAGACTTCAAGAAGAAGGCGATAATTCCAGTTCCAAAGAATGCAGTTGCTGATATTTGTGAACATTACCGCGCTGTCAGTTCCATAAGTCATGGTTGCAAAATACTAACACGAACCGACCTCGTGGGAGATCAGTCTGGATTCCGAAGAAACATAGAAACACACTCGGCATTACTAATCCTGCGAGCAGAGAGGTTAAGGAAAGGCAAATTTAAGTTAATAGGATTTGTAGGCTTACAGAAAACTTTTGACAATATTTTCTCGAATACTCTCTTTGAAATTCTGATAATAGCAGGGGTAAAATACGGGGAGCGAAAGGCTATTTACAACTTGCACATAAACCAGACGGCAGAAGTAAGAGTCGACGGGCATGCAAAAGGAAGCAGTAGTAGAGAAGTGAGTGAGACAGAGTTGTAGCCTATCCCCAATGTTGTTCAGTATGTACAAGGAAAAAGGAGTAATGGATACTAAAGAAACATATGGAGTATTAATTAAGGTTCAGGGAAAAGAAATAGAAACTTTGAGGTTTGCCAGTGACATTGTAATTCTGATAGAGACAGCAAAAGATTCGGAAGAACAGTTGAACGGATTGGACATTGTCTAGAAAGGAAGATATTAAATGAACATCGCCTCGCGGGATTAGCCAAGCGGTCTTGGGTGTTGCAGTCAAGGACTGTGTGGGTGGTCCTCCCTCGGTCATAGGTGTGTGTGTTTGTCCTTAGGATAATTTAGGTTAAGTAGTGTGTAAGCTTAGATTTCACACACAATTGAACAAAGATGAACATCAACAAAAGCAAAACAAGAATATCTGATGTAGTCGAATTGAATCGGTGATGCTGAGGGAGTTAGATTAGGTAGAAGTTGAGTTTTGCTATCTAGGCAGTAATATAACTCATGATGGCCGAAGTAGAGAGGATGGCTCTGAGCATTATGGGACTTAACGCCTGAGGTCATCAGTCGCCTAGAACTTAGAACTACTTAAACCTAACTAACCTAAGGACAACACACAGATCCATGCCCGTAGCGGTCGCGCGGTTCCAGACTGAAGCGCGTAGAACCGCTAGGCCATATCGGCCGGCTGAAGTAGAGAGGATATAAAATGGTATTGGCAATAAAACAATGTATGAAGAAGAGAAATTTCTTAACATCGAATACAGATTTAAGAATTAGGATGTCTTTCCAGTATGTATTTGTCTGGAGTGTAGCCATCTATGCCGGCCGTTGTGTCCGAGCTGTTCTAGGCGCTGCAGTCCGGAACCACGCTACTGCTACGGTCGCAGGTTCGAATCCTGCCTCGGGCATGGATGTGTGTGATAGGATGGTTAGGTTTAAGTAGTTCTAAGTGTAGGTGACTGATGACTTCAGATGTTAAGTCCCATAGTGCTTGGAGCCATTTGATTTTGTAGCCATCTATGGAATAAATGTGATGCCACAGAAGAATGTTGAAGATTAGATGGGTGAATCACATAACTAATGAGGTACTGAATAGAATTTGGGAGACAAGAAATTTGTTGTACAAATTGACCTAAAGAAGGTATCGGTTCATAGGAGACATTCTGAGACGTGAAGGGATCACCGACTTAATATTGGAGGGAAGTATGGGGAGAGAGGGGGGGGGGGGGGGGGGGTTAAAATGGTCAGATTCGGAAGAATATGTAGGCTGAAATAGTTACTCGCAGACGAAGAGGCTCGCACAGGATAGAGCAGCATGGAGATCTGCATCAAATCAGTCATTGAATTGAGGACCACAACAACAAAATTTGCACGAGAGGGAGAGGAAGCTTCAAATCCTTCAAAATTTAAAAATTTTTTCGAAGTGTTAGCTACATTTTATTGGAATTACGTGAAGTGGACGATACTCAATATATTGAGAAAGTACATTTTAAATGGAAGAATCTTAAGATTATGTGATCTTGATCAGTTAATTTGGAAACCCCAAACTATGATGAGTAATGAAACGATATTATCAGTTAATTATAAACCTGCGAATAGGAGCTCAAAGGCGTAGGAGATAAACGTTTTTGTCAGTTAGACATTTCCTAAAATTCAACTGAGACACGGTAACAATCACCCCAAATAAAAAACTGTGGAATACAAAAAAAAGTTTTCTGAAATACAAAATTCATAAATTGAAGTAGCGTTGTCTCTTTCACATAATTTACATTAGTTTCAGTGTCGTAGCAACTGGTTACATGAGAAGGACACAAAGCCTTGCAGCGTTCTTTCAGTCCTCTTGACACAGGTTATATCGCAGGTAGCGTAACATTGACCGAAGGTACCTGGTACAGGACACTACGTCATACTCTTGTCTGAACGGCTCCGTATACATCAAAGTAAATCCGATCGCCTTCATACGTGTCGCGCATAATAGTTGCCCTTGTGTTAAGGTTGCGTTTTCGTCCCTGCAACAGTTAATGTGAGTAGAGATCTTCAGTATAGTTACTGAATGCGTAGTGTGTGAATGGAGCTTTTTGGATCGAAGTATGGTCCAAAGGATTGCAGCCCAAGCATCAGCACACTGGACTATTGATGATCTGCTGAAACAGCTGGCCATGTTGCAAAGACTGATACTCCAGACGAATAACCATTGTCCACCATTTGTTACCAACAGTGCGTACATTACGTTTTTATGTTTTCCATCCTTCTGACAGACATATTAAATGCCATTAACAGTTATTGGCCATTCTTTTTCAGCCTAGCTTGTGTTGGGGAATAACAAAGAGCGTGTGCGCAGCCTCTAACAATATGCCGTCTATTGGCGTATTATAGTGAACTGTAGACTGTGATGCCCAGTAAAGCATATACGTGTTTGTGTGTGTGTGTGTGTGATGTAACTGTAACTGTAATGGGTGCTGTGAATATGGTGAATATGGTGTATGTGCTAAAGTAACTGTATTGAATTCCTTCAAACAATAGTGAGATGCAACATTTCGGTGCCGAAACTTGGGATGATATGAAGAGATTAATTACTACAACACACTCAAGAGGATAAGACATCGAGCAAGAATTTTTTTTTCTCTTTATTGAGTTTCGACTCGCCCTGAAGGAGGCGGGCTGGCAGCAGCTTAGTACGCTGCTCTTCAACCTACGGAATTGTAAAAACAGAAGAAGATAATAAACAATAAAAACAGGCGATAAAAACAGAGACCTAAATTGTAAAATGGCGGAAAATTGTGGAATAAAAACATAAAACAAAGGGTTGGCGATGCTAATAAAATACACAGAAAGCAGACAGGTAAAATAGTAGACAGACAATTAAAAAACACGGCGACAGTCTGGTTTCTGTTCGCAAGAGATATAAAAAATCACGTCCAGCGACAGTATGATTTCTGTTCACAACACTTCGGAAAAGACGCACAACACTTAACACTCACTTAAAACACTGCACTAAAATGCTGGCACGAAGATGCCACACCACAGCCAAGGACAGATGGGGGGACCTGGACAGATGAGGGGGAAAAAGGGGGGAAGGAGAGGAGCCAACGGATGAGAGGACTCATAAGGGGGCGCAGGGCAGACGCAAGAGGGAGTGGGGAAAGGCAGAGAAGGGAAATGCAAAAGGACTCAGGGGAGAGAAGGGAGGCAGAGAGAGGGTAGGTGGGGAAAAAACAGGATGGAAGGTGAGTGAGAGGGAGCCCAGGTTAAAGACAGAGGGAGGGGGGGGGGAGGTGAGGATCAGAGTTGATAGGAGGGATAAATAGAGAGAGAGGGGCCATCATCCGGAAGGGGGAGTTGATGGAAGCCACGGGTAAATGTGGAGGGCAGGGGGGGACACAATGGTGAAGGCGCAGCAGAGGGCAGGGGTTCGAGAGGAGAGGAGCAACCAGGTGATGATGGGGATCAAGTTGGTGGGAGGTGTAGGGGATGCGGATACCTTTGAAGAAAGGAGCAGATGGTGGAAAAGAATAAGGTCATAGGGGATCCGCGTGGGACACGGGAGGTGTATACGGAAGGCGAGGTGGATTGCATGGCACTTGAGGAGTGACTTATCGAATTTCGGGTGGGGCAGATATCTAGGCAGGACTTGCATAACAGAAGATGGGATGGATTAAGGATTTGTAGGTGTGGAGGATAGTAGAGGAGTTCAACCCCCATGTCCAGCTAGAGAGGAGTTTGAGGAGTTGGAGGTGGTTGTGGGCTTTGGATTGGATAGAGTGGAGATGAGGGATCCATGTGAGGTGACAGTCAATGGTAGGCCAAGGAAGGTGAGGGTGGGGGAGAAGCAGACATGATAGACTGAGATGGTAAGGGAGAAATCATGGAGCTGGAAGGAGCGAGTGGTACGACCTATGATGATTGCCTGGGTCTTGGAAGGATTGATTTTCAGAAGCCACTGGCCACACCATGCTGCAAAAAGGTTAAGGTGATTCTGGAGAAGGTGTTGGGACCGTTGAAGGATAGGAGCAAGAGCAGTGAAGGCAATGTCATTGGCATACTGCAGGAGGTGTACTGAAGGAGGGGGGGGGGGTTGGGGCATATCTGTCGTGTACAGGTAGAGGAGAGGGGAGAGGACAGAGCCCTTGGGCACACATGCAGAGGGGTAGAAGATGTGGCAATCGGCGTTATGGATGGTAACATAGGAGGGCGGCAGGAGAGGAAGGAGGCAATCAGACGGACATAGTTGACAGGAAGGGCGTAGGTCTGGAGTTGAAACAGGAGACCGGAATGCCAGACATGGTCATAGGCTTTTCCGCGGTCGAGGGAGATAAAAATGGTGGAGTGACGGTAGTTAAGGTGGAGGGAGAGGACATGAGAGAGGCATAGGAGTCGGTCATTGGCAGAGAAGGGATGTCGGAAGCCACATTCAGTGTTCGGAAGGAGGTGGTGTCAGTGGAGGTGGTGATGGATGTGCAGGGTAATGATGGATTCCAAGAGCTTGCTCAACACCGAGGTGAGACACATAGGGCGAGAGGAAGAGGCATCAGACGGAGGCTTGTTGGATTTGGAGAACATGAGGATTCAGGAGTTTTTGCACAGGTCAGGGCAGAAGCTGGTGGCTAGGATTACATTGTAGAGGGTGGCAAGGACTGCAAGGAAGAAGTGAGGGCAGTGTTTGAGGTGGCAGTAGGAAACGCAGTCGTCGCTGGGAGTAGTTTTGCGCTTAGTGCGGAGTGTGAGGCTGATGTCCTGTGGAGTGATGGGAGTTAAGATGGTGGTGTGTGGCCCAAGTATGGAAGCTAGGAGCAAGGGGAAGAACATAGGTATCCATACAGTCGATGACACCAGGGAAGGAGGAATCAAATCGGGGATCATCTGGGATGGAAAAGACATCGGATAGGTGGGAGGCAAAGAGGTTGGCCTTACTGAGGTTGTCCGGAAAGGGACAGTCTTCTAGGAGGAGAGGGTACTGGGAGGTAGCGCGGTTCCCAGTAAGGCGGTGGAAAGCAGACCGCAATACTTGGAAGAGTTTATTGGGAGCGTGGTGTTGAGTTGCGTACATTTCTGTCGCCAAGCACGGCGTTTCTTCGCAGTAAGCATGTTGCGGATGAGTCGTTGCAATTGCCGGTGGCGGGTGAGTGCGTCGCGGTTTCGAGTGCGGAGAAAAAAGTGGTAGAGATGGCGGGATTCACGAAGGAGAAGGACGGCCTGTGGGAGTGACGAAGATGATTTCAAGCGACTTAAATCTCCAATTTAGAACAGGTCATACCACGTCCAGCTCATTCAAATTATTGGTGACCAAGCAATATTGTCCAGGTGGAATATTATCGCATAGTAGAAAGAGAACTTACCACACTGCTAGACAGCGGGGCCATCTCTTAGCGACTGCTTGTTACAAGGATACAGACACATCCTCAAGGTAGTAGCAAGAACCACTCTTCTTGACGGGCGCCGCAACCTTGATTCTCTCCAAATTGTGACAACAGCGAACAAATTTCCACTCGAATACTGCGTATTTCCTGGGCCAGATAAACACATTTGATGTTTTCATACCGGCAGGGGAAATTGGACACTGACAGCTTCGCCTGCAGAAACCCCTAGAAGAGCTGCTCACACTCAGTGACTAAGCACAAGATTTGTTGGATGACACCGAATACGAGGCCGACGCAGAAAGTTCCGACAACTGTACCAACAAATGCAAACGCGCTATCCGAAGGCGAAAGGGGTTCTAGGAGAAGCACGTTCAGGTGTCAGGTGGTAGAAATACAGGTGATACTCATTTGCCAACCTCAAAAGCTCACTATGGCGCCTCCACAGACGTGAAGTTGCCTACCAGCAAACTACATCCTAATTTATATGTCTCGATTCTGAGGGCAGTTCATACCTTCCAAAGATGAAAATCCGACATTGTCTATTATTAATCAGCATATATTCTTCTGTATATATCTAGATTCATAAGGACTTGGCCGATGGGACTTCTTTCACAACTGACTCATATTAGAAGACGATTGATGATTTCAAATCCAAATAAAGCGATGAGAACAGAATTATCCAAAGGCACCTAGACCGCTAGGAGAACCTTAAAGCTTCTACTGCATGCGGTGCAGAAGCTCTCAATGCCGCGTACAATGACTGCCATAAGCATATTTAAGCACTATGAGCACTGGGAGAGGACGTGGATTCTTTGAGATTGCTCACTGCCAAACATCTACGTGCATTCTCACAGGGTATTTCCAGGCACTGGCTTTTCCATGCATGAAGGTAAAAGATCCAAGAAGGAAATCTCGCACACTTCGTGGAGCGTCTAAAGAAAGAGGTGGATGGAACACACAACATACGTGAAGATACTGTTCCACCAGGGACTTGTGTAGACTACACGTGACATTCGCGTTTCACGTGAAGCTTAAAACGACGGGTGACAAGAAGAAAAACAATAAAATTCAGGAGCCTTCTGTGTGTAATGCAGTGAATTGGAACACTGGGGCCAAGACTGACTAAAGGGTGCAATCTTACAGGCTAGAATAGAATCGCGAAGGAAACGAACTGCTGTGCCTTATGCCTTAGACGTGGCCACAACTAATATCAGTGCTTCAAACGGAAAAAGGCATCCTGTATGAAATGTAAGGGCAAGGACCACATTTCCTTCCGCAACAGCCACATCACGGCAGGGAGCAAGGTTGAAACGACTTCCTCTTTTACATATTTGCAAACTGCTCATGTGAATATCAGAGAAATAACCGGTAAGACCGGAATCGACCGTTCACTGACTGAATAACACAACTTAATGACACTGAAGCCGTAAGTCTGGAGGTAACCATATTTAAGTGATCCTACACTTCAACCCTCTCAAGGAGGAAGGCTGATTTTGATATCATGGGACACCACAAACTCCCACATACACGGTCAAGTCACACTGATGTGACTATCTACCAAAAGCCTGAATGACCATCTCTTGGAGTGCGAACGTGCAAGCCGGCCGGCGTGGCCGTGCGGTTCTAGGCGCTTCAGTCTGGAACCGCGAGATCGCTACGGTCGCAGGTTCGAATCCTGCCTCGGGCATGGATGTGTGTGATGTCCTTAGGTTAGTTAGGTTTAAGTAGTTCTAAGTTCTAGGGGACTGATGACCTCAGATGTTAAGTCTCATAGTGCTCAGAGCCATTTGAACCATTTTTTTTTTTTTTTTTTTTTTTTTTTTTTTTTTTTTTTTTTTTTTTTTTTTTTTTTTTTTGTGCGATCGTGCAGGAAGACACTCAGTGAAGTTTTGGAAGTTGCCGACAGGAACGTAGAGCCATTTCTGTGGCCAGCTGCTCTAGGTTTCTCGGTTGGGGTCCATAGCGCGAACAGGCCGATCGAAGTGGCCTTACAGATTCTCGATTGGGTTTTAATCTGGGAGTTTGGTACGGTAAACTCATCCTGGTGCTCTTCACACCGTGAACACAGATTGCGAGTTGCGTGGCACGTTGCAGTGTCCTCCTGGTGGATACATTCGTGCCGACGAAAGACGAACTGCATGTAGGGGTAGACATGGTACCCAACGATAGATGCGTACTTATATTGATCCATTGCGCCTTGCAAAAATGAGGAGATCACGCAGGGAATTCCCCAGACCTTAACCCTCCCTCCGCGACCTGGACTTTTCCCACGGTTGTTCCAGTGTGTTTTCTTTCAGACGTTTCACGACGCTGAAACATAAAACGTGATTCATCTTAAAAGGCAGCCTGTCGCCTCTCAGTGGACGTCCTGTTGCGGTTTTTGCGTGCGAATTCGAGCCTTCGTCGCCTATGAACAGCAGTTAACATTGGTGCAAGAATGAGGCACCTGTTGTGGGGGCCCATACGCAGCTACGTTCGCTGAAGGCTCGTTGAGGAGACATTGCTTGTAGTCCTTTTAATTACTTTTATTAATTCGTAATGAAACAATCACGTAACAAGGTTACAAACGTGAGTTAGGTCAGCCGGTGGATGAATTATACCAGAAAGTCTGTAATCCCTCGCAAAGTCGTTATCAGCGCAGTCCGTTTGGCATGCCGTAGTCTAATCCAGTAGAGAGCTACTAGGTAGCAGTAGCAGATTACGAGGATGATGTCAACAGCCTTCACTTGGTGAACAACCTATTGGAGCTGTCAGCCGCTGCATAAAAAGGCCTTCTGCTCTCTCGGTTCCAGCACTGGCTGACTGCTGGGAGCGCACACAACCTATACTGAGTTGCCGGAATCCGTCCTTTACTCGATAACATCGATATCTTCTAGGGCGGGATCAACCTCGTTATCTGGGAAAGATACAGGCAGGTCTTCCGCAAACTCTTTCTGAAGTGAGCAGCAACGTATACTTTCAGAATCTATACATTTCCATTGATAATTCACTTTAGTAGCCACTGTACAAATCTTTTCGCCACTATACCACATTTCCATCCTTACACTATGGGCACCTGTTCGGACTGTAATTTGGCATACTACTTCCTGAGCACTGTTTTCATTACGTGTACATCATGTAAATTGCTAAAGAAGACTGAATTAAAACTAGGGGTAGAGCTAATAATTATATCTTACAGAGGATTAGGCAATTAGCCTTTGTACAAGGGTAATTCGGAAATGAAGATAGATCGCGAAATGGAAACCACAGTAAAACACAGAGACGTGTCGAGCACAATCTCTAGTAATGCCCATAGGTAGCGTCACGTCGTTCTTCTCCGTCGTGAGCACAGTGAATGCATTAAGATGCCTAGAAAGTAGTGTCTCCTGCCGAGTATGTGTGTCCACCAGGAGCTTTCGCCTGATTTTATGCAACCCCACATAACGTCACTGTCATGCATTTCCTTCTTAAACACAGTTCTAGACCGCACAATGCAGGGGCAATGAGGACGCTCCTGCAGCGTTTTCGGTGGGAAATGTTAGATCACCAACTGTACAGCCTGTACTTGGTTCCCTCTAATTTTCATTTCTGCTCACATGAACGGCCTTGCCGCAGTGGATACACCGGTTCACGTGAGATCACCGAAGTTAAGCACTGTTTGGCGTGGCCAGCACTTGGATGGCTGACCATCCAGCCGCCATGCGCTGTTGCCACTTTTCGGGATGCACTCAGCCTCGTGATGCCAATTGAGGAGCTACTCGATCGAATACCATCATAACGACCTATCCGCTTGCTCCTCGGAGGATGACACGGCGGTCGGATGGTCCCGGTAGGGCACTCGTGGCCTGAAGACGGAGTGCTCACATGAACAGCTGGCTGTAAAGACGATATTTTGGCACAGACAACGAGTTGCAGTCCAGCATAGCAAATTGTCGGAAAGCACAGGAGGCTGCCATCGATGAATAGGGTATTGGGAAGTTAGTACAACACTACGACAGATGTGTAAGTCGGAACGGTGACTGTGTAGAGGAGCACCTGGAATATGTAATTAACTGTCGCAAATAAAACAGTTTTCATTTTCACTGGGGTTTCTATTTTGCGACAGATCTTTCCTTGCTTTCCAAATAGCCCTCAGAAATCCCAATGTCCAATCTAGAAGTTCGAACCTTGCAGCTCTTAGCAACTACAGGCACTATTTTGATGATAATTTCGTGAAAATCAAATATCAATGTTGCTCACCAACGCGCACATCAGACAGTCTGGTGGGTAAAAGATGGCAACCACTCGGCTAAATGTGTTACAGATGACACAGACACTGAGTGTAAATGACAGTGTTGATTGTAGACATTGGTGTCACATGATCGCTCTAGCTGGTCGTGCTTATCACAGACTCTGAGATTCTGAAGCACACGGATCTGGACTGATTCGGTAAAACCCAGATGAAAATAACTTTCTCTTTAAGTTCACACCTAAATTTGTTATTACATGTTAAACAACATACCATGTGTGTAAAGAATCAACAAGGACTGAAATTTCTAAATTTTCTGTGGATGCAGGGATTATTTCTGCTTAAAAGGAGGAGGACTCTATGATGGACTAAATTTGTTTTTTACACCGGATTCTCAACCGACAGTTCCTCGCGAGAAGGAAGCGTTTTTTAAATTTTCTTATCGCCATCATTTTCTAACATGTACACAAAGAAAGACTAATGATTCCAATACAAAAGTACATAGATAATAAATAACACAAACACCATAAGCCAATACATGGGTCTCGGACCTGAATCATGCTTTGTGAATCTGACAATATTTCTTTGAGGCCACTGCTCAGTACCGTCAAGCGGTGTCTGCCGGTTACTGATGGTATTTACCAACTGCTGGCGTCCTCATGGTGCCGGTCTTGTTATGGAGGCCTCATGTGGAAGTTGCGCATGTGCTGTCGGATGACAATGTGCATCAGTTGCCTCCAAGAAATACTGTGGAATTTATAAAACGTGATCCGCCGGCAAAACCGGTAGTGTTTTATTTAACATACCCAAAGGGAAAGCCTGAAGAGTCACAGGATAAACCCTCTGTTTAAGCTCGCCACTTGTTCAATCTGGAAATATTGGTATATAAAAGATACAGGAAGTACAAAACATTGTGGTATGGTGGATGGAAAGTGCTGCCATCTTGAGATGCGAACCGATCAGCCTTAGTCCGAAATATACTATTCTTGTGGTGTGACTATCGTTTAGTTGATTGTTTACTGACAATGCCTGTTACGGTTGGCTGCACATTGTTTTTGTAGATCTCACTCAAAAAGACGATTTACCATGAACTGTGACGGTCCTATTACAGCTCCTCAAGATAAGATTGATCTTACTTCCATTTCTCTCAGTGCGTGGCCATTGATAAAGACGTGCTGAGCTCCATTTACTAGCAAGGGTTCAGTGCTGTTACATGCCTACACATCTGATTCACAAGAACGTGGTGTTTTGTTTATCAGACGGTATTAAATAACTTTATCAAAGATTTTGTGATTTAGTGCAGGAAGGATCATTGCCTGAAGAATCAAATAAGCTTTACATGTACCATATTTTGTTGCCTCTTTAAAACCCATTTTTTACTCTAAATTTACTGTTGCTGTATGCAGGTTGAACTGCAATGTACCTAACGCTCTGACATCTGTCGAGATAATTTTATTGCCTGCCTGCATACCCGTAATAAACAATTTTTCTTTTTCAGGGAGATTCAGGAGGTCCCCTCATAGCAAATGGCCAGCAGATCGGAATAGTCTCATGGTCCGGGAAGCCCTGCGCCTCCGAAGGTTTACCTGGAGTCTTCACAGAAGTTTCGTACTTCATCGATTGGATCAGCGAGCATATATCCACCAAGTAACAGTCAGCGTCGATAAACATATCGAAGTTTATGTTCGATACTCGCTGATTTAATGGCCACACGACTCCAATAACATCAGAGAGAAATACGGTGTTACAGATAGTACAACATAGAGGAAGACATTATCCTAGTGTGCATCACTGCACAACCCTGTCAGTCCAGAAAATTTCGAGACGGGATTAATAATAATTATAATAATAATAAAAGAGAGAAAAATTTTAAGATGGTGGTTTTAATCTCAGCTGTGCTACGTAGTTCCTCCTCATTTGGGTGCGACGCATACAACGTCTATACAACTGTGTAAAATTGTTAGACAGTCTTTCTTTGAAATGTCGTTCAACTTGCGCGTCGCACTGGCCTGAAAGTCGGTTATGTTGTCAAAGCGTTGACCCTTCTTGTGGATTTCTGCACTTTATCATAGTGCAGTAGCTTCGCATTGATAACACCAAATCTCGTCACAGACAATGATTTTTTCCATAAAAGAACTGCCCGCATTTTTCATTTCAATCAATTCGCGGCCTTTGTCTTTGTTTGGGTACCAAAGTGTGTCGCATAAATTTTGCAGACATTTTCCTCTTCGCCCAAACATGCTGAAGAATCTCTTGACCACTTGATTTAGAGCTCTTGCTGCACTGTGACTTGTGACACAACAACATTGACACACTACGACCATACGTCCACCACCTAACACTGCCTGCGTACAACTAACTCGACCACTCCCAATTTTCGTCTCTTGTTTACAGTTGACAGTTCATACTTATACGGCGGGAATAAATCCGTCTCGGAACTTTTAGGATGACGGTGTCGGTGACACATGAGAACTATTTATACTGTAATATTCAATTATCCAAATATTCAAACAATATTCAGATGTTACTACATGCCTACTTTTTTCAGTTTTATGTATTTCGCTACGCTCTGCATCCACAATTATGCGATCTAGAAAGGTACGTCGGGTGTAACCGTGGTATTTGCTAATAATAAGCTGTGCTTCCTAAGTTCTCCTTTTATTGTGTCGACTACACAACAAGTGTTTTCTTTATATTGTGCAGTTTACCGTACAATACCTTATATGGATGGCAGACACCTGAGAGTGGCTACACAGCTGAAACAACGTAGTTGTGAACCTTATGATATAAAAGAATGATAATAGCCTTACGAGTAACTGATATAATTTAAGAAAGGTATCATGGTTGTGAACACCATTGCAACTAAAATACTATAAGAATGGTACCTAGCGATCGCGATGGAGATAGAAAAAATATTCCCTTCCCATCGTAAGACGATCGTCTCAGTTGTTCAGGTGGTCAGCAACACTACTATCGATATGAGATGGAGCACAGATGTGAAATCACCAAAAACAAGACGTGCTGTCTCCAGCACACCTCGAACAGACACCAAGTAACGTACCCAGTCAGTCCCTCTGATCAAACATGATGCTGTTAATAAATCTTGTACAATTCCGGCCTACAAGCTAGACAGAGAATCATTGCTGGTGATCTTATACGATTGCGGTGTATGATAAGGTGACAACTTGCTCCAGTTCAAAACTTCGCCACGGCTGAAACAGGCGGCATCACTACATAACACAAACTGGAAAAAGTTGCGCACTGCAGTAGTGTAATACGCAATACACAAAAATGCACTCTGGGTTTAAAAGTATTTGGCACGACAGATTGCACACGTTGTTTATGATATGAGTGGAAGTGATGGTCCACTAATACTGTCAGCGCTGTATTCGTAGCAGCGTAAATTTCACCGGTAATGAGATGCGCACTTAGTAATGAATCTGGTGCCAGAAGATCCGGCGAAGTACACGAAGTTAAGGAATTTTGCAACCTTGGAAGCAAAATCATTCTTGATAGTTGAAACAAAGACATAAACAGCAGACCAGCGCAGGGACAGAGTGTATTCCTGGCCAAGAGAAGTCTACTGATATCAAACATAGGTCTCAATCTGAGGAACAAATTTCAGAGAATTTACGGTTGGGGCACATCACTGTATTGTAGTGAATCACGGATGGTGGGAAAACCGGAATACAAGAGAACTGAAGTGTCTGAGAGGTCCTGCTACAGAAGAACTCAGAAAACTATGTGGATGGATATGATAAAGATTCAAATGGTTCAAATGGCTCTGAGCACTATGAAACTTAACATCTGAGGTCATCAGTCCCCTAGAACTTAGAACTACTTAAACCTAACTAACCTAAGGACATCACACACACCCATGCCCGAGGCAGGATTCGAACCTGCGACCGTAGCGGTCGCGCGGTTCCAGACTGAAGCGCCTAGAACCGCTCGGCCACACCGGCCGGCTTATGATATAGACAGATTGGGTTCTCTACGGAATGGGCAAAGAAAATAACATGTTGAAAGCACTGTGGACGAGCGATTCTAGGCGCTTCAGTCTGGAACCGCACGACTGCTATGGTCGCAGGTTCGAATCCTGCGTCGGGCATGGATGTGTGTGATGTCCTTAGGTTAGTTGAGTTTAAGTAGTTCTAAGTTCTAGGGGACTGATGACCTCAGATGTTAAGTCCCATAGTGCTCAGAGCCACTTGAACCATTTGAAAACACTGGCAAGAAGATGGGACAGGATAGTAAAGCACGTGTTACACAATATCTGGGAAAAGCCTATAGTGTACCAGAGGCAGCTATGGAGGGTCAAAACTGTAGAGGAAGACGGAGAGGATACAAGTATTACTTTGCGATGAAGAGATCAGCACAGAAGAGTAATTCGTGGTGAGCCACATCTAACCAACCAGAAAACTGATGACTAATAAAAAAAAACCATTGTTTCTGCAGTACTGAGGTCTGGGCTGGTAGACATGTACTTGCGCCAAAGAAGTGAACCAGTAGTCGCTCAGCCAACGTCTAACGTCTGTCCAGCTGGCTGCAACATTTGCTGGCAGTGTATTTTGCTGGCGTCTGCACTCGGCGCCAGGCCATGTGATTGTGTTGTGTGAGCCACAGCGCAGATATCAGCACCATCTACAGGGATCTTGCAGACACAGCCCCTCTTCGACGAATGATGATTTCAGTATCGCTGATCATCGATAAATCTCTACTACGATGTCACAGAATATCATTATTATGCATAGTGTCGTTGTTTCGGACTAGACACCACGCATTCATACTGATTCGCCTCGGTGGGTAATGAATCCACCACATTCGGGTCGGATGCACAACTAAGTTCGACCTCCCGTGTCAATCTCAAAGTAGCGAGCATGGAGGACAGGGACTGGGACAGCAGATAGGTGGCGCTAGGTGGGACTGTTGTTCGGCAGGTAGGCGAGCCGAGATAGTCCGCACTATTGTTGTAGACACTGTCTGGTTGGCGCAGTGGTTAATTCAACTGCATAGTAACCGGGAGATCCGGCGTTCCTATCCCAGTGCAGTACGCGTTTTCTCTCGCCGCTGTTGATTCCGCAGAAATTCCCGATGTGGCAGAAATCAGTAGTTCCTCTCATTTCCTTTCTCGACCCTCCACTTACAACTTACTTAATCAATATTATCATACACAAAGTGTGTTACAGAAAAATGATATATGTAACTAGACTGTTTTTTTTAATATTAACAAAAATAAACAGGTCCTCGAATAAGTAAAATTTCATTGTCCCCATGAAGGCTTGAAACTATTCTATTACACGAATAGACTTCTGGGCTGCAAGTCTCAAGAAAACGTTCACGTATGCTCACGATATAAGTACACAGTTGCTTCCCTTTTAACAGTAACATAAGTGCACGTAGAGAAAGAGAAATGGTACGTTCACAAGATTATACGCAGTGATGTAAATCATAATGCTTATCTCTGTTTAAGAAACGTCGAATACTGAAACTGCAGTTAGCAATGATGAGAATAAGGAGGCTCCTTTCTGGCTGATTATCTGTGCAGCTTTAAAACAGGTATTTGATCACTCGTGTTACACTTCAAAGTCAGTAACTGTTAATGGCAAGGTACTTTTCATTAGCTTTAGTAATTTTTCCAAGTATGAGGTTAAGAATTTAGATGACAGTTGCTTGCATTATGATCACATAGTTTTGAGAAGTTTCTCCATTGCGTAAACGACAAATGTAAATCTTAATTTTATACAATAATAAGCAACGTTGATGCCTTTAAGTGAGTAGACGACGGTAGCTGAATTTAGAAATATTTGAGTGAATACAATGCAAAGTAGACTGTATGTCTCCATATGGACGGGTGACGGTACACGATTTGAGAAAATTCTTACTGAATACAAAGCAAGGCAGACCCCATGTTTTCTTGTAGCATCGGGATCAGCGTGGGGAAGGAGGCTGGGCTCCGCTCCCTCCGGTGCTGAAGTCAGGTAGGTGCGACCAAGTGATCAATTCAGTTGCAGCAACCTCCGCAGACAGTTGGCGATCGTGTACAGACAGTCGGACTGCTGCAGTGCTGCCAACCTTCGTCACCAGCATGCGATGATTGTTACGAAGTAGAGTGAGAAGGCAGTGTCGGTGAACGACAGTGGTTGGAAAGTGCAAAGCTACCATCGCTCAGATCGCTGATGAAATTGCCCATCGTCGTTAAACAAAACTTCCAGTTGCTTAACACAGTCCCGATCCGCAACTTTAGGAACATGTGTTATTCATTGATTTTACGTTGACACTGGTATTTATCTTTGCTTACTTTGCAAACTGTACTAAAAATAAACTTCACTATTTTTTTGCCCCTACTGGAGCCCATTTAGTGTTCTTTTATTCATTCTAAATACTTCGACCCACGCACTGCAATAGTGTGCTTTCATGACAAATGGATATAATCCATGCACAACCAAAGGTTCAAATTTGTCCATCTACTCATCACAACGCGGCAACAATTAGGTCCGTAGCAGAGACTAATATTGTCAGCTGCCATTTTTCACAAGGAACTCCTCGTAGGAATCCTACACAAAGCGTGGCTCATGTGCTTTTCATAATTGTCTGCGTTATTAGTGTCCGATAGATCCACAGTATTTTGTGTTTCCGACTCGTCTCCAGCATCTGTGCAGAGATGAGAACCCCTTCATTGGCATATCACCGGAACTTTGTTTTCACACCAGTGAGACAACGTCCTGTACGTAGTGTTATAGGAGTATAGGACGTGAAGTTCACGTGAAGTGTGAAGTGTCACATTGAAGTATAGCGTTCGAGCGTTTACGCACTCTTGGTATTCTTCACCAAAACTAGCAGTTCTTTCATGCTGCTCCCTGGATCACGATAATCTCTACATAAAAGTACTTTCACAGTATACACACTTTCCTTTTACAGATGACTATGGTAGGGTTCACACAGATTTTTAAGAATTGATACTGTTATTTACTGACTGCGTTTCCAACAGCGGAATATACTCGTCAGAGGCATACATACTGGCATAGTACTCTAAACAATAGAAGTAATCACGCGGAAAATATTAGAGGACCAGGCTTTCTAGACCTGCACATCTCGTGACAAGTTACCTAACCCTTCGGTATGGAATGACGAAGAATAAAACAAAGCCCCTAGTTCCTTCGATTGCTCAGACTTTTGCAAAAACAGTCCCTGGCTCAGTTTGCCTTTTGACAGTATCTTTCTTTTTAATTATAAAGAAAGCAAGCGAAACAACATTACAAGAAAAAGACAACGCATTACCCGAATCAAAGTGGATTGGTTAAAACTCAATATAATAACCTCCAGTCTGGGTAATCATTTCCTTACGTTTGCTGCTTAAAGTAAGGAACGTCAGTGGGCGTAACATTCCCACGATTATTCCAGTGTACGCTGCTACTAGCAGAAAATTTTCAATTCTGGGTAATTTTTTGCCCTAGGTTTTTGTATAACGGATAGATATAGATATTTGACAGAATATGGGTGTTTAAAATTTTCTCGCGTGTTCAGGCTTCTGCTGATCAAATGGTTCAAATGGCTCTTAGCACTATGGGACTTAACATCTATGGTCATCAGTCCCCTAGAACTTTGAACTACTTAAACCTAACTAACCTAAGCACATCGCACAACACCTAGTCATCACGAGGCAGAGAAAATCCCTGGCCCCGCCGGGAATCGAATTCTGCTGATCAAATATTTTCATTTTTAAGTAATAAAATAAACTTCATCTCTAAATCGATACTTAGACTGTAGAGAAATTTACAAAACCAACACTATTTGGCCTACTAACTACGTGTATATCTCGTTATGCAGCTAAATTAGGTCATGGTTTCAACTCTACTATGATAGTTACGATCAGTCAATCTTACAGGGTAACAAGGATCTCTTCGTATTAGTATAAAGTAAACGATGGTTCCATCAAACAGTTAGTTAAAGTAACACATTTTTCTACATAGTTTATTTCGATGGAGAACACATTTGTCTGCGTACTATATTTCCATGGGATTCATCGATCATTTAAAAAAATAAAAATATACACATCTATACAATTGTACAATGAAACTTACAAAACGTCATCTTGAGGGTTGTTCTTGTCGACTGAGAATTACGTTACTAAATATATAATTGGTTTAAGTAAGAGGAGCCTTTAACCTTATGAGAATTACGATAAGATGAAAGGTAGGATCCTTCATGAGGAATCTTTCCTTTTCTGAAAGGGCTTTTGCATAGGAGTTACCATTTTTTGTTTCTGTGCTTCTGGAGAGAAGGTTTTGGACTGAGTTTAATAAAATTAGGTCTGAGGTGGGCTGACCGCTTGTCAGGTGCGTTCCTTCTCACTTGGGAACTAGTGTTCAACGAAATAATTCCTTGACGAGTATTTTGCTTCACAGCATCCCTTTAAACCCACGGAAAAGAGGTAAAAAGGTGTAGTGAGGAACGACATTCGTGTTATATACGTAACTTCTTATCACTAAGGATTTTCTGGGGGAAAAGTGAACAAATGACGAGAAGAACTCCGCCAATTCAGTTTTTTGACGCTCGCTAAGGCACTCAGATTCTTGCACCTTGGCGTAAATCTTATTGATTAGATTAGATTAGATTTACTTTCATTCCAATTGATCCATAGTGAGGAGGTCCTACAGGATCTATAACATGTCAGAAAAACAACAATACATGACAAATATCTACAACTGAAACAATGAAGCTAATGTACCATTCCACAGGTCCCAAGTGATTTGATCGTCATTTTTTAATGAACACTATATGAAAGAGTCATTTTACAAATACTGATGCACTGAATTTAAAATAAAAAAGTTTTTTATTTATTTATAAGGTAATAAACGTATAACACAACTATTACAATACCATGAACACATTGCTGCACAGAAATGGTGCAGAAGTTAGATTGTACTTACACACACACATACACACACACACACACACACACACACACACACACACACACACACATATTTACAATGAACACATTACTGCACTGAAATTGTGCAGAAGTTACATGAGTTGGTTTCACTGAGAAATTCGTCAATGGAGTAGAAGGAGTTGGCCACCAATAAATATTTTAGGCTTCTCTTAAACTGAATTTCATTGGTTGTTAAGATTTTTATGGCTGCTGACAAGTTATTGAAAATGTGTGTTCCTGGCTAATGCACACCTTTTTGTACAAGACTAAGTGACTTTAAATCGTTGTGAAGATTATTCTTATTTCTAGTATTGATTGCATGAATTGAGCTGTTGGTTTGAAAAAGTGACAATTTTTTATGACAAATTTCATTAAGGAATAAATATACTGGGAAGCAGTGGTTAGTATCCCTAGTTCCATAAACAGGCTTCAGCAGGATGTTCTTGAGCTCACACCACACATAACTCTTACTGCACGTTTTTGTGCCCAGAAAACTTCAGCTTGGCTTGATGAATTACCCCAAAAAACAATCCCATACGACATTATGGAATGAAAGTAAGCATAGTATGCCAGCTTTTTCATCTCTATATCCCCTTTGTCTGACACAATTCGCATTGCAAACAGAGATTTGTTAAGACGCTTCAGCAGTTCTGTGGTGTGATCCTCGCAGTTGAATTTATTATGAAGCTGTAATCCCAAGAATTTAACACTGTCCATTTCTTCTATCTGCTTGTCATCGTATGTTAGGCATATACTTGTGTGACACCCCTTATAAACTCTGAACTGCATGTAGTGTATTTTTTTAAAGTTTAGTGACAAAGAATTGGCCATGAACCAGTGATTAATGTCCACAAATATTTTATTAGCTGATCTTTCTAAGACTACACTTGATATGGTATTTATTTCAATGTTTGTGTCATCAGCAAAGAAAATGGACTTGGCATCTGGTAATGTTACTGATGAAAGGTCATTGATATACACAAGAAAAAGTAAGGGCCCGAAAATGGTACCTTGTGGGACCCCACATGTAATTAGTTCCCAGTTGGATGATGCCTGATAGCTTGATACATGTCTCTTTCCTAATAACACCCTTTGTTTCCTGCCAGAGATACAAGATTTGAACCTTTTTGCTGCATTTCCTGTTACACTATAATATTCTAATTTATTTAAAAGGATATTGTGATTTACCCAGTCAAATGCCTTTGACAGATCACAAAATATACCAGTTGCCTGCAATTTTTTGTCTAATGAATTAAGCACATTTTCACTGTAAGTGTAGATAACCTTCTCTATATCAGAACCCTTTAGAAACTCAACTTTGACAGTATGTTATTTGAGATAAGATGGTTATAAAGCCGATTGTACATTACTTTTTCTAAAAGTTTTAAGAATGCTGGCAACAGTGAAATTGGATGTAAATTTGATGCTGTTTCTTTATCTCCCTTCTTAAACAGTGGCTTAACTTATATTTCAACCACTCAGGAAATATTCCACTGTTAAACGACTGGTTACACAGGTAGCTTAATATGTTACTTAGCTCAGAATCACATTCTTTAATTCACTTTGTTGATATTTCATCATATCTACTAGATGTTTTTGATTTTAAAGATTTTATGATGGACATTATTTCTACTGGGGTAGTGAGGGTCAAATTCTTATGATGGAAGTTACTTGAAATGTCTGGTCTGAGGTATTCCATAGCAGCATCTACTTAACCTGACAACCCCATCTTTTCAGTAACAGTTATAAAATGTTTGTTAAAAAGTTCTGCAACACTATACACATCTGTCACCAATGTATCATTTACTCTTAATGCTATTTGTTCCTCTACATGTCTGGTTCTACTGGTTTCCTCCTACACTATATCCCATATTGTCTTTATTTTGTTATCTGATATGACTATCTTTTCCTTGTAATACATTTGCTTGGATGTCGATATTACAGTCTTTAATATTTTGCAGTTTTTCTTGTAATGTGCTATAGCATCAACATGGGAACTGTTTCGGACTGACAGATACAGTTTTCTTTTTGTTTTACAAGATACCCCTATTCCTTGAGAAATCTATGGCTTCTTTGTAGACTTTGCTCAAACCTTGGTAAGTTTTGGGGGATAACAGTGTTCGAATAAGGTAAGCACTTTATTAGCAAAAGTGTTATATTTTTCATTCATGCCATGAACAGTGTAAACATCAGTCCAGTGAATGTCTCTGAGGAGTGTCCTAAAATAATTAATTTTCGGCTTATTGACTGCCCTCTTGAGCTCAGATTTAACAGATTTTGTATCCTGTTCAGTATTAACATTTAACAAAAGGAACTGCATGTCATGGTCTGAGTGGCCATTGACTATTGGTTTTGTAATATAATTTTGTTTATTGCACTTTTCTATAAAGATATTATCAATGGCTGTTTGTGAGCAATTGGCTACCCTAGTTGGGAACTTTACAGTGGGAATTAAGTTGAATGATAGCGTTAATAACTCAAATAAGTTCTTTTTGGGAGAGTCTTTAAGGAAATCTACACTGAAATCACCAGCAACCACTATTTCCTTGTTTTTGGTTATTAGACGGGCCAGTACAGCTTCAAGGTGGTTTATGAACAGATTAAAGTTACCTGCAGGTGCTCGATATACACTTAATATTATGAAGGATTTTTTGTGAAATTCTGCTTCTGTTGCACATGCTTCCATATGCTGTTCTAGGCAAAATTTATGAATGTCTATGTTCTTAAATTTACGACAGTTCCTAATGAATGTGGCAACTCCTCCTTTCTCCATTTCTGACCTACAAAAGTGAGATGCTAAGCTAAACCCTGTAACATTTAAAAGTTCTGTACAAGTGGTCACATGATGTTCAGAGAGGCAGATTATGTGAGCTGGGTTTGAAGACTCTAATTCATCTATGCAGATAGTTAATTCATTAATTTTATTTCTCAGTCCTCGATCATTTTGATGCAATAAAGATAGCTGACATTTCACATTGACTGAGTTAAAGTTGGGTAAATTTAAAAATCTGCTGACTGTTGAAAATTCTTAAACAATAGCTATTTATGCTGATGTAATAAGCTAGAATTATGTTTTTTGGTTTCTTTCTCAAACTGAAGGTTTGTCTCAGTTCTAACCTCTCTTATAATTTGGTTTCTTTCTTTCTTCCCTACCCTAAAAAAGAATCTTTTCTGAACCCTATAACCACTGGTATTTTACCACTCATGACAGTGCCTCCCCCTTTTAATTTTCCTGCTATTTTCCCACCCAATTTACCCTTCCCCTTCCTGTTGAGGTGAAGGCCATGGCTAGTATAATCCCACCTATCGCGAGAATCAACAGGAACCACACCAATGTGTGACCCTGCACCCAACATAAGCAGCCGTTCCAGCTCCAAATTAACTCTCTTGACAGAAGAGTTCAAATGAGGTCGGTCATGGCGCCCAACAACAGATACAAGCTCAACACTAGTATGCATCGATGCTGATGCAATCTTCGCCAGGTCACACTCTATACTGCACCCAGGATCTCTGTCAACACTGTTATCTGCCCCAGCCATTATAACCTCGGTGTCTTCCTTAGTGAAATCTTTGCAAAGTGATCCTAAATCGTCTGTCACCTGCTCCAGACCAGCACTAGGTTTAAAAAAATTGGCGACCTTGTATTCAGATCCTAGTTCATCCTGCAAAAGTTGGCCAACATCTCTTCCATGGGAACTACCTAACGACAACACTTTCTTTCTCTTTACTGATTTCCCTACATTAATACTTTTCAATATGCTGCTGAATGTTTGTTGTGCCCTGTCTACACCTGTAACTGCTTGAGGCTCACCAGCTTCTAACTGAAGCAACAGGTCAAATCTATTTTCCACATTCACCACGAAACTGTCAGACAAAGTCCTAGGCCTATTCCTCCTGTTGCCTGTTGCCACTTCCCACCTCTCTTTACCTTTCTCCTTCCTTAACCTGTCAAGATCTCCCCCGGCCTTGTCTAACTCAGCCTGAAGGGTGGCAATTTTCCCCTCCTGTTCTACTATCTTCCTATCTCTACTACAAATCCTACAAAACCACTGAAGAGTCTCATTTACTTCCCCTATTCCCATGCCACTGCAGTCACCCACACGGAAAAACTACAGCACCCATCACACCAAAGCCCCGACCTAACAATCCTACGGCAAGTCAAGAACTTCTCACTGATGATAAACGTAATAGTTTATTAAGAATAAGTCAGTTAAATTACAGATAAACACGAAAATATGGTTCCACAAATTTGGCCTACACGCAACTGTGTGTAAACAAAAACAGCAGTACAAAGTTTCTGAAACAACAACTTAAACTTTACGCTACTTTCCGGAAATGCTGGAGAGAGCAAAGAACAACTAAACGAAATTGTATAGATTTGCTGCAGCAAAACGTAAACAGAAAATACGACTGTACGATCTTTTCGCGTTTTCTGCTATATTACGTAAAAAAAGTGAAACCTTTAATGGTACACTTAAAAGGACACAAATACACCTATTTACCACGTAATCAGAACTAAACTATATGTTTTATAATGTAAAATGACTTATCTTTGCGAGAACACCAAAACTCGTGCTAGTCGCCTGGCTGCAGGGCTGCCAACAGGTATCAGGCAAATCACTTTTTACATTCGTTTACACAGGCTCGGCACATGCGTAGTCAACAAGTCACTTCTGCCAACAGCAGCTTACTGCTACAACTTTTAACTTAAGCTCTGGCAGAATCTGCTTCGACATGCAGGAGTACGAATTAAATTTAGTCTTCCTCAAATTGAAACCGAATTAATTATTTCTTGATTAGGGTTCTTATTCTTTAATTTGTTCAGTTTCATCCTGGTTTGCATGCCTATAAAATTGGCAGACTTCCTTTCATTCTGACATCTTTCAGCATCAGGTTACCTTGCATACAGAAGGCCGTTGCACTCAGCGACTGTTATATTGACTTGTATGTCAGCTTTCAGTTTTCAGCTATCAGTCGCCCTTTTTACATTTGATTGGTAGATCTAGATTTCAGCTAGAAACTAACCATTCTCAATGCACTATCATTTCTCATCAATGCATGTAATGCCTGTTGGTCGGGCTTCATCCACAGTTCATTGAATACTCAATGAACTGTGTGTGTGAATATTCAATGAACTGTGGATGAAGCCCGACCACAAGGAATTATATGCATTGATCCAGAGTGATAGTGCATTGAGAATGGCTAGTTTCTAGCTGAAATCTAGATCTGCCTATAAAATTTAAAAAGAACGACTGATAGCTGAAATCTATTATTTAGAATTCTTTCAGTATCGATTAATATACTTTGTCGACGACCCTCGTATTTCTTATTTCAACTGTCGAGACCTTTTTCTTCTCCATGCTTTTCATTTATTTTTTTCAAACAGAGCCAAGATTGACTGCAGAAATATGATGTAAGTTCCATCGACGAGACTACTGAAGAAATTTGAAATTATTGTAGGAACCTCGTCTTCAGCGTCAAAAAATTGTTTTAATGGAATCCAAAGCTTCAGAATTCTCTCAGCTGTGGGCATTAACGACAGCCACCTTGTTTTTGAGTGACGACTCTGATGATTGACATCATCGTGTAAGCAGAACTCTTGATGCTGCTCTGTTTTTGACCGTGTATGTTGAGAAATAATTGAATATTTTTATGACTATTATTCCAATGTCGACAGTTAAGATTCCAGCAGTGCTTTATATAGTACTGTGGAGAATATGGGCTGGGCATCCAGTTCCTTTTACATTTGTTACTAGTTCTTCCTTAAATTGGTGAAACACATCCGCTGACCGCGTCGATGAAGCCCACCGAAGTTAGTACTGGTATTGTCTCCACAAAAAGCGATTAACTTATCTAATGGATCTGCAGCTTTCTTAAACTGTCCAGACAAAACTCTGCAGTTGCCTCTGATGATTCATTATCAAGCGAATCAAACTTCAACAGATTCTGTTGAATTCCATCAGTTTCAGTTTCAGTAATGAACAACTGAAGGAAACATCTTTTCAGCTTTATGGTTCGATGCGTCGGTGCCTATGCCGTAAAATGAAACTTCTTGCAATAGCTTTATGCATTCGAACACGCAAGTGTGGTGTGAGAATATTTTGTAACAATCGCTGTAGCTTTAGTCCTGCCTAAGACTGCACTGGGGCAGTTTTGGAAAATTG
Organism: Schistocerca serialis cubense; assembly: GCF_023864345.2. NCBI lineage: Eukaryota > Metazoa > Arthropoda > Insecta > Orthoptera > Acrididae > Schistocerca > Schistocerca serialis. Next base: position 511,473,206 of record NC_064642.1, on the reverse strand, counting down.
GAAATTTGTGGTAAGGTCGTATGGGAGTAAACTGCTGATGTCATCAGTCCCTAAGCTTACGCACTACTTAATCTACCTTAAACTAACTTGCGCTAAGGACAACACACACACACACACACACCCATGCCCGAGGAGGACTCGAACCTCCGACGGGGGTACCGCGTGGACCGTGACAAGGCGTCGTACACCGCGCTGTTATTTTGGAGCCAGGATGTATTGTGGTGTTGAGTTTTACGATACAGTCAAGAGAAATGAAGGGTTAATAATGCTTGATAGCTTTACTAGCAGTTGTTAGTTCTGCAGCAGTTCTTCCTTTCTTCGCCTCCCCCCCCTCCCAACCCTCCCCCCTATGATATTCAATCTGTACGTATATTGAGAAAGCAGTAAAGGAAACAAAAGAAAAATTCGGAGTAGGAACTAAAATCCATGGAGAAGAAACAAAAACTTTGAGGTTCGCCGATGACATTGTAATTCTGTCAGAGACAGCAAAGGACCTGGAAGAGCAGCTGAAGGGATTGTACAGTGTCTTGAAAGGAGGATATAAGATGAACATCAACAAAATCAAAACGAGGATAATGGAATGTAGTCAAATTAAATCGGGTGATGCTGAGGGAATTAGATTAGGAAATGAGACGCTTAAAGTAGTAAATGAGTTTTGCTGTTTGGGGCGCAAAATAACTGATGATGGTCGAAGCAGAGGGGATATAAAATGTAGACTGGCAATGGCAAGGAAAGCGTTTCTGATGAAGAGAAATTTGTTAACATCGAGTATAGATTTAAGTGTCAGGAAGTCGTTTCTGAAAGTATTTGTATGGAGTGTAGCCATGTATGGAACTGAAACATGGACGATAAATAGTTTAGACAATTTGAAATGTGGTGCTACAGAATAATGCTGAAGATTAGATGGGTAGATTACATAACTAATGAGGAAATTTTGAATAGAATTGGAGAGAAGAGAAATTTGTTGCACAACGTGACTAGAAAAGGGATAGGTTGGTAGGGCACATTCTGAGGCATCAAGGGATCACCAACTTAGTTTTGGAGGGCAGCGTGGAGGGTAAAAGTCGTAGAGGGAGTCCAAGACATGGATACATTAAACAGATTCAGAAGGATGTAGGTTGTAGTAGGTACTGGGAGATGAAGAAGCTTGCACAGGATAGAGTAGCATGGAGAGCTGCATCAAACCAGTCTCTGGACTGAAGACCACCACAACAACATTAAATTTCGATTCCCCCCAAAGGGGGCGGGCTGGCAGCAGCTCAGTACACCGCTCTTCAACCTACAGAATTTTTAAACCAGAATAAGAAGAAGACAATAAACAACAAAAGAGGCGACGAAAACGGTGTCTTAAATTGTAAAATGGCGGAAAAATGTGGAAAGTAAAACATAGAACAAAGGGGCGATGCTAATAAAATACACAGGAAGCAGACAGGTAAAATAGTAGATAGACAATTTAAGAAACGTGGCGGCAGTCTGGTTTCTGTTCGCAACACTTCGGAAAAGACACACAAGACTGAACGTTCACTTAAAACACTGCACAAAAAAGTTGGCACGAACATATCACACTACAGCCAATGGCAGATTGGGGGAGGGGGGGGAGGGGGGGACTTGGACAAATGAGTGGAAAAGCGGGGGGAAGGAGAGAAAAAACGAAATGGGGGGGACAAGAATATCCGTAACGGTGATGGTCCCGATATATTGAATGGATGGGAACCCTATGGCAAGCAATGTGATTCTGACAGTTGTGTGGCGCCACGCCAGTTTTGTGATAAACATGCTTGGTATCCTTTAGAATAATATCGAGCGAACTCCTCTTGAGACTCCAGACTTACGCTCTATCCATCAACTATGTTCGCCTGATAGCCTCCTTCCTCTCTTACTGCCCCTCCTACATTACCATCCACACCTCCAACTCTTATACCTTCTACCCGTCTGCAGGCATGCCCCAAGGCTCCATCCTTTCCCCTCTCCTCTACCTCTTATTCATGGTGTACATGCTGCAGCACACACCACCCGTCCACCTCCTGCAATATGCTGATGACACCGCCTTCCTTACTCTTGCCCCCTCTCTCCAATGTTCCCAGCGCATCCTCCAGTCCCACCTTGACCTGTTCACCGCATGATGCAACCAATGGCTCCTCAAGATCAATCCCTCTGAGACGCAGGCAATCATCGCAGGCCACACCACCCCCTCCTTCTGCCTCCCAGGTTTCTACCTTACCATCTATGGCAGCCACATTACCCTCACTCCCACCCTCAAGTAACTTGGCATCACCCTCGACCGCCGCCTTTCCTGGGCTCCCCATCTCCTCACAGTCCAAGCCAAGGCAAATAATCATCTCCATCTCCTCCCACTCCTCTCTGGTCGAACATGGGGATTACTCCCTTCCACTATCCTACATACCTATAAGTCCCTCATATGCCTCATCCTATGTTATGACCACCCCACTTGGATCTCCGCCAACCCCCCTCCCCCCCCCCCCCCCCCCACCTACTACAAATCCCTCCAAATCCTAAAGCGCCATGCACTCCACCTTCACTTATCACATCCATCTCTTGTCCTCCATACAGATCCCTTATGATCTCATTCCATTCCCCCATCTCCTCCTGTTCCCAGAACGAGTAAACGAATACAGATCCTATATGTCTCCTGCAAACTGAATCCCCTCATCCTTTGGTTTCCCCCATCCTCTTCCACCCTAGCCCACTGCCACGCCTGTACCACAGTGTCCTGCCTGGTCTCCATCTCACACGCTCCATACCCTCGCCCAAGCTGGCTTCCACCAACTTCCCCTCCCAGATAATGTCCTTGTGCTTTCCATCTACCCCTCCTACCAGATCTAATCCCTCCTTCTTCTCCCCCCCCTTTCTCAGGGCTCTCTCTCCCCCTCCCTCTCTCCCTTCCCTTTGTCCTCCATTACCCCCTGCCGAACACCCTCTTTTTCCTTTTCAGCCCCCCCCCAGGCTTCCAGCCCCTTTCCTTCTCCCCTCCACTGCCCCCTCTTGATTTCCCCCTACCATCTCTCCCCATTTTTCTTCCCCCCCTCCTCCCTCCACCCTGTGGTAGGCCCCATTTGGTGCTGTGATTTTTAAAGTTTTCGTAGTGGTGTCAGTGTTACTCCAGTGCTGTGTGCAGTGCTGTGTTCCACCAGCACCAGCAGCATCACCAGCATCATTCATTTGTGTTCCCACTGTGGTGTTTCTTTGTTTTCGTGTCGACTCACGGTGTTCATTCTCTGCATGTGTGTGTGGCTCTCATCTATGTTGTTATTAAATCTACCGTTTATACTCATCTGTTTTCGTTCTTGTTTATTCATCACTTTATACCATTCTATGTTATGTGTCATTCTCTCATTTGACTATGTTTTTTTCTGTAACTCTCTTGGTTGAAGAGAGACATATTGTTCTGCTGCCATCCTGCCCCATTTTGGGGAGTGAAATAACAATAAAGAAAAATAATATATCGAGCGAATCTACTACAGTCAAAAAGTATTCCACGGTGTCTTCCAGTGCATAAAACAATTGTTTACGAATGCTGTTCAGCAGTTTGCCCTTCAACATTCTTATGCCATCTTTGTATGTCATTCGGTTGTCCCAGTACATCTCAAAATATTTTTCTGAGGCTGCTGTGTTTCGAGCTGTACGTCCCAAGATTGAACACTCTACGTCTTAAGCGACTCTGGACATTCTGCGACCGACACTTCACAAGAAAAGCATATTCAATTGGATCAAAAGTTAAACAGGTCTCAGAAGCTGGTGTGACTCACAGCAAGGACTTCCCTTGCATATATAATACTGCAAACCATTTTTTTTATTTCATTCCACGTTTTAGTTAAGATCCCCTTAAAACTACGAATGAAAATGACAGGATTTGTATACTTTATCGCGACTTTACAGATCTGGAACTGCTGGTGCTTGAGTAACCTTTCCTCTACAAGCACAGCGGTTAATGTGAGAATGTGGGTGCTGGCCCCACTGAATCATACGAGGCATTTTGGAAACAGGCTACTAGGCCCTCGGGGACGCGAAACGGACTCATCTTATTGACTTGTAGTACCATACTTCACATTCGCATATGGCGGCGTCTGCATGTCTCATGCGTTGAGTTATCTGCCATTTCGAGTTCCTGTTTCAGGTCAGAGATCTATGTATTGACAGTGTCACTCCTGTCTGTTAGCCGGCCAGTGTGGCCGAGCAGTTATAGGCGTTTCAGTCTGGAACCGCGCGACCGCTACGGTCGCCGGTTCGAATCCTGCCTCGGGCATGGATGTGTGTGATGTCCTTAGGTTAGTTAGGTTTAAGTAGTTCTAAGTTCTAAGGAACTGATGACCTCAGAAGTTAAGTCCCATAGTGCTCAGAACCATTTGAACCATTTGAACTCCTGTCTGTTAAGTCGGGGGTCAGTATCTGTCTTATCTGGCCGAGATTATTTCAGATTGTCTCGCCAGAATTCGTCAGTTCAGAAAGGACCTCCGCATCGTCGGATTGTACTGCAGCACGTATTTCCTTTTCAGCTTTTTCAAGGATGTATTTTTTTCTGAAATCCACACGTTAAACGTTTTGTGAAACTGCTCATCTTAAGCAGACATGGTTTAACTTATTCTCTGTTAGTTTCTATTATAGTCTGAGTACTTTTCAATTCCTTAACATCCTCAGATAATTGGCTTACAACAACTGACATTTCACAGTATATTTCTGTAACACCTACTATTTCAGTTTTTACGCTATCTAAAGCTGTGGTAATCTGATTATTTCTGTCTTTTTAACTACTTCATCAAACTTTTTGTTAGTGTCCCTGGGATTGACTCCAGAGTCTGAACAGTCAAAAACATCCGACATGTACTACTGTCGACCTTCTTGGCAATTGTAGCCTAACATTGACTGGGGATGCTGTTTTTATAATCTGATAAAGATCTTTGTATCTTGTCGCAAATTTCTTCATATTGCCTTCTAGTGTATAAGACTAGACAAAATCATCCACTACACCACTCTACACTGTAGTATGATTTCTCCACCACCTAGGTGTTACCTTTTGTACTCACATCCCTAACCCTATCACTGTTCCCATGAACTCATGGACCGAATCCCTGTCTTTGCCTCTGTCTGTCTCAATTGTATCAAATGCTGATGACATTTTACTCCACCTCATATAGTGACAACCCTGTACTGCTATGGACCTTAGAATTTTACTCACTAACACAAACACAAACACACACACACACACACACACACACACACACACACACACACACACACACACACTGTAAACGAAAGATACTTTGCGAAATGACTGTGTTGAGACCTCAGGCAGTAACTCAGCATTCTCCCAGTCGTCTGATGCACCCTTTCTGCCCTTCCATACGATTGACGCTGAAGTGGGCTAGTTCATAATTCCACAACTCATAATAAACGACATATTTCTATCAGGTCTGACATAAAGTTCGTCCTCTGACCTGCTGCCATCGTTTGCAGTACTCCAGACTACAGTATCCATCTATCACCATCACCAGTGTGACTGTAACTGCTTGTTGGTTCAGTGTAGGTATCATCTCCATATACTTAGAGCAGTGAACAGTCATCATCAGTGCAAAACGATTCCCCACTTGAGTCTGATTGAACAGTCTTAACCCATCTACCAAAATCATCTCAAGCAGTTTTGAATCTTCTGACATTCTCTGTAATGGTACTCGCTTATAACTTAAGTCCCTGCATTGGACACATTGTACAGAAGTCTTCACATACTGATCCACATCCCTTTTCTTCCTTTCCACCACCATTTCTCTGCTACTGTTGGTTCACTGTTCGGCATTCTCCATGATCAGACAGCTTATGATTGTGTGCTTCTGTTAGAACTTCATCTCAGCCAGTGCCACCACACACAGCCCTAACCTCATTACCTTGTGAAACAGACTGTCACACTTGCTGAACTGCAGATGCATTGCGTATTGTTTGCAGCCACTGTCAGTATGATGCTGTGCTTGCCAATTAGCAAGGACCTGATCTAGAACTTGTGGAACCGCTATCTCCTGCTTAATGCATCTGCATTTCCATGTTTCTTTCCTGGGCTACGAGCTACTTTGTAGTCAAACTCATTGAGCCTTAACGGCCATCTTATCAATCTGCTGGATGGGACCATTTCAGAGCAGCATGATCTATCATTACTATAAACTTCTTCCCATGGGGGGAACACCGAAAATACATCACTCCATATGTGGGGGTAAGCATTTCTCTCTCTATGGCCGAATAGTTTCTCTCAGTCGTATTAATTTGTTCTGATGCAAAAGCAATAATGAAGTATTGCTCAACATTAGTCTTCTAATTCAGAACACACCGAGAGCAAGACAATATAAACTCCCTCAGGAAATTTGGGAACACCAACATTGGACTTGATGTCAAATCTTTTCAGTTCTTCGAACACTATAGAGTGGTGTAGTGGATAACATCGTGCTCTAATCTTGTACACTAGAAGGCAAGATGAAGAAATTTCCCAAGTTCTCTGTGATGTCGGGTATGGGTTGTGCATTGGTTAGTCTTATGATGGCGGTAGCCACAGCAAAATCTAGTATTTCTTGGAAATATCCACGGACTTTTTCTGCACAATTACCGTTCCTGCTCCTTATGGACTATCACTCTCTTCTCTTATCCGATCTGCGAGCATCTGGTACATAAACACCTCCAGAATCGGTTGGTAGATAATGAGGTATTCTTATGGTTTGTGGTACACCAGTGCTCCATTCCCTATTGGACTTCTGTGCTGTATAATGGTCGTTGCAGGCAACGGACCCTGAGGAAAAATCAAATCCTCAGATTCCACCAGTAAATTCTTCATTTCTATCTGTCCACTGTCTTTAGATGCTTCTCCCTCTCACATAATGCTGTCTCACTAGCGTCCTGTGGCTGCTTGCGGCTTACACCTTCTCTGCAGCAATCTTCCACCCAAGGAGTGCCCAATCTCGCTATCGGCATCTCCTCTGTCAACTTTACGTCTTTGGCCTCAAGATTGGTAATATTGATGGGCATTACCTTCTCGCTGTCCTGGCACAGTGGAAATGCCATGGAACAAAAAAAAGTTTAGGAGAATTTGACCAATAGATGACGCTATAATCATCAAAATATGCTCATCTGCAGATGTGCACAACACGGCTTTTCCACAGTGCGCGTCCGAGAGGCCAAACATGACTTGTCTTCATGAAGGATCGCGCCCTTTTACCAGAATGGTGACCGTTCGCCAGTAGCACTGCAGAAGTTGCGGACACTCAGCAGTGTGAAAAAGGGCATTGGTCTGATGTTTGTTAAGGGTCTCGAGAAAATGATTACAAAATTCGAAAAGACGATTGCTTTGAAGTGAAATGTCACAGAGAGAGGAAAGCGGTTGATCCGACATCTGCGAAAGTGTGGCTGCAAACATGTAGTGCACGGGGAATTGCCTGAACTTTGGACATGCTTACGAGTACTGTGCATAAAATCCTACGAAACATCCTGCATTGCTGTCCATTCAAAAAATTCATGTTCAGGAGTTGCTCCCTGATCAGCTGCCAGCAAGACACTCTGAAATTTCTTGCTCCCATGGAAGTGGGCAATGAATTGCCATGGAACATTCTAGGGACAGACAAAGTCCATTCCCATCTCCAAGAACACGTCAGTTTGCAGAATTGCAGAAAATGGGCAACATAAAATCCGCACACACATCAACGTGTACCACTTCATTCTGGAAATAAGACCGTGTGGTGAGGGTTCACGCCATCGTTTATCATAGATCTGTATTTTCTCGAGGAGGTGGGTCCTGTGGGTGCTGTTATTTGTAGGGTCACTAATGAATGCTATGAGAGTGGGGTGTGAGAGTAAGGAAGATTTTTTGTGCAAGATGGCGCACCTTCACACATTGGACAGTCAGTGAAGCTGCTGTTGAAACAGTATTTTGGAAATGCTAGAGTTATCAGCCATCATTTCCCTACAACCTGGCCGTGCATAACGCCTGATCTTAATCCATGTGACTTCTGGCTGTAGAATTACCCAGAAGATGTTGTGTTCAGTGCTCCAAATATGATCAGTGCTCCAGTTATGAACGTAGCTGAATTGAAGGCACAAGGTTTTCTGACCCCCGAGACACTCCGGTCTGTTGTGGAACATGCCGTTTCTAGATTTCAACTTATGGCCACAAACGGTGGACAGCATTTTTAACATATCTTGCCCCAGTCCCGGGACAATTAAAAACGATGTCACTTTGCTTTTTATGCTATTTTTGGCTCCAGAACAATTAAAACCGATGTCACTTTACTTTTTATGCTGTATTTCGCCTCGGGACGATTAAAAACCGATTTTTCCAAGCGTTGTAGCACAGCCTTGCTGTGGTAGATGGCTTACCTAAGTAACAGGGCTACAACTGTTGAATGCCAATCTTACTCAGTCATGCACATTGAACAGTAGGCCCACAGATGGTGTAATGTGTAACTCAAACCACAGCCATCTTATTGCGATTCATCTGTCAATTGCAGCCTACCTCACTTAGGTTAAGACGCTCAGAGAGTCATCTACTAGAAAAATTTTAGGTAATTTTTCTTCGATGATGTTTCCCTCTTCTTTTTCTACAGAATTTTCAAACTAGAACAGACGACATTCACTGATAACAAGTCAGTCATTAAACTGGCATATAATAATTGTCATGCCTAATGGTCGCTTATGTCATTTAGGTAGGTCAGACATTTTTACGCTTTAAAATGGCTACAAAGTCAAAATCGTGGTTGTATGAAATAAAGGGACAGTAATTTTCAGTCTAATGGCGGAAACTTCTTTCAAAAGGTTAGCGTATATAACAGGAATGCCACGAGTCCATGGTTATAACTTGCGAGCTCGAGTATTCTCTTTCTGTTCAGACTGAGTCGTGTCCACTTGTATCAAAAAACTGTCTTAAGTGGTAAGTGGTTGGCGGCGGAGAGTCACGAGTTGAGTGTACAAGCACACGGAGATGATGAGTTAAGACGTGATGTCACAGGGCTCGCTGTCGATTTGAAAGCGAGTATACTGAGCTGATGTCTGATCTGTAGACTGCTAACACTTTGCGACTATCAGGAACCTCCTAAGACATCCAGGGACAACATAATTCTTTGACACTGTGCACTATGTAATTCCTATTATGCGTCTACAGGCTCCAACATTATGAAGATCAGCGATTTCACTTTACAAAAATTTAATGTCTTCAGTTCCATCATGTATGTTGATTTCCAGTATTTAGAAAGTAAGAAGAGTAACGAGAAGAACTTATACAAGGTATAGATATTTCGTAATTCTTATTGGTGTCACATTTTCTTGTAGTCTTAAAAATACCTATTGGAATTCATCAACAGGCTGGAGCTAAAAGATACGTGAGCTAACAAGAGAGTGAAGCTCGCAAGCTTGGTCTTTTATTGAGGCTGCTGCCAACTTCTCATGGACACTTAAGCAAAATAACTATAAAAGATGATAAATACATAGAGAATGAGCTGCTACTTGATATTATGTCGGTCTCCTGCTCAGTGGCTCATGCTGGTCTCCTGCTCAGTGTTTTTTTTTCTTTTCTTTATTGTTATTTCACTCCATGTAATGGGGCAGGCTGACAGCGGCACAGTACACCACTCTTCAGCCAAAAGAGTTACAAAAAACATAAGCACATGAGAAAAGAGAACATAAACGAGAATTGTAAAAATGGGTGGATAAACCATAAGAAAAACAGATGAGTTTAAAGGTATAAAATGGTTCAAATGGCTCTGAGCACTATGCGACTTAACTTCTGAGGTCATCAGTCGCCTAGAACTTGGAACTAATTAAACCTTACTAACCTAAGGACATCACAGACATCCATGTCCCAGGCAGGATTCGAACCTGCGACCGTAGTGGTCACGCGGTTCCAGACTGAAGTGTCTAGAACCGCACGGCAACACCGGCCGGCCATTTAAAGGTATATTTTTAAAGAAAACGACGCAGATGAAAGCCATACACACATGTGGAGAATGATCACTGTAGAACGAAGCGACAACAAAGAAGCAACACAGTGGGATCACAAATGGGTGACACAGGCGACACTGTTGGTGGCGATGAAACATAGCACTGCACATGGCGCTGGGGAAACACTGACACCACAACAAAAACGTTAAACATCATTGCACCGAAGGGGGGACCTACCACCAGGTGAAGGGTAGAGGGGGGAAGAAAAGGTTGGGGGGGGGAGGGACGGTGGGAGAAGCCAGGAGGTGGGAAAAGGGGGAGGTGGAGGGCAGAAGGAAAGGAGCCGGAAGCCCGTGGAGGATGGGCAGGAAGGAGAAAGAAGGAGAAGGAGGGGAAGGGGAGAGAGGGAGCCCTGACCTGCTCAGTGGCTCATGAGAACATCTCCCACTGCATAAATTAAAACTCATTGATATCATTAATCCTTGATTGATATAAGAGTATATGCAGACAATAATTGTGTGAAATTCCTGAACTTATACTACAAGAGGTTTATAAATTAGTTACATAAGAATAACCGTTAATTGTGAAAAGGGGAAGTAACTTACAGAAAGATGTTCGGTACAGAAGTGAATGCAGTGTACCTTCAAGTTTTATTCCTGCCTCATAGTGTTGCTTCTCGGCGTTCCCGCTAGGTGGCATGCGTAAACGATTTATTACAATAGTCCTCTTGTAGTCGTACAACGGCGCAGAGTATGCGCAGTGTTGTTTACGGTTTCCTGAAGCCAAATTCGCTACTACAGTTCAGAAGTAATGGACCTCTGTGTATGGGGTTACATTAAAGATAGCGTGTTTGTTCCTCCGCTTCCGGGAAATGTCGACTAATAACACAAGCAGTTGCCATCATACGTCAAGCTTTGCTTCGTAGGATTTCATGGGAAATTGTTTACAGATGGGACAGTTGTCGTATTACAAAAGCAGCCACATTGATATTTTTAAATTTGACTTGAGGTTACTGCATTCAGTGCTGTAGCAAACGTTTTTGTTAGTTATTTACTTTCCTCACAATTAAACATTACTTTTGTGCAACTAGTTTATAAACATCCTGTACCTGACCGGTTTTTTGGGAAAGTTCTGTCCTTAAATACTTCATTGTCGAAACGAAATCACCTCTACAACGTGTTATTGCTACCTAGCGGAGACACCGTGTCTCGGTTGGGAATATTGGCTTTGAGATTTAAGAAGTACAAGTCCCACTCCCGCCTTTATTGCGTGTACTGTCACCAGGGTAGTAGGTCAGAGAAATAAGTACATTATTGCTCCTTATAGCCAGAACCCTAGCGTGACCGGAAGCTTCTTGGACACTTCCGATCGATTCTCATTCTGACACAGTGCTGAACGTTGTGCCATCGGTGTTTCATCGACGTGACCGACAACCGCTGTTAATATGCAAACTACCGGGTTCTACCTCAGTCTGCTATACCCTATACAACGTAGGACGGATACGTCGCTCAGTCGAGGCAACAGAATTTGTTTGTTCTACGTCGTAGCCTTGTTTTTTCTTACTTATTTTTTTATTTGAATGTCTCTAACTTGGCAGTTTTCTTTCTTCCTTTATGATTACATTCACTTCCTCGAATGTTATCATGCACTACGACTGATTCTGAATCCTCGAATTTCTGAAATAACAGCTTGATTACGTGGCTTCACATTTCGGTGAATCGAGGGTTCAACTATGCCCGTTCACATTTACATGACTACTCTGTAATTGGCAGAGGGTTCATCGAACCATTTTCAGTCTGGAACCGCGCGACCGCTAAGATGGCAGGTTAGAATCCTGCCTCGGTCATGGATGTGTGTGATGTCCTTAGGTTAGTTAGGTTTAAGTAATTCTAAGTTCTAGGGGAATTATGGCCTTTGTTGTTAAATCCCATAGTGCTCAGAGCCATTTAAACCATTTTTGAATCATTTTCACACTATTTCTCTGCTTTTCCACTCTCGAACAGCGCGCGGAAGAAACGAACATTTAAATCTCTTCCTGGAATCTCTGATTTCTCTTATTTTATTACTATGATGATTTATTCTATGGAGGTGGTCATCAACAAATTATTTTCGGATTAGGAAGAGAATCTTGGAGATAGAAATTTCGTGAAAAAAACGCTTTTGTTTTAATGTTTGCACCCCAGTTCGCGTATCACATCCGTGACACTCTCTCCCCCGTTTCGCCATAGTACAAGACAAGCTGCCCTTCTTTGAACACTCTCGATGTCCTCCGTTCCTCTTAATGCAATCGAAAATCTGTTGGCAACATCGTTGACATGCTGTTTATGTATTGTCTGTGGACTAATAAGACACTGTTCCTCGTAGGTTGGTCAGAGTTCATGTTCATCAGCCACTTTAATGGCTAAAGGAATTTAAAATCGTGACGTAGGCTCTGCAATGAAGAATACGAGAACCATTTCAGAAAACTTTCCCAGTTCACGTACTACGTTATATGCTTCAGACACTTGCAGCAGGAGATCACTGTAACAATGTATGTAACGAGAATTTGTTCATTCTATCAGGTCGTATATCTCCTACGAGCTTGTAAGACGAATTAATTTCATTTTATTACAGCATGCAAATGTTTTCCTAACATCTTGGTAACTTAGTATTCCTCAGCAGTGTTAGGACTGTCCCTACTTTAAATTCGGAGTCATGTTTACAAGACGCCTTTGGAATGTCTGCATTTTAAAATTCACTGCCAAGTCATTGAGATGAGATCGGTAACCCATGATAATGGTAATCATGTTGCCAGTAGCTCGTGTTATTTGAAAAATTTCCTTTAAATTTGTGTAAGGAAAACCATTACGTGATATTTTCATGAATACGCATCCTCTATGTATTTCGCAATCAATTTACTCTCCACGTATATCACAGAACGCTCTGGACTGGCCACGAACAGTTAATCTTCCATGTCCATTGATTGGGATGCCATGAGATGCTAATGTTTTATCTTCCTAGATCTCCTACACTCATCACAAGTGATAAGATCGATTTATTCAGGCATGTAAATTTTACCTTTCATAACGGTGCACCAACTGAAATCTCTGACCATAGAAAGTGAGTCAGACAAGAGATGCGTGATGCTGCAGAAAATGAAGATTACGGCCGTATCTTGAAGGTGAAGGTATATTATCTTATGATTATAGTCTGGCAGTAGACTTGAGTATCCCTGTGACATAGCTAGATTTTGTTTTGTATTTTTTGTCATGCTACCAATCACAGACACGGTATCACTCTCTAAACCAACATTGTAGTTTTAAGATAAATATAATGAAATATATTTTAGCAGAAACTGCAGTTGTTGAAGTACGGCATACATGACACAACTCAACAATGCTAACCCTGAACAAATACGCCAGCCACGCATCACACGTTTTGGGGAAAATAGTGTAATACCCAAAAGGCAGAATGCTTTTTCTGCATCACAGCTGATGCTGAACAATGTAATTAAACACAAAACTGCTTGTACATCGGGAAATCATAGGTCACAGAACAGATGCAGTGTATTTAAGACAATATAGTGTTATTTCATTCCGCTACTTATAATATTAACAGAAACTGTGTCCATGGTTTTTCCTTGCAAAAACGAATTCAGTGCTTCAACAATAAATCTATGATTAGTCTTCAAGACAGCACTTGAACAACGGATAGAATTTCGTTCAGTGTGAAGCTAATGAAGTATTCGATTAAGTGTTAAGAAACTAAATATAGTACATAGAAGAAGGTTGAGCAAGCACGTAACATCAAAGACAGATAAATAGTCCACTTTCCACAACGAAAACTGGGGAACGTTCGCTCGCGTAGGTATTTCAGCGACTGTTGAAGTTCTGTAGTACAGCGTAATACGAATAACCCGCATTTAGCAGCTGAAAAAAATGGAAAGCACAATACACATTTATATTCATAAACACAAAGCTTCACAAACTATTGCAGATACTTATGTTGCTATCAGACCCCACGCACGAGGCAGCCCGGCTGCGACAGTCATTCTGATACTGACATCTCACAGAAGTCCCTTAACGAGGCAGCCAGGAATTCCTATACGTGGCAGCCAAGAGAATGCGGACGATAGCATGTCAGCCAACTGGCATCGGGCAGACACAGCTAGGAAAGGGAAATGTACTGTGTCTGTCACACTCTCGCTGTATTTTGTAGCAGCCAGACGTATAATATTTAGCGATGACTCACGATACGGAGAAATTTATTCGGGAAATCGGAAGTCGAAAATCAGTTTAAGATACGTCGGCGAAAACGGAAACTTTCACCCCGTGAAGCACTCCGACATTTGTCAAACTATTTTGAGACGTTCATGTCATAACGGGTATTAACTGATTAAACTTACCTTCCATTCTAAACTGATGCCCACCTTGAAAGTCAGTGTGCGTTGTTGCCTCCAGAGGCATAACACATACACTCTTGTATAGTTGTAGCGCGGAATCACACAGTCTTCGAATGTCATCTTGAGAAATTTCTTCCAGTTTTGAATGAAATGATCCGCACTGGCTATAAAATGCTTTTATTAAAAGTTTCGACCGATTTCGCGTCAACTGAAGACGCATCCTCGGGTGATCTGTACAAAAACTAGTACAGAAAGAAATTTGACTGACCAGATGGGCATTACTCTTGTAGCCCACTATGTTATTATGTCAGGTCTTTAGCTTACCATATTAGCCTTTTACGTTTGTGCCCTAATACGGTACCGTCTATGTGAAAGAGAGAAGTTGTATCACCACTCAGGCGTTATTAATGTACGTAGTAAGTTCGTAGCGTTTTTGTTTTGCATGTGATTATTTCAGTTGTTATGGATTCATTTATCGATTGTCAATTTTTATTTGTAGTTCACTGTGCTATTAGAGTTTACATGTTGTCATTTTGTCATTTGGAGACAGTTAGTGGAGCTGTGGACGCTACAGAATGGAGTGCCAAGTGAAGAAATCGGAATATTTCCGACATATTCTTCTGTTTGAGTTCAACTGGGGATGACAGCAGCGGAGACAGCTAGAAACATTTGCGCCGTGTGGGAATAAGCCATTGCACAGAACACGGGGAAAAAAAAGAAACGGTTTTCTCGTGTTCAGGAGGACCTTTGCGGTTCGATGAAGATTTTTTAAACGCATTAATCCACTTCAGTATATTCGAGAACTATGATCAGTCCATCATCGTGCGACATTTTCAAGCAATGTGGAAGGTTCAGAAATCGACTGTACGGGGATCCAGGGAACCGAAATAACGAAAATTAGCGGGTGGCCACATATGCACCTCTGATTCCTCGTCATCAACTGGCTCGTGAACGCTACCTACCATTCTTATCCTGTATCGTTACTGGTGACGAGAAACCGTGTCTTTATTCTAACATAAGGAAAAGAAAGGAATGGTTGAGTCCAAACAAAGCAACAACTCCCGGTACAAAGACCTGTACGTATCCACAAAAGAAGATGTTATCCATCTGGTTGAACAGCGGCGTTATGATCTACTACGAATTGCTTCCCCGATGTGTTACCATCACTGCTGACATTTTCTGTCAACAACTGAAACGTCTTGGAGACGCAGTCCTAGAACAACGATCAGGAAGACTGCGTGAAGTGATGCTGCACGATGTAGCCCGCCCGCATTCCGCTAGACTGACAATAAACACAATACAGGAGTTGGGTTGGAAAGTCAAACACCGCACCCACCTAATTTACCTGATGCTTCGCCCTAAGATTTTCACCTTCTCCGCTCTCTATCGAACAACCTTCAACGAACGTCCTTTCCAGATGAAAATGCACTGCCGGCTGAAGTGGCCGTGCGGTTCTAGGCGCTCCAGTCCGGAGCCGCGCTGCTGCTGCGGTCGCAGGTTCGAATCCTGCCTCGGGCATGGGTGTGTGTGATGTCCTTAGGTTAGTTAGGTTTAAGTAGTTCTAAGTTCTAGGGGACTGATGACCACAGCAGTTGAGTCCCATAGTGCTCAGAGCCATTTGAACCATTTCAAAATGCACTCCGAACATGGTCGACGAGTTCTTCGCCTCAACTATGTGATTTCTACAGTCCTGGAATCGTAAAATTATCCCATCGTTGGCAGACTGTTGCAAATAGTGAAGGAGAATATATTAATGATGACAAAAGTATCTGTTTTGGGTATCTGTTGTGGTTATTAAATTTATGGAAAAACGCTGCGAACTTATGTACCAACCTAACATTTCACATTCTAACTGTCCACGTTCAGTATTTTTGAAAGGGGGATTTGATTTACCACTCAGGCTTTATTAATATTTTACATTTTAATTGTCCACTTTCAGAATTTCTTTTGCGAATGGGACTCAATCTTTTCTATACTGCATTACATATTGCTAAGCAGTGCAGCTCATAAACAGCAGACCATTCACGACTTCTGTAACGTCGGTTTTGTTTCCGTCTCCCTCTGACGCCACCTGTAAATGTCTTCCGCATTGCAGAAAGGTGAGTACTGCCTTGCGTGCCACCGCTCAGCCACCACCCTGGTCGTGGCACAGTAAGGTTTCTCTCTTATTGTGTTCATGCATCGGAATTGTCTAGATGCATTACAGTTCTACCGCTTTGTTTGACTCGCTTGGTTTTAACCCAGGTTTTATTTGAATGGGTTCCAATATCCCCTTCATTTTAACTATGGACTACCGCCTTTAGTGCGCTTTGTGTTTATAACTTGACGTGAATGATGGGGAGTGGCTCTAAGGTAGATCACTTTTCGCTCTGACTTGTTAGAAAGAACCTCTGTGAGTTCTCTTCAAGTACAGCTGTATGATACTGTTTTTCAGAGTCCTTTTATTTTTCAGACCACTGTTAACAAGTCTCTGTAAAATGTTTTTCTTTATTAAGTTTCGTGCAGGATGCGTCTTCAACTGACGCGAAACCGGTCGTTACTTTAAATAAAAATTTTCTACAACCTGTGCGGGTCATTTCATTCAAAATGTTTATATTTGGCTCCGGTTACCCGCAATTTAAAATAACAATTTTTTGTAGAGCCTGACACGCGCTGTGTCCGTTCATGCAGACTGGTGGCTGGTTTGTATCAAAGTAGTCTTCCCACCACATCGCAGAATGCTCTCTGGGTGACAGATCAGGGAACAGAACAGTTCAGCCAAGGATCTGTACATTCACCAAGGCGTTTGTGTTGTGTACTGCATTGTGTTATCACTTTATGTTGCTGCAATACGTCATTTTGAACACATGTCGTGAACTGCAAGAAACAAGGTTTACTGTAACGAACTTTTATTGTGCAACGATGCGTGCACCAAATTGTAACTTCCTGGCAAATTAAAACTATCTGAGTCTGGGAATTGAACCTGGGACCTTCGTTGTCCCGGGACTGGGATATCAAGCACGTTGCACGAGCCACCCTCGCAGTTTTACTTCCTCCTACCTTAAAAATTTCATATAAGTTTTCCTGCATACCTCCTGGGACTAGCACTCCTGGAAGAAAGAATATTGCGGACCCGTGGCTTAGGCACAGTCTGAGGTATTGTTTAGAGAATGAATTTTCACTTCGTGGCAGAGTGTGCTCTGATCTGAAACTTCTTGGTTGAGGCAAACTGTGTGCCGGATCGGGGCTCAAACCTGACACCTTTGCCCTTCGCTGGAAAGGTCTCTACCGCTTGAGGGCGGACCGTGAGTAGTGATTCAATAGCTCAGTCGGTAGGGGACTTGCATTTTTGTCTGTGTTATGGTGTAAGAGCCAAACGACACACGGCAACACGAGATCTGAACCCAGGTTCTGCTAATTTATACTAGGTGGTGCCTGTAATCTGTACCTTTAATTCAGCATTAGTCATCTGTCTATTCAGCAGGGTCAGTCGGCAAATTCGAACAATTCGAAGACGTTCTCACTGTGTAGTCCTTCCGGAAACACACTTTTTTGCTGAGCCCATCTCGCTCTGGAGTTATACATGCATTTACGCGAGTATTTGTACCTATAACCGAATGTCTTACTTTTCCAATAAGTGGTCAAATTCATTTTATGTCATTTCTGCATAGTTGAAAAACGGTCTGAATACTCTAGAAGATTCTTGAAAAGTTTTTAAACATACCATTCGAGCGCTGCTCCCATAGTAGCGAATGAATCCAGTATCCACTTTTTGTTTTCCGTTTCTTACTAGAACGTAGGTACCTATTATAACATCTTCCACGTCCGCTTCGAGCCGTTCGCTTCTGACTGCATCGGCTGGCCGCTTAGAAAAGACTGTCAAAAATTTCAGCTGCCGTATCACGGCTGCCTAGTGCGCGTGGTCTCTAAGTAGTGAAGTTATTACAAGTTATTTATCATTCTTATTGGAACACACTATTCGCAGTAGAATGTCTTTCAGAATTCAGAATTGCATGTAAACAAATACAACACTATTGCGCTCAGCCCATCAGGAGTTTCTGGCGTGCCTGCACGTGGAATGCTGTCTTTCATTGGCCTTCGACCTAGGAGCCCACCAGGACTTCTTTTTTACTCCAGGGAAAGATTAGTGGCACTAATTTTGTGGACCTGGGACCATCCTGGAGAGGCTGGTATGAGAGAAAAATCCCTATTTCGACACGGGATTCAACCTGCGATCTCCAGGGCGAGAGTCCAGCGTTCTACCCAACAGAATCCCATGGCCACAAGTATCTCTTAACTAGGTTTAAATTAAGAGTATGCTCCTAGAAAAAAAAGTTAGACCACAACAGAAAGTTGTTTCCCCATGTATGAGCTTTTGCTTCAGGACATGAAACAAGTATGTTTTCTGATCTCACGTACAAAATGTTAGCAGTCAAAGCATAATTTTATCATCCACAGAAGTACTTACGTTCTAAGTCATTAATCCTCTATGCAATCAACGAAGAATAAAATACATCTGAGGTTCTTAACAACACTACAGTCAAGATGATTCACATATAAATAAATAAATTTTTTGCGTATGGTTACACATTAGCTGGAAACATTAAACTAATTTTTATAGCATTTTCCCATAAGAAATTCGTACCTTCGAGAAATTTGAATGGAGTTTTTGGCTGTTTCTGTGCGGCTGCTGATGCAAATAGCAATGAGCAGCAACACTCCCGACTTTCATGCATTCCAACAGTCAACGTCGTACATTAGCATAAGCCACACCCTTGGATCCTGACCTGTCGATTACTGAGCTCGGGCTGAGACGTCGATATTGACACAACACAGTCGCTCACAGACACCGTGCTGCACCCTAGGCGTGGTGGCCCAGACAAGGAGGCGCTCGCAACACGCCACGAGGCGCCCTCAACTACAGCACGCCATCAGTTTTCTAGCAGATCACCCGGCCCGAGTATGTATTTGTTCCAATCTTCTATTGGTCCACCTAATCCTTCTCCCTCTCTCCGCCCATCGCAGCCTCCCCACAGCACTCCGTCCATCTCCTCGTCCACTTCTTGTCCACTTCGTCCTTCCCCTCTCCCTGTTCATCTCCTGCCCCTACCTTTGTTCACCTACTCGTCGCCCTTTTCTCAGTCCATCTCCCCCTCTTCCCTTTCTCTGTCTATTTCTTTCTCCACCTTCCTGTGTTTATCTCCTCTTCCCACGCTATGTCTCTCTCTTCCTCTGCTGTATATGTCACACTCTTAATAGTAGTGACTGGCGTATTTTGACGAGCCAGTTGCTCGGCCACCACTAACCAGACGTTTTCAGTTGGTGAGAGATCTGGAGAATGTGCTGGCAAGAGCGCTGGTGGTTCTTTTCCTCACAGTATTTTTCTTTCCAGATTTTATCTAATACACTACTGGCCATTGAATTTGCTACACCAAGAAGAAATGCAGATGATAAACGGGTATTCATTGGACAAGTATATTATACTAGAACTGACATGTGATTACATTTTCACGCAACTTGGGTGCATAGATCCCGAGAAATCAGTACCCAGAACAACCACCTCTGGCCGTAATAACGGACTTGATACGCCTGGGCATTGATTCAAACAGAGCTTGGATGGCGTGTATAGGTACAGCTGCCCATGCAGCTTCAACACGATACCACAGTTCATCAAGAGTAGTGACTGGCGTATTTTGACGAGCCAGTAGCTCGGCCACCATAGACCAGACTTTTTCAATTGGTGAGAGACCTGGAGAATGTGCTGGCCAGGGCAGCAGTCAAACATTTTTTGTATCTAGGAAGGCCCGTACTGGACCTGCAACATGCGATCGTGCATTATCCTGCTGAAATGTAGGGTTTCACAGGGATCGAATGAAGGGTAGAACCACGGGTCGTAACACATCTGAAATGTAACGTCCACTGTTCAAAGTGCCGTCAATGCGAACAAGAGGTGACCGAGACGTGTAACCAATGGCACCCCATACCATCATGCCGGGTGATACGCCAGTATGGCGATGACGAATACGCGCTTCCAATGTGCGTTCACCGCGATGTCGCCGAACACGGATGCGACCATCATCATGCTTTAAACAGAACCTGGATTTATCCGAAAAAATTACGTTTTCCCATTCGTACATCCAGGTTCGTCGTTGAGTACACCATCGCAGGCGCTCCTGTCAGTGATGCAGCGCCAAGGGTAACCGCAGCCATGGTCTCCGAGCTGATTGTCCGTGCTGCTGCAAACATCGTCGAACTGTTCGTGCAGATGGTTGTTCTCTTGCAAACGTCCCCATCAGTTGACTCAGTGATCGAGACGTGGTTGCACGATCCATTACAGTATTGCGGATACGATGCGTGTCATCTCGCCTGCTAGTGATACGAGGCGGTTGGGATCCAGCACGGCGTTCCGTATCACCTTCCTGCACCCACCGATTCCATATTCTACTAACAGTCATTGGATCTCGACCAACGCGAGCAGCAATGTCGCAATACGATAAACCGCAAAAGCGGTAGGCTACAATCCGACCTTTATCAAAGTCGGAAACGTGATGCTACGTATTTCTCCTCCTTACACGTGGTGTCACAACAACGTTTCAGCAGGCAACGCCAGTCAACTGCTGTTTGTGAATGAGAAATCGGTTGGAAACTTTCCTCATGTCAGCACGTTGTAGGCGTCGCCACCGGCGTCTACCTTGTGTGAATGCTCTGAAAAGCTTATCATTTGCATATCACAGCATCTGTTTCCTGTCGGTTAAATTTCGTGTCTGTAGCGCGTCATCATCGTGGTGTAGCAAATTTAATGGCCAGTAGTGTATTTGTACGAAACTATTAGAAATCGCGCCGGGTAATTATGATGTGGTTTTCACCCATGGCTTTCCCCGTGTACGCACATGCCGAATTTATTTCGCATATGTTTAATATATTTCACACGTAATTTTACACATATTTCACCTCTATCTCTAGAGAATTTGACCCTACAGTTTCATTTTCGCGTAGCTTATTATCTATGACGTCGTGTCTCCTGAACGGTGTGTCGTACAATGATATTTTTGTGGATAGATTCAGCGGTGTATGTGGTTATTGTCTGTGGAACGTGTTGGGAATACAGTTAGTAGTAAAGAACTAATACACTTAAATGTCTTGCATGATGCGGCAGTTTTTCACGCATTTCAGGGGTTATGACATCACTCCTCCTGGACTGTAAGTCGTCCAATGATATTATTCAGCTAGTTCGTTGAACAGTACATGAGAATACTGTCTGAAAAATGTATAGCAAACACGGTTTTTCTTTTATCATTTTATGGAGGCTGCCAGCGATAAAAAGTTTCCTAAAGATTTGAAATTATGTGCAAAGTTTGTTCCAAGACACTAAGCGCTTTCATTCTCAAATACTGAATGACTAAAGTATGGCCGGCCGGAGTGGCCGAGCAGTTCTAGGCGCTTCAGTCTGGAACCGCGCGACCGCTACGGTCGCAGGTTCGAATCCTGCCTCGGGCATGGATGTGTGTGATGTCCTTAGGTTAGTTAGGTTTAAGTAGTTCTAAGTTCTAGGGGACTGATGACCACATAAGTTAAGTCCCATAGTGCTCAGAGCCATTTGAACCAACTAAAGTATGGCTATTCACGCGTCATTCGCTACAGTGCTTTTTCACCTCCACCTCTACCTCTTTGATAGGTAAGTGGTTCTTATCGCCACAGTGATGATTTCCAGACACTAACTGATACGTGTACCAAGTTTGGTTGAAATCGATTCAGTGGCTTAGAAGGTGAGGTGGATCATACATACATACATACACAA
The DNA here is from genome assembly GCF_023864345.2 of Schistocerca serialis cubense. Taxonomy (NCBI): domain Eukaryota; kingdom Metazoa; phylum Arthropoda; class Insecta; order Orthoptera; family Acrididae; genus Schistocerca; species Schistocerca serialis. Next base: position 511,451,127 of record NC_064642.1, on the reverse strand, counting down.
ATACGTACCACCATTTTTATAATATATATGGATAAGGGCTGGCATCGATCGTTCTGCAAGAAGTCATGACAGCAAGCATCTAGAGACATCGCCTGAGCTGGTCAAGGAAACCTGCTGTTGCCTGCAGACCTGGACACGAACTATGTAGCTACACTGCAGGACTTTGCTATTACATACGACGACTTGGCTTTGAATTGTTTGATCGTTTTGTATTGGGATGTAGTGAACTGTGACTTGGCAGGGACAGGTTATGAATTATTTAACTTGTTGAAGCGAAACTGTGTTGAATAAAATTGCACATTCATCAGTTGCAAGGTCAAATACGTCACACGCCACATTACACTATTTTGTCTGTGGGTGCTTCTATAATAGTCATGATACTCTAAGATCGTATGACTCCACGTGTAGCAATTTCCATTTAAATACAAGAGCGTCTGCTACTGAAGATTATTTTAGTGTAAGACCCTCGCCCGTTTGTAGCCTCAGCAGAGTCCATTGACCAACCTGACTGCTTTTGCAACGGTCCGTTGGTTCGTATGCGGGAAATTGGATATATTATTAATTCGTCAAAATGTTGCAGTACAGTGGCTATTATCAATCACAGCTGCTGAGATAAATCATTTTGTTCGGAACTACACTAAGGGAATCAGGTGCAACGTTGCCGTAGGACACAAACAGCTAATTTTGGAAACTGCAAGGAATTTGGATTTCCACTGAGTATCAGTTTCTTCATATATCGCATTCAGTCTGCATATAGTTGACTCATTCGGCGACTCACGATACCCGAGTGCAGGTTCATAACAGTTTCCGCGTAACTCTTAGCTTTCCTGTAATGCTTTTTCAGTATCAGTACGTGCTAGAAGGGAGGAAGGAGGATTGGGTTTAACGTCCCGTCGACATCGAGATGATTAGAGAAGAAGCACAAGCTCGGATTGTGTCAAGGGTTGGGAAGGAAATCTGCCGTGCCCTTTCAAAGGGACAATCCCGGCATTTGCCAGGAGCGATCTGGATGACCGGACGCAGGTTTGAACCGTCGTCCTTCCGAATGCGAGTCCCGTGTGCTAACCATTGCCCACCTCGCCTGGTTCCATCAGCACTTGTTGTGCTGCTGTGTAGATAACTATCGTATTGAACAAACAGCAACATCAGAGGGCCTATCAGCTTCATCCTGACAGATCACAGATTTCACTACCCATACATTAATCCTACTAGCTGACAATCACAAAAATGAGGGAGTTTCTAATTTTGAGTATTTATGGGAACTTTCTTTCCATTACAGTTCAAATGCTTCATATGTCTCCCGACACTAACGTTGAAAAAGACTCGATATTTAAGTCACAAAGCATAACGAAAGCAATTATAGACGAGTGTAATTTAAATCGAAACATTATCATAAAATTTAATGTAAAACGTCCCCCCGTCTAATTGAAACAGCCACATACACGCAGACTCATTGATTATAAAATCGTGGTTTTCGTTAGAGTGTAAAACTTATGTAAAGTATAGAGAAAGTTTAGTAGGTAAGTCACTAATATTCCACACACGATAGACATGTTTATACACTCATTAAACTAAAAAAAGAAAAGCCGGTCACTGCACCCAGTCACTCCATAACCAGCCGCTTACCACCTATACACTTACAGCGGAATACAGAAGCTTATGCAAACGTATCTAAAACACAAAAAAAATTAAAATTTGTATTACATGTGTAAATATTGCTGGCCATGTAGCATGGTATACATGTCACTGTGTTAGGATGTGGATTGCAGATATGTGCATGGTTGGTGAGAATACAGTGTTATAGATGGACTTCACCAACCATACCTTATCGTTCTTCAAGCGAGAGCATTTGATGCAGCTGCACGATAGTGGCGAGAAGGGATGCAGCACGTGGCTGCTCGCTGTGTTCTTGGCTACTATATCGGCCCGCCCGTTTTCCTGCGTTCAAAGGGGCCTGGTATCCAGTAGAATAATACCCCCATGCCTCGTCTTTGTAACGTGAGAGGTGAATATCTGGGTCGCTCTCCTGCTATTTACATTTTCTGAAATTCTTGGGGAACACCAAAGGAACAGCAGTAAATGAGAAAATGGTTCTCAGAATACGAGTCACCTAATCTTGGACCTTCAAGATTGCACATAATAGTACGAATTCGTCTGCTAATCTAATCTTGAAGACAAAGCTTCAAAAATAATTGAGGGTTTCTCACTTAGGGCTGCCATTCTACACTGTACTAAAATTATATTGCTTGTGTAAAATAAAGTAAACGGATGCTCTAAAATCTGCATTCGTAGCGTTTTTTTTTTTTAATCTTGAATATAGAATCTTAGGTTTTACGCTCAGTAAGAAGCAAATAATACGTTTACCAGGAAATTTTCTAAAAGATAGCTTTTTACATGAATCCCAAAGATCTTTGTCCATCTTTAACGTTCTTTTTTTTTTTTAATTCTGCTCCATCGTTAGGAAATTTTCAGTATGGTGTGCCACTGCATGTAACTTGAAATAAATTTTACATGCAAGTCACACCATTTGCAGTCTCCACGAGTCGTCTGTCCAGCTCCAGCACGGAGGTAGTGATGGCGTTGGCAAGGCAGAATCCATCGCGGCAATAAGAAACCTTCACTTACGGGCACTAATCGCTTCCACACATTCATTTATCATCGAGTGTGAGGCCAGAAACCTTGCATTACATTACAGATTTAGGCCACTGTCCTTTATCCCCAGTCCGGAAAAATTAAAACCATAGTTATATTTTCTTACTCTCTTTCATCCCCTTAATCGTTAGCTTCAACTGCCGTGCGCTCTCAGGATACCAGAAAGAAGACCTGGAAAAACAGCTCTCACCGAGGCTTTTAAACTTTGACGTTACTTTTTATCTTTTTTTTGTTTTGTTTTGAGTAATCAGTCTACTGACGGGTTTGATGCGACCAGCCACCAATTCCTCTCCTGCGCCAACCTCTACGTCTCAGAGCAGCACTTCCACCCGACGCCCTCATTTATTTGCTGTATGTATTCCAATGTCTGTCATCCTGTACGGTTTTTACCCTCTGCAGCTCGCTCTTGTACTCTGAGAGTTATTCCCTGATATATTAAAACACTACGCCCTATCATCCTGTTCCTTCTCCTTATCGGTGTTTTTCATACGTTCCTTTCTTCGCCGATTCTGTGAAGAACATTCTTCTTCCTTATTTTATCAATCAACCTGATTTTCAATACTCCTCTATAGCACGAAATCTGAAATGCTTCGATTCTGTTCTGTTCTTGTTGTCCCACAGTCCATGTTTCCCTGACATACAATACTTTGTTCTAAAGGGACGTTCTCAGAATTTTTTTTCCTCAAATTAAGACTTATGTTTGATACCAGTAAACTTCTCTTGCCAAAAATTCCCTCTTTGCCTCTGTTAGTGTGCTTTTTATGTCCTCTTTGCATCGTCCGTCAAGGGTTATTTTGTTTCCAAGGTAGAAGAATTCCTTAACTTCATTTACTTCGTGGTCACCACATTTGATGCCGAGCTTTTTGCTATTCTCATTTTTGCTACCTCTCCTTGCTTTTGTTGTTTTCCATTTTATTCTCAATCCATATTTTTCACTCATTTGACTGTTCATCCCATTCAACAGATCCTTTAATTCTTCACACTTTCACTATGGATAGCAATGTCATCAGCTAATCTTATCATTGTGTATGTTGAACACTAGGGGTGAAAGACTGCATCCTTGTCTTACACCGTGCTTAATTCGAGCACTCCGTTCTTGGTCTTCCAGTCATGTTATTCCCTCTTGGTTCTAGTACGTATTGTATTTTACCCGTCTTTCCCTATACTTCCACTTATTTTTCTCAGAAGTTCGCACATCCTGCAGCATTTTACATTGTCGAACGCTTTTGCTAGTTAAACGTATGCGATGAACCTGTCTTCGTTTTCTTCAGTCTTCCTTCCCTTACCTACCGCGCACGTCAGAACTGCCTCTCTGATGCTTTTATCTTTCTAAAGCCAAACTGATCGTCATCTAACAGTTCCTCAATTTTCTTTCCTATTCTTCTGTATACTATTCTCGTCAGCAGCTTTAATGCTTGAGCTGTTAAGCTGATTGTGCGATATTCTCACCCTTATCTGCCACCGTTATCTTTGTGTGGCTGACGTTTCTCCAATATTCTGATGGTACCTGCTACTATCACAGATTCTACGCACCAGCTGAATAGCCGTTTGGTTGCGACTCCCCCAAATGATATCAGAAATACCGAATGAATGTTGTCTATCCCTTCTGCGTTCTTTGATCTCAAGTCTTCCAGAGACAAACTCTGCCTCTAATACTGGGCCGCGCGAAGTGGCCGCGTGGTTTGAGGCGACTTGTCACGGACTGCTCGGCCCTCCCGCCGGAGGTTCGAGTTCTCCCTCGGGCATGCATGTGTGTGTTCCCCTTAGCATAAGTCTAGGGACCGATGACCTAAGCACTTTGGTCCGTTAGGAATTCACACACATTTTTTCTAATACTGGGTCCCCTACGTCTCCCATATCAACTCTAATTTGTTTTTCAAGCATGTCATTGGACAAGTCCTCTCCCTCGTATGGGTCTTCAGTGTCCTCTTTTCACTTCTCCACTCTCTCCTCTGTGTTTAACAGTAGAATTCTCATTACACTCTTAACGTTACTGCACATTAGTTTAATATCATCGAAGGCTGTTTTGACATTATATGTTCCGAGTCAATCTTCACGACGATCGTTTCTTTTTCGATTTATTCATATCTTTCGTGCAGCCTCGACTGTCCTGCACTTCATATTCATTTAATTTCTAAGGGTTTTATGTTGTTGTATTCCTGTCTTTCCCCAAACACTTTTGTATTCCCTTCTTTGTACGATAAGTTGAATTATAAATTATTTCTTTTGTTATCCAAGGTTTCTTTGCTGTTGTCTTCCTTATACCTATGTCTGGCTGCCAATGTCTATGATTCCCCTTTTCATAGACGTTCATTCCTCTTCAATTGAGCTGCCTACTTTGGTATTTCCTATTGAATTGTGCACAACCTTAACGAAATTCGACAGTGTCTGACTTCCTTCCACACTTAGCCTTCCGGACGATTCTGTTATTAAACTTCAGTCTACTCTTAACAATTAACAAAACGTGATCTGAGTCTGTATCTCATCCTGAGTACGCCTTGCAATAGAATATCTGATCCTGGAGTCTCTGATCCTGATGTACCCCAACTGGAATTTTGGCGCGTCTCCAAGTATTTTTCAAGTATACCTCCTCCTCTGAGTGATTCTTGAATCGAATATTCGCTACTGCTAGCTGGTATTTATTGCTGAAAATTAGGCTTTCTCTCGTTCCTACTGGTAAGCCTATATTCTCCCGTAACCCTTTTTTCTATTGCTTCCACTGTAATGCTTTCCAGTCCCGTGTAGTTATTATATTTTCATCTCTTTTTGCATACACAATTACCCGTTCAGCATCCTCATATTCTTTCTGTAGCTCTTCATCTTCTGCTTGAGATATTGGCATGTATAAATGAACTGTCGTCGGTTTGCTTTCGAATCAGATGAGAACAACCTATCCCTAATCATAACGAAAACTACTCCCGTAACACCATTTTCTGTTGCTGTTTGTGTGACCAGATATCTTCAATCTCTTTCCGGTTCCAGTTCACTGCCCCTCTCTAAATCTAGAGTAAACCTTTGCATTTCCCTTTTCAGATTTTCTAGCTTTCCTACTACGTTCAAACTTCTGAATGTTATCCCGTCGTTGGCTGTTCCATCTTTTTCTCTAGGTCACCTACCCCAAAGCAGTATCCTTGAGGACATCCGAATAGTGGACTCCTCCAGAAGCGGAACAACATAGGGTACCTGGCGATTGGAAAAACTGCACGTCATTCTCGTGTACAAATATGACTGCAATACAGATACATGTTTCTGGAGAAAGACAGATTCTCTATCAAATATAATATGGACTCCGCAAACAGAGACCTTGTCAAAAACATTGTGTACCATCCATCACACACAGGAAGGTGGCTTGCAGAGCATGTACATAGATGTAGATGTCACGTTCTAAACACCACTAAGATGGTGGCAGGATTCTATGAGTCAGTCCTGGCTGTAATCACCCGCTCTATCATCTCGGCCAAGGGCAGCGCTGTAAAGCTATTCGGGCAGGTATAGTGCTTCACTGATATGAAGAAAGAAATTAAGAAATCTTCTTACCACGTGCTGAAACATTACCTCTATCATGTTAAACAGCAAAGAGGATTTACATTCCAATTGATATGCTGCAGCATTCTGTAGTGCATCTTGTCTGAACGAATCATTTACAATGCTCCATACTAGGCTGTTGGTAGAACCGCAGTCTTAAGCACTTCCCTTCTCAATCTTCCAATAGCAGCAGAGCTTAGAACGATGATTGGTGGTGGTGGTACGTAATGTTCTGGGTGTTGTCGCTTGTTCTGATCTGTTGAATTTCGTTCATCATTACAACATTAATAAGGTGCATTCCAACGCTGTGAGAAATCCTCCTCGAGGTCGATCGCTTCTTGCTCTCTTTAATAACTCACACAAACTATCCTCACGCCATCCGAAAGGATACAGATTTCATCTTGCCCTTGGATCTTCGCCCCTATCCCTGGCTGCAGAGTGGCTGCACCTTAATGAGGTAAAGCTTGCCTCATTAAGTGTTCTGAAGGCATCAGCAGCGATACTTCGTCGATGTGTTGTACCACGTTGATGATGTGATACACCATTCATATATACTGTAACGATGTCCATGCAGTTCGCTCGATGACCACTTGTCTGAGACGGTTTTCCTTTGAACTCTGTTTCTCCAACATGCCCTTAAGTTTTTTTACGAAAAGAGTGGGGCCTGTCTTGCCAGTCAGATTTTATTTCGTCTTTACCGCTGTATTTCCATTTAAGAGAGGATTCTAGAACGGTTAGGGGATTTTTTGAAGAGCATATTGGTTCCTATGGAAACATTTTAGTCTCTATATCTATGAATCTTAATCTCATTCGTGAGGGTTTTGACCTCGTTTTTTCAGCAGTTATGTTTTTTATTACCCATTTCTTTTTCAAAGGAGACGGTGTAATGATTTGGTAACTATTTCTTGTCAGCCCGCCTGAAGGTCTGGGCTTGCGATCAGTGATGAATTCTTGCTTGGGACCTTTCTAGTGGTTAAGAAGATGGATGATTACTGCGTTAGTCCGTTGGTGCATCTGCACTTCGAGGTACAAACGTTCGTTCAACCGTCAATCTCTATGTTTACCCAAACGAATCAGTTTTCTGATACATTGATTTGTCCGTCCGCCGACTGGAGCATAGACACAAATGAGCGTGATTTCTGAGGTATATATAGCTTTTTCGCTTTGAGGCTCTACCTCAAAATGAATTGTTTCCGAAACAGTTCACGTAAGCTCCGTGAGTATTAGCGTGTTGTTCGATTAAGATGTAATGCACAGTCACTATTTCCACGGATGCCATGTCCGTCTGATGTACCACAGGCACCTGAAGCAGCACATAACGTTGAGTATGTTCGATCTCAACGCGGATAAAACTTGCAGTTACATATTTGGGCGATGTGAGAGGACCGTATATATATCCTATTTTTGATAGTAATTTAAGTTTATATATATATATATATATATATATATATATATATATATATATATATATATTCTAATTTACACTTATTATAAATCATTTATAAATACTGTTGTACAGGACTGAGTAGACAGTAGACATTTTGGCGAAGTCGGTGTTTTCGCTATGTATACTAACAATCCCGACATCGCACTAACATCGTTGGTATGGAAAAGCGCCCACACATAATGTTGCAAATTGACAATTGGGGAAACTGGACATGGGTTATGGCGAAAGGGCATAAAGTTTCGTGTGTGAACCTCGTGGTGACAAAATATTGGGCAAGAAAATGTAAAGATAACGTGCAATAGTAAGAGCCACATTACAGAAGCTATTTGGGAAGAGTTTCAGAATTGTTAATAAAAGAAGAGTGCCATGTGGTCAGACACACTCCATTCTCTTCGTAAATGGAAGGAGGAGTCTGCTGCCTGACAACTTCCGTCACCACATCGTCACCCGCTCCCGCAGCAACTCCACATCAAAGTAAGACTGTACCATTTAAGAAACGTAGAAATGTAAACGATTTGCCAACGTATTATAATTAAGAACTGCACATTACGAACATTACTGATATTTTGTTAACTTCAAAATTATTCAGTGTTAATAATTACCCCAAAATAATCACTACCAACGGTGGAATGCTGTTCCCGTACCGTCATCGTAATAACCGAATATCGCATAAATGAAAATCCTTGTATTTTAAATTTATATAAGATTCGGCAAGAAAATCATAAATTTTGTTCGTTTTACAGTTTAACTGACAGTGTTGATTAACTTTAGGAAATTTAACTACTTTCATTGTCTTTTTGACATCAGTTTGTCTAGAACGTAAATTTATATATTTATCCGTGTGTTATGTGGTTCTTGGCTTTCGTACTTTCGCCATTGCCTACTCCCATTGCTGCTAATTATGACGTATTCCATGTTCATTTATAGCATTTCTAATAATGAGGTGTGTATACTGAAAAGGAATTGGTTAATGAAGCCGGCCGCGGTGGTCTCGCGGTTAAGGCGCTCAGTCCGGAACCGCGAGACTGCTACGGTCGCAGGTTCGAATCCTGCCTCGGGCATGGATGTGTGTGATGTCCTTAGGTTAGTTAGGTTTAAGTAGTTCTAAGTTCTAGGGGACTGATGACCACAGATGTTAAGTCCCATAGTCCTCAGAGCCATTTGAAGCATTTTTTTGGTTAATGAAACATACAGATAACAGGCATCATAGTGAACTAACGTTTCTCATCGTTATTGCGTTATGTGTCACAATTAACGAAAAACTTTTGTTTTATTTATTTATTCAATCTGATCTGATTAGAAGTATTAGGCTCCTCTTACGTGCGACCAGTGTTCCACACATGCATTACCTTTTTTATATCAAAGTTTCCTAAGAAATAACGATTTTAATATGACAAATAGTATTAAAATGATCAGAGTGTCTGTAGTGACAAAGCGATCAAATAGTACTGTCTATGAACTAATAAAGTTAATAGTGACAGTACTTCAGTTACTACTGCTGCTCCTGCGACTGCCGCTGCAAGTAATAATGATAATAATAATAATAATAATGACAATAATAACGTTAAGGACAGTGGCAGATATATATAGAATGTATTGGTGTAAAAAACAGATGTTTCTGGTATAAAGAGTTAGGGTGAAAGGAAATTTGAGGGGACTGCGTCCAGCTAAGAATACTGGGCAACGAGGAAGATCTGACTGGAAAGAGGGATGTACAAGAGTAACGAGAGAGTACAGGGAGAATGGTAATCATTATTGTTTTTTTAGCAGATATGTGATTAACTGTCTTCTGAAACTGGTTATGTACTCAGTTCTCCAATAGAACGCTGGAGATAATTCCAACGACGAGTTCCTGCTACTGTGGAGGACTCAGAGGCTAAACGATGGAGTGGGACAGAAAGGATTTTGCTCTGATGGAAACGGGTATTTCTGCCATGTTGTTCAAACATAAGCGTTAAGGACGAGGAGGGACATGAGGGGCAATGTAGTGTATGTCAATAAGACGTAGAGAGGACAAAGGGTATGGACATCTCTACACTCGTCTGCAAGCGACCAGGATACCTGTGCATATGATAGTCAAATATGATTAAAGAGTCGAACATAACAGATATAATGAACACAGGCTTTCATAAGAAGTTTCAGGCACCACGACCTTCTCTGAGAAAAACCTTGCACAATAACATCGCTGTAATCAACACATGAAAGTTAAGGGTTGAGTATATTTTTAAGGTCAAGAGGCAAGAGCTTTCTATATTTCTGTAGTGTATGGAGAAGTGCTGATAGCTTCTTGTCCATTGCAGTTATATGCCCAGTCCAGTTTAGATTTTCATCTATTATTACTCCTAGACTCTTTGCTGGAGGAGATAAGTTGATATATGTCCCATTTAGGTTTAAAAATTGTTGGCATTTCCGATATTTCAGGCTAATGAGCCTAGAATGACCAGCCAATAACGCTTAGGTTTCGAGTGCGTTGAGCTTCAAGCTTGCGCCCACTTTGGTAGAGCAAACAGGTCGGTGTTGAGATTCTCTACAGATTTCTTCACGTTTAGTGGTTCTGTACTTAAATATAACTGGAGATTACCAGCACACATGTGGTATTTTCTGTACGGCAAAATTGATGACACATCTTTGAGATACAATGAACAGAATATAGGACCTAATACCGGCACCGGGGGTACTCCTGATACTACCGGTCTCGATTCTTAATTGATGGTGACAAAGATGACGCAGTGCTGGCGAGACGTCAGGTATGAGCGAAACCATTGCACTGCCCTTTGCGAGAAATTTAGGCTGCTATGTTTGGCAAGCAAAATACGGATGTCAGAGCCTTTGTTGAAGTCTAAGAAGTGCATAATAGTCGCCTCTTGTGCATCCACAGCATGATTCAGGTCATTTTTTACTATTATTAAGGCAGATGTTGTGCTATGATGTTTACGGAAACTTGATTGATATTCGTCTAGTAGGTTGTTACTTGGTTAGCTGGTAGTGGGCTATATATAATCTGAGGCCTTGGACAGTGCAGAAGGAATGCAAATATGCGAGTAATCAGAGGGTGCTGTGGCAACGTCCTTTGCAGGTAGTGACTTAAATAGTCCTCCCTGTTTGCAGGCCTCTGGGAAAACACTTGTTATTAAGGAGTGATTGAAGATATCTGCTATAGTGGACAGTAGTGGGTCCATAACAAACTTCACCTCTGGACTGTGATGCCTTCGTGTCCAGTAGAAACTGATATGATAAGAATGGTGGCTTTTTTTGACGGTATTGCAAGTAATGTTCTTTCGGTAGAGGTTTCCATGGCTACAGTCGTTTACCACCACGAAGGAATCAATAAGTCTTTGTTTCGTCTGCGGTTCAGTTGTGGCTGTAGGTAATGTGAAGTACCGGTTCATTTCTTCAGTTGGGACAATGGGATCAGCTGCAGCTTGTACCTTGCCTTTAGCAAGACCACATAGGTTTTTCCATAGGATAGGTGGCGTATTTCTCTTGTCGGTTAATGTATGGGCATCCCTGAGTTTTGCATTTCTCGCAGCTTGACTGAATTTCTTCATCTTCTGATTGTAAATAATATGATTTTCACGCGTGGGGAGCAGTTTGTATACCCGATGTGCAACGTTTCTGAGATACATGAAGTGTTTTAATTCTTCATATGACCAAGGTGGCTGTTCCCTTCTTATTGTTTTGGTCTTTAGAGGGGTATATTTCCCATATAGTAAAGTAAGATTGTTAGTAAATCCATAAAGGTTCTCGTTGACGTCCGAGGAAGGAGTGGAAGACGTCGCTCAAACTATTTCTTGATCCTCAGTTGCAAATTCAGATTAATAAGTCTCGGAATGTAGTCTGTTCTGGTTACTTTGTGGAACGTTCTACCCAGTTCGTCATGAAAATTATGTCATGAGCAGACAAGCCAGGTGCAAATACTTGAGACGTGCGAACCACTCTGTTTGGTGATTTTGTTGTAAATATATACATTAGAGTGTGACTACTGTTCGTATGATTGTTACGGACAAGCTGAAGTAGCGTCACGTTCGGAGAAAAAAGCATCCGGTTAAATTTCACACTGGAAGGGCTATTGTGTGCAAAATCTGTGTTAATGTCACCAGCTGCAATTACATGATCGAATGTCGATTTGAGACTTGAAGGGGCGGTTTCGAAGCAGGCAAACCCGACTACTTAGAAGGTTTGTAGACGACACACAACAGCCACTTTCTGTTAAGGGATTAGATCTCTATGAACGTATATTTCAGTTGTTTAAGTTCATTACTGAAGGATGTACGTACCACAGTAGGTGATATATCACAGGGATTGTATGCCCCTAGTCCACTCCCTCGTGTGTTACATGTCTTGTGTCTTAGAAAGATGTAGTCATCTAGATTTATCGAACTTGAAGAAATATTTTGGTTGAGCCAGTTCTCTCACAGAAGTATTACATGGATGTCTGTGACTCGTAATATATAACGGAATTCAGATGAGCTGGAAAAGATTGGACATTTGCAATTGCAACATGGAGGTTGGTGCGTTGAGTTGCAGAGCGCGCGAGGATGTTTGGTGCTGGACAATTGTCACACCGCGTAAGCGCTGGCGAGAGAACAAAACATAACGAAAGTTGGGAGGGGGGATGTAAGAAAGGTAGATATCTTGAGGGTGGAGGGATGTTTTGTGGCCAAAGCCAGCTGGATTTGTAGCAGTAGTTAAACAGCCGACTGGTGACAGACGGAATAAAAACTGAGTGCACTATTATGAGTACAGCAATATGATATTAAATGATGGTAAATAGAAACTGAAATAAGGCTAAGTTGGTACAGTAATTGACAAAGTAAGTAAGGACAGGGGTAAGTAATGAAGTATAACAAAATAGTTAAGACATTACCTAAGTTATGGTTAACTAAAACCTGCAATAACAGAATAAACGCACAAACTAGCAGCAGCAAGGGTTGACATGTTCTTACCTCCTAAATCATAAGATTTCTAGTTCATTTGCACTGCAAACTGAGCTTTTTCCGCTTTTCGGTCTTCGCCATTGTTCTTCCATCCTTTGTAACCAAAATCTCGAAATCGCGTTGTACAAAATGTTTAACCATTCGCAGGTGAGATCTTCTCGTATCGTCAGACCTGACACCGCGGGTGTCTTCTTCACTCAGAAGATTTCAGATTTTTCCCTGTACGACATGAACTACATCATTATTGGTCTCGGTTCTGTAGATCCTGGCGTCCTACGTCCACTCTATGCCTTCCACCACTGTCATTTAGTGTCACCTGCAAGCCTAGCTTCTCGCGGACAAGACTCGATACTAATTCTTCTGTACTCTCAGTGCTATTCTCTGGAATCCCGAACAGTCTGAGATTATGACGTCTCTGACACTCTTCAGGTTCGTAAGAGTTCTCAACCAGTTTCTGTTAGAGCAGCTGTGCCCTTTCCTCAGTTTCTTTTAACGATTTGTTCAGAGCACGGATCTTGCTCGCATTCCCCTCCAGAGTCTGCTGTATTTCGTGGGACATTGCTGCAGTAACAGCTTCAGTGATGGTCTAGACAAAAAACCCAAGTATATCCTGTGCTTGTAGAGCGCCACAAACCTCAGCCTTGACGGATGCGGCAACGTCAGCGATGCCGGGCCAAGTGGCCGCAGTTCTCAGGGAAGGCTCGGACGGAGCGCTCTCGGCAGCCTGGACGTTAACGGTGCTGCACGTTGTTCGTCGGTTTTCAATTTTAAGAACAGATTCACGTAATATATACTTAAAATGAGTTGATAATGTGACACTAGGCACTAGTCACGCTAATCTTGAACAACCTAACTGCTTAGTAACGCCTCCAAATCTCAGGTAAACTTCTGAGTCAAACTAGCGCATGTCACTCACTCGCCGCCATCTTAGAAATTGATTTTGGATTATTGCAAAGTGTTCAGTATGATGGTAATTAACTTTCAAACATGTTATAGTACCTTTTATTTTCAAGCGAGCCCCCCCACCCCCCCCCCCCCCTTCGCGTGCATTGACCATCAACGTTCAAAGAAATTTCAGTAATTATTACGTAAATTCATTACTTCACTCAGCATCATCAGTTTAATAATTTTTCCTCAGACACGAGATGGCGTCCGTATTATTTTATAAGACAACCTCAGTTTTGCTCAATTTCATTCAAAATTAGAAACATTCTCGACAACTACTGATGACGAGTTAATACAATTACACATTTAACTAGTTTCGATTTTAATTAGTGCAACGTACTTTCCTGGCATAATAATTTTCAATAGTACACTTATTCGCATTTTACTTGTACTGTATACTTTGGAATACGCTCTAAGACAAAAAAAATAAAGCCCACCACCAAGAATTTATCCATTGAGACGGAAATTAATAGATATGATTTACATGTACAGAGAAATAAATAATTACAATTTCAGAAAAATAAAGCGGATGATTTATTCAAGACAAGGAGGGTCACAAATTGAGCAAGTCAGTAACGCGTTTGTCCACTTCTACTCTCATGCAGGAACTTATTCTGCTTCGCATTGATTGATAGAGTTGTTGGATGCCCTCGCGAGAGATGTCTTCCCAAATTCTATCCAATTGGCGCGTTAGATTGTCAAAATGCTGAGTCGGTTGGAGGGCCCTGTCCATAACGCTCCAAGCATTCTCAATTGGGAAGAGATCCAACGACCTTGCTGGCCATGGTGGGGCTTCGGAAGCACGAAGACAAGCAATAGAAACCCTCGCCGTGAGCAAGCGGGCATTGTATTGCTGAAATGTAAGACCAGCACGGCTTGTCATGAAGGGCAACAAATGGTTCAAATGGCTCTGAGCACTATGGAACTTAACATCTGAGGTCATCAGTCCCCTAGACTTAGAACTACTTAAACCTAACTAACCTAAGGACATCACACACATCCATGCCCGAGGCAGGATTCGAACCTGCGACCGTAGCAGCAGCGCGATTCCGGACTGAAGCGCCTAGAACCGCTCGGCCACAATGGCCGGCGAAAGGCAACAAAACTGGGCGTAGAATACCTTCGACGTACCGCTGTACTGTAAGGATACGGCGGGTTGCTGTCCTATCACTGTCTGGGGCGTCTACAGCAGGTCTTCTCCGGTCATCGATGATCAGTTCAACGTGGGCCGCATCATTTAAGGCATCCAATGAGATGGTCGTCACCCGCTGCATCCACACAGAGCAGCGGTACGTCGACGATATTCTCGCCCCGTTTTGTTGCCCTTCATGGCAAGTGGTGTTGGGCTTACATTTCAGCTATATAATGCCCGCTCCCACTTTGACAAGGAAATAAAATGTGTTGTGGCGAGGGTAAATAAAACTGAGTTCCCATTTTTCTACTGTTGGACACAATTTGACACGTCATCCCTCACGAGGACATCCAGCGGCTGTATCAATCAAATGGCTCTGATCCCTATGGGACTTAACATCTGAGGTCATCGATCCCATAGAACTTAGAATCACTTAAACCTAACTAACCTAAGGAAATCATACACATCCATGCCTGAGGCAGGATTCGAACCTGCGATCGTAGGAGTCACGCGGTTCCAGACTGAAGCGCCTAGAAACGCTCGGCCACACCGGCCGGCGGCTATATCAATCAATGAGAACCAGAATAACAGCTTTAATAAGGGACAGAGCCGGACCAATGCGTTATTGACTTGCTCAAATTATGAAACTCTTTTCTCTTGAATAAATCATCCAATTTTTCTGAAATTGTAACCATTTGTTTGTCTGTACTTGATTATCACGGCTGTCGATGATTTCCGTCCCATTCAGATAATCTCTTCTCGTTACGACTATTTTTTGTCTTGTTAGTTATATGCCTGTCCTGAAAATTACAGGACTTAGGGTTACACGTGTCATTTAATTATGGGAGGGTGTGGATAGGTTACAAGTTGACAGATATCATATAACACAGTGAGCTCCATTCGAAAACTAGATCGCCGCGCCCTCCCCGCACTGTGTGAGTCTACAGAGCCAACCATGTGGACAGCCCTCTCTCTGTTTGCCTGTGCTTAAAGCCGACGGCACACTGACCGTGCTGTCGAACATTAACGTTGAGCGTGCCAAGTTCAACGTGCTGCTGAACGCTCAGGAACGATGCGACTCGCGCATACGGTACGAGGGCCCCAACGTGGTATACGCGATCGCAATGCACTCCAGCGGCTGTTGAGGGATGTTTATAGTTCGTAAATCACACTGTTTACTCAACAGGCGCGCGTAAAACTCCCACGTTAGTAGCTCTATTAAAACGCACATTTCCTCCATCGACCACGAAAAGGAAAGTACCATGACCAATCAATAAGGACACAGGCTTATAAAAGTTCCATTAGAAACAGTGAGGTACAAATTTGGAATACTTCTCTGCATAAGATAAACATTATTTCCTCATTCCCACATTTTAGTAAAACCCCAAGGTGAGTCTTACTTGATCACTGTTTCTACGCGCTAGCAGAATCTTTGCAACATATGAATTACGAAGCGTTAAAAAAAACGGAGCAAAATATCTTTATACAAGTAGCGCAAACTGTCCTGCAGATTAAGCCAATCGAACAGTCACCCCTCAAAAAAAGGTGAACTTATATTTACATAACATCAAATATTATAGTATATACTTATATTAAACCAATAAGAAAGTAACAGAACCTAATAAAAACGCGAATGTTAGGGAAAAAACATAGAAGTGGCAAGACGCGAGCCAGCACCCCAACATACAACTCAACTGCAGACAGTGACGCTAGTCATTACTCTACACCAACAACATGCCCCATGCATCTATCATAGTACGTTATCCGTTCCTGAAAACCTTAATCGTACACATGTTACTAATCGAAATTTAACTATAACAAATTGTACCAAGAACAATGCGTTTTGGGTGGATCTTCAGTGTGTCGCTGCCTTCAAATAGCCTACTCACATAATACGAAAGTTACAATAATTCTTTTGCCATGAATATGATGTTTCTCATATTTTATTGGAACGAATGACACAGTTAACAACGGGTTTTCCAGTGATTCTCAATTTGCTGGTGCTCAGAAACGACATATACACATATAGGCTTGAAATGAATGCCAATATGGCGCCTCACAACTCTGTACTGAAGGCAGACGGCTTGCCTGTGACGTAAGTGGCGTTGTGCCATCTCATTGGTCAACGCTCAGACGCACGCTCAGAATATCTGACATGCCAGATATTGCTCTGCACGTTCGGAAAGACTCCTCAACGTGCTATTCCACGCTATGACGTCATAAACTCGGCACGCTCAACGCTCAACGTTAGGATGCTTGGTCCGTGTGCCGACGGCTTAAGGAAGGAAGGTTGCCTTTTGACACAGTGCTTCGGCAGAGGACTTAGGCAAGGAAATGAAATGTGTTGTGGTGGAGGTATATAAAACTCAAGTTACCATTTAGTTGTACAGCTTTTGGCTAACGTTAAGGAGCAGGTAGATAGCGGCACTCACCGAGAGGAAGGTGGCCCTCTGTATGGGGTAGATGCCGCCGGCGGTCAGCGCTAGAGGGCGCTGCGCGCGCCGCATCACCAGCAGCAGCGCTCGCCGGCAGCGGCCGGGGGCGTCCGGCCAGCCGCAGCTGTACGCCGCCAGCGACACCGACTCGCCCTGAAGGTTGCACTCGTATCAGTACCTTGCAACGGCGAGTATACTCACTACACGAGGTACGTTCAAGTCCCCAGGTCTTTGACGTTGTTTCCACAGGACTGGGAGCGAATAGGAATATCCTGTTAGGCTCTTCGACCATAGATACTAGTAGACTGGCCTTGCTGTGCAGAAGCTATAGGGCTGGTGTGGCTCCAACATAAACCACGTGACTGTTGGCGACACGTGGCGGGATTTGAAATCAGCGGTCTGCCATCCTATGTTTGTATCGTATTCTACCCACATTTCTCAATTGACTGCCAAACGCTTCCAACAAAAATTACTTTTTTAATTGCTAAAAATTATGTCAGAACTACATTTGACCTGGATTTGTTCACAGTACCATTTATAAAATCTAACAAATACATCGACAGCCCCTCTGGTGGGCAGCGGGACGAAATTACTATAAACTATCAATTAAAGTAAAATGTCGTTAAAATTCTTTTAAACAGTAAGAGTGGGCTCGTGACAAAACTTTAAATATTGGATTCGCCGCGTATTGAGCTCTAGTCACTTATAAAAGAAAATGGAATATGGGAATTATGTCAACTATAGGTGCCAAAATTGTCGACTTTATGAGCAGGTTCATTTTAGAGTATCAATTTTAGGTGCACTTCAAAGGTCCAGTTCCTACTATTTTTACAAAAGTTTAAACTATCAGTTTAAAAAAAAATGATATTTTCATGAAAGGTGAGACTTTGAAGTTTCATAAAATCATTTTGGAGCCTACATTTGTTTAATAGTATTAGAAGATAGAAAAAAATTCTCTTCATGTGTCGACAATAGGTGCTCTTACCTTATTACAATCTCACTTGTACATACAAAAAGGCACGTATGTGCAGATGGCTTAAAGTTTTTCCGTTTCAGGGCCTGTATCCAAAGCTGCCTTCGGTTTTCATCCGTAGGGAACCTATGAGTAGGAACGAGAAACAGTTATACTCACTTCTGTAACAGAATTATCACAGATAATTTCCCAAATTTAATATGAGTCTGACTTTACAGGCATCACTTTCAACACTTTAATTTACGTGATACTCTATTTCAAGTGTAAAAAACATATAAAAGTCACTTCAGCAGATTTCAATAAACGCATCTGCACTATCATAGAAACACACGTGAAATGTAACGCCATTTCCCCCGATAAAACACTGAGTACAGCCATAAGCGCAACACGAAACAACCATGTTTTGCCAACATTCACGTGACTTTAGCCCAGAGGTGTTGGAGCCACGAAAATGACGTCAGGGCCAGTCTGTTATATTTATGGTCGAAGGTTAAGGCTTCAAATATGCAAGCACTATTTATGTATGCGTGGTACAAATGGCAGCACTGAACAGAACATAGAACTTTAGCGGCAACTACGATTGTGAGGCAGTCATTTATTGTCAGATTCAACGTTATGGATAGAAACCTAGCAGCATTACACTGAGGTGACACATATCAGCCGATAGCTCCTAATATCGTGTCGGGCCTCCTTTTGCCTTGCTTAGCCCAGCAACTCGACGTAGCATGGACTCAACAAGTCGCTGGAAGTCCCCTGCCGAAATACTGGGTCATGCTGCATCTACAGCCATCCATAATTGCGGAAGTGTTGCCGGTGCACGATTTTTTGCACCAACTCGGCTACGTCCAATAAATGTTCAATAGGATTCATGTCGGACGGTCTGGGTGACCAAATCATTCCCTAGAACTGTCCAGAATGACCACCAAACCAATCTTGAACGATTATGGCCCTGTGACATGGCGCATTCTCATCCTTCGTTGTTTGGCTACAAAAGGTCCATGATTGGCTGAAAACAGTCTCCAACTAGCCGAACATAATCATTTCCAGTCAATGATCGCTTCAGTTGGACCCACACTATTATGCGGTCACCACTAACTTGCACTGTACCTCGTTGACAACTTGGTTCTATGGCTTCGTGGTGTCTGCGCCACACTCAAAACGTACTATCAGCTCTTGTAATCGAGACTCATGGAAGTAGGCAACGGTTGTCCAGCCGTCTAGGAGAGATGCTGCAGGAGATGTGTTGACAGTAAAGGCACTCACGTCGGCCGTCTGTTGCCACAGCCTATTAATGCTACCTTTCGCTGTACTGTCGTAACGGATGCGTCCGTCGTAAGTCCCACATTGATTTCTGCGATTATTTCCCGGAGTGTTGCCTGTCTGTTAGCACTGACAAATCTACGCAGACGCTGGTGCTCTCCTTCGTTGAGTGAAGGCTGCCGTCCAAAGCCTTATCGGTGGTGGGAGTTAATGCCTGAAAGTTGGTATTATTGACACACTCTTGACACTGTGGACAACGGGATATTGAGTTCCCTAACAGTTTCCGAAATGTAATGTCCCATGCGTCTAGCTCGAACTACTACTCCGCGTTCAAAGCCTGTTAAATCCTATCATCCAGCCATAATCACGTCAGAAACCTTTTCACGTGAATCACCTGAGTACAAATGATAGCCCCGCCAATGCACTGCCCTTTTATACCTTGTGTACACGATACTACCGCTGTCATTATACATGCATATCGCTGTCCCTTGACTTTCGTCACCTCAGTGTATTTATTTCATGAATATACTGCTGTTGAATAATCCATTAAGCTCCTTTGTTGATGGTATTTAATTCAAATGATCGACATCGAAGGTATACAGTTCGACTGTGCCATCAGCATAACGTAAAACAATAGCAAAAATGAACTCATTTCAATGCAACCATACATAAAGCATCATCACCAATACGTGTAGCCAAAAAAGTTTGTGTATTTATACATCTCAGTTATACAGGATTCTAAATGTTTAACACTGCGCTCCCCTCTTTTGTGAACTAGTAAGAAACCGACTAAACTGAAACAACGTTGGTCTGTCAAAGATAATTTGCCAAAACACAAGTACTTTGTTATAAAACATATCAACAGAGATTCTCATTATCTCTTTCATGTCTATACAAGGTGATTCTCATAAACGTTTGAAAACCCTCGGAGCGATATAAATAACGCTCAGAAACTAATTTAGAATAAGACCCTTGGAGCCTCAAATACTGGGAAATACTCCGAAAGTGGACGACAAGTATTTGACATGGGACGTCACCGGAAGACGTACCTAGCCGCACGTACAACGATTGAGCTTGCCAATCCTACCCTCACCCTTAAGGGGCAGTCCTACAAATCGTTCCGCTAATCTACTCTCTTTCGAACACCTTTTGTAAAGGTGATCTGTTGTAAAGGTACAAATTTACCGTCCTCGTTGTAACCAACCAAATGCTATTCTTATTTTGGGTTTCTTTAATTCTGTCCCTTCTTTTTGGCTTTTATACTTTTTTTACGTAAAATGTAGACCACTTCCTGATAGCAATGCAATTTGGAAGTTGATACTTATTTACTTGTGATGCAATATCGTAGGTTTTTCTTTTACTGCATTTTGCAGTTAACCAGCGGAGACAGTGAGACCGGTAAACAAAATAACGAATATTACCGCAATGTAAATACATAACTATCTAATGCAATGCAAAAAAAATACTTCCTGCCAGACGAAAGATTCGAACCCTGAGTCCCACATGTTACAGTCGCGCACGTAGCCTCGGAACCACACCGAATACTCCACCGCTGCACGTGCGGCGATGTGCGTCACCTATGATGATGTCACATGTTCAATATTTTCCATCCACTTTTGGCGTACTTGTCAACATTTGCGGCACCATATGACTTCTATTAAATACGCGTCATCTACGTCGCTTCGGGAGTTTTTAAACATTAATAGGATCAACATGTACACCAACGGTTATAAGTACCAACAATGGCAGTAAAGCAAGAGTGTGTAGCAAACGTTCTGGCGTAAAATGTACTAGGAAGGATTCCAATTTGTCCACCATCGTCAGTTATCGATATAGCATTACGCAATGTGCTAAAAGAAGAACAAGCGCAAGCAGCTCAAATACTACCAAATTCAGATACCCAAAAATAAGAAATAACAACACGTCTTCGCTCTTTATTGCAGGCATCACACATTATCATCAGCGTAGTTCCTCAACGTCTAAAGTATGTACAGCCCACAGTAAAGTATGTACAGCCCACACGCATGGTTATTTTTGATATTTCGGTACTTCTTCTGATATTTTCGTTTTCAGTCTTCTGATTGGCTCTATCTGGCTCATCTTTTCATCTCAGAGTAGCATTTACACCCAAAGCCGTCAATTACTTGTCGAATGTATATCAATGCCTGTCTTTCCTGTCCAAATCGCTCTAGTAGCATGTAAGGTATTGCTTGATGTTTTAACACATGCCCTGTCATCCTGTCCCTTCTTCTTGTCAGTTTTTTCTACATATTCATTTCCTCGCAGATTCTACGCAGAATCACCTCATTCTTTGACTTATCAATCCATCTGCTTTTCAGCACCTTCCTGTGGCATCTCTTCGATATTCTTCTTTTCCAGTTTTCACTATCATACAATGCTGTTCTCCAAACGTACGTTCTTAGAAATTGCTTCTCCGGATTAAGGCCGACGTTTGACACTAGAAGACTTCTATTGACCAGAAACTTCCTCACTACCTCTTCTAGTCTTCTTTTTATGACCTCATTCCATCCCCCATCATGGTGTTTTTTTTTCTTTTACTTTTCTATGTAGTAATATTTGTATTCCTTGGACTTACTGTCTTCCTTCAATAAATGACGCGGTGATATATAAAAAGATGATTGAAAAACCAAGATGATTCCGTAATTTGATGGTACGTTTCACGCCGCTACTTTAGTTACACATTCTTGATTTACTGCCATAACTGATGCACCTGTCTGTTACTAGATAGACGCCAATCAGATGATGAAAACTTCTTTCCTTCATTTTACTGGAGACACTAATGTTTCGATTACTTTATCGTTGACAGGCAATGTAGCTTTAGTTTGATCGATTTCTTGGTAGTCGACATAATGAACAGACCATAATGTCATTCGGTCACATTCCAGTGTTTCACCACAAATACTCTTGAATTTGTTGGCCTTGAACTTCCCGTCTCACTTTATCTTTACGTTCGTTCCCATTATAGAAATTCAAATAATATTTATGTTTTAAATGTTGTAACTACACATATTTGTGATGACACTTTGTGTGTAGGTGCATTGTCCTGAGTTCATTATAGCCATTCGTATACATTTTCCTGAAGAGTAAATTGTGTAATTTCATAATCGATCGTGTGAATAAAACACTATCAATGAAGCAGCTGATTGGATTGTGCAGTGAAAGTATATTAAGGAATGTTTTCAACACTAGAGATGGCGAAGTTTTCATTAAAAGAACAGTGAGCAGTCATTCTTTTGCTCCACTTGGTTTATGTAATACCCGTTAAATTTACCGCTTGTTGTATGAGAAGTGTGATGATTCTGTCGTGAATCTGAAGAATGTTCGCGGGTGCGACAGCTCAAAGAAAGCCGCCCGTCCTGTGGAAACGGACCCGAAGCCTCGCCTCAGCACCATCCGGGCAGACAACATGGCCACTCGAGTGGGAGAGTTGTTTTGGTGGCTTACCAAAGGGCACTAAGTGATGGGTGTGAGCTAACAAGATGTTTTACGAAAGAAAGTCCTTGCAGCGCTGAGAGAAAACCGTCTGCAAAAAGTATGAACTTGGGCTCTTTCACCAGGAGATTACACCATCGAAACAGGCGAACGATATGCACGAGGTTTTCTTTTTTTATGAAAAGAACTTTGAAATGGTATTTTTGGCTATTTCTAACAATGAAAGACACACCACGTCATCGCACATCCTCCAACCGTGCCGCTTTTACATCAGGTGTTTTCAGTGGTTGAATCAGCTCCTAAATTAATATTCGCAGCGACCATGGAATGACGGTGTGTTCACAGATAGGTTACATTGAGAAATGAAACAATTTTCAATTCTTTTGTGTGAATATTCTGTAAAAAATAAATTCAGGGATCTCAGACCTCGAATGCGACTTGCACCAAACGTCCTCTGTACTTGCAGTAAAGATGACACTACATTAACCTCACAGTCAGTTTTGAGTCTCTGCTTGCTTAGTTGCCTGAATCTTACCTCTCATTCCTCTCCCTTCTAAACCTCCTCCTACCCGTCTTCCTCCACCTCTCCCCGTTTTCTCTCTCTCTCTCTCTCCCTCTCTCTCTCTCTCCATCTTTCTCTCTCTGCGTGTGTGTGTGCTTGTGCGTGTGTGTGTGTTTCTGTATAAACAGTGTTCGAAAACGTTGAACTGGACCCCTTCAAAAATAAACTGAGAGCAATGTGGTTAAAAAACGTAAAAGTGAAAATTAATGGAATGCAGACTCCGAAAATGAGAGTGACTGCGTATTTAGCTCTAGAATTCGTCTTGTGACCCAAAACTAAAGTCATCATTCTTGCTCTAAAAGACGGGCCTTTCATCATAATCGACATCATCGCCACTCAAGTATTATGCCTTAGCCCTCTACCGACTGGCCGACAGCTGTCTACGAGGCAGTACGTGGAGCGATCTGTGACAGTGGGACATGGGATCAGTACGTCGCCAGTCCCAGCAGCATGCAGCAGTTATCGCCGTTAAATGGCTCCTGGTGATGCCGATGGTGAATTGTGACGGGATGGATACTGTCTTGCATAATCTTTATTACGTTGTTCATATAAAGACTCAAAAATAAAGTTGTACCACATCTGTTAGAGATTAAAGTTGGAAACATAATCGTGTTAGATCTTACGGTCATTGCTAGGGGCTCCGCACATCGTTAAGGGGGATTTGCAGAGGCTATGCAATCAATGTTAAATGAGATAAGTTTATACATCTTCATCTTTGGAACTAATGAAGATAACAATCTAAAATTCTTACAGGTAACTTATTCATGTTATTTGCATCTACTAAAGCAGAAGCAGGAGAATGCAAAAGAGCCAGAGGTATATTTTTATTGTGAATATTTGTACATGCAAGCCTACAGATTCATACCTGCTCCAAGCACTACCGTGATTGTGCTTCGGTAGGAACAATATGTCGGAATAATAGCATCTTGTAACTATCATGATACAGAGCATGTTCGGAAATTCCCGTTACAAACTTTAGGACTTGTAAAGAGGAGTGAATACACAATAATTTGAATTAGAACCCAAGTCAAGAAACATACCGTTTCCGCGTACAACAATTTGAAAACATGTTCGATGAGATTTCGGGATTGCAGCCGGATCATGTTGTCTTCTTGCCACGGCATTTCGGCTGACAATCGTCCAGCCATCTTCAGGTGAGTGTCCGTCACTGGAGACTGCGAGTTCCCGGAGTCAACTTTATAGCAAAAAGTTGGCGCGAAAACGCATGCGCATTGGCCTCCGTCACAGGAGCGTCCTCTGTCGAAATCCGCGCCCTCTGGAGCTACTGTTCTATCTGTGGAGCGGAGGCGCATGCGTAAAGGTGAAAAATACATGTCCGCCTTCTGTCGGAATGCACGCCCGCGTCGCTAAAAACGGACGTCCGATGTCGCCAGACGTGTCATTATTAATAAATTGTCTTCTCTCAGAGGGAATTAGAGAGATCACCGGGTCCCAAGCCTTGTCCAGCTGAAAACCGCCATCACGATTTATAAGATTTTGCGCTAGGCGTATCTCCACAGG
This sequence comes from Schistocerca serialis cubense, assembly GCF_023864345.2. NCBI lineage: Eukaryota > Metazoa > Arthropoda > Insecta > Orthoptera > Acrididae > Schistocerca > Schistocerca serialis. The sequence goes on along the minus strand of NC_064642.1, from coordinate 511,426,285 downwards.
TTCTTTAATGACTGAATCCCAGAAAGTTTTCGCTGGGGCCAAGATTTTCATGGCAGAAAAATCCAAAGCTTGTCCTGTGGTAGTACAGTGCTCAGCTACGGCCGACTTACTGGACTGCGAAAGGCGAGTATGGCATTCGTGTTCAGCGCCCCACACATTAACAGCTAAAGAAATTGCTCGTGTACTCACTGACGGTTCTCTCCAACGTGAAGGAGTACGGCCTCTTCCAAACCGGGTGTGCGGCGTCGCCTTGGAGCACCACAGTCACGCCCACTTTCTCGAGGCCGTTGCCTAATTGTGGCGGAAAGAGTATTCGATAGGGTCCGATGTTCTGGAGAACGATCAGAATAAAGGCGAAGAGCAACTCTTCCACTATTGTGAGCTTAGCCATTCAGAAGGATCATGTCGATGTAATCTGCAGACTGGCACTCAACCATGTTGCTCAAACACTCACAAACACGTGAACGAGGCTCGAAGGCCAGAGAGGTAGGAGAGACATCAAGTGACATCAGTCGATCCGACGTAACCCTCCCCCAGCATTTCTTCCCTGTTGCATACCTACCTAGCAAACGCGTTTTCAAGCGGCTGTAGCACGGAAACGGTACGCTTCCGGACCTGCACTACTTTTCAAAATATTATGTACTCACTTCCATCTATACGTCAGAGTAGTTTGTAGTGGGAGTTTCCGAACACCCTGAATAGATACGTAAAGTATGAAACAGTCGTCTTCAGAAAATAGTGTTTAAAGCTTAACATGACAAAAAATTCAGTCATATTTTCAAACTGAGGCTGAAAACCACCCAGCAACATAATCAGCATCGTCGTCATTGATACCCACCTTCTGTAAATGTTTCTTCCTTCTGTTTGACCTTACTTCCTTAGTGGTGAACTCTGCTTCACGCTGAGCCTCGTAGCGTGTCGCTAAAGCATGACAGCCTGGCGTGATGTTAAGATAGGCTAGAACTCTTATTCTCGTCATGTATCTTATCGAGATGATATTGTTGAAAGACTCATTGGGGTTTTGAGTCCGCCCATGTAAACACATTCCGGGGAGAAGTGGGTGAGCTTGGCTTCTATAAATTCTCTTCATGGGTTCCATAAAAGCTTCAGAAATAGAGTTCTTGTGTTCAAGACGCACTCACGAAACTTCACCCTTCCATAATTTACACCAGGATTCAGGTCCAAGTGTGAAAAGCGAACGCATTGCTTTTATGTCAGTTGAGAGTTTGTGGAATTATAAGGCCAAGACTGCTTTCTTCATAATTTCTAAATCATTTCTGTTATTTCTGATGGCCAGTCCATAATAATGCTGAAGCTGTTCTATTGTTTTATCGTCCAGTCGACCAGTCAGCCATTTCACAGTCTGGTGGTGCGAAGAGTTTGTTTTAATTTTCGGAGGCGTGTACCCACCCACTTCTGTGTGTGTGTGTGTGTGTGTGTGTGTGTGTGTGTGTGTTTGTTTGTTTTTCTTTATCTCCACCGCTTCACAGCGATTTGATTCAACAACACACTTATAGGCAGTAGAATCGCATGTAAAGAGACGCAAGTCCGAAATTAGGTAGTTTCGGAATACGGAAGTAGTACAATGAAATTAAAAATTACGTACTTGCAAACGGCGCACAAAGGTAAGCTATACACCATTTTATGCGGGGAAAAAGTGAAGAAAATTTTAGGTCTAGTTTTGTAAAATAGCAAAAATTTTAATTTTTTGCCTGCGAATTCCCCTTAAACCAGCCCTGGCATAGGGTGTAGTGTATCCAGCTCCAGTGTTGGGAACCATATAAGAACTAAGGACACATGTGACATGATTCGTTTTGTATCGTACGGGTGCATATGTTGGTTACAGCACTGTGTGTCTGAGGATACTAGAACCAGACTTGGTTAACTGTTCACGTAGATCTACAAGTGATAGTAAACACGTGCACCAGAAGGAGTAGGAGCAACTGACCTGTTCGCGCACGCTGTGCGCCCCAAGGCAGTAGAGGAGCAGCTGCGTGCTGATGGTGGGCACGGCGGCCAGGCACTTCACCAGGGCGTCGCTCTCTGCGCTCTGCCGGCACACACAGCAACTGACCAGCTGACAGCCAGTACGTCACAGTACACAGTAAAACGCTCAACAAAAAAAACTGTTGATTGATTCAGAAAGTTTCAGAAATAAACAATATTACTCATGTAAGTGTTAAATACTCTGTTCATGGCATGCTTTATTCTTAGCTTTGTGGATTAACACGCGTTTCGGACCTCGCCTCATCGTCAGGCTATTATTCAAAACAAACGATGCATTTATATGCGTATTTTAACAAAACAAGAGAACCACTTGTATGAATATCAAGAGCTCAGATGGAAACCCAGTTCTAAGCAAAGAAGGGAAAGCAGAAAGGCGGAAGGAGTATATAGAGGGTCTATACAAGGGTGACGTACTTGAGGACAATGTTATGGAAATGGAAGAGGATGTAGATGAAGATGACATGGGAGATATGATACTGCGTGAAGAGTTTGACGGAGCACTGAAAGACCTAACTCGAAACAAGGCCCCGGGAGTAGACTTAGTATAGTTCCCAACGAAATTTTGATGTTACTTTTCTTGATTAGCAACTTTCTTGGATGCATTTTTTAAGTATAGAAAGTAACTAAATGAGAGACATTTTTGGCTAACATCAGATATATGTATTGTTGTTAATTTCTTAGTCTTTGTTTTTGTTTAATGAGAGTTCAACCAGTGTTGAAGCTAATGTCCTCGATAATACTCAGTTCATTTATTGTACTGTTATCTTGCAGAGCCACTTCTGTCATTCTGTGAAGTATAGCTCTCAACGTAGCATCTTTCAGTTGTTTGTTAATATACATAGCTTAAAATAAAGCTTGCGGTATTGGTACCACGGAGGGTAAAACTTCTGAAAAAGTTATCTTACAGTAACAATCTCTGTCACTCAACATGTCCACAGATTTTCTTCAACTACATTGCCATTTTAATGATATATACAGCAAACTGGTTAAGGAGGGCGTACATGTTTCCCGTGTGGCATATGTCCGCTCTTAGTTGTCAATGTAAACTCAACTCCTCCAAGAAACGTTCGCTATAGACAGTGAGTACTTTTAAATTCGTTAGCCCCAGATTCGACGAAAAACTAATTCACTTATGACATGTACTCTGTAAGCACAACGTCAGTCATGTTGTGAAGGAAACGTAGCCAATATCGGGTCATTGGTGTAATAATAGCGAAAAAGTGTACGGTCACAGATACTAAAGGATTCATAATTGAGCACTTTCAGACACAGAAGTAATGGCCGCAATTCAGTATTTAGCTTTTTATTAACACTGAATTTCGAGCTTTTAGCAACAACTTAAGCTCACAGTAACTCTTAGAAAAGAAAATACCTCCACTATTCAGGTATGCGTTGCAACATAATCCACTGATAGAAATGACGTGAAGGTGACAAATCATGGAGTCCCATTGCTTGAACACGTTATTAATTATAGGAACGCGTTTTCTGCTTCGAAGTACGTACTCAAGTGCAAGTTGGCAGGTGCCTTTTGGTGAATTTTTCTCTGTCACTATGAAACACCACTTTCTCACATTCGACTGTACGAAGAACTTACTATCAACAATCACGGACAGCTCTGTACGTTGCTTCTGGTTTCAGGACACTACAGCCGCCTATGGCATACATTAAATGTATGTCTGTAAATTCCGGTATGGAGTATCTTTCCCTCTTAGACAAGAAGTCATAAGGGGTAAACAGATATAAATTCCGCATTGCACTCAGTACACACTTTTCTCTTGTTTTTCAGGTTAGCACCACCAAAGTCAGTGCCGCATGCAGCTGTTTGTTATGGGACACAAACAGTTTACAAGCACTCGCCACGTACATACTGCTCATTCATGACCTCTTACCGCCTGCCATTGCTCCCTTGTCTTCAAATACTCTCTTTATAATCTTGTACCGTCTGTATTATTTCAAAACATTGGTTTTGGGACAAGCAACGTAAATTTCCTGAATTTTTAGTGCATTGATGTAGTAGAGGGGTGCTACATATGACGTTCACTTCCATTATCTTCGTCAATACACCAGAGAACTTCAAAGTGGTCTTGCTGCTGAATTTTACTGTGGAAACGAAGGTTCAGTTAATGTTCACTGTATCCACGTACGCCCACTTGATTGACGCATTGTGTAAAGTGGCACATTATTCCGTATGATGCTCTTATCTCGATATAGAGTACACAAATAACACTTTGTTTCGTGGCAAAAACAAGATCTATATATTATTGTGTATGTTGTATCTCGCCTATCATTGTTGTTGTTGTTGTGGTCTTCAGTCCAAAGAATGAAGTTACGTAGCTCTCCACGCCAGTCTACCCTGTACACCTCTCTTCATCTGTGGTTAACTGTTGCAAAGTACACCCACTTGAACCTGCCACACTACTCTCCATTTCCAAATTAACCACCCTATTACCAGGATTTTTTTGTCACAAAGACACAGGAGTTGTAAAGACCCCAAGTAACTTACGCGAGATTTATTGGCATTATTTTAATAAACTAAAATAAAAATTATATATGACAGTTATTCAACGTAGTCATAATTCTGTGTTTATTAATGGTACGTGCAAGGGGGTCATACTGACCACAGCGAAAAGAAAACCATCAATAATTTTAACGTATCATAAATATAAAACTGAATGAAACCTCACTGGATACATTTGACTCAGAGGGAGAAAGTCATATATTTTGAAAATAATGGGTCTGAAAACAAGAGATATTATTATTTCCAACGTGTTTGTGGGGTTTCATTGACACCAGTCGTACTAACAAGGGTATAACAGCCGAGACAAGAAACACTAACAGTAGGACAAAAATAAGTGGGATAAAATAATTCCATTGCTAAAGGATTCTCGAACAACAGCGGCTCAAAGTAACAGTCATCATGCTATTTTCATAAATGTTACATTCAAGAAACAATCAAACAATTTCATTTAATGCCTTTGACGTGAGCGTACTCAGTGAAAAAAGTGTAAGTAAATGTCAATGTATTGTAAACATAAAAATGAGAAAAAATTGTGTATACAACTGACTTAGACGGAAAAGGTCATATATTTTGAACGTAATAGTTTTGAAAACATGGGTGATATGTATTTTCAATGTGCTTATGGAGTCATATTGACAACAATGGTACTCGGAGGGTTAACTATGCCTCCATGCCTCAGGATACGTCCTGTCAACCGTATCACATGTTGTCAAGTTGTGCTTAGAGATGCATTCTACAAATTCGATTCAGTACCTTTTCTTTAATGATCTGTTCTGCTTATCTTCAGCATTCTTCAGTAGTTCTCTTGCCTAAGCAGTTTATCGTTTCCGTTTCTCTTCTGTACAAAGGTAATCTCCTGATAAATATATTCTGAAGAGAAGTCTTAGAACCTAAAATTTTACTAGGTTTAAACATATTTTTTGTAATAGCTTTTCTTCCTATTTTAAATCTGTATTTTATATCCTTTTTACATCTACCATCATTAGTATTTTTGCCCTCTAAATATCAATACTCGTCTACTACTTCTCGCTCAGTATCGTTTCATTTATTTATTTTATGTTACATTACTCTTATTTCACTCCACTTGGTGTTCATCTTATAACTACCCATTCGGCTTAGCTGATCCTTCAAATCCTTTGTTGTCGCTGTCTTTGGTAAACCTCAAAATATTTCTCTGTTCTCTCTGAACCATAGTTACCTTTACGAACTTTCCCTTGGTTTCCTCAAGCTGCAGACAGAAATAACATCGACGATAAGGCGACAATTACCTCACTCCCTTCTCAACCGCTGTTTCTTGTCCATAGTCTTCGACTTTTATAAATGCAGTGTGGTTTCTGTATACGTTGTGGATAACGTTTTGTTCACTGTTTTTTACTCATAACCTCGAAATTTCGTAGTATATGTTCCAGTAAAAAACGTCAAAATCACTACCTAAATGCACAAATGCTGTAAATGTAGGTTTGAGTTTTTCATTTTATTTCATAAGTCGTATTGTCAATGTTAGTTCGCCGGTTCCTATATTTCTCTGAAACCCAAACCGATCTTTCCTCACGTCGGCTACAATTCTTCTGTTGATAGTACAGTTAGGATTTTGTAAATTGATGGTTCGGTAATATTCACTTCTATCAGCACCTGACTTTATTATTCCGATTATTGCGTTCTTCTTGATTGCTGAAGGCATTTCGCCTGTCTCGTATATCCTACATACTAGGCGAAAAACTTTTATCATAATTAATGTTGTGTACTCAATTCGTCTTAAATATCTTTATTTATTCTCCTCTTGCTTTTCTAATGACTTCTCTGTTAGTCCATCAAGACGAATGTTGAAAGTGGTTGGTGACCAACAACATACTTGCCTAACACCTCTTTCGGTATTTGTTCCATCTGTTTCTTCATCTTGAACCATATCTGTTTTTGTCTTGTGTACAGATTCTTTACACTCTTTTGTTCTTCGAATCAACACGAATATCTTTCAATGTCTTTGGTAAGATATTCAAGTTAACTTTGTCAAACGCCTTTTACCAATCGTCAAATAAGATGTCCATGTCGCTGTTAAAAACTGTCATTACTTTTACTTTCATACTCAAACGTACAGTAGCATCTAATATTCGTTTTCCTTCCTTGAATACAAACTGATCCTTAACGATGTTTTCCTGATTTTTTTTTTATTCTCCTGAGTATTGAGTTACCCACAGCCCCTGTAATTTTCATATAAAATTATTTTTTTTAATCATTACATTTTGGTATTTTTTGATAAAAACTGTACAACAGTTTTAACTAAATCTTCAGTTCAGTCCAAATGCTCTCGTGATATATCCTATAGATGAGGTTGGTCAGTCTAAATATTTTTCCATTTCCAAAGGTCTTTAATGCTTTGGCTAGCTTTTTTATCACAGCCTATTGCTTTCGTCTTTCTCAGACCCTGAATGGTCTATGGCTCTCAATATCTTTGGCCCACGCTCCATTTCGTAACTTTGATATTCTACTCCAGTCTTAGTTGTGTATGATATCCTTATGCGTCATGTAATTCTTCAATATACTCCTCCCATACCTATTTGTTTTCTTCTGAACACGTTATCATCTTTCGATTTTGATTGAGTGTGCCATGTTCGATGACTTTTCTTGGGTCTTTGTTCGTTAAGGACTGCACTGTTACATTTCTTGTAGCCTGGTCAGCTAATCATCTTAGTTCATATTCATCTATCTATACTGGTTTTATCCTTTTATAGAGTGTTCATTCTTTCATTTCTTATGTTGACCCGTTTTACCTAACGCACTTTGTGTAATAAATTCTTTCCTACACTTTTCCCACTATAGTTTTTCAAGCCCTTCTTGTAAGGCTTTCAGAATTGTACTTCTCATGATTTTTTGATACATTCGTACCTTCTATTTCAAGTTTTTATTGAATTATTTGAGTGCAGACCAAAATCCTTCCGCGGTCAGTTTGTCCACAACCATATTCCTTAACAGTTTTCTTCTTTTAACATTCTTAAGTATGTTCATGTTTGCCGCCATCGAGCTATGATCTATATCAACATCTGCTCCACAGATTGTTGACGTCTTTTTGAGAGTTATAGAATCTTTGGTCAGTTATAGTAAAATCTGTCTGGTATCCTGCACTATCACATGGAGTTTTCTATACACAGAGTCGTCGATTTTGTTTCATAAACCAAGTATTAAGAATCCAAAGATAAAAGCGGTTAAGGAAAGCTATCGTTTCTTTTCACAAGTTTATATTCTCCAACTACATCTTCTGTTTACTTTTCCCTAGTGTGCTACCTAAGACTCTCATCATTATACTTTATGCCTGCCTCTTTCCATTTTATTTATAGATTTTCTCTACTTCTCATATTCCTCACCCAACTTATATCGTTTTCACCTGTACCATATTTAGAAAAGTAAACTTGAACGATTACTATTCAGAGGAATGTTCAGTCTCCATATTTTATTTCTCCCTGTTCGTCCCACCTGACTTCACTTAGTTATGAAATATCGTTGTTGAATCTATTCATCTCTCTTCTCATAACTTCCACTTTATATCCTGCATGATTTTTCTGAGATATTTTCTGTCGGTTCAATACACTATCTGTCACCTTACCCCACCATTCAATTATCTGCAAAGCACCTCTGACACAAGCAAATTTTAATGACATAAGTTTCAACGCAATAGCTATTATTATTTTTGTAGCACCATTAACATAAATTTTCTGTCAATTTTTTTTATTTTTTCCAGGGTATTGTTGGTTTTGTAACTGAACATAATTTATGAAGACTAATGCATTTGTTTTAGAGATCCATTCGGGTTCGTATGAATGGCACCTGAGAATGGACAACCGCTCTCTAGTACTATAGGAAATAAGATGCTGTAAATACCATTAACGCCACTAGCATGCAAAGGTTTTTCTTAATGAGTCAAAATTATGTCTGATAGAAAAAAACTACATAATTTTCGATTATAAAGGAAAGATTCTCGGATGGTAGTGAAGGCAATTATCTTTCAGGTGAAATCCTTTATGTGAAACATGTGGGTGTCACACAGATGTGATTTTGTTACACTTTGCCGGCCGGAGTGGCCGAGCGGTTCTAGGCGCTACAGTCTGGAACCGTGCGGCCGCTACGGTCGCAGGTTCGAATCCTGCCTCGGGCATGGACGCGTGTGATGTCCTTACGTTAGTTAGGTTTAAGTGGTTCTAAGTTCTAGGGGACTGATGACCTCAAAAGTTAAGTCCCATAGTGCTCAGAGCCATTTGAACCATTTGTTACACTTTGTAATTAACTCGACATTAGGCTGATATTCCAGGATTATACTGTCTGTTAAGAAACACGAGAAACGAAGAACCCACAAAATAAAGCACAGTCTGAAAATTACGTCGTTGACCATTGAGTCAGGTGAGAGGCTGTGCTTTTATTTTTTACTTAACATTAATCAGTTCTTTTTATCATTTATATGTCAGTTAACTGACGGTCTGGAGACGTCTCTGCACCAACGATCAGTTTCAGCCTCCCCCTATCTCCCTTCCTGCCCTCCTCCACCTGTTACAAGGAAATTTGGGCAGTAATACTTCAATTTGTCAGTTATAAGTACATAAATACGGAATGAATTTTGAACGTCTTAAGAATTTAGCATTTTCAGCTGTGGAATCTAACACTATCAACTGGAATAACTTCGACGTTACACGTTTGTCGTCCTAACGATACAAAAAGTGAAATATCCTTCTAGGATAGGATTTCAGTTCCACATTTGGTGATTATCATAGTAATCAAATATACATGACAGCCCTGCATTATCTCTGGAGACTATGAACACATTTTAATGGCGTTTTACCAGAACTATATGTAGCTTTAATCAGTGGAAACACGAAATAACTAATCGACTTCCGGAGAATGTACATTTAATCTGTATCACAACCGATATACGTTTATAGTCAAATACGATTAAGGCAAATAAGTCTTACGTTAAAAAAAGAAAAGAGAGATGTAGTGCATCCAACTTAAAAACAGTAACTATGAATTTTGTAACCTGAAACGAGTAAGGAACAAAGTAAATTAGGTTGGAGCATGAAGCAGTCAACTCACGATGTCTGCTTTCAAGGCCGTACTGCAATGTCGCGGTGATACGTTTGCGTGGAAGATTTTTTAACAAACCTTATCTTATATCCTAAGGTGACTAGAGCTCCAGTACACACTTGCACCAAAATCACGTCACATACAGTAATTCTGTGGTCTCTGGAAGCATTTTTATATCATCATGTGATTAGTAGAGTTTAAGCTGGACAGTTAAAAGTATACATCAAAATCGCCAACCACGCTTTACAAGTGAAATACGTATTTTAGGCAAGGTAGTGATTCCAAAAGATTGACTGTGTTAACATGTCAGACAGTCGTAATACGTAAATACTGTAGAGCGAGTCTTACATATGCCGCCGGAAATATTAGCATGCACCCGTTGAAAACTCCAAGACCCAGCTGCATCATTGCGATGGGACTCATTATGCGGTCCAGGTGACGGACGAACCTGTAACAGAAAATCTCATTGAATTACTGAGCAAGTATACGAAGGATCGTTGTAAAAGTTTTTGTTGTGTGAAAGAACATAAACACTGCCGATGAGGCTTCCTTTACACCAGTTGCACCGGTGTACTAAAGCTTTAAAAATCGTGAGTTTAATTGTTAATCTGTAACGTATTACAACACTATTTGTTACCGTTTTAAGAAATAAAAGAAAATGAATGCTCTGATGTTTTCAAGAAAGCATTATCTCTACAGTGTCTTCACTGCGTCGAGACGTAGATACAGACAAAGATTACCAAAAAAAATATCTATACGACGAAAGGCATGACTGTGTCTCACACATCTGTTCTACCAGCACATTCATTATTTGGACATTTAACAGATGTCTCGTATGAACTAAGTCTTACATGGCACATTACAGGAGAAACAGCAGAGTTGGGTGTGGTGAACGCGCTGACAGAACACAAATATAGACAGATCGAAGCCATGTACTGATTTCGAGACGGTTCAAATCCCCGTCCAGCCATCCAGATTAAGATTTTCCATGATTGTCCTAAATCTCTAATGGTGAAAACCGGGATGGTTTCTTTCAAGGGATATGGCCGATGTCATTATCTTCCCGTCCCAGTCCTAGCGTATGCTCTCTATCTAATGATCTTATCCTCAGCGGAGCATTAAACCCAAATCCTCCTTCTTTCTTCAAAACACAGGATACTACCCCTTAGTTGGAAGTGTGGAAGACTATGTTGGACACTTAAATCACCTTTCACGACGTCTGACGCATTTCACCTTCCAAGCGATTTATTATTTGGTTACTGGGAGCCCTTTCTGCAGACACAGTCGTCAGTTAAACTTACGGAGGGAATTCCGTGCATAACCTCTCTGTGACTCAAATAAATTGTGTTCCATGTGGTATCATATTTTAAATGCTTGTGCATCATGATTTCTGAAGCGGATATTGGTGAGGGGCCCATCATGCAGAACAACCTGAAAACGTTATGTAGTTGGCCGGTGTACCGCATGATTAGCCGTCTCGAAAACTAAAGTGTTGCGCATATATGCACTCATGCTCATGAATTAAGGATAATTGCGCAGAATGTTGTGCCACACAACGTGGCACTACACAAAATTGGCGCTGATAGCATAAGCACATAGGGAACACACGACACAGATCTGTACGTCCACGGTATCGGAGATAAGTTGAGAAAACCGTTCCGAAACACATGTGCTACAAAACGCCACTGTTTCCTACGCATGTACCCCGACATCAGTATGGGATATGACCACCAAGCACACGTACACAGGCCCCACAACGGGTTGGCATACTCTGGATCAGTTGGCCGAACACCTGCTGGGGTATAGCCTCCCATTCTTGCACCAGTGGCAGTCGGAGCTCCTGAAGTGTTGTAGGGGTTTGAAGACGTGCAGCGATACGTCGACCGAGAGCATCCCAGACGTGCTCGATGGGGTTTAGGTCTGGTGAACAGGCAGGCCACTCCATTCGCCTAATATCTTTTGTTTCAAGGTACTCCTCCACGATGGCAGCTCGGTGGGGCCATCAGGAGGAAGGTGGGACCCACTGCACCCCTTAAAAGGCTGACATACTGGTGCAAAATGACATCCCGATACACCTGACCTGTTACAGTTCCTCTGTTCAAAGACCTGCAGGGGTATACGTGCACCAATCATAATCCCACCCCACACCATCAAAACACGACTTCCATACAGGTCTCTTTCAAGGTCATTAAGGGGTTGGAATCTGCTTCCTGGTTCGTGCCAGATGAAAACCCGTCGAGAATCACTGTTCAGACTACACCTGGACTCGTTCGTGAACATAGCCTGGGACCACTGTTCCAATGACCATGTACTGTGTTCTTGACAGCAGGCTTCACGGGCTCTCCTGTGACCAGGGGTCATTGGAATGCAGCTTGCAGGTCTCCAGGCGAATAAACCATGTCTGTTCAGTCGTCTGTAGACTGTGTATCTGCAAACAACTGTTCCAGTGGCTGCAGTAAGGTCCCGAGCAAGGCTAATCTACAGCATGCTGTGGCCGTCTGCGGGCACTGATGGTGAGATATCGGTCTTCTTATGGTGTTGTACACTGTGGACGTCCCGTACTGTAGCGCCTGGACACGTTCCCTGTCTCCTGGAATCGTTGCCATAAACTTGAGATCAACATTGTGACACGCGGAGGGCCCGTGCTACGCCTTGCTGTAATTGATCAGCCTCCAGTCGCCCTAGTATTTATAATGTCATCGATATGTGTTCTTTGAGCCATTTTCAACACGTCTGAAAACGTCTGCACACTTACTCGCTGCACCGTACTCTGACATGCGCCAACACACCTCTGCGTATGTGGACTGCTGCCAATGCCACCGTGCGATGACCACAGGTCAAATGCACAGCATGGTCATACCCCGAGGTGATTTTAACGCGCTAACCGCCCACCAGAGCGTTGTTTCACCATGTATCAGCATTACCCTTAATTTATTAGCATGAGTGTACTATCTGGTCAACTGTATCAAATGGTTGAAATGGCTCTGAGCACTATGGGACTTCTGAGGTCATCAGTCCTCTAGAACTTAGAACTACTTAAACCTAAATAACCTACGGACAACACACACATTCATGCCCGAGGTACGATTCGAACCTGCCACCGTACCGGTCGCGCGGTTCCAGACTGTAGCGATTAGAACCGCTCGGCCACTCCGGCCGTCTCAACTGTATCCACACAACTACTAGTGCATGTTAATATGGGGTGCTTTATAACGGCTTGACCTCTGCTAGTGACCCTTTCAATGAGATGTCTGAGTGTGTGTGTGGAGAGGTGGCTCATTCTTACTAAACTGCTGGAACGAGAGAAGGTGGGGATACTGGACGCTGGGACTATTAGGTCTTCGGCGCGACTCAGGCGGGACATCTCATGTAAAATATGTTAATGCTCACAAACCATTGGGTCACAGGTGCTGCTTTACGACAAGATATATTCTCATGCTGATACAGTCATCGTCTCGGGGTTATTACCCTACCACACACAGTAAAAGATGGTGTAAATTATGTTCATGTCTTTCCGTATTCGGTGTTTTCTTAAACGCAATAGGGGGACCGCACACAAATCAAGAAAATCAGCCCATGCTGTAACTCCACCTCCCCCTTACTTCACCGTTAGCACTAAACATGGTAGCAGGTAACGTTCTCTAGGCTTCCGAGAAGCTGCTCGATCGCTGTATCCCATTCTTTTTATCTCCCTACTCACAATTATTGTGCCATCTGGACTGCTGGTAGTGCATTGGAGGTCACGAGTCTTTCTTGACGCTGATTTCATGCGATTTTGTACAACCAGTGCTCGACAGTCCGTGCCTGTCAATACAAGACGTCTGCAGGTCTCAGTTTAGTCATGGTTGTTCCTGCGAGATTCCACTGCACAATGACGTCAGCAACGGTCAACTTGGGTAGCATTAGAACGGTTGAAATTTCCTTGATGAATTTTTTACTCAGTTCATGTTCATAGTTACTGAGCTCTCCTGATCGACCCATTCTCCACTGACTAGACAATATTCCTCATCTCCTTTTACGCTTACGGGTACATCTCTCTTTGCATCTAGTAATCAGTTCCGTATTATATAAGAATGTCCAGATACTTTTGATGGGATGGTGTGACTAAGTGAGCGGCAACTGGAAATGAGAACGTGGTAGATGACGTACACTGTCTGATCAAAAATTTCTGGAAATCCCTTACACAATGCGTAATTTACTACTATAAATCAAGAGAAGCGGACCCACTGGCATAAAAGGAGGTGGGTAGTTTGATGTCGTACTGCGTACGGTAGAGGAACAGTTCGAAAACGATGATTCATTGTATCAGCATGACAACGCACTGTGTCGAAAAGCAGTATCTGTGACATAATTGTTTATGGACAATAACTTCATGAAGTGGACTGGTCTGCCACGAGTCCTGACTTGAACTAGATGGATGAGTTACAACGTCGACTTTAGACGCCAGAGTCCACCAACACGTCCACCTCAGGTTTCAGCTCCTGAAGAAGATTGGGCCGAGATTCCCCACAGACATTCAGACACCTCACTGAAAGTGTCCCCATGAGAGCTCAAACCGTCATAACGGCGAAGTGTGGACACAGCTCTTATCAGTCTCCACTAATAGGTGTCTGGATACTTTCCGTCAGTTTATGTTCGAAAAGTTCACGAAAAAGCATTTCCTGGGGGTAGGGGAGAGGGGTTAGGGAAATTTAAGTTATTATTATCCGTACAAAACAACCACAAATCACATCTTCATTATTTCCAAACGTGAATTCTGCCATATCTGTAAGACGAGAAACTTTGAGTTAAATAAGATGTATAATCCTCGACGCACTCGCGCCGTGAGATAAGCTGTTGCCCGTTTGGTTTCATTACGAGAAACAGATCGCTAGGTTTATAATTAACCCATTATCACGTTTTAAAAATAGCCACCCAGTTGTATTTTCTCTCTCCATCAACAGCTTATGATCAGGGAAATGTCGATAGTAAGGGCCTAGGTTCCGCAGAAATGTAGGACGATATGCGACTGTTTTGAAAACGACCTGACGAATAATTTTCTAATTGATGAATGTTCCTCTTGCAACACAAGCATGAAAATGATGATGTAACGCAACTTCAGCAAATGAATCTAGGTTGGTAATTCGCTTATCCATACGATTGTTTGCCGATGATACACACATGGCAATAAATAGCAAATCAAGTGTAGTCTTAGAAAGATCGGCTTATAAAATATTTGTGGACATTAATCACGGGTTCCTAGCCAATTCTTTGTCACTAAACTTTGAAACAGCACACTACATGCAGTTCAGAACTAGTAAGGTGTGTCCCACAAGTATATGCCTAACATACGATGACAAGCAGAAGGAAGAAGCGGACAGTGTTAATTTCTTGGGATTACACCTTGATAATAAATTCAACTGGGAGGAGCACTCCACAGAACTGCTGAAGAGTCTTAACAAATCTATATTTGCAATGCGAATTGTGTCAGACATAGGGGATATAAAAATGAAAAAGCTGGCATACTATGCTTACTTTCATTGCATAATGTCATATGGGATAATTTTTTGGGGTAATTCATCAAGCCAAGCTAAATTTTTCCGGGCACAAAAACGTGCAGTAAGAGTTATATGTGGTGTGAACTCAACAACATGCTGCAGAAGCCTGTTTAGGGAACTAGGGATACTAACTACTGCTTCCCAATTTATTCTTTAATGAAATTTGTCATTAAAAATATATCACTTTTTCAAACCAACAGCTCAATTCATGGAACCAATACTACAAATAAGAATAATCGTCACAAGGATTTAAAGTCACTTACTCTTGTACAAAAAGGTGTGCATTATTCAGGAACACACATTTTCAATAACTTACCAGCAGCCATACAAAGCTTAACAACCAATGAAATTCAGCTTTATGGAAGCCAAAAGGATTTATTGGTGGCCAACTCCTTCTACCCGATTGATGAATTTCTCAGTAGAACCAACTGATTACTGTGTGTGTGTGTGTGTGTGTGTGTGTGTGTGTGTGTGTAAATACAATGTAACTTCTGCACCATTTCAGTCCAGTAATGTTTTCCTTGTAAATAAGTCTTGTAGTAGTTCTATTATATGTTTATTACCTTATAAATAAATAAAACATTTTTTTTGTTTTAAATTCAGTACATTAATGCGATCTTAGTAAATGAGTGTTTGTAATATGATTCTTTCATATAGTGTTCATTAAAAAAATTACGATCATTCTACTTGGGGCCTGTGGAAGGTACATTAGCTTATTTGTTTCAGTTGTAAATATTTGTCATGTGTTACCGTTTTTCTGACATGTTCTACATCCTGTAGGACCTCCTCACTAAGGATCAATTGGAATGAAAGTAAATCTAATCTAATTTTTTAAAAAATCTCCCTCCAACCCCAACCACAACCCCATTCTGTTTTTCAGCTTCGAAATTACCTATATGTTTCCTTGACAGTGTTTTCGAGTGAATTTAGAGATGCCGCAACTCTTTCAATCATCTAATCAAAGGAGATGCACGGACTTCCATTGTATCTTTCTCCCTTGAAGCAGACCCATGACCCTCTCCTCGGGTGACTCGTACGGCTATCGCCGGAGTAAAAAAGGAGAACGTCGAAAGTTTCTGCTCGTTACACTTCACAAATTTGCTTCTGAAATTTTTAGACATCACACAACAAATAAAATAATGACTCCCATAATCATAAGAAATGAAATAAGTCAAAATCACTGAGGGCAGCAAACAGCTTGAACATGAAGCACAGTGCAGGCGGGCAGTTTGCAATGCTGAGTGTAAAGTTTTGCGTCTGCAAATCCCTTGGGATTGGCCGAATAAATACTCTTGTCCAAGCCAAAGATTGCATGGAATGAGTATCACAGTTAGTAGTGAAAGCTGACATGACTAAAAATGTGTGAGTGAAATGGAGGATGGCGGCGTCAAATGATAAGTCGCTTGTGTGGAAAAATATTCTCCAACAGGCCCTGTGAACAATTGATTCCACGTCGCTCCCTGTTCTCCTGATTTTCGGTCCGTCTGGCAGAACTGCTTCCACTTCCTCCTGTTATGTCAGATTGCCACCTTTAGGCATACAATGAAATGAAACTCTTAAGTTCTGCGTACCTTACGAGTTGCTGATGTGTCTTGATGCAGAGACATAGATTGTTGTAGGTAACGTCGCGCTCAGCAGACACCTGAACTTCCGCTTCTTCATCTGATCTAAATATCGTCCGCATATCTTCGTTGTGCATCTTCAGGTTCTTAATCCGGACTGCCAAAATTCGGAGCTGGGCAGCGGTGTGCAGCATAGTCGCCATGAAGAAGCAGTCCATTTGACAATTGATTAATGCTATGAATATAATGGAAATGACTTGCATGGCGTAAGACAGTTCGTAAATGAGGAAGGCGGTCGCGTCCGTCAGAGGTAACTGCTGGAAGGGTAGTCTCCTGGTGTCTGGGGCAGCGATCAGAGGAGCGAAGGACCAGGCCACCAGCTGCGTGATGGCGTACACCAGGAAGCCGATGGTGACCCGCACGGTCCGCTTCTGCGTGGCCTTGAAGAGAGCCGCCAGTGGTGGCTCAGCGTGCACGTACTCCCTCTGGCTGTCTACCAGAGCGTCCAGCACTCTCACAAGTCGACAATAGCTCCGCTCGTGGCGCAGGAAGAAGGTAAGCTTGAGCACGCCTACGCAAACTACTGACACGTTGGACAGGGACAGTGTAAAATCCTGCAGGCCGCCGTGCAGGGTGCACAGGTTGACAGCTGCCTCTGCAATATGGGCCACGCAGAGCACGATGATGGTGGCTGTGGATGAGCGAAACAGCAACGAGTCCGTCAGTGGCCACAGGCCCACCATATGAAGTATCCGTATATTACATTTCAGCACAGATTTTGTAGCGTACTCCCATGTCAGCTGCTTCGCCTCTTCCGGTTCCCAACTCATAGTCGGACGATAAACAGCCGAGCAAATTTCACAACTGCAGCAAATCAGACTTCAGGACCTAGAAAGCCACTTCAAGCTCTGTCTTTAACAACAACGTCGCATATGGGACAGAGACACAAGCTTGGCTGATCCACTCTTCGCATGACCCTTTTTTCTCCCACTGGATAGGGCTACATCAGTAACATTTTACAAATTTATCTACCATTAGAAGACGAGAACTTTACATGGATAGCAACTAAAGACAATTCTTAGCTAACATAACGGAATTGCTAAATTTTATATGCGCTCCACGCACCTTCTCCACCTATTCTACTACAATCTCGCTAACATTCCGCATTATAGTTAAATAAGCCAAGAAATAAATAATGGATCCCGATGCGGAGCTCAGCGCTGATAAAATGAATTATCAATAACAGTCAAAGGGAATATTCCTCTCAGCACAAACTTATCGTGATGTTGGTACTGGATTTGCAAATCAATAAACTATCATTTGTTTCCAGAGCGGCGTGGTAACGATACATATTCTGTCCGTAGACGAATAAATCTTCCAGCGGTGTTAATGAATCATATTCAGATCCTGCTTTCTAATTTATGCGATACAATCGCTGTTTCTCAGCCGTGGTAAACAGAAGTTCAGCTATAATGCAAAGCTCCCTCTATAATTCGTTAATGGAATTCTAAGTATGAGATCAAGCGAAAAATTTTAATGTCATATTTACACAAAGACAGCTTAGTTAATGAAAATCAAAAAAGTCTACCTCTTGGAATTGTGGCGCTCGCTGTGTTATTCAGTGGTTTGGTATTTAACTAATTTGTAAATGAAAATGATAATCTTATTTCATAACAGTGAGTAATTAGAAAATAATTTTTTCTCTCGGCTGAAGATTTGGTCAAGTTGCTAAAGAAATCAAAGTTAACGTTGTGTTAAAGTGTTGTCTGTAAGCTGTGTAAGTGTCATTAAATCACAGTTCATACAACAGATTCTATACGACTATTGATTATGATGGGAACAGTTATCTTCAGCAAAATGATCATTAAAACCACCGAATATCAGCCGTGCACAACACTGACGTATGTTAATTAAAACAATATTCTTCGAAACTCGTGCGTAATTAATTTCGGCTCCATACATCAGCAAGAAAAAGTTTGTTATATGGATCGTGCTATGAGCACTGTTTTTAAAGAACCAATCTGATTCGAATTATTTTCATTAAAATGAGTTCGGGACCACCGGTGCACATTTTTTTTTTACACATTTTTATTACCTTCGGCATTTATGTCTGCAGAGTTGCCTAATTTGAATTTGCCGCTGATATAATTGTTAAGATGGCGGCAGACAATTGACAGAGACTTTCTATTGTTACACCAAATTTCCATATAACAGGATAAGTATTTGAATTAATGCTTATTAAACTTTACTTTTACATTGTGCACTATTTAGACTAATTTTCATTAAGCAAACCTTTGATACTTTCGTAAGAAACACGGATAAAAATGCAATACAAATCGCTATCATCAATGGCTGCGCTCCTTGCAGCGGAAAGAAATAATTCACACAGATAATGCATATTGAGAGAGGAATTAAAGTTACAAATAATTATTCACTCATATTTATAATAATAAAGAACTCTATTCTCAAGTAATAATCAAAAAAATAATTACAATTTCTTAACAGACCTTAGTTTGATATGCGTCTTGCGTCCGCTACCTACAAAAGCCAACCAAAAAAAGGTTAAAACAAAGGAAGACAAACGCAGATCATAAAAGGAATTTACAATTGTCATTGTCTTTGTATGATACACATCGATGTGTCCAATTACGTCATAAAATATTATATAAATAATTAATATTTATCATTGTTTTGCTTTATCTCACAGTTTTTCTATATGTCGGATAGATAATGTTTATAAATGTTACAGGCATAATTTCCTCTCGTCGCACTGTAGCTAATATTTATCTCGTGGATGTTACAGAATAATCATCTCCGTACAGCTCGTAATGTATCACCCATTTCTCACAAGTCCTTGTCTCCTAATGATCATAAAAAATTCCTGGCATCCTTCAATTTTTATGTAACAGGTTTTCTTGGCGATTCTGGGTTTTGTCACACACGTTTTCCTTTCCTAGCTATAACGTCGTGGACGTGTGAGCGTAGGTTTCCGCAGCTCTTGTCATCTTCCATCAATTATTCGGAGTATGTGAAGGCGTTTCCAAGTTGCTACGTAGACCAACGTTTCGACTGACAAGGCGACGCACGTCGTTGGGATCATGGACTCACTTAAAACTTTGTACACCTTCAGTGAGCCATGAAAACTACATAATGTGCAAGTAGGAAGGTGCACTACTCTGGCAGTTCCGAGAAAATCGCAAGAAAATTTTTACGTCTCTGTCATGTAAAGGATGTACTTGTGCAAAGATGCTTATCGCGAAAAGTAATTGTGGCCAGTCGCACTGAGGGAGCCGTGCGGCGAGGACGTGTTGTTTACGTCCTAGCTGCGGCGAACAGCGTAGAGGAAGCGGCGAGTGTTGTGATAGCAGCGAAGCGTTCAGCGCACACAGACGACGTTCACATGGCCAACTCCTTACGAAAATCGACAGTGAAGTTCACATTCGAGAACCGCTTTGCCCGACCAAAAGCGCTTGAAGTCGAACGTTTTTTGAGAGAAGTGGTAAAACTAAATCCTCACGAACTGATTGGCATTCATCTTTCGATAGTGACAACTGTTGTATACGTAAAAATTATCAATGACGATTACTGTGACCGACATCTTCGAACGTCAGGCGAGTCTTATAAGTTCCTTCACTCCGATGGCAATGTAGGGGCTATTCTTTGGAGACAGTGGGCATTGGAATAAAAACGGTGCGTGTCTTTGAATTACCGTTTGAGGTGACAGCACAAGTAACGTCGGCACTGCAACACTACGGGACGGTCCTCGCCCATATGGGGGAAAAGTCGTTGAGCTTTGAGATGTATTGTGTTCTCAGTGGTGTACGTCGAGAGAGAATCGATCTTCAGAAACACGTCCCCTCTTATGTATACATTTGTCGCTGCCGTGCGATTGTTATGTATGACGGGCAACCTCGCACATGCTCCGGTTGGGCAAAGAAGGTCAAGTGCGATCAGAGTGCCTACAACGACGAATTGCGCAATTGCCAGTGGGAGAGAACCTTGATCTGCAACGATCAGCCGGCTGCGATGGCCGAGCGGTTCGAGGCGCTTCAGTCCGGAACCGCGCGACTGCTACGGTCGCAGGTTCGAATCCTGCCCGGAGCATGGATGTGTGTGACGTCCTTAGGTTAGTTAGCTTTAAGTAGTTCTAAGTTGCAGAGGACTGATGACCTCAGATGTTAAGTCCCATAGTGCTCAGAGCCATTTCAACCATTTGCAACAATCACAAACATGGTCCCTCACATACGTCAAGGCTGCGCGAGGAACTACGGCACCACTTCCCGTTGCACAGGGACCTCCCGATGAACCACTGGAGACAGACGCACTGCAGGATGGACCGGTAGTGGACAAATCAGTGAGATCTGTGGAAGAAGCCTCAGGTCACGCTGTCCCAGCACGTGTTGAACCTCCACGACCGGTAGAGATGCGTGTGGTCATTGACGTGATGCACGAGACAGGAGTGGATTCAGAAACATCAAGTGTGGGACAGAGATCAGACATGGAGGAAGGACACATGTCTCGGCACCACCAAAAGAAGCTCAAGAAATAACGTATCGCACCCCCTGATGCCGACAAGGCATCTCGCCCATATCGAGAAAAAGCCGAACAGATAGCACAAACGCGGCGCAGCACTCCGATGACGGGCCCTGTAAAAGATCAGGAACCCATACAGCAAGAGACAACCCTAGATCACTCTGGCGGTGAAGACAGTGGAGCAACTCATGGATATGGGTACGGCGCAACAACCCGAACCACACGTTGGTCCAGATCGACAAATTCCGCACTTGCACCGACCCGTCCCTATGCACAATCCTGTGAATTGGGCGGGTGATGTTAAGTTTGACAATCAGGATGCGGGTACGACGGACAAATCGACAGCATCACATGACGTGGCTGACAACCAGGCTACCATGAACAGCACACTACGATGAGGTGCAAATGAGAAACCTGGCGTCTCGGAGAGAGAGCGGCGAGTCGAGACGCAGAATGTGTAGCGGAGTTGTGCAGAATGAACCCACAACAGGCATATCGAATAGCGACGATAAAAATTAACAAAATCAGCAAAGATCGTAAATCAAAGCTTCTAAGTTTCCTGCTATGGGCAGGAGGTAAGGCAGTCGGATCTACACTCCTTGCGCGCTTATAGCGCTCACATCCATCCTCATACCGAGCACGAAATGGGCACTGCAGTCCTAACCAAAGAGAGCATCGAAGTTACCGATGTCAAGTTTCTGCCTTCGGCGAGAGTGACAGCGCTTACGATCAACGACGTCCGACTTATCAATGTATACGCTTCATCTGGCTCTACCAACAGACGCGCCCGCTGCGAATTTTATCGGACTAAGATGATGCCCCTGTCGGCGGGCAGGTACAGTCATGTCGTTCTCGGAAGTGACTTCAACTGCGTTCTGTGATCCCGCGATCGGAAACCGAATTACAGCACGTACCCAGAGCTCTCCCCCATCATACGTGACATGGCCTTGCTGTACACATGGATCTGCCTACATGGGGACGCATCAGGCTTCACGCACCTTACGGCTACGTCAGCGAGCCGCCTTGACCGCATACATACGTCAACAGTCGGAACTCTGACCGACGATCTTTTCACACAACTTGGCATCTATCTGCACCATCACTCTGGCGCGCCAGGCCACCTATCGCAGCAGAGGGTTGTGGGAATTGAATGTAGCTGTTCTAAAGAATCGAAATTGTTGCATATCAGTCGGTGCTTCTGTGGTGGATACAGAGAACCAAACCAGTTTTAGGCGGACGCTAATGAACTACTCCCGACACAAAATACTATGGTACAACGACACAGTGGAATTTTACTTTAGTGTCCTCCTCGATCACTACAACAGTCCGGAACAGCAACCGGTTCTTGTAGAAATCAACCATGTCAAAGTCAAACTATTGCACCTCATGCGCCAAATGATCGATGGCACAGTCATCAGAGCACGACAGGGATATTTCGCCGCACATGAGCACATGCATCCACCACATAGTAGGAGAAAAGAAGCAGTCCAAAAGGACACTCGTCGCGACGCTTAGGACAGAGGACGACCAGTAGTTAGCAACTCAGGTAGAGATGGAAAAGGGTTTGCGGATTACTACTTCCGTTTTTACTCGCAGAAGACTCCCGATGGAGCGGCACTCGATGACATACTCGCGGCACTGCCGCGCCGACTGGATCACGAGACTGCTGATGAGACGCAAGTAGATGTAACGGAGGAGGAGGTGACGACGACGCCGGCCGCGGTGGTCTAGCGGTTCTAGGCGCGCAGTCCGGAACTGCGCGACTGCTACGGTCGCAGGTTCGAATCCTGCCTCGGGCATGGATGTGTGTGATGTCCTTAGGTTAGTTAGGTTTAAGTAGTTCTAAGTTCTAGGGGACTGATGACCACAGTAGTTAAGTCCCATAGTGCTCAGAGCCATTTGAACCATTTTTGAGGTGACGACGGCTTTGGCAAAGGGTTGCAAGAATAAATCCCCAGGACCCGTTGGACAGCCCATAGAACTCGCTTAGCATAACATATTTTTCGACGTTAACTTGTTCTCCTTCGAAGTTCTCTCCATAAAAAAGTCACACGTCGCTAAGTTTGACAAATAAGATCAGCCATGTAACGAATGGCTGGTTCAAATGGCTCTGAGCACTATGGGACTCAACTGCTGACGTCATTAGTCCCCTAGAACTTAGAACTATTTAAACCTAACTAACCTAAGGACATCACACACATCCATGCCCGAGGCAGGATTCGAACCTGCGACCGTAGCGGTCTCGCGGTTCCAGACTGCAGGGCCAGAACCGCGCGGCCACTTCGGCCGGTGAGCCATGTAACGGCTTCGATTTTTTCCCAAACAGTCACGAACAGACGTGAAGTGGGAGTGAATGCATCATTCTAATAACAACGTAATTATCATGAGATATTTCGGCATAAGCCGGTGAGTTTTCTTCGAATCGCTATGTCGTAGGATCCATGTAGAATTACTTATTTAGTATACGATCTGATGGTAAGAATTCGTAGTACACTACGAAGAATACAGTTAGGAGAATCTTCGCGTTATTTTTAACCTTACGAGCTTTTTGGTGTTTCTTGATTTTTTTATTTAATTTGGCAGACGATGTTAACCCTCAGTTATGATAATTGTGAGAAGTTCTCGTTGGCTGTGGATTCCATTTAAAATTTGAAGACCAGGGTTATCCGCCGCTCCTTTTGTCGAAATCTGCCGGGAAAATTATTCCTTTATAGCGTACGTGCAATCAAATTGAACAAATTGCTTGCCATGAGCAAACTGAAACGTCAGGTATTCGCTGTTGGTGAAGCGTTGTTTTCTTCACTTTTATCATCTTTTAATGTGAATATGTTTACAGGACACTAGTCATTTTCAACGTCGTCACGGACCTCCTGGGAACATATTTATCACTTTTCTTGTTCACAGGTAAGTCACAAAGACGATATTCCACATTTCAACACACGTGACGCATTTTACTCCATTCTGAAAGCGAAATTTATTGTTAAGTCTTTAATCTAGATTTTCTGCAAGACTACACAGGAGAAGAAGACAGTAGTGAAGTATTTATTCAACATAGTTACTAACGTCAAACTACTTGAGAAACAAGTACACTAAGAAAATAAATAAAAATTGTGACATTTGTATAACACAGTTAAACAATGCCACATATTTTTTATCATACTCCATGCACAACTTTAGTAATATGGATTGTTATCGTGATGTGATGTTTGTGGCTTGGGTTTACTGAGTTTTCTTTTTAAATGTATTACAGTTATACCATTCAGACTGTTGACTCTTATTTTATTTTTGTTTCTGTTTCATTGTGATAGAGTAGGGTGTTAACTATGATCCCATTTGATGCGTGTGGCTTCTGCCTCAATTGCAAAATATTTTCTGACATGAACCACCTATTTGATTGGAAGTTATTTTTATTAAGTTGCACTGACTCATTTGTTACGATGGTGAGGTTACTGCTCTTTTATCTTTCTTATAAGATATGTTAGTTGTTTTATCTGCAAGTAACTATAAATTCTCGGAGACTGTAAGAAATAGCTTATTGAAAATTTAAAAAGAAATTATCGTTGTTGGTTTTGCAGTCTGTAATCGGCACTCTTTCATAGGGCCACATATCAAGACACCCTGTATTTCAGGAAAGATGGCAGTTCATTTCTGTAAGGGACTCTGACAGTTCTGGTTTATCGTATGATGCCTTCAGAAAACCAGTAGGACCGCACGTACAGAATAACGTGATATACAGAGACAAGCATGCACAGCGCCAAGCAGGACACGCTCGATCTCGTTTGACGTAGCTTTAGGACTGCAAAGACATGATTTTCCTCGTACTTTTTCCTTTCCTACTTTATGGAACTAGGTCCAACTCAAGTTAGACCTGTCTAATAGACGGTGATTAGCACGCCCGCCCTAGGGTGCACCCTGTGTATCTCATCTTCTCATATTTACCCGACAAATCTCCTGTTTTTATTATGACCATATTGGATGCCCACCCACCACCCATTCCTGGCATTTGCGTAAAACGTGTCAGTTATGTGAATTGACCCCCTTTGGCCAAGTAGTAGACTGGTAATTTCTCATGGAAAATTGCCGCATCTGCAGCAGCCGAGCTTTGCCGTGCTGCTACCTGGTGCCCGCTGCATTAGCACATAGCACTCTGAGCATCGAGCAAAGTCCACACCACATGGTGTACATTTCACGTGCCACCCAGGTGCACATGGCGTGCGGGCCTCACTGTGAGACTGTGCCACTGATAGGGACCCACTGGCGCCAGCCTGCACCAGGCCGAGTCCGCAGGTGCCCGGCTTCCTGTGACCTTAGCCTGACCTGCCAGCTAAGCTGGCTGCTGATTGACCATGCTACCTGCCAGCTGCCTATCCATGCGGCACACGTGCTGCCTGGCGCTGTGCCGCCCTTGCTGGGGCAGTATAGTCTCGCCACAATCTGCAGTCTCATGGCCCATTTACTTCCCATCTGCTGTATAGCCTCCTGCTACATGCCCGCATGTGGCCGTCCTGACTGAGAGCCCTGAGCTCAACTTTGTGACTCCTCTTCCTTGCTGCTGCTACTAGCCATTCCTGTGTCTATGCTGCCTACATGTGGGTGCCACATACCAGCAGTACTCAGCACCCACATGCACTGTTTCTGCTGCTGCCCTTCATACGTCACATCACTTTGCTCTCGATAAGGACATCTCAACTCTAGTGTCATACAATACTGGTCATTAAAATTGCTACACCAACAAGAAAAGCAGATGATAAACGGGTATTCATTGGACAAATATATTATACTAGAACTGACATGTGATTACATTTTCACGCAATTTGGGTGCATAGATCCTGAGAAATCAGTACCCAGAACAACCACCTATGGCCATAATAACGGCCTTGATATGCCTGGTCATTGAGTCAAACAGAGCTTGGATGGCGTGTACAGGTACAGACAGCTGCCCATGCCGCTTCAACACGGTACCACAGTTCATCAAGAGTAGTGACTGGCACATTGTGACGAGCCAGCTGTTCGGCCACTATTGACCAGACGTTTTCAGTTGGTGAGAGATCTGGAGAATGTGCTGGCCAGGGCAGCAGTCGAACATTTTCTGTATCCAGAAAGGCCCGTACAGGACCTGCAACATGCGGTCGTGCATTCTCCTGCTGAAATGTAGGTTTCACAGGGATCGAATGAAAGGTAGAGCCACGGTCGTAACACCCCTGAAATGTAACGTGCACTGTTAAAAGTGCCGCCAATGCGAACAGGAGGTGACCGAGGCGTGTAACCAGTGGCACCCCACACCATCACGCCGGGTGATACTCCAGTATGACGATGACGAATACACTCTTCCAATGTGCGTTCACCACGATGTCGCCAAACACGGATGCGACCATCATGATGCTGAAAACTGAACCTGGATTCATCCGAAAAAAGTGACGTTTTGTCATTCGTGCATCCAGGTTCGTCGTTGAATACACCAACGCAGGCGATCCTGTCTGTGATGCAGCGTCAAGGGTAACCGCAGCCATGGTCTCCGAGCAGATAGTCCAAGCTGCTGCAAACGTCGTCGAACTGTTCGTGCAGATGGTTGTTGCCTTGCAAACGTCCCCATCTGTTGACTCAGGGATCGAGACGTGGCTGCACGATCCGTTAGAGCCATGCGGTTAAGATGCCTGTCATCTAGTCTGCTAGTGATACAAGGCCGTTGGGATCCAGCACGGCGTTCCGTATTACCCTCCTTAACCCACCGATTCCATATTCTGCTAACAGTCACTGGGTCTCGACCAACGCGAGCAGCAATGTCACGATACCATAAACCGCAATCGCGATATGTTACAATCCGACCTTTATCAAAGTCGGAAACGTGATGTTACGCATTTCTCCTCCTTACACGAGGCATCACAACAACGTTTCACGAGGTAACGCCAGTCAACTGCTGTTTGTGTATGAGATATCGGTTGGAAACTTTCCTCATGTCAGCACGTTGTAGGTGTCGCCACCGGCGCCAACCTTGTGTGAATGCTCTGAAAAGCTAATCATTTGCATATCACAGCATCTTCTTCCTGTCTGTTAAACTTCGCGTCTGTAGCACGTCATCTTCTTGGTGTAGCGATTTTAATGGCTAGTAGTGTATATACATGTACTTTAATAGAAGGATGACGAAACATTCTAGCGACTTTGTGGCAAGATGAAACTACCATTTCTCCTAGAAGGAAGCAATATTGCAGCAGACGGAGGAATATTGGAAAGAATCGACGAGCAACCACTGGAAACCATTTTGACGAAATATAAAAAATTCTGTGGCTACAGTCTACTAAGTGGAATTTTCACACGTTAAACTAGATGTTCCAATGAACCAAATGCCTGGACTATGGCAGTGGCTCCATGTAGCTAACTATCACCTTATGGATGTGGATATAACACAAGATACTGCCCGAATTTATTTTTATTTTTTTTTTTTTTTTTTTTTTTTTTTTTACAAAATGGCGATATGTGGTTACCTAACATCAAACCATGGCTCCTGTATGCAAAGAAAAGGTAATGCTGTGGTAAGTAGAGATAAGACTGTTTAACATGAATGGACTCCAATTGTAGAGATGTATAGCAAATTCATATGTCAAATCACAGACCTAAGACTGAACAGTGGTATCGGTACCCATATTATTGATTTTATAACGTCTGATATGCTTCAGCTAGGCACTTTTATGTCTTCCTCGGCTAAAGACCGTGGTACTACTGGACTAAAAGCCACGATTTATGAATGTGTAGTGGAAGATGTGTCTGATACTGTGGAAGACTGCCTAAATGTATTAAATAGCAACAAATACAATTTACAAAGTGCTCTGCGGTACTCTGTGCTAATCACTTCAATGTGGTGTAAATTACAAAGTAAGTTACAACGGAGCTGCTGTGTTGTGCTTAACAGTGTTATGAAGTTCGTCTACTTGGGCAATGAGAACACCTGAAAATTGACTGGCGTTCATGAAGACCCTCCAGACAATCATGACTGGGAAAACATTATAAACTATGTTCTGTCTGCATACAGTTTTAATCAAGTACCTGTAAAGTACATGGAGATTCCTAATACACGGAAGTGTTACAGCAAAGTAGGACAGACATAATTTTCTCAAGCCACAATAACGTCAAACGTAGATATACAGATATTACCAAATTAGGATTCGTTCCTACAAGCAGTCTTACTCCACACATCTCAAGCAAAGAATCAATATGTCGAACAGACTTAAAACGTTCCCTGTTAAAAATTTCGGGTATAAAACAGCACTACAGTTGTAACTTAATTTTTCTATTGCGGTAAAAAAAAAATACACATGGCTCACCTATTAGCAGACCTGGGGTAATGTGTGTGAGTAGGCCTATGCATGTAATGGCAGGTGTAGTTTAGGCAGTCTGGTAGATTCCTTACATCTCCCAAGCATTATGGCAATAAAATGTGCCACTGCTGTGACAAATAATGATACAAATTAGTTTACATGATACTTTGGGCATGAGATACATACACAGAGAATTATGATTAGATAGTCATCTGTAGTTCTGCTATCTAGTTAAGGGTTAATCTGCAGAATGTATGGCGGAGTATGGGAGCAGCCACAGGTAGCTGGCAAGAGCAAAGTGCTGTCCGTTCAGTTAAAGCAACCAAGTTGTTGTATTATTGTGAAACACGCCAGGCCCACTTGGTGGAACCCCAGGGCAGTCGTAATGCATGATCCTTGCAGTACAGGCAAGAGGATCTCTCCACCAATGGGTTTCAGTGGTGTTGCATGTATGTGACTAGAAGTCACATTCCAGTTTTCACAGATTATCTCTGACAAACACTCAGTTCTAGTTGTGTAGACAATGCACTGTATGAAAATGTTAATTGCTTCAAATTTTATGGGGTCGAATATTTCTAACTTGCTGGCAGTAATATTATGGTAAATGCTTCAAAAATAACTGCCAGTACTACTTTTCTGTCTGAAAGTTCAAGAAGTCATAATGTTTGCGTCTGTTTACATCCTGGTTCTGTTTACAATCTTTAACAATCGTGCGATTGTGGTCAACTGTCTAGCGCTCTCCAAGTAGCAACGGAAACGTGTAGTGCCGGTTTTGTACAAAATGTGTTACATAAGCTTTATTGTGATACAAATGCATCTAGAAAATACGTAGAATTTCTGGAGAATTTAAAGCAAGTATTGAGGAATACTCTTGTAAACAAAAACAGTGAATCAGAAAGTGTTTACAGCAGGTCTAGGCCTAAAAAACTACCTACAGAACATTTCCGCCATTCTTGACGCTGGAAAAGCAAACAAGGAAGATTTTAACGATACTGATTACCATCTAACAGACGGTGCTGATACACGAAAATATATCAATAGCATTGCCCCAAAAGGCAGTAATGGCAGAAATACGTATCTTAGGAAATCCAAGTTAGTTGTTTACTCAGACAGTCATGGTCGCGATTTCGCAAAAATCTTGCAAAACGAACACAATCTTAAGAGCTACCAGCTATGTAAAACCTGGGGCCCCTATGCTCGAAGTTATAAGGAACATACAGTGTTATATCACTACACAAGAAACTCGAGTTTTGGTTATAATTGGTGGTGCAAACGATGTCTATTGCTATGAACCAAAAAGTGCCGTCCGTGACTTATGACTTATGGAAAAGCCTAGATACAGTGAAAAATGAAAATGTAATAGTGACTGGAATACCACAAAGATATGTCGTAATAGAAACGTCATGTGTCAACCAGAAAATTATTAAGGCCAACAGGCAATTTCGTAAAATATTCAAAGCATGTAAGAATACAAACTTACTAGATGTGCAATTCCTGGAAAGGATGCACATCACCAGGCATGGTATTCATTTAAATACACTCCTGGAAATGGAAAAAAGAACACAGTGACACCGGTGTGTCAGACCCACCATACTTGCTCCGGACACTGCGAGAGGGCTGTACAAGCAATGATCACACGCACGGCACAGCGGACACACCAGGAACCGCGGTGTTGGCCGTCGAATGGCGCTAGCTGCGCAGCATTTGTGCACCGCCGCCGTCAGTGTCAGCCAGTTTGCCGTGGCATACGGAGCTCCATCGCAGTCTTTAACACTGGTAGCATGCCGCGACAGCGTGGACGTGAACCGTATGTGCAGTTGACGGACTTTGAGCGAGGGCGTATAGTGGGCATGCGGGAGGCCGGGTGGACGTACCGCCGAATTGCTCAACACGTGGGGCGTGAGGTCTCCACAGTACATCGATGTTGTCGCCAGTGGTCGGCGGAAGGTGCACGTGCCCGTCGACCTGGGACCGGACCGCAGCGGCGCACGGATGCACGCCAAGACCGTAGGATCCTACGCAGTGCCGTAGGGGACCGCACCGCCACTTCCCAGCAAATTAGGGACACTGTTGCTCCTGGGGTATCGGCGAGGACCATTCGCAACCGTCTCCATGAAGCTGGGCTACGGTCCCGCACACCGTTAGGCCGTCTTCCGCTCACGCCCCAACATCGTGCAGCCCGCCTCCAGTGGTGTCGCGACAGGCGTGAATGGAGGGACGAATGGAGACGTGTCGTCTTCAGCGATGAGAGTCGCTTCTGCCTTGGTGCCAATGATGGTCGTATGCGTGTTTGGCGCCGTGCAGGTGAGCGCCACAATCAGGACTGCATACGACCGAGGCACACAGGGCCAACACCCGGCATCATGGTGTGGGGAGCGATCTCCTACACTGGCCGTACACCACTGGTGATCGTCGAGGGGACACTGAATAGTGCACGGTACATCCAAACCGTCATCGAACCCATCGTTCTACCATTCCTAGACCGGCAAGGGAACTTGCTGTTCCAACAGGACAATGCACGTCCGCATGTATCCCGTGCCACCCAACGTGCTCTAGAAGGTGTAAGTCAACTACCCTGGCCAGCAAGATCTCCGGATCTGTCCCCCATTGAGCATGTTTGGGACTGGATGAAGCGTCGTCTCACGCGGTCTGCACGTCCAGCACGAACGCTGGTCCAACTGAGGCGCCAGGTGGAAATGGCATGGCAAGCCGTTCCACAGGACTACATCCAGCATCTCTACGATCGTCTCCATGGGAGAATAGCAGCCTGCATTGCTGCGAAAGGTGGATATACACTGTACTAGTGCCGACATTGTGCATGCTCTGTTGCCTATGTGCCTGTGGTTCTGTCAGTGTGATCATGTGATGTATCTGACCCCAGGAATGTGTCAATAAAGTTTCCCCTTCCTGGGACAATGAATTCACGGTGTTCTTATTTCAATTTCCAGGAGTGTATTCATAGAAAAAAATTCATAGGTTCTAGAATAAAAGAGATGGCTGAAATGATGTGCACAAATAACAACATCATGCCTATTATTGTATCAAGTCAAAATGGAGAAGCCATCTCATCACAGATGATACCAGCATAAAAAAAGCAGCAGAACAAACACAACCAACAGCAGTTACACAAAATGCAGCAGTAGAAACAATAATCGGAGCAGAAATGCCAACAACAGCATCACCATCAACAGCAGCATCACAGACAATAGTAACAGCAGAAATCCCTGCAATAGCAGGAGCAGCAGCATACATTGAAACAACCATCAACAGGGCAGCAAGTAGACAGGAAGGGATACCTCATTCCCATCTGAAGGATCTTTTAATTGCAGATATGACGAAAAAGAAGCCACCAAGTTAAGTAACATATAATGTCTAACATTACTCCACCAAAACATTCAGTGCGTAAAAAAACAAAGTGCAACAGCTGGAAGTCGAGTTACAAATCTTAAACAGCACTGTTATCTGTATTACAGAGCACTGGTAAAAAGAAAGTGAAATCATATACATTGATTTAACATCATATGTCCAAGCATGTTCGTATAGCAGAAACACAATGAAAGGTGGAGGATCACGCATTTATGTTAAGAACGGTATTGAATTTAAAGTCAGAAATGATATTATCATGCTAAGTGTAGACGAAGACTTTGAAGTGTCAGCAGTAGAGAGAGTTGCTATAAATATGCCCAAGAAACTAACTATACTATGTGTATACCGTTTTCCCAGAGGTAGAGATATTCTTTTCAAAACTTATACAAAGTCTAGAAATAGCATTAATGCCGAGACATAATATCCTCTTGTGTGGGGACTTTAACATAAAAACAGCTAAAACAGGTGACACCAGTAACACATTTATGAATATCCTTCATAGTTTTGGCATGTCATCACTAGTCAACTGTGCAACAAGAATAACCACACAGTCATCATCTACCACTGACCATGTTGCTACAGATGCAGGCAGAGAAAACTGTGATGTACTTGTTAAAAATCTGGGACTGTATGACCATCTATGTCAGATTATAAAAGTAAAATATTGTGTAAAAAAAAGAATCAAAACTGGATGTATATAAAAGAGTCTATTCACCATCAGCTTTGCAAGAACTTTCCTTAAAGTTAACACATGACGTTGGGAAGGAGTATATACAGAAACTAAAGTGAATAGAAAATTCTCCAATTTTATATCTGAGTTTAAATTAAAATTTGAAGAAACATTCCCCAAAGCGTTAATTCCTATTAGAACACCCACCAACGATAAATGGATTACTAAAGGAATTAGGAAGTGTGCTCAAATTTGTAAATACCACAAAAAACAGAAACTGTGAAGCAGAGAGGTACAACCACACAGATCAAGAACAAGGAAAACTTAGAAAGTTACGTGAAAGAATTATCAAATTATGTGAATACCGTACCTACTTTAGCAGCATTTCAAAGAAGTTACAGAAAAATTTTCCAAAAAGTGCTAATCAACCATTAGAGAAGCATATAGCGAACTCAATGGTATTACTTCCAACTACCGAGGAGGAAGCATGCAGTGTTGTAAGGCAATTAAAGAACAAAAACTCGGCAGGTTTAGGTGAAATCCCAATGTGTGTGCTGAAAAAATGCATAAATGGTTTCAAAGCTCCACTAACAGAAATCATAAATGAATCCCTCAAAACTGGTTGCTTCCCTGGCTATGAAGCACAACAAAATTTTACCAGTTCACAAGAAAGGTGACATAGAAAATGTTGAGAACTACAGACCAATATCCCTATTGTCGCACTTTTCCAAAGTGATAGAAACAATAATGAAAAACCGGCTTATGAGCTATCTAAGTAAATTCAACCTCCTCTGCAATGACCAGCATGGTTTCAGGCCTGGTAGAGGTACAGAATCTGCAACAGCACAATTTGCAAAAACAGTTTTAGAATCACTAGATGAGAACAGCTATGTAACTGGCCTTTTCCTAGACTTGTCTAAGGCATTTGATACAGTTGACCACCAGAAGCGCATAAGTTAGAGGCACTAGGAGTAAGGGGAGTGGTTCTCAAATGGTTTCATTCATATCTAGAAAACAGAGTACAGTCAGTAGAGATCACATATGTCTCCAGTGGATCAAAGTACATTAAGAAACATATAACTGATCCACAATATATATCAATATTTGGGTACCTCAAGGACGTGTACTGGGCCCAGTATTGTTTCTGATGCATATAAATGATTTCCCACAACATATCAGCCATGGAGGGAAGATGTTGTCTGCTGATGACAGCAACATAGTAATCACCAGTAAGGCACCAGCACAAATGCTGGAAAGTTCTACAGAAGTGCTGAGGGATGTTCACAAATGGTCTCAGGAAAACAAAGTAACAACTATGGTTTAGAATGAATAGAAAACAGTCCCTTAAATTTAAAACTAGATAACATCTCCATAGATGATGTACCTACAACAAAAATCTTACGGTTTCACACTGACA
Organism: Schistocerca serialis cubense; assembly: GCF_023864345.2. Classification (NCBI taxonomy): domain Eukaryota; kingdom Metazoa; phylum Arthropoda; class Insecta; order Orthoptera; family Acrididae; genus Schistocerca; species Schistocerca serialis. The sequence continues at coordinate 511,392,295 of NC_064642.1, read as the reverse complement.
GCCAAATGAAGTGGAATGAACATGCTACGAAACTCTCGAAAAAGATACCTGCAACGTGTTAGACACTTAGAGTCCTTGTATGCAGTAATGAATGATTGATAACTGTTTACTTTGGTTATGTTCATTCAGTAATCAGTTATTGTATTATTTGCTGGGGAAACAGTGCTCAGAATTTTCATACAATATTTAAAACGCAAAGTAGAGCACTAAGAATTATAACAAAAAGCAGTAAACAGGCCCACTGCAGAGAGCTTTTCAAAATGTTAGAATGTCTAACTGTTCCTCGTGAATTTATATTCCAAACCATAGTGTACATCAAGAAAAAAATAGAAAATTACAGCACAAATAGCAGTTTTCATAACTATAGTATAAGAACAAGTCACTGTCTTCACCTAGACAGGAAGAATAAACATAGGACTCAAAATAGCTTCTTGTGTGAAGGTGTAAAACTGTATAATAAACTGCCACAGAAAATAAAAGAATCAGATAACATGTACCGCCTTAGGGAAAATCTTAAACAGTTTTTGCAGGAACATTGCTTTTACACTATAAGTGAATTCCTTAGTACAAAATGATTGTAAACAACTCTTGTTTCACAAAATTTAACTATATGTAACATTTTGGTAAGGATTGTAAATAACTTATATGTCACAATGTTTAATTGCATGTAACAGCAAACTGTAAAAATATATGAATGTACACAAACTGACAACATCCATACATTTTAAAATGTCCACGTATGGCTAAATAAATAAACAATAGTGTATATTGAAATTACAGTGGGACTCATCTAATTATACTGCAAAATGATTGTTTTGTGAGTACATCTACATCTACATCTACATGATTACTCTGCAATTCACATTTAAGTGCTTGGCAGAGGGTTCATCGAACCACAATCATACTCTCTACCATTCCACTCCAGAACAGCGCGCGGGAAAAACGAACACCTAAACCTTTCTGTTCGGGCTCTGATTTCTCTTATTTTATTTTGATGATCATTCCTACCTATGTAGGTTGGGCCCAACAAAATATTTTCGCATTCGGAAGAGAAAGTTGGTGACTGAAATTTCGTAAATAGATCTCGCCGCGACGAAAAACGTCTTTGCTTTAATGACTTCCATCCCAACTCGCGTATCATATCTGCCACACTCTCTCCCCTACTACGTGATAATACAAAACGAGCTGCCATTTTTTGCACCCATTCGATGTCCTCCGTCAATCCCACCTGGTAAGGATCCCACATCGCGCAGCAATATTCTAACAGAGGACGAACGAGTGTAGTGTAAGCTGTCTCTTTAGTGGACTTGTTGCATCTTTAAGTGTCCTGCCAATGAAACGCAACCTTTGGCTCGCCTTCCCCACAATATTATCTATGTGATCTATCCAACTGAAGTTGTTCGTAATTTTTACACCCAGGTACTTAGTTGAATTGACAGCCTTGAGAATTGTACTATTTGTCGAGTAATCGAATTCCAACGAATTTCTTTTGGAACTCATGTGGATCACCTCTCACTTTTCCTTATTTAGCGTCAACTGCCACCTGCCACACCATACAGCAATCTTTTCTAAATCGCTTTGCAACTGATACTGGTCTTCGGATGACCTTACTAGATGGTAAATTACAGCATCATCTGCAAACAACCTAACAGAACTGCTCAGATTGTCACTCAGGTCACTTATGTAGATCAGGAACAGCAGAGGTCCCAGGACGCTTCCCCGGGGAACACCTGATATCACTTCAACTTTACTCGATGATTTGCCGTCTATTATTATGAACTGCAACCTTCCTGGCAGGAAATCACGAATGCAGTCGCACAACTGAGACGATACCCCTTAGGCCCACAGCTCGGTTAGAAGTCACTTGTGAGGAACGGTGTCAAAAGCCTTCCAGAAATCTAGAAATATGGAATCAACTTGAGATCCCCTGTCGATAGCGGCCATTACTTCGTGTGAATAAAGAGCTAGCTGCATTGCACAAGAACGATGTTTTCTGAAACCATGCTGATTACGTATTAATGGATCGTTCCCTTCTAGGTGATTCGTAATGTTTGAATACAATATATGCTCCAAACCCCTACTGCAAACTGACGTCAATGATATAGGTCTGTAGTTCAATGGATTACTCCTACTACCCTTCTTAAACACTGGTGCGACCTGCGCAATTTTCCAATCTGTAGGTACAGATCTATTGGTGAGCGAACGGTTGTATATGGTTGCTAAGTAGGGAGCTATTGTATCAGCGTAATCTGAAAGGAACCTAATTGGTATACAATCTGGACCTGATGACTTGCCCGTATCAAGCGATTTGAGTTGCTTCGCAACCCCTAAGGTATCTACTTCTAAGAAACTCGTGCTAGCAGCTGTTCGTGTTTCAAATTCTGGAATATTCCATTCGTCTTCCCTGGTGAAGGAATTTCGGAAAACTGCGTTCAATAACTCCGCTTTAGCGGCACAGTCGTCGGTAACAGTACCATCGGCACTGCGCAGCGAAGATATTGACTGCGTCTTGCCGCTTGTGTACTTTACATACGACCGGAATTTCTTCGGATTTTCTACCAAATTTCGAGACAATGTTTCGTTGTGAAGTCCGTGCCAAATTTCGCTCGTCTGTAAATTTTAGCCAATCTTCGGGATCTTGCGTTGTTCTGAACTTCGCATGCTTTTTCCGTTGCCTCTGCAACAGCGTTCGCACCTGTTTTGTGTACCATGGGGGATCAGTTCCATCTCTTACAAATTTATGCGGTATGAATCTCTCAATTGCTGTTGCTACTATATCTTTGAATTTGAGCCACATTTCGTCTACATTTGCATAGTCAGTTCGGAAGGAATGTAGATTGTCTCTTAGGAAGGCTTCTAGTGACAATTTAAACCCTTTTTTCAATAAAATTATTTTGCATTTGTTTCTGGTGGATTTGGAAGAAACGGTATTGAGCCTAGCTACAACGGCCTTGTGATCACTAACCCCTGTATCAGTCATGATGCTATTAGCTCTGGATTGTTTGTGGCTAAGAGGTCAAGCGTGTTTTCGCAACCATTTACAAGTCGCTTGGGTTCGTGGACTGACTGCTCGAAATAATTTTTGGAGAAAGCATTTAGAACAATCTCGGAAAATGTTTTCTGCCTACCATCGGTTTTGAACCAAGTATTTTTGCCGACATATGGAGGGAAGGTTGAAGTCTCCACCAACTATAACCATATGAGTGGGGTATTTATTTGTTACGTGACTCAAATTTTCTCTGAACTGTTCAGCAACTATATCATCGGAGTCTGGGGGTCGGTAGAAGGAGCCAATTATTAACTTAGTTCGGCTGTTAAGTATAACCTCCACCCATACCAATTCGCACCTACTTCGACTTCACTACAAGATAAACCACTACTGACAGACACAAACACTCCACCACCAATTCTGCCTAATCTATCTTTCCTGAACACCGTCTGAGTCTTCGTAAAAATTTCTGCAGAACTTATTTCAGGCTTTAGCCAGCTTTCTGTACCTATAAAGATTTCAGCTTCTGTGCTTTCTATTAGCACTTAAAGCTCAGGGACTTTCCCAGCACAACTACAACAATTTACAACTACAATTCCGACTGTTCCTTGATCCAAGCACGTCCTGTATTTGCCATGCACCCTTTGAGATTGCAGCCCACCCCGTACTTTCCCGAGGCCTTCTAACATAAAAAAACCGCCCAGTCCACGCCACACAGCCTCTGCTACCCGTGTAGCCGCCAGCTGAGTGTAGTGAACTCCTGACCTATTCAGCAGAGTACAGCGGAGTACAGCATTAATATATAAAATGGATAACTCACTGTAATGTGTGAATATGTTGTTGTTGTTGTTGTTTACTGGAAGCCCAGATGTCTTATTCTGTGTAGTCAAATATATTTGGGGCTGATGGTAAACACATTTTCACATATATTTGCAAATAACAGAAGATGTTTGGTAATCATACCAATAATCTAACATTTATCTTAAGCATTTAAATAGATTAACATATGCATGAAAATTCAGCACATACACAATACCAGATACAGCAGTGGCTACAATAACGGAAATGATAAAAGACTCATTTTCTGTTTTAATAGACTAAACTAGAGATAGAACATGGTAATACCTCAGTAGATCGTGTAACGTATGAATGCAAACATATTTTTCCTATATACCTCTATGAAACACTGACAACTAGAAATTCTGTCTTCAGCAGGAGGCATGTGTAAAAAGTAATGATAAGTACTATAAAGCACTGTCTGGCAGAGTATGAGGTCAAATAACTATGCTAGTTTTCCTTCAGGGTCTCATTAACAGTGTAAAAACAATGTTTTATTGGGGAATTCTTAACTTTGTTTCTGAAGACATTGCTCTTGTTTCTAATTGATAGAGGCAGTGTGTTAAAAAATAGGCTACCCATATTTTTCACCCATATATAAGTTATGCTTAATCCTTATCTCACCAGATAAATGTTTTCCTTTGTTCTTGTGTCATGGATGTTAATTTCTTCATTTATTGTAAAGAGATTGATATATTTTTTTACGAAGTACACTATCACTAGAATATAAATACAGGGGTCTGGCAATATATTAAGCTCTTTGAAAATTTGTTGTACTTGGTGTCATTAGGGGAATCTTCTAGTTGTGCCATTAATTTTGATCTTCAAATGCAGAACTGAATCCAATGGTAAGGAAGAGCAAGTTTGTGTCATCTGCATACAACACAGGAGAAGTAGCATGGAGAGTTAGAGGAAGGTCGTTGATAAACAGTAGGAAGACAGGAGGGCACAATACCAAACCTTGTTGGGCTCTCTGGCTTATCAAGGCTTTGTTAGATTAAATTTCTATAGATTCTGGCCTTGTGATATCTACCATTTTCTTTCAGTTGGTGGGATAGGATTTAAACCAGTTATTTGCTCTGCCTCTGATGTCATATGATTCTAGCTTGTGAAACAACAGAGAATAATTAACGAGATCAAAAGCCTTACTGAGATCAATGAAACATCCAGAACAAAAATATCTACCTTTGTTTGGAAGCTTTAAGAATTTGGTCAGTGAAACTGAAGTGCACGTAATTAAGTCTTGTTTTTCCTTAATACAAATTGGTGGTTGGTCAACAGTTCCATTTTTTGTAGATGTGCTTTGATCCTATTGTGTATGACTTTCTCATTGATCTTAGAAATAGTTGGAAGTATGAAAATAGGATGATAATTGCTTCCATCATGACTATTTGCCTTTTTGAAGACTGGAATTACCTTCTAGGTCTTTAGTACTTCTGAGAAACATCCTCTTGATCACATTACATAGTGGTGTGACAATTTCTACAGATATTTTCTTTAACAGATACTCTGAGATATCGTTAATTACACATGAAAATTATAACTGTGTGGCTCTTATGATTTTAATACCTCTTGTTTGCTTGCTGGGGTCAGGAAAATTGACCTATTTGATGTTGAGAATATAGGTTTATATGTTTCTGCTGGCATAGTGATTCCTGACACTAGGGTATCAGCGATCTTTTAAAAATGCAAATTAAAATGTTTACTAATCTGTTTTGCATGTGAGACGTTTGTTTCATTTAGCTGGAGATATTCATATGGGACCAATTCATATTTGGCTCCTGAGTTACCACTGACCATTTCCCAAACTACTTATGCTAACTGAATTTACAGTAAACTGGTGGTTAGATATCTGTTTTCTTACTTTTTAAAGTATCTTAGGAAGTATAGATCACAGTTTGTCTTACTTTCTACATAAAGACTTTTCTTGGTTTTACACGAGATAATTATTCCACCATGCATTTTATCTATTCCTTCTCTGTGATTTGACAAGTGTTTTTGTTCCCTTCTCAGTGTCCCCCTCAAGACAAACATTTTAAAAGGTCTAGTGATTTAGCAGGTGCTTAATTAAGATTAAGCTGTAGCTATGTTTAACATCTCTTCTGTATGTTATTGTTGATAATGATGGTCTTTTTACACCAATTTCTAAAAGCCAGTGGTGGATACAGAAAAACCTCAAGGAGGGGGCAATAATATATATTGAGCTATATTTACATTTACTGTAATAAAAAATAATCGAGTCAAATGCAAAGTTTAAGAAAGTTTTATTTAAACCAATTATACACATATACAATACACTGCCATCTTATGATATAAAAAGTTATATTTGTGGTTCTCTTCCTTAAATGATGAATTCTATGCATCTATATTTCCTGGCAAATTGGGTAATTACAATATCAATAGGACAATCATTGTCATGGTGAGTGTTCAACAGATCTAAGCTGTTAAGCCATTGAGCACCCTCCCCCGTATGTATCTGCCTCTGGTATAAACTTAAGCAAGAAGGCCTCATGGTCACAAAGACCACTGGGTATGTTTTTTTAAACTGAATACAGATGTGGAATCAGTGTCTAGGAATGTGGCCTGTCTTGATGTGCATTATGTGGGTGGGTGTTATTCTTGCAGGCAACTTCATTACATTAGATACAGAAAATGTATTCAGTAGGTTGTTTAAGTTGGTCAATTCATGTGAGTCAATGGCAAAGTTTATGTTAAAATCCCCACATAATAATTCTTTTGCTTCTGTCAGAATGTTGATAGAATACCATCTGGTGCCTTTTAAATGCAGATAGTTATTTTTTGTTGTTGACTGATCTCCAGAAGACACAGCTCAAAATGTTTCTCACATTTAGGTTGCTAGATTTTTTGAATTCACAGAACTGATTACCTTCTCTGACTAATATCAAGTAACCACCACCTTTTTTCAGAAGTTCTGCAGTAGTACTAGTTAGTATCACATTTTGTAATATGGGCTACTCTTATTTTGTCAACATTAAGCCATTGTTCCATAAGGCTTATTAGATGGACATCTTTAAGTTCATTAAGACAATACAACTGCATTTGTTCCACAAGCATTTTTCTTACTGATTTGAGATTATATTAGAAAATACCGTGGGCTGTGTCAGTATTCACTTTAGGGCCCTTTTGATCTGTAATGTTTGCTGTTTTAATAACATTTTTTGTTACCAGTAGTGTTTTGTAAATGTATGACTATTGGGGGGTGCCACCTGTTTGCTTAGTAGCTTCTTGGGGATCATTAAAGTGCAGTTTTGATGATTAAAACTCTGCATTTTAAGGGACTTTTCTGTATTACTTATAAAAAGCCATCCATACAATCAGAAGCCCAACTTAACATTAACTTACCTGATCTTGGCTTGCTTAGTTTTCGCTGTGATTGAGCTGCAATTGCATTGCATAAATAATTCTTTCAAATGTTACTGAACTGAATCCATAGTCTGTGTGAAATCTTCTTCCAGTTCCATTTGAAGCTATGATACTAACATTTTTTTACCCATTTGTGGATTTAGTGAGATAAGTGTTCATACTTTTGACCTCTAGATGTACACAAGATTTTTTAATAAGGTCATACCTAAAAGTTATCTGTAGCTGAAACTTTAGAATGGGCTACAAACACTACGTTTAATATTATTGTCCAAAACTATTGCTGTCTTGCCAAGATTTTGCTTGCATTCCATATTATCATCTAAAAATGGCTCTTTATTAACTAACTAATTCTGATTTTTCATGTTAAATAATGCTAACAACAAACAATCAAAATAATTCACATGATCTACATACTTTTCTTACTAAAGGAGAGTAAAGAATGTAACAGCACAGTACTTCACTTTTGGAGTTGTTGATGATGAGATTCCATCCAATTAATTCCAGGTATTCACTTTGTCTCATTTGTTGTCTCTTCATGTGCTAACTCTCTTGATCAATGTTGCCTGATTTGACTTCCATACTCCTCTGTGATTTTTATTTCCCCTACCTTTTTTTCCTGCAGTTTACCAGTGGAATTCTTAACAATTGCAATGGGTGTGGCCCATTCACTAGAGGAAATGTGAACCACAACCGTGATAGAAGCAAGCTGGTCCAGCTCCATCTGAACTTGGGTGTGGAGGACCAGGGAGTCGATCTAGCCTGAAAACATCTAGGACAAGCTGACTGCTTCAAGGTTATGTGGACTTAACAATCTATGATGCACCCCAGGCCTTCTGCAAAGATATCCTAAAATTCTGAACACAGAGATTCCTAAGACTTGTAGGAGACCTGGGCATATACCAGCTCTATGGAGTCTTGTGAATGAAAAGCCAGAAACCTGAAAGGCATCAAACCCAGAAAGGTTTGCTAAACTAGTGTCAATCAAGGTAATAGCTCAGATCATTAATTTATGAGTAACTCCCACCATGAATTGGCCAAGCAAGATTTGCTGTCTACCATAGCCACTGAGGCATCTGTTTACCATAAACAACTGCAGAGAGCTGAGGTCTGAATATGTTCCAGCATTAAGCAAGGAAACTGCAAACACGGCTGTCATGACAGAATCAAAAACTTGATAAAAAGTTCGTTGTAATCAGGGCCAGGAACCAGCCCTGACAGTGACATTTCCTGACTATTCATATCCATGATCTCTGATACAGTGTTCTGTGCAGCTGAGTGACAGACTACCACAATGTGGTATTTTTTCTGACACTTACAACAGACAGCCCAATGCTGCGGACACTCTGATCTGTCACGTATGGAGCAAAATGACAAACATGACAGCAATAGGGAGTGGTGACTGAACACTGAATAAGCACTGTGAGGGTGCTGCTGGATCGACTGGAATGCACCACTGAGGTATCCTCCTTCCCAGGTGCAATAGATACAGCTGGGCCACATAGTACCACTGCAAAATTACAGCAGGCTTCCAGTTGTTAACCAGCGACTTGTAAGACCTCATAACAGCTGTACAATTCACAAGTCCTATTTAAGAGAGGAGTTCTCTGACCAGAGGGCCCTATTCCATTCACAGCCTGTGGTGTACATGTACCCATTGTCACATCCTGACAAACTGTTTACACACTTTGCAGAGGTGAGCTCTTCCTCAAATGTCATTTTACCAAAGCATACCACCAGTTACCTGTGGATGATGAGTCCAAGCATAGTATAGCCATTAATATGCCATTTGGTCTTTATCAATACCAACATTTGATGTTTGTGGTGGCAAATGCCCCTGTAATTTTTCAACAATATTTGGAACAGGTCACGTTAAGTATTCTGCACTGCTTCAACTACTTGGATGACATCATTGTTACAGGCTACAGTATGAGCAACCACCTGCACAACCTCTGTGCCTTTTTTCAAAAACTCCAGGCTGTGGCTCTGCATTGCAATCTGCAGAAGACCAAATTTTTCTAGCCATCTCTTGAGTTGTTGTGATCTTCAGTTGGGAGACTGGTTTGATGCAGCTCTCCATGATACTCTATCCCGCGCAAGCCTCTTGATCTCCCTGTAACTACTGAAACCTGCATCCTTCTGAATCTGCTTACTGTATTCATCTCTTGGTCTCCCTTATGATTTTTACCCCACACTTTCCTCCATCACTAAATTGGTGATCCCTTGATGCCTCAGAATGTGTCCTACCAACCAATCCCTTCTTTTACTCAGATTATAGCACAATTTTCTCTTCTCCTCAATTCTATTCAGTACCTCCTCATTAGGGACATGATCTACCCATCTAATCTTCAGCATTTTTCTGTAGCACCACATTTGGAAAGCTTCTATTCTCTTCTTGTCTAAACTATTTATTGTCCACATTTCACTTCCATATGTGGCTACACTCCATACAAATGCTTTCAGAAGAGACTTCCTGGCAATTGTGTCCAAAGCTCTCAGTCCATCACAGGTTCAGTAATTTAAGGTCAAAAAAGATGCTCTGTTCTTTGTCTATGTGGTTACCAAATTTCACATTTTCATATATGACTCAAAATTACAACTGACTATGGACATCAAGCCCTTATTTTAATTGTTTGCACCATCTGCCCCAGGACCTGATACGGTAGCCCACAGTTTGTGGTGGCTGCCTTGTTCCTCTCCAAATAGAATGACAACATTCATTTTTGCCCCACAGGGCACAATACCAATATGGATGTCTTATCCCTGCTGCCCATTGGCCCAGACCTCAAGTTTGATGAGGAGGAACTTGTGTGTTTTAATTTGAATATCTCCCCCTGCCAAGCAGTAGATGATTTCCCAGTCGCTAATGCCTGAGTCACCAAGGCAACAGAATCCGACCCTGGCCTTAAGCAGGTAGTCCTCCCCATCCAACAGGGTTGGTCTTGTCATCCTCTGGGCCACTACTCCAATCCGCTTTGCAACTACTTTGTCTTACACCATTGTCTCTTAGTCTCAGATGGGTTCCTCGTCATCTCCATGGATGGCCCAGCTCCCTGGATAGTCATTCCTGGGCTTTTGTGGTGGGTGGTTTTACAGTTACTACATGAGGGGTACTGAGTTGCTTACCACACCAAAGCCTTGGGTTGCAGACACGAGTACTGGCCTGGCATTGACCAAGAGATGGAACACTTGATTGCTGCATATCCTCAGTGTTGTAGTCATTAGACTGACCCAAGATCATTATTCTGTCTGTGCCCTCCAATAACCCAGCACAGGGAATGCATCCATGTTGATTTTGCAGGTCCATTTCTGAGTGTCTTCTGGCTGACTGTCGTTGACGGATTTTCACATTTTCGATGTGTTGTCCTGTGCCCCTCAGCCATTTCCAAGGTGACTATTCAAGCTCTCCAGAAAAACTTTTCTCTGGGAGTCTTCCAGTTAACCTCATTTCTGACAATAGACCCCAGTTCCTGTTTCATGTGTTTTGTGATTTCTTTATGCAGACGGGCATTTGCACGTTTGCTCCCCTCCATTTCACCAACAGTCTAACACTGAGGCCAAGCACTTGGTTACCACCTTTAAGACCCAGATGAAAAAATACCTGCAAAGAGGACTTAGTTTTTTTCTGAAACACTACCAGACAAGTCATACTGTTTCATGTAGTTGAGCACAGCTTCTCCATGGGCACCAGCCAAGGATGCTGTTCCATCTTCTCCATCCTGGATCTTGGTCACCATAACATTCTGATGCACTGTGTTTTGCACTAGAGACAGGAGTCTGGTTGTGTTGTTTTGGTTGGCATCCTAACTGGCACCAGCAGGCCTCATGTACCAGAATGAGCACTGCATCTACACCATACCAGAGGATTGAGAAGTTTGGCTCCATCAAAATTAGCTCCACATCTGGGTGAGCACCCACCTGCCAGTCCCAGCAGCAACACAATCTTCACTGCTATCTCAATTGCTGTGCTACACCTAATTGTGAGGGTTCCAAGTTCCAGCTGCATCTTTCACCTGCAGTAGTGCCTCTTCCTGAAGAGTGTATGCCACTGAAACCTCTGGTAGCAGCTCTGGTGGCACTTCAGCTGGCGTGAATACCCCTTGCCAGTTCAGTGTCACAATGGCAGCCTCAGTTTCCACCTTCCATACCACTACCAGACGTTGCCTGACTTGAACTGGCTGTTGCCAGTTCTGTCATCTGTGCTCTGAACTGTCTGTCACCATTGTTCTCTGTTCTGATTTGGGGGGGGGGGGGGGGGGTTATGTTGTGAGAACGGGTGTCAGGGCTCTCTCTGTGGTGGCCACTTTTGTCCCTTTCTCATGTCTCTGGCTACTGGAGGTTACTCTCTCCTCTCGTCTCTTGGGCCTTTGTGGACATGGATGCCATCTCCACATTGTGGCCATCCACAACTTGCCCCAGGTATCTGCAGTGGTCTGACCACCAAGGGGACAGGGGTGTAGTGACATGCATAAATCCACACCCAAGATCTGGGTGGGTAGTAGCAAGGCATGACACAGAAATCAACAGAAGCAACTAAAAGTTCAACAACCATCAGTGGTTGACACTCATGGATGGACATGAAGACCCTTATTCATGCACTCTACTGGTCAGCCAACAGCTTAATCATGGAGTCCTGGGAAAGAGAATAGAGAATATTTAGATTAGAGGATGTATGGTGTACTCAAGAATGTGTATTGGGACCTACACTGTTTAGTTTATTTGTAAATAATGTATAGACATATAAAAGAATGTAAGATACTATGCAGATCATGAAGCAGTGCTAAATATTTCCAACAATTCTGAGGAACTAAAGGAAAATACTTTCATACCATACAATAATACAGCACAACGGCTTGTTACAAATAAGGTAATTATTAATCTGAAAAAAGCTGTATACATGGTTTTCAATAATAAAGAAAAAGAGGGAGATATGGGTTTTTTTTTGGATGTAAAAGCACCAGAAGAAGTAGCCACAGTTAAGTACACTGTCTGTCATGGACTTTTTGAGACATTTATGCAGTATGGAATCACAGTATGATGGAACACTACTATCACAGGAATGAAAAGAATGTTCTTATGGCAGAAAACAGCCATTTGCATAATACTGAAGAAGAACTAAAAAGAACCTTGTAGGAGCTCTGTAAAAGATCTTGATATTTTGACATTTACATCATTTTGGTGTACCATGGGGAAGCATGGAAAAGACTACCTTAGGAAAATAGTGGCAAGTGGTGGAAATGATCACTTTGTAGCTCAGTACATGTGCCCTTTCGAAGGTGTTAAAAAGGCTGTTGCAGAAACCATTGCAAAAATAGGGTGCACCCTGGAAGGCTACTAACCCGGAAATGTCACTACATATTCTTGGTGGTGTAGTGGGTAGTGGAATGGAAGGCTAGGACTGATTAATTGAGTTACAGATTGCAAAATTTATGCATTAATTCATATAATAACTTTTGAAATATTCAACAAATCATAATAACTTTAAAATATCACTCCTGGAGCATCCCAGCGAAACAACCTCTAATAATTAATGGCTTAAACACTTATAGTTGTGCAACAAAATATGTCATGAACAGAAATGAGAGCAAACACAATAACAACTGTAAAAACAACTCACAACCAGTTTAACTCAACATCTTCAGAATATAGAAGCAGGTTAATAACTATTAAAACATCACACTTAGCAACCAGAGCTAAAACCTATATTTAAAGCAAATTTTCAGAATTAATGCAGAATTTGACAATTGTATAGTACAATCATAAACATCACCTATAGTAAACTGATACACAGAGCATAGAAACACAAACAGGAAACAGCAGACACACTATCTTTTGAGCACTTGTTCTTTTTGTAGTTAACCTTCTAGCAGGTTGTCAAACAAGTGGGCATGTATTGTTAAATTTAAAACGTGGACATTTGTCAATAAAAATAAGCATCTTCTGAACAAAGTATTACATTTATTGGAGAAAGCAGTTCACAATCACTATCTTCAGTATTTGGAACAAAAGCTTTCGATCTTTTAGTTCTTATATATTTACTTGCATAATACTTTTCACAAAGAACTTGCACCTTAGTGTGATGTTTAAAAGGAACATTATTATGTCTATTACTTTTAATTGATGTGGATGAATTTTTTTGACATTTATGAAGGATTCTCATCCCTCATTTTTTCATTGGAGTTTCAGGGTGCTGATCTGTGGAAGTCGATCCTTCATCAAGAAACTACGTAAGAAATATGGGGGGATCAACTGGCAATGATTTGAACTGGGCTTTATATATGAGTTGTTCTCTCATAAGACCTTCTGCTAACTTCTTCAGATAAATACATCTTTGTGAAGTTATCTATGGCTTTGGGAAGGTAAACAATATTTGTGAGTTGACTCCAACAATGTTGAAAAACTCGAAGAAATAGCCAATGGCTATCTCCTTCTAATTCTTGAAATAGAGTAATAGGCACATATTTTATCTATGCTGTCAACTCCACATTTTGTCACAATATAGCCACCTATGGTTTCAGGTTTGTATGTTTCTTCATCCACTGTCCCCATGTAATGCATTGTAGATGAAAGTATGATGGCACAGTTTTTACAAGGAATGTATGCAACTAATGTCTTATTTTGCTGAAATCCAAACATTGCTATTCCAGTTTCTCTCATTTTGTTTGGGAGAGATTCTGAAGGAGTTTCACTTCTGCCCTTCCTTACTGAGCCAATTCAAGTAATTTTCTTCTGCAGCAAATATTCATAAAAGAGGTAGCTTGTGTACCAATTGTCAACTGCAAGGTTTCTTTTAGACTTTTTTATACGCACAAGTATTTTCACTATCTCCTAAGGAGCATTAGATACCTCATATTGCCCTTCTGGCTGCACACCAGCATAAGACTCCTGATTACTGCAATAAATGTTTTTGAATCATATAGTGCAGACATTTTTATTCCCTATTTATCTGGTTTGCTGTGTATGTATTGAATCCATCCACACCAGCCTCTGAAAGGGTGGAGCACTTCATCTATTGTGATAAATCCACTTAGGCTGTAAGAAGTTTGACAGCTATCAACAAAAGTGTCCAATATAGTACAAATTGCTGCCAGCTTATCAGTTTTTCTCATGTTATTCCTCATTTAAATGTCATCAAACTGCATACAATGTAGGAGAAACAGAAACACTTTGAAACTCATTGCAGCCCTAACCAGTTGTATTTCTGTTCCATCTACTGCCCAGACTTCTAGTAAATTAACGTGATGGCCTTTTCTTGCCCCAAAGAAAAAAAAGAAGCTGAACACATCTCATATTTTGCATCTTTATGTCCCTCTATTATCTATTTTGTGCAAGAATTGATGTATGTCTCACTGTCTATTTTTATACACATATGTATAGTTTACAATTTCATAATTAGTGTCAAGGTCAATTACTTTCAGAAACGCACTAACATCATCAGTTACATCTGTCAGATTTCACTTTGGACCTGGGAGAATTTGCACAATGTTTTTCTCTTGGTTTTCAACTTTTTAACACACTCACTTGTACACCAATGCATAACTTTGCTGTTTGCAATACAGAATTCCATCACATCTAATATCTCATAGAGATCTTTATCATCCTCATCCTCAAGTTCAGATCCACTGCCATGGTCCTCATATTCAATGTTTTGATCACTCAAATCCATTTCATTTTCCTCAAGGTCTGAAAAGTGTGGATGTACTTCATTATCACTTTCTTCAAGTAGTTTGCAAACATTGTCATCTGAGACAATCTTTGAACTGAAATACAATGTCAAAAGAAATGAAGTGAATAAATAAATAAATGCAGATGCCATTATGAACAAGTTAACATCTAACTTGCTGAAACCTGGCTACTATTAAATACCCTCCCAGTTTCATTGCATGTGTGGAATGTTTACATCATAAGTTTGGCTGAACAACCAGTCATCATCAATGCATACAGTTTGCATCATACTAGCCATTACTCAACTGTTTACTTGAAAAAATTCAGTACTAGACACAAGATATCACAACACGTTAGCATCACCAAATTAATGTATGCCTCTCTTGTGTCAGTAGCAGCTTAATTATTCCACTACCCTTATGCTGTCGTGTGTTTATTCACTTATAATATTATACCCTAAATGAATTAGTGAATTAATATAGGATCTTCTGTCTTAACTTAGTCACACCAAGCTTACTGTGGTCTTATTGCTTGTCTGATACTAACATGTCTCATGTTTGTTGCTTTACACTTAAAATGTTGATACATGAATTAGGTATTATATTACTATTTTACACTTTGTAAATAGAAAACACCATTTTGTGTGCACATAAGTAAAGCTTATACATGAAATATGATTGCCAACCTAAGTTGTATGTGATGGTCACAATCTATACGGCCTTGGAACTCTGGTGTTTGTGATTTCGGGCCAATATATTATCAGAAGTTTGACTGCCAATCTAAACTGTACCTGAGAGTATCAAACATGTTGCCTAAAAATCATAGTAGTTTTGGTTTCTGCTCAGTATATCATCACACTTTTTTTACCATATACAACTTATTTTATGTAAATCATTGATCTAGAACATGTAACTAAACTATTGATTCAGAGGCATATATAAATGGATGTGACGTGTATATAGATTGATTTTTCAGTTTTTCTTATGTATTTGTTGATCAAATAGTCCACAAATGTAGGTGAATAGTGACCAATGGGCACAATATTTCAGCATTCAGACATGTTGCCATCATCAGGTGCACTGGTGAACTGACCTCCTGAAGTCATGCAGCCAACTTACCATATTTCACAGGCTATAAGACACATCCTTAATTTTTAAGCATTTTTTTAAATTACATTTTTACCATTTTTATTATTAGACTGTAAAGCCAAACTAAAAAGATTCTCTGTTTTTTAAACTGAACTGACATAGAAAATCCCTGAAGATCATCATCTCTACTTGCTTCTTTTTCTTCTTCTTCTTTGCCATCATCATTGTCCTCTTCATGTAAAAGAGCATTACTTATACTGCACTTCATGAATCTTCTCTCACTCTAGATCATGGCTGTTTCATCAACTGACAAACTTGTTTGATTGTTTGCTGTTTTAAAGCTCTCCTTGGCTTAAATTTGAGTTGGGATTCATCCATCATCTAATTTGTTACATTCCTCTCTCATATACACTTTAAATGATTTATTTAGAAAGACATTAAGAGGTTGCAACTGTGAAGTAAGTACTCCCAGAATAACAGCAAGCTCTGTATTTTCTTGTCTCATTTTGTCTTTCACAGAATTTTTCAAATGACTAGTAAACTGATCTAACACAAGAAGAGAATGCTTCTTCAATAAAACACCTTTCCTTCTCTCGCACACTTGATTAATCCATAATTTTGTATCGGCCTCATCCACCTGACCCTTGCCATGAATGTGAACACCTGGTGGTATGTCATAAGGTTTTAGCAATGTTTTTCACTTGAAGGAGATCATTGGATTGAGTTTAGTACCATCAGTAAAACATGAAAAGACAATAGTGTAGTCCTTTTCTCACGTCTACTTGCTTTTATAGTTACAGTTTTAGCGCCTTTCATGGCAACAGTTCTGTTTCTTGGGCCATCAAATGTCAGAGGAGTTTGGTCCATATTTGCTACTTGGCTCGGTTCCACACTGTTTCCCTTTTGATGTTGTATAATAAAGTAATGGAAAGATAATATTTTCTCTTCATATTCTTGTGGAATTTTTGAGATATTTTGGTTTTGGTTTGCATGCTAAGTCCATGATGCTTCATAAACCTGTAGCACCAACCAATTCCACAATTAAGGTCTGTTAAGTTCCACTGTAGCACTATCTTATGAGCATATATTTGAATTGTTCTTTTATTAATCCAATGCCATTTTCATAGTGTCCTTGTACCCATTTCAATACTTCATTTTATAGTTTTGACTGTTTTGCATTCAATCTGGTATTTGCACATTTAGTCTTCCTCATATTTTTTAGTTCTTCTTTACTAGGCTGCCAATTGCAAATGGTTTTGTTCTGTTGATGGAGGACCAAAAGGCTGCTCAGCTACTCTGTTTCCATGTTCATCTGCATATGCTGTTACTTTCAATTTATAGCCCACATTGTATGAATACTTTTTATTTTTTCCATTACAAAACTAGCTACTAACAAAAATCATTTTCAGTTCAAGTTCACTCACACCTTAGACTGCAATGATGCATCATAGACTAGACAGCATTCTGGGTTTGTGATGCAAAGGTGGGGGAAAACAGAATTAGCAAGCTTGTGAATTCCTGCAACTTATGTTTGTCAAGTTGGTTCACTGCTGCTGTCGATTGAATCCAATGTTGCCAGATGGAGATGGGTTTTCTGCAGCATTGAATTTGTAGCCATTTTTAAGACTGGTGGGAATTTCAAGTCAAACACTGGAAACTTCTATATTAATTTCAAATGTAAGATGCACCTGAATTTTGGAGGCAATTTTTTGAGGAGAAAAGTGTGTCTTACAGTCCATAGAATATGGTATACATCTCCCACTGCAAGCTGTTCCCATCATGGTCCATGACCAAAGTTGCACATTGGAAGTTGTGGAGATAAAGAAATTGCTACCACAAGAATCTGTATCACCCAGACTTTACAGCCCCCCAAGGTTCACAAAGAAGGGATTCCACTACTCCCCATTGTCAGAAATATCAGAGCTCTTACATATTTGCTGGTAAAATACCTGATAGAGATGCTAAGTCATTAGTGGGTAAATGCTCACATGACATCCGGGATCCTATTGATTTTGTGGAACTTCTCCACAATGACAGGCTGAAAGACTCAGATGTTATGGTGAGCTTTGACATCATTTTGTTAATCACCAGGGTGTCTCTGTGTGAGTCACTAGAACTCATTGTTCAGGAATTTAATGAGAAGACCACTGAACTTTTCAGGCATGCCCTGTGCTGGGTGGAAAACACTATATGCAAATGCATGCTGATCTATATTTTCAAGCAGGTAGTTGTCACCACCCTGCACATAGGACTGGGGTACTGAAATGTTAATACACAGGGTGCATGCCCTCTCACATGCAGTGAGTCTGCTCCAGGAAATGGAACACCTCAGAACTGTGTTCTGAAAAAATGGGTAATCTGAATGGGAGATCAAGTGCACCATTTGCCCTTCCTCTTCCCGCCCCCCCCCCCCCTCGCCCCCCCCCCACCACCACTATACTACAACATGTGGAGGTGGTTGAAATTGTGAAGGAAGAGATAGTCACAGACTTTACACAATGCACTGGCATGGTATTGGGAAAAATTTGGCATATACTGAAGAAGCACTCTCACTTCATTGATGGCAAATCATCATTCAGAGTTCAATCAATGAGGTTGTTTTGATATCAGAACAAATAATCTCTACCTTGTGAATGACATAATTTTTAAATGACTGTGAAAGAACAACATATCAAACCTATGAAACTCGGTCAGTTGCTAGGAGCATCTGAAATTGTTGTATTCCGATTCAGTTAACATAGTATAAAAGTGTATTATACCACAGTGAGCATTTTGTGGGACAAAATGATTGAGGCAATGTTTGGAATAATGTAGAAACTCTTGTTATCCATCTTTGTAACTAATGTATGTAACAAAATTTACTAGTTCTTGAAATAATTATGAGACTTTGCAGAACAATGAAATCCAAAACATATAAAGATATCCTCAAATATACTTTCTGTGTAAAAAGATGGAATTACTCTCAATACTGGCCAAAAGCTCTATTCAAATGTATGTTCAGAACATGGTAGGAACTCTGTGCTTAACTTTGTTACTGTGAAACTGTTACCTTGAAACTGTTACCATGAAACTGTTGAGATCATTGTTTGTTCACTTCTGCCCATATGTCAAGGGGTTTGGTGTGATGGATGCAGTAGTTTTTTTCATTGGGGGGACTGCAGTGGTGTGGGTGTCGGAGAAGTGGATCAGGCTCATCAGTGGTTATGTAGGATTTGCAGCAGAGATAGGAAGATAGTGGAACAGGAGGGGAAAATTGCTGCCCTTCAGGCTGAGCTAGATCAGGCTAGGGAAGATCTGGACAGGTTAAGGAGGGAGAAGGGCAAAGAGAGGTGGGAATTGGCGATAGGTAACAGAAGGAACAGGCGTAGAACTAAGTCTGGCAGTTTTGTGGCGAATGTCAAATATAAGTTTGACCTGTTGCTTCAGTTAGAAACTGATAAGCCTCAAGCAGAGGTAGGTGTATACAGGACACAGCAAACTTTCAATAGGAAATTGAAAAAGAATGTAGGAAAGTCATCAAAAAGGAAGAAAGTTTTGTTGTTAGGCAGTTCTCATGCCAGAGGTGTAGGGCAACTTCTGCAGGAGGAATTAGGACCAGAATACCAGGTCACAATTTTTTTCAAACCAAGTGCTACTCTGGATCAGGTGACACAGGATTTAGGTTCACTAAGTAAAGGATTTATCAGGGAAGACACCATGGTTATTGTAGGAGGGTCAGGGAACAGTATCGACAGAGATCCTGAGTACAGTATAGAGTGTGACCTGGTAAAGAATGTGTCAGCATCGAGACACACCAATGTTGAATTTGTATCTGTCCTGAGACGCCATGACCGGCCTCATTTGAACTCTTCTGTTGGGAGAGTTAATTTGGAGTTGGAACGGCTGCTTGGGTCAGGTGCGGGGGCTCATATTGGTGTGGTTCCTGTTGATTCTCTCAGTAGGTGGGACTATACCAGGCACGGCCTACATCTCAACAGGAAAGGGAAGGGTAAACTGGCTGGGGTAATAGCAGGAAATTTAAGGGGGGGAGGCACTGGCATGAATGGTAAAATACCAGTGGTTACAGGTGTTGGAGCAGCACCTTTTTTAGGATAGGTAAGACAGAAATATGTCAAGTTCTACGAGAGGTCAGGATTGAAACAAATCTTCAGTTTAGGAAAGAAACTAAATAGCACAATTCTAGCACATTGGATCGCCAATCACAGCTGTCAATTATAAATTTTCACCAGTCACCAGAAATTTTATCTCCGCCAAGTTGTATCTCAGTCCTAGGTAATTGCATTGATGAATTACAGTCACCCAACCCAGTTGACATAATCTGCCTCTCTGAACACCATGTGACCACTGGTATAGGAACTAGGCCTAAGCACAATGAGAAACTCAGGCAGGAGAGTCCTGCAAATGTTAGAATAAGGAAATGTTCTCATAAAAGTATAATTAAAAATAATGTAACTATATTTCATCAAAATATTATGAGTTTAAAGAATAAAATAGATGAGCTTCTGGTTTGTTTAGAAGATTTAGAAGCTGAGGATGAAATAGGTATACTATGCCTGTCTGAGAATCACATTGTTACTGATATGGATAAGGTAAATGTAAGTGGACATAAGCTCTCTGCACATGTAATTAGAGAAAATATGGAGAAAGGAGGAGTTGCCATATATCTCAAAACTTATCATTGTGCAAAAAGTATAGAAACAAAAAAGTTTTGTGTAGAGAAACATATAGAAGCTTGTGCCTGTGAGCTTAAATTAAATAAAGGCATATTTATAATTGTAACTGTATATAGGTCCCCATCAGGAAATTTTCATCTATTTCTGAAAAATTTGGACTCCTTGTTGTGGTATCTGTCAGACAGGGGGAAGCAAATTGATATTTGTGGGGACTTCAATGTAGATTCTCTGAAAGAGGGTAATAGGAAAAATGACCTTGAAGTATTACTCGGTTCTTTCAATTTGACACCCGTTATTGATTTTCCTACTTGGGTGGTAAAGGATAGCAGCTCACTGATAGATAACTTCTTTATAGACCAAGATAAGTTTAACCAGATAAATGCTCAGCCTGTTGAGAATGGTCTTTCTGATCATGGTGCACAGCTAGTTACAATATATGACATAGCTCCATTCAGCAATACTAAACAGTCCTCCAAAGTAGTATGTTCAGTCAACGATTTAACAATTACAAATTTCAGGGAAAGCCTACAGCAGTTAGACTGGGATGAGGTGTACCGTGAACCTGATGCCAATTTAAAATATAATTTATTTCATGATGCCTCACCTGTGATTGCATTGTCCCTGAATAGCTGCACTTCTGGTGTCTGTCATTTTCTTGTAATATAAGGTTATTGACAAGCATTAAAATGAAGGACACTACACTATATTATTTAACTTGAAACATTTTCACATTTATTGATGCATGTGTTATTACAATGGTCAGTTTGTTTCAGATAATTTGTGCAGTATATTCAACACAAGTAGTCAACTACATTATCCTACAGGGATTCACAATTCCCACCAAATTTTGCAAAAATACGTAATTTTATACATCAAATAATTTGCAAAGTAAAGTATTTCCTTAACACAGGTGGTCACTTTTAATCAGGAGAAACAGGGCTACAAAAGTTTTTGATCGAATTTTGGAAATAATCAGCCATTAAAAGTAAAACATTCTGGATGATAAAACTTTAATTGTGAATAGTTTTTTTTTAAATAGGAAATGTTTGGAAAAAGTAAGATTTTTCTGGAAAGAGGAAACTAAGGGCTTTTAGATGAGATGAACTGCTAAATTTTTAGTTACATATTAGGTCACTCCAAATGTCATATCCATGTAGTTTCTCTTCTGAGTCTTACATAATGAATTTTTACTCATAATAACTGTTTCTGTGTAAAACAATAAGACTACACACATCAGTAATAGCAAAATTGTCTTAAGAACAATAAAATTGTTTGGATTTCAGCTCAAGAAAGTAAATAAGTATTTTATATAATTATTGTATGTGCTATTAAGAAAAGAAGTAAAATAAAGAAAAACCTAGAATGGAATAATGACAATATTAGGAAAAGTAGAGATTGCTAGTCACCATATAGTGGAGATGTTGAGTCACACATACCCACAACAGAACTGTCTGCAACTGTATCATGAATAGCAATGTGCACTTTTCATAATATTGTCATTAAAATAAAGCCAAAAATTATTATAATTCGAATAAAATGAGTACAAGTGGATGGTCCCAACCTACTTCATTAAATCCCCTGCTTATCATCCAAGTTTCACTTTTGTTCAGTGCTACACTTCAGGATATATACCCTTAGAAAAGACTTCCTAATATTAACCTATACAAACCCTATATCTATTCCTTCAGCTTTCAGATTTCCCTTTTTTACTTAGTACTGGCTTACTATCTGAGCTCTTGATAATCATACAGCAGCTTTTCTTTTCTCCAATAGTGTCTTTAATTCTCCTATAGGTGTCATCTTTCCCTAGTCACATATTGGGGGACTGATGACCTTCGCTGTTTAGTCCCCCTTAAACATCCCAACAACCACCACCACCACCACCTAGTCACATAATATTCTACACCCCTGCATTTGTCCACTAGCCATTCCTGTTCACCAGTTCTGCATTTCCTGTCATTCTCATTTTGTAGTCATCTGTATTTGCTTGCACCTGCTTTATGTGCAGCATTTTTATATTTTTCTCCTTTTGTCAGTTAAATTCAATATATCCTGTGCTGTCCAAGAATTTCTATCAAGTCTTGTCTTTGAACCTGAGTGACCCTCTGCTGCCTCCAATACTTAATCTCTCAAAGCTACCCCTTCATCTTGTATTGTATTTCTTTCTCTTGTTTCAGTCTAGTGTTGCCAAATGTGGAGAATCAAACAAAGTTTGTGACTGGAGTGGAGGTTCTTGGTAGACAAAATACACTATTGGCCATTAAAATTACTGCACCAAGAAGAAATGCAGATGATAAACAGGTATTCATTGGACAAATATATTATACTAGAACTGACATGTGATTACATTTTCACACACTTTGGGTGCATAGATCCTGAGAAATCAGTACCCAGGACAACCATCTCTGGCCGTAATAATGGCCTTGATACACTTGGGCATTGAGTCAAACAGAGCTTGGATGGCCTGTACAGGTACAGCTGCCCATGAGCTTCAACATGATACCACAGTTCATCAAGAGTAGTGACTGGCATATTGTGACGAGCCAGTTGCTAGGCCACCATTGACCAGACGTTTTCAATTGGTGAGAGATCTGGAAAATGTGCTGGCTAGGGCAGCAGTCAAACATTTTCTGAGTCCAGAAAGGCCCGTACAGGACCTGCAACATGCTGTCATGCATTATCCTGCTGAAATGTAGGGTCGCACAGGAATCGAATGAAGGGTAGAGCCACAGGCTGTAACACATCTGAAATGTAACGTCCACCGTTCAAAGTGCCGTCAATGTGAACAAGAGGTGACCGAGACGTGTAACCAATGGCACCCCATAACCAGTATGGCAATGACAAATGCATGCTTCCAATGTGCATTCACAGCGATGTCGCCAAACATGGATGCAACCAACATGATGCTGTAAACAGAACCTGGATTCATCTGATAAAATGACGTTTTACCATTCACGTACCCAGGTTCGTCATTGAGTACACCATCGCAGGCACTCCTGTCTGTAATGCAGCATCAAGGGTAACTGCAGCCATGGTCTACAAGCTGATGGTTCATGCTGCTGCAAACGTCATCGAACAGTTTGTACAGATGGTTGTTGTCTTGCAAACATCCCCAACTTTTGACTCAGGGATCAAGAAATGGCTGCACGATCCACTACAGCCATGCAGATAAGATGCTTGTCATCTCACCTGCTAGTGATATGAGGCAGTTGGGATCCAGCATGGCATTCCGTATTACCCTCCTGAACCCACCGATTCCATATCTGCTAATAGTCATTGGATCTCGACCAACGTGAGCACCAATGTCGCGATTCAATAAACTGCAATTGTGATAGGCAACCTTTATCAAAGTCAGAAATGTGATGGTACGCATTTCTCCTCCTTACACAAGGCATCACAACAACGTGTCACCAGGCAAAGCCGATCAACTGCTGTTTGTGGATGAGAAATTGGTTGGAAATTTTCCTCATGTCAGCAGGTGTCGCCACCGGCACCAACCTTTTGTGAATGCTCTGAAAAGCTAATCATTTGCATATCACAGCATCTTCTTCCTGTCTGTTAAATTTCGTGTCCGTAGTATGTCATCTTCATGGTGAGCAATTTTAATGGCCAGTAGTGTATAACATGTTGTCTTGGATGCAGATTCATTGATGGAAGTAGGAATAATTTCAGGCATGCCCCAGAGATGTGTTGTGACCCTTGTTGTTCTTGTTTTGTGTTAATAACCTAGCAGACAATGTTAATAACAACCTCAGACATTTTTCAGATGATGCAGTTAGCTACAATGAAGCACTGTCTGAAAAGAGATGGTGCCTACACAAGATTGTAAAATGGTGCATAGATTGACAACTTGCTTTAAATATACCTGAATGTAAAATAATTATGCACTTCACAAAATTAAAAATACTTAGTATCCTTTTACTACGATAACAATGATTCACAATTAGTCAACTCATACATGTGGATATAATAATTTGTAGGGATACAAAATCGAATGATCACTTAAGCTCAGTTGTAGGTAAGGCAGGTCATGACAAGATACTGGGAAAATGCAGTTAGACTACAAAGGAGACTGGCGATAAATCACATGTGCTTTCCATCATAGAATATCTCTGAAGGGATACAGAAAATATGTATATGGAAGCCTACTTATGATATTTCAATAACCAGTATTAAGTGGAGATTGTAGATATATTCTTCAGTCCCTACATATTACTCTCACAGGGACTATGAAGTAAAAGTGAAACTAATGATAGCATACACAGAGACATTTAATCAGTCATCCTTCCCATGCTCTGTACACAGTGGGAATGGAAAGAAACCTTTATACGTTATAGGTCCATACCAAGATTCCTCTGCCACACACTTCACTGGTTTATCAAGTATGTATATAGATGTAGAATTCTAACAATGCTCAGTGTGCAACTAAGTGAGCATAACCAGGAAATCAGGCATCAAAATATCACAGACAGTGGGATACATACTCTACCTAATGCTTAAACAATGTTGAAAATGATTCAAAATTTGTGAAATCTACAAGTAGATGTAACTATACAGCCAAAATGAGATTGCATACAGATGCATTTCAGCATGAAAGCCAACAAGAAAACTGTCAGCTTCCATAGGGGGCTGCTAAAAGTACTTATATTTATTCAAATAGCCATTTTACAGTACACTTTAAATCAGTATTTGAGTTCTTCTTACTCTTCACACATATTCATTTCATACATTCTGATCTCTGCTTCTGGATCCATTCAATGTTATGACACTGTTTTCTATTTCTTTCTTGTTTGTCCCTAAAGACCACATTCTGAATTTTGTTCCTAACCAAAGCACTGTTATACAAGTCCATTACATTGATTTTTGCTTCTTTGAGGTCATTTAGTATCTGTGTAAACAATGCAGTTTGTCCTTCCAGCTTTATTATTTTACAAAAGATTTACATCATCAGTCTGTCATATCCATTTCAGCTGCAGCTATTCTGCAATAAATATTTTTAACAGCCATAAGCAGAATGACTCCTTCCAATATTATAAAATACTAAAATAAATGACCCTTTCAGCTTAGTTGTAATGGCGTTCCTCAAGGTAAAGACTAATTGATCTTTGCCTGATGAAGGCTGCTGCAGCTCAGTTGAAAATTCAGTAAATTTTGGTATTTTAATTACTGTATAAGATGACATGGCTGATCTAATCTACTCTTTTTGCAACAGGGTAAAATGGTCAAAAATTATTTTTAAAGATATTCAGCCAACCTCACTGGTGAACAGTAGTGTGGTCTGTGTGATTAATTCTCAACACCTTGAAAACATAAAAATGTAGTGAATGGCCTAATAATTCACAAAACCTGTAAAAATTGTTTAATACATATCTTTCTCTCTTCTTTGAAGTTTTATGAATCTTAATCAATGGCTCAGTACGTCTAAAAGTATATATCCCTTTTTGACGAGTAGAGATACAAGATCAAAGATATGTGTTAATCATAGAAATTAATAGTAATGAAACTTGTTTCTCATAATTATTTCTATGTTTTAATACGTCATTTGAAGAACACATTATAAAACAGAAAATTGTTTCACATCACACCTTTCTCAACCACATACTACAAAACTCAGCTTACAACTATTGAAATACACCAGGGAGGCAAAGAGACAATATGTCTGCTTGTGTCTGTGTATGTGTGGATAGATATGTGTGTGTGTGCGAGTGTATACCCGTCCTTTTTCCCCCTAAGGTAAGTCTTTCTGCTCCCGGGATTGGAATGACTCCTTACCCTCTCCCTTAAAACCCACATCCTTTTGTCTTTCCCTCTCCTTCCCTCTTTCCTGATGAGGCAACAGTTTGTTGCGAAAGCTTGAATTTTGTGTGTATATTTGTGTTTGTTTGTGTGTCTGTCGACCTGCCAGCACTTTCATTTGGTAAGTCACATCATCTTTGTTTTTAGATATATATTTCCTACGTGGAATGTTTCCCTCTATTATAACCAACGATGTAATTAGTTACACAAAGGTGTTGTTTGAAGACAGTATATACAAGGAAAGATTATTTTCTGGGTAATATATAATTTTGACAATTGACATTATAAATGTTGTAAGTATTTGCAAACAAATTATACATGTTTTTCTGAATTATAAAATATATCTGACAGTTTTTTTAGTATTACTAGCCCCTATATGAAATAATTTTTCATAATACATTGTTAGTTTTAAGTATAAACATGTTATAGTTTACCACCTGTGTGAATGCAAACCAAAACCAAAAAGTAGACTTGTGTGAAAAATTTTATTGGAATGGGTGTATGGGATGTATTGTATTGTACACTAAAAATAAGTGTGGCACTAACCAGATCCATTATACTGTATGCCCAGAAGGATTCTAACCAGAGATGAGAAAATATTTTGCAGGTTATGAGAAATACTCAGTGATATGCTCTAAAGGGAGAGAGGAATGATGCACACTGTACTAGTGCAAATAGGGCAATAGTCAAAGGGAAAACAGTGTTACTTATAGAGTGAATCAGAATTATAGATACCTTTGAATAATAGCAGATTATGATACCAAGACTGTTTGGTAGACACTGTGATTCGAGTCTTATTTTCAGCTATTTTTCACCTAAAGTTGCAGATCTGAAGTACAAAAAGGAGCCTATGGGGTCAATGTATTGTATAGATATTCTTATTTAATTTTCACAATACTGCGGCACATCATTTTTATTTTTGATTTTAGAGAAATTAATAATCCTATAAATTCCGTTTCTTTCATTTAGCCATAATTGGCATGTATTTCACACTTCGCAATATTTTGATTACAAAACTTCTCATAACATTTTATTCTTTGTTAAACCAAGAACTGTTATAATCTTTAAAAAACAAACTAGATTTATCATCATGATAAGGCATATGAAAGAAAATACAGAATATATGTTAGTTTGGCAACATGACAAAATCTGTGAACTTTAAAAAATCTCTATTGCAAAATTATGTACAAAAATGTACAATTATTTTTATCTTTATAATTTTTCTAACCTCAAGAAGCATGTTTTCTTTGTAACTGTTCCCTCATGTAATGCAAGAAAATGATACAAATGCTAATTTGATCAATTACTGGTCAACAGTCTACAGCAGTCTAGAACTTCAACCTGTAATTTATCATTTCCCATATTTGCCAAAAGTTAGAGGGTCAAGCAGTGGAAAATTCAGGATGGAATAATGACAATATTATGAAAAAGATTGTTTGTTACTCACCATATAGTTGAGATGCTGAGTTGGAGAAGATGTTGGTGTTGTTGTGTTCTTCATTCCAAAGAATGGTCTGATGCTGCTCTCCATGCTACTCTATCCCATGCAAGCCTCTTGATCTCCCTGTAATTAGTGAAACCTACATCCTTATGAATCTGCTTACCATATTCTTCTCTTGGTCTCCTTATGATTTTTACCCCACAATTTCCTCCAGTACTAAATTGGTGGTCCCTTGATGCCTCAGAATGTGTCCTAACAACCAATCCCTCCTTTTAGTCAGGTTGTAGCACAATTTTCATTTCTCCTCAATTCTATTCAGTACCTCCTCATTAGGTACATATTCTACCCATGTAATCTTCAGCATTCTTCTATAGCACCACATTTCAAAAGCTTCTATTCTCATCTTGTCAAAATTGTTTATCACCCATGATTCCCTTCCATACATGGCTACACTCCATAGAAATACTTTCAGAAAGGACTTCCTGACACTTAATCTATACTCGATGTTAACAAATTTTTCTTCTTCAGAAATGCTTTTCTTGCCATTGTCAATCTAAATTTTATATTCTCCCTATTTTGACTATCATTGGTTTTTTGCTTCCTGAATAGCAAAATTCATCTACTGCTTTAAGTGCCTCATTTCCTAATTCCCTGAGCATCACCTGATTTAATTTGATTGCATTCCATCATCCTCATTTTGCTTTTGTTGATGTTCATTTTATGTCCTACTTTCAAGAAACTGTCCATTCCATTCAACTGTTCTTCCAAGTCCTTTGCTGTATCTGAAGGAATCACATTATCATCAGCAAACCTCAAAGTTATTATTTCTTCTCTCTGGATTTTAATTCCTACTCCAAAATTTTCATTTTTTCCCTTGTTGCTTGCTCAATACACAGATTGAATAACATCAGGTATAGGCTACAATGCTATCTCACTCCCTTCTCAACCACTGCTTCCCTTTTGTGCCCCTTGACTCTTATAACTGCCATCTGGTTTCTGTTCAAATTATAAACAACCTTTTGTTCCTGTATTTTACCCCTACCACCTTTAGAATTTGAGAGCATTCCAGTCAACATTCTTAAAAGCTTTCTCTGTAGGTTTCTCTTTCCTTAACCTACCTTTTGTAAGAAGTCGTAGGGTCAGTATTGCCATGTGTGTTCCTACATTTCTCCAGAATCCAAACTGATATTATCCAAGGTCAGCTTCTGCCAGCTTTTCTGTTCTTCTGTAAAGGATCCATGTTATTATTTTGCAACCATTACTTATTAAACTGATATTTCACTAATTTTCAAACCTGTCAGCACCTGCTGTCTCTGTAATTCGAACTACTAAGTTCATCTTGAAGTCAGCGGGTATTTCACCTGTCTCATACATCTTGCTCATCAGATAGAAAAATTTTGTCATGGATAGCTCTCCCACGAGTATCAGTAGCTCTAACAGAATGTTGTCTACTCCTTGAACCTTGTTTTAACTTAAGCCTTTCATTGAATTGTCAAATGCTTCACACAGTATCACATTTCCCTTCTCATCTTCATCTACGTTCTCTTCCATTTCCGTAATGTAGCCCTGAGGAACGTCTACTCCGCTATATACTCCTTCCAACTTTCTGCTTTCCCATCTTTGCTTAGGACTGATTTTCCATCTGAGCTCTCAATATTTATTTAATCTTCTCCTAAGGTCTCTTTAATATCCCTGTATGCAACATCTATTTTACAACTAGTGATATATGCTTCTACATTCTTACATTTGTCCTCTAGCCATCCCTGCTTATCCATTTTGCACCTCCTGTAGATCTCGGTTTTTAGATGTTTGTAGTGCCTTTCACCTACCTCACTTATTTTATTTCTGTATTTTTCTTTTCATCAGTTAAATTCAATACCTCTTGTGTTACCCAAGCATCTTTACTAGTTCTGATCTTTTTACCTACTTGATCCTCTGCTGCTTCACTATTTCATCTCTCAAAGCTACGGATTCTTCTTCCACTGTATTCCTTTCCCCTGTCCTTGTCAGTCATTCCCTTATGCTCCCTCTGAAACTTGCTACAACCTCTGGTTCTTTCAGTTTATCCAGGTCCCATCTCCTTAACTTCTTACCTTTTTACAGTTTCTTCAGTTTTAATCTGCAGTTCATAACTGACAAATAGTGGTCAGAATACACATCTGCCCTGGAAATCTCTTACAGTTTAAAATTTGGTTCCGAAATCTCTGTCTTACCATTACATAATCAATCTGAAATCTCTGGTGTCTCCAGGTCTCTTTCACATATAAAACCTTCTTTCATGATTCTTAAACCAAATGTTAGCTAAATTAAATTATGCTCTGTGCAAAATTCTACCAGACAGCTCCCTCTTTCATTCCTTACCCACAGTCCACATTCACCTACTACTTTTCACTCTGTTTCTTTTGCTACTATCAGATTCCAGTCCCCCATGAATATTAAATTTTTGTCTCCCTTAACTGTTTGAATAGTTTCTTTCATATAATTATACATTTCCTCAATCATCTCCTCATCTGTGGAGCTAGTTGTTACATAAACATTTTACCTAAGAGGAGTTGGAGATAGACACAACAAAAAGGACTGTTAGACAAGTAAGC
The DNA here is from genome assembly GCF_023864345.2 of Schistocerca serialis cubense. NCBI lineage: Eukaryota > Metazoa > Arthropoda > Insecta > Orthoptera > Acrididae > Schistocerca > Schistocerca serialis. Next base: position 511,361,831 of record NC_064642.1, on the reverse strand, counting down.
TTTCAGTCAAAAGTGCTTCTTCCAAATTGACTACATACACACACACTCACGCAAATGCAACTCACACACACACATGACCCCTGTCTCTGGCCTTGGCATCCAGAGACAGTGCTCATGTGTGTGTGAGTTGTGTTTATGTGATTGTGTCTTTGTATGTTCCCTAATTCAGAAGAAGCCCTTTTGGCCAAAAGCTTACTTGTCTAACAGTCTTTTGTTGTGTCTATCTATGACTCAAAATCTCCTCTATATGGGGATTAGCTATTTATCTTTTTCATGACTCTATCAGAAGTTACAGAGTGTTTGTTTCAAGATTGATTTGAACAGGTTTTGTCTAAATGCTGCATAGTAAGTTAGTCTTCATACTGTGAACAGAGAGTGCACCATGTACATCCTTTATATTGCAAAATCATTTCAAATGTTTAACAAAACTGCTTATTGAGGGCAGTGAAAATTGTGAACTCTAAGAATGGTTGCAAGAACTTCTCTTTAGCAATGTGCAGAAAGCTCCACTGTTTATCATATGTGGATAGAAGGCAAACCATAATGTCACTTACATTCAAAAACATGGACAATTACATCATCCTCTAGACAACAAGAAGGTGATGTCTAGAACCACAATTATATTGGTGTAACAAGATGAATACTAAATGTTCTTTTGTTTTGCAACAAGCTTTCTAGATCTGTTCCCTTTTAAATACAACCATGTATTTACATAGCTATTTGTCCAGATTCCAAGCTGTACAACAGATGATCATCATTGGATCCTAACCTGTCAGCTCAATAAAACAATGGAAAAGTGTTCTGAATGGGAAAGAAAGTTCAGCAGGGAGTTAGTCATCACAGTGTAACAAGATTTATAAAAATGTTTGTATCCATGTGGGTGATATTCTCTACACAGCACCAGTGAAAGTGGGCAAGTGAACAAAACAAGGAACATTATTTGAATGGCATTAAATGGGGTTACTCTGAACACTTTCAAATTTTATTACATTATCATGAAAATAGTTTTTATTATTTTAAAGTAATGAGTGCCGCTATACATGAGGACTACGGGCATCACAAGATTGTTCATGCCAAAAATGATCATACATGACTTTATTATAAATAATACAAATAAAGGGTAGTGTTCAAAGCTACCCTGAGATGGGACTAACATTGAACCCACAGTACTTTTGTATGGCTGTTCAAGTTAAAGGTTGTGAGAGTAACTTTGTTGAACAATATTGCTTTAAAAGGAAATTAGTGATTTAATAATACTTTATTGACCTAAAATGTATGACAGTTTAACTAACTTTAGTCAAAATTTGTAAAAACTGTTTAGCAATCATTTTCTTGATTTCACAAAATAGAACACAGTAAAATAAAATCATTAGTTCACCACTTCCATAGAAGTGTATCTTGGTACACTGTAAGTTCTTTCTTGCTCAAAAGCAAACATCCCCTCCTATCAGCATCTGGAATACTAAGAAACTTCACAATGTCCTCCTTACTGGCAATTCCTTCATCAGGTACATTAAGCCAATAAAGTTTAAATTGAACTTTGTGATAATGATTTTTTTTCCAATGTAGCAAACCAAATGAAAGTATCTTATTTCTGGAATATTGTTAGAGCCTTTTTCAGAAGTAGTGTCAGAATCATTGCTGACTGAAAGTCTGTACTCACTGTCACTGAGTTCCAGGAGTTCTCATGTTCATGAGAACTTGTTCTAGTAGAGTTGTCTCCTTGCATAGAGTCCCGCTTTTCTTGGGTTGTTTTGCTAGATAAGACATCTGCAGCACTGATACTTCTCCCATCAGTAACATTAATTGAATCTGTCAGTGGAGAAAGGAACTAAGTCACTTTTTGGCGATTTTCACTTTTTTACATACATGTAATAAACAGACCAATACACACCTTACTGTCATGAAACAAGTTATCTGTGCCTTCTTCCTGTGAGAATAACAGGAGGTTGATTTGTTACATTCTGAGGAGAAAGGAATCAAGTCAATGTCAGTGACTTAGTTTCTTCCTCCACCACATGTCATGCCCTGTCAGCAGACTATACCATCAGTGAGCTTGTACAATGCCATCTTCAAACTAGATTGTGTTGTCTTGTAGCATGCAGGTGCACAAAGTGTAACAAAATACTAACTTGGCAGTAACTTCATGCTTTGTCATGGTTATTGTTGATTGTTGTTTTAAGTTATTGAATGCCATCTTTCGAAATGTCTGCCAAACCAAAGTGAAATGAATGTGAGCACAAGAAGAAGAGAATCAAGGAGGCTACAGTTCTTAGGTTACCCTGAAATGACTACAGTAGGAAAGCAGTTCCTGGAAAATCTATTAGTGTTGGCTGCAGGTAACTTATCAGCACTGACATTTATCCATTTAACAAGTTCAATGTAATATAAATTCCATAGCATGTGCTACATGCTTTGCAAATACTTAATAAATTTCAGATGCTGAATTGAATGTATCCAACATATCAGTAACGATGATCACATCAAGATACTTTCAAATTTTATAAACATGGGGAAAAAGTGAAGATATTTACCCACAAGGGTTACTTGTGGCATGTGACATTACAAAAAGAAGGCCAAGAAAAGTTGTCAATGGCATCAAAAGCATCAAGATACAAAATTCCTTTGTTTACCATGCCATTGTCTGTGGTACAAGAGTTTGTCTCTCCAAACATGCTCTTCTCAGTCTTCATGCTGTATCACAGAAATGCGTTATTCATATTTGCCAGTTTCCAGTTAAAGGTCAAATTCCAAAGGCAATGGGTGGAACAATCCATTCACACCCAAACTTTCAGAAAATTTAATAAATTTGATAGATACCTACTTCACATCTTTCTCACTCAAAGAAACTCACTATACTGGGAAGGAAATAAAATATTCCCTATGAAGTATCCAGAAGTAAATGTGAAATACGACTTTGATAGGAAACATTTTCATGAAAATTACAATTTTCCTTTCAGCTGTTCCCAAATTGATGTCTGAGGCAAATATGAGGAACTTCAGGCTAAGTTAAAAAGTCCACATATCTCTGACATTAGCAAAAGAACTGCACAACTTAAGCTGGATATTCATAAGTGGCACAGCAGGACATTTTAAAAATTCATTAAAATAACTGAGCAAGAATGTATGGGCAGGTATCACATTGTTGGACTAGTTTTTCACTTCTTGCAAAACTTGCCTCTGCCAAACATCCGACTGCAGGAAAAATTCTGTTTACGTCAGGTGTGAGTTAACTGTTCCTACATTTATGATATAAAGTCCAGGCATTCTACAGTGTATTTGTACCATGAAGGTGAAGCCAAAAAGGGAGCAAATCAGGTCTGAAAACTAAGTACTGAAGAATGTTACAGAAGTACACCTTTTCTCAGACAGAGCATGGGGTCAAAATAAAATTAATACTGTAGTAAGGATGTACCTTGCATTGACAAAAACTGAAAAATTTTAAAAATTGCTCACAGATTTTCCAAAATAGGTCACTTGTTTCTTCCTTCTGATCACATGTTTGGAACAGTGAAAAGACAAATACAGAAATGTGACTGAGTTCACAACCCTAAAGAGCATGGGAAAAAATTTTTCTTTGGCAATGTTCAAAGAATTTTGTTGTAAAGCAATGAAACCAGGAGTCATGTCTGCCTACCCTTTCATAAACAGCTGTGTCTGTCACTCCTTTAATCTGTCAAAAAATAAACTTGCTTCATCAGATTAGGTTGCATAGGCTACATGATGGAAAAAAGTTAGAATCAATAAGAAAAGATGAAGATATTCTGAAACTGGTTAAGTACATCAATGGAGAAGATGCTGAGATATTTTATGAGGATATACTAAAATGGCCGACTAAAAGTAATAACTAGCTCTGATAATTTATGAACTACACAGAACTTTGAATTCTATGAAGTAGTTGTTTTCAGTTTCAGTTGAAGATAATTTTCCATTATTTAATCAATACATTTAAGTTTTAGATCAGAAATGTGCAATTTTGAATGTATTTAACTCATGAAAACTGCTAAATTCCCTTGTTGCCTGGATAAAGGAGCTATGTTATAAATTATCAATTTTTTTTCAGAAGATACATTTTAGAATACCGGTACATATAAATTATTTTCATTCACAGTATGTGATTAGTGTGCAACAAATGTCAAAAATTTCAATGCAACCTGTCAAATAGTTTAGCAATAAGACAGTTTCTTGTCTCTCCTGAAAATTAACAAAAAGTGACATAGTACCTTCCTCCACCAACTGAGACAATTGTTCTCTTTCCCTGCATATTTGTTGGTTCATTAATGCCTCTCAATTTTTATAGAATGACAACTACTATTTGTGACACAACATGTGAAGGTGAATTTATTTCACCAACTGCAGAACTGCTGGAGCACTGGTTTGGAATTCCATCTGGTAGGTGCATCAAGACCTTGTTGGCATTGAGAGGATGTATTCCTCATCTATCAAAACCGGACACTAGATTTTCACTTATTTCATATTGTGTTAAGTATAACTTCCTGTAAAATTGATTGAGTTATTGATCCTTGCTGAGTGTTTGAGATTTCTTTCATCCAGATGATTTCCAAATGTCTAGTGCATTTTGCCAGTGTTCTTTTAATGGTCCATAAAAGGCAACATTCAGTGGTTGCAACAAATGAGTTCTGTGTGCTGGCAGACATGTGAATGTAATATTATTTTCTTGTTCCAGTTTCAGAACATCATTATTGAAATGACTGTGGATGTCACCTGTTAGTACTTTTCTTTCTAGAATATTTCTGACATGAGGAACAAAGCTTGTTTTGAACCAGTAACTGAACATAATGTGTTGAACCAGCCACTCTTACTCCTTACATACATGGTATACTGTGTATCTCATGGACCACCTTCTGTCCATGTAGACCAGATGTGCTCTGCCTTATATACGATGTAAGCTGTTAACATAACACCAGAGGCTGAACCACAGAACATGACTAAAATGGAGCTTTTAGTACTGTTCTGGATCCTATCTGGGTATTTGACTCCTCTCTTAAATACACAATCTCTCTGACCAGGGCCTTCCAACAAACTGGCCTCATCATTATTAAATATGTTATCAGGTGCGACATCAGAACCATCATCATTTTTCAGAGTGAAACTCAAGTTGTTAAAATAGTTCCTGCAGATAAGGAAGCTCTGTTTGTTGTAATGTTATGACTCATGCATCGTGAAATTCTGTCCCTGTGTCTTTTCCAAAATGCAAGATCCCAATCTGTACCTGGCACATTATTTTCAAATGCAGGTAGCTTATGCCCCCATGTTTTCAAATGTGTGTTTGCCATAATTTGTAAGTCTAGCACAGGGGTCTTCAAACTTTTTAGTCCACGGGCCACATTGACTCCTTCACGAAGTCATAAGGGCCAAGATCTACCTAGTGGGATTAAAGCACCCTATCACTACATGATCACCATAATGTAAGGCTAAAGGAAAGATGAAATTGCAGAAATCTAAGGTTGTGGGAATAGCTTGCACTGAAACGAACTATGACTTTTATTTAATGACATGTCAGAAGTTTTAAAGCCAGTTATTTCAGTTGTTAATTATATCAGATCCCATGCACTCAGTCATCACCAGTTCCACGAGTTTCTTGAAGATATTGAGGAAAGTGACTTGCCATATTATACTGCAGTGTGCTGGCTTAGCTGTGGTAAAGTACTGATCCATTTTTTTTAACTTTGAACAGTAAATGAAATTTTTTTGAACAAAAGGAGTCGCCCTCTGGCTGAGTTATGGAATGGTGAGTGGTTATGAAAGCTAGCATTTTATACAGACTTAACTAAACATATGAATGACCTTAATCAAAAATCGCAAGATGAAAACCAGCTTCTGCCTGATTTATACACGCATGTTAAGTCCTTTTGACAAAAGATTGCTTTGTTTCAACCTCAGTCGAACAAAGTATGCTTCACGCATTTTAATACATGCCAAACATTCAGTCAGCAAACTGAGATTCCGTTTCCTGTAACTTTCACAAACGAAGCTTTGGTCACTTTAAAAATTAAATTTGAATCACATTTTTCAGATACCAATGCAAATTCAAACGATATCAAGATATTTCAAAATCCCTTTGACGTTGATATAGAAGCATTTCCCACAGAACTTCAGTTTGAAATTATTGATTTGCAATGTAGCGACTTTTTTAAAGAAAAACATTCAAAGTCAACATTACTGGAAGTGTCTTCCATCCACACAGTTTCCAAATTTACATAAATTTGCCCAAGGCTTTTTTCCCACTTTTGGCACTACTTATATGTGTGAAAAAATTTTCTCCAAAATGAAACATGCAAAAAGTATTTACAGATCAAAATTAAGTGATAAGCATTTGAAGTCGCTGATGATTATCTCTACCAGTAAACTTAATCCACAACTGGAGGTAATTATGAAAGGAAAGTTACAGCTACATAAAAGTCACAAATTATCACTAAAATGTTAAATTTCTTTATGTGAATACTCTAACACTGTGAGTTTTCAAGATACAAATTAACGACACTTATTCTTATACATCTGTTACAACTAAAATATCCAATATCATTATGTACACCAGGTATTGTATTTTCTTTAAATTGCCTTTAAACAAAAATATTTTATATGATTTACTTGCTGTGTGTATTTTATTATGTAGTCAAAAGAAAGTGAAACCTCGCTTAAGAAGCATCTTCCATTATGATTGATTACTAAGGCTAGTCGCCGAAGTGGCATCCATTTGAAAGACTTACACCAGATTCGTGACTAGAATAAAATAAAAAGATTTTTTTTAATTAAAATGTTTTCGCCAAACTAGTCTGTTAACCATTCTTTTTTTTCCCACTATCGCACGGAGAATGGTCTGTCTGTTTATTGTGGATAGTCATAAGTTTAACCATGACCTTCCGCTTTGTAAAGATAGAGCTCCGACAATGTCACGGTGTATTGGTCGCAATAGGCCTCAAAACTCAGTTGTTGGCAGTATAGGTACCACCTCAAATATTTGGTGGGCTGGATACCAGGGATGTCCGGCCAGCTAACGCGGGCTGGTTTGCCGGCCCTCGCGGGCCGGTTTCGGCCCGCAGGCCGTAGTTTGGAGACCCCTGGTCTAGCAGGTTGAATGGAAATGCCCAATCAGATACAGTTAAGAGGTGATCAACAAAGCTACTTTCCTCCTCATCAGAAAATGCCAATGGCCACCCATTATTGCTGGTATATTTATTTCTCTGAGAAGGAAAGTTGCTACTCACCATATAGCGGAGATGCTGAGTCACAGATAGATGGCACAACAAAAAGACTCTCACAATTACAGCTTTCAGCCGTTAAGGCCTTCATCAACCATAGACACACACACACACACACACACACACACACACACACACACACACAAATGTAACTCATACACACAACTGCAATCTCAGGCAACTGAAACCACACTGCAAGCAATAGCACCAGTGCACCAATGTGTGTGTATGTCTGTCTGTTGCTGACAAAGGCCTTTACAGCTGAAAGCTATAATTGTGAAAGTCTTTTTGTTGTGCATCTCTGCAATTCACCAATTCTGCTATATGGTGAGTAGCAACTTTCCTTGTCATAATATTGTTACATTCCATCCTGGACTTTCCATTGTTTGATTTTTGCTAATGTTAGTGATATTTCATCTTGATACTTCTACTGGTTGGTTTAATGTAATGTTTTCACATTATTTTCATTACTCTATTGTGGATTTTCCATGGTTTGATTGTAGTCGAACTGTCATCACAATGGAATATGGAAAGTTGTTATCTTTCTCTCAGAATAAATGCATGATTTTATATGAGAAAAATGAAAACATAATGAAAACTGAATGTACTACTTGTAATTTTTCTTATTCACTGGTTTTATTCATGGCATAAATTACAACTACTTGCCAACATGTTTATGTACAAAGACATTACAACCAATGACCTTAATTATATGGTACTTCTTTATGCTACAGTACACTTATACTGACAGTACAGAAGTTAGTATTTCACTATAATGTCATGGTGAATGAGACCTGATTACTTTGCTATCTTGGTACAGATTTACTTTCCTTGTCTTCAAGGCTTTGCATTAGTAGCACACTGATTTGTAATGTGTCACAGTCAATGCCACTGTGCAACATAAGCTTATGAAAGTGAATTACTGTACTTCAACCTAATAGTACATTCTGTGAATGAAATATCTTATCCACTATAATGTCAGGCTATAAACATTATGAAAAGTGTGTATTTGGCCAAAAATTTTCATCTGACAATCCACCATTTGAGTGAAAGAAATATGTAAACAAGTGTACTTATACCAAGTAATCAATCAGATCCCCTGTAAACACTTAACTATGTTACTAAGCAAAGTATGGTAACTTATACTCACTTGCACACATGATCACTATTGTTACAGACTTTTTGCTTTGAGATATGAGAAACATCATATATTCTCTCTCTCTCTCTCTCTCTCTCTCTCTCTCTCACACACACACACACACACACACACACACACACACACACACACACATACCTGTTTGATACTGATTATATGGAGTTACAAGATAAAAAAAAAAAAAAATTCAAGTAATGTACACTTATAAACCGAAGACTTCTTTTTCTTTTACTATGACTGAGATGCCTTATAATGAAAATTAATGTGAAATGGACATGGTAGCTCTAAATATTTAAAATGTTCACTGTTGGCAGCTATACATATAACAGAATGATGAGCAGTAGCCACAACCACATCAGTCAATGTTACAGTGGAGATCGCTGCACATGTCACTGTAATCTACTAGTGAACTTCCTCTGGCATGCATAGCTTAAGTCGACAGACGTTGTCTTTCACAGTTCTCCAGAAGTAAAAGTTCATAGGTGTTAGATCTGGTGATCGTGGAGGGAATGGCTAGGTGGTTATGTGGTGGCACCCCATCCTGCTGGTAGAAGATGTCTTCGTCAGCACCTTGAAGCACACGTATACCTGGCAAAACTGATGTGTATAACATTTCCAGGTACACTTCTCCAGTGACAGTACCATCAAAGAAAATGGGTCCTACTAAGCCCCTAGATGATAGTCCACACCATACATGAATGCCTGGTAGATTGATCACTTTATCCACATAAACTGCCAATTTTGAAGTGCCCAGTACACACTGTTATGCTGATCCATGTTTCCATTAAGTTTAAATTGTGTGTCAACTCTCCACACTATCTGTGTCACAAATTGTTCATCATCATTTACCATTTGCTGATTCCATTTGCAAAATACATTCAGTGACCAGAATCGTCATTATTTATTGTGTGCAATAATTGTGGAATATAAACTTTCTGCTTTGCAGCTTTCACAATTCTTTGTACACCTGTACAGCTAACCCCCACTTCATGTGCAAATTACGTAGCAGACTTCTGTGGAGAATTAACAAATGTTTCCAACACAAGAGTCCACAAAGCAGGACTTGTAGCTGTATGTTGGCTTCCTGAACTTCCTTTGTAAATATCCCAAATCATTCCATGCAATTCAAACTTATACATGATGTGTTTAATTGTTAGGTGGGTTGACAGTCCTGTTTCAAACAGTCGCCTCAACTGGCATTGCACTTCAACGGCATTACCAAACTTGAAAAACCACTTCACAATATATTTTCATTGCTCGAATGTCAAGTGTGCTATGGCCATCTTGTTTTCTCAATGCCAAGATGAAAGTACTAACATCTGTTGAGCCAAAGACCATATTACAGCACACTTGTAACTCAGATTGAATGACAAAATTGATATCTTGATAGAGCCTGACAAAGAGTGTATGCATTTTTCTGTGGACTCTGTATGTCAATGCATTTAAAGAAGAAACTCAGTTATGCAGGCATTGTCCTCAAGATCAGATATTCATGTCACTGAAGGAGTTATTTGTTCACTGTTCAAACTATATTCTTAGAAACATTCTAGTCAATCTGAGATGATTTGTAGCTACTAAAGATGTGCATTTTGTACATTTTCAAATGACTACTGATCCCATATATGGATTATAGTCACTTGTAATGAAATATTTCATATGGCTTCCATATGCTATGTACTCACAGACACATCCATTATCTGTAAAGATATCTAGTAAAAATGCTTAATACTGTGGCAATCACTCTGAGAAGTGCATGAGCTGTAGTCATAGGCAGTACAATGTGGTAGTGCCTGGCAGCCACTGACACACACACACACACACACACAGATTTACCATTAGGCCAAATTTTGGTAGTGGTGCCACATGCACAGGCACATGCAAGACAGAAATGGTGACCAGTGTAAGCTGAGCATCAGATCATCGCAGATGGTTCTTGCTTGCCATGGGCCACATGGGTCAAGTTTAATGTGAGCTCCCCACAATGCATATGGGATTATGAAGATAGCACCATTCATTGATCCATCTTATTCCATTATGACCACAAAGTTCATGGCACCCCATGGATCAGAAGATCGTAATTGTTTTTGTCCGCTTTTGCACCCATCATTTTTCCTGTGGTTACCTGTTTGTACAGTATGCTTGATCACTGAGTAGTGTAGACCCTCCAAGAACAGTGTCTGAACACATTTACTGTGTACTGCCTGTTGCTGTCACTACATGACTGTGAAAACACAGACTTTTGTTACTAGAAAATGCTGTTAACGGATTGTGTATACCTTTGCAAAAAATAAGTGTATCATTGTGTGGACATCTTTTCAGTCAGTTATTTTCACCACGTCCAATACCTTGTGCATAGTGCATGGATGAAGCAATAAAACCAGCCCACTGCACCACTAACATGTAAGAAGTGGTGCTACTTTTTCCTGCTTCACTGTTGTTACCACTTTGTCACTTAATATTATATACTTACACAAATTAAACATGAGTTGACCACAGATATTTATATGCTTACATTCAGTCATAAAATGTACTACATAAATATTTCAATTGTCAATACAGTTAATGCTATGAAGGCCATGCTAAGAATATCTGAAAAATGACAACAATTACATACCAATTGCATTGTATTGTATTGTATGGAACTGGGGACCCAGAAACGATGGAGAGGCTTCAGCCCCACTGTAGCCCGCAGACCAATAAAATACACAGTCTCTTGTTAGACTGGTGTTTGTACAAGAGTATATTTATATAGACAGGAGAAAGATTGTTCAATCATGCATACTACAGTATAGGAACTAGCATCTATATGAACATACTTTCTGTGATGGTACATCAAATACGGATGGTATTTTTTACATTTTTTATTTTATTTATTTTTTGGAAGGGGGATCTGCCTTGTTATTTATTACCTTTCTGGCTGTTCCTACCTTCATTGAAGTAGTGACATACTTTTAGAATGAAATATTACCACACTTATCCCACAAAGTATACTGACTAGATGATTATCAAACTACACTAACGTATATTAATTTTTATTGTCAAATTTATTATGTGAAATTAATAATTTCCTTACTGGAATTAAAAATATCCATCTTCAGATGAATAATTAACACATCAGAATGCAACAAAGGATCTGTAGAACTTTTCCCTTATTAGTTCTCACCAACCTTAGCTAATTCCAATGTGAACAAATAAAAGAAAATTGAAGCACTTGTAACTCATGTACAACAGTCTTATTGTACTTCCAAAAGTGTACAAAAAGCAAAAATAAAATATTGTTGCTACTATTTTTGATCTATACTTTTGTGAAAGCAATACTATTATAAGTCTACACTTGACAATCTGTTTGTATGTATGCTCCTTGGAGGTGAATTAGTTGTTGATAGGTATAAAGTTTATTAAGGTGAACAGGAAGGATGTCATACATTTGAAATGGAGTGTCTGCTACTGTGGGAGTCAGCACCAACTCAAACAAGGAAGGAAAGAAATTGCAATGGCCAGTGAGAGGAATCCAAAATTATCTGTACATAACATTTTCAAATGAATAGAATTCTATATCTCTAAGAAGGAAAGAAACATAAATTCTCAGTATGAAGTGCCTACTCTCAGTATGCAGGCTAAGTATCATCTTACTGTTACTCAGTACTGATGCTCTCAAAATCTGTGAATGAATTGGAGCTGACTAGTGATGGGCAGCTTGTTAAGTCAGCATTGACAGGGGGCACTGAACTCTGTCTTCTCGGAGGTGTGGCACTGCCTGCCCTTTTCATTGGCACTTTCTTGATGCCATTTTGTGGCACTGCGCTAGGGTGGTGTGCAGTTGATGCTTTTGATGCTTTAGGTCTGCACATTGTACCCCGCCCCCTTCCCCCCTGAATGCTCAGAATGTGTCATTTAGGGAGCCATCTGAGAATAAGAGGGGAGACAGAGGCAGCAAGCTGGTTGGTATGGGGAGCTGGGAGTCGCAACTGTGACTGACACCGAGCCCCTAGCCATGCCACACTACTGGGCCTGTGGTCCAAGAAGAACACTGGTCAGAACATCGCCCACTCTTCCTGAGCTGGTCTGACAAAAACCAGAGACAGCTTCGATGATGACAGGGTTGGTGTCCACACTGCATGCTGGGACAAGTACTGGGAAGTTGAGCAGCTGCAGTGGCAAAGGTGATGGGTCCAGTTCCATTGGTCCCACAGGTGGTGCCAAAAGGCACCCAGGGACACCCACAAAATCCTGTTAGAATACGAATCTGTGGACAGAAAACCTGTGGAAGAATCTCAGAACTGACAAATACAAATCTGGTTCTGATGGCAGTGCAGTAACCTAGCAGGACCTCGAATTAAATACATGCAAGAAACCCAATTTTAAATAATTGTTGCTCTTTCCCAGCGCCTGCAGTGATGGGCCATCATGGAACTGGGAGCAGGATGTTGTGAGGAAGAGCACCGATGCTTGCTCCCTTGTGTGGGAGGCATGTAGTTTGTTCATCTACTGCTCGAACGTACACATAGATCTTTCAGCTTCTCCATTTGACTGAGGATGAAATGGAGTACTGGTAAGGTGAATGATACCATTGGCTGTACAAAACTGTTCAATGTCCTGAGCTGTAAACTGTGGTCTGTTGTCTGTAACCAATTCTTCAGGCAAACCTTCCAAGCAGAAACGACATGACAAAGCCTCAATGGTACTACGCAACATAGTCAAGTTCAGGGGCACTGCAAATGGATATTTGCTAACAGAGCCCACAACAATAAACCAAAGAGTGTTCCAAAAGGGGCCAGCTAAGTCAATATGCACTTGTTTGCATGGTAGTGCAGACACTGGCTGGTCCGATAGAGTTTCAACACAAGCTCTACACTTTGATGTCATCTATTCAATGTCTGAATCCATGCCCAGTCAAGTACAGTGCCAAAGTGCTAACTGTTTTGTTCATATAATTCACCAATGTCCTTCATGGAGCAGGCACAACACATCTTTTTGCAACACTTTAGGAATAAGCACATGTGATTGTTCAGAGTCATTTTGCAATAAAATCACATCATGCCGCATTGAGAAGCTATGCTGATTATTAAAATATTGATGCACAAAAGAATTCTGAAAGTTTTACACTGAACAAGGCCAAGCAGCACAGACGTAGTGTAGCGGAAGGTTCAAGTCAGAGTCGGCCTCAGTAGCCTGTTCAATTTTCATATCAGCAGTGGAAAAATCTGTTAAAGTTCAGTGTCCTCTGCATCAGCCTGACAACAAGATGCAGCAGTAGCATCAAACTCAGAACCAGGATCAACAGGAAGGTGAGAATGGACGTCAACATTTGCATACTTTGATGGCTGTGCTGGGTATAAACCAGATGTAATATGTCATTTTCTCGAGAAATGACTGCAATTCTGTCACATTCTGCAGAGCATAGAGTTCCAAGATGGCCAGTAAATGTGAGTGAAGGGTATGAACACCTTGACTACTAAAAACGTGGCCTAAGTACTGAATTTCAGTGTGAAAAAGACACATTTGTCCCAGTGACACTGCAAATCCATTGCTGAATGTTCCTGAAAAATCATATCCAGGTTACTGATATGTTCCTCCGGTGTACGTCCTGGCACCAGAATATAGTCCATGCAATTTGAACAGAATGGAACTTTTGCAGTGAGCTGTTCTAAGTAGCACTGGAATATGGCAGGTAGTTTAGAAGCACTGCCAAAGTGTAAGTGCAAAAATTTGAATAACCTAAATGGGTGTTGACTGCAAACACTTTCTGAGACTCTGCATCTAGATGAATTTACAAGTATGCATAGCATAAATCAATTTTTGGAAAATAGCATCCTGCATCAAGCCTGTCCACTCATTCCTCAGAATGAGACAATGGATAAATATCGATTACTGTTTGTGGATTCACCGTGCATTTCAAGTAAGCACAAAGATGAAGTCTTCCAGAGGGCTTTGGTAAGATTACTAAGGGAGGAGTCCATTGTCTAGCCTGGATAGGAGCAGTAACACTGTTGTCTTGCCATTCTGTAAGTTCTCTTGCAGCTTTATCTCTAAGTACATGAGGGATGGGACCTGCCCAAAAAAACTTAGGTTGTGCATTGTTCTTCATTATAATGTCCGCCCCAGTAGCTGAGTGGTCAGCGTGACGGATTGCCGTCCTCTGGGCCCGGGTTCGATTCCCGGCTGGGTCGGAGATTTTCTCCGCTCAGGGACTGGGTGTTGTGTTGTGTTCATCATCATTTCATCCCCATCCGGCGTGCAGGTCGCCCAATGTGGCGCCGAATGTAATAAGACCTGCGATATGGCGGCTGGACCTGCCCCGCGAGGGGCCTCCCGGCCAATGACGCCAAACGCTCATTTCCATTTCATTATAATGTGCATCACAAAATTATTTGCTCTGCCAAGATCTTCAGAAAGTAAGCAATTGAGTAACACTACTTTTGAGTTGAAAGCAGAACAGAAAGTTCATTGAATTGAACATGAGACCAAACAAATCAAAAGAATCTAACCTAAAAATATCTTCAGTTTTGCAAACACAAAATTGTAAATGTCACTGTTCTGGTGTAAGACTGGAATAAGGCCGGCAAACTACATGCACCAAGAACTGGAATGTCCTTAATGTTATATGCAGTAAGGTGCATGCTAGATTTTGTCAACTGTGGTGAACCAAACTGTTCATAAGTGGCACAACTAAGCAATGTAACAGAAGTGCCAATGTCCACCTGAAGTCACACAATGCTCTAGCAATGACAAAGTTCACAAACAGTTGTTTGACTGTCGTTGACCAGCACTCGGGCAGGGTGAAGGCGCATCCTGAATTTGGTCATTGTTAGTACCAGTAGCTGGTTTATAAAACACTGTGTTCACTGAGTGAGAAGGTGCTCCACACTTATGAGAATGAATGTGGGTAGACTTCTTTTTCTGTTGAAAGCACACAGACTGTACATGCCCTGGCTTTTCACAAGCAAAGCACTCATATTGTGCAAAGGGCAATATTGTCATTTATACATGAAATTGCAATGGGGACATGATTTCACAGCAGACATGTGTTGATATTTGTTTACTCTGTCCATGGGATGGTGGACTGTTTGCACACTGTTGTCAGCCGGAAGGCCATATCTGTTCGTCACTTTGTGCTACTCTGTTAATGGGGGCTACCTCAAAATTTTTCATCGCTTTGTCACTTGAGTTATGATGTTCACTAATTTGTAACGTTTGGTTCAAAGTAGAATCAGAATTTTTGAGAATTTGTTCATGAATTCTACTCTCTGGCACATTGTAAGTAATTGCATCGCGAATCATTGCATCACTATAGTGCTGTCCACTGATACATTGAAAACAACACTGTTGTATCAAATCCTGAGTCTCAGTGGCCCACTAACCAGATGTCTATTCTGGATTTTTCCCCAACTGAAGGAACTTGTAACGAACAGCAGCAACTTGTATCTGATCCTTGTAATACTTAGTGAGGGTGGAAACTAAATCTTCGAAAACTAGAAACTCTGGAAGCAAAAAAAAACTCCTGTACCAGCTGCTGATAATAAATAAGGAAGTTTGACAGCACCTTGCACTTGATATATAGCAGAATGAGCACTGACCTGAGTGTACAACTCTTTCCATTCCTCTTGTTTTTAATCAAAAGCTCATAACAGTGGAACACATGGAGGCAGTGCCATGGATGTGGCTGGTTGTTGTGACAGAACTGATGCAGCAGTAGCTTGTGCATTAATGTGCTGCTGGAGTGCTGTCATCAACTGTGATATTCAGTGGTTCTGAAGCTGAATAATTTGCATTAGACCAAAGCCAGCAGCAACCAGAGGTGTAGGCACAGGTGGTGTAGGTGGCAGGTGTGAGGCCATTTTAATGAGAGGAGTGCTGCAACAAAATAATTAGAAGCAAGGTAAAGACACAAATAGCCAAAGCATTACCACTAGTCTGCAAGAAAGAACACAATTAGTAGCAGCACTCCTCTGAAAGAAAACAGAAAAATATTAGTGACACACTGTGGCGTAATGGCAAAGAGTGAAGGCAGCATTGGTTGTGTAATCTCCAGAGCCAGATGTTGTTTTGGCTTTTGTGGGAGTCAGCACCAACACAAACATGGAAGGAAAGAAGTTGTGATGGCCAATGTCAGAAATCCCAAATGATCTGTACATAACACTTTCAAATTAATAGAATTCTTTATTTCTAGGAAGGAAAGAAAAATAACTTATCTTCTCATTATGAAGTAGATTCCTTTACTTCCTATGCCTCCTCCATGTGTTTGGATTTAATTATTACT
The DNA here is from genome assembly GCF_023864345.2 of Schistocerca serialis cubense. Classification (NCBI taxonomy): domain Eukaryota; kingdom Metazoa; phylum Arthropoda; class Insecta; order Orthoptera; family Acrididae; genus Schistocerca; species Schistocerca serialis. The sequence continues at coordinate 511,345,192 of NC_064642.1, read as the reverse complement.
ACTTACAAAATGCAGACTAAGTGTCATCTTCCTCTAACTCAGTACAGATACTCTCGAAGTCTGCTACTGAACTGCGATTGACCAGTGATTGGCAGCTCTTAAGTCAGCATTGACAGTGGGTGCTGAATTCTGTCTTCCTGGAGGCATAGCACTGCCTGCTGTTTTCACTGGTGCATGTGTCAGTGCCTTCTTGATGCCATTCCACAGTGCTGCATTGGTCAGTGTGCATTCAACTGTCTGGGACTGCACATGGAATCAGGTGGATGCTGACTGAGGAAATGTTCAGCAGTAGACAGACCGTGTATATGAGTGATACTGGTTAGAGGGATGTGGCATCAATGGTGAAAAGCAAGTTGTATGATGGAAATGGGATGGGCACGGATTTCAGATAATCTAGGAAATGGTTAGTGTTTTTAATATAGGAGGGAAATCTATCTTCTATGAATTTCAGTGTTGATCAGCTCAGACAGATAAACATTTGGTTAGTGCTTTTGGGTACAGCCATGTGAACCAGGAGGCTCCTTCCTATACTAACCTTTTCACTGATCACTTGGAGGATGCTTTCCTGGGGTCCATAAGCCTTCAGCCCCTGGTTTAGTTTAGATACATACATGACATGTTTCCATATGGACTCGTGGTGAGACTGACATTTTAAAATTCCTAGGATCTCTAAACACATTCTCCCAATAAATTTCACATGTTTCTATTCTGAATCCCATGCCACTTCCTTGACATTGATTTCGTGCTCACTGAAGGTCAGCTACACACATTAAACCTACTAACAAACAACAGTACTTACATTTTGACAGTTGCCATCCTTTCCACATCAAATGTTCCCTCGCATACAGCCTTAGCATTCAAGGCAAATGTATTTGTTCAGATGCAGACTATTTACAGCAATACTCCACCATTCTTACCTCAGCCTTCATTGGATGTTATTACCCCAACAGCCTTCAATGGATGTAATTACCCCAACAGCCCAATTCGATAGCAGACTTCACACACAATCACATCTTATCATGGTTCTGCTGATCCCTCCAAAAAACAACTTTGGAGTACACCACTTGACACTCAGCACCATCCTTTTCCTGAATGTGTTAATCAGTAACTTTGAGAAGGCTGTGACTTCCTGAAAATCATGTCCTGAAATAAGGCCCATTCTGTCAGATTTGCCCACCACCCCTATAATGGCTTTTTGTTGCTCTCCCAATCTCCATAGTATCCTTGTACGACCCAATGCTCTTGCTGCACCCATCTCCCAACCCAATGGCTCCTGCCAATGTGACTCGGTCCCCACTGCAAGACTTGCCCTATGCACCCTCTTACCACAATTTGTAACAGCCCTGTAACTGGCAAAACATATACTATCAAAGCTAGAGCCATATGTGAAATGACACATGTCATATACCAGCTGTTATGAAAACACTGTTCAGCCTTTTACATTGGCATGACTACCACCAAGTCATCAATTAGTGAAACTATCACCACCTTCTTATAACCCAAAGTAAATTTATTAATTTTTAAGTAATTTTAAATTTGGGCAGCTGGTCACAATTTCACAGCACTTGGCATGCTGAGATAGTGACACACTGCAGATAGAAGCAGCAACAGTAGTATTTAAATAAATAGTCTTCGTAGCATCATCTGTTATTATTCTTCATTTTTGTCAAAAGTTGTAGGTTCATAATCCATGACCTAGATTCTGATACACTGGTCTAGAGGATGCTTGGCTTAATTTTCTTAAATAATATGAACACTGGTTGAGTTTCTGGTGTTGACTAGATATATTTTTAGTCATTTCACTTCACAACACAGTTAAGATCAACCTCCACACTAACTCAACACATACATAACTTACACTCTGTATGCATACTGAACAAGAGCAAAGATTTACCTACAACAACATGTACCAAAGAAAATGCTATTGTATATTGTTCTATTCATGCAAAATCATCTTTGGAACAGACATTGCAAAAACAAAGTACAAATTATTGTTTTTCATTGCCTATCTTTTTAATAGGTCTGTAATCATTATACTCATTACATAAAGTGTTTGTATATGTTGATGTTTATACATTTTCGTACAGCTATTTGTTGTTGGATTTTTGGGTTTTGAGTCTTTAACTAGAGAGCCAGTCATTTCATGTTATTAAAGATAAGTTAGTGCATTTATCTCACCATTACCAGTTTTATTACAATAGGCAGAGAGTGTATACTGGCAACACACAATATTCTGTTGCAGAGCATGCTCTAAAACACAACAGTTGTGACCTTGGTGACTGTTTCACCACACATGCCATCTGGATTCTTCCCCAGACACCAGTTTCTCATAACTCTGCAGGTGGGAAATTGTGCTACAACACCTTCTTGGTTCTCACAACCCATCTAGACTTAATTTACATTAACTGCTTTGGTTTGAGCAATCCTTCACAGTCACTTCCTTCACTCCATTTCTGCTTCCTGCATCTTTTTTTCTGATCTATCTATTTTTCACCATCCCCCTCCCACCTCTATCACACACAGTGCACTTAGCTTCTCACTCTTATTAACTTGTACATGAGGTTTTGGCAGTAATCTCTGTCTTGCATATTACCATACCTTCCATCTTTAAGCTCTCTGGTTTTCAAATTTCATCTGGTGCAGGCCCCCAACCATCAGTCTTTCCTTCTTTATCTTACAAAGGCAAGTCTTCATCTGTGCTAGAATGATGCCATCAGTGCCAAAAGATGCAAGTTTGTCATGTAGAATTCTGTGAATTAGGCTTTGACAAGATCACAAAATAACCCAACAGAATAACTTTTCCAGTTTAGTTCTGCCAGGACCTCACTTGTGAAGCATTATATCGCACACTCTGTGGAGAACTCTTCACAAAAGCAAAACTGAGTTATTCTCAGTTAAAATGATCAGTATTCTACAACGTACCACTTTACTGAAAACTTTTGAACAGATTGTGAGGAATCAAGTAAGTCTGTAAGTACAGATCTTTTACCTGTCTGCAGTTTTATAGATGGCTTTAACTACTGCAACTGTAGTTGACTGTTGAGTGCAACATTTGCTGTCACTCTAAGTAACAATTATTGAGTTTGGTGGTCAATTATTTAACTATGTTGCCAGTTTTGGTAGAGCTGTTTTCTGGGTGCTCAGTTAAATTCTGTATCCCTGTATTTGTTTCATTATTTAATATTCTTAATTTTTTTTTTAATTTCTTGAGCATATTTGTCCATTCCTTCTGTGATTCATTCCTTCACTCACTCATTCTTTGAGTTTAATAATCCAGTCAGAAAGGAGAACCCTCAGTGATAGGGGAAAAATCAGGGTGTACATTACCAAACAACAAGGCAATCATATAATTTTAATATATACAATTCCTGGTCACATTATTAGAAACACCATGAATTCTTAATGTAATATAAGTTTAGGAGATACAAAAAGTGGCAAAGATTATTTTGATCAGTCTAAATGAAGTGATTTAAATTCTTCAAACATTACAGATTACTAACAACTGATAAACCAAACTGTTTAATATTAACTGCTGTTCTCTTTAAAAAATGTCCAAAAAAAGGATAGAGGCCTAACTTCTCATTACTTTCACACACCATCTTTATCATCTATTAATGCTTCAGTTTGCATTGACATACCATTAATACACCTGCTAGTAATGTATCATTCATCTGTGGGTGATGATACCATATTTGAACAATCCTTTCAGTGAGAATGATTTTGTGGTGATTGTTTCTGTCATCACTTCTCTTTTCACCAGCTCTGAAACATTGAAAAATAAATTTAATAATTTTTAAAAACTAAGATCAGCGTGTACCCATTTTTTTTAGTGCTCATTAATGCTGACAAGTTTTTACTTAACTAAAATAACATTTACTATTATTTTATAGCATTGTAAACATTGACTCTCCTATCCGTACCGAGCGAGGTGGCGCAGTAGTTAGACACTGGACTCGCATTCGGGAGGACGACAGTTCAATCCCGCGTCCGGCCATCCTGATTTAGGTTTTCCATGATTTCCCTAAATCACTCCAGGCAAATGCCGGGATGGTTCCTCTGAAAGGGCACGGCCGACTTCCTTCTCCGTCCTTCCCTAATCCGATGAGACCGATGACCACGCTGTCTGGTCTCCTTCCCCAAAACAACCAACCAACCAACCAATCCTATCCGTCAATGTATATGAACTTTAACTTTCCTCCCTTAATCTCTGACTGCTGATGTCACTAACCGCTGAGCGTATATTGCATAGTGGGGGCTCAAGGATGCAACAAATGGATAAATAATTAATAAATACTGCTCAAATATAGTATACAGCAACTGCATGATGTATGTGTACCAACACAGAGGGTGGTGTGGGGGGTGTGTTGGTGGGTCCTTCTCTTCCCATACACACCAGTGGAGCGTGTTGCTAAAGTGATTACAGCACGCATAGGGGGACTGACTTTCCAATCATTACATAACTTGAAATCAATACGTATTTTTTTTATCAGTTGTAAATGAATCTTCTAGATCTTTATGTACATAGGTTAGTTGTATGGACAATTAGTAAATAGTGTGGAAAACAATATACTAGTATAAACAATACAACAATATGTATGCATGTCTGCTTTCATACTCTGATTTTGGTTCTCAAGGTACTGGATTGTGTCATCATTCAGAGCTGTTTATGACTATGTTCACTTGAATCTATCTTGAGTGTTTTATTATTGTATCTAGTGGGATATTGAGTTGTGGACAGACTTATGCTTAGCTCTGTTTCGGATACCCCTGGTCATCATGACTGTGTGTGTGTACTCAAAGAGAGTGTACGACCACTGATTGACACAAAATGCTTCTTACAATTACTCTTTGCATATGTTGAAGTTATAGATATGATTATGAACTTTATTGATTTTGTTGTGTCGAAACATCTTTTGTTGGTCTGTACCTGGTGTAGTTTGGATTCATGGGTCAGTCCCCACCATCGTAAACTCAGACCCTAATATTTTTCCATTATTTTATTCTTTCATGAGTCAACCTATCCTTAAATACTATGGTTTATATGACTGATTGATTCCTACTCATATTGGAGTATATTCTTCTGGTCTGTACCCACCATTGTGAGTTTTTCGAGTTGGCTCACTTGTCATACACTTACACTATGAAATTTTTTCTCTTCTCTTTTGAAAATTTTGGAGGTTTGATTGTATAGATCTTAACTTAAAATTTATAAATTCTAGTAATTTACATTGTCTGTAATTATTTCTGTAGTTTAGTGGTGTAATGATGTAGTTTTGACCATATATTATTTGTCTTTTGGCAGATATGAAAATCTGAATGGCATATCCTGATACATGTATAGATTATGATTTGTAGAGTAGATATTATTCTTATGTCCTCTGTAATATGTTATGTATCAGATGCTTCTATACATCCATCTGTTATCTTGTGCATCATTTTGTACACTGTTTGGCAAACCTTATAGTCCTTCACAAAATATTGTATGCATTATGTTTATAAATTTTGCAACGGGGATACTGTAATGGGACACCCTCCTCTAAAATTACCTTATTATTTATGGAAATAACTGATTTGTGTGTAGGTGAACATTACCTCAGTTATTTAACTGAATGAACTTGATATGATTTTGTACAGTATATGATGTGTTATGTTTCAAGCTAAAATACACTCCTGGAAATTGAAATAAGAACACCGTGAATTCATTGTCCCAGGAAGGGGAAACTTTATTGACACATTCCTGGGGTCAGATACATCACATGATTACACTGACAGAACCACAGGCACATAGACACAGGCAACAGAGCATGCACAATGTCGGCACTAGTACAGTGTATATCCGCCTTTCGCAGCAATGCAGGCTGCTATTCTCCCATGGAGACGATCGTAGAGATGCTGGATGTAGTCCTGTGGAACGGCTTGCCATGCCATTTCCACCTGGCGCCTCAGTTGGACCAGCGTTCATGCTGGACATGCAGACCGCGTGAGACGACGCTTCATCCAGTCCCAAACATGCTCAATGGGGGACAGATCCGGAGATCTTGCTGGCCAGGGTAGTTGACTTACACCTTCTAGAGCTCGTTGGTTGGCACGGGATACATGCGGACGTGCATTGTCCTGTTGGAACAGCAAGTTCCCTTGCCGGTCTAGGAATGGTATAACGATGGGTTCGATGACAGTTTGGATGTACCGTGCACTATTCAGTGTCCCCTCGACGATCACCAGTGGTGTACGGCCAGTGTAGGAGATCGCTCCCCACACCATGATGCCGGGTGTTGGCCCTGTGTGCCTCGGTCGTATGCAGTCCTGATTGCGGCACTCACCTGCACGGCGCCAAACACACATACGACCATCATTGGCACCAAGGCAGAAGCGACTCTCATCGCTGAAGATGACACGTCTCCATTCGTCCCTCCATTCACGCCTGTTGCGACACCACTGGAGGCGGGCTGCATGATGTTGGGGCGTGAGCGGAAGACGGCCTAACGGTGTGCGGGACCGTAGCCCAGCTTCATGGAGACGGTTGCGAATGGTCCTCGCCGATACCCCAGGAGCAACAGTGTCCCTAATTTGCTGGGAAGTGGCGGTGCGGTCCCCTACGGCACTGCGTAGGATCCTACGGTCTTGGCGTGTATCCGTGCGTCGCTGCGGTCCGGTCCCAGGTCGACGGGCACGTGCACCTTCCTCCGACCACTGGCGACAACATCGATGTACTGTGGAGACCTCACGCCCCACGTGTTGAGCAATTCGGCGGTACGTCCACCCGGCCTCCCGCATGCCCACTATACGCCCTCGCTCAAAGTCCGTCAACTGCACATACGGTTCACGTCCACGCTGTCGCGGCATGCTACCAGTGTTAAAGACTGCGATGGAGCTCCGTATGCCACGGCAAACCGGCTGACACTGACGGCGGCGGTGCATAAATGCTGCGCAGCTAGCGCCATTCGACGGTCAACACCGCGGTTCCTGGTGTGTCCGCTGTGCCGTGCGTGTGATCATTGCCTGTACAGCCCTCTCGCAGTGTCCGGAGCAAGTATGGTGGGTCTCACACACCGTTGTCAATGTGTTCTTTTTTCCATTTCCAGGAGTGTATATAAAAAGAAATTAATTTGTTACTATACTCTGTATGTACAGTTAAAATTACTCATCTTTTAAAAATAATTGAAATTATGAAATTTCTGGCATATTTAAAATTCATATCATTAATTGTACAATATAACACTAATCATTAAAGTTACATCCGGATTCATTTACAAAATAATAATATATTTTCGCAAAGATTCTTATTTAGTCAAGAAATATTGTGAGTACCGCAGAATGTTAGGAGTAGTGGGCATTCGTCTGATAGAAATGAATATATTTTGCTAATCTTCTAAACAACAATGTAATTGAAGGTTTTGTGAAAGTGCAGCTTGTGAAGTCAGTGTGACTTAGAAGAATGGGATAAAATAAAAGAAAATCATAGCAACAGATAATTCTTGATTAGTTATTTCGTCATCAGGAACCTACAATGTTAAATCAAAATTTCAGCATCAAGAATGTAACCCTAGATGCAATAATTGGAGCCAACAACAGGAAGAGGAAATGAAGATAAGTAAAAAGTTCTTAATTTGTATATCTTATGCCTCTTGAAGCTTTTGAAACTTTTATAGACAGAGAATTTTAACAGCGATGTGTGTGAGGGTAAGATTACACTTTGCAGTCTTACAAGGCATCAAATAATTTAATTTACTCATTATTTTCATATTTGTCTGTCTCTGAAGTCACTCAGAAATAAGCACACTTTATCATCAGAGGCTACAGATGTTAAGTACTGCAGGAAACCAACAATACTATATGTTAATAATGCACTCACACTTCAAACATGTCAGCTCTTGCTGTTCTCAAAACTGTAACTGGCTGCTCTTCATCAGCAATCAGCTCTCTCTAGAATCATGTACTGTAACAATTGAGTTCATGTCATACAGTAATAACTCTTTAACAGTATTCAACATATTAAACAATTATAGGTGACTCAGAAAAGAGAACTGAACTCCAGTAATAAATTATCAGGTGCAGCCAATAATAGGACCAGGTCTGTATACTCTGCTGTACTGGTTAATGCTGATCTTGCTTAAATCAGGTAAATTTAATTAAGTAAATTATAAAGAAAGCTGCTACTTTGAAAAAAAAAAAAAATCGCACATGTGTTTTGATTTTTAATCATCAACTGAAGTATTTTACAGTACTGGTAATATTGAAGTTTCAGCTCTTGAACGCTGGCTTGTTCTCTGAATTAGATACAGCTATCTCACAGTTTATATAAAAAAGAAATGAAGTAAATCATTTAACTGGGTAGTTTGCATTTTTAGATTTACAGATTACTAAGCAGCACTGTGGATTAAATTTAGTAGAAATGATGATACTAGTCTTTTCAATATTTACATATGAAAACCAAATTTAACACAATGTGAACACCTTCATTTGCTACAGTATTCTTGATACCAATATTGAATGAAATATTCATCTGTAGGACACGAATTCATCAGAGAAATAGATTTCATTAGGTTTAATACTCACTCTGCAGTCTATAAAAAATTGTATTTTATTGTGTAAATGATCACAGATTTCTTTGATGCATATTTAATTTCTCTTTGAGTCCCGTGTTGCTTTGGTAATGAGTAAAGAAGGTGATATTTTTCATGTGTTGTTACGGCTGTATAGCTATTATTTTCACATTGTGGTGGATTACCTTCTGTTTATCCATGATATTTTGACAGTTGGCATGGTGGCTGTAAGGAACAGCTGTGACCCTGCATTATAGCTGCCGAAGGGGAGATGCATTGAGGGGAAGTCACTGGCAGTTGCTAGCAGCAGTGCTGGCACTGCTTCCTGAGTTTTGTGCTTGTCATGGAATTGGAGACAGCACTTGGGGGAAATACTGCCAGTTAAGTGACACTTCCCTCAAATCAGAAATCATGTAATTTGTTGACATATTCATACTTGAGGGTTGTACATACAACTCATGTATTATTTATTTATAGTAAATAATGAAACATGGAAGTAGATGAATGTACAGCTTAAGGCACTATGAATCAAAAGCCAGAAACTGATGTTGTAAATCTGTCTGCCCACTGCATTTATTAAACAGTGTGCAGCAGTAATTAACCATATGTGAAAGAATTTGTCAAAATGATGTTCACTAAACATAATCATCATTGCATGAGGGCACAGTATTGATGATAATTTCATTGATGCCATTTCTGTTATTCTGTCTCGTGTCCAGTACTATTGGTCTAGGTGCAGCACTTTCCTGTAGTAACCTCTCCAGTCCTGTGCAATAAATGAAAGGAAAGATTGTGCTGTGTTTCCTTCAACATTTCACCAGTCACATTTTTCTCTTTGAAATTGTGTTTTATTTTGGCCCATGTAAAATTTCATTTGATTTAGATTGTAGTTATAGGACAATAAACAAACTAATTTATGGACTTTACTCTCAGAGAGTTTATTGACAAAGTACACTTTCATGGCTGGTTTGCTTTCCTTCACTTTAGATGACAGTTGAGCCTTCCTCATTGAATTGTTGCAGGTTATTTATCTGCCTTGAAACCACTCTAACATTGTAATCCTGAAATATGATTTATTAGGCATTCTGTTGAACCTCCTGCTGTGGTATGGTGCATATCCATATAAACACAGAATTGGGTGGAATATTATGAACCACCATGTCTGCAACATCCCCCCCCCCCCCCCCCCCCATCAACACCACCCCTCCTTGATGCCTGATGCCCCCTTTTGCTGTCGATGTCTGCTAGTTTTGTCTACTTAAAGAAGTTCACAAGTTAGTGGAAACAGTTCCTTGCATGAAATTTTCCGACAAATTAAACTTTGTGCGAAACTGGGTTCCCAGGTTGAAATCATGGTCCAGCCCACAGTTTTCATTTGTCAGGAAGTTTTAAATCAGTATACAATCTGCTGTAAGGTGAAAATTCTTTGTAGTTTCTTGAATCTGTCAAATTTGTCAATTCATCAAAGTTTTCCTCAAACTTACAGAAGTTGTGTATGTTTAGTATCAGTGCAAAAATATCAGTGTCCTAAAGGAGAAAGGCACAAAGACAGATGGACCAAAACAAATGTACCACTGAAACACATAAAATCATATAGTTGGCACAACCAGTCAAGGAAGTGAGAAATGAGTTTACCAAGCAATTTGTTTCACCAGAAGGGAAAGTAGAATGACAGTTCGGACATCTTTAAATTGTAGCTGATTTTTTTTAAATGTTACCATGAACATAAATGCATTACATCTGTGATAAAAGTAGTAAATACTGCTTGAAAAAACCAGAGGAATTAAAAGGCAGTTTTCTTGTTGAGATGCTGTGCTGCACTTCTGTTTCTTGTTATCAAATAATTGATTATACAGTATGCAAGAGATGGCCAAAATTTGCATACCAGTATGGTATCCTTAAAATTTTTATCCTAAATGAAGTCCTCTAATTTTAGTTAATTTTGTTAGCATCAGCATGTACTCCTCTACATTTTTTCTATTCTTGTTTATTTTTGTGTTTTGTCGTGATTTTTATCTATTAATAAAAATGCAACAACAGTGGTGACTGCTCCTGTTTTTTAAAAATAACTGCACTTCTGCAACAATTACTTGCCGCAAGGTTCTGAAATAAACTTGCCCCAGTGACTTGAAGAAGTAAACTTCAGGAAGTTTTTGTTGTAACATAAACACCTCGGCAAGTGCTTAAAGAAGTTACAAGACACAAGCCTTTCATAATTCTTCATTTGTAGGGGCATCTTGACATTGGCAGTACTTGGATACAAATGATTATCGTACAAGGAGTCCCTGATCTACTTCTACATCTACATGGAAGCTCTGCAAACCACCATGATATGCATGGCAGAGGGTACCTCCCATTGTATCAATTATTAGGACTTCTTCCCATTCTACTCACATATGAAGCAAGGAAAGAATGATTGTTTGAACTCCTCTGTACATGCAGTAATTATTCCAATCTTATCTTCATTATTCCTATGTGAGCCATACATAAGGGATTGTAGTATATTCCTAGAGTAAACATTTGAAGCCACTTCTTGAAACTTTGTTAATAGACTTTCTTGGATAATCTATGTCTATCTTCAAGAGTCTTCCAGTTCAGTTCATTCAGTATCTCTGTGGCACTCTCCCACAGATTGAACAAACCTGTGACCATTTTTACTGCCCTTCTCTGTGTATATTCAATATCCCCTGTTATTCCTATCTGGTACAGGTCCCACATACTTGAGCAGTATTCTAGAACTGGTCACATGAGTGATTTGCATGCAATCTCCTGTGTAGATTGATTGCACTTTGTCAGTATTCTACAATAAACTGAAACTACCATGACTGAACCTATGCGAAAATTATGTATAGAATCTGTCAGGGATTCCATGGTGCACTGGTGATTTGTCCAATTTTAATGATTTCATCTCTTTCTCAACACCACTGAATCTAATACTTATTTCGTTCATCTTTTCAGTGGTTTGAGGATAAAAGTGGGGCAAATTTCCTGGGTTTTCCTTTCTGAAGGAATTTTTCTGCTTCTGGCAGCTGTAGTAAAGTCATCAAGTTATTGTGGTCAAACAGTACGAGTCTGATTCATATAGTTCTCCGTATGCATCACTTACCAGCTATACCCTCTTCATCTCAATGTAAGCACTGTTTCCTACATCATCATACCTAGTTCTTTCCCTGTGATTCTTTCCTTGTTGTAATGATTCAAAACTTTTAGTTGAAAATAACCAGTTATTGCCAAGTAGCAGCAGGGTTTAACTTTTACAAACTTTCGTAGACAGTGACTCATTCTTCTGGCAGCTCTCTCAGTATCATTTTCAGAGACAACTCATGTTATAAAACCTACTCAACTTGACAAAAAATACACCAGATACCTTTCATAATAACTTCAAAGAAAAAAATCAGGAAGCTGTGGAACAAAGTATCACAACTGTTTTATGAAAGTCAGTTGAGAAGCTATATCAAATTTGTAACATTGCTTCCAATAAATAATGATATTTAATATGTTGATACAGAGGACTTCCATACATTGATCTCCATAAGTTAAGATTCTCTAAGAACATAACAGAAAACATGGCCATGATGGTTTTTACAAAAGGTGTCCTATCAGCACTGTGCACGTGACATAGAAAGATGATAGTTGGCGTGATGCATTTGTGTGTCAGATGTAATGATACAAAACTTTCAGTTGAAAATAAACAGTTATTGCCAATATGATGTAAACGGATAGATAAAACATCTACTCACCAAGCAGCAGCAGGCTTTAACTTTTACAAACTTTCGGGGACAGTGACTCCTTCTTTTGGCAAAAGAATTGAAGGGGAAGGAAGAGCAGTGAAGGAAAGGGGCTGGAGAGATTCAGGGAAAGGGGTACAGTTCAGAAAAGTCACCCCAAACCCTGGATCAGAGGAAACATACCAGATGGGATGAGAAGAAAAGAGATGCTGCCACTTGGTGAGTAGATTTTTTTATCTACCCATTTCCATTATATTGTCAAACTTTTAGTTGGCTTCATGCACTAATACGTAAGATATAATGATACAAAACTTTAGCACTAGTCTTCTATTTTCTACACAAATGAGTAGACAAACAGGTACCGGTACATTCATTTCTTGGCTTATGACATCTGTTTCTGGAATCTGGGCTGTTTTTATGGGATCCAGAGAATCCTTTGAGGTGAAGTAGTACTACTGCCACTTGTCCAACAATATTCAAAAAATAAAATAAGCAGGTACCAAGACATAGTACCAAGGGTCCTATTGCTACTGCTCAAATAGGACCAAAAATTATTGTATAGTATAGGATATGGATAGTACCATAAGCATTGCTAACAAGAATTGAATTAACAAGAGAGCCTGTTTGCTGTTTCTGGGATGAAAATATTTGAGGTTACAGCAGCCATAGGGAAAATGGTGATGGAGGAGATGTAGGTGAACTTATTTGAGATTTTTGGGTTTTGAAGAGCCTATGTGACTATTTAATAATAATACATACATACATAATTTTAGGGGTGGACTGGATAATGGCTTATTAGGGTGTCATTGGCTTTAATATAAGGTGTCATCAAATGAAAGTGAGGCAGATGGGAACAAAGTAAGTAAATTGTATGTTATTTTAAAAATAATCACCATAAAAGTTAATACATTTTCCCACTATGAAAAAAGATGGCCAACACCTGCATGAAAAAATGTTTGTGGTTGCCTATGGAACCATGATTGTAACCAGGCATGCACCTCTTAGTTTGAAGCAAATCAACAGCCATGAATGTCTTTCTTCAGGAATCTAAAAGTAGGGAAACTGTACAGGGAGAGATCTGGACTCTATGGAGGATATGTAAGGGCTTCCCAGCAAGCCTTCTGTAGTTTACTGACAACAGTATTGGCAACAGGTGAGTGTTTGACTGTCCCATATATAAATAATGAAGTCTTGATTTTTAATGATAACAATAAGCTTAGATAATTAAGTTTAAGAGGTAAGAAGAGTGTAGGGACTTAAGTCTAAATACTTCTAACATTAATTTACTACCAGAAACGAGAATTTAACTAAGATCTACTCAGAGAAAGTCCATTTAAATGGGATGTTGAGTGTAGTGTTCAGGAAGAGTCCCTCAGTTTATTTGATAATAAATGTATAATAAGTAAATGTGGCAGGGAACAGATACTAACAGATATGAAGAAATATATTGAAGTTTTCTTATTAAGACCTAGATTTGAAAAAAAAACAACAAATGTATATCCTTCAGGTACGCACCATTTTAAGTGAAGCCTTATGCTATACCTATGATAGTTAAAGCAACTGCACGAAAGGAAATAGAAAACATGGAAGAGTGGAGCATGACAGAGGGGTTATGGAACCAGTACAACAATCCTTGGTTCCTGTTAACAAATCGTATATTACAGTAAGAGTACACTTAAATGTTATGACACTTAATCATATTCCTGATGTGGAAATGGCCTGGTCCCCCATTGTTAAAGAGTTACAATGTTTAATGAGGGTAAGTACATAGTATCATTGATTTCACAAATAGATAGTGGCAAGTACTGCTTGCAAAATAATTCAGATCATATGCAGCATCTGTTTTTGAAGGAGTTAATTATCAGTTTAAGGTGTTTTCTCTCAGTGTGAACACATCTGTTTTAGCTTTTGTTAGGATTCTGGGCCAGGTAACTAATAAATAATTATGTTAAAATTTTTAATGCATTTAGATAATGTACTATAATTACCATGAATTCTATTATACATGGCTATTTATTATTTATAAATGATGTACCATACCAGTTGCCAGCAACAGGGCCAATGTTGAAACTTCCTGGCAGATTAAAACTGTGTGCTGAACCAAGTCTCGGACTCCGGTCCTTTGCCTTTTGCAGGCAAGTGTTCTACCAACTAAGGTCCCTAAGCATGACTCACAACCAGTCCCCAGAACTTCGATTCTGGCAGATGGTATAGCACTTGCCCATGAAAGGTTAAGGTCCTGAGTTCAAGTCTCCATCTGGCACACAGTTTTGATCTGCCAGGAAATTTCATATCCGCACACACTCCACTGCAGAGTGAAAATTTCATTCTGGAAACATCCCCCAGACTGTGGCTAAGCCATGTCTCTGCAATATCCTTTCTTTCAGGAGTGCTAGTTCTGAAAGGTCTGCAGGAGAGCTTCTGTGAAGTTTGGAAAGTAGGAGATGAGCTACTGGTGGAATTGAAGCTGTGGTGATGGGTCGTGAGTTGTGCTTGTGTAGCTCAGATGGTAGAGAGCTAGCCAAAAAAGACAAAGGTCCCAAACTCAAGTGTCGGTCTGGCACACAATTTTAATCTTCCTTATAGTTTCATATCAGCTCACACTCCACTGCAGAGTGAAAATTTCATTCAGGACCAGTGTTATTTTATTAAAGGACACAGTAAATGTGATATGCAGCAGAAGATCTCAGTGATAATAAAGAATCAGAAATAAGGTTTGCAGACATTTAAATGTTGATAAATGAGCATAAAACAAATGGTATGAGCTTTAGAGACATAAGAACAAAAATCTGAAAGAACACAAGTCTAAATTTATGGGTCTGTAGCATTTGACAAATATTTTACTCAAACTTTTAGGAGTTTTGTTAGTTGATCCTTTAAGATGAGAAACATAATGAATTTTTTCATGTAAATCTAATGGAGACAAACATTTATTTTCCATGTTATTTTTGCACAAAATGAGCAATAGATGAACAACAGCAGCAGCACAGTAGCAACAACAACAACAGCATCACTTATAATCATTATTTTTATTCTTATACAATATAGAAAAATTACGTGGTTAAGAAGTTAGAGAATCACAATAAAGTTATGTATGTCACAGCTCATAAGAAAAGAATTTATGTTCTTTGGTCATATTATTTACTAATGGAATATTATACCAGTAAATGATCATAAAAGCTTGGTTCTTTAACTAAGATGGTACAGAGTAACAGCAAAATATCTGCACAGGTATTGAAAAATGATATAAAGGACAGTTTATTGTATGTGAACTGTCTGAAAATCAGTGATGGTAAGGACAGTTTGTACTAGTGATCTAGTGATCTAGTGATGTGTCAATAAAATAAAAAAAAAATAATAAAAATAAAAAAACTGCACAGGTATGTCAACCTACACTCCCTTGGAAAAATGTAATCTGAAAAGTTTTGAATAGAAGCCAAAACCTCTAACAATTTGTGGTAGTTAGAAGAGGTGCTGCAGACACATTATGGGTACAAAAGTTTTTTGAAAATATGATATTCAAATAAATATTGATCCATACGCTCCTCTCTATGTGGTTATCAAAAGAACTGGTCAGCTAGTAGAAAACACAAGTGAAAATGATAACAAAATAATAATGGTTGGGTCAAACAGTACCGAAAGCCCATATGTCAGCATTTGTAAAATCTCTGACTATATGTTTCTAAAAGTCATTGACACAACAAATACAATTCTTTAGCCAGTGCCTCAGAAATTTGGTAGCAAAGAACAAACATCAAGATTTGAATAGTAAATCCCTTTTTAGTGCACTGTGAATAGTTCAAAATATTGCAACAAATGTACATTTTTTCTAAACTTTGAAATGCAAACAGGTTTAGATGCTAAATTTACACATCTTTATTTACTCTTGAACTGAAATGCAAGGAGCAAGTGTGCAGTGGGCTTGTTTCATTGTTGAATCTGAATGCAGGTGTAAAGTATAGAAAATGAATGTTCATCTGTCCAGAGAAATTCATATTTAAGAGAAGCAGCTAAAGTATAACCATGGTTAAATTTTAGACTTTCCCTAGAATGAAGCAACTATTGCTAGGCAAGCAGACTATGAGTGGAAACATCTCAACAGAAGAAAGGCAGAATCTCACATACAATGAACCAACAAGCCAGAAGTCAAACACTAAGAACCCCACTCCATTGAAGTAATCAGGATTTTTCCCACTAGAGTAAGCAGTGAAAAAGTGAAGTAACACAAAGTGACAAACTAACATGTTATTTCCAGAATTAATCTAAAGCAATTTATAAAATGAGAAGTAGGCTTAGGTGAAGTAACAGTGTGTGTGTAGAAATCAACTACATGGAAAGTATACAAGCTCTTAAAGTACATAGTAAATGAATCCTTCACATCAGGGAAATTTCCAGAATATTCAAATTACAGTAATACAAACTGATTAAAAACAAAAACTAAATAAAGCCACACTAGTGGTTAGTGCCTCCAGTTATTGTTCTTCAAACATAGTGTAGCATTTGATACAAACAGTTCATGAGAAGTAGCCAAATGATAGAAGACTAAATTCAGATTCAAAAATTCATGCATAGACATTAATCACATACCCAGCAGCACCTGAAGAACTGACCATAACTTTCTGGGAATTACGAAATAAATGTCAGTGGGTGTTGATGAGATACGGAACAAGTGGTTCACACTACATAGTAATGTGAATGTGTGTTTTTCAAGAATTGCAGTGAAATCACAACAAAAGTTTCCAGAAACAAATATAATGCCAGTAAATAATTAGGCTCTAAGTTCAATGATGTTGCTACCAACCTCACAGCATAAAATGAGTAAAACTGTACAAAAAATAGAAAATCAGTAGGCTTAGGTGAAGTAACTGTGTGTGTACAGAAATCAAATACATGGAGAGTATACAAGCTCTTAATGAACATAATAAATGAATCCTTCACATCAGGGAAATTTCCAGAATATTCAAATCAGCAGCAGTTGTACCTCAGCTAAAGAAAGGTAGTGCAGAAGACATAGATAATTACGAGCCATTTCCCTGTTCTCACCAGCTTATAAATAACAGAATCACTTATGAGAGACAGATTAATGAGTTACCTGAACAAATACAACCATTTAAATAAATCACAATCTGATTTCCAAATTGTAAAAGTAAAGAATCAGACATAATAGGATTCACAAAAGTGGTACTTGATGCTCTTGAGAAAGACGAGTGTGTCACAGTCATATTTTTGGATGTCTCTAAGGCTCTTGATACCACTGACCATAAGATTCTACTAAATAAGCTAAAAGCTTCAGGAATAAGAGAGGCAGCTAATGACAGCTGATTATACCTGGCAGGTAAGGTACAAAGAGAAGAGATAACACAGCCCTCAAATAATTATACAGCATTAATGAAACACTTATCAGAGCAAAATACATTAATATAGGAGTTCCTCAGGGTGGAATTTTAGCACCAATACTGTTACTGATATGCATCAATGACTTTTAAAGTAGTGTTAGTCATGAAGGAAGTATTCTCCTTGTTGATGAAAACAGTATTGTACTCAAGAAAGGAAAAAAAGAAGTCCTTGTAGAGAGAGAAAATGAAACCCTCAATGAAGTTTACAATTGGTCAGTAATAAACAAAATCACAGTGAATATAAAGAAAACAAACTCCATGAATTGCAATCTTAAGAGAGTAAATGACACTATTAAGTTAAATGTAGATGGCCCCTCATTAGACAGTGTATTAAATGCAGAATATCTGGGAGAGAATGTTGATTCTCAGTTGAAGTTGTGCAAACACATATATACATACATGCAAACAAATATATTAGCACATTATGTCCTTAGAGTCCTGCCATCAGTGTGTGATAGCCAGTGTCTTTTAGCTGCATACTGTTCACATGTACACTTAGTTCTTAGCTATGGCATTCTTTTCTGAGGATCAAATGCACAAAATTTGAACACAATTTTCAAATTGTAGAAAAGGTCATCAGAATAATAACCAGACAGTAGCCAAACTAATTGTAATGATCTGCTCAAAACACTGGGGATTTTAACCACACCATGTGAATACACTTACCAAACAGCTGAAGACACAAAAATAATGGTGGTAACTACTGCACAAAGACCTCTGTTCATGACAATGCGACAAGGTCTAAGACTGAACTTACATGTACCAAGAAGGAATAATACAATATAGAAAACACTATTTTCTACCAAGGACTAAAACCATACATTAAATTGCCAAATGACAAAAAAACAGTTACAAATAAATATATTAATATAAAAATAATACAAAAGAATTAAAGAAATCAACTTATTTAAAGAGGCAGTTGAAAAGTAAAAGTACTTGTTAACTGAATCATTCAGTCAATGGGATTACTTATATAAAAATGAGTAGAGGCTTAGCAAAAAATGTATCACAAATAATAACAATGATTATAAAAATCTAACATTTCACATACTGTGATGAAGCAAGCTGGGATAATTTTAATTTCCCTCTTTTTTTGCCTTCTGCCTCCTTAAATTCGTTTTGTTACTTTTAACTAATTATCATTAACATACATGAATATAATCTGTATTTCCATAAAAGAGAAAGTTTGGCCCTCAGTTTTAAAGGATATAATACCAGATCTAATTTTGTGCTTAGTTTCATGTATGTAATTGATTTTCTAATTTATTTTGTTTATTCCTAGCTAGTAACTATAGGGTTAAATCAGTAATTCTTTCATAACTTAAATTCTATTGTTGACATATAAACACATGTAAGTTCCATAATAAATGTAAACATTTGGAAGACGAAATTAATAGTAACCTAAAAGTATCTATTTGACTCTAATCAAAAACATGTTAGCAAGGCATCCCTTAAGTAATTCCAAAGTAACTAACAGTTTTGTCAAAAGTATTGTTGGCATGACTATATTTGTAAATTTCATGATTTAAGGAATTAATTCGGCCTAACTCTTGCAATGGAAGAAACTGTTAAAAAGAACAAATCTTTTGAAGTATTCAGTTAATTTAATGAAGTAAGTTTTAATTGTACTTTCTGTAAATTGAACTTAGAACAATGTGTAGTTTCAGTACCTATTACTGTGATGATGTATGAGTGCCCAGTTTTTGGTCCCTCACGAGACAAGTCAGTCCACGCCCGGATTTCAGATGAGTAATCTGTGCTGGTTAGAACAACAACAATGCTTCAAATTAACTGTGGAATAAGTGTTAAGCAATTAGGCCTTTTCTGTGTTGTTGTGTTGATGTATGGTGATTTTGGTTAAACTGCTCCAACAGTAACCCCAGTACCAGATTTCTGCCTTTACATCTACATCTAAATCTTCATCTATGTCTGCACTCTGCAAACCATAATGAGGTGCATAGCAGAGGGTACATCCCACTGTGGCGGTTATCAGGGTTTCTTTCTGTTTCATTCACATGTGGAGTGTGGGAAGAATGATTGTTCAAATGTCTCTGTACATGCAGTAATTATTCTAATCTTATCCTCACAATCTCTATGTGAACAATATATAGAGGGTTGTAGTATTTCCTAGAGTAAACATTTAAAGCTGGTTCTTGAAACTTTGTTAATAGATTTTCTGTGTATAGTTTACACCTATCTTCAAGAGTCTTTCAGTTCACTTCCTTCAGCATCTCTGAGACACTCTTCCATGGATTATGCAAACCTGTGACCATTTGTGCTGCTCTTCTCTGTATATGTTCAGTATCTGCTGTTAGTCTTATCTGGTGTTAGTCCCACACACTTGAGCAATATTCTAGCACTGCTCTCATGAGTGCTGCTCTGTATTCTGTAATCTGATTTGTAGGCTGGTTGCACTTCCCCAGTATTCTGCCAGTAAACTGAAGTCTACCATGTGCTTTGCCCATGACTGAAAATATCTGATCATTCCATTTCATGTCCCTACAAGGTGTTACACCCAGGCATTTGCATTGTTAGCCAATTGCAACAGTGACTCATTGATGTTCTAATCATAAGATACAACATTTTCTCATTTTGTGAAATGAAAAATTTTACATTTCTCAACATTTAAGCAAGCTGCCACTTTCTGCGCCACTTTGAAATCTTACCAAGATGTAACTGAATAGTTTATGCAGTGTCCTTCAGATAGTACTTCATCACAGATAACTGCATCATCTGCAAAGAAACTGATTTTACTATTAATATTGTCTGCAAGGTCATTAATATACAGTATTAACTGTAACAGCAAGGGTTCCAACATACTTCCAAAAGCTGCTTCTACATCTTATGATGATTCTGACCAAAGATAACTTCCTGCATTCTCCATACCAAACAGTCCTCAATACAGTCACAAATGTCACTTGATAGCCCATATGATCATACTTTTAACAGTAAGCATAGATGTGGTACTGAGTGAAATACCTATAGGAGAACAAGAAATGCAACATTTACCTGAGTGCCTTGAACCAAATCATTCAGTTCATCATGTGAGAAAAAAATGCAAGTTGGGTTTCATATGATTGATGTTTTTGAAGTCCATGCTGGTTGGCATTGAGGGAGTCATTCTGTTCAAGAATCTCTCATCATGTTTGAGTTCAGAATACGTTCTAAGGCTCTTCAATAAATTGATATGAAGGATACTGGATTGTACTTTTGTGGATCACTTCTAGTAACCTTTTTGCAGATGGATGTGACCTGCGTCTTTTTCCAAGAAATGGGCACAGCTTTTTCTTCGAGGAATCAGTGATAGATTATAATTAGATGAGGGGCTAAATCAGGTGATAATTCAGTGTAGAATCTGATAGGGATGCCAGTGAGCCCTGGAGCTTTGATCAATTTTAACGATTTCAACTGTTTCTAAACACCATTGACACAAATACTTATTTCATTCATTTTTTCAGCAGTATGAGAATGAAATTGGGCAATTCTCCAGGGTTTCCCTTTGTAAGGGAACATTTGAAAATGGAGTTAAGCATTTCAGCTTTTGCTTTGCTATGCTCAATTTCATATCCTGTCTCATTTGTTGGAAATTGGACACTAACTTTGGTACCATTAACAGCCTTTACATATGACCGGAATTTCTTTGGATTCTGTGAAAGATCACTTGACAATATTCTGTCAGCATTAGTCACTGAAGGCATCACACATTGCTCTCTTGGCAGCCAAATGCATTTCATTCAGCATCTCTCTATCTGTAGCCCTACACTTTGTTTTGCACCTATTATGCAGTACTCTCTGTTTCTTTAGAAGTTTCTTTACATGATGGTGTACCACAGAGGTTCCCTTACATTATGAACTGTGCTACTGGGTACATATCTCTCCAGTGTATGGTCAGCTATTGTTTCAAAATTGAGCCAGAGTCCCTCTACATGCTTCTGCCCTGTGCTGAATGTTTAAAGAGTCTCATTGAGAAATTGCACTACTGTTTTTTATTCAGTTTTCTGAACATATACATCTTTCTGCTTGATCTAGTTGTTATTGTACTTTTGTAACTATTGTTGCTACAACCACATCATGCTCACTGACATCAATTTCGATGCCAACATTCTCAAAGAGGTCTGGTCTATTTGTTGCCATTAGATCCTACATAATTCCATCATGAGTGGAGTTCCTAACTGTCTGTTTTGGGTAGTTTTCAGAGAAGTCATGTAGTAAAGTTTCACAGGATGTCATATCATGCCCACCACTAACAAAGCTGTAATATTCCAATTTTTTTTTCCATTCATGCTTTTTGCAGCATCCCACTTCCCCTTGTGTAGTTTCTAAAATATATTTATCTCTCCTTTCTTTTATCAATGAGTATGATGTTTCCTCTGTAAACACTCTGTTGTAAAGTTATGTAGTTACCTAGGGTTGAATGAATTTTTCATTGAAAGTGGGACTATTTTACGAATGATGTCAAATATGCTAATTAACAAAATTTATTTGTTAAAATTTTTGTTCTAGTTAGTTAAAGGGTGTTTTAACAGGTACACCCACATTATATATCATTTCTAAGACTCACAGCCAACACTTTAATTATGATAATAGAATTAGCCAAGTTTGAGTAGGACCTGTGCTCTGAGGATTCCTTACAGAGCTAATTATGTGTGAAGACAGATCATCCATCTCAGGTATCGAGAATCTCGACGATTTTTGCCTGTTATTTATGCTGGCAAGAATCAGTCCCAGGAATTCCAACACATTTGAAAACGTTTTAATTTTATGTTTTAAATTTATTTATTTATTTATTTATTTTGCATTTCCTACAGTAAGTTATGATAAAAAGGGGTCTTAACAAGTGGACAGAGAAACAATCAGATAGCAAATGCAAAAATATTTCTTTTCATGATATATAATTACAATTAACTATTTTTGACTCATCCCTTTACTCATACAGTGAAACCTTGCTGATTGCCAAATTTCAAAGCTTTAGATCAATGGGAAGTACCCTTCAGGTTTGGATGAGTAAGTTTGCGAGTATCAGAATATGTGAGATAAATGGCTGCATAGTTTGATTGCATTGACTTAGAAGCTTAGGTTTCTTGCACCACCAAGGGATTGTAGTCCTTTGCATGTGACTTAAACATGAACTTGATATGTCTACCATTTCCTGAAGAAAAGGGTTCCTCAATGACAGACAGACAAGCAGATGGACAGACAAACAACAAAGTGATCCTACAAGGGCTCAACTACTACTGACTGAGGTTGTTGTTGTTGTTGTGGTCTTCAGTCCTGAGACTGGTTTGATGCAGCTCTCCATGCTACTTTATCCTGTGCAAGATTCTTCATCTCCCAGTACCTACTGCAGCCTACATCCTTCTGAATATGCTTAGTGTATTCATCTCTTGGTCTCCCTCTACGATTTTTACCCTCCACGCTGCCCTCCAATACTAAATTGGTGATCCCTCAATGTCTCATAACATGTCCTACCAACTGATCCCTTTTTCTAGTCAAGTTGTGCCACAGACTCCTCTTCTATTCAATACCTTCTCATTAGTTATGTGTTCTACCCATCTAATCTTCAGCATTCTTCTGTAGCACCACATTTCAAAAGCTTCTATTCTCTTCTTGTCTAAACTATTTATCGTCCACGTTTCACTTCGATACATGGCTACACTCCATACAAATACTTTCAGAAATGACTTCCTGACATTTAATCTATACTCGATGTTAACAAAGTTTTCTTCTTCAGAAACACTCTCCTTGCCATTGCCAGTCTACATTTTATATCCTAATTATTTATGAAAATCTCATTATAAGCATATATTTCTGAGATGCAATACCATGCATGTTAATGGCTTTTTGAAGCACAGTGCTATTGATATTACATAACAAATGCAAATTAATTGCAGAAACTGTCATTCGGACCAAACAGATGACAAAAGTGTAGATAATGATACTAATACAAGTATTCTCTGATGGAGTAGTTGAGTAATATTCATTTACATTAGCTGATTGTTGTTTTCCTATGTCCAGAATAACTCTGTGTTATATTTTACTATGGTGAAGCATAAATGTTTAAAGATTGTTGTATAATTACTGTGGTCCTAATAGCTGAATGAAAGTATGGAAATAACATCAAGTAATTATTATAATAAAAGGTAACTTGGGACAATAGCAATGACAGAAGTAGTAGAAGAATTGAATGTGGAGAAATATTTGTATGCTGTGATGTTGATGAGGATTTGGCTACACCAAAAAACTGAAACAAACATTATCATATTTGACTGAGAATACAATGATATTTTTTAAAAAGGAATGAATTATTTTGTTTGATGTAATGATGACAGTTCTAACTTCTCTATTAAAATTTTAATAATACATCCTTGTAGAAGTTTAAATGATAGTATTACTATTTCATATTTTAAATCATATGTTCATATGTTAGGAATTTTTAGAAATATTTTTCTTAGTTACAGTTTTGACTATGACAGAATATCTTACTCAGAAAATGTTCAAATTAGTCTTTTTTTCCCAATAAATAAGTGAACCCATTTCACACCAATTTACATGTGTATGACTGATATCACAAGAAACTAATCAGCGATGTTTTCTGTAGCTGATATTATACTCATGTAAAAGAAAGTCTACGAAGCCAAAATGTGAAAAAGGACTGATCCACTACAGACAGTGGTATGACGTTTTGCCAAAGAAATGGAGAAAAACATCAACTTTGGATGTGATGAGATTTATACCTCTGTGTGCAAAAACTAATACTGTTAAAGAAAAATAGCATGAACTGAAAGGATATCTTTTTTTTCTTCAAGTGCATAAGGCTGTCATTTACTTGTTCTTAACTCCTCAGAAACTGAATTCTCTATAATTCTGATGTAAATGTACATTTGTGAAGCATAATGCTGACATAAAATTAACTATTTTTTTCTATTTCTAATGTACTTCACAGTTTTATTCACTTGTGAAATCAAGAATATTTAGATTTAGTATTATAATTATACTTATTATTTTCCATGACTCTTCAAAAAGATAAAATCAAGAGAAGACTGTATTTATTTTCTCTTTCTTGATATATTAATTAAATTGTAACTCTTTGCTCAAGGGCATCCATTAAATCAATCACATAAACATATATTTGCAATGAGATGAGTATATCTCTTTTCTTGTTCACATGGGGGGTGTGTTACATTTTTGTGGGAGGCAGTTGTGATGTAGCTGAAAAGCAGTTCTTATAGTGAGGTGTAATGGTTGGAAGTTAGTAGTTCTTGTCAAGAAGTGTGTTAATTTGTGAAAACTGCAAAATATGGAATAAAGTATTTTGAGAAAATACGCTCCTGCTGCATGGAATTTTTGGCTTGACGTATGGATAAACAGAACCCAGATACCTCTTTGCAGATTTAGTCGCAAGGAATCCTTAACATAATGAGAGTGTGCCAAGAGAAAGAAGAACTTACAACAAATGACTAGAGATATGTTAAGTGCAAAGTACTTTTTCTGATTCTTTTATTGTCTACTTTGTGCCATTAAGAAGTGAAGACATATAATCTCAAATACATGCATAGTAATAGCATAAAAACTGGCTTAATTAATCATATTTTATTTAAATTTTGGTCCTTTTAAGGCCCTACAGTGAGTAGAGGTGTCAGAATTAGTAACTATGTTCTTTTAGTAAGCATTTTTCATTCCAGCTAGAGGTGAGGCTGTGGTTGTGAAATATTAATAAAATACTAAAATCTGGCTTAAATGCTTAAAATTCAGATAATATCAGAAGTTGCACAATACATTTTGGGTATAACATAGTAATTCACTGTCAAAAACAAAACACTGGAATAAAATGTTCCTTTCTTAATTTACATTCAGTTCTCTTTATATTCTCCTGGCATTGTTGAAATAACTAACTTTTGTTCCTTTTGTACATTGCATTTTTTCATTGTCTGGCATAACCAAACATGCATTCTGCTGTGTTCTTACTGGGTAACACTGACTGGCAATCTGGAACATTGATGACATGAGACAATGATAAATACAAGTATGTGGGTGTGTAAGTAAATAAAAGAATTTCACAGGTATCAAAGTGATGATGAATGCCTAGAAAGATATTTAAATGACAATGGGATAAACTGAACACAAAGATAATTGATGTACCAGGTGGTTATATTCAAACTTGCCCTATTTAACATGTTATAACATGGAAGTTAATTACCTCATGAATACCAGACTTGGTAGCATTAATGTCCAGAGTATGGGGTGCATGATTCCCATGTGTTGCAGTGCCACTGTCCAATTCCAACTATGGCCACTGAGTGCTGTGATCAGTCATCATGATTCACATTCTCACAAACCTGACAAGTCTTAGTGCACTTGTTGACATGTCAACATGTGCTTGGACAAAAGGAGCAGGCGTTACTAGTGAAGCTCTATTATCAAAACAACAGTGCATTTGTTGACATGTCAACATGAGCTGGGACACAAGGAGAAGGGCATTAATGGTGAAGCTCTAGTATCAAAACAAGAGTAACGCTGCATCTGCACTCCTCGAATACTGCTGGATGAAAGAATTACTAAAGGGTGCTGTTTCTCCACTGGTGCCAAGCAGAGCATGATGAAGAAGTTCGAATCAACTGTAGAACTGAGTGTCACCCTGGGAAGAGGCTGCAACAGATTTCCCACAAGTGGCTGATGAAACCGCTGTTGCTATGGCGGACAATGCTGCATGCAGTTCCTGATTATCAGACAGTACATGTGCTGTGTCATGACAGTTGAACATCCCATGGTCCACTGTACAGAAGGTGCTTCGAACCATTTTCAAATGGTATCCACGCAAGATCCATTTCATGCAGCAGCTTGCAACACAGGATGCACAACAATGTGTTGACTTCACTCTACACTTTCTCACAAGGATTGAAGTTGAAGAGGGGTGGCCCTCGACCATCCTACTGAGAGACAAAACATACACTCCTGGAAATTGAAATAAGAACACCGTGAATTCATTGTCCCAGGAAGGGGAAACTTTATTGACACATTCCTGGGGTCAGATACATCACATGATCACACTGACAGAACCACAGGCACATAGACACAGGCAACAGAGCATGCACAATGTCGGCACTAGTACAGTGTATATCCACCTTTTGCAGCAATGCAGGCTGCTATTCTCCCATGGAGACGATCATAGAGATGCTGGATGTAGTCCTGTGGAATGGCTTGCCATGCCATTTCCACCTGGCGCCTCAGTTGGACCAGCGTTCGTGCTGGACGTGCAGACCGCGTGAGACGACCCTTCATCCAGTCCCAAACATGCTCAATGGGGGACAGATCCGGAGATCTTGCTGGCCAGGGTAGTTGACTTACACCTTCTAGAGCACGTTGGGTGGCACGGGATACATGCGGACGTGCATTGTCCTGTTGGAACAGCAAGTTCCCTTGCCGGTCTAGGAATGGTAGAACGATGGGTTCGATGACGGTTTGGATGTACCGTGCACTATTCAGTGTCCCCTCGACGATCACCAGTGGTGTACGGCCAGTGTAGGAGATCGCTCCCCACACCATGATGCCGGGTGTTGGCCCTGTGTGCCTCGGTCGTATGCAGTCCTGATTGTGGCACTCACCTGCACGGCGCCAAACACGGATACGACCATCATTGGCACCAAGGCAGAAGCGACTCTCATCGCTGAAGACGACACGTCTCCATTCGTCCCTCCATTCATGCCTGTTGCGACACCACTGGAGGCGGGCTGCACGATGTTGGGGCGTGAGCGGAAGACGGCCTAACGGTGTGCGGGACCGTAGCCCAGCTTCATGGAGACGGTTGCGAATGGTCCTCGCCGATACCCCAGGAGCAACAGTGTCCCTAATTTGCTGGGAAGTGGCGGTGCGGTCCCCTACTGCACTGCGTAGGATCCTACGGTCTTGGCGTGCATCCGTGCGTCACTGCGGTCCGGTCCCAGGTCGACGGGCACGTGCACCTTCCGCCGACCACTGGCGACAACATCGATGTACTGTGGAGACCTCATGCCCCACGTGTTGAGCAATTCGGCAGTACGTGCACCCGGCCTCCCGCATGCCCACTATATGCCCTCGCTCAAAGTCCGTCAAGTGCACATACGGTTCACGTCCACACTGTCGCGGCATGCTACCAGTGTTAAAGACTGCGATGGAGCTCCGTATGCCACGGCAAACTGGCTGACACTGACGGCGGCGGTGCACAAATGCTGCGCAGCTAGCGCCATTCGATGGCCAACACCGCGGTTCCTGGTGTGTCCGCTGTGCCGTGCATGTGATCATTGCTTGTACAGCCCTCTCGCAGTGTCCGGAGCAAGTATGGTGGGTCTGACACACCGGTGTCAATGTGTTCTTTTTTCCATTTCCAGGAGTGTATTTTTCTCTGACAGATGAGGTGATCGCAGTATTGCTGAATGTGGTGATCTTAACCTCCAGCCACTGTGCATGAAGTGCCTCTGTATGGTGAACATCTCACCATAAGGTGTGGCTTCACAGCTGCGTTCATCATTGACCCATTCTTTTTTGAACTGGTTGGTGCTCAAGTACCAAATATGTGCAGTATGACTGGCCAGTGTTACTCCAATATGTTTTGCAGCATATTATATCCACCCTACAGGAAAGAGATGAATTGAACTCAACAGTTTTCATCCAAGATGGGGCCCCACTGCACATTGTTCGCGAATTTCAATTGCTTCTCTGAAACACATTTGGAAATGATTGAATTATT
This sequence comes from Schistocerca serialis cubense, assembly GCF_023864345.2. Lineage (NCBI taxonomy): Eukaryota > Metazoa > Arthropoda > Insecta > Orthoptera > Acrididae > Schistocerca > Schistocerca serialis. The sequence continues at coordinate 511,316,802 of NC_064642.1, read as the reverse complement.
AGCTGTTTATTTTCAAATGCTTGGCTGGCACAGTCAGCTGATCTCATTCCCTATTGATTTCTGGTTGTGGGGCTACCTGAAGGACAGGGTTTACCAGGGCAACAGTCACACATGTAGTGATCTGAAAAACAGCATATCAAGAGAGGTAGTAAGCATACCTAAGGACAAGTTGAGTTCTGCTGTGCGGAATGCAGTCCTGTGCTTTCAGACAGTTCTGGACGCTGATGCATGCCACATTGAATTCCTTTCGTAGCAGTTACAGTACCAGTATCAAATGGTATGATGTACCATATCAGCACATTAAAAGTGTTTCAGTTGAACTGATTCTGCATTATTTCTCTTCCCCATGTCCTTAATATTAATGCTACCAAGTTTGGTCCTCATCAGATAATTAGTTTCTGTCTTGTAACGTATTAAATAGGGAAAGTCTAATTATAACCACCCCGTAGATTGTAAAATACTTGGCAATTTATTACTGAAGAAATTCTGTGACTGTAACAGGAGGCTTTTGTGTGTTCCTTGTATACCATCAAGATTTTTTGTGGCTTTGATAGGGATATCTAAATAGAGGATAGGCTCATTTAAGTGTTAAGAATTGTTTATTACACATTATAAGTTGTTATTAATTTAAAAATCTTATTCACTGTGTTGATAATTGTTAGATATAATTTATCTGCACCAAACGTTAATGTGAAATTTACTCACTTATATACCAGATTATATTGAATGTTATTGACACGTCTGTTGTCATTGGCCATGGACATTTTTGATTCATTGCAATGTGACCAGGGAGGTCTGGCATACATAACTGCGACAATGGAGTTGTGTCCTAGCTCAGTTAAGCTTTATTCAAGGAAACACACTATGATGCAGACAGCAATAAGGTGTTTAGGGAATCACTATTTAAGGAAGTTGGTGAACCTAGGAGACTGTTTCCAGACAACAGAAAATAATTTGTAGGTAAGGCAGTTAAGAGATTCCTAGCTTAGGAATGAGTGAGACAAGTGTTTATATCAAAGGCCCACTCCCAAACCAACATGTTGAAGAGGATGATGGAGTTGGAGTGGTGAAGGTCATACTGTTCAGAAAGGCACTCAAGCTGGCTTTAGTTAGTTGCTGAAATTGAACAAAATTGTAATGTGTTAGCTCATTCTAGATTGTTGATTGTACTTAATGAAGCAGTAAGCAAAATTAATGAGGGAGACATGTGCTGCATTGAGAGGATTGACCAAAGCATATATTTGTAACCCAGGGAGACAAAGTATTCTTAATAGGTTGGGAATGGTGTAGCAAGAAAGAGGTGAGGAGGAAGGGTGTACTAATTGTGTTTAAAGTTGGTGTTATGAATTTAGACTGAAACAATTAAGTCAAAAACCAGTTGAGGAGAACAAAAAGTTCTTTTCTTTGTATGATGGATCAATCATAATCCCACCCAAGCTGCATCCCAAATCATTTTGTTCTGATGTACCAGTAGCAAGGGATATGGCTTATACAGCTTCTGTGATATAGAAATCTGGAGACAGACATTCATCTCTACACTCATGTGAAACAGTGTGCAAAAATATATACATTAATAAGAGTGATTCACATAAGAATGGTCATAAAAAAAATTTCTTTAGTTGTACAAGTAAGGTGCCTACAGCTTGTATTTTTTCAATTAAGGTAACCATAGTTTTTGAATTAACAATCTTTAACATTTTTCGAAGTGTGATTCAATAAAGGCTTTAGGGGTATTTTATAATATTTGGTATTTGTTTGAGTAGGTATGTTGGTTTGTTTAGCATTGTAGAAGAGTTATGCCAACTTATCACCATTATGAAACCTGTTTGGAAGTCATCACCATTGGAGTTCTCTAGCGCTGACTTTTCAATTGTTGGTAGCTTACTGCAAAATGGCTTCTCAGTACACAACTCCTTAAAGTAAATTGCTTTGATTTTGTGTTAAATTAAATAAGCATTATATGCTATGAATTTCAGTGAGTAATAAACCAGTAATAGTTGTGTGGAGACAGAACTAAATAAGCGTGATTGCTGTTATTTATATGGAATTTTAAAGTCTCATCTGAGGTGGTGGGCAGCAGCGTTAATGTAGTGGTTCACCCTTGTGAAAATGATGCAAAATACAGTATTGCTAACCACTGCCAGCTGATTTGGTGAAAGCATTGAAAAATGACAAAGGAAGAAACACAGGTAATGCATGATAAAATGTGGTGATACCACAATATGCTAAACAGAATGCTCCATTCATACTTTTTTAGTAATGTAAAAGCTCTATAGCTGGCAAGAGCTCAAGAGGGACTCAAGGCTTTTACTGCTTTAAATTGCTTTTACATGTGCTGAACATGAGTTCATGTTAATGCAGGTGAGATTCATTGATAAATGAATTGCTTGGTAGTAAAGAATGTTGTGTACAACATTGATTCGGTTTCAAGTGGTGCAGTACATGACCTCAGTTCATGGCTTGTAGAAAATAAACTAATGTTAAATCACAGTAAGACTCAGTTTTTACAGTTTCTAACACACAATTCAACAAAACCTGACGTTTTAATCTCATAGAACGGGTATATGATTAGTGAAACTGAACACTCCAAATTTCTAGGTGTTCAGATAGATAGTAAGCTGTCATGGAAAGCCAACATTTAGGATCTTGTTCAAAGACTTAATACTGCCATTTTCACTATTCGAACGGTACCAAAAGTGAATGATACTTCGACACGCAAATTAGTCTACTTTGCTTATTTTCATTCACTTATGTCGTATGGTATTATGTTTCGGGGTAACTCTTCCCATTCTAGAAGGATATTTTTGGCTCAGAAACCGGCGGTTCGGGCAATAAGTGGTGTGAGTTCACGAACCTCTTTTCGACCTCTGTTCGCGAGTCTGGGTATTTTGACATTGGCCTCTCAATATGTATATTCCTTATTGTCGTTTCTTGTTACCAATATTAGTTTATTTCCAAGAATAAGCAGCTTTCACTCGGTTAATACTCGGCAGAAATCAAACCTCCATTTGGATCGGACTCCTTAATTCTAGTGCAAAAAGGTGTGCAGTATACTGCTGCATCCATTTTCAGTAAGCTGCCAATCGAATTAAAAAATTTCAGCAGTAATCCACGCGCTTTGAAATCGAAACTGAAGAGTTTCCTCATGGGTCACTCCTTCTATTCTGTCGAGGAGTTCCTTGAAAAATTAAGCTGATTCTTATTGCATTGCGAATAGCGTTTACTCAGACTTGTGGACTGGCTTTTTTTCAGGTTCATGAACATTTATTTTTATCTGTTATTACTTTTATGTTGTAAGTTCATGTACTGACACATACCATGACCTTGGAGATTTGCTCCTCAAGTTGGTCCTACGGAACTTGACGTGTAAATAAATAAATCATATGGATTACTAAAGTCTTTGTGTGAGACAAGAAGGAACAAGTTTCCAGATTCGAATACAAGGACTCAGGCTCTTGAATAAAAATGCGGAGTGTTGTTAACTGCTGGTCGGGGTGGCCGAGCGGTTCCAGGTGTTACAGTCTGGAACCGCGCGACCGCTACGGTCGCAGGTTCGAATCCTGCCTCGGGCATGGATGTGTGTGATGTCCTTGGGTTAGTTAGGTTTAAATATTTCTAAGTTCTAGGGGACTGATGACCTTAGAAGTTAGGTCCCATAGTGCTTAGGGCCATTTGAACCATTTGTTGTTAACTGGATCTTAAAACGTAAGATTGCCTTCAGAATTTGATTCTGTTGCAGCCCACAGGGCATGGGGGCCCATGGGTGCTCATTAGCTTTGTTCATGGACAAGTGCAGATAGTATAAGCTACCCTCCAGATGGCGCTGTTGCACCACATTGACGTTTTTATCTGCTGAATGCGTGAGCCACTTGGCACCTGATTTCCTGTGTGTATAAACTGTTGGCCCACCAACAGGCAGAAAAATGTCCAGAGTACTTGTGGAACATCAAAAGAAATTTTGATAACTTGCATGAAATCACCGGAAAATTTCAGCAGAAAAATAAAAAGTATAACGAAAACGGCATAGAAAAAGGAAATCCTGCTGGGTCTGGGCATTTTTCTATAACAGCTATTGTTAAAGCATGAACAAAGTCGAGTCTTAGAATTTAGTGCAGAACTTTTTAATAAATGTTTGTCAGTAAGTGAACTGTAAAGTTCTTTTTGCGAAAATGCCAACAAGAAGAATTGTCATAAACGTTAAGGCGTTAGTTTTACCACCTCCTTAGGGTAGTTGTGCTACAAGATACTGAAATCAAAAGGAATTGGTGGTCGAGAGCTAGATATTAAAGACAAAGTTGTGTTTAAATTGGCAGGTCATATCAGCATAATGTGGGGGTCGTTCAAAACTTTTTTCTGAAAGGAGGTTGGTTTTATTCAGGATTCCAAGACACATAATTATTCCCCAATATTTTGGCTACAAAACTCTATTTTTCAACATAATATCAGTTCAATACGACAGCCCTGCGCCACCTTACTGGTAGGCCCCATATGCCCTCATGGTACTCTACTGGTCGACTTCACAGCCCACGTCTTACTGTATCAGTAGCCTCCCCATCTGCTTCCTGCAGAAGGCCAAACAGATGAAAGTCGCTGCGAGGTCCGGGCTGTAGGATGAATGAGGAGGAACAGTCAAATGAAGTTCGGTGAGCTCCTTTCTGGTCCGATGACTCGTGTGACGCCTTGCGTTATCGTGGAGAAGGAGAGGTTCGTTTGTATTTTTGTGGCGACGAACAGGCTGAAGTCGTTTCTTCAACTACCTGAATGAAGCACAATATATTACAGAGTTGATCGTTGCACCAAGACGGAGGACATCAAACAGAATAACCACTTCAGAGTCGCGGGAGACCATCGACACGCTTCACCTGCAGAGGGTGCGGCTTCGAGTTTCGGAGGAGAGGTGGTGTGGCGCCGCTCTGTGGAATACCGTTTTGTTTCCGGTTAGAAGTGATGAACACATGTTTCATCGTCTGTGACGGTGTTCGACAAAAAATTGTCACAATCAGCCGCTTAAAGCACAAGCAGCTCAGCACTGATGGTCCTTCATTGCCCTTTACGGCATTCTATTAGGAGGCAAGGAACCCAGCCGGCACACACCTTTGAGCACCCCAAATGGTGGACGAGTGGGTCAGCGCTACCGACAGAGACATAGAATTGTGCAGCGAGATGTTTGATTGTGACTGTCGATCACCTCGAATGAGAGTGTCGACACACTCCAACATTGCAGGAGCCACAGCTGTATGCGGCCTGCTGGCATGCGGAGGATCGGACAGGTTTACGTGACTTCGTTGCGATGATGACAGACGCCTCATCCAGTGACTCACCGTGCTTTTGTTCAGTGTCACGTCTCAAATCAAATGGTTCAAATGGCTCTGAGCACTATGGGACTTAACATCTGTGGTCATCAGTCCCCTAGAACGTAGAACTACTGAAACCTAACTAACCTAAAGACATCACACACATCCTTGCCCGAGGCAGCATTCGAACCTGCGACCGTATCGGTCACGCGGTTCCCGACTGAAGCACCTAGAACCGCACGGCCACACAGGGCGTTTGTCACGTCTCCATAGACTTCCTGCAAGCGTACATGAATATCTGTGACGGTCTGGTTTCTCCGTCAACAGAAATTCAATGACAGCTCTCTACTTGGAACAAACCTCCGTTATAGACGCTATTTTAAAGATGAAGTATAGCACCGTTACCTGTCATTCATGAAACTATAGGGGCTGAATCGGGAATATTCCACGATGTACCACAATAAATTCCGCATTTTTCCAGCCAAAAATGGCTGAGAAAAAAAAGTGTTGCGTAACTTATTGAACACCTCTCATATCTTCGTCTCAAGACATCTAAGCAGCGAACGACTAGAACGAGTCATGGAATTTCGAAAAGTACAACTGATCAGATTTTTCAGATTAAGCGAAACGGAAACGAATGTACCTCGCAGAAGTACACACGTTCTACACAGTAAAGTATTTAGGCTATACACGGGGAGACTGGAAAAATGACAAAACAATTTAAGGTTAATACAGAATAGAGACTAGAATTTTGTACACACTTTCCGAAAAACTTATGGGCAAGAAATTCTTAATAATCAAAGTAAGAAATCTGAAAAGATGATACAGAAATAGGTATGTTCTTATTCACAGAGAAACAGTTTTTGATGTCTACGATAGAGACATGAACCATGGACCTTGCCGTTGGTGGGGAGGCTTGCGTGACTCAACGACACAGATAGCCGTACCGTAGGTGCAACCACGACGGAGGGGTATCTGCTGAGAGGCCAGACAAACGTGTGGTTAATGAAGAGCGGCAGCAGACTTTTCAGTAGTTGCAGGGGCAACAGTCTGGATGATTGACTAATCTGGCCCTGTAACACTAACCAAAACGGCCTTGCTGTTGTGGTACTGGGAACGGCTGAAAGCAAGGGGAAACTACAGCCGTAATTTTTCCCGAGGGCAGGCAGCTTTACTGTATGATTAAATGATGATGGCGTCCTGTTGGGTCAAATATTCCGGAGGTAAAATAGTCCCCCATTCGGATCTCCGGGTGGGGACTACTCAGGAGGACGTCGTTATCAGGAGAAAGAAAACTGGCGTTCTACGAATCGGAGGGTGGAATGTCAGATCCCTTAATCGGGCAGGTAGGTTAGAAAATTTAAAAAGGGAAATGGATAGGTTAAAGTTAGACATAGTGGGAATTAGTGAAGTTCGGTGGCAGGAGGAACAAGACTTTTGGTCAGGTGAATACAGGGTTATAAATACAAGATCAAACAGGGGTAATGCAGGAGTAGGTTTAATAATGAATAAAAGAAATAGGAATGCGGGTAAGCTACTACAAACAGCATAGTGAACGCATTATTGTGGCCAAGATAGACACGAAGCCCACGCCTACTAAAGTAGTACAAGTTTATATGCCAACTAGCTATGCAGATGATGAAGAAATTGATGAAATATATGATTAGATAAAAGAAATTATTCAGGTAGTGAAGGGAGACGAAAATTTAATAGTCATGGGTGACTCAAATTCGAGAGTAGGAAAAGGGAGAGAAGGTAACATAGAAGGTGAATATGGATTGGGGCTAAGAAATGAAAGAGGAAGCCGCCTGGTAGAATTTTGCACAGAGCATAACTTAATCATAGCTAACACTTGGTTCAAGAATCATGAAAGAAGGTTGTATACACGGAAGAACCCTGGAGATACTAGAAGGTTTCAGGTAGATTATATAACGGTAAGACAGAGATTTAGGAACCAGGTTTTAAATTGGAAGAAATTTCCAGGGGCAGGTGTGGATTCTGACCACAATCTATTGGTTATGAACTGTAGATTAAAGCTGAAGAAACTGCAAAAAGGTGGCAATTTAAGGAGATGGGACCTGAATAAACTGAAAGTACCAGAGATTGTACAGAGTTTCAGGGAGAGCTTAAGAGAACAATTGACATGAATGGGGGAAAGAAATACAGTAGAAGAAGAATGGGTAGCTTTGAGGGATGAAGTAGTGAAGGCAGCAGAGGATCAAGTAGGTAAAAAGACGAGGGCTAGTAGAAATACTTGAGTGACAGAAGAAATACTGAATTTAATTGATGAAAGGAGAAAATATAAAATTGCAGTAAATGAAGCAGGCAAAAAGGAATACAAACGTCTCAAAAATGAGATTGACAGGAAGTGCAAAATGGCTAAGCAGGCATGGCTAGAGGACAAATGTAAGGATGTAGAGGCTTATCTCACTAGGGGTAAGATAGATACAGCCTACAGGAAAATTAAAGAGACCTTCAGAGAAAAGAGAAACACTTGTGTGAATATCAAAAGCTCAGATGGAAACCCAGTTCAAAGCAAAGAAGGGAAAGCAGAAAGGTGGAAGGAGTATATAGAGGGTGTATACAAAGGCGATGTACTTGAGGACAATATTACGGAAATGGAAGAGGATGTAGATGAAGATGAAATGGGAGATATAATACTGCATGAAGAGTTCGACAGAGCATTGAAAGACCTAAGTCGAAACAAAGCCCCGGGAGTAGACAACATTCCATTAGAACTACTGACAGCCTTGGGAGAGCCAGTCCTGACGAAACTCTACCATATGATGAGCAAAATGTATGAAACAGGCGAAATACCCTCAGACTTCAAGAAGAATATAATAATTCCAATCCCAAGGAAAGCAGGTGCTGACAAATGTGAAAATTACTGAACTATCAGTTTAATAAGTCACAGCTGCAAAATACTAACATGGATTCTATGGAGACGAATGGAAAAAGTGGTAGAAGCCGACGTCGGGGAAGATCAGTTTGGATTCCGTGGAAATGTTGGAATACGTGAGGCAGTACTGACCCTACGACTTGTCTTAGAAGAAAGATTAAGAAAAGGCAAACCTACGTTTCTAGCATTTGTAGACTTAGAGAAAGCTTTTGACAATGTTGACTGGAATACTCTTCTTCAAATTCTGAAGGTGGCAGGGGTAAAATACAGGGAGCGAAAGGCTATTTACAATTTGTACAGAAAGCAGATGGTAGTTATAAGAGTCGAGGGACATGAAAGGGAAGCAGCAGTTGGGAAGGGAGTGAGACAGGGTTGTAGCCTCTCCGCGATGCTATTCAATCTGTATATTGAGCAAGCAGTAAAGGAAACAAAAGAGAGGTTCGGAGTAGGTATTAAAATCCATGGAGAAGAAAGAGAAACTTTGAGGTTCGCCGATGACATTATAATTCTATCAGAGACAGCAAAGGGCCTGGAAGAGCAGCTGAATGGAATGGACAGTGTCTTGAAAGGAGGATATAAGATGAGCATTAACAAAAGCAAAACGAGGATAATGGACTGTACTCGAATTAACTCGGGTGATGCTGAGGGAATTAGATTAGGAAATGAGACACTTAAAGTAGTAAAGGAGTTTTGCTATTTGGGGAGCAAAATAACTGATGATGGTCGAAGTAGAGAGGATATAAAATGTAGACTGGCAATGGCAAGGAAAGCGTTTCTGAAGAAGAGAAGTTTTTTAACGCCGAGTATAGAATAAGTGTCAGGAAGTCGTTTCTGAAAGTATTTGTATGGAGTGTAGTCATGTATGGAAGTGAGACGTGAACGATAAATAGTTTAGACAAGAAGAGAATAGAAGCTTTTGAAATGTGGTGCTACAGAAGAATGCTGAAGATTATATGGGTAGATCACATAACTAATGAGGTGGTACTGAATAGGATTGGAGAGAAGAGAAGTTTGTGGCACAACTTGGCTAGAAGAAGGGATCGGTTGGTAGGACATGTTCTGAGGCATCAAGGGATCACCAATTTAGTATTGGAGGGAAGCGTGGAGGGTAAAAATCGTAGAGGGAGACCAAGAGATGAATACACTAAGCATATTCAGAAGGATGTAGGGTGCAGTGGGTACTGGGAGATGAAGAAGCTTGCACAAGATAGATTAGCATGGAAAGCTGCATCAAACCAGTCTCAGGACTGAAGACCACAACAACAACAACAATAGAGGAGGTATACACCATTTTATGAGAATACCTACTAATGGAGACACTATAGTGGATATTCTATAGAATTAATTTACTATTTCGTAACCGAAATTTTGGCTTTCAAGTCCATCATCGTATTTTAAATGATTACCGCCGTCAAAGAGGGCACAAAAGTAACGAACAATACCTCCATGCGAACAACACCGGAAAAAATGTTATGTACTGAGTGTGTACAAATAGAGTAAATGTCACCTTCGACAGTGCTGTTGTAAAATATTTGAAAATCTTCAACTATAATTAAATATAAAGGGGATAAAGCAAAGAAATTTACACTTAGCCACGAAAAACAAATACACGAACAAATAAACAAACGCGCGTGTGTGCGCACATTTGTGTGTGTATGTGTCTGTGTCTGTGTGAGAGAGAGGTAGTGAGTACGTGTGGGTGGTAGGTAGAAGGAAGAAGTACAACATTGACAAAGAATTGCACTCAACTGAAGAGAGGATGTGTGCATGGAAAAACACTGCAGTAAACTACGTAATAATTTAAATTAAATCAACGATCAGAATAAAATAAAATTAATACAAGAGTACTGAAGATTAGATTGAAGACGTATTACAAGTGTGACGAGATGGAAGCAAGAAATATATGTATACGATAAGCTACACTCCTGGAAATTGAAATAAGAACACCGTGAATTCATTGTCCCAGGAAGGGGAAACTTTATTGACACATTCCTGGCGTCAGATACATCACATGATCACACTGACAGAACCACAGGCACATAGACACAGGCAACAGAGCATGCACAATGTCGGCACTAGTACAGTGTATATCCACCTTTCGCAGCAATGCAGGCTGCTATTCTCCCATGGAGACGATCGTAGAGATGCTGGATGTAGTCCTGTGGAACGGCTTGCCTTGCCATTTCCACCTGGCGCCTCAGTTGGACCAGCGTTCGTGCTGGACGTGCAGACCGCGTGAGACGACGCTTCATCCAGTCCCAAACATGCTCAATGGGGGACAGATCCGGAGATCTTGCTGGCCAGGGTAGTTGACTTACACCTTCTAGAGCACGTTGGGTGGCACGGGATACATGCGGACGTGCATTGTCCTGTTGGAACAGCAAGTTCCCTTGCCGGTCTAGGAATGGTAGACGATGGGTTCGATGACGGTTTGGATGTACCGTGCACTATTCAGTGTCCCCTCGACGATCACCAGTGGTGTACGGCCAGTGTAGGAGATCGCTCCCCACACCATGATGCCGGGTGTTGGCCCTGTGTGCCTCGGTCGTATGCAGTCCTGATTGTGGCGCTCACCTGCACGGCGCCAAACACGCATACGACCATCATTGGCACCAAGGCAGAAGCGACTCTCATCGCTGAAGACGACACGTCTCCATTCGTCCCTCCATTCACGCCTGTCGCGACACCACTGGAGGCGGGCTGCACGATGTTGGGGCGTGAGCGGAAGACGGCCTAACGGTGTGCGGGACCGTAGCCCAGCTTCATGGAGACGGTTGCGAATGGTCCTCGCCGATACCCCAGGAGCAACAGTGTCCCTAATTTGCTGGGAAGTGGCGGTGCGGTCCCCTACGGCACTGCGTAGGATCCTACGGTCTTGGCGTGCATCCGTGCGTCGCTGCGGTCCGGTCCCAGGTCGACGGGCACGTGCACCTTCCGCCGACCACTGGCGACAACATCGATGTACTGTGGAGACCTCACGCCCCACGTGTTGAGCAATTCGGCGGTACGTCCACCCGGCCTCCCGCATGCCCACTATACGCCCTCGCTCAAAGTCCGTCAACTGCACATACGGTTCACGTCCACGCTGTCGCGGCATGCTACCAGTGTTAAAGACTGCGATGGAGCTCCGTATGCCACGGCAAACTGGCTGACACTGACGGCGGCGGTGCACAAATGCTGCGCAGCTAGCGCCATTCGACGGCCAACACCGTGGTTCCTGGTGTGTCCGCTGTGCCGTGCGTGTGATCGTTACTTGTACAGCCCTCTCGCAGTGTCCGGAGCAAGTATGGTGGGTCTGACACACCGGTGTCAATGTGTTCTTTTTTCCATTTCGAGGAGTGTATTTATCATCGGTATAAATAATTTCACTTATTGTAGAAAAGTTGCACATATTACAAAACTTCAAAACATTTGGTGCATCTTGAGAATCACAATAACATAAATAAACGTAGGAAAGACAGAGGAAAAGAAAGCAACAGGCGGGTGACCAGAACTGGATACAGCAGAGGATTAAGTATTGTACGTTCTTTGACAACGATACCCGTAGTTACTGTCTGAAGATGGCCGTGTAAGCTGAAAGCTGCTTACGAAATAAATTAATATTGTTGTACATCCACTGTACTGTGCTTTTTATTTATGATTATGAAGCTGTTCTAGCTAAAAGGGACGGAAGGATTAACTAACGTACTGTACTAGTGGAAGAATATTGATAACAGAGTCTGGTTTCAAATTCTAGAAAAGGGGAATGTTTGAAAGTTGGCTGATATACAACAAATCTAGAAAACTTTACTGCTAAATATTGTAAACAACATATGTACTTCGGAATTTTTATATCAGAAGAGGAACAGAACAGAAGAGACGTACAAAATAGATTTACATGTATTCAAATTGTTAGGTCATTTATCGTCAGCAAAAAAGGAATTAGAACAAAATTCAATACATACCAAGCAGTTCTAAGCCCAAACAAACTTACAGAGCAAGGTGTTAGAACTGACCAACTGTTTATGTTGTCACGAGAGATAAGTACTACTCGTACCGGTGATGAAACGAATGTAAACCGGTGCCGTACGGAACAGACATGGCTGAAATGTGCTATAAAACGTAGCAGAACTACTTGACTCTAAGAACTAACCTGCTAAACAAGTTTCTTCTTGACGAAATTCATCTGTTCTCACAGAGGCAGTCTGCTGGCATCACCACACGATTAATGTTATAGATTAGGTTTATCTTTTCCCCGCTGATAGCGTTGTCCCAGCAATAATTATACCTCTTGCCAACAACCTTTCTGTGCCGTCTGAGGTTTGTGAAACCCCTTCTACTTATCATCTTTTGATCTTTAGACCGCGTTAGTCACTTGTAAGACACTTCTGGCGCTGAGCACAGAAGCCGCCTGTCTGCGTTCAGTGCCGCCGCACGTAAAGCACGCCGCCGGTTGCGTGACTGAAGGCAGAAGCCATCCGCGCTGTTTGATGTTACTGGCTGCTCTAATTGGCTGTCAGCTTCATCGATTTAGCGCATAACCGAGGCTAGCGCTGTAATCTGTTAATGTGCAGAGATTACCAATCGTCTTCCCTCTTTGATCTTATTTTCAGTACTGACTGAAAACATTTTTCACGAAATATTATAAGACATACCTTCTGAAAACACGTTACTTAGAAATTCCTTTCACAGAAGTCTAGAAAATGCGCTAGTTTGGTAGATAATAATGCTCAGCAAACAAAATGCTGTGAAAATGAACTGAGCTAAAGTGTATAAACTCCTTGAGTCTAAACATTATATTACGTGAGATTTCAGTCCTGGGGGATTTAAAGTCATTGCCACATTACTAGGAACAACATCAGCTACTGTTATTTCCTATGTGAATGAAAAATCTTTGCTACAACGAGCACTAATTGCAGCAATACTGATAGATGGGACAGTCATTAACTCCCGGAATGAAAACTATTGTGCGTGGACCAGTGACGGAGCAAAGCAAAGCACACTACTGGCGTTAGTAAAAGTTCAAAGGGAAAAGGAATGCTATTCTGTTACGTGATTGTTCCTGGAGGGTAAATGAACACGTCTGCTACGTAGTACAAGAGGAGCACAAAAAAAATTTAATTTGGTAGGGAGTTGATGCCTTAAAAACAAATATCACCTTTTCTTTCCAGGTGCATTCGATAAATATTATTATCTGAAACTGAGTACCAGTCAATAGATTTAAGCTTCATTTTCGCGTTCTGTAACTTGAAAATACCCGTATAAATAAGCCAAATTCTCTTCAACATAAAATTCAACTTCATAAAATTTGTAATGCAGTGTAATGTTCGAATAGGAAACTATGTCTGGGGTCCCATAGTTTTCATATTTTAGGGATAAATATTTAAAACAATGTGTTCTGCTCATGTACGGCTGTTGGTCGAATTAACAACTGCAGCCATTATTAAATTTCAAACCAGATAACATGTCATACCAGCCTAAACTCGTTTGTAATCGTGAATCCAACGGAAGACGAGAACAGGGTGTGTAAAGTAACAATCGAAATATTGAATGTTGCGAGTATTTTGGCACTGGGAATTACTACCTCATTAGCTGGCTGGCTGCAACTGAAAAAAATTAGCAGGCACAGAATAAATTACTATCACTCCTTTACCCACCCATTACAAGGTTGTTCCTACAGTGCAGAAATGGTCTGACTCCAGACTTCTTTACTGTCAATGTCTACACGCCACCCACTAGACATTCTGGTATTCCTAATTATTAATTCAGAAATGGTTTGTACATGGACACTGCTAACCAAAAGTTCCGCCATGTCTATCACTAATCTGTCCATTTCTTTCCCCGGAACGTGGTATCTCCTTCTTTGTACACTTTTTCCGTTTCTCCACGGGGTCTGCCCTCTTATATAACTTCTGGCAATATTAGTGACAATTAGTGGTCTGATGCCGTTCCTCACGCCACCACTGCAACCAGAACGGAATCTGTGTATACCGTCCGTCTCCGTCGAGAGTAAATATCACGTTCAATTGTGAGAACGTTTGTAAATGGTTGCGTAGTTGGTATCAGAGGCGGGACGTGGGTACCAGCCCGGCATTCAGCTAGCTGGATGTGAGAAAGTGCCTAAAAGCCAATCCACGGTAACCAGCCGCCTAGTACACGTTGTTAATCCACAGAGTGATTCGATCCAGGGGTGGCAGGGATCTCCGAATCCCGGAACCGGTGAGTTAACGCGACCAGCTATCCAGCCAAATCAGTCCTGTGAAATTACTACGCCGTTAGATATTTACTTTCGTACCTCTCCTCATGCTCACATTAGCACTTTGTATAGTTACTATTACCGTTTTAATTCTGAAAATAGTGGTTATTATTTTTATTGTTTGCAGCAGCAGTCCTAGTAGTAGTAGATGTAGCAGTAGTAGTTTGGTATCATTATCTGTTGTCTCAGACACTGTAACATTAATTACTGCACTCATCACGAAACTAGTGGCATTATTTCTGCCTTAGACATACACCGAGGTTACGAAAGTGACGAGATAGTGATATACACATATGTGGATGGCGATAGTATCGTGTAGACAAGGTATAAACAGCGCAGTGTATAGGCGGAGCTGCCATTTGTATTCAGGTGAAATAGAAATTTGTGGTAAGGTCTTTATGGGACCAAACACCTGAGGTCATCGGTCCCTCGCTGCTTAATCTAACTTAAACTAACTTACGCTATGGACAACACACACGCCCTGCTCGAGGGAGGACTCGAACCTCCGACGAGGGGAGCCGCACGGGCTATTCGGGTGATTCATGTGAAAAGTTTTCCGACGTGATTATGGCAGAACGAGGAGAATTAACAGACTTTTAACACGGAACAGTAGCTGTAGCTCGACATATGGGACATTTCATTTCGGAAAACGCTAGGGAATCCAATATTCCTAGATTCATGGAGTCAAGATTGTGCCGAGAATACCAAATTTCAAGAGTCTCTCTCACCACGGGCAACGCAGTGGCCGAGGACCTGCACTTAACTAGAGAGAGCAGCGGCGTTTGCGTAGAGTTTCAGTGCTAACAGACAAGCAAAACTACATGAAATAACTACGGAAATCAAGTGTGGGGTGTACGATGAAGATGTCCGCGAGGATAGTGCTGCGAAACTTTGCGTTAATAGGCTATGGCAGTAGCATGACATCGCCTCTCCTTGACCTGTGACAATACCGGTTGGACCCAAGAGAACAGGAAAATCGGGCCTCGTCATATGACTCCCGATCTCAGTTGGTAAGAGTTGACGGTAGGGTACCAGTATGGCGCAGACCTTACGAAGTCATGGACCCTAGTTGTCAACAAGGCACTGTGTAAACTGGTTGTGGCTCCATAATGGTGTGGGCTGTCTTCACATGGAATGGACTGGGTCGTCTGGTCGAACTGAACCGATCATTGATTGGAAATGGTTATATTCAGCTACTAGGAGACCATTTACAGCCATTCAACAATGGCATATTTATGGATGACAATGCACCATGTCACCGGATCACAACTGTTCGCGACTGGTTCAGAGAACATTATGGACAATTCGAGTGAATGGTTTCGCCACCCAGATCGCCCGACGTGAATCCTATGGATAATTTGTGGGACATAATCGAGAGGTCAGTTGGTGGTGAAAATCCTGCACCGGCAATATTTACGCAGTTATGGATGCCTACAGAGGCAACGTGGCTCATTATTTCTGTACTGGACTGCTTTCGACTTATTGAGTCCATCCCATGTCTAGTAGCTGCACTATGCCGGGCAAAAGGAGGTACACCACGAGATTAGGAGGTATGCAATGACTTTTGTCACCTCTGTGTATTTAAAGGTGTCCAGATCAAGTTGCAAAATCCAATATTAATTATGACAAATACTAATTATAGTGTAACGAAACTGTACATTTAAAGTTGTTTTTGTTGTGTTCTTCAGTCTGAAACTGCTTTAATACAGCTCTCCACGTTGCTCGGTCCTGTGCAAGCTCTTCATCTCTGAATAACTACTGTGAACAGAATGTTTTTGAACCTGCTTTCTGTATTCGTCTATCAGTCACTCTCTACAATTTTTACCCTCCCCTCCCCCAACCTTCTCTCCAGTACTAATTTGATTATTACTAGGGGTCTGTCAATGTGTCCTATCAAATGATCCCTTGTTTTAATCAAGTTATGGCACTAATTTCTTTCCTTCCCATTTCTGTTCAGTCCTTCCTCATTAGGTATGCAGTATACCCATCTGATCTTCAGCATTATTCTGTAGCTCAACATTTCAAAAGCTTTTATTAACTTCTTCTTTGAACTGATTATCGTACACGTTTCACTTTCTTACAAGGCTACACTCCAGACAAATACCTTCAGCAAAGACTTCACAACATTTAAATTTAAATGCGATGTTCTTCATTATCTCTGGTTCTGTCATTATAAGTAATTTTACTTCCCAAACAGCAAAATTTATCTACTACTTTTACTGTCTCATTTCCTTATCTAATCCCCTCAGCATCACCTGATTTAATTCGACTACACTGCATTAGCAATGTTTTGCTTTTCATCTAACACCCTCCTTTCAAGACACTGTCACTCTGCACAGCTGAACTTCCAAGTCCTTTCTCTCTCTGACAGACTTGCAATGCCATTGAAAGCATCAAAGTTTTCAGTTCTTCTCCACGAACTTTGATTTCTTCTCCAATTGTTCCTTTGGCTTCCCTTACTGCTTGCTCGGTGTACAGATTGTATAACATCACGGATAGATTAAAAGCCTGTGTCACTACCGTCTCAACTGTTACCTCCCATGACCTTCGAAGTTTATAACTGCAGTCTGGTTTCTGTGCTAGTTGTATATAATCTTTCGTTCCTTGTACACTCCTGGAAATGGAAAAAAGAACACATTGACACCGGCGTGTCAGACCCACCATACTTGCTCCGGACACTGCGAGAGGGCTGTACAAACAATGATCACACGCACGACACAGCGGACACACCAGGAACCGCGGTGTTGGCCGTCGAATGGCGCTAGCTGCGCAGCATTTGTGCACCGCCGCCGTCAGTGTCAGCCAGTTTGCCGTGGCATACGGAGTCCATCGCAGTCTTTAACACTGGTAGCATGCCGCGACAGCGTGGACGTGAACCGTATGTGCAGTTGACGGACTTTGAGCGAGGGCGTATAGTGGGCATGCGGGAGGCCGGGTGGACGTATCGTCGAATTGCTCAACACGTGGGGCGTGAGGTCTCCACAGAACATCGATGTTGTCGCCAGTGGTCGGCGGAAGGTGCACGTGCCCGTCGACCTGGGACCGGACCGCAGCGACGCACGGATGCGCGCCAAGACCGTAGGATCCTACGCAGTGCCGTAGGGGACCGCACCGCCACTTCCCAGCAAATTAGGGACACTGTTGCTCCTGGGGTATCGGCGAGGACCATTCGCAACCGTCTCCATGAAGCTGGGCTACGGTCCCGCACACCGTTAGGCCGTCTTCCGCTCACGCCCCAACATCGTGCAGCCCGCCTCCAGTGGTGTCGCGACAGGCGTGAATGGAGGGGCGAATGG
The DNA here is from genome assembly GCF_023864345.2 of Schistocerca serialis cubense. Taxonomy (NCBI): domain Eukaryota; kingdom Metazoa; phylum Arthropoda; class Insecta; order Orthoptera; family Acrididae; genus Schistocerca; species Schistocerca serialis. The sequence continues at coordinate 511,299,078 of NC_064642.1, read as the reverse complement.
AGACGTGTCGTCTTCAGCGATGAGAGTCGCTTCTGCCTTGGTGCCAATGATGGTCGTATGCGTGTTTGGCGCCGTGCAGGTGAGCGCCACAATCAGGACTGCATACGATCGAGGCACACAGGGCCAACACCCGGCATCATGGTGTGGGGAGCGACCTCCTACACTGGCCGTACACCACTGATGATCGTCGAGGGGACACTGAATAGTGCACGGTACATCCAAACCGTCATCGAACCCATCGTTCTACCATTCCTAGACCGGCAAATGAACTTGCTGTTCCAACAGGACAATGCACGTCCGCATGTATCCCGTGCGACCCGACGTGCTCTAGAAGGTGTAAGTCAACTACCCTGGCCAGCAAGATCTCCGGATCTGTCCCCCATTGAGCATGTTTGGGACTGGATTAAGCGTCGTCTCACGCGGTCTGCACGTCCAGCACGAACGCTGGTCCAACTGAGGCGCCAGGTGGAAATGGCATGGCAAGCCGTTCCACAGGACTACATCCAGCATCTCTACGATCGTCTCCATGGGAGAAAAGCAGCCTGCATTGCTGCGAAAGGTGGATATACACTGTACTAGTGCCGACATTGTGCATGCTTTGTTGCCTGTGTCTATGTGCCTGTGGTTCTGTCAGTGTGATCATGTGATGTATCTGACCCCAGGAATGTGTCAATAAAGTTTCCCCTTCCTGGGACAATGAATTCACGGTGTTCTTATTTCAATTTCCAGGAGTGTATTTTAACCCTACTACTTTCATAATTTCAAATATTCTTTTCCACTAAATACTGTCAAAAGTTTCCTCTAACCCTACAAATGCTATAAACGTATGATTGCCTTTCTTTAATCTACCTCCTAAGATAAGTCTTACGGCCAGTACTGTCTCACATGTTCCTACATTTCTCCCAGAACCCGAACAGGTCTTCTCCAAAGCCGACTTCATCAGTTTCTCCCTTCTTTTATAGATAATTCGTGTCAGTATTTCGCAGTCATAACTTATTAAACAGATAGTTCGATAATATTCACCTCTGTCAGCACATACTATCTTTGGAATTGGAAATACTACTGTCTTCTTGAAGTCTGAGAGTATTTCGCCTGTCTCGTACATATTGCACACCCGGTGGAATAGTTTTATCGTTGTTGGCTTTGCAAAGAGTATCAACAGTTTTGGTGGAATTCGTCTACTCCAGGGACATTTTATTAACATTTGTCTTTGGTGCTCTGTCAAATACACCTCGTTCCGTGATATCTCATCTTCATCTACTTCCTCTTCCCCTTCTATAACATTGCCATCAGGTTCATTTCATTTATATAGTACCTCCACAAATTCCCTCCACCTCCCAGCTTTGCCTCCTTTGCTTGATACTAGTTTTGAATTTGAGCTCTTGATAGTTTGTAACACCGAAAATAGAAATAAAGTATCTTCTGTACCACCTCAAAATTTTCACCGTTTAATATCCGTGGATAACTTGTTCTGTACTTCTGATTCTGAAGCTGTAAGCTGTATTACAGAAACTATGCGAAGAGTACAGAAAAAGAAAGTGCTTTGTCCACTTTTTTTTCAAAAACGAGTAATGTATGCCATGAGATGTATGATTCTATGTTGTTTAATATTGTTAATCGTCCAGTGTGATGGTATGAATAGTCCATGTTGTATAATTCATTTTAGGCTAGGCATACAGGGAAAGAATGTGCTAATGTCTCTCACTACAAGAAATAAATGTGCTTTGTCCAATGTTTTGTATTAAGTTTTAGATTCCTTCTGGGTTGGCAAACAATGTTGAAGCAAGAAGAAGAGAATTTTCCTTTATTGTGCATTGTTGTTACTAGTTAGAGCTATTACTTTAGTTTGAGACATTGTGTTTAGTAATGTAGGTGTTGTAAGTGATTCATTTCAACTTTAATAGTTTTTATGTACAACCAGACACTGTAGTCATGTGTGTGTGTGTGTGTGTGTGTGTGTGTGTGTGTGTGTGTATGTGTGGAACTTCCATTGTTTTATTTTTTACATTGAATGGTGAGTACTTCATCTGAGGTTGAAAGACAGAGACTGTCAAATTGTAACAGTGTTAGGAAAAGATAAGTATGAGGGTGAATGAGTACACTCCTGAAGAAATTTAAGGGTTCAGTCGCACGAGCTAGGAAAAGTGTTTTGAGATAGCAAGAACTGAAAAAAGATCAAGTATTATACGAAAATTTAGTAACACCGCAGACTGAAATGAACAGTCACTGTATCTGAGTGGCCTTATTACAATACTTACACTTCACAGAAGGTGATTGAGGAGTAATAAAGATGAAGCGCAGCTTCAAGAGTGTAATTTCAAGTATAGAGTTACCGTAGAAAGCGGCGAAATCGCTCGTGGGCTGTACGTGCAGTGACAAGGCGATGATTAATGTCAGTTCAGATATTTTTGAAGTTGCGCAAGTCTCTTCGTGCTAGAAGGGGTAAGCTTGGAAGCAGGCCATGGAAAATTAAAGAAGGAGTAGGAATGGCAGTTTATGATCACATTCATTCATCCAAGAGTAGATCAAATCGTTACACCAATTACAAGACCAAGACATTGCATCTCCAAGAAAAAAATGGATGAAATGGCCAGGAAAAACACCCAAATTTTGACATTTCGTATGAAATGCACAGAACAGTATTCAACACAAAATTCAGTATTCAATATAGCTTTGGGATATCCAAGGAACGATACATGCTCATCATGCAGTAAGTACACTGCTAAGATGAAAGTGTTGAAATAAAAATGCTGAATGCAATGTAATCTGAAAATTTATATGATAACATGAAGAAACAAGTCTTGAAAGAAATTAATAAGATCACCACTGAGCAGAAAGGATACAAAGTGAAAGCTGAAACATCTTATAACATAAAGAGAAATGCCATAAGAAGCCATAAGTCCAATAAACAGAACCAATTTGCATCGACTGCTTAAAAAATGTATACTTACATTATGTAAGTACTAACAGTGTCTACTACAAGAGGCAGTTGTCTATTTATTCTTTCAGTATTCTTCAGGTTTCAAGTGCTACTTCAGTGTTCTACCCGTACACTGAAGATACTGGAACAAAAGGAAACAATTAAGTTGTTTCCTTTTTAAATTGATTTTTGATAGAACTATTGCTCATGAAAGCGAAACGTCTAAGAAGTTTTTTGCGATTCATATTCAGGGCAGAGCAAGAATACACTGTATCAAGATATCTTAATTACCTTGTGAATGAAATGAAATTTTTGAAGGTAGTGAAAGTTACTTCACCTCTTAGAGGATACACTTTTATGTAGTTTGATAATAGTGTGGAACTGATTAACTTCTAAGCAACAGCAGAAGTTTTAATGGATTGGATGAAAATCGTATTTGAATCTCGATGTGAACCCGGGCCTTTTGATGTCATTGTCACTCAAGATATGATACAAAATTGGGGGTCATTTCTGAAGAAGAAATGTTTGAGGAAATGTTCTTTCCCAAGAAGGCTCATCAGAGAGGTTGTCATTGCAAAAAACATCTCCACCTCTTTCAATACTGAGAAACTTAATAATGGAGCATGGATTTTATCAGTGGTGAAAGTTTCACACCAACTTCAATTACAGCAGTCTGGAAATATAAACTCCCAGCTCAAAGGGATAAAATATAAAAATATAATAAAATATTATCTTAGAATAAATTTATATACTGCTGCTGATAATAATAATAATAATAATATCAGTAATTTGTCTTTACAAGTCCGCTGGCAACATCAAAAGCAAAGTAACAGTACCTTCAGGTTTTAAAGGAGTACTGTAAACAAGAAACTAGAGTGTTTTATGCTCTGACGAACTGAGCTCAGTTCGTCAGCGCACCTGACGATGGCGACATGTCTTATCGCCGAAATATTGTGTCCGTTGGACACTATGGACCGGCAGTACACCCATGGACTGTTCGAGCAACAAATAATCCGGGAGAAACTGAAAAATCACAATATTAATAACAATAACCTAAAATATTATTAAATAAAATTTCATAACATAGAGTAGGTACATACTTTTCTTCACAGGAAATATATGATGTTGAAACTTGGTTAAAAAATAAGTCAAATCTTCAAGACTGGTTTGCCTACGAATTTGATTTTCACAAATGTCTATTTTTCTCAAAATTTTGTGCCTGTGCTTTGGGCCCTTATGGTTATCAATGTACCAATTTATTCTATAAATTTTTTCCATTACTTGACGTTCTAGAATGATGGCTACAGTAAATTTGCTTAAATCAACGTTAAATGTCATAATAGATCTATTTCCTTTCGATGTTCCTCCTAAAAGACCTGCTATCTTCAGATTGCATTTGTCGAAAATGGTTTCTCTTGTGTCTGTTATAACTAATGGCATCTTTGAGTGAACATTCAATCCATTGACACTTATCAAATGTTATGAAGTATTCTTCTACATCCCTTTTCACTCCTTTCCACGTGCAACACTTTCTTAGCCATTCCAGTGTTCTTTGCGTACTTGGTGACCACCCAATGGATTGCCAAGTATGTCCTTATACTTATGCTTTCTGCTCTTCGCAATTTTTTTCCATGTCCTCATCTGATTGCTTGTGCTCAGCCTATTATTACTTGCTCTTCTGGCTCTCTTCCGGTTGCTGGCACATCTGTTTGCTTCATTACATTTAATGCATCTCCAGCAGCTTTCAATTGTCCTGGTGAATATACGATTTCATATGAATATTCTTCCAATTTTTATCTCCACTTTAGCAAATGCCATGAGGAATCTTCCACGCCAAATATCCAAGTAATTGGCTTATGATGTGTTATGCTTGTGAATACACATATGGCATAAATTTCTTCATTGGCTGCACTAATATCGAGAATTCCAGTTTAACTGCTGAGTAATTTTTCTCTCCTTTGTTTAATGCTCTTGAGAGGTACACTCCCAGTAGGCTGCTTCCAGTTTTTCCTTGGGATAAAACTGTCGACTCTGACTGACCACTTGCTTCTGTAATAATGATGAAAGGTGTCCCGTAATCAGGATACTGCAATGTGTGAATCTTTTATCCCTTCAAATGCATACTGCTGTTCACTTCCCTAATCACATTTTGTGTCAGGTCTTAGTAACTTAAGCAATGGGGCCACAACATTACTGAAATTCTTTATGAATCTGTGGTATTGTCCTACTAAATCTACATATCCCTTTAATTCTTTACTAGCTCATGACACTGGGAACTTCTTCACCTTCTCTGCATTTCGCTTATCTGGATGTAACCCAGCATCCATTATTTTATCTCCCTGAAACATTTCCTTCCACAGAAATTCACTCTTGTCTGGCTGTACCTGTAGCCTGTGTGCCCTTAGTCTTTCAAAAATGCCCTGTATTTTCCCATTATGCTCTCTCAATCAACTTCCATAACAAATAATATCACCTAAACATACCAAACATTTTGTTCCCTAAAACCATGTTAATGTGACACTCGTCAATCTTTGGAGTGTACTCAGTGCACTTTTTAATCTCATTGGTATCACCTTATATTCATAGTGTTGGTAGTTAGCACTAAAAGACGTGTTCTCCCTGCACAAGGGCCCATTAATATCTGATGACACTCAGTCGTGAATTCCAAGGTGGAAAAATACTTGGCCTTTCCTAACTGCTTCAGTATTTGTCTTATGGTTGGTATTTGGAATGCTTATCCTACTGGAATGTAATAATGATGGTGTATTCCATAGACTTCAGCTCTCCGCTATATCATTAATTAGGCTATGTTCTATTTGACCCTGTAATATCTTGCTGTGACACTCCTGGAGCTTACAGAATCTGACACTTATAACTTTGCCTCTGTGTTCTAGTAGTACTGGAAGTGCGTTCTTCACAATTTCGATAAATGGCAGTCTTTCACCCTTTCAATGGAATACATCAGAATATGCACTGCACAAATGTTTAAATTCATGTTTTTATTCTGCATTTAGGTGTTCTGTTGACAAAGCGTCTCTGACTTGCACAATATCAGTATTATATCTCTCTGCCTGTTCCAGCGTTTCTCATCCCCTCCTTAGTGTTGCCTCCTGGCATAGGTCTTCAGTAATTCATGGTATAGAGCTTACATCACACTCTTCGTCGTTCTCCACATATGTCTTGCGCTAGAGCTGGAAAGTCTTATGTTCCTTTATTTGAACCCTCATGACCTTCTATTTCCTTGGTCCAATCGCTCCCTTTCAGGTGAGAAGTTAATTTTTCCTTCTGTATGCCCTATAGTATGATTCTCTGTCATCTGACAACTGCTTTGGTTGGTTATTCTCACTGACACTATTTTGCCATTTTAAATTCCTTGGGCCCAACTAGTCTCATAGTTTCTTCTCATTTATCACACAAGCACTATAAGCCTAATGGACTTTTTGTGTGTGCATCTGTCAAATAACCTTTTCTGATTCCATTGGTTCTTTTATTACCTCATCCTTGGATACTGTCAACAGAGGTTTGTCCCAACTACTCACTTCTAACTGTCTATTCCTGTAGCTAATCACAGCGCTTTGTCTTGTGAGGAAGTCCCTTTCTAGTAAACCATTGTAAGAGATGTCTGTTGCCATCCTAAAAACGTGAAATTTGTGCTCTCATCACACAAGTTACAGCTATCCTTAGTGCATTTCTGTTCACATACACTCACTGTGTAATGTGTTATTCCTTTCGGTCTTTGCACCTCATGCCTATTAGTTGGCATATATTTGGTCACAGTTTTGTCTTTAATTACAATAGTATGTTCTCCATACCTGTTAAGAAATTCAGTGCTTTATCAAAGTCTTTGCCGTCGTCTGTCATTACACCATTACCAGCTTCACAGTTTATTGCCTTTATCTTGGAACATTTAGTGGTGATTATAAGAGATGGCTGCAAGCTACATCTGTTTAATTTCCAATCTTCTTACCTGGAGTCACCCTCGTGCACTGTATGCCCATATTTAGTACATATTTAACATGTGGAAGTTCGTTGCCTTATGCTCACATCTCTGATATTCTCCACATATAATTATCTTGTTCAACTTCACATATGTATACACTGACTTATCAAAATGGTAAGAGAACTCTTAAAATTTTCTAGCTCTCTCTTTTCTGGTAGGTGTTTGCAGCCATCTTAATTTTCCGTTCTTTTGGTTCTTACCATGGTAGTTGGATACACTGCCCAGTTTCCCACAGTAGTAAGATTCTGTATACACATTTTGTTTATCATTACTCTGTCAGCATCTTCCCAAGGGCACATGGTTTTTCCCTTTCACTGACATTATCGTACTTTTGTCTTGTACTGCTGCCTCAGCTATGTTGCTTAAACTAATTCTCCCTCCTCTACTTCATATAATGGTTTCTATTCTATTATTTGCGAGATCCTAAATGAAACATGCTCGTCGTAGTGTATAAACCAGTTCTATTGCGCCTTTTAATTGTACTTTCTCGGTCACCTTCGTTACAGCAAACATGAATGATTTGGACAGCTCGTCTATCCTATTTCCCCATGAGGCTATTAATCCCCCTGAATGTTGTCTGGCTTGAAACATTTTACATGCGTAAAAATCAGGCGTACATTATCAGAATAGTTTTCGTCTGAAATACTTTGCACCTCTGGTCAGCTACTCATACTGTATCTATGAACTTAGCTCTTGCAGCTTCTGTAATTTTGGTCTTGATGTATCAAAGTAATAACATCATTGTCCTCACTTTTAACTACTTAAAATGCGGCATTCGCATTCTCAATGAACTCCTACATTTCCCTTTTGTTGCATTCAAATGTTCTCAAAACTAATACTAGTGTTTTCTTAGAATTTATGCCATACTTGTACTTCTGGAGGATGTCATTTTACGCTATCTCGAGGGGCATTATACTTACTTTTGATGAGACGCCTTGCCCATTCTGATGTCTTGATGCAGTGCAGCTCATTCAGTCTGCCAGCCTCCTCTGGGCATCCGCTTCTTAGATGCTGCTCCCCATATGGGTCTGAATCTGCTGACCTCTTCTGGTCTTCTGTTGCTTTGACACTGCTACTCAGATGGACCTTTTCTTTTTGCAGTACAACCTGGTGATACAACTGATAGGTTTTCTCTTATGTTCACCCACCTTTCATAACAGATAAACCCTATACACCTGTCACAACAATTATATGTTGCCTCCCAGCATTAGGCCTACTCCTCCAAGTTTGGTATGGCCTGCATGGTGCAATCAGAACATTGTTGACAATATTGTTTGTTGCTTTTCTCATTATTAGTCGTTATAATGGATTCGAGAGAGAATGGAACTTTCTTGACTGTTGGGAAACAAAGAAGCATCTTTGAGAGAGATGGTGATGTGACAAAATAGCAAGATGATGTGCACTCGTTAAATAAGTATGTGCCATTATACATATTTATGTTTGAACCGTCTAACCAAGTAACATACATACATGAGTTACATCTGGTACTACCTTTTCACTGTCAAAGCTCCTATCTCTACATTCTGACCATTACACATGGGATTCCCACTATCAAGAGACTAGAGCCATCTAGCTTCTTGTTCCTGTCACTGTTAAATGCATTATCTGCGCTGCCCATATCAGAGACAAGTCCAGTCGTTGCCATTTCTTCGGCAATCCATTGAACGAATGGGCACTTAGCTTAACTATTATATCAGTGGCTCATTAGCCTAATTCACAGGAGACAAGTACTATTCAGCTATTTGCTCCTACTAGTAAATGAAATCCACTATGCTACTAATTGAGACAAAGGTAGACTATCACTGTTCAGTGCTTTTCGATGAAACATATATGAGCCACTTGCAAAATTATTATTTATCTAAAAATAATTGTTGTGGCATCATCCAGAGTAGTAACGTCTTTTCACAGATAATGTACTACTGTTCCATCAGTAGCCACTGGCATAAAAATTGCTGGTGCCTCCATTGACAATCTACTAACTCCATTAGTACTGACTATTCACTGACTCTCTGACTGTTCACTGCTGCCTTTTTCTTCTCACGAGTTTGGCCTCCATCCTCGACTCATTTGGCGGGTCGGCAAGCGTTACTAAAGTGCTATATATTTGGTAAGCCCTCGAGTGATAATTGGGAATCAACTGCTTTCGAAAAAGTTATTGTTTACAAATCCTTGGGTTTGCCCCACCTGTGTGGTACCTGCCAGCAGAAACCTATGGGAATCTGCTGAAGAGCTCAGTCAGAATTGTTCCATTTCTTTCTTTACATTTAACTAAAATATTCTCCGGTCATGATTGAGTTTTCAAATGCTTTATCAACTCATGGTATAAGTTTGAAATTATATTCAGAGGCCTCAGCGACTAGTATTATATATTTAAAATGGTATTCAAAAGCCTTTTATCTTTTATGTGTGAATTAAGCCGTTTGGAGGTTTAGGAAAAACTGGTAATTATTTCTTTATTTTCATCATGGCAGCAACATCAGCAACTGTCACGAAGTTGTTTTGAATGAAAAACACCCGACAATTGCACTACATCGGAGTATAACAGTTGTTGTGGCGGAGGACATACGGTGCCATATGCAGTTTTACTTGTAATCGAAATAGGCTTATGTCTGTTATACCCAGATGTAGTGGCGAAGGACATACGGTGCCATATGTAGTTTTACTTGTGATCGAAACAGGCTTATGTCTGTTGAAGGTATTTTATTTTATTGATCGTGACGCAGCCGCTGGACTAAGACGTTTTTCATTTTTAAAAGCTTTTGTAAGTAATATGTTATCACATACGTAATTTTAGAAATTTGTGCATAGATTGTATTACTGGTCTAAATGTTATTTTGATCACTTTTGAGGATTTCTGAAGAAGGCTATGTTATTATAGTTGAAACCATGGTCAAGATTTAGTATAAACATAATTAGTGCAACTGTGGGCTGTTTTTCATTCGAAACAATTATTTCTTTCATATGCTTGCTGGTGCAGAACACGTCCAGTTATACCTACCACCCACTGCCTATCCTTAAAACCAGTATAATGGATTTAGTAAAATGTATATACACAAAGTGTAAGTAAAGCTTTGGATAAAGCTGTTTATTACGAATTTCACCAAGATTACATTATATTTTAAATAGCTTACAATTTCCAATTATTATTTACTAAGTTTTAGGAGGGTTTGTTGCTGTGTTAGTGTAATACTACATTATTTGCAGTGCTCTTTTTCTTTTCACTAATCCATCTCAGCCTGCTGATGGAGTAATGAGTGTATGATTTTCATAATAACGATAGCCGCATTACACTGTTCTCCCAGACATTGTGCTGCTACAGAGTGGACACACTTTCATGTCGCCAAGTACTGATTTGCGAAAACTCAAAGAAAGGTGTAAGCTTTCAGGAAGGGTAGCTCTCTGGCGGTGCATGTCCTCTTTTATTGGCGAGTAACATACAGCATCTTGATCCGTTAACGTCCATTAAAGTTCTTGAGCAGCGCGTAGTATGAATAACCCGCATTTAGCAGCTGCAACAGAGCAGAGGCAAAAAAAGTTGGTTACCTAAAAAAAAAAAAAAAATGGTTCAAATGGCTCTGAGCACTATGGGACTTAACATCAGAGGTCATCAGTCCCCTAGAACTTAGAACTGCTTAAACCTAACTAACCTAAGGACAGCACACACATCCACGCCCGAGGCAGGATTCGAACCTGCGACCGGAGTGGTCTCGCGGTTCCAGACTGTAACGCCTAGAACCGCACGGCCATTTCGGCTGGCAGTTGGTTACCCCAGTCAGGCATTTATTGGTTGATTTAATTTTAATCTGGTAAGCTGAGTCACACTCAAAGTATCAAATTTACTGTTATCTACAGTGTGCTACTGACTGATGAAGGCTTCAGAGAGTTGTTTTGCTTATTTTTAAGATTCATTATTTAAGAAGCAATGCATGCTGACACAAAGTTGAAGGACAAAGAAAATTATACACATTCACTTGTTCTTAATCTGTTTCCAATGTAGTATTAAACAAAAAGTCCATTCATTTAATATTTTATGATGGAAACAGTACTGAAAGGAAGATTGAAGAGGTATGTTAGCGTAAATTTAATTTTGATCATTGACATGGAAAACATCGTAAAATTTTTGTGGCATCTTGAATGTTACAAATACCTTACTCGATCTGAGATGCCGTTAAGAACTGAATACATTAAGATAAAAATTAACGTAAGCTTCTTTGTGAAGCTGTGTCTAATATTTTTCAGTGAGCTAAAACGCATATTTCTCTTAAATCAGTAAACATATTAATTTGAATATTCGAGTTACTGAAACCAGCCACACTAACTTGTAATTTAAATTGATATTTATAACAGCGAAGATAAAGTCTAAGCGAGAATGTTTGCATTTAAAGCTTATACAACTTCTACTTTTCACTAAGTTCATATGAACGCTACGTGGACAGAAATCTGAGCAGTAGGATTGGCATTTAGAGCTCCTAAGGTATTGTTTTACTCACGTCTGGGTGTTAGACAGCCTCACCGTAGCATATTGTTGTATGAGTAACCAGATTAACATGTGCTTAAGTGAAGAATAATGGAGCCCAGAGAAGAGGCAGAATACCGTTTATTTTACAGTAAAATACAGTTTTTCTATATTTCATGTCTACCATTAAATGATATCTTCACACCTTCGGTTCTAATAATACGAAGATCGTTCAATAAGTGATGCGACACTTTTTTCTCGGCCAGTTTGAGTCGAAAATATGCTTAAATATTCCCATTTCAGCCTTTGCAGTTCCGTGAATTTCCAATAAGTGGCGGCACTAATATAGCCTTCAAAATGGCGTCTGTAATGGAGGTGCATTCCAGACAGATAGCTGTCACTGAATTCCTTTTGGTCGATAGCCAGAGATTCGCAAATATTCAGAGCGCTTGCAGAACCTCTACGGGGATCTTGCAGTGAGTCGTTGGCCCAGGTATCTGTGATCATCGCAACAAGGTGGTACAAATCTGTACAATCTCCCGCGTGCCACAAGGCCCCTCATAGGTGTGACTCCTGCAATATTGCAATGTGCAGACGCTCTCATGTAGGGTGACTGACGGATCACAATCAAACACCTTGCTTCTCGATTGGATGTGTCTGTTGGTAGCGCTGACACATTCATACACCAGTTGGGGTACTGAAACATGTGTGTCTGTTGGCTTTCTCGTCGCTTAACAGAAGACCATAAAGAGCAACGAAGGACCCTCTGTGCGCATTTGTTTGCTTGTTACAAGGCTGATAGTGACAATTTTTTGGCGAACATCGTCAGAGGCGAAAAAGCATGGGTCCTTCACTTTGAACCGGAAACATAACGGCAATCCATGAAGTGGCGAAAGAAAAAGTACAAAGCGTCACTCCCGGCCAGTAAAGTCGTGGCGGCTGTCTTCTGGGATTCTCAGTTGTTCTTCTTATGTCTTATGACCTCCCTCATGATGCGACGACGAACTCTGAGGTGTATTGTGCTACCCTCAGGAAACTGAAGATACGACTTCAGCATGTTCGTCGCTTCCAAAATGCAAACGAACTCCTTTTCCAAGATGATGCAAGGCCTCTACACACCTGAGAGGAGCTCACTGTTCTTCCCCATGCACCTTACGGCCCAGGTACAGCACCCTCCAACTTTCGTCTGTTTGGCCCAATGACGGATGTACTCTGCGCAAAGCAGTACGTGGATGAGGGGGAAGTTACTGGTGCATCAAGACGTTGGCTCCGACGTCGACCAGTAGAGCCGTACCACGTGGGCATGCAGGCTCTCCTAGTAAGGTGGCATCAGGCTGTCGTATTGAACTGAGACAATGCCGAAAAACAGAGTTATTAGTCAAAAGAGTGGGGGATAATACAGTGTATTGAAATCCTAAATAAAACCAACCTGCTTTCAGGAAAAATATGTGTTGCATCACTTACTTAAGGACCCTCATAACTGAAGCTAACCGAAGAAGAGAGAATATAAAATGCAAACTGGTAATAACAACACAATAATTTTATACGGAAGTCAAACGTGGTCAGTAAGCGGTTCAGGGAAGAAGAGATATGGTGCTACAGAACAATGATAAAAATGGGTAGATCGAATAACTAAAGAGGTGGTACTGAACCGATTTCGGGAAGAAAGAAATTGATGCACAGTTTAATAAAAGAAGGGATAGGGTGATAGCATGCATCCTGAGGCAACAAGAAATCATCAGTTTGATAATGCAGGAGATTGGCGTGGCGGGGTGAGGGGGGGGGGGGGTGAGGGAGAGGAGGTGAAAATCGTGATTGTAGATCACCGAATGCTGTAGGCTTGTTGAAATGTGGCTATTTTGGAGATGAAGACGCTTGGAGCTGCAACAAACCAGTCTTCGGACTGAATAACGCAACACAACAGACGAAGACACGTTATAGGGATCTGATTGCAATCGACGTATATACCACATACGCCAGAGGAAGGCTCACTGAATTAAAGAACTACTGGAAGAAACACTCTCATCCCCAAAAATTCACGAATTCAACAAGACCTTTAAACTATTAACACTATCATTCAGAGTGCAACAAAAGAAGAATAAGACTTACTAGAAATACATGGTGATTCAAACGTAAATGTACACACTTCATGGGTGCAATGTAAGGATCAAAATAAGAGTAAATTGTTCGGTAAAGTTTTATCCAAAACTACTTTGTTTGCGAGTTATGATGCGTAATGCCATTTGTGGTAGGCATTACATCATTGGCCAGTAGAGGCTTTGCCGTGATGTGTTCGCCTGTATATCGACTGATGTTGCTATGTCGTTGGTGCCCCATCACATTTCACCCGGGAGGCAGGAGTGTGTCTCAGTGTTGCTTATCCCGATAATTTGACAAGCAGCGCAGGACCAGCTGCATGGCCCGCCAGATCTCCATCTCTCAACCCCTGGGTTTCCATCTTTGGGGCCGTCTCGAGGAACTCGTGTACGTTGTTGCAATTGAGAACGTAGCACAACTACAGGAGCGAACTGAAAATGGTTGTGCAGCTGTACAGAATGAGATGATCGGTGCCTGTTACATTTGGAGAGCTGTAATAAATCGAGCCGGCCGAAGTGGCCGAGCGGTTCTAGGCGCTACAGTCTGGAACCGCGCGACCGATACGGTCACAGGTTCGAATCCTGCCTCGGGCATGGATGTGTGTGATGTCCTTAGGTTAGTTAGGTTTAAGTAGTTCTAAGTTCTAGGGGACTGATGACCTCATAAGTTAAGTCCCATATTGCTCAGAGCCATTTGAACCATTTTTTTTTTAATAAATTGAACACGTCACTGTCTTCGCCCACATGGGCATCATTTTGAAGATGTCCTGGGGCAAAAGTACAATACGTAGCTGAGTTGAATTTTAGATCCCTTCGTGTCGATGCTCTCTGAGAAGAATTAATTTTGTGTTGTTTGTGCTGTACTTGTGATCCCTACTCTATTGCATAACTCTGGAATATAGCAATTGCAGACAAAACTTTTTTTTAATGTTTTATTCATATTTTGATACATATATTACACCCACGAAGTGTGTACAGTTACTTTTGAATCACCCCATATAATTCTTGCCATCATATTCGGACACAAACTAGACAGTGAGCAAACTTATTACAACGGATGTATTTAGGAAAACCCTTACTTATGAATAATAATACAATGAAGGCTTTCAAGGCCGTTGTTTAATTAATTATTTTGAAACTTCCAGTCTAAGAGGACGTGGTCGCTGCATACAGCTATTCACTAATGTATCGTATCCATCTGCGGGAGACATATTCAGAGATAAAACTGGCAACAGCATGGAAACGGGATTACGCTTTTATTAGCACGTTATGAACTGAGTAGAGGGCACCACTATTCGTCATGTGATGCTGGGTCCACGTGATCATTCTCTGTTAATAATAAGCGATGATTAGAATCACTCTCTTTGTGCAGATCAGTACCCGTAATTTTATTCAGTTTAATTATTTCTACCTTTCTATAAAACTTTTCAGTGTTCGTAAATTTCTTTTGACTCTCATTGTCTCTCTATACAAGCGCACTACATAAAATGTTGTCTTGCCTAGAACACCTGTAACATGGAATCTTATTTCATGGTTTCTGTATTTAACAGCGTGTTCCACTACGGGCGATGCGTCACTCTGCCGGAAGAGACAGTTACGCTCATGGCCGTGTTAACCTTATTGTTACGACTGCAGAGGATTTTATGCACGCCAGCTGTCGCTAGTAGATATTGTACATGTACAATTCTCAGGTTTTTAATTTTAATTTTTAAATTTTTTTTGAAATTAATGCTTGTTCGTCCCGTTCTGTAATGTTTTCAACAAGAGAGGAAAATTTCCTCTGTTGGTGGCTGTTGCTCAGCTTTATTCCTGGAATTTTGTGTCCTTGCCGTAGTTCCCATTTTACGTCTCCTTGCCGTAATTCTCATTTCACCTACCAACTGGAGTTATAATTTCTCCTACAAGTCGACTGTAAATATTGAGTTCTGCTTGTAACTGAACCGGCCCGCATGTTTTATTTGCCCAATCCACCATTTTAATCAATTCTGTAGTGGAAGTACCTTGTAGTGAAAATGGCTCTGAGCACTATGGGACTTAACATCCATGGTCATCAGTCCCCTAGAACTTAGAACTACTTAAACCTAACTAACCTAAGGACAGCACACAACACCCAGTCATCACGAGGCAGAGAAAATCCCTGACCCCGCCGGGAATCGGACCCAGGAACCCGGGCGTGGGAAGCGAGAACGCTACCGCACGACCACGAGCTGCGGACTACCTTGTAGTGAGACAGTATCTAAACATAGCTGCTAAATTCACTGGGAAAGTATGTTCTGTATGTGAACTAGCTTCATTCGTAGGAATCATCGCAAATAAAGGGGCAAATGTTAGTTGATGGAAATACCACTCAGGCCCACGTCGATGTCCTTCAATTTCTCAGTGCGCTTAGTTTCATACATATTAATAAACTAGTATAGCGCTCCCTGCTTCGCTCGTGTAGACTGTATGGTCTACACAGATGCTTTTTTATTTTCCTTTAATCGAATTTTTACGTTGTTCATAAATTACAACACCTACTAAGCGTTTCACACTAATTAAGGCCATAGAAGTATGGTGTTTTCCTAACGTACTTCCGAACAAAACAGCGATTCTGGTAGCTGTGGTCCAAAGATTCTATTAATCTTGCCTTTTGCGTTCTTGTGGTGGTATTTCCATAGAAACGTGCATCCCCTGGCACATATTTCTTTATATCTAGCTGAGAAGTGAAATACCACTTTTTATGCATTAACGACATATTTTCTTAAAAATTTTAGTCCCCTCTTTCACCCTCTTGGGGATTAACTTTCCAAAAACAGCGTAGTAATTTTTTTTATTTTTTTTTTTAACAGAGAATTCAAAGTTTCACAGATTCTGCTTCAAAGATGTTGCATAATGAAATATTTTTCATGAAAACTTCCATGTCCTCTTTCACTCCCTTAATGGTTGAATTTCCAAAAACAGTGAACCATCTTTTCATAAAACATTTCATCCGCTATTTAACCCCCTTTTGGGTTTAATTTCCATAATCAATGAAATATGTAATTTTTTTTCTTTTGGCACCAAGACGTTAAATACCAATTTTCATAGCTCTAGCTTCAAAATATACTAAAGTAGTTCTTTAATGATGTTTTATTTTCAGAAACAACTTTAATCCACTGTTTCACCCTTATAGGGGATAAATTTCCAAAAATCCTGGGACATGTGTTTCTTTATTTTTGACACAGAAGCGAAATAACATATTTCGTAGGTCCAGCATGAGAATTGCCTTATTTTTGACAGTGAAACCAAATACCAATTTTCGGTGGTCTAGCCTCAAGATTGCCTCCATGGCAATATTTTTCAAAAAACCTTTCATCCCCTGTTTCCTTCAGTTAGGGATGTAATTTCAAAAATACCGTCTCACACGACACCTATAGTATAAGATCAACACCCTCTGCAAATTTCATGTATCTATCCTTAACGGTTTGGGCTGGCCGATGATGAGTCAGTGAGTGAACGAGTCAGCCATTTAGGACATTGCATTTTATATACAGATATTAAAGTTCCTCGTCGCGTCTTTCCGTTTGTATCTGAAGGCTAATCTCAGGAACTGCTGCACTGAACTGCTGTACTTTGATACTGTTTCCACTAACAGATAGACTGATCCATGAGGAACGTTTGCACGCGGACGTGCTGAAAAGCAATTCCTCCGAGTTTCTTGTGTGAAAACTGTTAAATCTTTTTGACTAACACTTTATTAACATTCTACATTTTTATTCTCCAGGTCTACGTAATTATTTCTCAACACAGTCAACCTGGCAGTAGTCAAGTTCTTCCTGAGAGACCAGTTTGTTGATACTGTCACTGCAGAATGTTTAAATCTGTTTGGCGAAACCACAAACTCAGTCTGATTGCACCGCTTCTTCACTATCAACGTGGAGTCTTCGATGGTGTTTTTAAGTTTTACTAACATTTGACAATGAGATGGGACCAGTTGGGTCTGTATGGAGGATGATAAATGACAGTGAACCCAAGGCGTCGGATTGTTGCACATGTCACAGCGCTCGTGTGTTATCTGATATTGTCATGCTGAAGGTGAGAGTGCTCCAAGTGTGGATGAACACTTCGAATTCGAAACTCGATTACAGTACCGACGTAGTTACGTTACACACCACCATACTACAGTCTATAATTCCGAACCCTGTAGCGGCAGAGGGCTGCAAATACGCAGACATTAAGAATAAAGATGTGGAATGTTAATAACGTTTGTGTTATTTAAAAATCTGTCAGAGTTTTCGCATAAAAATATTTGAGACATTACTTTTCAGCACGTCCTCATATAATTCACTGCCGTCACGCAAGATAAGTCGTCTTAGTACTACCTGTACGAAACCGATGTCGGTTTACGATGTAGGGTTATAGTAATGAGGCTCAATATCTGGTCACCTGGTGGGTAGGAGATGCTACAGATCCAGCAACAGGTTTCAAAATAACCCCAGATCTATGAATTTTAGGCAGCCATATAGTCTGGGCGGATAAGCGTCTGTCCAGCTGAGTTGTTCTTTATTCTGTGCAGAGAAAGAAGACACTTTTGTCATGGATGTTATCAGTTTGCTGCAATGGTTGTTAATGTTGAGATTAATCCATCCTTTTGTTGCATATTGTTCACTACTATGAAGTTTTGTCTCTGTAGCCATTCTCAAGTGAATACTATAACCCATTAATTGCACATACTTAAGTTACTGTCAATGTACTTGTTTTCGTCAAATTTCGCTGATGGTAATTATGCCTGCACACCCACCGTCGTCGCGACTGCACAGATATCGCTTCGCCATTGTCTCCCCCCCCCCCCCCCCCCCTCACCACCCTCACAAGCAGCGGAGCTGATCTCAAAAGTTTGTGTATATATTGTCCCGGCTAGTTAAGAACCATTCCCTGCCGTGTGGGTCGGGCATAAAACATCTCTGTATTATGTTGTGAATCTAGTCGTGTGAACTGGCAGTTGAAAATTGATCGCGTTTTTCCAGAGATATTTCATACACTTTCAACCACGACGGATCCCAGGACAATTTTTTTTATTACTCTGGAGTAAGATATCAGTTGAGTTCCAGCCAATTTTTACTAATTTGTTTCCCTGAGTAATTTGATTTAGTTACTTTAGCAGTCTGTATGCATTCGTTGAATCCTATTAAATCTGTTTGTAAAAAGGTTTATCATTTTCCTTCAGTAACCATTGAATGTTCGCAGATAATATTGTCTATGTAATAGCTGATTATGGAATTTAGTAAACACTGGGAATGTCTCCTATATTTCTGTTTTATTGACACAATTAAGTTCTTGAATTAATGAAAGATGGCACCGCTGGATAAATGAAAGGAGAGTTGACCCCTGTGTGTATTGTTTCGGTATGATAACAGTCAGTCAGTACTACATTCCTTCGTGTACCCATCACCAAAAATACGCTTTCCTATGAAACTGTCCTTTGCCATTAATGGCAGATAAATTATAAATATGTCTCTGGGCCTTACAATGTCTAAGCTTCTCAATTCTCACGACACGATATTAATGATGGGTTCAAATCCTTTCAGTGTCTGTTCAGCACAAGTTTAATCTTTAAACGGGCACTATTTGTCACTTCTCGTGTATTAGCGGAATCACCTTGACAACGAGCGGCAAAGATACTAATGTGATAAGGTCGAAACTATTTTCGGTTCCAATACTCTTTAATGTTGCAGGTTCGACTCCTGCCTCGGACATGGATGTGTGTGATGTCCTAGTTCAACATAAAAGTTTCCGTATTGTCCATAAATCTCTTCACTATCGTAAGTATACGATCGTAGCGTTTCGTTTGACACGTACAATCACCATTCGCTTGAATATCAATGTGCGCACACCCAATCACCGCCGGCCGGAGTGGTCGAGCGGTTCTAGGCGCTACAGTCTGGAACCGCGTGACCGCTACTGTCGCAGGTTCGACTCCTGCCTCGGACATAGATGTGTGTGATGTCTTAGGTTAGTTAGGTTTGAGTAGTTCTAAGTTCTAGGAGACTGCCTCAGAAGTTAAGTCCCATAGTGCTCAGAGCCATTTGAACCATTTTTTTGAACCCAATCACCTCTAATTGACTCCGTCTCTGAATTTATCCCAAAATAATCTATTCTCCACCACTCCAATGTCTAATCCAGTTCTAAGAATGAACTTTAATTATGCTTCTAATCCCAAAATTCCGACTACCACGGAATTATATATTATATTCAAAACAAAATGTACCTCTGCTGTGTCTTCCTTGGATTCCCTTTGAACTACTTTGCGTTCCTCTATTTCGAATATCTACTCATTGTAAAATTTTAACTAACTATTACTTCGAAATACTACTACCGTTTTTTGGCTCTTAGACCGTTTCGTATTACAGAATTTAATCTAATACTCTTCTGAATAACCACTCTCTAAAGAGCGGTTACATAACCCAAGAATTTGTATTTCACAGATTATACTCTTCAGCTGAGAATAACTACACAGACGAAACTACGAAGTAGTGAATAGTATGCAACAGTATAGCGCCGAAGTGCTATTCAAGCAATTTATCAAGACTGTGGCCCAGTAGGACGTAAAATGTGTTGATTAGTTGATAAGTAATTATGAAAACTTTCGTTGTGGGGTCTTTCTGAAGCTTCCTATGAGTAGTCGATTCCAAAAGATACTTATCCTTCTTACGATATCATTCACTCTTCATCACAGCGGTGGCATTAACTTTGTCAACTGTAAAGGTACCGACTTTTTTGCCTGCATTTCTGTCTCTCGTCGCCTTCTGTCCGCTCGCTACAAATTACCTTTAAGCAGCTAAGAGTTGCGTAAGTTTCTGGGTGTTTCTGTTCGAATTTCATCAGCACACTCTTGTAGTAACAAACGAATTCCTGCCTCAACATTTGCTATAATTTACAACGTAGGACTCATCTGAAAGTCTCATATTCTTCTCTAATTACTGGCATTAACTACAGCTTACGTGGTAGGCTGCCGCTGAAAGCAAGGAAACTGGAAATATGAAAAATGACTCCCAATAGAAGCAGAGCTCTCTCAGAAGTCTGTCACACTCTTTTTAAAAGTTCGCCTCGCGATTGGTCAGTTGGGTCAACACATGCACTGTGGAATTTTCCATCGAACTCTTGCTCGAATTTGTATTCGATAAACTGCTGGTAGACTGGATAACAGGCACAGGCATTTTTAGCAGCCACATAGTTGGACAAACCATTTTTCACTGTGCGTCGTTTCTCATGACGATTTGCTGACAGCATGCACAATAAAGAAACTGAGAGACCTCCTTGGAAGATTCCCAGGGAGTAATTAAAATATTGTCACAGCAGTGGGGATGACACCTGTCTTAATTTTGAAGAACAGGCAGCCAGCTGATAGATCAGAAAAGTAGTTAGTTTTCCACCCACAGGGAGAGATAGACACATAGCATTAGTACAGATGGCGACTGGACAAAAACGTGGGGAGCCGCCGAGAGACAAAAATCAAATCCAAATGGAGCATTTTGTGATATATATTTGACACGATGGGATAAAGTGCTGATAAGGCTCATTATTTATCCAGGAAACATAGGTTCCTTCGTAGTAAATTCTTAAACATATTTAATGGACCATTTCAGGTCCGCAGATTCCTTCATCGACATGTAGTTGAAGTGCCAATGCTTCACATGAAAATCTCTCATGGCGAACATCGTGTATCGACCATCAAGAAATTTCAGGAATAGCCTGATGAGATAGAATCTGGTAGGCAAATGGCTAAGCTGGGTATATTGCCTTAAGCAGACTGATGCATGCACCATCATCCTCTAAGATGTTGGAGGGTTAGTAGGTTTTTTTTCTTTTATTTGTTTTGGAGATGTCAGTCCTAATTTGCTCTGTTGCCTGATATGCAACGTGGATAACAGAACATTCTGATGTGTAGCTTTCATTGATGTGATCGATTGACTAAGTCACAAAGAAGAAGGTTTTGATGAAGTCACAAGAAGGATACCTGAAGTGTGATTATGACTTATGGGTTGAAGAAATGCTTTGATTTATTTTATGTGCCAATAGCGAAGAGAGTGCTGTGTTGATGTTTTGAGGTGAGTGACTGAAGATGGATGCAGAGATGACTAGAACTATGTAGACATAGTAAAGAATTTTCTGTTGAAGCAGAGGTGAACTGTAGAATCTAAGTAGATTGGCTGGAGGACTGATCCACTCCCACTGCCCCCAAATCACCCCGTTTTAACTTTGCAGAATTTCTTGATCTCAAACCTTCCGGCACTATCATTCCCTAAATCTATCAACAAACAAACAAATCTTAAATCTGCAGAAATATTCGCAACCCACCAGCCTAAACCTGGTCCCGACTTTATAATCCAACCTGTAGCCAAAGGCTAAACCGGTATCGTTTTTAACAAGGATTAATTGGCAGAAGGACTCTGCCAGCTGCCAGATTGATTCACCTACAAATCCTGTCACAGGTCCAGCAGGATTTCCAGTCTCCCCTCAAATCCTTAGGACAACCCTAGAACCTCTCCCAAGAATCCATTTCTCCCCTTACCCATACCACTCCTTGCACTCCTATCTTCTACATGCTTCCTAAAGTCCATAAACCAAACCACATGCCCCAATATGGCTGTTTACTGTGCCCCCACTGTTCGAATCTCTGCTCTCACAGACCCACACCTTCAATCCATTACTCACAACCTACCCTCCAATATGAAAGGTACCAAGCATTTTCTCCATCGACTCTCCACAGTTCCTGTTCCTTTACCACATGGTGCCCTGCTCATCACTATTGACACCACTTCCCTTTACACTAACATACCTAATGCCCATGACCTTACAGCCATTTAATACTGCCTTTCCCAACGCCTGATGGATTCCAAACTAGCCAATTCCTTCCTAACCACCATGATCAACTACATCCTCACACACAATATCTCCTATGGAGGCATTACCTACAAACAAATTCAGGGTACAGCTATGGGCACCCCCATGGTACCATCCCATGCCAAACATGCTACACTATGTATTCACGGAGCATCTAGAGGAATCCTTCCTAAACACTCAGAATCGCAAACCCTTCATCTGGTTCAGGTTTGCTGATATTATCTTCATGGTCTGGATCAAGGGTGAGGACATCCTATCCGCATTCCTCCAGAACCTCACCTTCGCCCCAAACTGCTTCACCTGGTCCTACTCATCAAGTCACCCTCCTCAGTGTTGATCTCCACCTTAAAGATGGCTATATCAGTACATTTGTTCATATCAAACCTACCAACCACCAGCAATACCCCCACTTCGACAGCTGCCACCCATTCCATACCGAGAGGTCCCTTCCATACACCCTAGCCACCCATGGCTGTCACATCTGTAGTGACGATTGACCCTCTCGAAATATAGTGAGGGTCTCACTGATGCCTTTACACATTGTAATTACCCTCCCAACCTTGTACAAAACCAGATCTCCTATGTCTTCCCTTTTCAGTCATCTAACACCTCCCACAGTCCCACCATCTGACCACAGAGGAGCATTCCCATTGTGACTCAGTACCACCCAGGACTGGAGCAACTGAATTACAATCTCTGGCAGGGTTTGGACTATATCTCGTCATGCTCTGAAATGAGAAATGCCCTACCCACTATCCTTCCCACCCTTTCCACAGTGGTATCTGCTGCCCACCAAACCTACACAATATCCTTGTCCATCCCTACACATTCCCAGCTACCGAACCCTTGTCTCATCGCCCATATCCCTGTAACAGGCCTTAATGCACAACCTTTCCCATACATCCTCTACCACCTTCTACTACAGTCCTGCAACAAACATCACCTGCCTCATCAAAGGCAGGGCTACATGTGAAACAAGACATGTGATCTACAAGCTATGCAGCAGCCACTTTTCTATATTCCACGTGGGCATGACAACCAACAAACTTTCTGTCCACATGAATGGCCACTGCCAACTGTGGCCAAGAAATAAGTGGACCATCCTGTTCCTGAGCATACCACCCAACATGACATTCTTCATTTCAGTGATTGCTCCACAGCCTGAGCCATCTGGATCCTTCCCACAAACATCAGCTTTTCTGATTTGTGCAGGTGGGAATTCTCCCTGAAATATATCCTATGTTCCCTTAACCCTTCTGGCCTCCACCTTTGTTAGTCGTTGTTCTTACCCGCCTAGCCCCTTCCCTGTTTCCATGCCAGGACTACACAGCCCTCTATTCCACCAATGCACCCAGTCTTTTTACTTCTGAACTTTTCCACTACCTCCACCTCTTCCCCCACCCGCTCCATCAAACTCCCAACTGCACCTAGCTGCCCTACTCTTCGCCTCATCCCTGCACACTCCCAGCAGCACTTTACTGTCCCCAATCCCTATCCTGCTATCCCTCTCTCTCCCCACTCCAGCCTCCTCCTTATCCCACCTGGCTGCCTCCCCATAATGTGCTGCTGCTCGCAGTCTGGCTTCAGCTGCCAGACACTTTAGTCATGTGTGTGTGTGTGTGTGTGTGTGTGTGTGTCTATTTTGACAAAGGCCTTGTTGGCCAAAAGCTAACTTTCCAAGTCTCTTTGTTGTGCCTTTCTGCGACTCAGTATCTCCACTGTACATTCCATCCTGAATTTTCCAATGTTTAACATGTACAGACACACTCACACACAATGATTCTTACTATAAATACGTAATTGTTTGAATGCCCTCATAATCAATCATGTTCAGTACCATGTTAGACTTATATTTTAAGGTAAAGTTCGTCAGATATCTTGTAACTATCGACTTATGTTCACTTCTTTTCCATGCTGTAATGAGGTCACAATAAGGTAGAAGCATAACGTATCATGCAAGTTACCATTTCATTTTCATGCTAGTGTAAGGAGACACAAAACACATTGATACAAGATCTAGTACCTAGTAGTTTGTGCACAATCAAGTTATTTTCTTTCGATCTTACGCAACAAATCACATTCGGTTAGTAGGGACCATGTACTTCAGTTTCGAACTGATGTGTCAATCACAGTATTTTTTGTGAGAATGATCACTGAATTATTGCTTTGTAAAATCATGAAATTAGTAGTGTTCTCTCCAGTTTGTCAATTGTGTATTGCCTGAGGGTGGGTAAAAACAAATCTCTTCTGGAGAATATTTCATACGTAAACTTTGTATTCACTCTGGTTCTGAAGATTTTTTAGGTGTTTGATAATGCTTGTGCTGTTAAAATAATAATTAAAAGTTGTGGTGAATAACTAGGGCTTCGGTTTTGCCTACGAGCGTCATCACTGTGAGAGGGTGAATAACAAAAGAAAAAATCGCTGGACAATGATATAATACAATAACAACAGCTCCATCACGATTTTTCTTCCTAGGTTTGGAGTAATGGAAGGCGCCTGTAAGAGCCACCTTCCATGAAAACTTTATTTGTGGTTATTAACTTTGATAAAATATGGCGTTTCAGTCTTCGATCGCTATTCTTTATTTTCAATTACCGGCTTCGGGCTAGCTGCCCATCTTCAGATCATATATTGTAGTTACAGAGTAACTTGTCCGTACAGAACACTCGGTTCGCTGTCGTAAGTGAAGCAAATTTACTTTACTTGTGACAGTGAACCGAGTGTTCTGTACGGACAAGTTACTCTGTAACTACAGTATATGATCTGAAGATGGGCAGCTAGCCCGAAACCGGTAATTGAAAATAAAGAATAGCGATCGAAGACTGAAACGCCATATTTTATTTAATTAACGATCGCGGAATTCCCATTGAGACAATCATGTCTAGTTTTGATTATTAACTTTGCTTTGCCTGGTCCTAGTTATTATATCATCATGCCTGCGAGAAGGATCGCTTGGAGAACCGTGATTTTACTTCCATTTATCTCGTATCGGCATCACCTGGGAAGTATGAATTTTTGTTAATGCACGTGCGTTAGAAGAATCGGTATAACGTTGTTGGTTCTCATTGCAGGAGCTTTCAAAGCTGGCGTGTGGCGTGAATAGTCCCAAGAAAACAGTTTGTCGAGCTCTTTTAAGTTCGTCTGGCGACTGTTCTGCCAAAACAAAACTTGCAGAGTAAAATTTTCCACCGCACAGTTGTTCTAATTCTTTGTTCAGTAATCTGGTGGAAAAGTGAATATAAAACTATGGTATTTTTAGGGTCCACCCAGTTGGTCAAAGTGTTTTATACTACAGGTCGTTTCTCATGACGATTGGGTGGCGACCAGCCACACTACGGAAGTCTACGCCAGAGCACAGTTTATGGTTTTTGGAAAGTTTTGGTATCAGCCAGTTGAGGTCTGATGGTACGACTTATGTGCACTTACAACAAAACATTTTGGTTGATAATCTGTTTTTTTTTTTTTTGTTTTTGTTTTTTTTTTTTGTTTTTTTTTTTTGCTTCATCTCGTAACGTAGATAATCTGTGCAGTAATCATACGCTTCATGGGGGTTGTCGTGTGGTTAAATTTCGTCTTTGTCAATTATATCGGTTATCAACTTAGTTTTTTGGAGGGGCGACATGTTTTTCACTGGGCACCTCCGTTGGGACATCTTCATTGTATTCTGCAGATTTTCTTGAGCAGAATGAAGGACGCTCACAAGGTAGGTTTGATGGTAAACGCACCTAATTCGTTGGAGTTACCGGTGAACTTATTTCCTAGTAATTTTCTTCGACTGCTGTGTTGATATTTTAATATCTTCCCAAGAGCAGCTGTGCTCCATCTTCCCGGTGGCACGATCTTTTGCTCACAGAGTAATGTCCACAGAATTTGTTAAGAAATTGACCCCAATAAAGAATCATAATATTGAAGTAAAGTTTGCTTGTTAATTGATTACTAAACTTCGAGGAGAGAATACCTCGTCTTCTTTCATGGGGTGTGATCCGCTAGTCTTTTAGCATACGAGCATTCTACCACTCCGTTGTACTTCCTGTCATCAATGAGAATAGCTGTTGTGCTTGAGAAATGTAGTTTTAAATTGGCAACGAAATTTGTTGCCTAATCAGTCCTACTCAAGGCGTTTAGTCAGGCTGCGTTGTGCGTTTCGGATAAAGGACGGGGTGAAATCTCATAATCTGATTTACTTATTTCAGATGGCATTATGCTGAGGAACATTAACCAATAGATGCACTGCTTGTTTTTGACAGAAAGCACAATAGATTCACCAAGCCCACTACATATGGCAAAAGGTGAATCCCATATATTGCAACAATGCTTAAGTTCAGAATTCAGTTTTAAACCAATTAAAGGAATGATAACGTTAGACCACAGGCTCAACACTTTTACTTAACCTGGAATGAAAGATATATTTTAAGACAAGTAATTTCCGAATATATTGTTAGTAGTATGGAGTGTAGGTGGAAACCAATTAGCCAATATGGCTATTTAAAATTTGCATTCTGAAGTTGATTATTTGGATAAGTGCTCTAAACGAAGTACATTGGTAAAGTTTGTTAGGTTGATGGTTTCCTTTTGTGTCCTGCATTTTCTGAAGAAATATGTTCCCTTATTGTTAAAATATGTTACTCTTAAAACTGATAAAATAATTTTAGCATTCACATGAGTCTCAAATGTTTGTTCTTTTTTTTTTTTTTAAAAAAAAAAAGTTGTTGTTCATGGCGATGTTAATAAATCAAGAATAATTCTTAAACTCACCTATTCATTAAACTACAAATTTTGTGGTATAACGTTCAATCTGTATATTGAGCAGGCAGTAAAGGAAACAAAAGAAAAATTTGGAGTGGGAATTAAAATTAACGGAGAAGACATAAAAACTTTGAGGTTTACCGATGGCATTGTAATTCTGTCAGAGACAGCAAAGGACCTGGGAGAGCAGAGGAATGGAATGGACAGAATCTTGAAAGGAGGATATAAGACGAACACCATCAAGAGTGAAACGAGGATAATGGAATGTAGTCGCAGTAAATCAAGTGATGCTGAGTGAGTTAGATTAGGAAATGAGACGCTTAAAGCAGTAAATGAGTTTTGCTATTTGTGGAGCAAAATAACTGATAATGGTCGAATTAGAGAGGATATAAAATGTAAACTGGCAACGGAAAGGAAAGCGTTTCTGAAGAAGAGAATTTTGTTAACGTCGAGTATAGATTTAAGTGTCAGGAAGTCGTTTCTGAAAGTATTTGTATGGAGTGTAGCCATGAATGGAAGTGAAACGTGGACGATAAATAGTTTAGACAAGAAGAGAGTAGAAGCTTTTGAAATGTGGTGCTACAGAACAATGCTGAAGATTAGATTAGTAGATCACGTAACTAATGAGAAGGTACTGAATAGAATTGGGGAGAAGAGGAATTTGTGGTACAACTTGACTAGAAGAAGGGATCGGCTGGTAGGACATGTTCTGAGGCATCAAGGGATCACCAATTTAATACTTGAGGGAAGCGTGGAGTGTAAAAATCTTAGAGGGAGACCAAGAGATGAATACAAAAATCAGATTCAGAAGGATGTAGGTTGCAGTAGTTACTCGGAGTTTAAGAAGCTTTCACAGGATAGAGCAGCGTGGAGAGCTGCATCCAACCAGTCTCTGGACTGAAGACCGCAACGACGACGACAAGAACACCAACAAGAATGTTATGGCACGTTAGAGGCTGTTAAATCGAATATTATTCTAAAATGTTATTTTATGGGATTTAGTTAGCACAAGATGTCCATTCACAGAGTCCACACCACGCGATCGATCTATAAGTTCTAAATACGGCCCTGTTAATGGCAAAATGGAAGTTCCACCTCACTTGGAGTGTTACTTCCGTCTGTGCAGATCAAAATAGAGAATGGTGCTTACCGACAGGAAGGTGCTCCTTTCTATCGGGTAGATGCCTCCCGCAGTGAGATTGTAAGGTCTCTGTGCTCGACTCATCACTATCAGCAGCGCTCTACGGAAACTGGTGCTGGCTTCGGTCCAGTGACAGCTGTAGACAGCCAACGACAGCGACTCACCCTGCACACAACAACATTTCGTCAAAAATCGCTTTGCTGAGGAATGTAATTATCTTTTGATAAGGGGGATATTCTACTGCTGGTGTCATACTTCTGCACTGGTTACGCACTTTACACCTAGCATGTTCAGTGCCCTGACATTTCTCAATAAGACTGTAACACTCGTGTACTTCCGTAGCTCACCGCATATCGTATATCTGTCTAGTCTACATTATCGATGCCCCTCCACCCCTTCTCTTCCTTACCTTCCACCACATCCATCAAACAAAACAGATGTGATACTAGACAACCATATGCATCCCTTGTGTGTATCACAAAGTGTACTTTTGTGTCGGTGAAAATAAATTTGTGGGTGTTTGCAGTCACACCCGTCAAGGAAGCACTATTTCAGCAGAGATGCAGTTAAGAAACGGATGTGTTCTTTTTGAAACTATGACTCCTGTGATTATTATACATCTTTCGGAACTCTGAGATTAGCAGGACTAAAATACACGGACTGAAAGGTTATCTACAACATCTACAAAAACCCATCTGGAGCTTGTAATGACACTGAACTCATTTTACTTAAGCATGTAACTCGATCCACCAAATGAGACTTGGGTCATTTATCAACAATGCCTGAGTACCGTAGCGCTCTTCATTTATATTTTGTTGGTGTCATTCATTCATTAGTAAATTATTCATTTAACGGCACTAAATAATTACTTTGAATATTAATATACACTCCTGGAAATTGTAATAAGAACACCGTGAATTCATTGTCCCAGGAAGGGGAAACTTTATTGACACATTCCTGGGGTCAGATACATCACATGATCACACTGACAGAACCACAGGCACATAGACACAGGCAACAGAGCATGCACAATGTCGGCACTAGTACAGTGTATATCCACCTTTCGCACCAATGCAGGCTGCTATTCTCCCATGGAGACGATCGTAGAGATGCTGGATGTAGTCCTGTGGAACGGCTTGCCATGCCATTTCCACCTGGCGCCTCAGTTGGACCAGCGTTCGTGCTGGACGTGCAGACCGCGTGAGACGACGCTTCATCCAGTCCCAAACATGCTCAATGGGGGACAGATCCGGAGATTTTGCTGGCCAGGGTAGTTGACGTACACCTTCTAGAGCACGTTGGGTGGCACGGGATACATGCGGACGTGCATTGTCCTGTTGGAACAGCAAGTTCCCTTGCCGGTCTAGGAATGGTAGAACGATAGGTTCGATGACGATTTGGATGTACCGTGCACTATTCAGTGTTCCCTCGACGATCACCAGTGGTGTACGGCCAGTGCAGGAGATCGCTCCCCACACCATGATACTGGGTGTTGGCCCTGTGTGCCTCGGTCGTATGCAGTCCTGACTGTGGCGCTCACCTGCACGGCGCCAAACACGCATACGACCATCATTGGCACCAAGGCAGAAGCGACTCTCATTGCTGAAGACGACACGTCTCCATTCGTCCCTCCATTCACGCCTGTCGCGACACCACTGGAGGCGGGCTGCACGATGTTGGGGCGTGAGCGGAAGACGGCCTAACGGTGGGCGGGACCGTAGCCCAGCTTCATGGAGACGGTTGCGAATGGTTCTCGCCGATACCCCAGGAGCAACAGTGGCCCTAATTTGCTGGGAAGTGGCGGTGCGGTCCCCTACGGCACTGCGTAGGATCCTACGGTCTTGGCGTGCATCCGTGCGTCGCTGCGGTCCGGTCCCAGGTCGACGGGCACGTGCACCTTCCGCCGACCACTGGCGACAACATCGATGTACTGTGGAGACCTCACGCCCCACGTGTTGAGCAATTCGGCGGCACGTCCACCCGGCCTCCCGCATGCCCACTATACGCCCTCGCTCAAAGTCCGTCAACTGCACATACGGTTCACGTCCACGCTGTCGCGGCATGCTACCAGTGTTAAAGACTGCTATGGAGCTCCGTATGCCACGGCAAACTGGCTGACACTGACGGCGGCGGTGCACAAATGCTCCGCAGCTAGCGCCATTCGACGGCCAACACCGCGGTTCCTGGTGTGTCCGCTGTGCCGTGCGTGTGATCATTGCTTGTACAGCCCTCTCGCAGTGTCCGGAGCAAGTATGGTGGGTCTGACACACCGGTGTCAATGTGTTCTTTTGGCCATTTCCAGGAGTGTAATAACTGATATGTAAACGTTCAACATCGCAGCGTGTCAGCAATCGTTGGTTAATATATTAAAAAACTAAAAACCCGCCTAGGGTATCTACACCGCAACCTGGGTTAACACTAGGTGTTTTTTTTCGCAATCGAGGCGGGTTTTTTGTTTTTTAATATGATATGTAAACAATGTTTTCGTATGACAATAAACATAAGTAAGTAATTTCATGTGGAATTATTGGTTGGGTATCCCGCGTAAGGGCTGGTCAGCTATCTTTCACAATGAACACAACTCTACATCTATAGCTTTCTCGGGATACACAACTTTTTTTCCAGGTTCGGAAACTATTTGAAGTTGAAAATCTTTTACTATTTTTTATGTAACAGCATTTATTTAACATTTCATATTTAAGATTTAGCGCTGTTTGGAAATTGACGCCGGCCTTTGTGGCCGAGCGGTTCTAGGCGATTCAGTCTTGAACCGCACTGCTGCTGCGTTCGCAGGTTCGACTGCTGCCTCGGGCATGGATGTGTGTGGTGGCCTTAGGTCAGTTAGGCTTAAGTAGTTCTAAGTGTAGGGGCCTGATGACCTCAGATGCTAAATCCCATAGTGCTTAGAGCCATTTGAACCATTTCAACGGAAATTGACTGTCCGTTGTTAATATCTCATATGAGTCACAACAACACATTTCAGCAAACGAGTATATATTAACACAACAGTTTTAGTTTTTACATGTGCTGAAATTTATACAATTAATTACACAATGTAAAACAAAATAATTTAATTGCAGCACTTAAGAAGATTTCTCAAAAAATGTTGGTACTAGAAACAGCCATAGTGAACTTAAAGACTACACCTCTTACGTAATTAATACACTGACGGAAAAAAATCGCAGTACCAAGAAGGGATTGGCCAACATAAACGAACGTTGGTAGGCGTGTTCCTACATCTGAAAGGCGATGTCTTTTCAGATTTCACGCCAGTTGCTTAAGAGTGGCGCTAGCAGCACCACTATGAGGATACAAATCATGTTTGCTTTAAATACGTGGTATAATGGTCTTAAGCATTAGTTATCTTTGAGATTGGCCGTGGTGAGTTGGTGTTAGTCAAGGAAGCCTTTAAAGCGACAAAGATGCTATTATCAGCACCTCATTGAATTTGAACGAGGTCGTGTAAAAGGGCTATGAGAAGCTGAATGTTCCTTCTGTGATTCTGCAGAAAGACTTGACAGGAATGTGGTCACTGTACGTGACTGCTGACAGTAGTGGTCACGATAAGGTACGGTCGCAAAAAGAATGGGCTCCGGACGACAGCGTGGCACCCTTGACGGGGAAGGTTATAGTGTTTGGCGCATGGCTCTGGCGCATCATGCTGCATTTGCAGCAGCAATTTGAGCAGCAGTGGGCATCAGAGCGACACAACTAACTGTTACAAATCAGTTATTCCAAGGACAGCGTCGTGTCAGAAGCCCTACAGTGTGCATTTCACTGACACCGAACTGTCGTATCACGTATCGATACCACCTGACCGGCGTCTTTAGGTTGATCAACTTGATTAGCAAGTTTGGTCAGACTCCGACAGCGATCTCGCAGGATCCAGCGGATCCGATGGCGCACACCCCACGGGCCATTAGGTCCAGCGGCTCAGCGACTCGCACACTTGCACTTGGAGCCTCTTCGCTGGGGCACCTTCGTTCACGCTTAGTACAGTGAACCTCTTCGTTGTTGACAGTTATAGCTTGACTTTATTTCTTGTTGCGGTATTTTTAATGAGTCTTCATTCGCTTGGAGAAATACAAGTTAAGTAAATCTTCTGTTTGTTGGGTTAACTTGTTCGCTAATTATATCTGCTCCTGTCAAGTTCTCCTATGATGACAGCTGCCCCACCAATCCGTAACCCACCTCTCCTTACCTTTGTGTACGAAATGATACAAAACAAATCAGGCATCATACCCACGTGTCGCAGTCGTCAAGTTGACTTCTGTTCTCTCGTCTTTTTCCGCTGCTTGTCTTTGATGGCCCCAGTGTTTGCCTTTCTTGCACTTTTCTAGGTTCCGTGGTGCTGCTTTTGTACTCCCCTTTTTGCTTTCTGTGTAAGTATTTGTTTTGTTATTTTGCACGTTGCTTAGTTACTATGGCTACCACGCCACAATCGCCTCATTCGCCGCCTGCAGTTGATCTAACTTAGTTTTCTCATTTTCAGAGTCAACATATAGCGCAACTGCTTGAAGTAATGAATCGCTTCGTGATGGCGCAGATGACTTCACACAAAACATCAGATCGAACGCCAGTGCCACCACCTGCACTGCCTGCGTATGTGCCGCCATTTCACGAGTTTGGCAAGGTAAAGGGAGACTGGACAGGGTACCTCTCATAGTTCGATGTGAACATCGCAGCACATCACATACAAGATACTGACAAACATTCTTATTTCTTGGTGATGGCGGGAGTGACTATTTATCGCATGTGCGACAAAAATTTTTCCAAGCCCATAAATAGTACAATGTGAGGACCTGTTACAAAGTATTATGATAGGGTTCATGTACTGGCTGCCCATTAAAAATTCCTTAGGATGCAGATGTACCGTCAGTGGGTGACTGAACTGGAAGGCCTTACTAAACAGCGTGGATTCAAATGTGACTGTGGCAAGTTCTCTTGAGAACAAGTGCCTCAGTAACTTACTGCTTTGCAAGACAATGGGTAGTAGTATCCACTATTGCCAGTCAGTGGTCGTCTCCTCTTGTTATTCTAAAGAAGCAGTCAGGCAGACTCTGGTTGTGTGGTGATTTTAAGACAACTGAGAATCCTCAGACAGTTATTACAGTTGTCCCTAGCTGTGCCCAGAAGAACTGATGGATAAATTGGGTGCTGACTGTTATTTTTCCAAAACTGATTTGTGGGACGCTTACTCATGAATACCTTCAGATGAGCAGTCGCAAGAAGGCTTTACCATTAATGCTCATCTGTTTCTCTGCAAATTTTTGAGAGTGCCGTTTGGCAGTGCTTCTGCACCCGCTATATTTCATCGGTTTCTGGAGCACCCGATTGCAAAAGTTCTTTTTTTGTTCAAATCATGTGGATGACATTGTCGTCTCAGTTCGCACTCTGGAAGAACGCATTCGCAATCTTTGCACTCTGTTTCAAGGATTATCTGCACCTGGTCCCGAATGTAACAGAGACAAATGTGTGTTTTTTCAGAGTACGTAGGACATGTCATTAACAACTAGGGTGTTCACATATTGCAATCACATTTGATTGCTATCTGTGACCTTCCACTCCCACGAAATGTCCAGGAATTGCAGTCTGTGTTAGAGAAGCACAAGTATGGCATCCGATTTATCCCCAACGCCGCTCAAATAGTGGCTCCCTTCCATCGCTTGCGCAGAAAGAATGTTCCGTTTGTTTGGTCGCAAGAGGGTCAGTCTGCTTCCCCGAAATTGAAAGAGGCTTTGCTTAGTGGTCGAGGTCTCGTTCATTTTGATCCAGCCAAACCTGTGGTCTCGGCAGTGATGCTTCCTCTTACGGCACTGGTGTAGTTTTGTAGCATAAATTTGGTGCTGTTTACAGACCGACTGCCTTTCCTTCGAAACTGTTGAAGAAAGCTGAATGTAATTATTCGCAAATTGTCTATAGTGGTGACTTGGTGACAGAACATAAACCTCTACAATCTTTCTTTAGTCCGTCTCAGTCAGTCCCAACTTGCACAACACAGAAACTGTAACAGTAGGCTCTTATTTTGTCAAATACCGAGATTGTATTTCAGCCCATTTCTAAGCGTGACAACGCAGATGCTCATTTTCGCCACCCTATTGGCACAGATTCAACGTTAAATGTCCTCTGTTTCTTGTAGCAACATTGATGCACAAAACACCGATGCTTTGCATAGCTTTCCACTTAATCACTGAAATTATCTGTGCCACCTCAGTGGATCCTGTTGCACCAGATCTGCACTGTTGGCCGCAGGCAGATACATAGCTCTGTGGTTCACCAATATTTTACCCATCAGCATGCCGTTGCAGTTCACCAAGGTGTCAGTTTTCTTCGCACCGATTATGACCAGTCACATGTTGTGGTTCCCCAGGCTCTCTGACCTCACATATATCGTTTGCTACACCAAGGACAGTGTAGTGACAGTCGCACCAAGCAACTGGTGTGACGTCATTGCACTTAACACTGTCTGGACGCACAAATTGAACTGATTACTTCTCTGCGGCAAGCCTGAGCTGAACATCAGTCAACTTCACCTCAGCAGTTCTTTGAATGGTCCAAACCTCAAGCGTCTTGGCAACATCTGCGCTTGGATTTTGTGGAAGCTTACTGGAATACACATTGGCTCATCGTGGTTGACGCTTTCAGCAAATATACCTTTGTGGTTCGTTTGCACTCTACTATGGCTCGTTCCACAATCCAGGCTCTGTCTCCGATCGTTTTCCTCCTGGGTTTCCCTGAACAGGTTGTGGCTGACAGTGGCCAAGTTTGAAGAGTTTTGCATCGCCTCCAGTATCAATCACGACACGGGTGCACCGTTCCACCTGTAACACCAACAGGACGATGGGATTTACTAATGCAGGAAAAGCCGACATGCTCATGGAGTACGGAGATTGTAGGAAGAATGCAGTTCTTCTTGTATCGCGTATGCAGGAAGATATCCCAACAGACGTCAACAATCTCGGCAGTTATTTATCAAGCTCTTCAACGAGTTACGTTAATGTGGTAGTGTAGTTCCTAGACAACGTGACAGAGGGAAACAAGTGACAACAGAAGTAGGGGAAAGTAATGTTCTTGCTGCTGTTGCAGTAGATCCACAAATTAGCTCCCGCCCAAGGGCATGAGGAAGTGGCATGAGTGAGGAAGTGTCCTATGCGTTCTCCATCGTTATAAGTTCCATTCTTATCACATTTCCATCAATAGCTGTGTTGAAACGATTATGAAAATCGTGTTAACTTCTGTACATGGACTTTAAGACAGAGTACTCCGGATGTATGATGATCTTATTTAGTGATGAAGTCACATTACCAAGCATCGCCAGGTAACCGTCAAAACATGCGCTACTGGTCTGATGACAATTCCCAATAGCTTCATCAGGTGGAACTTCGGCGTCCGTGGATGTGTAAACGTGTGGTGTGCGACGGTGAAGCATCAGCTTATAGGCCTGTTTTTCATACGTACAGTATCTCAGCCTCTTAACAGACCAACTTCCACAAATGCTAGAAGACGTCCCACTGCAGACTAGGAGGAACCTGTGATGCCAACATAATGGCTGTCCAGCCAGTAGTGCACGAAATACTACAGCATGTCCTCACAAATTGTTTACGAATTGCTGGACTGGACACAGAGGACTTGTACTTGGCTGTCCCGTTCTCGGAGTTGACGCCTGTAGCCTTTTTTTCTGTGGGAGAAAATGGTTCAAATGGCTCTGAGCACTATGGGACTTAACATCTTAGGTCATCAGTCCCCTCTGTGGAACAAGCTGAAAGACTTGTCTACAAGAACATAACAACTACACCTCATGAAATGCAACCACGTATTACTGCAACCTGCTCGGGCATATCGGCTTAAATGTTAGCACGTGTGCAACAGTCATTACATACCAGACTGGATGAGTGTATTGCCGCTGCCGGTGGTCGTTTTGAACACAACCCCTGTAATGGTCAGTTATCCCGTTACTGGTCGAGATACATATACCTCGTGTAAGCGCTTGTATTATTCTTTAGTGTGC
Source organism: Schistocerca serialis cubense (assembly GCF_023864345.2). Classification (NCBI taxonomy): domain Eukaryota; kingdom Metazoa; phylum Arthropoda; class Insecta; order Orthoptera; family Acrididae; genus Schistocerca; species Schistocerca serialis. The sequence goes on along the minus strand of NC_064642.1, from coordinate 511,262,846 downwards.
GCAACCACAGAAACTGCAAGTGTCACTGTGGGAAATTTTCAAAAATCGATATATCGTACACGACTTGACCTAGACTCTTGCAACAAACACCACTGAGATTCTAATTTACCCTACTTTCAGGTTCTTAATGTCAATAGACGTTGTTCTACTTAAAAAGTGTACATTCGCACAAAAAATTCACTTTCTATGTATTATTACAATCTTTTGATTGCCTAATAATACGAGCACTTGCCTACCAACCCATTCTCTGAAACAGCACATCAATAGCGCATTCCATTTCCGCAATATTTGGGGTGCAAATTTTAGGTGTTTCAGCCGCAGTTGATCAGAGTAGTGTCTTACTAACACACAAGAAATTAAGAATGGGTGTTGTCTTTGTTAGGTGGTCACAGAGTGCATTGTAATGCATCCCACCTCCACCGCATTCTATATCATATAGTGCATATAAAGGATGGGTTTGGCAATTAGCATTGTGTGTTTACAAAAGTTTTCTGGGTACAAATTTCGAGGGAGGAGCAGGGGAAGTGCTCTTCCAAGCACTTTATAGACACTCAGGCAAGATAGGGGAATCTGTACACAGTTGGATAACGAAGAAAGAAACACACTAAAACTATTTTGTTCGAGATATACAGCTAATTTTATCTTCCTGATTTTGAAGTGCCAGTTGCTTATTATCAACAGCAATTTCTTTCTGTAGTTATTAAATCACAATTTGACAACTGTCCAACACTGTACGCGTCTTGCACATACCCGAGGATACATTTCGGAAGTTTTCCTGTCCTTTCTTATTGCGTAGATGTGAAACCAGTAATGGTTTTCTTAGCATAGGCAATTCCTAAGCTCATATTTTTTGTACACTAAAGCGGATCAGCACATTGCGAAAATCATATTTAAGGATAAAGACATCTGGTAACTCAACAATCATCTCCAATTAATCTGAGATCACTCTACTGAATGGGTACGTAAAATACTTTTGTTGGCAATGGGAAATAAATTAATAATTTCTATCGAACTAGACATTACAGAAAAGATGCGATGAATGTATTTGTTTGGGTCACCCCAGTTACAAACTGCAATATTGAAATTGCAAATATGCACCGAAACACCAGAGGTGATGCATATGATGAGTCTTAGGAGGGACAGCCCACATCTCTGATCTCTACAATTGTGTTAGTCTTAGGATTTTTAAAGGAGGGAAAGCCGTGTGCCGTTACTGGTACGTCATTTCGGAGAGACAAATGCTTCAATAACGTATAACACTAATTGATGGCTCTGAGCACTATGGGACTTAACATCTATGGTCATCAGTCCCCTAGAACTTAGAACCACTTAAACCTAACTAACCGAAGGACATCACACACATCCATGCCCGAGGCAGGATTCGAACCTGCGACCGTAGCAGTCGCGCGGCTCCGGACTGAGCGCCTAGAACCGCTAGACCACCGCGGCCGGCCACTAATAGATGTACGCACATGCTGTCAAATAGGATTACAGTACACTATAAGCGGATGAAGACTTTTTACATCTGTCTTTAATAGCGACAATCTAGAATCTTCGCAATATTGGTGTATAAACAGGATTATACTTACATAAACATAATTCAAATCGTACATGATCAGTTTGTTTACATTTGGGTCATAAATTACTCTTACATAAACATAACTTTAGAGTACAAGTGATGATTCGTTTATATTTGAGTAATACATTAGCTTAGATGAATAACTGACACATAGTCTTATCAGAGTGCTCTTCGTTTACATAAGAAATCTAAGTGAAGTGGGCAAATTGTTTACATAAGGAGAACAATGGGCCCATTGGACGAGAAATGCAATCCGTTCCCTTGCTTACAGACTGTAGATATGTGAGTATGTAAATTTGGGGAATGTTGATTCTTTCTTTCGTTTCTGCCTCTGTTTGAAAAATAGTCTTTCACTTATTATGTCCTTAGAGAAGGTTGTCTTTCTTTGCCGTCTTGCCTTACTAAACTTCCTGTGGTCTGTCAGTTCCATCGGTCAACTCACAAACCTTGTCTGGTTGTTGCTGGCAGCACTGCTGTATGATCCTCCTGTGATGAGCACACCTTTCACTGTTTGGAATGTTTTCTGGAGCAGGTGGGGCTACAAGTTCATCCATATGGGCTACCCAGTCTTCAGTCAAGGAAGTGGACGGTACCCCATATTAAAGACAGGTCGCAATTTGTATGTGTTCCTTAGTATAAATGAGACACTTAGCTTTTATTCCACTTTATTCTGCAAAGGTTAGCTCAAAACTTCCGGAGCTGCAGTGCGACACTCAGGCTTTGCGCCCAGATTCACTACTAGAATATGGGTCATTTACGGATTCGATTCGACTACTCTGACTAGAATATTGAGGTTTTAATGGTATCCCGCATACTGCTGTGAAATACGTGTGGAAAGGATGAGAAAGTGCTGCTCAGCTCACCTGTTCCCTCACGCTGTGCGCCCCCAGGCAGTAGAGCAGCAGTGGTGTGCTGACAGTGGGCGCCGAAGCCAGGCACTTCACCAGGTCTCCATTCTCGGAGCTCTGCCAACACACAGGTCTGTATTAGTACATGAGCAACTTCTGCTACATGCTCACATGACGATGTTCTTGTTTCCCATGAGTGCGTAACAGCTATATTGCCAGGTAACTGCAATGTTTTTTGTAATATCTTTGCTGTGAGTTGTTCCTCGTTAAGTGTGAGAGAGGGTCTTAAGACACTAATCTGATCAGGCTACATAAGCAATAAATAAATAAAGCAATTACACTGAGTTCCACAGACTAGTTAGACGATCGTAACAGATTAAATTTCATCATTCTGTCCTTCATAGTTGAGTGGCAATTCAATATTGGTTAGTTAATTGCATGTTCCATGGTCACTTTGTAATATATATCAAAATGACATGGAAAAATTTAGTTATTCCAGGATATAAACTTAATCTATACTTAAATATGGTTCAACTCTGAGAACTTACAAATGATTTCATGTAACAGAAAACAATATTTAGTTTAATTATGTGTGTAAGTAGTGACATTTTTGCACTAATTAAGCTACAATTGAGAACTTGATTTCTCCTGCACTCTTAAAGTTCCGCGAAAGTAGCCGGGTGATGCCATCGACAACCGCTGATATTTCGACGTGTACACACACTGTCATTTTCAACGCATAAATGGAACTCTTATTGATTTGTATCTACAGACTGATAGTTTTCACCATCCAGCTCGGCCTGAAGTGGTGCTTTGTACCTTCGATAACAGGTCCATGTCATCTCAGGCTCTAAGTGTCCATCGACCGAGTTTGCCCACTTCAGAGACACCTTTCGCCTGAATGGTTATAGTGAAAGCCAGATTAGACACGTGTTGCGCTACTGACAAAACGTGAATTGGGTGAGTAATGAAACTATCTAACTGGTAGCAAAATCTGTGGCCTTTTTATCCTATGCAGGTAGCATGTGAAAAAAGACGGCAGAGACATGATATGAAATACGTTATTCGAGGGTCATGTTAGATTATGGTAAAGGATGATAATGGTTTGCGTGAGATGTATGTCATACATTGGTCAGACCATCTCTTATGAGGAGGCCCGTTGTATTTAGCATAATTATCACACATCCTTACAACAGATGAGGAAATCTGCTATTTCAGAACACTGCCTCGGCGCTGGTTATTCTATTTAACATGACACGGAGATTCTGGCACTCAGTTACAGCTGTCGGGATAGTGTTATTAAAGAAGCAGTTGAGATTGACTTAGCAAGTGACTTTAAAATGGAAAACGAGGTTTTGCCTTTCAGGATATGCTCCGCTTACTGCAGTTTGAAATTTCCTTGTACAGCACTCGCTAGATACATTTTTGCACGTGTCGATATGTTGGCAGAAAATTTTTCCTAAGGGATATAAGAAGTTGCCCTTAAGAAACATGCTACCTGTCATCTACTTAATATCGTTAGGAAAGTTGTCAAAGAGTTTAGTACCATCACTGCTTATCCTTTTTTGAGTTAAACTCAATTTTTATGAAAACTAACTAACGCAATTTATTCATCTATTAGTGTAATCATCGATCGAAACTCTGATAGACTGTTTACAAAAAATATCATCAAAATGAGTACTCTGATGGTGCAGTTAAGGCAGCTGACTCTTTAAACAGTTTTCTGCAAGATGATTACTAGCCCTGCTAAATCACAACAAACACTATAGGATAATAAAGATGGATACACAATTATCACTTGACAGTTCTGAAAAGTAGTCTATGCCAGGTCGTCATGAAGCTGCAGCGACCGAGCGAGGTGGCGCAGTGGTTAGCACTCTGGACTCGCATTCGGGAGGACGACGGTTCAATCCCGCGTCCGGCCATCCTGATTTAGGTTTTCCGTGATTTCCCTAAATCGCTCCACCGAGCGAGGTGGCGCAGTGGTTAGACACTGGACTCGCATTCGGAAGGACGACGGTTCAATCCCGCGTCCGGCCATCCTGATTTAGGTTTTCCGTGATTTCCCTAAATCACTCCAGGCAAATGCCGGGATGGTTCCTCTGAAAGGGCACGGCCGACTTCCTTCCCCATCCTTCCCAAATCCGATGAGACCGATGACCAAGCTGTCTGGTCTTCCCCAAACCAACCAACCAACCAACCTAAATCGCTCCAGGCAAATGCCGGGATGGTTCCTTTGAAAGGGCACGGCCGACTTCTTTCCCCGTCCTTCCCTAATCCGATGAGACCGATGACCTCGCAATTTGGTCTCTTCCCCCAAAACAACCAACCAACCAAGCTGCAGCGACACACCAAAAGCAGGACCAAATATTCCATGGTGATGCAACTCATGCACAGCATCAGCAGAGCAGGCACCAGAGCACAGCAGGATAAAGAGTTCATGCTTGCAAGCTGGCTGGTTTTATTTCCTAGATGACATCATGGGCGCCAATCATTGGCCGTTGGTGAAGTTTTTGTCAGCGTATATCGTAGATTGTTGACTTCGCTGTCTGAGGACTTAGATATAGCACCCCTCTCTCCTTAACTGGCTGTATTGTCGAAACTGTTCCACTGAGTAGCGTCATCACTGTACTGGTATAGGGTGGGGGCTTATGGGTCGGCAAGCAGTATAGGGGTTTGGTGTGTATATCGACATCAGCAGGTTTTTGTGGTTTGGCAGTGCCCTTTACTTGCAGTGAGGGCGCTGTCATTAGGCTATAGCTGGCTGGTGCTAATATCTCAGTCTTGCTGACCTGCTGGGATCATTGTTGCTGGAGGTGGGATGGGGTCCCACTCCACAGGGGACCTGCTTCGATATCACTGGACCTGTGTGTGTTGGTCTGTCTCTATTTGCCGTTTAAAGTTGTACAGAGCTGGTTCTGGGTCCAGAGGTGGTTGGCTGAAGGTGTAAGCCGGTAGCCATGGTGTAGCTGGTTTGCATACTGACCAGCATGGCGCACTGTCATCCAATGCGGATGTCTGTCTTCCCTGGGCTGCTCTGGTGGCACCTGATAGGCACTTTTAAGTCTTCCAAAGATGCAAGCCTGCAACTGTATGCCTAGAGAGTAGGGGTGGGGGGAGGGTATGGCACAGTTGGAGTGATTCGGGTCTGTTGGAGGCTGGAGGACATTCCAAAGTGTCCAGTATCGGCAGCTGACATCGGTTCCGCCAGAGGGCGTCTCTGGATTGCCGTAGTTCTGTAAGAGACCAGAAAGTCGGTCATAAGCTCCGCTTCGGATTTGACTAGCTTCATTTTTCGCATTCACTCATTGTGGTGTCCTGCATCCTATCCAGCGCCGGATTGGGACTGGTACGGTTCTTCTCCAGCTTCATGGAGAATCATAACTGCATGTAAGCTATTACTACAGTTGAATCACACCTACAATGGCATTTTAAAGCTACTGCCGATTCCCTCCTTCCCCGCTCCCTCCTCGGAAGGAATCCGTTTACTCCTACTGTCTTCATGAGATATATACTGGATGGTGAAATGTGACATCGTTTCTCAAAGTGTTTGTATATCGTGTAAATCAGCCAGCCCAGTATTTACATTAGTGGATGTAGAAAACCACATATAGGCTGGCTCGAACGTTGACCCCCTTCCTTAATCTGGAAGGCAGATTCATTCTTTCATATCCTGAAAGTGTGCACTTTAATGTGCTCAGCTTTCTGGGCTGTTTATTATTTTTTGCATCTGCACTTAAAGGAGAGGACGAGCGGCTCAAATTCAGTCCTAGAGGCTGAGTGAAATGACGCTGTTGTCAGGTGCGTTATGCTACCCACAAACCTTAGAAACATGCTACTTGAGAATCGAGAACCATTGTCCGAAACGATTGTTTCTGGGGCCCCTTCGACAGCGAATATTTTTCTTCAAGGCTGTCGTGTACAATATTCGAATCACATATGTGAATTTGGAGTATGCGTTGGTGACAATGAGCCAAATCCCTCAAAGGTATGGACCGATGAGGTCCACATGTATGGACTCCCACGGGCCCTACAGCACTGGTTAGGTATGAAACTGTTGCAGAGGTGCTGAGTGGATCGAACTGTAGGTCACACAGCAGCCGGCTGTCGTCTCAAAGTCCAGCATAATGGCTGGCCAATAGGTATGCCGCCTTATGAGCGCTTTCATGCGTGTCATCCATCAATGGACAGCATTAGTGAGGTTGATGACATGATGATGCAGTGGCGGTGGAATGGACACCCGGCAGTCGTCGTCGTCTATTGTCAGCATCAGTGTTCCCTGTACCATGTGGAGCCTATTTTTCAGAGAAAAGTGTCTTTGTAGTAGGAAGAGAGGCATCAAGCCTACATTGGCGAATGTATCCCATCATTTGCTTTAAAAGAGTGTTCTCAGCCATGTGATTTGCATTTACAGCTGCTGTGAGGGGAAAATCTTGTAGATGTTTTGCAGAATGTCATCAGTTTGGAAACATAACGTTTCCTGTGAATCAAATGTTGGGTCTGGCCCGGAAAATAGTATGAATAGGGTATCGGCGTAGCAAGTTGCGCTGTTGACCGGTAGTGAATTGTATAAGTAGAGCGCCCATCATTGCAAGCAAGACGTCGGGTAATTTTTTAGGAAGATGGTTCTTAGGCCTGAACTAGGCAATCAGTGGTTTCTGACGAATCGTGAAGTGGAATATTGTGCTGTGAAGAATCATATGGAATTTCTAAACGCCAAGTCGGATCGCAAGGACTTTTTTATCGGTTTTAGGATAGTTTATCTGTACTGAAGTTAGCGCTTTAGTGAGAAAGGACTGTCCTGATGACATGTTGAGAGGTGACAGTAGCTACGATAAGGTGTTTTGACGGTGACGCGAGGCACTGAGTGCACTTTAGATATTGTTTTAAGTTTTGAAAACCTTCTGACACTGCTGTGAACATATTTCCTTCCGTAAAATATACAGAGGTCTGGCTATCTGGGAGTCAATTTTTATGAATTCTGCATAGTAATTGATTTTTCCAAGAAAAGACAACATCTTTTAAGTTAGCAAGCAGTTGAATTTCTACGGTGGCTTGCACTTGTCACAGAGTTGGTTGTAGTTCTGTACTATACAATATATGACACAAGTACTCAACTTGCTCTTGAAAGGATTCATACTTTCGTAGTTTGCACTTTACTTCATTTTGATGTAATATCTAGAAGAGAAAGTTTGCAAGATGCTGCTCTCTTGTAGCACCTATCAGAAATACATCGTCCACGTAGTTTACCGTATTCGGAACGTTTTTAGTCAACTGCTCCAAGAAACCTGGAATTCCATATAGCAACCTGTTACGTCTGGTGGATGTTGCAGATAGGCTTAGGATAAATCGTACTCGCCATTTCATACTATTGACATGAGCTCTTCTGGCCTTGGGATAAACGTCGTTTTCTGATTGCGAATTTACGGTTGCTTCAAAGTCAGCACTGTCACGGAAGGAATCATTCCGTTCGCGTGCAACTACCGACGGAGTTGCCAATTGTCTTGACGTGATGGGTGTGAAACTGCCTTGCACCACACGTTCTGATTCTACCCTGAGGATATCTTCTGGCAGTGATACAGATCTAGCGTAGAAAGATGCTGCAGAAGGCTGTATAAGTCAGTGTGAGATACATAGTTATTCACAGATCCTAAGTTTGATGGAATTGCATCTGATAATTCAATACATAACGTATTAAGTTCATCGAATAGTACTACTGCTGATACAATGTTCATGTTATGAAAAATCGTCCACTCTTAAAACTTTTGTGCACTAGGTGAACCAGTTTAGAAAATGCAGCTGAAGAAACATCGACGAAAAGACAGAAAGCACCAAACTGAAGAAAATTTGCAATATGTAATGAAGAATTAAGAGCACCTTGAAAAGAGAAACAAAAAGAATGTGAACAACTGCGCAAGAGCACACTAAAAGCTGGAAACCACTATAAACAAAAACTAGATTACCCTGGACAGTTTGTACGATAGAGTCATCAATAATCTTGAGATAGTTTCAACTCCCACAATGGCCATGATAAACATGAAAGAAAAACTTAAGTATACGATGTAATGAGACACACAAGCCAGCCAGAAAAAAATACAACAAACTGAATATATTTGAAAAAGATCAATGGTACATTCATTGTAAAGACTTACGGACCAAACTGGGTTGCTGGGAATGCTGTGTCATTTGATAAGGAAAACAAAAGTAAATATTGACAATACAACAATGCATGAACTACAAAAGAAGCTAATAATTTCAAATAGAAAACTGCAGAGAAATATGGAATAAATGTGCAGCTAATCAAATGTGCAGGAAATCTATTTCCTTTTTCCTTGCAGGTTTTAGTATTTTATTTATACTGCCTGGCAAAAGTGTAAAATTCCAAGTTCGTGGAACAAGGAGGAAGTTATTTCCGTGTGCAAAACGGGAAATGAAGGTGAGTTTGGAAACTACGGAGGCAGTGTTCTGTTGAAGCAGTCATACAAGATCAACTAAAAAATTTCGAATATTGGACTTACGGTTCTAGCTGAAGCCCAAGGAGGATTTGGGAAAGGACGTTCGTGCATTGACAATTTCTTTACAATAAAATGACACATAGAAAAACAAAGGCAATTTAATCTTGTGATCCATATCGCCTTGTCGATCGAGTTGATCGAAATAAATTATGTGCAATAATGATTGATAGTAGCTTCCCACCATACTTCATATGGGCAACAAAAGCTTATATTGTTAAATAAAAATAGTAAGGAGAGAAAATAACGGATGAGATAAAATCAACCCCGTCTTGTTAGCATTTAAATTGGCAATGGCCTTAAAACCTGGAAATCAAATAGTTATTCAGGAATTAAATTAGATAAACGGACTAACCTAAATAACTTACAATTTGCAGATAACAAAATAATAATACAAGAAAATGAAGACGACATTCTATTAGCAGTACATTGGCTAAACCAGATATGTGCAGAATTAAAAACAAAGTAACTGAACGAGTGTCACATTTTAAACACGTGGGCTGCGATAAGGGCTATAATTACGAAAGTGATATAAATGACAATGTGTACAAATTTTTTTTCAATATCTAGAAGGACAAAAATTGACACGACAGAAAAATTAAATTTTATAAAACTACGGCGGTAACATCACTGCTGTACGGAAACGAGAGTTGGATAAATGAAAGAAAAGTGACAGCAAAAACAAATAGCAAAGACGAGATTCTTGAGGGGAGTGAAGGCTTTAACAAGAAGAGAGTTACTATGTGAAGACGCGTATCTTTGTTTGGAAAACGACGATGGCCTCCTGTGATGGTACAACTAAGAAAGTAATCAAACGCCGTTACTGTGCATTTACCGAGCAAAAATATGCGGTGCTTGCTGTAGGATTGTCGCTTTTGTGATGTCGGCTGATCAGGCGGAGAAACAGTCTGACTGTAGATGACATGATATATGATAGAAACTGGTGGACCAGTACCAACAAGCAATATTATTAACTGGTTATTGATCGTTAATGGCAGAGAATACATTTGTGGCTGTGCTGTGAAAGGGCTCAGCTGCGGCTGTAGTGTGTTTATGCTGAGGCGGCGTTGTTCGTGCAACGCGATGTGGCCTTCGCAGAAACGAGGCTAGTTGCTACGATATGTGTCTGATGCTCGTAAAGCTCAGAGAGCAAACAATGGATTTCTGAAAATTCTAAACACTCGGGTGAGAGGACGTATCTATTACAGAAGACTCATTGTAGATAGCAGAAAATCGCGCTGCTTAGCCCTGTCGGTTACACTGACAACCTGGGATTGGAGCTGCAAAAGTCTGTACGAGGCGCAGTCGTCATCTTCTGGATGAAATGGTGCGAAGGTGGTGGTGGACGCTTTTCTAGCTTGAAGAGCTGCGGTAGCATAAGATGCCGCTGTTCTATTATTCGCAGTTTCAGCCTTTGTTGTTCCTGTTGTCTTTGATATTGTACGACGATTTGTTCTTATTCTTGTCCTTGTTGTGTCTGCTGTTGTGACTGAAGTCAGAGCCGTTCCTTTTGTTGTTGTTCTTGGTGTGCCTGCTGTTGACGCCATGGTTTCATGAATTCTGGATTCATTACCACTAAAGTTGTTGACAAACACGATGAGAAGAATCCAGATACTCTGTGATCACGCAAGACCATCAGCATCATTGTATTCGCACTTCACAGAGTTGTCCAACTGAAGTCCAATAAGCAGGCCGATCACGTATGCTCAGTGTCAGAGAGGTAGATAGTAAAGCAGAGTACTATACAAATCAGTTCATGATGGGAAGGCAGTCGCTTTTATTTCCTGCATGACATCGAAGGCTAGGCCTATGATTGCTTGCAGGCGTTTCTTATCGGCCAAAGGTGAAGTCTCCGACAGCATATGTCACAGAATGTCAACCTCGCTGTCTGACGACACAGATGTAACGATGATCGACGGCATGCACTGTATGTTATTCTTATTTGTGCAATGAAGATATCCTTTTTTTAAAAAAATGAGTTACCTCTGAAAACAATTAAACGTAGTATTATTCAATAAAAATAAGCAAAGTATGTTTACCTACTGATTGGTTCCTATTAAAGGTTTTGCAATAATATGACGTGAAAAAGTCATTCAACTGAGTTGTTTGAGAAACTGTAAATTCTAGTTTTCCCAGCATAAATTCTCATCAATTAAAAGAGATTAAATTTTGTGCCTGAACCCTAACTGCTTTCAATAGTGGTGTCTCTGCCCCGTATCCGAATGAACAGCTTATCCAAACTGACTACACATCATAATTGGAGAGTCCATTCGAAGCTTTTACCTTGCTACTAACTAGATAAAGGAAAGGCAAACCTACGTTTCTAGCATTTGTAGACTTACAGAAAGCTTTTGACAATGTTGGCTGGAAAACTCTGATTCAAATTCTGAAGGTGGCAGGGGTAAAATACAGGGAGTGAAAGGCTATTTACAATTTGTATAGAAACCAGATAGCAGTTATAAGAGTCGAGGGGCATGAAAGGGAAGCAGTGGTTGGGAAGGGAGTGCGACGGGTTTGTAGCCTATCCCCGATGTTACTCTATCCGTATATTGAGCAAACAGTAAAGGAAACAAAAGAAAAGTTCGGAGTAGGAATTAAAATCCATGGAGAAGAAATAAAAACTTTGAGGTTCACCGATGTCATTGTTATTCTGTCAGAGATAGCAAAGGACCTGGAAGAGCAGCTGAACGGAATGGACATTGTCTTGAAAGGAGGATATAAGATGAACATCAACAAAAGCAAAACGAGGATAATGGAATGTAGTCGAATTAAATCGGGTGATGCTGAGGGAGATAGATTAGGAAATGAGACACTTAAAGTAGTAAATGAGTTGTGCTATTTTGGGAGCAAAATAACTGATGATGGTCGAAGTAGAGAGGATATAAAATGTAGTCTGGCAATGGCAAGGAAAGCGTTTCTGAAGAAGAGAAGTTTGTTAACGCCGAGTATAGAATAAGTGTCAGGAAGTCGTTTCTGAAAGTATTTGTATGGAGTGTAGCCATGTATGGAAGTGAAACATGGACGATAAATAGTTTATAAAAGAAGAGAATAGAAGCTTTCGAAATATGGTGCTATAGAAGAATGCTGAAGATTAGATGGGTAGATCACATAACTAATGAGGATGTATTGAATAAAATTGGGGAGAAGAGAAATTTGTGGCACACCCTGACTAGAAGAAGGGATCGGTTGGTAGGACATGTTCCGAGGCATCAAGCGATTTAGTGTTGGAGGACAGCGTGGAGATTAACAATCGTAGAGGGAGACGAAGAGATGAATACACTAAACAGATTCAGAAGGATGTCTAAACAGATTCAGAAGGATGTAGGTTACAGTAGGTACTGGGAGATGAAGAAGCATGCACAGGATAGAGTAGCGTGGAGAGTTGCATCAAACCAGTCTATGGACTGAAGTTCGCAACAACAACAACTAACTGTAGTATTGTACGACAATATGTTGTTGAACCTAATCATCTTCTCATCATGATCTGGGAGCCCATTAATTACCGGGTACACCTTTGTTAGCTTTAACCTTCATCTACAAAGAAATTATGAATCGGTGCATTACATAAGATACTGTAATGTAAGCCAGTCCTATGCTCCTTGTTCAAAACAGAGATGGTGTTAGGCACTGTCCTCTGTAGACAGAAAATCTTTTATTTGTCAGAATTTCATTCGATTGTTCCTATAAATGTACACAAATAGTTAACTTTATGGATTTTTGGGTTTCCCAAAATGTTATTCAACTTCGCTGGTTCCATACGTCCATGAGGTCTGACAGTGATAAGGGACCTGCACTGCAGCATTCAGTAGGCTGATAAAGAGGACAAGTCAGGAAAAGAGAAACATACTGACTTTCAGTAACCCTTCTATTCCAGTATGAAACCGCAAACGTATGGCTTATGGCCTGATGCTTTTATTCGCTGCTAATCGCTCACATGATACCGTGATAAGAATTCCTCCGTTACAGGGTACTGTATGTTACACAGAGTGATTTTTAAACCTATATAAATTATAGTTTGGACAAGAAGAGAATAGAAGCTTTAGAAATGTGGTGCTACAGAATAATGCTGAAGATTAGATGGGTAGATCATATAACTAATGAGGAGGTATTGAATAGAATTGGGAAGAAGAGGAGTTTGTGGCACATCTTGACTAGAAGAAGAGATCGGTTGGTAGGACATGTTTTGAAGCATCAAGGGATCACCAATTTAGTATTGGAGGGAAGCGTGGAGGGTAAAAATCGTAGAGGGAGATCAAGAGATGAATACACTAAACAGGTTTAGAAGGATGTAGGCTGCAGTAGGTACTGGGAGATGAAGAAGCTTGCACAGGATAGAGTAGCTTGGAGAGCTGCATCAAACCAGTCTCTGGACTGAAGACAACAACAACAACAACAACAACAACAACAAACTCTAGGGATTGATCGATGAGAGGACACGGAACAAGAAAGGTCTAATGAACTTATGTCTAGAAATGCATGGTTTCCGTGTTAGAGACTATTTATGCTATCATACATTGTTACAGATACTGTGGTGTAATACGCGCTATACCATGCAGCCACAGTTACAGTATGTCTTGAAAATGGTTTCCAATTGTCCCAACGCATGCGTGTACCCCGTAGCATGTTCTGTCTCATACATTCCATTGGCCATGCTGCATCTGAACAGTCTCAATGGCAACATGAATACGCTGCTCCAATGTCTCTACATCTGGTATGGGCTCTGCATACACGATACTTTTGAGATGGCCTCTTCAACAGAAATCGCACGGGTTGAGATCCGATGAACGAACAGGCAATGCGAGTGGACCCCCTCGTCCGATCCATCGACCAGGGAAGACACAATTGAGATGCATCCGGATGTTAACGGCGAGGTGGGCTGGAGTACCACATGTAGCAACCACATAACCCTTAGAATCATCAGTGGCACTTATTATAGCAAGGGAGACAAAGTCACCCACAAGAAACGCCGATAGTTCCGGTCTATTGGGTAATGTGGAAGGAAGACTGGTCCCAAAATACGGTCAAAAAATGGTTCAAATGGCTCTGAGTACTATGGGACTTAACTTCTGAGGTCATCAGTCCCCTAGAACTTAGAACTACTTAAACCTAACTAACCTAAGGACATCACACACATCCATGCCCTAAGCAGGATTCGAACCTGCGACCGTAGCGGTCGCGCAAAATACGGTCACCAATTATCCCGGCCCACACCTTCTGAATGCACCAATGCTAATGATTCACTGTCACCATACCAAGGCGGATCTGTTTACTACTCCACAGATGACTGTTTTGATAGTGAAGATACCACTCCGCGTAGATGTTGCGTCATCTGTGAATAGGATGGATGGCAGAGATTCCAAAATCGTGGTTGCCTGGTGAAGAAACTGTTCCCGATGTGGAAAGTCTGTCGCTAATAAGCCCTGCACACGCTGTAAGTGATAAGGATAGTAACAACTGTCATGGAGAATGATTCACACGGCCGTCTGGCTTACCCTGTAGTGGCGGGCCGACTGCCTGGTACTGACACGGAGGACGCCTTCCACGGTGTTAATCACATTTTCCTCCATGTCTGGTGTCCGAACATTTCGGGTACGTCCTTCATGATTCCCTGCTTTCTGAAACGACTGTGTTTCAGACAAACGGCGAAACACTGTTGCAAACATTGAATGCTGTGTTTGCTGTCGGCGGGAATATGTCTCCTGATACAACCTTGCTGTCTGCCGCCCGTTGCCATTTGTCTTTCCGTGAGTAAAAACCATGTCGGCAAGCTCTCGATTCGAGTACGGGACCATTGTGTACAGCGCTGTATCACCTCCACTACAAGGTGAGTCAGTCCGATTCGAGTACGGAACCATTGTGTACAATGCTGTATCACCTCCACTACAAGGTGAGTCAGCAAGAGAAGTGAATCGGACACACCGTTACCAATTACTACGGCAGGAGAGGGCGCTAGGGCATGACGTACAGGGAACAGTACCACCCTCTAAGAGGAAAGCAAGCATACTTTAGCTGTAGCTCCATGGTACAGCGCGTATTAGACCACAGTCTCTGTAACAAAGTATGACTGAATAAATGGTCTCTAGCATGGAAACCAAGCATTTCTGTCCATAAGTTGGTTAGATCTTTTTTGTTCCGTATCCTGTCATCGATCAGTCCATAGAGATTCTACAGGGTGGAAAAAAATCACCCTGTACGTGTGCTGTTTTGGTGCACCAGTCCTTCGTAAGTATTACATATTACTCTTTCCAGCTGCCTTCCAATGAAGACATATCTGATTCCCATTCGGAAACTTCAGACCAGTTGTTATGGTCACCTTTGTATCACAAGGCAAAGTAGACTGCGGTACTATGAAGGCTCCCTGAAACTTTCTATTTACTAATTCTGATTTGAATTTCCAAGTAACCGCACTTTTCGCAGAAGAAAAAGACCATTTCAACAACACTGATTTCTTAGAATTAAATTTAACTGACGGGTCACTTGCCAAATGCCCTTGCAAACAATAAGAAATCTCTATATGCAAGGAAACAAGTGAGAAATAATTGAAATGTTTCTTGAAACGATTTGCAGCCCACATGTGCTGCCATCTTTTGGTGTGCATTGAAGTGACATCAAGATTTCTTGACTAATTTGTTGATATTTTTATAGTAACTTATAACAAAGTTTTATATCTTTAATGAAGTCCTATTTACATATTGTATAGTGGTGCTTGTCAAGCAAATTCATACTTACAGATGCGGCTGGAAATATCAGCATGATGCCGCTGAGCATCCCATGAATAAATTGCATCGTTGCAACGGGGCTCATTACGCTTTCTAAATGCTTGACAAACCTGAAAAAGAGAATATCTCTTAATGCAAGAGGAAGTAAATTGCAGGAAAAAAATTCGCAACACAACACCGAGGGCAGGGGTGGAGATCTGCTGTGTTTTCTGATGAGAGGTGGTCCTGCCTCGGTGTCAGTGGTGGCCCTGTCTTGGTTAGAAGGAGGCCAATCGGGGGCTTGCAACCTACCTGTCTATGTGCTAGACGCACTGGGTGTAACCTGGGGTTATGGTCTGGGGTGCGGTTTTGTATGAAAGCAGGAGAACTCTCGTTGTTATCCCACGCACCCTGACTGCAAATTTGTACGATAGTCCAGTGATTCGACCTGTTGGGCCGCCATTCATGAACAGGCGTTTTCCAATAGGACAACGCTCGCCCACATACCGCTGTTGTAACCCAACGTTCTCTAGTGAGAGTCGACAAGTTCCCTTGACCTGCTCAATCATCAGGTTTGCCTCCAATCGAACGTATGTGGGACATTGTCGGACGATGACTCCAGCGTCATCCACATATAGAGTTAACCGTCCTTGTATTGACCGAGTAAGTGCTCCAGGCATAGAACTCCATCCCATAAACTGACATATGGCTTCTATGCAACACAGTGCATGCACATTTGCATGCTTGCATTCAGCGGTCTGGCGGTAACAGGTAACACCGGTTATTTAAGTACCAGCATTTCACATTTGCAATGACTCATATCGCGCTTACATTAACCTGTGTTCTTGCAATGTTAGGAGGAGGATATTAGAGTTTAACGTCCCGTCGACAACGAGGTCATTAGAGACGGAGCGCAAGCTCGTCTTAGGGAAGGATGGGGAAGGAAATCGGCCGTGCCCTTTCAAAGGAACCATCCCGGCATTTGCCTGAAGCGATTTAGGGAAATCACGGAAAACCTAAATCAGGATGGCCGGAGACGGGATTGAACCGCTGAAATGTGTTACCTCATCATCATCATCATCATCATCAGTTAAGACTGATTATGCCTTTCAGCGTTCAGTCTGGAGCATAGTCCTCCTTATAAAATTCCTCCATGATCCGCTATTCAGTGCTAACATTGGTGCCTCTTCTCATGTTAAGCCTATTACTTCAAAATCATTCTTAACCGAAGCCGGCCGAAGTGGCCGTGCGGTTAAAGGCGCTGCAGTCTGGAACCGCAAGACCGCTACGGTCGCAGGTTCGAATCCTGCCTCGGGCATGGATGTTTGTGATGTCCTTAGGTTAGTTAGGTTTAACTAGTTCTAAGTTCTAGGGGACTAATGACCTCAGCAGTTGAGTCCCATAGTGCTCCGAGCCATTTGAACCATTTGATCTTAACCGAATCCAGGTACCTTCTCCTTGGTCTACCCCGACTCCTCCTACCCTCTCCTGCTGAACCTATGAGTCTCTTGGGTAACCTTGTTTCTCCCATGTGTGTAACATGACCCCACCATCTAAGCCTGTTCGCCCTGACTGCTACTTCTATAGAGTTCATTCCCAGTTTTTCTTTGACTTCCTCATTGTGGACACCCTCCTGCCATTGTTCCCATCTACTAGTACCTGCAATCATCCTAGCTACTTTCATATCCGTAACCTCAACCTTATTGATATGGTAACCTGAATCCACCCAGATTTCGCTCCCATACAACAAAGTTGGTCGAAAGATTGAACGGTGCACAGATAACTTAGTCTTGGTACTGACTTCCTTCTTGCAGAAGAGAGTAGATCGTAGCTGAGCGCTCGCTGCATTAGCTTAGCTACACCTCGCTTCCAGTTCTTTCACTATGTAGCCATCCTGTGAGAATATACATCCTAAGTGCTTGAAACCGTCCGTCTGTTCTAACTTTGTTCCTCCTATTTGGCACTCAATCCGTTTAAATCTCTTTCCCACTGACATTACTTTCGTTTTGGAGATGCTAAAACGAAACCTAGACAAATGTTTTCGCAAAATTTCGTTACCCTACATTAATTATTTTTTG
Organism: Schistocerca serialis cubense; assembly: GCF_023864345.2. Lineage (NCBI taxonomy): Eukaryota > Metazoa > Arthropoda > Insecta > Orthoptera > Acrididae > Schistocerca > Schistocerca serialis. Next base: position 511,245,131 of record NC_064642.1, on the reverse strand, counting down.
GTGTTACGAGTTTTTTTCGGGCAGTATATATCATAACAACGTTCCAAGTAAATGTGTGAACTGGTAAAGCGATTGAGGATCTCTACAACGCAAGACCGATGTTGGACGATAGAACGAAAGCTAGCCGGTATTATAAGTCATCTTCCAATGAAATCTCGGAGGCGTCATTATGGGATCCTTACTTTTCGTAGACAATTCTTTATGCAACTGTGCTGTCCAGGGACGACATAGAATTCTTCAACATAGCTTTATTTTTGTCTGTTACTCTGCATTACCGCTCAAATTTCACAAAATACCTTACTGGACTGGCACTCCTGTAAAAAAGGATACAGCACAGAATCATCTTACTAGCTGGCGAACTGTTGCAGAATAAATGTTCCGCTTTATAGTGGTTTTGCGTTGTTGGGAAACCTCCTGAAACACTAAGATCGTGTGCCACGCCGGGACTTCAACCCAGGTGCTTGGCTCTCGCAGTAAATGCTTCTATTCAGACGCCACTCCGAACTCTTCTTGCTAACTTGCCATCAAAAGGTGAGGATCTGGGTTCAAGTAGTTGCACGGCACACTGTTTCAGTCTTCCAGAATGTTTCATAGACGTGAAAACTTCGCTGCTGAGTGAAGATTCGTTATGAAATATCCCTCGGCTGTGATCACCACCAAGTGTAACACGCTACGATCTGTCTGTCAAATATATATTTATCCACTTAAAAATCTACTTAGATCTTTCTTTTTCTTTTCTTTATTTTTGTACATATCTTGCTACAGGTTTCAACTGGCGGCTGTCCATAGAGTCCTGTTCGGAGCATCTTCCTTTGTCTGCATCTTCGTCCTGTTCTAATGTCGTCCATCGCTCCAATTCGCTTCCTACCTTTTCCTCTCATTCCTTCCACATTTTCCACTAAAATTCTTTGTTGCAGACAATTGCTACGCAATATATGTCACAGTCAAGTTTTTTTCCTCTTTCTCGTCACTTCCAGTAGTCTTTTTTCCTCCCATATTTTTTTTCTTTAGTTCTTCGTTAGGTTTGCCGGTGCACTCAAACTGAAGTATTCTTCTCCGTACTGAAAATAAACTAAACTCCTTCCAAAGAGGCGATGAAAGCCGGCCCCCGTGTCATCCACGGCCCACAGGCGTCACTGGATCCAGATATGTAGAGGCATGTGGTCAGCACACAGTTTACGAGACCGGAGCCGCCACTTCTCAGTGAAGTAGCTCCTCAGTTTGCCTCACAAGGGCTGAGTGCACTCCGCTTGCCAACAGCGCTCGGCACACCGGATGGTCACCCATCCAAGTGCTAGCCCTGCCCAACAGCGCTTAACATCGGTGATCTGACGGGAACCGGTGTTACCACTGCGGCAAGGCCGTTGGCATTCTTCTCCATACTGCAATTTGAAAACTTTATCAATATCTTTCTTCTTTATTTTTAACTGTTCATGTTTCACTGCTGTGTAACACTGTATTTCAGATATAACATCTAGCAAATCTTTTCCTCAGCTCCATTTGGAACTCTCCTAGTTGTTAGTAAGTGCTTCACCTTTTCAAATGCCGTCTTTCTCATAAACGTCCTCCTCTTTGTTTATTCTTTATAATTTCCGTCCGGGTCATTAAATTTCCCAGGCGCAGAAACGACTTTCCTTGTTCTGTCCTTTTTCTGTATAAGAATATGCTAGCTGGCGTTCCTTCTTGCTTGTTCTCGTGACTTTTCTCTCTCCTATATTTATTTTCATTCCATACTCCTCGATCTGGTAGGAAAATATTTTGTTTAGCATGCGTCGATGTAGTATTCAGTCGCGAGTCACCGAATCGGCGTTAAACCTCTGTCGTTTACGCTTAGGACATCATGGGCGAAGAGGTCTGGGTGGGTTTCGCATGACTGTTGCTCTCTGACCCCACGCTTAGTCACATTCATAAGACTTATCTTGTTCAAGGACAGCCACTGTGTTGGAATTCTGGTGCATATAGAAGAGAGTAATATAGGTCGATAATTCTAGAAACCAGTTCTGCTCTAGGGGTCTGCAGTAAATTTTGATCAGTGATAAAACTGTTTCACTCATAAATCCTGTTTAGAGCCTTTCAGAGATTCTGTCAAACCTCAGCGTCCTTTTTGGTTTAGGAGAATTTAGACATTTTTTAAGCTCATATCGCTATTATTTCGTCACTCCAGAGACTTCAACGCCAATTCGGTGAGTGGCAGCGATATCATTTGTAAGGCGCTTAGTTCCTCTTGCGGCAGTTGCAACTTCAGATACTATGGCAAACACATCACATGGGGACGATCGGCAGCTCTCTACATGAAATAAATATCTGGGCCGCAGGGTGGACAGGAACACAGTGCGACCAATGCCTCGCCTCTGCACGTAGATTGCAGAACTTGGACATCCTACCAGGGACAGAACTTGATACCACTTGTAGAATATAACATAAAACAGATCACAAAAACGCGACACATTCAGGACTGTACCACAGCTCCCAAGCACGACTGTAACACTTATCGACATCTGAAATGAAGCCCCCAATTCCATTGTAGCAATCCTTACCACCGTCTACAACAGCCTCCGAACATATTACTATTCTGAGTTACAGAAAACTTCCCGAATCTTATTTTAAACCCAACAAACCCAATGGTTTCAACTTCTCATACCGACCAGTCAGCCTCACGTCGGTGTTTAGAAGGGTATTCGAATCAGTCTTCTCCCAACGCCTCCATAAACACCTACACCACTACCTATTCTATCGTATCAACCAGTGGGTCTTTCTTCCGTTGCCTCTCATGAACAGCTCCTTCATTTCACCCATTTCCTATCTCATAAGCACAATATCCGAAAATCTTCAATTTTTGCATGGCTTGATCCCTTGCGAAGCCTATGGCCGTTTATGGTATTCCATTCTGCCCTTCAGGTCTGAAGTTATGGACTTCCAGTTAATTACGTCCATCGTATTGCTTACTTACTGTCTTTGTCACCATAAACACTAGTTCCTATACCTTCACTGTTACAGCAGGAGTTCCCCAAGACTTCTCCCTTTGTCCTCTTCTGCCGTACACATCCTGAACACTGCTGTCATACTTAACCCACCACCTCCTGCTTGTCTCCTGCAGTACGTCGATGACACTGCCTTCTTAGTCGTCTACTCTACCCTATCGAAATTCCAACGGTCCGTTCGGCTCCATCTCAACCAATTCACCTCCCAACACAACTAGTGGCTCCATCCAAAACTCAGGTAATAATAGTGGGATGAATAACCCACTGCCTCTTTCCCTATTAGCTAGTTAGTTAAATTTAAACGTTTCACAGATCATTTGAATGATTCTTTTATCGAAGTGATGTGGAACGAATTAGTTTACAGGATATGTATACATGATTAGTGTTAACATTAATGAACACTTTATCATTTTAGTCCTAAACAAGCTTTTTTTACTGGCTACCAGTTTTTTAAGTAGGAATTCGTCAATGAAATAGTAGGAGTCGTCCAGGAGAAATTATTTTATATTAGATTAAACCTTCTTCGCTAAATGTCAGACATTTTATGTTATTGGGCAAATGATAAGAAAATTTTTATTGCTGCATATTGAACTCCTCTTTGAGCCACTGATAATTTTAACAATTTTTCCCTCTATTGTTGTACGTATGTGTGTCACCATTCTTCTCAAATTGTGATGGCTTATTTATGACGAAATTCATTAGCGAAAATACATATTGTGACGGTGCAGTTAAAATACCTAGCTCCTTAAAGAGGCGCCTACATGACGTCCTTTGGCGACCACAATGTATTGTTTTTACTAATCGCTTTTCTACAATCAATACTTCCTTTCTAAGTGATGGGTTACCCCAGAAAATTATTGCATACGGCATTATTGAGTGGAAATATGCAGAATATGTCAAGAGTCGATACGTTTGTTTCCAAGATAGACATTTATACGTAGAGCCTAAGTAGTTCAACTTAATTGTTTGAGAAGCTCTTCAAGTTCAAGTTTTAATCAATACATACACCCAAAAATTTGGGGCATTCTGCCCTTCTTACTGACTCCTACTCATGCGTTACACCAGTTATTGGTATGACTCCATATATTCCACTGCATTGAATGTATTATTTTCTTTCAAAATTTGAGGAAAGTCCATTTACAGGCAACCACTTATTAATTCTTCTGAAAACATTATCGACTAATCCTTCTGTTACTTTCTCTCCAATGGGATTTATCGTAATACTACTACAGTCTGCAAAAAGTACTACTTTTGTTTGATGAATTTTAAGTGGAAGACCATTCACATACGTAAGGTATAGGAATGGACCCAAAATTGAACCCTGCGGTACTCCCTTTGTGATTTTACCCCAGTCACGAATATTCTCTACTTTTCCAACCTTGTGTGAATTACTCACCACAATCTTTTGCATTCTGTTTGTGAAGTATGATTCCAATCAGTTATGTATAAATCCAACATCAATTCTACAAAACTTGAGTTTTTCTAGGAGAGTAGCGTGATGTACGCAGTCGAAGGCCTTCGAGAGATCACAAAAAATACAAACTTGTGATATTTTATTGTTTAAGGCCTTTAAAATTTGATGAGTGAATGCATAAATAGCATTCTCTGTCCAGTAAACTTTCTGGAATCCAAACTGTGATATGTTAAGTAAACTGTTTCCACTTAAGTGTGCGACTACTTTTGAGTACATTACTGTTTCGAATATTTTGGAAAAAGAGGTCAGTAAGAAAACCGGACAACAATTTTTTTAAATATGCCTTATTATCTTTCTTATGAAGTGGCTTAATAACTGTATAGTTTAACCGGTCTGGAAAAATTCCTTGCGCCAGTGATGCACAGCATATATCACTAACGACATTGCTTGTTAAATTATAAAAGCTTTTAAGAATTCTGTCTGAAATACCATAAACCGAACAAGAGCTTTTGTTTTATAGAATTTTTGTAGCTGTATTAAGTTTACTGAAGGAAAATTGAGAATTCGTTAGTTGCTCCAAGTTTCGTGGAATGGCATACATTCTCTTGCTCCTTCGAATGAACTATTTAACGCTGCAGGGTGACAATTATTGGACTGTATGAATAAAATCATCGTAACTTCTGAACGGGCTGTGTTAGGACGTTCAAACTGCACGGTTGGCGGCGGGACATCATGGGAATTAGTATGTGCATGTATGGTTTGGCTTAGGGACGAAGCCCACTTTCATTTGTATGGGTTCGCCAATAAGCAAAATTGGTGCGTTTTGGTGACTGAGAATCCGCATTTAGCGGTCGAGAAGTCTCTTCTCCCTCAACGGGTGACTGTGTGATGTGCAATATCCAGTCACGGAATAATCGATGCGATATTCCCTGATGGCGCGCTGACTATCGATCGATACATGAAGGTTATGGAAGATTATTTCATTCCCATTATCCAAAGTGACCTCGATTTCGACAATTTGTGGTTCATGCAAGACGGAGCTCGTCCCCATCGAAGCAGGAGAGTGCTTGATATCCAGAAAGAGCACTTTGGGGACCGGATTCTGGCTCTGGGGTATCCAGAGGCTACTGATATCGGCTTCGATTGGCCGCCATATTTTCCGCATCTGAAAGTATGTGTCTCCTTTTGTGGAGCTATATTAAAGACAAGGTGTACAGCAATAACTCCAAAACCATTGCCAAGCTGAAAACAACCATTCAGGAGGTCATCGACAGCATCGATGTCCATACACTTCAGTAGGTCATGCAGAATTTCGCTACTCGTGTGTACCGTATTATCGCAGGCATATCGAACATGTCATAACCTAAATCCGAATATTTGCTGTGACGTTTACATGTTTAATGGAGTGTGCGCACGCCGTAGTTTGTAACTAATTTACGTTTTTTTCATATATTTCAATAATTGTCACTCTGTATATCTGCTGCTTCGTTTGGAAAGTGACTGTCAAAAGTGCTTCCAACTTGTGAACCTTCAGACACAACACTATCATTTTTGGAATCTTGTACACTGACTGCCTGTCCTGTCTCCCGTTTGACAATCTCCCACATAGTTCTGATCTTATTATCTGCTATATTTATTACTGTCAGTACATGTGTACTTCTGAGGATTTTAATAACCTCCCTTAAAATGCTACAGCATTTCTTGTAATTTGCAATTAATGTCGGATCTTGACTTCCTCTGGTCTTCAGATAAATGTCTCTCTCCATCTTAAGTGCGATTTTAATTCCCTTAGTTATCCACGGCTTACTAGGTTTTTAATGGCTCTTTTGGATAATTTTTTTGGAAAGTAACTTTCAAATGTTGACTCAAATTTACAATGAAATAAATTAAATTTGACATTAGCATCTTTTTCTACGTATACCTCATCCCATACCACCCTATTTAGGGTATTAACTAATATCTTAAAACATTTCAGATTAACCCTCGTCCGTAAACTAACATACAGAGCCCACCTGCTAACAAGCCAACAGAAATGACACAAAAAGTTAAAACTAATAACTGCTCCTCCGTCCCTGATCCAGGTCTAGCCGACTGTGTAGTCCCATATCCCTTGATTCTGGTTTCCTCTGTCACATTACCTAGTGGGGGCTGACATCCGTGGTCTTGCCAAACGCAGTACCTTCATTTACCCCATAGCAACAGCCACAACTCTGACATCCGTGTTTTCTTACAGAAATAATGTTAGAAGGAATAATCTGTTGTATTTGAATCTCATTATTCTATTAGTTTTGAATGTTAAAACTACGTGTTTATTATTTAACGTCACTTGCCTGGACACTTGCAATATGATCTGTACCAGCTACCCTCCACGTGAGAGAAATGTCACGGCCAGCAAGAAAAGAAAATAAGGCGTGCTTGTGGGGAACAGTTTTGTTTAAATTCTCATGTTATTTCAGTGACTGTGACGCGTAGATGGAACGTTTGATTTTTAAAGCACTTGACAGCTGCCACGCACTTATATCAGTTAACTGCACACAAGTGAATGATGTAGTAAAGAAAGATGACGAAATGTTTTTTACTTTAATAAAGTTAACTGCAACTGCGATCCCCTGCACATGGAATCTAGTTACTGTGTTATGTCTATCCTAATGTTGCTCTGCACCACAATAGTGAACTGTTTCTTGTTACAAGACCTTCAAAATACTGATCGTAATGAAAATAACTGGCAGAAACAACGGAACGAATTATCCTGCCACGGCACACAAGAGGCTAAGGGCACCTCATATCAAATCACACAGCCGACAATAATTGTCGTCATAGTCTGAACTGTCTCTCTGTAGTGTGATTATTGCAGACATGTGAAAATTTCGTACGCTCAACAAAACGGGAAAAAACTCTGAAAGCGAATAGGAGAAGAATGAGGAAAGGAATCAGCCTTGTTCGTTCAAAAGAACGTCACGGAATTCACCTTAGGCGTTTTAGAGAAATCACAGGAAACCCAAACCAAGACGGATGGACGTGGATTTCCGTCGCTGCCCTACCGCATTAATTAACGGAGGCATGCAAAGTATTATTTGCAGCTGTACTGTGTGTTTACTTAAAGTGAACACTAGAAGAAGTGTACAGTTTGGATTGTTGTCCTCTAAAAGCGATGCACGACGAAACCCTTGCTTCCACCAGCTGCAGCACAATCATAAATTTCTCCACTTTGCTGGCCAGCCGCTAATAGGGAGAATGAAACTTACAATAAAAGGAAAGCCAGTTATACTCTCTACACTGTTGAGTGAATCATGAGATGTTGTAAGAACTGGGCATACTTTAAAGTGATATCCTTTGATAATGAGTAACAGTGAAAGTGGCCAATCACAAATAAAATTAAATATATTGTGTACGTAAAATAGCCTCCAGAAGAAAAATGAGTTCTTTCGAGATCGTTGGTCCATAAATACGCACTGAAACGAAATGGACCTGAGATGAATGAAGTTATGTTGATTCAGAGATTACAGAGTTCATAGCAAGCGCTTTTATCTGCGAAGATGATAGTGACCCCACTCACACGACTGGGGTGGCCTAGTCTGATCAACATGAAGAAAAACTAGTAAGTCATACACGACCAAGTCATCGGTTTTGAAAGTTATTGAACCATTTGCCGTCAAGAGAAATTGCCTCCAGAGTGCTCTCAGCCTGCAGGTCAAGCAGGCTGTCATGAAATGTGGATCTTTTCGGCGTGTGTTATGACACTGACGCGTGTCCGTTTTCCTGTGGCTGTGCTATTTTCCTAGGAGAATGTATCTCTTAGGTATTTTCCGTCGACCGGAATTTAGTGCAACCATTCCTCCAACTGAAACTGACATACGTGTTTCTCGGCATCGTTATGGCCCTTAATAATGCTGACCGAACGAGGTGATGCAGCGGTAACACATTGAACTCGCACTCGGTAGTGCGGCAGTTCAAACCTCCGTCCGGCCATCCGGGTTTAAATTCTCCTTCGTTTCTCTGAAATGAGTGACACACATGCCGGATTGGTTTTTTTGGAAAGCAGAAAGCCAGTTTAGTTTCCCATTCTGCCCAATCGGAAATTTTGCTCTATCCCCAATGACCTTGTCATCGACGAGAAGTTAATGTTCAGTCGTCCATCCGTCCTTTTTAACTGCGCTGTACCACAAATTGGAGCATCGACCACAACGTCTTCATTCCTCCTTACATGACGGTAATTTCAGACAGGCCTCGGCGACAGATGAAGTGCCCAGCTGTTTAAGTCGGGTGTTTCCCAGAGTCTCTTCGGAGCTCTCTTCGACTTTTCTGATAACGTGGCCCATTTGCGATGACACAAGTACAGATTATATATCCTGTTCCTGGAGATCTAAATTGTTTTTATATTAAAAGGACACATTTGATTCTAGTTGATGAAGTCTGTGTGGAAGATGCAATTGTCGTACAGTCAGAAATTTGGAAAACAGCACTAATCAGTCAAACTGACGAAGCCTTAGAAACCACTTTAAGGACTTCTTACTCTCCTACAACATTTCTCAAAGAACTAGTATGGTTTTTTGCAAGGAAATCAAATTTATCGCACGAACACGAACATTGCCGAATTCTAAACAAGTATCAGATGGACAAAAGGAAATGAAAATCGCTCAGTAAAGGGAACGTAACTGGATCTGAGGCTATTTTTATTTTCCGTTTATTTTTGTCACAAGTCTTCTCACTAGTTTGACGCGGCCCTCCAAAAATTCCTCAGACGTGCCAACCTCTTCATCTCAGAGTAGAACTTGCAGTCAACGTCCTGAATTATTTGTTGGATATACACCAGTATTTGTCTCCCCAACAATTTTCTACCTTTACTGCTCCGTCAAGTACCAGAGAACTTATTCCTTCATGTCTTAAGGCATGTCATATCATCCTGCATCTTCTTCTTTTCGATATTTTTCGCTAGCTGTTCACTCAGTTTCTACAGAGACCTTCCTCACTTCTTATCAGTCCACGTAATTTTCAATATCCGTCTATGGCAGCGTGTTGGTTGGTTGGTTGCTTGGGGAAGGAGACCAGACAGCGTGGTCATCGGTCTCATCGGATTAGGAAGGATGGGGAAGGAAGTCGGCCGTGCCCTTTCAGAGGAACCATCCCGGCATTTGCCTGGAGTGATTTAGGGAAATCACTATGGCAGCGTGTCTCAGAGGCTTAGATTTTCTGTTTTTCCTGTTTCCCAACAGTCTGTGGTTAACTTCCATACAAGTCCATATTCCAAACGTCCAGTCTGAGAAAATTATTTCCAGAAATTAAACCTGATGTTTGATACGAGTACACTTCTTTTGGTAGGAACGACCTCTTTGCCTGGGCTTGCCTACTTTTCATGTCATATGTTATTTTGCTTTCAAGGTATCAGAATTTAGTCACTTAGTCTTCCCATTTCTGGTGATAAGTTTATCGCTAATCTCTTTTCTGTTATTTGTCATTACTTGCACCTTTCTTCGGTTCGCTCTCAATCCACAGCGTGTGCTCATTAGACTGTTCATTTAGTTTCTCAGATCCTACAGTTCTTCTCCTCTTTTACTGAGGATAGCAATGACATCGCTGAATCTTATCACTGATATTCTTTCGCACAGTCCTAGTCGCGAAACTTTCTTTTATTTCCATCATCGCTTCTTCGATGTATAGATTGAAAAATAGGTTGAAATACTACTTTCCTGTCTCATACCATTTCTAATTCATGCGCTCAGTTCTTGGTCTTCCACTCTTATTTTTCACTATAGCATTCTACATAGGATACGCTCGTCTTCTAGCAGCGCTCCATCGTAGGACACTGGAGAAAAGAAGCGTTTCACGGGACTGCAAAAATGAGCAGGTCATTCCCGCTTTCCAGAAGGGTTGTCTAACGGATTCACATAACTAGAGGCTTATATCATTGACTTTTCATGAATTCTGGAAAACGCGATGTGCTCGCGTATTATGTATTTGTAGAACATAGCTTTCCTCAGATACCGGAACCCAAACTGGTGCCATGTCCCTGTTCTTACAGAAAGTGCCTCCCGAAGAAAACACTAGTGTACGTAAAATCAAACCTCATTCTTCTTTGAGTGGAAGAGATTCTACCAAATGGAACAAAACATTCTTAATGGAGGGAAACAATCAGACTTAAAAGTACCCTTGGCTCTCCTCCAAAGAAGCAGTGTACCATTACTACTGTTCACAGTTCATATTTATATACTATAGTAGGTACCATCTGAAGCTTCATGACCCGACTCGCGGATGGTGCTGTTATACAGAGTAGTTTTTTAACTTGAAGCAACTAAATATCTCGAAAACGACGCAGCGTATTCAAAACTTGTTCTAGGTGAAAAGTTGACATTATTAAATACGATATCTCTCTGTGCTGCAACTTGCCACCTTGAAACCACCGCTTCAGAGTGGGAGTGGTAAACTTTCTATTTTCAAATTGGTTTTGCAATTAAAAACAGACGCATTTGGTTCTACATTTCATTTACGATGTAAATGTAGATCTTTGTGTTATAAAGGTTCGTATTTATGTTCACACGTTACTTGAGTGTTGTAAATCTGATTGTACGGCACAAATGTGACTAGACATTGACACCCACGGGAAATAAGCTACTTCTACGGTAACGTAGTTTTTTGTTCCCTACGGGTTTGATTGTGGTGATCCCCCAAACCATCGGAATTCTTGACTTCGGTGGCCACCCTCGAACCCCATCATCAGGGAGACTGATGTCGGTGTGTGTTTGTATCCAACCGCCGTAACACAAGCGTTGGCCCATACTCGGCTACAGACGGAATATAAGCAACAACCACTGCCATAAGGTAAAATGTTCATGAACTTATAGTGACCTGCCGTGGAAACTCACCGAAATCAAGCACCCAAATGGTGAGAGGCAAGGAGACTCACCGATGAGAAGCATTCCAATGGGTACAGTAAACTATTCAGAGCACGTCGTTGTTTCTGGATCATGCTAAAGGTAGTATCTAACCAGACATTGAAACGGCTAACCATATTGTACTGTGCAATCGAATCTGAAACACTACAGTACATTTAGAACATCAGTATCAACCCCTAGAATACAAGTTTACATTTGCATATTAAGTGAAATATAGAATCAAATGCATCGGTTCTCAACTGCTAAAAGAGACACACTTCATATTAGTGGATTATAGTGCCATCTACCACGAATTGAAAACAACGGTTTCAGTAAAAAATCACGGGTGTTTGGCGTAGAATCCGAATATGTAGTAAAAATTGGAGATTTCTATTTGATAATACAAGTTTGACCCCGCCCACGCAGGAGAGGTGGTTAGGAGATAGTCAGTTGTAGGAAAGACAAATGCCCCCTTTACTAATATTAACTTTTAACCAATAACACTTTTTTCATAAGATGCGCCGTTTTCGAGATTTTTAGCTGTCTCAAGTTTCAACAAGCACCCTGTATACATGGTGATTGCATAATGATATCACAAACTTTCAGGGATAATGAGAGGATAAATGTATCAATCTGAGGTAAGGGAAAAGACCGAGTCGAAAGTTATAAGCGAACATGGGTCTTAGAAATGACACTGGACCTCTTCCTCCAAAAGCTCTTTGCTTTCCATATTTTGAGAGGAGTTAGTAAGGTCCGAAACAAGAAAAGATTCTCTTGCAAATATGGGCTCTAAGACGCATATCTCAAGAGATATGATCACTTTTTCAGTAGACGAGATGTGTTTTACACTAGTAAAGATGAACATGTGCTCAAAGCTCTTAAAGTATGCACTTACGAGCCCATATTTACTTGACAGTTTTTTCTTGTTTTGGTCCGCACTACCTTCTCCCAAAGGTATGGAAAGCAAAGAGCTTGCAGTAGAAGATGTCCACTGTCATACGTATCACTTTCGCATAACTTTCAACTCGTTCGTTTGCTGATCAGGGTCCATTACGTCAAATTGATAGAGTTATACTTTTCTATCGTCCCTGAAAGTTTGTACCACCAGCACGGAATCACCCTGTATAGGGAAGTAGCGAAGCCGGGAAACTGTAACGAAATACAGGAAGAACTGCATAGGACTGACGCTTGGCGCAGGAACTGGGAGCTGAGTCTCAATGTAATCAAATGTGACATATTTCACATAAAAGACTCGTTACCGTTTAATTGCACGAACTCTGACAATTACTAAGGAGACCACACCCAGCCTTTCTAACGCATGTAAATTTAGGCAAGTATTTGACCCATTTCTGAAAAAACTATTTGATGCAGGACATTAATATTTTTACTGTATGTTACATGATGCTGATAGAGTCAAGTGTACTAAAATCTACTTTATCCATTTTATAATTTTTAAGAAATACTTTTTTAAATTTATTAACAAAAAATATTAAGTTTTTTCTGCAGAAAATATTTTTTGTGAACTTCCTAATGGGGGAATATTAATGAATGTAGTACCAGAGGTGGCTTTTTATGTTATACAGACTCTCTGAAAAATTCATTCATTTATCTATGATAGTTTCTGATATAATGGGGCATATGTACTGAAAATTTTAGTTGCGGGAAATTGACTTTAAAGAAAAAACTTTTGAAATTTGTTACTTACAGTTAATTAAAACTGTCCTGCGCTATATGATGGCCCTTATTTGGCCTCTAGCAGGTCTTCCAGCTTCTTTTTCACCTTCCTGGATGTTTGTCTTGCTTTCTTGGCCATATTAGATGCAGACCTGTCTACATCGGCTATCCTCATTTTATCGCAATGTTGCAGCCCAGTGATATTTTTACCAGGATTAATTCCCAGCTTTTCCAGTACCCAACACTTTCCAATATTACCACAATTGAATGTAATAACAGCATCATGAACTCCTAGTTTCATTTTATGCATGGCTACAAATACAGTTTTAGGGAGGCGGTTCCAAATTATGCTGTTGAAACATTCATTTGGGTTCTGCAGACATTTCCTTAGAAGGTCAGGATAAGCCAAGTCTCTGAAAATAGGTTTAATTGCACTAATAACAGCAACAGGAAGAGAATGCTGGTGAGAGCAAGATTCTCCAGTTGCTTGAGCCCTATTGTATTTCCACCACGAATTTTCTGCTGATGGACACAATCCAAGACATGGCTTATCATCAGTAGAGGACTTATGGAAGAATATGGCCCAAACATCTCTCTTCATTGCATCCAGGTTTTCTTTATTTCTCCTAATTGCCTGCCCATAGTATACATGCAAGTTTTCTGTTTCAGTTTCAGTTAACCGACCCCGTCTGGTCAAGAATTTTCCATCTTCTAATTTTTTCCTCTCATATCAACAGTTAGTTTTCTCAGCCTTGTTCCCAAACGTTTTTGGACATGGCCTACACATTCTAGTTTGCTAATAATGGCATTTCCATATGGCTTAGAATTGACAGTAGTTGGATTTACAGTGGGTGACAGGAAAGTGGACGTGGCACATAAACACACGTGGTAGGAAAATGCTCTTTAAATGCTCGAAAAAAAATTTTTCAGCAAAATCCTTTTGACAGTACTTAAATAAAACCTTAATCTATCGAAATATGATGAAAACCACAGGATGTGTGGTCCACCCGCAAAAGTGGTAACTTATTAAAAATTTTCCGACCGATACCCGAGTATTGGTTCTATACACGGGACCCTTTCATGTAAGGAAATGGAGAAAATACAAGGTAGAGTAGCGCGCTTCGGCTCAGGGTTCGCTTAGCAAGCGCGAAACTGGTAGACGCTACAAGAGAGACATTGTACTTCACATTGAAGTTCACGGCGACAATTCCGAGGGGATTCGATACACACGAACCAACAAATATAATGCTTTCTTGTACATATACTCGCGAAAAGACCACTAAAGTAAAATGCGAGAGATTCAAACTCAATCAGAGACTAGCGAACGGTAGTTCTTCCCGTGTAGCATTCGCGACTGGGAAAGAAAGGGATAAGAGTCAGTTATATACATAGACGCTCTACCACACACCTTAAGATGTAGGTAGATCAATCTTCGTAGTTTATACGGTGAGGTGATAAAAGTCATGGGATAGCGATATGCACATATCCTGATGGCTGTAGTATCGCGTGCACAAGATGTAAGTGCAGTGCATTGGCGGAACAGTCATTTGTACTCAGGTGATTCATGTGAAGCGGTATCCGACGTGATTATGGCCGCACTATGGGAATTAACACACTTTGAATTCGGAATGATACTTAGAGCTAGGCGCCTGGGACATTCTGTTTCAGAAATTGTTAGGAAATTCAATATTGCGAGGTCCACAGGGTGAAGTGTGTGCCGAGAAAATCAAATTTCAGACCACAGAGACCGCAGTGGCCGATGGCCTTCACTTAACGACCAAGAGTAGCTGTGTTTCTGTGTTTGCGTAGAGCTGTCAGTACTAACTGACAAGAAACACTGCGTGAGCACCCGTAGGTATCTGTGTGGGACGTACGACGAAGGTATCAGTTAGGACAATGCGGCGAAATTTGGCGTTAATGGGCTACGGCAGCAGATGACCAAGGCAACTGCCTTTGCTAACAGCACGATATCGCCAGCAGCGTCTCTGCTGGTATCGTGGCCGTGTCGGTTGGACCCTAGATGTCTAGAAAACGGTGGCCTGATCAGATGAGTCTCAATTTGAACTGCTAAGAGTTGGTTGTACGGTTCGAGTGTGACATAGACCCCGAGAAAACATGAGCCCAAGTTGTCAACAAGGTGCTGTGAAAACTGGTGGTGACTCCATATGGTGTGATCTGTGTTTACGTGAAATGGACTGGGTCTTAAAAAAAAATATTTATTCTTCAATATATGTGGTACATGAACAACCCACCACCTTAAACAATTAGTGGGTCCTAATTGATACAATGCAATTATTATTACTGCAGCTTATTTCTAACAATGTTAGCTCTTTTACTCTTGCACTATGGGCACTACTGCTATGTCTTAGGTTCTGATGTTTGGCTATTACTACTTACGCTAGTCTACTTTACCTGCAGCGTTACGTGTGTGGGTCTTCTGGTCCAACTGAACCTATCTACCTATCTATGAAATTTCCTGGCAGGTTAAAACTGTGTGCCGGACCGAGACTCGAACTCGGGACCTTAGCCTTTCGCGGGCAAGTGTTCTAGCATCTGAGCCACCCAAGCATGACTCACGCCCCGTCCTCACAGCTTCTGTAAAGTTTGGAAGGTAAGAGACGAGGTACTGGCAGATGTGAAGCTGTGAGGACGGGGAGTGAGTCGTGCTTGGGTAGCTCAGATAGTAGAGCACTTGCCCGCGAAAGGCAAAGGCCCCGAGTTCGAGTTTCGGTCCGGCACACAGTTTTAGTCTGCCAGGAAGTTTCATATCAGCGCACACTCTGCTGCACAGTGAAAATCTCATTTTGAACCTATCTATGACTGAAAACGGTTATGTTCAGCTATCTGGAGACCATTTGCAAGCAAACAACGATAGAATTTTTATGAATGACAAGTCGCCATGCCACCGGGCCACAATTGTTTGCGACTGGCTAGAAGAACATTCTGGTGCGTTCCAGCGAATGTTTTGGCCACCAGATCGCAAGACTTGGGTCTCATCGAACGTTTATAACAGATACTCGAGAGGTCAGTTCGTACAAAAACATCTAAACCGGCAACACTTTCGCAATTACGGACGGCTTTAGAGGAAGCGTTGATCAATATTTCTGCAGGGGACTTCCGACGACATGCCGAGTCCATGCCACGTCGAGTTGCTGCACTACGCCGAGCAAAAGGAACTACAACACCGTATTATGAGGTATCCCATGACTTTTGTCACCTAATTGTTTGCATCGATGCCCATGAGGTTTTATGCTGATTTAAACACCAAATGGAGAGCTCCATCATATTACCTGTGTGTTCACATCATTTTGCTCAACCTATGTGAGGTGGAACTGCTCTGAACTGTGGGATAGTGAACTGTGATTTAGTCTTGTACGTACCTTGTGATTTCCTGGTGAAATTGTACCCACAGGCACAATTCTTTATAGCTGTTGTCATATGATGCAGAACTATGCCGTTGCTTTCCCCCGTCTGAGTTTTGCTTCGATTTTTCACTAGCGTTACGCGAGTAGACATCAGTCATACGAAAGGCCAACACATTTATCTGAGCAGAGGTGTGGATCATGACCGCCGCGAAGAAGCAGTCGACGTGTACGTTGATGAAACCGATGACGAAGACGGAGACGGTCTGGAGTGCGTAAGACAGCTCGTAGAGCGGAGAAGTGTAGGCAGCTGCGAATGGAAGCTGCTGGAAGGGGAGTCTCTTCTCGCCTTCCGATGCCATCAGGGGAGCCAAGGACCATACCGTGACTATGAAAACGTTGTTCGCTAACAAGCACAGCGTGATGCGTGCGCCGAGCTTCTGGGCTTCGTAGAAGATCGCCTCGCCCTGAAGCTGACCCCGTATGTGCTCCATCTGGCTAGCCACGAGTGCGTCCAACCACCGCACGAGTTTGCAGAACTCGTGTTCGTGGAAGACAAAAAATATCATTTTGGCAGCGCCGACGCACACAGTAGCAACGTGGGACACGGCCAGCGTGTAGTCCTCCAGATCCCCCTGTAACGTGGAGAGATTTATCACGGCCTCTGCAAAATGCCCCACGCCGAGCATTACTACGGCAGCTGTCAAGGCGCGGAACACTCTCGACTGTAGCAGTGGCCAGAAACCGAGAAAGTACAGAATGCGTAGGTCGTACTTGACGACCGAGGTGCGAGTATACTGCCACGTCAGGGACTTCGTCTGCTGTGGGTCGGACTCCATGTGTGAACTAGTAATGGAACGCAGTGGTACTCTGAAGAAACGTAAAGTCCTCTCGCTTTGCTTCTCGACTCTACCAACCAACACCACTTGGCTATCGGACAGGACGAAAGGACCTTCCCTTTGGCTGTGGCTGCTGGCTGCAATTTCTTTCGTTAAAGCAAACCGTAGTTAATCAATACGAAGCACGACCTAGGTTCTTCTAATACCCTTCGAGAGAATGCCATCAAAGAGAATGGGTGATCAGTTCGATAGATCCTCGTAAATAAATATAAACGACGCATACCCGGGACAACTTACACGCAGCTCCAACTCATAGTTTATATCACCTGCCGTATGACTATTATTCTGCCGTAGAATTTAAATACGACAACGATTAAGTAATCCATTGCGATAGCGGCTTCGGCATAAACAGTTTTAATTAGAAATCACATTCAAAGGGAATATTCGTATTAAAGCCAGCCGCGTTTCTCACGGAGTGGACAGATTTGCAAATAAATAGTTAACAGATTCGTTTCGCAACTATGCGTACTTGCGAGTCTGATGTAAACTTAACATAACTCTGCAGAGACAGATTAATATTTTAACGTAATTAACGAATCATCACATGACTCTGTTTTCTAATTTATGTCCACGGAATGCTGTTTCTCAGACGGGTAAACTGAAAATCAATGTTAAACTGCTGTTTCACTCATCACCTGTCTCAGTTATTTACATGAAGAAGCATGCACGAGGTGAGAAAAGAAGAACAGCAACGGTGCGAACCGCACGTACAATTGAAAGCTCTCCTGTGACTCGAAATATATTATTGTCACAATGATGGCAAGTAGATAGCTGTGTATACATAAAAAAGTTATTAATTTTATTGCATTTGTTCTTAAATTTGTGAATTTTTGAGGCAACTGTCTTACACTAATGTTAATGATGCAACTACTTCCGCGACGAAGCTAACGCCGTTGGTGGCTGTATCTAAGAATAATAATGATTGAAGACGTTTCCAATGAGAGTTGTTCTGAACATATGGCTGTAGCTCGAGTGTTTATAGATAACTTGCCCTTGGCCAACTCTATTGCAATATTTAACACGAATTTGTTGCAGTGAAGTAACCTCCCTACATTAAACTACTCGCTCATACGTGATGTCGGATATCAGTTACGATTTTTATGACCCGAGATAAAACCGTCTAATAGAGTGATCCATTATGTTACGTTATTTTATTTATTTTATTTATCTTTCATTCTATACTTCGTCTTTTGCAGCAAAGTCGGGAAGTTGGCAATGAGCCACAGCTCCCAACTGGTAACGTTTGAAAGGATATTTCCAGTACCAGCACTCACTCGTTAAAAATCATTACATTTTTCGCGCAGGAAGCATATTATACTAATGCCATCCTACGCACGATTGGATGCCTAAAATATTATCAACAGTTATCATAATTTAATTATGGTGTTTTCCTAAAGATACAAAATTTTCTCCTACACGAGTACTGACTGACGTCGTCAGAACGAGTGGAACTAGTACAATAGAAATGCCGTGTGGCTAGGGCTTCCCGTCGGGTAGACCGTTCGCCTGGTGCAAGTCTTTCGAGTTGACGTCACTTCGGCGACTTGCGTGTCGATGGGGATGAGATGATGATGATAAGGGCAACACAATACCCAGTCCCTGAGAGGAGAAAATCTCCGACCCAGCCAGGAGTCGAACCCGGGCCTTTAGGTAAGACATTCCGTCGCGGTGACCACTCAGCTACCAGGTGCGGACACTAATACAATGTCAAAAAAGGAAATCTCAGTTCCAGGGAGTTGCGTAACATAAACGAAAGTTGGTAGCCGAGTTTCTACAACTGAAAGATGATTATGTCCAAATTTCACGCCAGTCGCATAAGAGTACAGCCAGTAGCGCCGGTACGAGTATGCAGAGCAGCTTTGCTTTAAATACACGCTGTACACTCGCGAGCGTCAGTTACCATTGAGACTCGACGTGGTGAGTTGGTGTTAGTGAAGAATACCTTTATCGCCATTATCAACACCTTACTGAGCTTGAACGAGGTCGTGTAAGAAGCCTACAAGAAGCTGTATGTTCCTCCTGCGATGCTGAAGAAAGCCTTGGCTGGAATGTAGCCATTGTACATGATTGGTGGCAGCGTTGATCACGAGATTATACGATCACAAGGAGATCGGGTTCCGGGCGGTTGCGTGGCACAATCGAGAGTGAGGACCATCGTGTTCGGCGTATGGCTCTGACGTATCGTACTGCATGTGCAGCAGCAATCTGAGCAGCAGTTGATATCAGAGTGACACAACGAACTGCTACAATCGGTTACTTCAAGGACAACAACGAGTCAAACGCCCTGTTGCATGCATTCCAATGACCCCAAACCTACGTCATCTGCGACCTCGGTGGTGTTAAGCGTGAGATCGTTGAAGGACAGGCGTAAGTCTACTGTGTTTTCTGATGGTGAAATATGGTTCTGTCCGGATGTCAAAAATGGCCTTGTGTTCGTTAGAAGGAGTCCAGCTGGGGGCCTGCAACCAACTTGTCTGCGTGACTACACATAGTGGAGCTATACGCACCTGGAGATATAGTCTGGGGTGCGATTTCGTATGACAGTTTGTGCACTCACTTGGTTATTCCACGCACCCTGACTGCAATTTTCTGCATCAGTCTGTTCATGAATTCCAACGCTTGTCTTACAACAGGATAACCTCACCCACATACCGCTGTTGTAACCCAAAATGCTCTACCGAGTGAGTACACATTGCCTTGGCCTGCTCAATCACCGAATCTGTCTCCAGTATGGGACATCATCGGACAACAACTCCAGTCTCATCCACAACCAGTATTAACCGTCCTTGTATTGACCGACCAAGTGCACCAGGTATGGGACCCCATACTACAAGCTGACATCCGGCACCCGTACAAAATAATGTACGAGGCGTGTTTTTTAAGTAAAGTCCGTTTTGTTGTAGACACTAGTAGTTCGCGTGCCCACTGCAACGAGCGCGTGCGTCGTATACCGACATGCCTCGGAAACAACTGTGCTCAGTTTCAGTTCTGTAGCTAATCTGTACGGTAGTGTTATGTGCTTTCAAAATTTTTAAGAGTATCAACTCGCCAGCCGCGTGTGAGGTTCGCTCAGTGATACGGTGTTTGTCAGCAAGGAACCTGTCTGCTGCAGAAATTCATCGATAGATTTGCGAAGTGTGCGGTGATACCGTTATGCGCGAAAGCAAAGTGCGTACGTAAGTGGGTACGAGAATGCAAAGATGGTCGTAGCAACGTCCATGGTAAGGAGCGCTCCGTTCGCCCTTCTTTGATTACAAACGATTTGGTGGCTTCAGTTGCAGCGAGAATTTGTGACAACAGGCGCTTCACAATACCAGGTCTCTCCAACGAATTTCCTGACGTGTCGAGATCAGTGCTTTACTACACTGTTTCTGAACACCTAAAGTTTAGGAAACTGAGCTCCCGTTGGGTCCCGAAACTCCTAACAGAGGACCACAAAAACAAAACATTTGAGTGTGCGATGAAGTTCTTGACTCGTTGTCACGAGGAAGGTGACGGCTTATTGAGTCAGATCGTAACTGGAGACGAAACATGGGTTTCGCATATCACGCCCGAAACGAAGCAACAGAGCATGGAATGGAGACACGCACACTCGCCTGTAAAGGTGAAGGCCAAACACATTCTGTCCCAGCGCAAAATCATGGCGTCAGTGTTTTGGGATAGGCACGATGTTTTGTTGGTCGACTTCATGCAACGAAGAACAACTATCAATGCAGAAGCATACTGCCAAACCCTGAGAAAGCTACACAGAGCGATTCAAAACAAAAGACGCGGCATGCAGACAAAGGGAATTGTCCTTCTCCATGACAATGCAAGACCTCACACTGCAGGTCAGACCCGCGATATATTGGATAGTTTTGGCTGGGAACTTTTACACCACCCACCCTACAGTCCTGATCTTGCGCCGAGCGATTACCATCTGTTCCTCCACCTCAAACAACACCACAGTGGCAACCGTTACAATGATGACGACGACATGAAAACGGCAGTGAACTCTTGGTTATCGGAGCAGGTGGCAAGTTCTTATGAAGAGGGTATTTTAAAATTGGTTGAGAGGTATGATAACGTGTTTGAACAAACTTGGTAGCTATGTCGAAAAGTAGAGTGAAGTATGTACTTTCTGAAAATAAATCTTTTTGAAATAACCGTTTGTTGTGTACTTATGTTCAAACGGACCTGACTTAAAAAAAAAAAAAAAAAAAAAAAAAAACACGCCTCGTATGCACGTTGGCATTCTTGCATTCAACATTCTGGCGGTTATAGCAGTTATTAATATACCAGCGTTTCACATTTGCACTGGCTTATCGCGGTCTTACATAATCCTACGATCTTGCAATGTTAATCACTTAAATGAGTTATCTACACAAAAGTATTCCCGAAATTTCATTACTCTGCAATAATTATTTTCTGGTCCTGCGATTTGTTTCCGTAAGTGTAGTTACATGAAGAAAATCCTAACCACAATAAACAGATTCGAACATAAATTCACTTCCCAAGGACAGGCAACTGTATTCTTTTATTATTTTATTAGTATTTCATTGGTATAAAAATAACAATCAACCATACTTTCTGTCGAACAATCAAATTCAACATAATAATTATTATTCCTTGAATTAAATTTGTACTTCACCAGTACACAAATTGCCATTCTGATAATTTTTTGTATCCTTTCTCATATCATTTTGGTCAAAATACTTCCGGACTGATGCCTAACAAGTTATTAGGTACAGTAATCAAGGTCAAAATTACTTAACCCTGACATAATGAGAAAATTACACAATGTGGACCTCGAGCATTTCCAAATCCCAATAGTTCGTATTATAACGTACATAAAATCGGTACCTACTGAGATATTCAACGTTTCTATTATAGACTTGTGGATAATTAAGAGACACAGTTCCGACGAATATGATCAGAAAGATATCGTTTTATGGCTGTCAATAGTGCCACTATTACTGACACAATGCTCAGCTTCTGAGTGTAGAATTCGTGCCACTGTTGTTTCTACTGCTCTTGTTACTAGAAGAGGCCTTATAATAGGGTGGGTGAAGCCAACAGTGGCCGAAGTGAGTCAGTTCTTTCGTATCCGTCTCTTCTTGAACGTTTGATCAGTGTGGTTTCAGAAAGTGTATTTCGTGATACGTCATCGTTCTGTTTTATCCACAGAAACCCCTTTGTGATGGTTTTCTCTTCTTACAGAAGTGGCTGTATTTACATACCACATTTTAATTTAAACATGCTTGGGAAAAGGAATGTGGAACTCTTGTTAGTGCTGTATCTACTGTACTTATGGCCCCCAGTTTATAATCTTAGTGTCGTACCGTCCTTAGTGCCTCCTTTTGAAATATATGAGTTGTCTCAGCTAACTCTGCCACTTCAAATATCTCTGGAACACCGATAGATATTCAAAAACGGTTTTCACCAGCATGAACGTACGGCACGGGCGTAGGAAACCAAATACTATGCGAAATTTTAAAACGTAAACAAATACTATTCCAGCCCAAACTTGTGTATTTTTAAATGGACACCCCCTATTATCCCGTATGCAATCAATAGCATGAAAAATCACAAAAATCATGGGGTTGGTTGCATCGCAACACGTCAATTACATTCCGAGAAATTTCGAAGCGAAGTTGACGCTCGAAACAAATGAAGCGCATACCGAGGCACGTCCTGAGACGCAAGCGTGCACCTCACGCTGCCTGTGTCAGGGGCTCACACAACGGGAAGGTATGCACAATCCACAAAAATAAACAAGTAACACGTCCAACGCAAAGTTAGCTTTTCCAAATCGTAAATACATGTTTATCCTAGCGAAATGACGACTAGAGCTACAATTAGAGATAACACACTTGAATTCACTTTGCTAAATACATTTACTAGTGCCCTGTCGCCCACAGAAACTGTATTGTTGTGTATTACATCCAGCATAGAAAACACACCCACATCTTGACCAATGAAACTGTGTTACGTCAACATATATTCGAAGTGCCGTCCGTTTGCATCAAAAGGCGTTTGCAGACGGGTAACGAGAGATTGTTGCACAGATTGTAGAGTTTCTGCATATATTGACGCACACGCCGCAGTAATACGATGTTGCATATCCTCTACTGTCGTTGGGGGTTCTTGAAACACTCTGTCTCTCACTGCGCCCCAGAGAAAGAAATCTAATGGAGTCAAGTCGGGGAACCGTGCTGGCCATCGCACAGTACCTCCCCGCCCCATCCACCTGTTTGGAAATGTCGCATCTAGAACGTCTCTGGCAACTTTTGCATTGTGTGCGGGATGTCCATCATGTTAGAACCACATTGATAGACGAGTTTCCAATCCTGGAAACTCCATGAGGAGCGCTAGAGTGAGTTGAAGAAATGATGCATATCGCTGTCCATTCAATATTCTACGGTAAAAATAGGGACTTACAATATAGTTAGCAATGACACCGCACCAGATATTGACACTCGGATTTTGCACGGACCAGTAGTGCATGTTCCGCAGATTCACATTACCATGATTTGTAAATGAAGCCTCGTCCGTAAACAACGTATTGCTTAGGAATACTGGATTACCTTGCAACTGCTGAAGTGCAAAACGACAGAATGCAACTCGGGATTCAAAGTCATTCCAGTACAGTTCTTGGTGCAGTGAGATATGGAACGGATGAAACAAATGCCGATGCAAGATTCTACACGCACTACTGTGGCTTATTCCTACACCTCGTACACCCACCTGAGGATTGAGCGCTACAGCAGCCAGAACAGCGATTTCGTTTCCATTGCCAGTCGCTGGCTTTGTGCGTCGACGTTTTGTGGGAGCCCAGCTTCCTGTTTCCGTGAGTGTCTTGCGGATGCTGCCAATGGTTCGACGTGGCGCACACAGCCGATCTGGGTAGCGTTCAGCATACAGTGTCACAGCTGCGGTTGCATTTCTGTGACAGTCACCATAAATTAAAATAATATCTAGTTTTTCTTCATTACTGGAAGCCGGCATATCGACTAAATGACGGCAAAAGTAACAAGCCACAAGTAAACAGGTTTTAATGTGGAAACGTATGTGAAATACGTTACAGTATGAGAGCAGTTCAGTAGACCAGATTAGGACACACTTGTACACTGAAGGTAGAGCGTGCCGTGGTGATATTGGTATGTTTAGGGCAGGATACAGGCCACAGTGCAGGCAAGCCCTGCTCCGAGCACAGTACTACATGCGCTGCATTACGTCAGAAACTGTGATGCCGTTACTATCCTTTACGAGCCACATATTTCAGAACTTATGAGGATTCGAAACGTGAAACCAAGTGTGTTACCACTAATTGTGCCACTAGTTGTCATTTCGCAACAGTAAACATTATGTGCAGGACATCCAGCGTTCTGATACTGCATTATTTGACACATTATAGTAGGGGGACCGGCTCAAGTACGGTACAGCTCAAGAAGGAGCTAAACTATCCCCTTTTAGGAGTGCTATCAATGAAATATGGGCCAATGATGTGTTGTCACACAGTACCACACCATATATTAATACTCCACTGATAGTACGTCAATCACATCACGATTACCGGCAGCGTGAGGTACACGCTTGAGTCTTAGGACGTGCGCCAGCTGTACGCTTCGTTTATTTCAAGCATCAACTTCGCTTCGCAATTTCTCGGGATGTAATTGACGTATTGAGATGCAACCAACGCCATTATTTTTGTGATTTTTCATGGTACTGATTGCGTAGGAAGTAATAGGGGGTGTCCAATTAAAAATATACAAGTTTGTGTTGGAAATAGTATTTGTTTACGTTTTAAGATTTCGCATAGTGTTTAGTTTCCTAAGTCCCTGCCGTACGTTCATGCTGGTGAAAACCGTTTTTGTTTCAGAGATATTTGAGGTGGCAGAGTTAGGTGAGACACCCTATATATATATCGGTACGTGCTGCCAGTCATCTCCCTCCCTCCCTCCCTCTCTCTCTCTCTCTCTCTCTCTCTCTCTCTCTCTCTCTCTCTCTCTCTCTCTCTCTCTCACCCCCTCACCCCTCCCCCCTTCCCACACACACGCATACATAGAGTAGCACACAATAACTTAAAATCTCCAAAATAGGTTATAGGGAAAAGAATTTGCAGGAGAAAGGCTCATTGTGCGAAAGTTGTAGAAGTAGTAATTTCTTCGGGCAAGGTTCCACACACAGGAAAGTTACATCTTTGATTGCGGACGAAAATTCTAGCTTCGTATCAAAAGTAAAAGAGCACTTTAATGAAACCAGAAATTGTCTGTATTATTTATCAAAATACATAAATGTGAGTTCTATAGCAGCAGAAATCATATGTGGCTGGCTCCCTTTATTGGCACTGTTGGTGTTACTGGCAGGTTAAGGTACACTTGGTATCCAAAACCAAGACAGTGATTCGATATTTGTGCCCACTTGGTGCGACGCAATATGGACTCCCAAAGTAAATGCCAGAATGTTATCTACACATCCATATAGCTTGCATTATGTATCCAAATACGTAATGATCTGACCTGTGCTAAATCGCAACTGTGCTTTGATCTTTGTACCCATTTGATGCAAAGGACAATAGACCGTCAAATTGAGTGTCATAACGTTATCTCCATGTCTAAATTATTCGTCCAAAACTCGTCTTAATTCAGGTAAAACTGATACAGCACTGTGAGAGTCCGATGACAAGGGCACAGGTTTTGCGGCGACTGGAGCCTGGATTATCCAGTATTGGAACCGCACAACACCAGACACAGTGCTTGCTTCATAAGTGAGACACTCTGTTCAACACTTCTTCTCGCCAAGAACATCTGTGAATTTTAGCTTTGCCTCTTATTTCCTTGTTAAAATTTTCTACATACTCTCAGGTGTAGGTTGCCAAGTCTCTCCGTCATTCTAGCGGAATCTATGAACAGAACTTCAGGTTTCCTGCTTTAGAAAACGAATGGTCCTTAAATTTAGTTATCTCGACAGTTATAATGTGGCTTGCTAGATGCACAGTTTCGAGGAAACACATACAGATACAGTAAAATCATATTCCTTCAGTAGATCCAAATGGGAATGAAGGTTCATAAACGTATTTTTCATGTATCTTCTAATGTAGTAAACGCGCTTGGATCCACTGTTTACCATGAGTACTCCATCCAACATACGGGCACTTTCCAGTGGTATTTACGGTAAATCTGATACCTTATATTCCCCGTAACAGATTTCTCCATATATTGTGTTTAAAGCAATTTGTAAACTTGCAGATCTGAAACGATTTCTTCTTTTTCCAATGGCAGGTTATATTCTTTGTTTGTGGAAATGGTTTTCAACAATTCCAACAAGTTGCATGTTTAGTTATTGACTTCTTTAATTTCCAGCTTCTACTTGCACACACGTAACGCATCCAATGCCCTTAAAGGAGTAATATCGGTAGCAGAAGAACCATCTAATTCTATTAGGTACAGCGCTCCTTTTCCCTTAGGAGCAGCAGAATAATATTATTTGTGAGAATCAATACTATGTGCCAATATCCATATTTAACAGTATTATGTAGAAATATCCTGGCTTGAGAAAAATATGTTTCTTCAATATAACACTAGTATATAATGCTTATACCATCTTTATGGGAAGTCTCTTTTAACAATTTCCACGTAATTTACAGGTAAATAATTGAAACTACAGATAAACAGAACACAGTTTATAATCTGCGATTGGTCTTGACTGTCTGGAAGATATATGCTCGAATACAAATCAATTTTAGTGTGTTCTTATTGCCCGCAGTAGACAAAATGAATAATAATGTTAAACACTAAACAGCACCTGTTCTGTGAGGTATCCGATACTTTGGAACTCATAGATGTGACCAACACAGAGGAGAGCAGCGCATATTTTGTATTATGGCTGTTGATATTTAATACATTTCGACAGTCTTCCACAAAGTCACCTCATAGAAATGATTGGCACAGAGTAAAACATAGCATATTGTACATAATGGTTGTTGGCATTTAATACACCTCGACAGTCTTCCACATGGTCAAACACATCATCCATTTTATAGTTTTACATCATAGGTCCAGTCTGGCAATTGCGTGTTCTTTAGCCAAAGAAGACATAAAAGTCTCTCATAGCTGCAAATCAGTCGAACAATTTGTAAAATCCATAGTAAGACTGTTACCGAAATCGTTGTTAGATCCTGGACTTGTGATCTGACTTATAAATTTGTTATATATTCTTAGTCCACAATTGAAGCTCTTCCATATTAAATTATGTATTCCACGTGTCTTATCTTTGTTCACAATCACATTTCTGTCTCTTTGGTAGTCATCCTCCAAACAGAAGTCATTGTTAGATGTTAGGTAGTCACACACCAACGTTTTGTTGAAAATCCCAGCAAAATCTTGCGTTACATCCAGGTTGGTTGGTTGGTTGGTTGGTTTTGGGGAAGGAGACCAGACAGCGTGGTCATCGGTCTCATCGGATTAGGGAAGGATGGGGAAGGAAGTCGGCCGTGCCCTTTCAGAGGAACCATCCCGGCATTTGCCTGGAGCGAGTTAGGGAAATCACGGAAAACCTAAATCAGGATGGCCGGACGCGGGATTGAACCGTCGTCCTCCCGAATGCGAGTCCATACATCCAGGTTCATAAGGTAATAGTCATCTACACAGAGCTGCTGTCAAATTCAGGGAGCTCATTCTCCGGCAAATCTCTATGCATTTTCTGAAGTTCGGAAATTTCGTCCTTTTTTAACTGAGAATTAATTATTGTTTCTAGTTCAGATGCCACACGTTCAGAATTTTTCTTCGTATCACTTATGCGTCGTTTGCTTTTGAGCAATATGCTCTAACCTCGTGCTTAACATCTCTTGAAAAAAACTGATAAAGATCGGTAAGAAATTCGGCTAAAGGGTTTAATAAAGGAGCTGCTTCCGTGGGTTCTGCAGACAATTCGGTTCCGCTTATCACAGAATCCATCTTTTAGATTTAGGCACTGCACGTCACTTTTCTCAGCGGAAGCCACATCTTTGTCCTTTCGACTTCTCCTATATTTAATTGATTCAAAATAATGTTTTCGTTGTTTTGAAAACTGCTAAGTACCTTAGTTATTATGCTAAAGCCAATTCTGGTTTTTATTACACTGAAATGAGCAGTAGCATATGACTTACAATAAAACAATCTAACAACGCTTCTGCAAGTTCTGCGCTAAAATTCTCGACTGAAAATTTCTAAATTCTATTTATATAAAAATTTTGAAAAAATATCCTATGCTAATTTGGGGCATATTTAATCACATATAAGTTCCTGTTCTCACAAAACACACAAAGATAAGTGACAGAACAGTAATTCCCGTACCTTTCGTTGTTAGTGCCTCATTTTAAAAAATTTTAAAAACCTTTTGTTATATTCCAGATGGATGTCGCCAGCATTCTCTCTTCTTTTGCTTTTTGTTTCCAGGTTAATGTTCCTCGTTCACTTGTTGCCCATGAAAAAGGAAACAAGCTCTTAAATATACAAATTGAAGACACAACATGTCCTAGCTAATGGTGACCAGTTTTATATATCCTGCTACTACTAATGATTAAGTAGTTTCCAACCTTCATTAGTTAATATTGATGATAAAATGGGCAGAACGTATTAAAGAAAAAATGTAAGACTAATTTTTGCCTTCACTACACATCTCAGTGCAATGACCATAGTGATCATTTCTCCTTTTAAATGAAATACTTTAATATCAAGGGGTTTTCATTCAGCTTTTAAGGAATTAGAAAATAAAAGCTAGGCTCATAATCTTTATGCAATCGATCCATTTCATAATTGTTCGACCACATGATTGTTAAACAGTATTTTTTATATGAAAATCTCATTTAGCATAATATTTATGACTTAGTCTCTAATTCAACAGATTCAATTTTTAAAATGGTAGTGAACAGACTGTAGTAAATGGCACTCAAAGTTATCACACAAAACGAATCGATTCTGTTTTAAAGATGGCCATATTTAACATTACCTGATTATTTCTCTTATTAATTTTTAAGAAAGCGAATTTTGAATAAACTCCTGACACAACTAATCTTGAAATGGATTATTATTCATTTAAAAATGCGTTACATATTATTCAAGTTAATCTGGGTGACAATAAGAAATAATAAGATACGATAAAAGAGACATTAGACATTTTATGTACCCATAAGACAAAGATATATGAGGTCCAACAATAAAGCAATGAGATTGATTTTCTTTGCAAGATGCAGCAATCCTGCAGGCTAGCGTAGGCGCAATATCTTTGACCTTTGTCTATAAGCTGCTTCTAGTCCAAGCGGCACATCAATGCAACCTCACAGTCGTGAGTTGTGCTGTAATAAGTTAACACGTGTTTGTGTCTCTCGTCACGGAAATGGGACCGCATAATATTGCGCAACGGTATGCCATTTCTTTTTGAGTTACATTGAGTGAAAACGCAATGACAACTTACAGTAAGCTTCATAAGGCTTTTGGAGAGGTGGTTATGTCAAGAGATCAAGTTTTTCGTTGGCATGAAATGTTTAGTGCAGGCAGAACAAATGTTGAAGATGAAGACAACGGTGGACGACCATCAACCTCACAGACAGATGTCAACTTGGCTAGGGTGAGTGAACTCGTACGATTTGATCGAAGATTATCCGTGAAAACGATTGCAGAAGAACTGAACATCAATCAAGAAATGGTTCGTCTAATAACAACTGAAGATCTGGGTATGAGAAAGATTTGTGCAAAAATAGTCCCAAAAAATCTCACAACACAACAGTGAGAAACACGGAAAAATGTGGCAGCCGATCTGTTAGAGGGAACGGAAATCAATCCAGAATTGTTGAGCCGTGTTGTCACTGGTGATGAAAGTTGGTTTTTTCAGTACAGTCCAGAGACAACACGCCAAAGTTAGCAAAGGTGCTCAAAGGGATCACCCAGACCAAAAAAAGCTCGTATGTCAAAGGCAAAAGTAAAATGCATGCTTGTGCGCTTCTTTGATTCCAAGTTCATAAAGAGTGGGTGCCTCCTGGACAAACAGGTAACAAATATTGCTACAAAGAAATTTTAGAAAGACTTCGTAAAAGAGTTCTTCGAGTCTGTGCCAACATTGCAGTTAATTGGATTCATCATAATAACGCGCCATCCCATAGTGCTCTGTCAGCACAGCAATTTTTAACGTCCAAACAAATTTCAGTTCTACCACAGCCACCTTACTCACCAGATATCGTTCCGTACGACTTTCTTCTATTCCCAAGAGTCAAAATGGCAGTCAAGGGACATAATTTTCAAACAACACAAGATGTCCAAATAGCTGTGACGAGGGTCTTGGAGGATATTACAGAAGATGAGCTCCAGAAATGTTACCATCAATGGCAGAGGCGCTGGGAAAAGTGTGTGCAATCAGAAGGGAACTACTCTGAAGGATACAACGCTAAACTTGACTAAAACGATAAGCACATTCTTTTCACATCAGTCTTATTACTTTATTGTCGCACCTCGTACTTTAGTTTCCATACGAGTTACAAAAATGGACGCAAAAAAAGAGGGGAGGTGGCATTACGTCACAAACTTGAAGGCGATGTCCGCCATCTTAACTAACCGAAAACATTAGGTTCACTGCATTCATACCCCCATAGTTCACCACTGTCACACTTCCCAATGACTTCAATCTGACTGTGTCGTATTACTAGAGAAACTACACATTCAAGAACAGAAAAACGTTCGAAATTGCCTTCCTGACACTATGTCGTTCATATAAGCACTATAATTTGCAGTATTTAAAATAGTTATTGCGCACACACGACAGAAATAATGAACAAGAAGCACTCGTAAACAGTAGCCTGCTAACGTTTTGGGCTACTTAAAATGGCGCCCACTCTGGCTTGAAAACAATGTGTAGCGTAAGTCTGTACTGCCACCTCCATTCTTTTTTTACTTCCATGTTACAAAATCATTGTTTTTAGACCTCTTTGAATCGTCTACTATCTCTGCTTTTATTTTTCGTCTTAACACGACGATCGAATGAAATTAGACCACATTATGATACGAGGGTGAATGAAATATAAACGGGATTTCATTTTTTTTTAAATTCAATCATTGGGAAACAGAGGGCAGTAATAAGCTCCTTCCCCTTTAGGACTCGGGGTGTAGTGGTGAACCCATGTTTTGTCGCAGGTGACAGTCCGACAAAAAAATGCATCACCTTCTCTCCCAAAATTTGCTGTAAACCTCTGACAGTCCTGGAAACGACTCAGTTTCTGATTTTCGATCAAAAGACGAGGGACCTATCTGCAGCACATTTTTCAGAAGTGTACGTCATATGCGATGATCGCTTGATAGCTCTCATAACTTACTCCGACCAATTCTGCAGTTTCTGATACTCTCGGCCGTCGATCAGCTTCAAGAATGTCTCGAACCGCGAATGTGTTCGTCCGTAACGCTCAGCCTTCGACGGCGATCGTGTTGCTGACTTTCCAAACGTTCTCGTCCGTCCTTGTATTCTTTATCCCAGGCAAACACACCCGTCCTTGACAATGTTTGATCACCAAATTGTGCAGTCAGCCTCTGGAAAATTCCAGTCACTTGAACTCCTTCACGAGCAAGAAATTTTATAATTATACGTTGGGCAGCGGAGGGCTGCACCTGTTTTGCTCCGTCATCGTGCCCGTTACTGATGAGTGACGACGTTGTACAGGTACGTAACGGCTTTCTTCAGTCCTAACGGCCCCACACAACAATACTACACTCATGGTCATAAATTAAGGATGATTGCAAAATGTGGTGCCACACAACGTGGCGCTGATAGCATAGGCACGTATGAAACACACACGACAGAGATCTGCAAGTCCACGGTATTGGTGATAAGTTGAGAAAACCGTCCCGAAACACACGTGCTACAAAACGCCACTATTTCCTGCGCAAGGGCCCCGACATCAATATGGCATATGATCACCATGCACGCGTACACAGGCCGCACAACGGGTTGGCGTACTCTGGATCAGGTGGTCGAGCAGCTGTTGGGGTATAGCCTCCGATTCTTGCACCAGTGCCTGTCGGAGCTCTTGAAATGTCCTAGGGCTTTGAATACGTGCAGCAACACGTCGACCAAGAGCATCCCAGACATGCTCGATGGGGTTTAGTTCTGGGGAACAGGCAGGCCAAGCCATTCGCCTGACATCTTCTGTTTCAAGGTACTCCTCCACGATGGCAGCTCGGTGGGTCTGTGCATTGTCATCCACCAGGAGGAAGGTGGGACCCGCTGCACCCCTGAAAAGGCAGACATACTGGTGCAAAATGACGTCCCGATACACCTGACCTGTTACAGTTCCTCTGTCAAACACATGCAGGGATGTACGTGCACCAATCATAATCGCACCCCACACCATCAAACCGCGACCTCGATACAGGTCCCTTTCAAGGACATTAAGGGGTTGGTATCTGGTTCATTAAAACCCGGCGAGAATCACTGTTCAGACTATACCTGGACTCGTCCGTGAACATAACCTGGGACCACTGTTCCAATGATCATGTACTGTGTTCTTGACACCAGGCTTTACGGGCTCTCCTGTGACCAGAGGTCAGTGGAATGCGCCTTGAAGGTCTCCGGTCGAATAAACTATGTCTGTTCAGTCGCATGTTGACTGTGTGTCTGGACATAACTGTTCCAGTGGCTGCGGTAATGTCCCGAGCAAGGCTACCTGCAGTACTCCGTAGCCGTCTGCGGGCACTGATGGTGAGATATCGGTCTTCATATGGTGCTGTACACTGTGGACGTCCCGTACTATAGCGCCTGGACACGTTTCCTGTCTGCTGGAATCGTAGCCTTAATCTTGAGATCACACATGCTGTGTTTGACCAGCCTGCTGTCGCCCTAGTATTCTACCCCTCATAACATCATCAATATGTGTTCTTTGAGCCATTTTCAACACACAGTCAGCATTAGCAGGTCTGAAAACATCTGCACACTTACTGCACCGTGTTCTGACATGCACCAACACAGCTCTGCGTGCGTGGACTGCTGCCAGCGCCACCGTGCGACGACCGCAGGTCAAATGCACTGCATGCTCATACCTCAAGGTGATTTAAACCCGCAAACCGTCCACCAGAGCGTTGTTTCACCATGTATCAGTATTATCCTTAATTTATGATCATGAGTGTAGAAGCGCGGCTCTGATCCTAATGATTGTAAATTGTAAGTATTAGGTACTAAACTAAAGTCCGTCTGAACAGGCGTTGGAAGGCCCAGTGGTACCGACCGGCCGCCGTGTCACCCTCAGCTCACAGGCTTCACTGGAAGCGGAGTTTAGAAATGCTATGTCGACGGCTGTATGCGTTAGATCTCCAAGCTAATAAATAATAATAGTAATAATAAAAGAGCCCTAAGTAAGCCACATACGAGAAGACGTCAAATCAGGATCCAGTCCAAACAGCGACACAGCCGATCGAGTCAAAGTAGATATTGACGTTATGGTTACACAGCGGTGTGGATGGCTTGCGGTGCCCTTCGCTCCCGGACGCTGATGCGTTCCAGAGATTCGCTACAGTGCGGCGGTGGTTCTGCTGCCAGTCGCGAGGGTGCGGCGCCCTTTCCATCCTCTGAGTCTGACCTGCACCTAATTTGAGAGTGTAAACGGATATGATCGATGATGGTCCTACGTAGGTACTACTAGTGGTTCCAGTGGTGACCTTGCTGTTAAGTCTGGTGTGGTGATAACACTACCCAAGTTCCACATTGGGAGCTCAATTAGGCAAAAAGTGTCAAAACCAGGTACATTGGCAAAGTGGTATTATCCAAAACAACCGTGTGAAGACAATGTGACATGATTCATATTCTGAATTGACAACAGCTGTTCCTGCAACCGCAGTCTGATGATACTCATACCCAAACAAATGATATGACGACGGGAGATGCGCAGGCGACCACATACGCTGCCATGCTTCTTGCTTATTAGTGAACTTGGAATGTAACAGCTTGGTAGCCTGCACGAAGCACATTGTAATATCCACGTCTATATTCTATTCAGAATAATATGTATTCACGACAGCATTGTGTGTGGAATGCGAATGTACATTCTCGTGATATTAATAAAAAGGACTTCCCGTTAACAAAATAATGAATAATTATTGTCAAGGGCATAATTTAATATTTTGTGACAAGTTATATCTCATACAATACCCGTAGAAAAAGATAATGAAAATCTCAATACTTTCTTATCTATGATTCTTCTAGAATAATCCCTCTTCTTGTTCGAACTGTTGTATTGATAGGACGTGATTGATGTCTCGTAACACATAGGTCTCTAAAAAACTGTATTACGTTGCTAGTTAAATATCTGAAAAATAGAGTTTAGGTGGAGTTTTATTTCATTGTGATTCTCGGCCTGTATATGTTAAGTTTTCTGATCAGCTACAAGGGAGCGCAGCCGTTAGCGCTACTGTTCTACAGCGCCGCTTATTGGTAAATGTTGAATAATAAGCGATTAACATTGAGAAATATCTTTAAATGTTAATGCATATGGTGAAGGTACAAAAAGATTTAATATATATTATTTTTTAGCAGTAAAACAGGTTGAAGCAGAATCGATAAGTGATTTCCTATGTTAGCCGCCATCTTAGTGAAATATTGCAGCGGCAGTTTTAAATGTATTTTCTATACAGACATAAATGTTGTTGGTCATAATTGCGATAATAATTGTGTATTGGTGGCCCAGAACCCACTCTGAGGTAGTAAATTCCAGTTAGACTGTGAATAACCTCTAAATATAGTGACCTTCTATGAATACAAACAGCATCTTACGTGATACAGGTTCTTATATGCTGATGTATGAAGCCTGGTTATTTTGTAACAACTTTTATGAAATAATTTGACAGGAAAAACACATTAGTGTTGAGAGCATATGGCATCGTGTGACAAAACTGTTAATTTTTCTTAAAGAAAAGTGTTGCCGCCTCAGATAACCGTAGCGTTAAATTCGATAAATGATCTGCAACTAGTAAAGAGACTATTATGCAACAGATCTGAAAATTGCTAAGAATCGTTACCCTTGTTTAGTTCAGATTACTTATCGTAGGTTAAGCTTGTTTGATGGTTATTTGTGATTACTTTCGTGCATGAACTTAGTGCTATTTACACTGCTTGACAGACAACATTGCTACACATTCCCAGGCGGAGATTTCCGTAACAAAATAACCATCATTGGCCGGGAAAATCAGTGATTAAATTAAACTTCATGTTACATTAAGAATAAGTAACTAGTTTTATTGTAATATTGCTGAAATTATACAACACGAATTCAAATCACAATACTCGCACGCCACAACATTTTGGAACGGCAACGATGCTGCAACGGCGCTCGTCGTTTGTTGAGTGATAGTATTCGTTTCCATATCCCGTACATAACGAGAAATTTGATTGGGTTGCTTGCGCCCGCAGCACACAGCCAAAATGTATCCTTCTTTATTATAAATTGCTGCGTAAGTGCTACTCGTTAGGATAACAGTATCCTGGCGCATGAAACAATTTGGAGGGCTCGGTAAAAATTTCCTCTATGGTGTAATGATGTTTCTAACAAGAGACCAGAGAAGGACTGTTTTATTCTGTGAGAAGAATTAAGACCTGAAACCAACCATCGTTGTTCGCAAAACAGGGTAAATCACATGAAACTTGCATCGAAAGTATTGCAAAAATGGAAAGTGCTACTCACGTGCGAGTATCACACAATGTATTGGCAGTCAGGGGCTCTTATTATTAGCTAGTCAATAGATTGTAATAATACGTAGTGTACTTTTTGTTCAAACGTACACTTCTTTAAATGGAACAATGTCTGTTGACATTAACAGATTAAAAGTAGTGCAAACTGGAATGTCCTTGGCGTTTGTTGCAGCATTCTAGTTCGAGTCGTTAACGAAATATCCTATTTTGAAAAGTTTTGACACCGACACTTGTTTGTGACACTCGCCAGATATAAAGTTGCTATATTTGTTTAGAGTGTGGCTGTGAGTTCCTTGAGTGCATTGACTTGCTAGTCAGTTAGTATGTGACAGTCTAAGCAGTAGGTCGTCTGTGAACGATGAGATTTACCAACGCAGAAAAAGCCGACATGCTCATGGTGTATGGAGAGTGTAGGCAGAATGCAGTTTGTTCTTCTACGGTGAATGCGGCAAGATATCCCAATACACGTTAGCCATTTACCAGCATTTTCAACCAGTTACGTGAAAGTGGTAGTGCAATACCTGGAGAACGCAACAGCAGGAAACACGTGACGACAGAAGAGGCGGAAATTAACGTTCTAGCTGCTGTTGCAATTGATCCGCACGTTAGATCTCACGCAATAGCACGAGGAAGTGGCATGAGTCACGCAAGTATTCTACGCATTCTCCATCGAGACGGGTTCCAGCCCTATCACACTCACTCCATCATGAGCCGCATGGAAACGATTATGAGAATCGTGTTGACTTCTGTTCATGGACTTTAAGACAGGATACTTAAGATGTATCATGTATACTGTTTAGTGATAACGCCACATTTACCCATCATGGCCAGGTAAACCACCAAAACATGCACTATTGGTCTGGTGACAATCCCCGTTGGCTTCGTCAGATGGGACGTCGGCGGCAATGGAAGTGTAAACGTGTGGTACGGAATTCTGAATCATCAGCTCATAGGCCTATTTTCCATACACGGAACACTGAGCGCGCATAAGTATAGAAGCCTCCTACCAGACCATCTTACATGGATACTAGGACAAGGAGGAACATTTGGCTCCTACACGATGCATGTCTTCACCAATTGTTTCCAAATTGTTGGCTTGGACATAGAGTACCTGTAACTTTGAGAGCCCGTTCCTAGGATTTGACGCCTGTAGACTTTTTCGGGTGGGGAAAGCTGAAAGATGATGATGAGAAGGATGATGAGTGACTGCGTATTACTGCATGAGCAATGCATCTCCGCTGAAACGTTGGCACGTGTGCAGCAGTCATTCCATACCATACTGGAATCGTGTATTGCCGCTGCCGTTATTCAGTTTGAACACAATCTGTGATGGTCAATTGTCTCGTTACTGATCAGAATCCATATAACTAGTGTACGCACTTGTATTGTTCTTTAAAGTGTGCTACCACAGGTATTGTACACGTGGTGGTGTGGGAACTTTTCAAAATACGACACCTCGTAAACTACTTACACTAGAATACCGCTACAAAAACCCCTGACATTATAATTTACCTCAGGTTTAGCTTATTGATATCAGAAGGCATTGTTCCATTTAAAAAACTGTATGTTACTACAAAAATACACTTTATAAGTAGCATTACAATCTATTGATTGGATAACGGTGCGAGCCCCTGACTACCAAGTCTATGAAAACCACACTTAAATAGCGCTTTCCATTTTCGCAATATTTGCGGTGCAAGTTTTAGGTGATTCACCCTGTATGTTCCTTTGTGCGTTGAAATTCGTGACGCACACGTAACATTTTTGGAAAGAGAAACTGCTAACTTTCAAGTGCGAACTTCTTCAGTGGGTGTCTGCTATTGCTGTAAGGCAGCTGAAGTAATTCCAGTCTCCCAGAAGATCGTGATATTTGTACTAATGATTGCCGGGGACTTTCAGCGATCCAGTGCTGACGAACGTCACTGACGCGTCGTGGGTGAGGGTACTAGTGTATGTCTGTTTACAACTAAGGTCTAACACTTGAAATCACATTTTCTACTAGGCCCATGGAAATCAGTTTCTCTAGTGTCATAGGATTGCATACTTCCTTTCTGACACTGGTGAGAATACAGGCGGATCAATATCACGCGACATTTGGCGGAAATCGTTCTCCAAGAAAGCTACATATTTCATCGGACGAAAAACTTACTGGGTTGACTAACTGAGAAAGCTTAGAGAGCAAATCTAGCCGTGGTAGAAAGTAAGTCTACGGATGTAGGCACACCGGACAAAAAATTACGTCTAGTAAATAAAACTACTGAAACAGGTAAAAGGTTGTTGTTGTTGTGGTCTTCAGTGCTGAGACTGGTTTGATGCAGCTCTCCATGCTACCCTATCCTGTGCAAGCTTCTTCATCTCCCAGTACTTACTGCAACCTACATCCTTCTGAATCTGCTTAGTGTATCCATCCCTTGGTCTCCCTCTACGATTTTTCCCTCCACGCTGCCCTCCAATGCTAAAGTTGTGATCTCTTGATGCCTCAGAACATGTCCTACTAACCGGTCCCTTCTTTTTGTCAAGTTGTGCCACATACTCCTCTTCTCCCCAATTCTACTCAATACTTCATCATTAGTTACGTGATCTAACCATCTAATCTTCAGCATTCTTCTGTAGCACCACATTTCGAAAGCTTCGATTCTCTTCTTGTCAATACTATTTATCGTCCATGTTTCACTTCCATACATGGCTACACTCCATACAAATACTTTCAGAAACGGCTTCCTGACACTTAAATCTATACTTGATGTTAACAAACTTCTCTTCTTCAGAAACGCTTTCCTTACCATTGCCAGTCTACATTTTATATCTTCTCTACTTCGAACATCATCAGTTATTTTGCTCCCCAAATACCAAAACTCCTTTACTACTTTAAGTGTCTCATTTTCTAATCTAATCCCCTCAGCATCACCCGACTTAATTCGACCACATTCCATTATCCTCGTTTTGCTTTTGTTGATGTTCATCTTATATCCTCCTTTCATGACACTGTCCATTCCGTTCAACTGCTCTTCCAAGTCCTTTGCTGTCTCTGATAGAATTACAATGTCATCGGCGAACCTCAAAGTTTTTATTTCTTGTCCATGGATTTTAATACCTACTCCGATTTTTTCTTTTGTTTCCTTTACTGCTTGCTCAGTATACAGATTGAATAACATTGGGAAGAGGCTACAACCCTGTCTCACTCCCTTCCCAACAACTGCTTCCCTTTTATGCCCCTCGACTCTTATAACTGCCATCTGGTTTCTGTACAAATTGTAAATAACCTTTCAGTTCCTGTATTTTACCCCTGCCACCTTTAGAATTTGAAAGAGAATATTCCAGTCAACATTGTCAAAAGCTTTCTCTGAGTCTACAAATCCTAGAAACGTAGGTTTGCCTTTCCTTAATCTTTCTTCTAAGATAAGTCGTAGGGTCAGTATTGCCTCACGTGTTCCAACATTTCTACGGAATCCAAACTGATCTTCCCCGAGGTTGGCTTCTACCAGTTTTTCCATTCGTCTGTAAAGAATTCACGTTAGTATTTTGCAGCTGTGACTTATTAAACTGATAGTTCGGTAATTTTCACATCTGTCAACACCTGCTTTCTTTGGGATTGGAATTATTATATTCTTCTTGAAGTCTGAGGGTATTTCTCCTGTCTCATACATCTTGCTCACCAGATAGTAGAGTTTTGTCAGGACTGGCTCTCCCAAGGCCGTCAGTAGTTCTAATGGAATGTTGTCTACTCCCGGGGCCTTGTTTCGACTCAGGTCTTTCAGTGCTCTGTCAAACTCTTCACGCAGTACCGTATCTCCCATTTCATCTTCATCTACATCCTCTTCCATTTCCATAATATTGTCCTCCAGTACATCGCCCTTGTATAAACCCTCTATATGCTCCTTCCACCTTTCTGCTTTCCCTTCTTTGGTTAGAACTGGGATTCCATCTGAGCTCTTGATATTCATACAAGTGGTTCTCTTTCTCCAAAGGTCTCTCCAATTTTCCTGTAGGCAGTATCTATCTTACCCCTAGTGAGATAAGCCTCTACATCCTTACATTTGTCCTCTAGCCATCCCTGCTTAGCCATTTTGCACTTCCTGTCGATCTCATTTTTGAGACGTCTGTATTCCTTTTTGTCTGCTTCATTTAATGCATTTTTATATTTTCTCCTTTCATCAATTAAGTTCAATATTTCTTCTGCTACCCAAGGAGTTCTACTAGCCCTCGTGTTTTTACCTACTTGATCCTCTGCTGCCTTCACTACTTCATCCCTCAGAGCTACCCATTCTTCTTCTACTGTACTTCTTTCCCCCATTCCTGTCAATTGTTCCCTTATGCTCTCACTGAAACTCTGTACAACATCTGGTTCTTTCAGTTTATCCAGGTCCCATCTCCTTAAATTCCCACCTTTTTGCACTTTCTTCAGTTTTAATCTACAGTTCATAACCAATAGATTGTGGTCAGAGTCCACATCTGCCCCTGAAAATTTCTTACAATTTATAACCTGTTTCCTAAATCTCAGTCTTACCATTATATAATCTATCTGATACCTACTAGTACCTCCAGGATTATTCCATGTATACAACCTTCTTTCATGATTCTTGAACCAAGTGTCAGCTATGATTAAGCTATGCTCTGTGCAAAACTCTACCAGGCGGCTTCCTCTTTCATTTCTTAGCGCCAATCCATATTCACCTACTATGTTTCCTTCTCTCCTTTTTCCTACTCTCGAATTCCAGTCACCCATGACTATTAAATTTTCATCTTCCTTCACTACCTGAATAATTTCTTTTATTTCATCATACATTTCTTCAATTTCTTCATCATCTGCAGAGCTAGTTGGCATATAAAGTTGTACTACTGTAGTAGGCGTGGGATCCGTGTCTATCTTGGCCACAATAATGCGTTCACTATGCTGTTTGTAGTAGCTTACCCGCACTCCTATTTTTTTATTCATTATTAAACCTACTCCTGCATTACTCCTATTTGATTTTGTGTTTATAACCCTGTATTCACCTGACCAAAAGTCTTGTTCTCCTGCCACCGAACTTCACTAATTCCAACTATATCTAACTTTAACCTATCCATTTCCCTTTTTAAATTTTCTAATCTACCTGCCCGGTTAAGGGATCTGACGTTCCACGCTCCGATCCGTAGAACGCCAGTTTTCTTTTTCCTGATAACGACGTCCTCTTGAGTAGTCCCCGCCCGTAGATCCGAATGGGGGACTATTTTACCTCCGGAATATTTTACCCAAGAGGACGCCATCATCATTTATCCATACGGTAAAGCTGCATGCCCTCGTGAAAAATTACGGCCGTAGTTTCCCCTTGCTTTCAGCCGTTCGCAGTACCAGCACAGGAAGGCCGTTTTGGTTATTGTTACAAGGCCAGATCAGTCAATCATCCAGACTGTTGCCCCTGCAACTACTGAAAAGGCTGCTTCCCCTCTTCAGGAACCACGCGTTTGTCTGGCCTCTCAACAGATACCCCTCCGTTGTGGTTGCACCTACGGTACGGCCATCTGTATCGCTGAGGCACGCAAGCCTCCTCACCAATGGCAAGGTCCATGGTTCATGGGGAAGAGGTAAAAGGTATAATAATAATTACGTTTATTGTTTGCCTGTAATGCATAAATTAGACACACAATTACCTGAGGTTCGAACTTAATGAGCGTAACGATTCAGTCATTGGGTATGTGGACTGGTGGATTAATCATTTTATCTCACCACTTGAATCGGCGTTGCTTGAAGCCACAGACAATTGCTGGCGTAACGTGTCGACGTACAGGCGGGCTGGCCTGGTGTCTCAGTCCGTTAATTGACAGCTGGCGCCTGTGCCTCCCAGCGTCACGGGCGATGCTCACAGCTACTGAGCTCGCGCCCTGTCCACTTCTTCCTCTTTAGTCGCTATCCAGGTTAATCTGGCAGCGGGTAGTCAATGCTGCGCCGTTGTTCTGGTGCTCAGCTACTGCTCCCTATGTCCCAACGCTTATGCAACGTCTTTTGTCTATAGTAGTCAGACTGCAGAGGGGCGTTTCAGGCATGGTTGGAAATATAGGTTAGTTATCCGGAAAACAGTGGAATGTTATGTCTTAATTTTATCCATTGTTTTTCAGTGTTTCGTCCGCGACTGTTTTACTTTCGTAAAATGAAGAACAAACCACCTTCAGTTACAAGTTGCGTTTATTTACTGCACTATGCATTTCGAGCCTGGAAGCTCATCTTCAGGTGCTTTTTAGTGCTTTACATCAGGTTTTTTAGTTGTTTGCCAGTTGATATTACATTTTTGTGTTACAACATGGTATATTGTAGATATAAGTTTAACAGCGTTAATAATATGAAACTAACTTACAGTTTAACATTGTATGATGCCTGCTTCTGTTGTGCAGTTGGTATACACAATATACATCTTTAATTTTGCAATACATACTGGGATATATACGTAGTCACACACTTTTCGCACATTGTAGTAGCAGAACGTAAACATGCCAAAGATTCTCGTTCATACAGATGTTCTACTTCTAAATATAATCGATTTTCTTGTTTCACAGAAGATAATATTATATAGTATTACTAGTACACAGGTATTATTAAAATAATTATTTGGCACCATGTTGTAGGTTGTCAGCTGTTTGTACTATTATAGATTTGATTCCTTAGGAAAAAATAAACTTTTAAAGGTTTTTTCTACACCTATCCTGTTGTAACACAAAAATGTAATATCAACAGGCAAACAACTAAAAAACCTGGTGTAAATCACTAAAAAGTACCTGAAGATGAGCCTCCAGGGCTCGAAATGCGTAGTGCAGTAAATAAACGCAACTTCTGACTGAAGGCGGTTTGTTCTTCATTTTAGGAATGTTAACGTGCCTGAGCATCGGAGCAAGAGAAAAACAAAAACGGAACAGAAAATGAAGATGTCACAAAATTGGGATAACTGCAATTTTAAAACTGGGTACTGTAACATTGGCACTGTTTGAAATAGTGCAACTCAAGACATAAGTTCACGGCTTGTAGGCGATAGACTAAGGCTAAATCACAGTAAGACTCAGTTTTTACAGTTTCTAACACACCGTTCAGCAAAACCCCACGTTCTAATTACTCCCGTATCACGGCGTCGCAGCTCGCCCCTGCCAGCCCGATATCGTGGTTCCGCTCCTGTTCCTCTCATGTGAACCACGAAGCCACTAACCCTTTCTATACGGCGCTGCCCACTGGACTCACGTGGGGACCTCACATGCGCCGACGCTCAAGGTAGACAAGTCATCTCGTGTCTCAGTGCGCGACCAACCAACCGATCAATCCGTTGCCTGAGCAACTCGAGCAGACTGGCTGCCTAACGCGCAGACTCAGATGCAGGAACTCAGCCCCGACCGAGCGACCACTTGCTGAGTTCTGTTACTGGTGGAGTGGCAAGACTCTCATTTTATGACTTAAAGTTAGATCCAAACGACATACATACCCGCACTCCGACGGCAGACACTGACTGACGCACACTGAGCCGGCTGACCAACTGACTAGACTCGCCTCGACTGACCGACTCTCC
This sequence comes from Schistocerca serialis cubense, assembly GCF_023864345.2. Taxonomy (NCBI): domain Eukaryota; kingdom Metazoa; phylum Arthropoda; class Insecta; order Orthoptera; family Acrididae; genus Schistocerca; species Schistocerca serialis. The sequence goes on along the minus strand of NC_064642.1, from coordinate 511,201,725 downwards.
ACTGCAGATTTTTTTTTCCTTTATTGTATTTCAATTCCCCATCGGGGCGGGCTGGCAGCAGCATATGCGCTGCTCTTCAGCCAAAAGACATAGAACAAACAATAGAAGACGTTTAAAAATAACAGAGGAGAGAATATGGTGAACATAGACATAAAAAAAGGGGGAATATCATGGAAGGCAATAGACAAAAAAACGGGGTGACTGTAAAATGATAAAAAACTGTTTAAAAGTAGCACACACAAAAAGCCACACACTGCGACAATTAAAAGAACACAAGGCACAGTATGACGGGAGCATAAGAGGTATCAACGGATGGCGTAGCACATAACAAACACTGACGGCGAACCTCAAGGCAGTACACAATTAAAATCACACCTCTTGACGCACAGGAGAAACAGCACTAAACACATCGCTGATATGGCACACTGACAATGATCAAAACAGAGGATCTGCCAGGCACAAGGAGATGAGGGAGACCGGAGGAAGGGAGGGAGGGGAAGAGATGGGGGAGAAGAGCGGGGGGCGCGCTGAAGAGGGCCAGGTAGGGAGCGATGTGGGAAGGAAAGGGGCAATTATGGGGTGCAGGGTCTCAGGGGAGGAGGGGAAAGGAGGAAAATCCGCTCTGGGAGAAGGAGGGAAGAGGAAAAAGGGGGCCCAGGGGACGGGGGAGGGGGGCGGACAAGGCCAGGTTATAGTTGAAAGGAAGGGTAGACGTCGTGGCGAAGTTCGTCATCCGGGAGGGGGAGGCGTTGGAAATTGCCCTGATGAGGGAGATAGAGGGTGTGGAGGTGGAGAGAGGGAGGGATACAGCGATAGAGGCGCGGCAATGGGCGAGGGGTGGAGAGGAAGGAGGAAACCAGAGGGTGGGGGGATCAAGCCTGCGGACAATGTAAAGGATCCGGAGATGTTGGAGGAACAGGAGGAGGTGGGGGAAGGGGATAAGTTCATACAGGAGCCATGTGGGGGAAGGAAGGCGTATATGGAAGGCAAGGCGGAGCACATGGCGTTCAAGGATTTGGAGGGCCTTGTAAAAGCGGGTGAGGGCAGAGATCCAGGCAATGCTGGCATAACAGAGGATAGGACGGATGAGGGATTTGTAGGTGTGGAGGATGGTAGAAGGATGCAATCCCCATGTCCGGCCAGACATGAGTTTCAGAAGGCGGAGGGGGGAATGGGCTTTCTGCTGGACGGTCTGGAGATGAGGGGTCCAGGTGAGGTGTCGGTCGAGGGTGAGGCCAAGGTATGTCAGGGTGGGGGTGAGCTGGATGGGACGACCATAAAGGGTGAGGTAGAAATCATGGAGGCGAAAGGAGCGAGTGGTGCGGCCTATGATGATTGCCTGGGTTTTGGAGGGGTTGAGATGGAGGAACCACTGGTTACACCAAGTGGTGGTTAAGGTGGGTTTGGAGGGTACGTTGAGACCTTTGAAGGGTAGAATAGAGAGCCAGGACACTGCAGAGCTCATGGCGCCCCTTAAATGCACGTGAACAGGAAACCTTTCCGCTTTCCCACCGGAGGGAGACACCAAAGCTACGATTACCACAGCGGCGCCATCGCCATAAACGGAGGGCGACTGCTTCACACAACGCGCTGCGGCACGCTCTTCAAAACAGCAATTTTTTTGCCATGGCTCAGCTGTCATTTTTACTAATAACAGTATCTAAGCTAAGTGATAATTCGACCTGGGAAGTAGTCCTCTTTACGTATTTTCATTCGCTTATGACGTATGGTATTGGATTTTGGGGTAAGTCTTCCCCTTTCAAAGGATATTTTTGGCTCAGAAACGGGCGGTTTGTGTGATAAGTGGTGCAAGTTCGAGAACCTCTTGTTGTCTCCTGTCCATTAAGCTGGGTATTCTGACTTGTTAATGCTTGGCACAAGTCCAGTCTGCATTTGGATCGCACCACCCTGACTCCTGTACAGAAAGGCGTGCAGTATTTTCGGTAAGCCCACGAGAATTCAAAAATCTTTGAAGTAATCCACACGGTTTCCAAGCCAAATTGAAGAGTTTCCTCATGAGTCACTCCTTCAATTCCTTCTAGGATTTCCTTGAAAAAAATTAGCTTTTATGTCATTCGTTGTTAACAATATCAGCTTATTTCCAAGAATCAGCAGCTTTCACTTAGTTGATACTTGGCAGAAGTCCAGTTTGCATTTGGATCGCACCGCCCTGACTCCTGTACAGAAAGGCGTGCAATATTCTGCTGCACCCATTTTCAGTATGCCCACAAGAATTCAAAAATTCTTGCGGTAGTCCACACGGTATCCAATCCAAATTGAAGAGTTTCCTCATGGGTCATTCCTTCTATTCTGCCGAGTATTTACTTGAAAAATTAAGCTAATTCTTGTCTGAGATTGTTGATTGCGTTTATATAAACTTATAAACTTATCGCTTATCGTCTTTTTAGGATTCATAAACATTTTTATTTTATTTGCTATTACTTTTCTGTTGAAATTTCTTGCACTGACTCGTTCCATGACCGTGGAGATCTGCTGATCAGTTTGGCCCTGCGGAAAGGGTCATGTAAAATAAAAAAAAATAAAAAAGAAAGATGCCATCGCAAAATGCCCTATGCGTAAGGGAATCGCAACACTAAGAATGTCTTTGAACTAACTGAATTCCTCCTCTTGAAGGCCAGTGCTAGGGAGTTTAGTTCGTCTGCTGAATTTCCCGTCTTATCATCTTGACATTGCTGTACTGTTTGCGATGTCCCCCAATGAACAATCGACGCTGAATAGCTCCACACACCCAGTCGTGATTACAGGGAACCAATCTTTCCGACCCCACTTCAAAATATTCCTGGATTCTCCTCCGCAGGTAGTCTGCTTCCCTTCATTAGTAGCTAAACTGCCATATGCAAGATCGCCTCTCACGATTCCTTCTCTGGTGGATCACGCGCCAGATTTTCTTGACAGACGTCCGTGAACGCGTCAAGGTGTCTTTCTCTGCATTCGTGGGCCGCCAAGAAGGCTGCAGCTTAGCAGCAGAGTTACTTGCAGCAGGAAGGCTTTTAACATCCCCTTCCTACACATGCCACTGCCTCAGGTCCTCGGGAAGATAGTGGTATCATTCAACTATCAATAATACGGAGCAGTCTGTTCATAGCGAAGCACAAAACTTGTAAGCCACACATGCCTTCTTTCTATAGCTTAGAGAAAAGTTCCACGATAACAAGGCACAGCTTAATTGGATTCCTGTTGTTCAGAGCATAGAACCTCGAAGTATTATAGTGGTGTAACACCGCTTCTATCTTTGATACTGGTCACAGTTGGGAAAAGAGGGAAGTCCACACGTTTCTTCAGGTACTCCATGTCCAGTTGAAGAACATAACTTTTTAACCCATCTAAATTGCATCCATGGACAAATCTACTTTGCAACGGAAATTTAAAAGGAATGATACCCTACATTTTTTTATGTTTTATTCGCCAGAAACATAATGGCAATTTGGAACAAGCACTATTTCAGAAGCCCACGTATACAAATTTGTATTTACTTTCAAATTGCTGCCACCGTACGGCGAGTGTGGTCTGGTTCACAGAGCACACATCACTGTTGATGACAGCAGACTGCAGGACGAGCTTCTACACTTAAAGAGAGTTTTTTAAGCCTACAGATATTCTCCACAGCAGACACGTAAGGCTCTACGAATGAAACCAAAGGCGTCCATAAGCAGTACAGAAGAAGACACAGAAAAATTTAAATCAATGGCTTTCCTGCCACATGTGGGAAGCCTATTGTCAAAAATAGGATAGATCCTCAGTAAACACATAGTAATAGTGATTTTTTCATTATCCATCGAAGGCAGTAGCATTCTAACGTTCCGGTACAGATACCTTGAAGCTCCGGAAGGCTGGGGTGTACATCCTTCGTGAATGCGGCCTTTCATACATCAGACAGATGATTCTTATAGACCACGAAAGATGTACGGAACACCGCATGTACACCTCGCTCTTACAGTCCAATAAATCGGTTGTGTTACCACTGGTCGCTCTATGTTGTCCGAAAACTCTGTCTACTTTTTGGGACTCGGTGATGAAAGTTGCCATAGAAATCGGTTTGACGACTAATTTAATTAATAGAGGTAGAGGCTTTAGCTTGGGTAAATCATGGAATCCAGCGCTTTCTGTAATAAACTTGCAAAGTGATACATCGACATCCCAGCGTGGATCGACCGGGCAGCCATATATCTAATTCATTCAAATGTGTACTTCTTTGCCGCCGATCTACGTCTCTGGCACCTGTATGTCTGTGGCCGCATGCGCAGTGGCGTGGTCGGCGAGTTTAAAAGGACAGAGCTAATGCTGCAATATCATTCTCCCGGCTCATTCCGAAATGTCTGAACGATACACAGACGAAAATTAGAAGAAGCTGGATTTATGCGTCTGCACACTCGAAATTTAATGGAGCATGCAGATCCAGTCCCAGACAATACTGACGGATTGGGATTGGGTGATTTTGCGGGCCGGTTGACAAAATGTTTGTGAAACAAGGAAAACATGTGTGTAGCCCTGTGAACAGTGCTCGCATTATCTTGGAAGACGGGATAGTCCATAGTATACACATTACGAACGTGCAGAGGTATGGGCTACACTTGGTCGAAGAGAGTGTTGAACATCCGGGCTCATGTTCAGAGAAATCCCAATGAATGTGAACAAATGGTCCGAAAAACAATACCGCAAGATCAGTCACACACCACGGACCAGATGCCACATCGAGACGTCGAATCACTCGACTCTTGGCATCGTCTGAGGAGAGGGAAATTCGGACCACACTACACGCCTGTAGTCAGCTACTATCGTTTTCTGTCTTATTTGATTCACTAAAGACGAGAAACTTTATGTACCGCTGTGATCAATGGCCTTTTTACAAGGCAGCCAACTCCAAATGTACATTATATTTAGTTTCCTTTGCGAAGTTCTCTCGGAAGCTAATTAAGATGGACTTGAATTTATAGGCAGCAGTAATCATTGTCGGGCTTCATCCCGATTGTCATCGATAAAGTGTAGCACTCATTTTCCATCCTTGATGGCTAGGAAATTTTTACGACTTTCTTTATGCAACTTTACCTGGCTGCTTCTAAATACTTGAGACAGTGCCACGAAGAAATCGGGCAACTTCGATCAGGATGTGGTCATGGGAACGCGGAGGCAAGGTAACTTCTTATTGCCATTCTATGAAGTTCTCACAACGATCTATATTACTGAGCTGATTCCATACAGCCGACTAAAACATACAGACCATTTCACTGCCATGGCTTATGTCAGTAGTTGAGGGTTACACGACGATTTTGTTCCATTTCTATAGCATCTACAACTTTACAAAGTGGCCAGTATGTCTTTTAAAGTTATGACTAATACTGTGTCTGGTGACCTTCGGACAGTGAGCCGTGCCGGCTCGCATCGATCAATCGATCTCAAGATTTTGGTAGCGGATCACGATCTTTGGTGGTCCTCCACGACAGGAGCATTGATCAGCATGAAGGTTGACAGAATTGGCTGGCCAAACTGGAAGGAGGACCTGCAGGGCACGAGGCCGGTTTACCTCCGCTGTCTGGAATTGACAGTAAACGGCTTTTGCACAGACCTCATCGCGTGAAGACGGTGTTTTTGGTTAGCTGCGGTGGCGATGGGTCTCTGGAAATTTGCCTGTGCCGAACGTGTGATTCCTAGTGCCATTTCGCTAACGATTCATCAAATATTTTACTGAGGTTTATTTCTGTGGCTTCTGTCACTTGTTTTGTTAAATTGGTAGTGCTGCGACTAGTTACTCCTTCCCGAAAAGTCTGTTGTGTTTTCTGTTTATGGGGATTCGCTGCGAAAGAACTAAAATTTACCTTTATGGAAGCAACTCTCTTTCACAATTGGTTGTGAAATGTGTGGAAGGTGGGTGGTCTGTGTTACAGAGCTACTGGAGGTATACTGCGTGATCAAAAGTATCCGGACACCCCCAAAACATACGTTTTTCATATTAGGTGCATTGTGCTGCCACTTACAGCTAGGTACTCCATATTAGCAATCTCAGCAGTCATTAGACATCGTGAGAGAGCAGAATGGGGCGCTCCGTGGAACTCACGGACTTCTAACGTGTTCAGGTGATTGGGTGTCACTTGTGTAATACGTCTGTACGCGAGATTTCCACACTCCTAAACATCCCTAGGTCCACTGTTCCCGATGTGATAGTGAAGTGGAAACGTGAGGGACACGTACAGCACAAAAGCGTACAGGCCGACCTCGTCTGTTGACTGACAGAGACCGCCGACAGTTGAAGAGGGTCGTAATGTGTGATAGGCAGACATTATCCAGACCATCACACAGAAATTCCAAACTGCATCAGGATCCACTGCAAGTATAATGACAGTTAGGCGGGAGGTAAGAAAACTTGGATTTCATGGTCCAGCGGCTGCTCATAAGCCACACATCACGCCGGTAAATGCTATACGGCGCCTCGCTTGGTGTAACGAGCGTAAACACTGGACGATTGAACAGTGGAAAAACGTGGTGTGGATTGACGAATCACGGTACACAATGTGGCGATCCGATGGCAGCTCTGGGTATTGCGAATGCCCCTTGAACGTCATCAGCCAGCATGTGTAGTGCCAGCAGCAAAATTCAGAGGCGGTGGTTTATGGCGTGGTCGTGTTTTTCATGGAGGGGGCTTTCATCCCTTATTGTTTTGCGTGGCACTATCACATCACCGGCCTACACTGATGTTTTAAGCATCTTCTTGCTTCCCACTGCTGAAGAACGATTCGGAGATGGCGATTGCATCTTTTAACACGATCGAGCACCTGCTCATAATGCACGGCCTGTGGCGGGGTAATCATACGACAATAACTTCCCTGTAATGGATTGACCTGCACAGGGTCCTGACCTGAATCCTATAAAACACGTTTGGAATGTTTTGGAACGCCGACTTCGTGCAAGGCCTAACCCACCGACATCGATACCTCTCCTCAGTGCAGCACTCTGTGAAGAATGAGCTGCCGTTCCCCAAGAATACTTCCAGCACCTAATTGACCGTATGCCTGCGAGAGTGGGAGCTATCATCAAGACCAAGGGTGGGCCAACACCATACTGAATTCCATCCTTACCAATGGAGGGCGCCCCGAACTTAAGTCATTTTCAGCCAAGAGTCCGGATACTTTTGATCACATTCTGTGAATTAATCAGAACTGCCTGTTTAAATTGGTCATATTTCGTGTGGATTACCGTGGACCACGTTGAGGGCTGAACTGTGTGTTGTTCTTCCTTTTAAATACAGTGAAGTCTAACTTAATTGCGAGACATTTTAGTGGGGTTAGTATAATTTAATCAGAGTGCCTTTTCACTCGAATCATTTTAATAAAGTGTTTGTAAAACGTTTTGGTGGGTTGTTGGGTTGTCAGTTGCCCCCTTCCACTCGCCGGAGGTTCGAGTCCTCCTTAGGGCATAAGTGTGTGTGCTGTCCTTAGAGTAAGTTAGTTTAAGTAGGTTAAGTAGCAGTTTGGTCCCATAAGAATTCACACATATTTGAACATTTGTTAGTTGACCCTCCTTGAGATTTTCTGTGGTAAATTCTGCTGAAATAAAAATGTACCGTTCCTCTGTAGTTATTCTGGACAGACTGGTATACAAAGTTTGACACCTGAGATTCGGTTGCTTAGGTATTTGAAATAGTGGAGTTTACATTAATAAGAGTAACCTGATTCGTTACTTATGGCTAATGTCTTCAGTAAAACATGTTAGAAGTCAGCGAGTTTGAATTTTCTTCCATTTCAAAATAGTGTGTAATTACTGTTCTGCTGTATGAGTAGTAAAAGTAACTGTTTGCCAATTAATTTTGGGGGCACGCAAGCCTTTTTGGTTTTCTCATTCTTGTAATCAGAGTGTTATCCAGTTGTTAAGAGCTTTGTTGCTTATCACGATATTCTCTGATTGTGTAGATATTTTTATTATTTATTTGTGTTTGGCTCTTAAATGGCAATATAATGAAATACGTGCCGCCCTTTGTAAAGCAGTGACAGTGAACTCTTACCAGTTTTCTAAGGTTAGTTCTTAGTCTGTTGTAGTTCACGCTGTACAGAACCTGCCCCATCCACCAGCACTGCCGTGGGTAGCGAGTTCACACTGCCCACCCTGTCCGTCGGGTTATCCCGCCTGTCGCTGGGCTGGACTGTATCTGTATAACTTCTCGTGGTTCTGTACTTATGCCACCAACGGGTGGGACGCATTGCTTATGTTACTACTGTTGTTAACAAATTTACTGCAGTCATTTAGGATAATATATTTAAAGGTCAATTGAAAAATTTTTTAAATGTTAGGGTTTCGATTATTAATATGCAGCTTGGCTGACTACAGATACCTGTTAATGTTTGACAAATTGCTTAGTTTCTTAACTGATTACAAGCTCTTTTGCTGACGTCAGTTGCTGATCCCAATTCCTCGTTAATAAAATGGAAATTTGTGGTAAGATCTTATGGGACCAAACTGCTGAGGTCATCGGTCCCTAGGCTTCAACACTACTTAATCTAACTTAAACTAACTTACACTAAGGACAACACACACACCCATGCCCAACCTCCGACAGGGGAAGCCGTGCGCACCGTGGCAAGGCGCCTCAGACCGCACGGCTACCCCGCGTGGCCTTCGTTAATATTCGACAAATTCTTTAATTTCTTACTTGTTTTCAAAAGCTGTTTTACTGACGTCGTAAGTTGTTGACTTTTACTTAAATAAAAGATTATGCATGTTTTCAACTGTGAACGCTGCTTTCTTATCTCCTGGCCGAGCCCTGCCGCTTAACAGCGTATTAAGCTGCTTTAAGGTAACTACAACTAGTTCATAGGCTGCGACATAGTCGCGAATTGAACAGTGACCAGAATGTAGAATAATTTTTTTTTTTTTTACTTGTCATCAGACTACCGGTTTCGGTCTATAATGACGATCTTCAGATCTGTCTTACAAAAACATGTCCTAATGTACTGCAGCCATACTGTCATCGTCACATGTTAAACGCAAAATTAGCGCCAGCATCGTCAGATTCGTATAAATAATGGTATATACAAGGGTCATCTTGTCTTGGCTGCTGACAAGGAGACTCTTGTGACCTTAGACGTGAAGTAAAGGAAATTTAAACCAGTTCAGGAAGGTCTGACCAAGATTTACGCTCCCGGAGCACACTCAGGGTCAGCGAACGCAGCCGAGTCTGCTCAGGGCTCCAGATTCCCCACCCCCTTCATCCTTTACAGATCCCACCACACAGCGCTATTACGACCAGCTGTGAGAGTGGGACGGCTATTTGTTGAGGGCTACACACGCGGGTGCTCATGAAGACGTGTTTGCTACACAGTGCAACTATTTCTAAGATGCGTATGTTGTGGAGTACGTTTAGCTCCAGGATTTTATCGCAAGTGTTCGTTTACAACTTTTTATTTATTTTAACCAAAGTAGGTTAAATGTTTATAAATTCATGCACTTTCCAATTTTGGAATGTAAGTACGGTTCGTGGTACAGTCAAACACATGTAGTTATGCAATTTAAAATTTGTAAAAGGCGAGGGGCAGCGCTTCCTCAATTTCATGACAGAAGAAAATCGTTGGCACTTAAACGTTGAAACAAACGTCGCAATAACTTTAGCGACTTGGCTGTGCAGCTGAGGACATTGGTCCTGGCGCAAAATTTAATGAAGGTCTTGTAAATTCCTGGATTGGACAAACAAGTCATTCAGCTAGGTGCTACCCTGTATGTCTGTCATATACATCTACATCTACATGGATACTCTCAAAATCACAATTAAGTGCCTGGTAGAGGGTTCATCGAACCACCTTCACAATTCTCTATTATTCCAATCTCGTATAGGGCGCGGAAAGAATGAACAGCTGTATCTTTCCGTACGAGCTCAGATTTCCCTTATTTTATCGTGGTGATCGTTCCTCCCTATGTATATCAGTGTCAATAAAATATTTTCGCATTCGGAGGAGAAAGTTGGTGATTGGAATTTCGTGAGAAGATTCCGTCGCAACGAAAAACACTTTTCTTTTAATGATGTCCAGCCCAAATCCTGTATCATTTCTGTGACACTCTCTCCCATATTTCGCGATAACACAAAACGTACTTCCTTTCTTTGAACTTTTTCGATGTGCTCCGTCAGTCCTACCTGGTAAAGATCCCACACCGCGCAGCAATATTCTAAAAGAGGACGGACAAGCGTAGTGTAGGCAGTCTCCTTAGGAGGTCTGTTACATTTTCTAAGTGCCCTGCCAATAAAACGCAGTCTTTGGTTAGCCTTCCCCACAACATTTTCTATGTGTTCCTTCAAAATTTAAGTTTTTCGTAATTGTAATATCTAGGTATTTAGTTTACTTTTTTTAGATTAGACTGATTTGTCGTGTAACCGAAGTTTGAGTTCCTTTTATCACTCATGTGGATGACCTCACACTTTTCGTTATTTAGGGTCAACTGCCACTTTTCGCACAATTCAGATATCTTTTCTAAATCGTTTTACAGTTTGTTTTGATCTTCTGAAGACTTTACTAGTCGATAAACGACAGCGTCATCAGCTCAGGTTGGAAAGTGTTAAAGCACATCAGCAGCCAAACGCGAGAACGGTCTGAAAAGTAAATAAAATCAGTCTTCAAGGTGCGAGATCTTGCAATCTATTTGAGAACTTATCATGAAATTTTCAATTACTGAAACGTAGTCAGTCGTGTCTAACCCACATATGACTGCCTTGACTCTAGGAAATGTTCCATGTGACGAATTTGAAACTGATTTTTCCACAGGATTAATTTTTGATTGATAGCATCGCTCTTCTCCGCCATGTCTCTTACCAAATGATGTTAACAACTGGTGATACCGCCCATAAAAGATTTGGTCACCCAGCAGTTCGATCTCGCTGCTCAGGAGACAACTGCATCTTATAGTATTTTTGACTGATGTTGTTATGGTGTTTTGATAAGCACTCTTCAAACTATTCGAAAAGTAAAGCAATTCTCATTCAGCGCTTTTTTGGACAAATGCATAGACGCCGTGGTATTCCTAATGCAGTACGAAAATCCAATTTAACACAATCACTATTGCTTCAAACTAACCGCCAGCGTAGCTGAGAGCTTCGTGGACTCGGGTAGGCGCTCTGACCCCGCATCGAATCCGCCCGGCGGAATAACGACGAGGGCCGGTGTGCCGGCCAGCCTGGATGTGGTTTTTATGCGGTTTTTCACATCACGCTAGGTGAATCTGGGCTGGTCTCCACGTTCCGCCTCAGTTACACGACTCGCAGACATTTGAATACGTTCGCACTATTCCACGGCTTACACTAGACGCAGACAGGTGGGGTAAACTAATTCCGTCCCAGGGGGTTTGGGGTGGCGGCAGGAGGGGCATCTGGCCACCCTCTGCAACTCACTGCAAAATCCGCTGCAACACAGCCGATACCGCGCTGACACGGGACAAAGGCCGAAAGGACAAAAAGGCTATTGTTTCAAACTGTGTCGATTGCCTCGCACCTCATCGCCTCACGTACTGCTGCGCTCCGAGCGCTAGGCTGTGTACAGCCGGAGTGTTCGCGCTCGCAGAGCGCTGTTTGGTCAGGGCTGTCTTAGGATATCCAGTCTTCCTCTTGTCGTGATTTGTCGAAAATGGTAGTGAAGCGAAGGACCCGCTCAAGTCCTGAACCTATGGTAGGGTTGGCGTCGGAGGAGGCTGTGGAACTTTATTATGTAGCATTTCAAAATGGCAGTTAGTAGCTTCTGCTCATCTGCCAGTTTTTGAAGTAACAACTTTGCTGACTGACATGTTACACCATCAAAAAGTACACAACTTTTCTATCCCTCACACTAGCCTTTAAGAAGGCAATATACTAAAAACTAAACAGAGGTAACTAGGCACATATCTGAGATGACAACCGGTAACAAGATGGAAGGAGTCAACAGCAAACAAGTCTGAGAATTTATTATTGCGATGGTTTGCAGCTTTAAGGAAATGTTGGACACTCATGATTGCACGCTATTGTATTACTACAGGATTTATTACACAAATGGTGTCAGTCGTTCACAGCCACCTTCTGGTGTATTTCAGCACCTGACCACGATGTAAAAGTACACCATCTTCTGGAGTACAGGACTCAAACTCTAAGGACGAATCAACGTAAGGAGATCCCTGACAGCTAGCACTGCTGATGCCAGCTTTCAAATGCGGAGCGCCAGCGGTGGCAAGAGAATAATAGTCATCTACAGAGCAGCAAGAACAATGGGGCATTAAGATTGCTTTCCTGGCACCTTCTGTTCTCTAAAACTGCTGAATTTAGTACTCGGCTAGAAGGAAGCCATTTTGACAGTTGCCGGCCTCGGTTGCCATGCGGTTCTAGGCGCTACAGTCTGGAGCCGACCGACCGCTACGGTCGCAGATTCGATTCCTGCCTAGGGCATGGATGTGTGTGATGTCCTTAGGTTAGTTAGGATTCATTAGTTCTAAGTTCTAGGCGACTGATGACCTCAGAAGTTAAGTCCCATAGTGCTCAGAGCCATTTGAACCATTTTTGACGGTTAACTGCCACACTAAAGCAACTTTTTGTGTGTGCGAAACAACTGGGACTTGAAGAGATGAACTTTTTGATACCTCATTTGCCTTCCCAGGGTCTTCTATCTTGAAATATCCTAAATTTAGTATTCAATTCCAAGAAATGCTACTTTACAATGAAATATCTCAGCAATACAATTTCTTATGTGCATAGCGGACAGGTCTAGAAGAGATGAAGACCCTGACATCTCACTGACAGAGGTAACAGCACATGTTCATGAAATACTTCAATTTTCCCTCAAATCACTAATTAAGTTTTTCTCAATCATCTTGATTTCTTTGAAGCAATTAAATCTTCTTTTTCGGAAGTAGGTCTCAAGCTGGTCAATTTGATACCCCACTTGACAATTTATCACTCTTCTTTTAGTTTCGGACAAAAAATTTTACTTCAAATACTTAATTACGTTTTTCTTAATTAGCCTTATTATTTTCAAATACTTATACTCTGTTTTCAAAACTAGAGGTCACACTGGTAAATTTGATATCCTATTTGTCATTTTCCCCTCTCTTCGTTTGCTAACGATAATTAGGACAAACGCCAGTACTGTAATTTATAGGGAAAGATGATTTCGTTATACTCAAATATTTGGGCAAAAAGTGTCAGCAGCATTACACATTCTCGACAATATTTCACTACTTCGAGACTACGTACACATTTCTTTATTGTCACGATATTTTATTTGTCAAAAAATGTCAAATGCGTGTTAAATCTTATGAGACTTAACTGCTAAGGTCATCAGTCCCTAAGTTTACACACTACTTAACCTAAATTATCCTAAGGACAAACACACACACCCATGCTCGAGGGAGGACTCGAACCTCCGCCGGGACCAGCCGCACAGTCCATGAGTGCAGCGTCTGAGACCGCTCGGCTAATCCCGCGCGGCAGCTGTCCTTTGGATAGGACTCATGTAGGGCGATCTGAGTGGCCATATAATTCGCTCGAACTATCCAGAATATTCTACAAACCATAGTGAACAATTGTGGCCCGGTGACATGGCGCATTGTCATCCATAAAAATCCCATCGTTGTTTGGGATCATGAAGTCCGAACATAATTATTTCCAGTCAGTAATCTGTTCACTTGGACCAAGGGATCCACTCCATTACGTGCAAACAGAGCCCATGCCATTACGGAACCACAACCAGCTTTTATAGTGCCTTGTTGAGAACTTGGGTCCATGGCTTCACGGGTTCTGCACCATACTTGGACCCTAGCATAAGTTCTTACCATCTGGAATCTAGACTCATCTGACCATTCCACCGTTTCCCAGTCGTCTACGGTCCAATCGATATGGTTACGAGCGCAGGAGAGGCGCTGTAGGCGATGTCATGTGGTTAGAAAAGGAACCCGCTTCGGTCGTATGTTGCCATAGCCATCAACGCCAAACTTCGTCGCACTGTCCTAACGGATACCTTCGTCGTACGTCCCACATTGATTTCTGCGGCTATTTCACGCAGTGTTGTTTGTCTGTTAGCACTGACAACTCTACGCAAACGACGTTGCTCTCGGTCGTTAAGTGAAGGCCCTAAGCCACTGCGTTGTCCGAGGTGAAAGTTAAAGCCTCTTGACACTGTGGATCTTGGAATACTGAATTCCCTAGCTATTTCCAAAATGAAATGCCCCATGGATCTAGCGCGATCTACCACGCCGGATTCAAAGTCTGTTAATTTCCGTCGTGCGGCTATAATTACGTCGTAAATCTTTTCACATGAAGCACCTGAGTAGAAATGACAGCTCCACGAATGCAAAGACCTTATGTGCGGGATACTACCACCATTTGTATACACTAATCAACCTGAATACTATGACACCGACCTACTATCGATATAAGCCCGCCGAGACGACAGCAGCGTCACCTGGCGAGGAATGACTGCTAGTCAGGCACACACACTGTGCATGTAGTAGCAATGAGTGTGCTGTCCGTGTGTAGTACGGGAAAGGCACGTAATCTGTCTGGGTTTGACCGAGAACAGATTGTGATGGCCCAGAGGCTCGTCACGAGCATTTCGGAAATTGCGCGACTTGTCGGGTGTTGGAGAAGTGCTATGCAGATTGTCTTCAACACGTGGCGAAAGTAAGGTGAAATCACGTCCAGACATCGTGGGGTTGGGGGACCACACCTCATTACAGATGTCGCGGGTCGCAGGCTGGGCAGACTATTAAAACAGGAAAGGAGGCGAATTGTGGCGGAGTTAACATCAGGCTTTAATGCTGGCCAGAGTACAAGTGTGTCTGAACATACAGTAAACCGAACAGTTCTAATGATGGGCCTCCACAGCTGTCGATCAGTGCATGTGCCAGTCTTAACACCACCACATCGGAAATTACGACTGAAATGGGCACGCGACCATCGGCACTGGCCGCTGGCGTAGTGGCAGAGCGTTGCATGCTCGTATGAATCCTCATACCTTCTTCAACACACCGATGGGAGGGCACGAGTTCATTATCTTCCAGGGGAACAACTCTTTGTCACCTGTACTGCGGGACGGAGACAGGCTAGCGGCGGCTCCATTATGCTCTGGGAAACATTGACGTGGGTATGCATGGGTCAAGCGGAGCTCGTTTAAGGCACTTTCACAGCCAAGAAGTATCATCATACACTGTTTGCAGATCACGTACACCCCTTCATGACAATCACGTTTCCCGACGCACTGGCGTTTTCCAACAAGATTATGCGCCATGTCACAAGGTCGCAAATGTATGGCGTGTTTCGAGGAACATAGTGGCGAGTTCCAGTTGATGTGCTGGCTTCCCCATCTCGCCAGATGTGAAACCTACCGAACGCATCTGGGATGTGATCTTACGTGGCGTCAGAGCTCATCGCCGCCCCCTCCCTCCCGGAACTAACCAAAATTTGATGACTTGTGTGAGCAGGTGTGGTGCCAACTGCATCCAACGACCTACCAACGCCTCATTTCTCCCACGTTATGACGTGTCGCCGCTGTTATCCGTGCCAAAGGGGTACATATCGGCTATTAGGTAGGTAGTCATAATGTTCTGACTGCACTGTGTATGGGCATATTGCTATCCCATGACTTTTGTCCCCTCAGTGTGTATTGAGACTTCATTCTTACTTTATTACATCTTTTGCAGTAAACTATTCTTTAAATACATTAACAATATTGTAGCTCAAGATTCGAATAAAACTACAGCCTTCATAAATCATTCAAACCTGCATGACATTCCATCCTTGCGGATTAGTGTTCAATAATGTTTCGACACAGCAGCGTAAAATTCAGTACACTAGTTCGACATATTTGGTATATTTCGTCCGACTGAGTATTCATGACGGACCACATCTTGAGCCTCCTCTTTGCAACGCAATTCACTATCTTTTGGTCTCTAAGTTGATGTAAAGCTTATGCTTGATCTGTATAAAATATTGACTATTGCTTACTACGATGATGCAGTACTTCGTTTCTGACTTTACAAAAGTGTCTATTTCCGCTAATGAAGACTGGGGGTGGGGTGGCGGGGGGGGGGGGGGGGGGGTAGCGGGATGCACAAGAGGAGGCACTTTCCCCCTCCTTGCATTAGGGGTTTAGAATTCTGACAAGGTCTGCTCACTCGACATTATGGCTTTTCTTCGGCGCAGTGTTGATTTCGGCGTTGTCCTGTGTTTAAGGCAGATGTGACGATTTACACTACATCTCCGAAAGTACGCTTTGTCAATTCTTCATTTAGTCGTTATCTACGCCCAGAAAGGGCCAATCCAACACAGCATCAATTCCAGTGCCTATTGTTAGCATATCATAGATGTGGCTGCAGTATGTCTGCCCAATATTCTTCCCCAATTCCCACAAGGACACTCCCCCTACAGACGTTCACCTATTTCTGTGTGGTCAAAGACGACCTGCCACGGCTTGCTGAGACGACATTCAGTTTTTGATCTGCAAAATGTTCTGAAGAACCCTAGATATGTTCATCTGTACCTCTTCTACGAGCAGAATGTATCAATCCAAAATAAGAAACACAATTTTCTATGCTAGAAGAGAGGAAAAGATGTGTGAAAAAAATCTTCGAGAAACTGGATCTTCTCAAATTTCATGCATAAGATGCAGTCATAGAATTACGAATTAGCTGTGCAGTTGGCATGACTGCACGGTAGTTTGTCAAACTGGAGGAACAGGGGTAGAAGGAAGAGTAAGACTTACGTTAGTTCAATCGTAGGCTGTTAATTCTCGATTGTATGGGCCAGTTTGTCATTGTTTTGGGATGTTTCCCACGTTCTTCTGGTCGAATGATGGCCAGAGTTTTACTTTCCCCAAATAACACTAATATGTAGCTTTCAAAATACATCTAAATAATCTGGACTTAAGACACTCAAATTTAAAAAATTGAAGGCATGAGAATAATGGAAGAAAATACGGTAACATGATCAATTGTAAACTATTGTAAGCAGACGGTGATGGCGTTAAGATGAATAGGCGTTTTAATGTTTGTTTTCGGTTTCTTTACTTTGAGCAAGCAATGGCATATTTGCTGTTTATCTTTTTTAATAATGATTAGTAATTTCTATAGTTTTGTGGTATAAAAATGGAAATTTTAGAACATTTTTTCCTCCTCCATAAATTTCTGCGGACGCCCGTGAGCTCCATTCAGAGTATTGAACAATTACCTGTACTACGGTATAGCGGTGAGTACAAACAGCAAAGACACGGTCGTGAAAGGTGACGAGGTGGCAGCTGCTGGATGGTCCCGGAATATGTGACAAAATGGAAGACGTGGTGGCGACCAGACCTTTAACAGGCTGACTAGCGCCTCACGCCTGTATGCTTCCGACTTTAAAACATGGCGCCGGTGTCAACTTTGCGGGGAGGGCCGGCGGCTGACGGTCACCTGCTGAGGCACAGAAACTACACGCTCCCTTTTTGTCCAACGGATGGCATTTTTGAATATCTATGCGGTTCTTGAACAAGAAGACGCACCTTTTAAACTTGAATCGTTTTTAATGGTTCCCGGCGTCTTGAGCAAAGTATTAACTCCTCTGAAAATGATGGCAGCCTCAATCTGTTTCCAGCTTACTGTTCTCCTTATGTCAGGAATTATTATTTGTAATTTATGTCCCGTAAGCCAGATGAAATTATTTTGTCAATATAAATTGCTAAATTGCTCGCTGAAGGGACATATTACAAGAGCTGCGGCAGGAGTCAAATGATTGATAAAAATATTTAAAATGAGGTAGGCTTTAAACAAGACTGCCTCTGCAGCTGGTTCTGCGCTTATTATTGTCACCTCCTGTGTTTGAACTATTATATGCTGGTGCAGAGATAGCTGTCGAATAGCAATAAGTCGAGTGATGTGGACCGTGTGAAACTACGGTACAATGCCATGAAATATATCGCAGTGCACAGCAAGAAAAATCGGACTTCCGTTCAGAAAAAAATCAGACTGCAGGTTCTAAAGTGAACGGAGTAATGATTTGTGTAATAGTACGCGGATAGCAGGTGCCCTCATCACATCACCTAACTTACGCTTCATAGTAATTACGGCTAGATGAAACATAAAATCCATACATATATGTAATTATTGACATGGGACAGTTATGTTCATACGCAAAAATTATAACTTTTTCTTTCAGTTTAAGACAACTACAACAGACATCTTACATGCTGAAATGCAGGAGAGAGAGGCAGTTTGAAAGTCTCTAAGTTTCATTTATTAGCGATCATCTGATAAGCGAATCGATAAAAAACTAATTTTGTGCATACTATACAGTTTCTTTCGTCTCTGAAAATCCTTTAATCGTTTAATTTGTGATTGAATTTCTTGGTATTTCGAAATTAAATTCACGTATAAAATATGAATGTACCGGTAGGTTGATTACCATCAATGCGTCCTGAATCTGTCACCTGATGTATTACTTACTGATGTGTACTCGACTCTTCCTTTATTATCGGTCTCGTGCGGTCGCTCACATTCGTATCATGGCACGTGGTGGTCTTGGGAGCGTTTGTAACACATGCTGCTACAACCGCCCTCTCAAGAACTCTACGTCTGAGACTGGTATGTGAACTATCGTTCAGTCATTAACTTCGCTGTTGAAAACGCATTAGCTTTTGAAAATGTATGTAGCCTAAGACATGAATGTATCAACAGAATCCATGCACACGGTTGTTAAACCTGCACGTAACAAGAAATCTGACAAACATACTCTACTGGCCATTACAATTGCTACACCACGAAGATGACGTGCTACGGACGCGAAATTTAACCAACAGGAAGAAGATGCTGTGATATGCAAATGGTTAGCTTTTCAGAGCATTCACAAAAGGTTGGCGCCGGTGGCGACACCTACAACATGCTGACATGAGGAAAGTATCCAACCGATTTCTCATACACAAACAGCAGTTGACCAGCGTTGCCTGGGGAAACGTTGTTGTGATGCCATCACGTTTCCGACTTTGATAAAGGTCGGATTGTAGCCTATCGCGATTGCGGTTTATCGTATCGTGACATTGCCACTCGCGTTAGTCGAGATCCAATGACTGTTAGCAGAATATGGAATCGGTGGGTTCAGGAGGGTAATACGGAACGCCGTGCTGGATCCCAACGGCCCCGTATCACTAGCAGTCGAGATGACAGGCATCTTATCCGCATGGCTGTAACGGATCATCCAGCCACATCTCGATCCCTGAGTGAACAGATGGGGACGTTTCCAAGACAACAACCATCTGCACGAAAAGTTCGACGACGTTTGCAGCAGCACGGACTATCAACTCGGAGACCATGGCTGCGGTTACCCTTGACACTGCATCACAGACAGGAGCGCCTGCGATGGTGTATTCAACGACGCACCTGGGTGCACGAATGGCAAAACGTCATTTTTTCGGATGAATCCCGGTTCTGTTTACAGCATCATGATGGTCGCATTCGTGTTTGTCGACACCGCGGTGAACGCACATTAGAAGCGTGTATTCGTCATCGCCATACTGGCGTATCTCCCGGCGTGATGGTATGGGGTGCCATTGGTTACACGTCTCGGTCACCTCTTGTTCGCATTGACGGCACTTTGAACAGTGGACGTTACATTTCAGATGTGTTACAACCCGTGGTTCTACCCTTCATTCGATCCCTGCGAAACCCTATATTTCAGCAGGATAATGCACGACCGCCTGTTGCACGTCCTGTACGGGCCATTCTGGATACAGAAAATGTTCTACTGCTGCCCTGGCCAGCACATTCTCCAGATCTCTCACCAATTGAAAACGTCTGGTCAGTGGTGGCCGAGCAACTGGCTCATCACAATGCGCCGGTCACTACTCTTGATGAACTGTGGTATCGTGTTGAAGCTGCATGGGCAGCTGTACCTGTACACGCCAGCCAAGCTCTGTTTGACTCAATGCCCAGGCGTATCAAGGCCGTTATTACGGCCAGAAGTGTTTGCTCTGGGTACCGATTTCTCAGGATCTATGCACCCAAATTGTGTGAAAATGTAATCACATGTCGGTTCTAGTATAATATATTTGTCCAATGAATACCCGTTTATCATCTGCATTTTTTCTTGGTGTAGCAGTTTTAATGGCCAGTAGTGTACATAGAAGAATCAGTCAGAAGAATCAGTCAGTCACCTGTACACAGAACAAAGAATAACTTTTTCAGAACAATAGTGATTCACACTCTTTTCGTTCAGACTTGCTGATAGAGATACAAAGACCAAAAAAGAAATCATACATATCCATCAAAGCTGTCTTGGTCTAAAGACAATACACATTGTCTTGTACATTATACAATATTTACAATATGTTTGTATTGTTCTTGGATCTCCGGCTGGGTGCAGTCGTCTTCGTAACACGGCCGACGGGCTGATAAACAGAGATCATGGTTACACTATAAGCAAACCTAGTGCCCCAACGCTTAACCAACTAAAATCACTGCCGCAGCCGAGAGCCACTTCCGCGCACGAGGACTACAGCGTCACTGAGGGATCAGTGTTCACGCCCAGCATTCGGCAAGCCGTCCAACGCTCCACCTGACACGTCGTGCGGGTGGCTATTGGGGGAAGATGTGGGGAGAGATCAGTATAAAAGAAGCAGGACAGGGCCAAGACGCGCAGTATGCTGGTATCACCCGAAGATGAGGGCTAAGTACTATGTCGAAATATATTGTTACGGCTGGACACACGAGAATAGTATGAATAGTCGATTCCCTGGGAAACCCTAAGATCACACATTTAGAACATGAGTTAATACAAAGTACGGTTAAGAAAATCTCTGACCCCTACATTTATACTGAGACTTGAGAGTAGTTAGCAGAAACTCAAGTCGAAGATGAAGAGTTCTTAAAAAATAACTTTTTAGTGGAATAAGAGAAAAAATAACGACACTTGACCGACCCATCCCTTATAGCTGGTTTAGCGTGGGGGGGGGGGGGCAGAAGGCAGAATAAAAACTGCATTACCCGCTCACTTACAGAGCATAATGTGGCCTATGGATGTGCTCAGCACAGCATTACACAAATAGACGGAAGTGGGCATGGAGGCAGTCAGCCTTGGTGGGTATCATCTGGGGTTGTTTACATCACAGCGCTCCCCATTGAGTCAGGGTTCTCGCCGATGACGCAGGAGGGTGACACAGATGGCAGGTAGCCCTACTCATGTTGCCCACTCACAGCCCAACTGGTTGGGCCACCTGTTCACCGACCCGCATGACGCCCCGTCCGACATTGTAAGGAATTCTTTATTTGGTCTTCTATGTTGCAGCTCCAACTGCCACAGATAATGGTGGTTTACCATCTGATTCCTTAACTTCACTTCAAGGACAAGATATTTCACATTTACTCTAAGTTTCACACATTAATACATACTCATCACATTAGTAAACACTACAGTCTTGTGTCCAAGGAATTCTTGGTTCTTGGATTTCCAGTCACACTCACCGACTCCAAACTTCTAACGAATTCGGAAGACATATTTAAACAAATTGAATTTAAAAGTAAAATTACCCTCCAGTCTTGTAGGTGCTTGCGAAGGTCTGCTGCTTCTCTTCTTCCTTCTTAATGCTTAAAGTAAACATTAGGTCTTGTGTCTCTGAACTAATGTACACCCTGACAGCTTACGCTGGGTAGCATGACTGTACTTAAAATTTAGCAGAAGCAGGTATGAGCTCTATCACCCTCAGAGACGTTATTTGTATCTAATTATCTTACACATTCAGTGATAAGATGGCATGTAAACCTTCGATAACTGAGAAGTGTGGCTTAGAATACAAAGAAATTTTAATGCAATCTTGTTCTCTCGTCATACCGACTTAGCAGTACCCGATACTAAGACACGTGGCGCTGGAGGTTTTATGGGTTTTGTAAGTTTCTGGGGAGCAGCAGCAAGTGTATTCTTGTCGCAATGAAAGTTTGCTCTCTTCCTTATTGGTTTTCAAAAGCTATCAGTTGAGCGAGACTCCATTTCAACACAAGTAAAAGCTATATATCATAACTTCCTACATCAGCAAAACACTTTCACAATGTGTCAGTTACTTTACTGACGAGAACATATATTTCTCCAGTTCTACGGGATAGTTAACGTCTGACATCAGCCAAGTCCTACAGACCCTCTTGATCTTGTTGAAATGGAGTCTCACTCAACTGCTAGCTTTTGAAAACCAATACGGAAGAGAGGAAACTTTCATTGTCACTAGAATCATATCTGAGAGAGACACAATAACTTCAGTTATATAACTTTGTTGGTCTGTTTGCCGAATCTGAACTGTAACTTGCAAGCAAGGACCTATAGGGTCAATATTGCGAGAGTTTTCCAGTACTCTGCCTACTATGACTAAGAAACAAAAGCAGTCTGTTTGGAAGATTAGCTCTTATATGACTGGAGTTAATGGGTCTAAATTTGGATCTGCAGGACCAGCAATGGTATGTGACGGCATATTGGATAAAATTCAAGATTCAGTCTCGCAGAATACTTATTCTGGCTATAGTAATACAAGAAAAACTAAAAAAAATGATATGAAACACTAAGTTGATAACACTGTTATTCAAATAACACCTAGAAAAATAAACACATCTTTAAACAACCTACAATTCTGATGTGACACAGCTATAGAATAAAATGGGATCTCTAGTTGATTCTTTCTCTATCGAAATGAAAAATTTTTCAGGTTGCTTATGTCCCGGAAATTTTGCTTCAGAACCGTTCTCTGGATCTTCCACTATGTATGAATGGTCACCTACGATTTTCTTGATTTTATAAAGACCAAGAAACAAAAGATACATTTCACTATTGTTTCCTCAGTCACATAGAATTGTGAATGGTACTCAAAAGAACATAGTTCCCTACTTTTAAAGAATGAGCTTTAACTTGGCTGTGATAGCACTTGTTCTATTCTATTTCCTTTTTGTGTGCCTTATGAAGCTGTACCACCATCTTCATCCCAGGCTGAATTTGGTGGCTGGGATAAGCCCACAATTTCATTGATCGGCACTGTAACCTGAGTGTCATACATTAATCTGATGGCAGGATATCATGTTCAAGCATGTACCAGTTTGTTAATTAAGTATTCAGACTGTGGTGTAAACTCCAGCGGTGTAAAGTATCGTACATAAGAATGTGTCCTGGCTAATTTCCTTACTTCTCGTAAACACCGTTCTAAAGAATTTCCTGTAAGGTGGTAGAATCCAGTCCTGTGTACTGTGAAGTTCGGTTGTCGCACGTTGCCAGTCCAGAAGTGGGAGCTGAACTGAATGGAAAGCCTAGGCATTTCCTGTACTACCGACGGCACTTTGCTCTGCCAGAGCGACAAGTTAAACAATTATTGGGGGCTGACTAATATCGCCGGCATGATTTCGTTGTCACATCCGCTTTCTGTTCCTCTGTGAGTCTCCATTACCATTATCCGGTTCCTCTGCCGGTACTGCTGACGATTTTTAAGCAGCAGAGTGTTTTGTGTGGGTTGACTATTAGGACGTGAAATGTGGTGTGTACTGGGTTGGCTGTTGTCAGAAGACTGCTGCTGTGGCACTCGTGAGTCAACTGTCGTTAGATGTCTCTTTTCCCTTTCTGCTTGAAACCTGCCCAAACCGGAAAGGACTTCGAGAAAGTTCTTTATAGTTAAAGCAGGCACTGTCAGCAATCGCCTCTGAGCCCACTCAGACATTCCGTAATGGATTAGTGGAACCAATTCTTCCAGCTCCATAGGTGGCTCTAAGTGGTGCTGAAAATCTGCTGCTCTCGCAACAAGTCTACAAGGATTGTGAGACTTGTTGCGAGAATTCTTCTCACAAGCAGGTTTTGAGAATAATTCCATTCCTGAACTAGGAACTCCTTCATCAATTGGAGAAAGGTGCCATGTGTCTGGCTGGCTGTATCCCACCAGATGCGAGCCTCTAATGCAAGGTGATGATCAAACATGTTAGTTTCCTATCTCCGTGACAGTGGGAAAGAATCGGACAAATCTCCGAAGATGTTGACAGAATCCGCAAGGGGGATGTTTAAGTTTAATCCTTGAGATTTCTTCCAAGAAGGGTTTGGTATATGCGAAGCAATTTGTTAGGTCTTGCCCACATGTCTTGTATAGGGTGCCTAAGCGAAGTTGCGTTCTCGGAATCCTATACAACAATTCAAGCAAATAACATTAGCAGTTTTGTTTCTATAAAGCAGATTGACAATACTTAACTTTAATGTACAAAGGTGTCACAAGCAATGGGCGACATGCAAACAGTAAATGATCTTCACTATACACAAAGTCCAAGTAAACACTTGATATGGATCACACAATCTAATATGATATGTTGAGTGGCACTTAAGTAAATAAATTAGTGAAATCAAAGTGAAGTAGAAATTAGAATATAAATGAAAAACTTGGTTTAGTTTAGAGAGTTACATGCTGCCAAACAGCGGGCAGAACAGCAGATCAGAAGAGACAATGACTGTGAAGTCAGCAAGTTCCACATAAGCGGACGCTGTCGATTCAGCCGTCAGGGCATCGCCCGACCGGCTCACATGTTTCTAAGTTGTCACATGTGAGCAAAGGCCCTCGCCTACATTCCAAGAGCCAATGACCGACGTTAAGATGATTCTTTGAGAAGCTTTTCAACGTGACAGAAGAGGCAATGACCGGTTCACGTGTTTCTCAGTCGTCACATGTGATCAAAGGCCCTCGCCTACATTCCAAGAGCCAATGACCGACGCTAAGAAGATTCTTCTAGAAGCTTTTCAACGTGACAAAAAAAAAATGTTGCTCATGTCGGCACCAATGACTCCTGCCGTCTGGGTTCAGAGGTCATCCTCAGTTCGTACAGGCGGTTGGCGGAATTGGTGAAGGCGGAATGCCTCGCTCGCGGGGTGAAATCAGAGCTAACTATTTGTAGTATCGTTCCCAGAATCGATCGCGGTCCTCTGGTTTGGAGCCGAGTGGAAGGCTTAAACCAGAGGCTCAGACGATTCTGCGGAGATCTGGGGTGCAAATTTCTCGACCTCCGCTATCGGGTGGAGAAATGTAGGGTCCCCCTGAATAGGTCAGGCGTGCACTACACGCCGGAAGCGGCTACAAGGGTAGCGGAGTACGTGTGGAGTGCACATGGGGTTTTTTAGGTTAGAGAATCCCCTCCCTAGGCCCGACAAGACGCCTTCTGAGACGCAACAAGGTAGGAGTAGGCAAAATGCAACAGGGAATAACAATATTAATGTGCTAATAGTAAACTGCAGGAGCGTCTACAGAAAGGTCGCAGAACTGCTCTCATTAGTAAACGGTCACAACGCTCATATAGTACTAGGGACAGAAAGTTGGCTGAAACCAGACGTAAATAGTAATGAAATCCTAAACTCAGATTGGAATCTGTACCGCAGAGACAGGCTGGACAGTGAAGGGGGAGGCGTGTTTATAGCGATAAGAAGTGCAATAGTATCGAAGGAAATTGATGGAGATCCGAAATGTGAAATGATTTGTGTGAAGGTCACGGTTAAAGCAGGCTCAGACATGGTAATTGGATGTCTCTATAGGCCTCCTGGCTCAGCAACTGTTGTGGCTGAGCACCTGAAGGATAATTTGGAAAATATTTCGAGTAGATTTCCCCACCATGTTATAGTTTTGGGTGGAGATTTTAATTTGCCGGATATAGACTGGGAGACTCAGACGTTCATAACGGGTGGCAGGGACAAAGAATCCAGTGAAATTTTTTTAAGTGCTTTATCTGAAAACTACCTTGAGCAGTTAAACAGAGAACCGACTCGTGGCGATAACATATTAGACCTTCTGGTGACAAACAGACCCGAACTATTTGAGAAAGTTAACGCAGAACAGGGAATCAGCGATCATGAAGCGGTTACGGCATCGATGATTTCAGCCGTAAATAGGAATATTAAAAAGGGTAGGAAGATTTTTCTGTTTAGAAAAAGTGACAAAAAGCAGATTTCAGAGTACCTGTTGGCTCAACACAAAAGTTTTGTCTCAAGTACAGATAGTGTTGAGGATCAGTGGACAAAGTTCAAAACCGTCGTACATAATGCGTTAGATGAGTATGTGCCAAGCAAGATCGTAAGAGATGGAAAAGAGCCACCGTGGTACAACAACCGAGTTAGAAAACTGCTGCGGAAGCAAAGGGAACTTCACAGCAAACATAAACATAGCCAAAGCCTTGCAGACAAACAAAAATTACGCGAAGCGAAATGTAGTGTGAGGAGGGCTATGCGAGAGGCGTTCAATGAATTCGAAAGTAAAGTTCTATGTACTGACTTGGCAGAAAATCCTAAGAAATGTTGGTCTTATGTCAAAGCTGTAGGTGAATCAAAACAAAATGTCCAGACACTCTGTGACCAAAATGGTACTGAAACAGAGGATGACAGACTAAAGGCCGAAATACTAAATGTCTTTTTCCAAAGTTGTTTCACAGAGGAAGATTGCACTGTAGTTCCTTCTCTAGATTGTCGCACAGCTGACAAAATGGTAGATATCGAAATAGACGACTGAGGGATAGAGAAACAATTAAAATCGCTCAAAAGAGGAAAGGCCGCTGGACCTGATAGGATACCAGTTCAATTTTACACAGAGTACGCGAAGGAACTTGCCCCCCCTCTTGCAGCGGTGTACCGTAGGTCTCTAGAAGAGCGTAGCGTTCCAAAGGATTGGAAAAGGGCACAGGTCATCCCCGTTTTCAAGAAGGGACGTCGAGCAGATGTGCAGAACTATAGACCTATATCTCTAACGTCGATCAGTTGTAGAATTTTGGAACACGTATTGTGTTTGAGTATAATGACTTTTCTGGAGACTAGAAATCTACTCTGTAGGAATCAGCATGGGTTTCGAAAAAGACGGTCATGTGAAACCCAGCTCGCGCTATTCGTCCACGAGACTCAGAGGGCCATAGACACGGGTTTACAGGTAGATGCCGTGTTTCTTGACTTCCGCAAGGCGTTCGATACAGTTCCCCACAGTCGTTTAATGAACAAAGCAAGAGCATATGGACTATCAGACCAATTGTGTGATTGGATTGAGGAGTTCCTAGATAACAGGACGCAGCATGTCATTCTCAATGGAGAGAAGTCTTCCGAAGTAAGAGTGATTTCAGGTGTGCCGCAGGGGAGTGTCATAGGACCGTTGCTATTCACAATATACGTAAATGACCTTGTGGATGACATCAGAAGTTCGCTGAGGCTTTTTGCAGATGATGCTGTGGTGTATCGAGAGGTTGTAACAATGGAAAATTGTACTGAAATGCAGGAGGATCTGCAGCGAATTGAGCATGGTCCAGGGATTGGCAATTCAATCTCAATGTAGACAAGTGTAATGTGCTGCGAATACACAGAAAGATAGATCCTTTATCATTTAGCTACAAAATAGCAGGTCAGCAACTGGAAGCAGTTAATACCATAAATTATCTGGGAGTACGCATTAGGAGTGATTTAAAATGGAATGATCATATAATGTTGACCGTCGGTAAAGCAGATGCCAGACTGATATTCATTGGAAGAATCCTAAGGAAATGCAATCCGAAAACAAAGGAAATAGGTTACAGTACGCTTGTTCGCCCACTGCTTGAATACTGCTCAGCAGTGTGGGATCTGTACCAGATAGGGTTGATAGAAGATATAGAGAAGATCCAACGGAGAGCAGCGCGCTTCGTTACAGGATCATTTAGTAATCGCGAAAGCGTTACGGAGATGATAGATAAACTCCAGTGGAAGACTCTGAGGAAGAGACGCTCAGTAGCTCGGTACGGGCTTTTGTCAAAGTTTCGAGAACGTACCTTCACCGAAGAGTCAAGCAGTATATTGCTCTCTCCTACGTATATCTCGCGAATAGACCATGAGGATAAAATCAGAGAGATTAGAGCCCACACAGAGGCATACCGACAATCCTTCTTTCCACGAACAATACGAGACTGGAATAGAAGGGAGAGCCGACAGAGGTACTCAAGGTACCCTCTGCCACACACCGTCAGGTGGCTTGCGGAGTATGGATGTAGATGTAGAGGTCGTTCACCTCCAGTAAACTGAAGTGAATAAATACGCGAGACGCAGTGGGCCCGACGGACGAGACGAAGGAAGAAGAGAAGAGTAGCAGTTGTTTTCAGTCAGTTTCGGTGCAGAAGTCCGTCATGCAAGAAGAGACTACATCATGCACAGACGCTCCAAGTCCGCCGCTGTAATGGAATAGCAAACAGCAGCCTCGGCGCCAGAAGGCAGAAGGTAAAAGGTATTTGAAGTCTGATTTTTACGTACCCGGGTGACTCGTGAGGACGGGAAGGAGACGGCCTCACATCAGCAGTCACCTGTGAGCTGGGATGAAGATCTGACAGGCGAAGACTGGCAAGCGGGAGTCCGTTGTTGGAGTCCGGGACACTGGCCTTCCCCCGCCGCGCCGCACCGCTGGTCGACGCACTACACACGCGGCCGCTTAGAGAAGAGAAACACTGGAACGCCACATCCAAGGTATCACCATCCGATGCGCAACTTCGCTCGCAATAATTAAACGGGCCACCTCGCGCTGCGCGTCTCCAGTCAGCTGGGCGAGTCGGCGACACGAGATACACACTGCCACGTGTAATCAGACGCCGCCGCTGCCGCAGCAGAAGGCTTCGCAAACGACGCAGCTGCCGTTCTAGGAGCCAGAACATCGAGTAAGGAAACAGTTGTACGAAACTTGCAATAAAAGTTATCTTTTGTAAAAATGCTGTTTTATTCTACCGTCTGCAGCTCGTGGTCGTGCGGTAGCGTTCTTGCTTCCCACGCCCGGGTTCCCGGGTTCGATTCCCGGCGGGGTCAGAGATTTTCTCTGCCTCGTGATGACTGGGTGTTGTGTGCTGTCCTTCGATTAGTTAGGTTTAAGTAGTTCTAAGTTCTAGGGGACTGATGACCATAGATGTTAAGTCCCATAGTGCTCAGAGCCATTTTTTTTATTCTACCTCATACACGAGCCAAGGAAGAACCCACACTTCCCACATGTTGTTAAGAGAGAAAAATTAATTTATTTAGTATTTTCACCCTGACATAATGCTTTAGAATCAAATGCCCTTTGCAGCAATGCTCATCCTGACAATTGACTAGCATCAAAAGGGAAAACCCATTTACATTTAGTATCATAACTGTTACAGATAGCACTCTCTGCTAGGCCACACTAATACTCCACTAATGTCTACTACACTGAGCCGAGCTGAGTGGCCGAGGCTGGCATCAGGGACACTTATATTCACTTCTTGCAGTGTCGCTCCTGTCGTGGTGCAGTCCTAATCAGCGCGCCATTGGCCGACGTCGTTTCACCACCTTCTATGGTCTTGCGTTCTTCATCTTCGTTCCGGCGCTTGTAGTTAGGCCAGAAAGTTTCCCGTGGGGTCATCGCCTGTTCTATCAAAAATCGCGATGTCTGTCGCAGTCTTGTGAGGTGCATGTCTGAGTCATCCTGTAGCCAGGGGACAGAGGCAGTGAAAGAGAGCGGTCTTCCCTCCAGTCAGTACCAGCCCCTGGGAGCCATCACTCGCAGTGGATACAAGCTGCTGTCCTGGCTTACCAATCCAGTCGAGTTTGGGGCATCGCATCCAGGAAGGATGTGATGTCAACACTCTTCTTCACAGTAACCTCTGCATTGACTACAGGCCCTACTCCAGTTGGTACACGATTTGTAGTTCCTGTGTCACACAGCTACAAAGGAAAGCTTCCATTGTTTACTGTTTTATTCAAATTCTGCACTCACCATCCATTCGAGTGAGTGACTCCTCACTCAAAATGGCTCTGAACACTATGTGAATTAACTTCTGAGGTCATCAGTCACCTAGAACTTAGAACTAATTAAAACTAACTAACCTAAGAATATCACACACATCCATGCCCGAGGCAGGATTCGAACCTGCGACCGTAGCGGTAGCTCGGCTCCGGACTGTAGCACCTAGAAACGCACGGTCACTCCGGCCGGCACTCCTCACTCAGTGTAAGACATTTTCACTTACTACAGAACATAGAGTGGGCTTTAACTTCACCTCTATTCCATTGATACTAGATTTCACAGTCACATCTGCAGTATTTGATTCAAGATATGCTCTTGAACACTGTCTATCTGTCCATGCAAGGTTTCAAAGGCATCCATTCGCTTATTTACCCCACATTATTGACTTGCTTATGAAAACAGCCAAGCCTTCCATTTAACTCCAGTAAGGTCTTGACGTTTCCTAACGACATTCTTCCAACAGCTGGCCTTGAGAGTTTTGTCTACTTAGTTCGATCATTTGACTCTTAGTCTCACGATGGCCATGATCTGCTTTTTAAGAGAAATTTCTCTAGTGAGCTAGCCTTTTGGGCCATCGCCATCTGTAAGGAATCTAGGTTGTCTCTAGTGACTGACTGCAAAGCTCAACTTACCTGTGTGTAGGATTTCAGCTATAGATGGTGTGGTCAGTATTGTGACTTCAGCGACGACTGTGACGGTGTCGGCATCGGTAGTGTCCATCGATAGGCGATACTGGTGGTGTCGGTGGCATTGTCGACATCAGCTTTGGGACCTCAGCAGTGGCTACGTCAGCTGCTGCAGTTGCATTTGCGATTGCTTGGTTGCTTTTGCGATGCTTATCCCACCTCAGACCTCCACGTGGCGGCTTGAGGCAGTGACACTTAAATTCAGGATGGCCGGTTGGCCGCTGCCATGCCCAATGTTGTCCGTTGTGTCATAGCTGACGCTGACAGACAAGTGATGTTCTCTCTGCCTGCATTCTTACAACGCCAGCCTGTCCCCATTTGGCCATAAACCTTCTATCATGGCTCTTTATTATTTCTCTGTAAGTTAAATGGATTTCTTTGCCACTATCACTCTCTCTCCAAAATTCTGTAGCGGAAAGGTAAGCACACAGTCGTCAACAAAAGTTGAAAAACTTTTTTGTCTTGCATAGTATAATGCTGTCACTGCAGCTACATGACTCGTTTCTCAGGCAATGTCAGAATTCCAAGGAAGTCCTTCAACAGGGGGTGGGGTGGGGGAGGGGTGGGGGACAGAATGGGTTTCATAAGCTTCTTCACGCCTCATCTTCTTGTCAGTGAAAGGAGAGCACACGTGGTTAACGTGGCCCAAAATGGTTCATATTAGCGGTCGCTAAGATTGCGCTACAACATGTAAACTATCTGGCTCAGTCTCTGGCAATGTCCTCGCAATCCCAGGCAACATATATGATAGGAAACTTCCCCCAGCCTGCGAACAAGATAAATATTAACAGGTCGCGCAGCATTCAGTTCTATTTACAATTCAGTACATTGTGCAGAAAACTGTTCCTGGAGATTCACTATGACCGTGAATTTGTAATCAGAAAATGTGTAGAGAAAAACGACATGAAGTAAATTTATATTGTGTAAACCCCACGAACCCGTTTTACTTCTGGAAACTTCTGGAAACTTCAAAAGCAAGTTTCCAAATCCTGTTAAAGTCCTGATAATAATATCCTTTGATAGAGGAAAACGGTAAAACACTCTGAAGCTAATTTGATAAATAAAGACACAGTATTCTGCAATTTTGATTACCAGTAAGAGATAAATTTGCATCTAAACATAAATGAATGGGAATAT
The DNA here is from genome assembly GCF_023864345.2 of Schistocerca serialis cubense. Classification (NCBI taxonomy): domain Eukaryota; kingdom Metazoa; phylum Arthropoda; class Insecta; order Orthoptera; family Acrididae; genus Schistocerca; species Schistocerca serialis. The sequence goes on along the minus strand of NC_064642.1, from coordinate 511,170,185 downwards.
GACATTAAGTGGCATGCAAACAAAGACTGTGTACTTTGACAACTGTCAGGTTCGAAGTTCCCTCCAATACGCTAACTTAAACCAATGGCGAATAAGCTACTTCTTTGTAATTGGTCGGTGTAAAAAATTTCAATAGCAGATGTCCCAACCTACAGGTTTGGCCACATTTCGTAGTGCAACACATAAATTTTCCTGTCTAAATTACTGTCTATACATATCGAAACACATCCTTCTAAAACACACATAAAACACGTGGACTGACTAGTACAAAAAACAGAAAAGCAAAAACAAATAAATGATGGCAATAAGTAATGTTAGTGTTGGGGTCAACAATCACTTAAAAGTGAACAGTCTTTACAATACACTTCTTTTTTTTTACAGAGAAACATTAAGAGATAATCTATTAGAAAGCATAAAGCAATTAAATTGGTTACAATTGTGTTTCTCGAAGAGAGGAATGTTTTTGATTCTTCTATATTACGGGTCGGCGTGATGTGGCGACGGCTGTAGATGCTGTTTGAAGTTGCTGATATGAATCCTATATGCTCATCCAGTCGTGTCCTTGGCATTAAAATATCCTCTTTCCTTACGTCCTGTTACGACTGGGTGGTAATAAGTTGTATAACATCCATTTGTCATAGGCCAGAACAAAGTAACTGCTTATGCAGCACCTGAAGGTCGTATTAGTTCAACTGTAACTTTCACACATGATAGTTTGGCACAGTGTACATGACTTGTTTAAATTAACACTCCGTTTGCTATAACTTCCCAATTGCGAAGTTAGACAGTCTACCTACTGTTAATATTCATTGTTCATAACAACACTGTTCCTGCGAAAACTGTCACTTACGTAGCAACACAGTTCACAGTTTCCACATTGGTACTTCGTGTTTTGGCACACGTCATATATCGTAGTCAAGAGAATGAGCAATATTAAATTCACAGTTTATGTAATGCAGCTCAACTGTAAACCGACGACAATACTGCCTACTCACGAGTGTATCGTTCTGCAATAACCAACAGCGTATGCGTAATACAACGTCCGTTTAGAATATCCATCACAAAGTCAAATTTCAAACGGTCTAACACAAAAATGTCTGGTATTAATATCCCGTTAAACGCATACAATTACTACACTCAGTACTTCCTTCCCTACCGCCGTGCTTACGGGCCATCTATTACTGTCTGCTCACCGTTCGACCCGACAACTATCGATACCTCTCTCGCTCCACAGTTCTTACAAAACTTCTGCCTACGGCATTCCGTTTCACACAACACATTTAATAAAACTATTTGAAAAATAACCAAAAGCAAAATCCAAATTTTTACATAAGGAACTCGCATAAAAAAGTAACACAGTAAACATAGTCACACACCTTTCATGTTCTACAGTATATAACCAAATGAAAAATATTCAACATCAGAGACATATCTATGGAACACAAAGAAGTAAAAGAAAGGAAAAAAAATATATCTCGTTATTAGCCATGGCATCACAATCTGAAAACGCATAAGGCATTGTCTACGTTCCTACTAGCAGGGAGCCATCTGTTTGTTTGAATGCAGTGATGAAGAGACAGACTATACTAAAAAGCCTTCCAAGTTTAAGTTCAAAAAGAAGCACTACTTTGGAACGTTAAATATAAATTCTCTTCTGAAAATAGAGAAACAGAAGGAATTGAATTTATTTCTACAGATGAACCATACACGAAATTTAGCAGTGCAGGAAACGAGATTCTTAGATGAGAATGTAGTTGTTCCATGACATTACAGAATTTATGAAGGTAAATCAGCGGTAAGAATAATGGAAAACATGCCGATGTTTGGAACAGTGTTTTATGTTAGCAAAAGAATCGTAGGTAATATAACTGAATTTATGTCGAGGTTAGAAATAATGTGCATGTTAACAATAAAGGTCAAAAATAAAAGCTATAAAATTATAAATTGCCATGTACATATAGAAAATGATAACAAAAAATATGCAGAAAGTAAATCAGTTTTGGGATCTTTTAGAATCTGAAATCTCCAACATACATAAAAACAACGTCAAAATACTTCTTGGTGAATTCAGTGCGCAAGCCGAGAAGGAAAAGAAATGAAAGAATATTGTAGGCGGATATCCAGCACAAACAGGAATGGTGAATGACTGATCGGTATGTGTCAAATGTTCCAGTTGAAACTGGTGTACACACATTCTCGCAAACTACCAAGAGAAGCCAAAACTTGGATATCTCCAAATCAAAAACTAGAATAATTTCAGTTGGAGCACATAGCCATGTCTAAAAGACATGTCATGGAAATTATGAACGTTAAAGTAATCAGAAATGGGTAATTTGATTCAAATCAATATCTTTCTAAGATTAAAATAAAATTTCTCACGTCTCAATCAAAAAATACAACCAAGAAAGTAATCACATATAACTCCACTACACCTAATACTAGGGCAAAAGATTCAGATTTAGAGAAGAAACTGAGATAGTAAAACACCGTTACTGGCATTAACCTCCAATACAAATTGCTAAAGTGGCAGGGAAAACTTTAGAACTGATCAAGAATAAAAAGGAAACAAATGTGGAACGAAGAGTACGAAGAAACTATAAAACAAAGAGCTCAAAAATGGATAGAATGAAGATGTTAAAAAAAGACAACGTGTAGAAGGTTCAGACAACAAAGAAAAGAAACATAAAAAACAATTCGAAAAATCAAAAGAAGCTTCAGAAAACCAACTTATGGAGGAAAAAAGAAAATTCTACTAAAAATAATACTAGAAATTTTTACCAAACATTTGAACATATACTTAAAGGGTTTCAGTCACCAGGTATTTGCATCAAAGATGAGAACGGTAAAACAGGATTAAATGACAAATAAACTGTGAAACTCTGGCAAAATCTTTTGACAGGCTTGTAGACTACCCAGTTCCAAAAGTTAAACTGAAATTTCCAGTAATACCATCAAATCTGGAGGAAGATTTCCCACCAACAGAGCAAGAAATTCATGCATGAAGCCATTAAATCGCTCAAACAGAACCAAAGATTATGAATGTCTACAACTGCTTTTTGAGAACATTTGGAAAATTAGAAAGATTCCAGAAGAGCGAAAAATAGCGTTAATCCACCTGCTACACAAAAAGAGAGACAAAAGAAATATCATCAATTACAGAGGAGTGTTACTTCTGCCAGTAGTATACAAAATATTACCAAAAATTCTCCTCGACAAAGTGGTAGAAACAAAAAACTCGAAGCGTAACAGGGGCCTTCGAAAGGGAAGATGTTGCGCAAAATACATTTTTGACCTAAAATCAATAATTTGAGATACAATGTTAACCAGCAAACCTATAATCCTATCATTTATTAATTTCATAAAATCATTTTATTCGGTAGACAGAGAGATAATACACAAACTCCTTAGAGAATTTTATGTTAAAGCAAAATTAGCACATATAATTCATGAAACTTTAATAAAGACGGTATTTAAACTCAAATTTATGGGAGCGCAATCTCAGCCATTTGAAATAAAAATTGATGTTAGACAAGGGGCCGGTTTATTACCTTTATTGTTTAACTGCGTTCTAGAAAAAAATTGTAATGATCTGGGATTTGGAGCTAAAGAATCACAAACTGAACCAATATTTTTAGGAAGGAAGAACATGGAATTAAGATAAAATGCCTGGCTTTTGCACACGATTTTGCAATAGTTTCAGCAAATCTGAGAGACGCAATTAGTCAAATAAATCTTGTGGAAGAAACAGCAAATAGAACTGGTCTCAAATCAGCAGTTGAGGAAAGAAAATACGTGACAAACATAAACAATGCACCAAAACTTATAGAAGCACAAATACCTAAAATATACTAAGTTAATTCAAATATCTTGGATAAACTATACAATAGTATGGACGGGAAAAATTTCCAGTAGATGTAAGAGTGAACAAAATGTAGAGAGCATATGATCTGACAAAGAATATTTATAAGAAGAAATGCAAATGCATACCTAGAAAAACAAAACTAAAACACTACGCCACAACGGTACGACCATAATGTTTATATGGATGAGAACGCCTAGCAATGAACTATAAGCTGGACAGAACAGAAATACATGAATAATGGATAGTTAGGAAAATAATGAGTGCAAAACAAACTAAACATGACTGATTACGAGAAGTAATGAGGAGAACTAAAAAAAATTAGAGGATATATGAGAATTAATCTTTTTTGGACACCTCTATCGAATGAGTGAGAACAGGGTCACGAAACAAATATTACTGTATTCCTGGAAGAAGAAACCGACAATAGCAAGGATTACAGAAATAAGGAAAGATTTAGAGAGAAACATCACCAAAGAATCTTTAATAACAGAAAGAACTCTTTTCAGGAATAAAATATTAAATTTAGAAGACTTTCAATGCAGAAGAAATAAGACATCGGAAACAACATGGACAGACGAAAGGAAAAGATAACATGGGGAGAAGACGAAGGAGTACTGGAAAAATAGAAAACAACTAGGAACGAAAAGGAACTGAAGGTCATACGTGATCCTAGTTGGTCAATACGAAAGTCAAAAAATTATAAAAGATGCTGAGATATATTCTGAAACCTAAATGGAACAACATACGGTTCAGCCGAGGCCAGGCTTCACTGGCATTATACAGAACAAGTATTTAACCCACAGCTATGCACACAACTAAGAGAGAGAATTCTGAACCATGAGAAGCAGATCAAGACGACACTGCGAAGAAACTTACTGTGTGTTAGCGCCACTGCATTATTCTCGTTTCGTGAAATAATCGTCATCACCAAGCGGTCGAAACATTGACCGAAAACGATGGACATTCCTAAGCTTTGTTCAAAATAATGAGAAGTTAACTGTACTGCAGCACGGCATGAAGGTCTATTGCAATGACACGGTCATAAACTCTGACGAGGCGGCAGCTCCTGTTCGGTTTTGGAAGATCTGACAAAATTGGAGATGTGACGATGACCAAACCTTTTAAAGGCTGACTGGCGTCGCACTCTGGTATGATTACGACTTCAAAAAATAACGGCGGTGCCAACTCTGCGGGAGGACAGGCGGCTGACGATAACCTGCTCAGACATACAAACTGGTTCCTTTTTATATACTAAGATGGTATCTGTTCTTTCGGACATGTCCGAAAGAACAGATCCCATCTTAGTATATATATAGTTAAGGCTCACCGGCCACTTGACCATCTTCTTCTTCTGTGCGAGCCGGCCGGTGTGGCCGAGAGGCTCTAGGCGCTTCAGTTTGGCACCTCCCGACCCTTACGGTCGCAGGTTCGAATCCTGCCTCGGGCATGGATGTGTGTGATGTCCTTAGGTTAGTTAGGTTTAAGTAGCTCAAAGTTCTAGGGGACTGGTGACCTCAGATGTTAAGTCCCATAGTGCTCAGAGCCATTTGAACCATTTTTCTTCTGTGCGAATGCACAAACAGAGCCCGAACTCTTACGGGAATCGGCAACGCTAAGCGAGTAATGAGTATAATGGGCGGGGGAACTATGAATGTAGAGCGGGACAATACGTTGAGAATGTATGTTTCACGGGAGGCGTGCCGGAGATAAATCCCTGCAGTCGCGCTATCCTCTGTGTCCTCAGTGGCTCAGATGGATAGAGCGTCTGCCATGTAAGCAGGAGATCAGGATTCGAGTCCCGGTCGGGGCACACATTTTCATTTGTCCCCGTTGACGTATGTCAACACCTGTAAGCAGCTAAGGGTGTTCATTTCACTGTAATTGCTTCCTTTTTGCCAAAGAGGTTTCCTACCCTGGCACGATCTCAGTCGTTGGAACGGCGGGCTTTTTTGTATTCCTACACATCTTATCGACAAGAAGACGCTCCTTTCGAACTTGAATCGTTTTTAATGGTTCCCGGCACTATTAACTCCTTTGAAGACGACAACAGCCGAAAGTTTTCGGTATTTACTACAAATCACCTTGTGATGTGACGTAGTTGTAGTATAGACATTGTACTCGTTTTTGTGATGAGTAGGGTTCAAATATCTGTGTAGCCATACTTAGGTGGTCTGTATCAAATGGTCTCGTTGTCGAATCGGCGTAAACGTGAATATTCTCTGCCAGTGCAGAAGTCATACAAGTCCATTCACGTATTTGCTAGACTGTGCCGTCAGTCGTTGCAAGGACTTAACAGTGCTTTGTAAGTTGGGGGATAAAACGTTGAAAATCTGAGCATGTGCCTAGTACACAGTTTACTGAACAGCTCTGATTCCGACGACATCAGAAGGTCCAATTGGATTATGACTGACATCAATGTATTCAGAAATGTACTTTAGTTGTAACCACATAACGAAAATCATCGATTATTTTGGATACAATGGTTATTTTGAAATCAAGAGCAGCTGACAAGCGATAAGAAAGAAGGAATGCTTCAAACCAGTTTCAAGGGATTTCAGGTCCCGTGGAACTAGTGCTTCCTTTACATAATAGAAACCATGCTAGAGCACTACACTTCAGTTGGAGTGGTGTAGACACAGGGTAGTGTGTTGAAAGTTTGCAGGATTACCAAGGGTGATTATGACTCTTCTCCTGTCCGGCTACTTCTCTGCAATGTCAAGTACTATGGTGTGAGTGTCTCCTGTCAAGTGATATATTAGGAGACTTGAGATCAATTTTGGTCATTCTCGACTTCGATGGCTGAATTTCATCACCTGTCTTCAGTCTGCGAGTATATACCGGCTGGTTAAAATTAAAGTACAGCTACTCACAGAGGTAGTTCAGGTATACATGACGACGTCGCAAGCTGAAGATAAAGAGATACAGAAAGTGCTTGAGAATATTTAAAGGGTAATACGGTAAATAAATGTCGTGTGACTGGGACCTCCCGTCAGGTACACCGTTCGCCACTTCAGTGACTTGCGCGTCGATGGGGATGAAATGATGATGATTAGGACAACACAACACCCAGTCGGTGAGCGGAGAAAATCTTCGACCCAGCTGGGAATCGAACCCGGGCCATTGACATTCTGATGCGCTGATCACTCAGCTACCGGAAGCGGACAGGGTAATACGGTACATAAAGGGAGATGAAAACCTAATAGTTATGGGAGACTGGAATGCAGTTGTAGGGGAAGGATTAGAAGAAAAGGTTACAGGAGAATGTGGGCTAGGGACAAGGAATGAGAGAGCGGAAAGACTAATTGAGTTCTGTAACAAATTTCAGCTAGTAAAAGTCAATACTCTGTTGAAGAATTATAAGGGGAGGCGGTGTACTTGGAAAATACCGGATGCTACGGGAGGATTTCAGTTAGATTACATCTTGATCAGACAGAGATTCCGAAATCAGGTACTGGATTGTAAGGCGTGCCCAGGAGCAGATATAGACTCAAATCACAATGTGGTAGTGATGAAGAACGGGCTGAAGTTCAAGAGATTAGTCAGGAAGAATCGATACGAAAGGAAATAGGATACAGAAGTACTAAGGGATGATAGAACATACTTGAAGTTCTCCAATGCTACAGATACAGTAATCATTAATAGTTCAGTAGGCGACACAGTCGAAGAGAAATGGACACCTCTAAAAACGGCAATCACAGACGTTGGAAAGAAAAACATAGGTACAAAGAAGGTAACTCCAAAGAAACCATTGGTAACAGAAGAAATACTTCAGTTGATCGATGAAAGAAGTAAGTACAAAAATGTTCAGGAAAATTCAGGAATACAGAAATACATGTCGCTGAGGAATGAAGTAAACGTCATGTGCGGGTAAGCTAAGACGAAATGATTGCATGAAAAATGTGAAGAGATAGAAAAAGAAATGACTGTCGGAAGGACTGGCTCAGCATATAGGAAAATCAAAACAACCTTCGGTGACATTAAAAGCAAGGGTGGTAGCATTAAGAGTGCAAATGGAATTCCACTGTTAAATGCAGAGGAGAGAGCGGAGGGGCTTCTATGAAGAAGGAACTGCTCGACAGTTGTGTTATGTGGGCTGCATTACACAGGAGAAATCTCTAACCAGGCCCTCATACTTGGTGGGAGATGCTATTCTCTACGCATCTTTACGTGCTCAATGTTCACTCAAAACTAAAAATGGTGACGCGACACGATCGACGGGCATACTAGAGATACTGCCCAAAATATCTGTGCAAAGCTTTACCCGATTTTCCAAGTGGTTTTCATTTCGCAACCGAACGGAACTTACCTTACAGACAACCCTCGTATCATCTACACAATTCGGAAGACTGCTATAGCTGACAAGTGCGAGAATTATCGCACAATGAGCTTAAGAGGTCATGCATCCAAGTTGCTCACAAGGACAATATACTGAAGAATGGAAAAGAAAAATGAGGATGTGCTAGATGACGATCAGTTTGGCTTTAGAAAAGGTAAAGGCACCCGGGAGGCAATACTGACGTTGCGGTTGATAATGGAAGCAAGACTAAAGAAAAATCAAGACATGTTCATAGGATTTGTCGATCTGGAAAAAGCGTTCGGCAGTGTAAAACGGTGCAAGATGTTCGGAATTCTGAAAAAAATAGAGGTAAGCTACAGGGAGAGAGGAGAAATACACAATATGTACAGAACCAAGAGGGAATAATAAAAGCGGACGGCCAAGAACGAAGCGCTCGGATTAAAAAGGGTGTAAGACAGGGATGTAGACTTCCCCCCCTACTGTTCAATCTGCACATCTAAGAATGATGCAAATAAAAGAAAGGTTCGAGAGTGGAATTAAAATTCATGGTGAAAGGATATCAATGATACGATTCGCTGATGACATTCTATCCTGAGTGAAAGTGAAGAGTTACATGATCGACTGAAAGGAATGAACATCCTGATGAGTACAGAATATGGATTGAGAGTAAATCGAAGGAAGAAGAAAGTAATGAGTGTAGCGGAAATGAGAACAGCGATAAAGTTAATATCAGGATTGATGGTTACGAAGTAGATGAGGTTAAGGAATTCTGGTACCTAGGCAGCAAAATAACCAGTGATGGGCGGAGCAAGGAGGACATCAAAAGCAGACTAGCACTGCCAAAAAGGGCATTCCTGGCCAAGAGAAGTCTATTAGTGTCAAACACAGGCCTTAATTTGCGGAAGAAATTTCTGAGGATGTACGTGTGGAGCACATCATTGTATGGTAGTGAAATAAGGACTGTGAGAAAACCGGAACAGAAGATAATCGAAGCATTTGAGATGTGGTGCTACAGGCGAATGTTGAAAATTAGGTGGACTGACAAGGTAAGGAATGAGGATGTTCTGCGCAGAATCGAAGAGGAAAGGAATATGTGGAAAACACTGACAAGAAGAGGGGACAGGATGATATGACATGTGTTAAGACATCAGGGAATGACTTATATGGTACTACAGGGAGCTGTAGAGGGCAAAAATTGTAGACGTAGACCGAGATTGAAATATGCCCAGCAAATAATTGAAGATCTAGGTTGCAAGCGCTACTACGTGATGAAGAGGTTGGGTTGGCACAGGAGAGGAATTCATGGCGGGCTGCATCAAACAGTCAGAAGACTGATGACCCCACACCTCCCCCCCCCCCCCCCCCCCCAACAAAAATTTCACAGTGGCCACCATGTGAATATCTGCCGCTGTGATTGCAAGAACCACATATAGACATATTCCACATGTATTATATTAGGAATAGGTCGCGGGGAGAAAAGTAAAACAAGTGCAAAAGGCGTAATGCTTATTTTATCATTAACCACTTACACAGTTTGTTTAGTGTGAGCAGCGGAGACGTTGACGAGAAACAGTACAGCGCCAGATTTGCACCTGATGGCCATAACTGGAACTAATTGGCCTTAATGTATTAGCAAATTTACCAAGTTTCGCTGCCATACCATAGATACAATCCACACAAAATCTCAGTGAGAAGTTGCACTTCAGTTATAACCACTCGGAAAATAACGGTTTGACCTTGGATTCTGAAACACTTTCAGACACTAGGGTTTGACGTTATTCACGAACTCTGGTTCGTTTCTTCTTTTGGTCTCTTGTTTACAGGTTACAAGTGACAGCTCTGCCGAGGACTTGTATCGAGATCGTGTTGTGCCTTCTATTCAATCTGTCATCACATCTTTTCATTGTAACTTCAGAAAACAACAAATATTATTAACGTTCGTATCTGGGGAGTTTGGTGGCCATCGGAAGTTTTTAAACATAGAAGAGTGTTCCTGGAGCCACTCTGTAGCAATTATGAATGTGTGTGGTGTAGCAGTGTCCGGCTTGAATTGCCCAAGTCCGTCGGAATGCACAATGGACATGAATGAATGCAGGTGATCAGAGAGGATTCTTACGTACTTGTCACCTGTCAGAAGAGTATCCAGACGTATCAGGGGTCCCATATCACTCCAACTGCGCACTGTCTACACCATTACGGAGACTTCAACAGCTTGAATAGTCCCCTGCTGACATGCAAGGTCCTCTCCATATCCGTACACGTCCATCCGCTCGATACAGTTTGATATGAGACTCATCGAACCAGGCAACATGTTCCCAGTCATCAACAGCCCTATGTCGGTGCTTAGGGGCGTAGGTGAGTCGTAAAGCTTTGTATTGTCCGGTCATCTAGGGTACACAAATGGGCCTTCGGCTCGGAAAGCCTATATCGATGATGTTTCTTTCAATGGTTAGCACGCTGAAACTTGTTGATGGCCCAGCATTGAAATCTGCAGCAATTTGCGGAAGCGTTGCACTTCTGTTACGTTGGACGATTTTCTTCAGTGGTCATCTGTTCCATTCTTGCAGGATCTTTTTTGAGGCCGCAGCCATGTCGTAGATTTGATGTTTTATCGAATTCCTGATATTCACACGGTACAGTTGTGAAATAGTCGTACGGCAAAATACTCACTTCATTGCTACCCCGGAGATCCTGTGGCCCATCGCTCGCGCGCCGATTATAGTTCCACGTTCAAATTCACTTAAATCTTAATATCCTACCATGTAGCAGCAGTAACCAATCTAACAACTGCGCCAGACGCTTGTTTTCTTATGTAGGCGTTGCCGACGACAGCGCCATATTCTGCCTGGTTACATATCTCTGTATTTGAATACGCATGTCTATACCAGTTTCTTTGGCACCTCAGTGTAGTCTCTCTAATGCGCAGCGTCAAACCTTAAGAATGTCAATGTCCTTTTTAAATGTAGACCGCCCGAAGGAAATAGTTGGATGATGAAAAATAAGTTGTGTAAGACCTCTAGTGTTGTTAAAGTAGTGCAGTTATAAATACAAAACCAGCTGAGGCTCTCAGTGGTGACAGAATAGTTTTGAAATAAACTATCTGATCAAAAGTATCCTCTTGTAGCGAGCTTCATGACTCGTAATCACTCGTTTCCAGTTGTTCACCGTGCAGTGTCGTCGCTCTTCACACCTCCTCATGCGCCACTTAGCATTGACTACAGAAATTTGTAACTTACGAGGAGCTACTCGGCCTTTGTACCCCCTTCTCTTTAACTCTATGATTGTGCTTGCTGGACTGCTGGCAGCACTTCGGAACGACTCCGTCCTTCCGCTGATTTCATGTGATATTTTGCAACCACACTCAGCGATACCCGACGATCCTTGCCCGCCTCCACATGAGGTATGCCTGGTTATTGCTTATCTGTGGCTGTTCCTGCGCGTTTCACGTCACAATTACGTCACCAATAGTCGACTTGGGCAGTTTTAGAAGGGTTCTGATGTCCATGATGGCTCTGTTACTCAGGTGACATCAAATTACTATTCCACAGGGCTACCCGTCTCATTTTATACTAGCAGGACTACCTCTCGTGATATCTGGTTGTCAGTTCCGCATTACACAGGGATGTCCGGATTCTTTTCATCAAGTAATACGGGTTCGAACTTGCAGAAAAACTGCAAGTAAGATTTAAGCAAAATACACAAAAATATGAAATTCACAGTTGAACATGAAACTAATAAAAGCATTAACTTTCTTGACCTATAGATAAGCAATAGTAACAATAAACATCAATTTAAAATTTACAGAAAGCCTACCACCACAGATGTCAGTATTTACAACTCATCTTGCCAACCCCGCCAACAAAAAATGAAATATTTCAGAGCAATGGTACACCGAATTAAAAAACTACCAATGAGTGACACAGACCAACAAAATGAAATCAATATAATTAAAAGAGTCGCTCATAATAATGGATATAAACCCATAATAATAGAAGAACTCCACAACAAAATGCAGGCAAAAACCACCGATCCGCTTCACAGTAATCAACACAACATGCACTCCAAGCCAAATAGGTGTGCCACAGACAGGTGTGCCACAGAAGCCAAACCTGAATATGCTACTCTCCCATACATAGGCCCACTATCATACCTAATAGCAAACTTATTTAAAAAGAAAAATATCACAATCAGCCATTCCACAAATAATAAATTACAACAAAATGTAATCCATGATGTAAATACCGCCAAGAGTCCCTATGGTAAATCAGAAATATACAAACTCAAATGTGATACATGCCCAAAATTCTACATTGGACAGACAGGCAGAAGTTTTGAAGTTAGATGCAAACAACACATTGATGCTTTAAGGCTTGGCAACTTGAACAAATATGCATTTGCAGCTCATATTGCTGAAGAAAACTATTCAGTGAGAAACAATGAGAACAACTTAAAAATCTTACATTTAGCAGAAAAAGGAGCCACTATGACAATTTTTGGAAGAAATTGAAATACACACACACACAGAAATGGCACCCCAGACTATATCCTTAATGAACAAACCGAGTTAGTTAACACCCCTTTCCTGAAAAATTTCCAAATATTATTTTCCACCCTCCAAAGCAAATAATATTCCTACGCCTATCTGCAGATCAAGTAGCAAATTTATATGTTACTACAATTATCATGATGCTAAATATAAATAAATAATGTACTATCTTACCAATACAGTACTAAAAAAATAATAATATTTTGGATCAACTTTGTGATTAACATAACAGTATTCGCTATAAAGCTCACAAAATCAGTCTCTCTGTACTAGTGTAAAAAGCGTTTCAGTTGCATAAGTGAATTTATGATCTTTTTGCAAACATCTTCATGATGTTACGGTATATGATAGCATCTTTGACACTCATGAGTTTGTAAGCACTTTGTATTGTATCAAAACATGTGGTGAGTGCTAGAAATCTTTTATCTGACAAATCTAACGTGTTTAGCGACAAAAATTTACGTGTGCAACGATAAGAGTGCAGCGGGAATGTATTCACACCTGTTGGACCAATGTATTGAAAACAAACACTCCAAACCGACATTTCACGTAAGTCATATCCAATGAAAATCTATAACGCAACCATCTGTGTGGTGTGCTTATAAATTATGTATTATTTATATTATGGAGCGATTAATCTGAAAAAAATGTTGTAACGAAAGCATGAACCGTCTGAAGATGAACCATAACGAATCAAGACCGCTAACTGTACCCTTTGAATAAAGGAACTGAAATTAAATTTGTGGCTGGTTGCTGTCTCAAAACCATCATCATCTGTCTTCAAATAACAGCCACTGTCTCCAACCATGTCATCATATGACAAAATTGCATTAAGCTTACCTCGCCAGGTAATGAGAAATATATAAGATTTCATGACACATAAAATTAACCTGATGAAAACGTCTCTTAACATTAAATTCAACAACGAGTGTATGTCATTTAAAGTAGTTCGAAATACGTCAAAGTCGAAGTTAACTGCAAAACTAAAGCTGCCAAGTTTGCTAAGCAAAATTGTGAAAACATATAGAAAAAACAGAGATAAAAATGCAATACAAGAAAAAAGAAAACTTAAAGAAGGTCATGTACAATTTGCATCTGCAGCTAGGACACAGCCTCTCACCCTTATAATTCTCACACATCCTACAGCACACAGACGATAAAGTAGATAAAGAACAAAAGATTATCTTATCCACACACAACAAGAAAATACAAGGTTTAAAATTTATGAACAATTCCGAGTGGGATAAAAACAAACAGCTAAGCCAACACAATTTCTTTGACAGTTATTAATACAACTGACATCAAATTCAGCAACAGTGAACTTCCTTTATTAAATAAAGGTCTGAGACATAATCCTGAAGCAAATCTCAATAACCACAGTGTTAAAAATCTCATAGCCTGCACAAAACTTGCATGTGATACAGCAAAACTAGACACAAGTGAGAAAAATGCACTTGCATACAAAACAAATAAAATGATAATGAAATAACTACAAACAAATAATACCCACAAAAACACTGAACTTAAAGATTTGAAAAATATTAACAGCAAACTATTTGAAAGTAAAGCACTCATAGTAAAAGCTGACAAAGGAAACTCTTTGCTCATAAAGCATGGAAGAGAATACATAGAGACAACCTTGAAATTTTTCCGTAGCAACAATATTACTGAAATAAAGCCAGATACTACAATAAAATTCCAAACTCAACTCCATAAGCTACTACAAAACTGTAACATTTTACTGAACAAATATGAAATACGTAACTGTATAGTAATGAATCCCTCAGCATCAAAACTGTGTGCACAGCAAAAGGTTCATAAAGAGAATTGTCTCTTCTGCCTGTTAACTCAAGAAAAAGCCACGTATACTTAATAAGCTGTAAACCAAAAGACCTCATTAGCAAATACCATACATTTGAAAATAGCTACACGATAAATAACACACATGAACTCATAAGCTTGATTACAGACATCCACATCCCACCAACAGCTAAATTAGTATCACTAGACACAGTCAATCTATACACAAACATCCCTGTCAAAGAGACTATTAACATTATAAGAAACAGTCTACTTGAATATAAGAAAATTATTATTGCAGAGCTCTGTGAACTCATAGAAATACTTTCACTCTACAAAGAGCATAATTACTTTAGCTTCAACAACAAACTGTATCAACAACATGATGGTTTGGCAATGGGAAGTAGCTTAGCAGGGATATTGGTTGATATTTACATGAACCATAAAGAATAAAATTTTTTCTCACTCAACCAGCGTATCACAAACAAAATAATGTACAACAGAAGATATGTTGGTGATGTAATCTTACCTTCTGATGGTAAACACAATGAAATTGATACATTAACAGCAGATCTAAGCAAAATACACAAAAATATGAAATTCACAATTGAACATGAAACTAATAAAAGCATTAACTTTCTTGACCTATAGATATGCAATAGCAACAATAAACATCAATTTAATATTTACAGAAAACCTACCACCACAGATGTCAGTATTTACAACTCATCTTGCCAACCCCGACAACAAAAAATGAAATATTTCAGAGCAATGGTACACCGAATTAAAAAACTACCAATGAGTGACACAGACCAACAAAATGAAATCAATATAATTAAAAGAGTCGCTCATTATAATGGATATAAACCCATAATAATAGAAGAACTCCACAACAAAATGCAGCAAAACCACCGATCCACTTCACAGTAATCAACACAACATGCACTCCAAGCCAAACCGGTGTGCCACAGTAGCCAAATCTGAATATGCTACTCTCCCATACATAGGCCCACTATCATACCAAATAGCAAACTTATTTAAAAGGAAAAATATCACAATCAGCCTTTCCACAAATAATAAATTACAACAAAAAGTAATCCATGATGTAGATACCGCCAAGAGTCCGTATGGTAAATCAGGAATATACAAACTTAAATGTGATACATGCCCAAAATTCTACATTGGATAGACAGGCAGAAGTTTTGAAGTTAGATACAAACAACACATTGATGCTTTAAGGCTTGGCAACTTGAACAAATATGCATTTGCAGCTCATACCGCTGAAGAAAACCATTCAGTGAGAAACATTGAGAACAACTTAAAAATCTTACATTTAGCAGAAAAAGGAGCCACTATGACAATTTTTGGAAGAAATTGAAATACACACACATAGAAGTGGCACCCCAGACTATATCCTTAATGAACAAACCGAGTTAGCTAACACCCCTTTCCTGAAAAATTTCCAAATATTATTTTCCACCCTCCAAAGCAAATAATATTCCTATGCCTATCTGCAGATCAAGTAGCAAATTTATATGTTACTACAATTGTCATGATGCTAAATATAAATAAATAATGTACTATCTTACCAATACAGTACTAAAAAAATAATAATAACTTGGATCAAGTTTGTAATTAATATAACAGTATTCGCTCTAAAGCTCACAAAGTCAATGTCCCTCTGTACTAGTGTAAAAAGCGTTTGAGTTGCATAAGTGAATTTATGATCTTTTTGCAAACATCTTCATGATGTTACGGTATATGATAGCATCTTTGTCACTCATGAGTTTGTAAGCACTTTGTATTGTATCAAAACATGTGGTGAGTGCTAGAAATCTTTTATCTGACAAATCTAACGTGTTCAGCGAGAAAAATTTACGTGTGCAACGATAAGAATGCAATGGGAATGTATTCACATCTGTTGGACGACTGTAATGAAAACAAACACTCCAAACCGGCATTTCACGTAAGTCACAGCTGGCCTAAGTGGCCGAGCGGTTCTAGGCGCTACAGTCTGGAACCGTGCGACCACTACGGTCGCAGGTTCGAATCCTGCCTCGGGCATGGATGTGTGTGAAGTCCTTAGGTTAGTTAGGTTTCAGTAGTTCTAAGTTATAGGTGACTGATGACTTCAGCAATTAAGTCCCATAGTGCTCAGAGCCAAGTCACATCCAATGAAAATCTAAACGCAACCATCTGTGTGGCGTGCTTATACTTATGTATTATTTACATTTTACGACGATTAATCTGTAAAAAAGTGTTCTAACGAAAGCATGAACCGTCTGAAGATGAATCACAACGATTCGAAAGCGGTAACGGTTCCCTTTGAATAAAGGAACTGAAAATAAATTTGTGGCTGGTTGCTGTCTCAACACCATCAACATCTGTCTTCAAATAACAGCCACTGTCTCCAAACATGTCATCATATGACAAAATTGCAGTAAATAAATCATTTATTTCTTAATTAAAACAGTAGACGAGTATGAGCACTCACTATAAATGCATTTATTTTGATTTCAGTGCAGCGTAGCCGATTCGTTACGTGCGTTAGTCTACTGCTAGTCCACTAGTATTAGAGCGAAGGCGGATAATCTAGCGTGCAAGGATCACTTTTCGTCTCTTGGGTTGATGAAATCAGCGAGAACGGTAGCTGCCACCGAAGCAGAAGCTGGCCTCATCTTCATTCATTGTTCGTGCGGGAAGGATCAGTAGCTGCGTATTTAGCATCAGTTGCAGGTGAGTTGTCAGCCAGGAGAGATTTTTCTTGTTCAGTGTCTGTGTTGCCCACCACTCTTGCCAGCGGTATGTTGTGTTGTTAGCGGCTGTTGAAGTTCTTCAAGAGCGCGTAGTAGGAGTATCCTGCGTTCAGCAACTGCAACAGACCAGCGGCGAATTTCCTTGAGCAAGCACATTTACACTGGGACATAGGTACTTCAACGTGAACATGGTCAGACTATTTGATTTATGTTGTTACCACAGGACTGATATGTTTTAACGTCCTCCATGCATCAGAAGACATTTGCTTAGCTAAAAATTGGTCTGAGGTAGAACATATTTTCTTTTTCAGTTAAGACAATCCTGTCTTTTTCATGCGACGTTGTTTGAAAAACTTGTAAGCCTGCTGAAGGGTAATTTGTGTTGAGAAGTAATGGTTAAAAAAAAACACTCGACACGTGCGCTCTTTCTGAGTTAATTTTCATAGAAGTTAGCCACTCAGGCCGTTTCGCATGCAGATTCAAGTGTCCCGCCGAATACAATTACTACCAGTTGTTCTCATAGCCCAGATGGTAGCCCACGGAATTACTCAGCCTGTAGCCTGGGTTCGATACTTACTACCGACCCAAGTCTTGTTTTTGTATTGCTATCGTGTTCGGCTTTACGAAACCAAACGAAGAACATGTCTGCTAATTAACTCTGAAACTCTGAAACTTATCGAATTTTTTGCTTAACAGATATTTCTCAGAACAACCTACCCTGCAATACCCTTACAAGCCTTTGCAGACAGTTTCTGACCACCTTGTATAGTCTGTTATTCGCTAACCTGATGCGTGAGTCCTATTACAGGATGGATGCCTGTCTTCCAGGGGCAAAAAAAAAATATTTTCATATATTTCATGTAATTATTTACGACGTATTACACTTAGAAACTGTGTGGAGGAGGAGGAGTAGATTAGTATTTATCATCCCGTCGACAACGATGTCATTAGAGATGGAGCACAAGCTCGGTTTAGGGACGGATGGGGAAGGAAATCGGACGTGCCATTGCCAAGGAACCACCCCGGCATTTGGCTGAAGAGATTTAGGGAAAACACGGAAAACTTAAATTAATGGCCGGACGCTGGTTTGAACCGTCGTCCTCGCGAATGTGAGTCCGCTGTGCTGAACCACTGTGCCAGCCTGCTCGGTAGGAAACTCTCTATACGTCTTGAGTCAGTGTAACTCACAGTACGCAAATAGCCAGAATACGGTCACCTAGAGTTTAAAGAGGGAGAGCATTTAAAGACTTGCAAAACACTTCGCACGTAATTTTTCTCTGTAGTACACCCCACTGACTGATGAAAGAAAACTACACTACTGACCATTAAAGTTGCTACACCACGAAGACGACGAGCTACAGACGCGAAATTTAACCGACAGGAAGAAGATGCTGTGATACGCAAATGATTAGTTTTTCAGAGCATTCACACAAGGTTGGCGCCGGTGGCGACACCTACAACTTGTAGACATGAGGAAAGTTTCCAACCGATTTCTCATACACAACCAGCGGTTGACCGGCGTTGCCCGGTGAAACGTTGTTGTGATGCCTCGTGTAAGGAGGAGAAATGCGTACCATCACGTTTCCGACTTTGATAAGGTCGGATTGTAGCCTATCGCGATGCAGTTTATCGTATCGCGACATTGCTGCTCGCGTTGGTCGAGATCCAATGACTGTTAGCAGAATATGGAATCGGTGGGTTCAGGAGGGTAATACGGAACGCCGTGCTGGATCCCGACGGCCTCGTATCACTACCAGTCGAGATGACAGGCATCTTATCCGCATGACTCTAACGGATCGTGCAGTCACGTCTCGATCCCTGAGTCAACAGATGAAGACGTTTGCAAGACAACAACCATCTGCACGAACAGTTCGACGACCTTTGCAGCAGCATGGACTATCAGCTCGGAGACCACGGCTGCGGTTACCCTTGACGCAGCATCACAGACATGAGCGTCTGCGATGGTGTACTCAACGACGAACCTGGGTGCACGAATTGAAAATCGTCATTTTTTCGGATGAATCCAGGTTCTGTGTACAGCATCATGATGGTCGCATCCGTGTTTGGCGACATCGCGGTGAACGCACATTGGAAGCGTGTATTCGTCATCGCCATACTGGCTTATCACCCGGTGTGATGGTATAGGGTGCCATTGGTTACACGTCTCGGTCACCTCTTGTTCGCATTGGCGGCACTTTGAACAGTGGACGTTACATTTCAGATGTGTAACGACCCGTGGCTCTACCCTCCTGCGAAACCCTACATTTCAGCAGGATAATGCACGACTGCATGTTGCAGGTCCTGTACGGGCCTTTCTGGATACAGATAATCTCCGACTGCTGGCCTGGCCAGCACATTCTCCGATCTCTCACCAATTGAAAACCTCTGGTCAATGGTGGCCGAGCAACTGGCTCGTTACAATACGCCACTCAGTACTCTTGATGAACTGTGGTATCGTGTTGAAGCTGCACGGGCAGCTGTACCTGTACACGCCATCTAAGCTCTGTTTGACTCAATGCCCAGGCGTATCAAGGACGTTATTACGGCCAGAGGTGGTTGTCCTGGGTACTGATTTCTCAGGATCTATGCACCCAAATTGCGTGAAACTGTAATCACATGTCAGTTCTAGTATAATTTATTTGTCCAATGAATACCCATTTATCATCTGCATTTCTTCTTGGTGTAGCAATTTTAATGGACAGTAGTGTAGTTTACCGCTTACTACATTTTAGTTATCATGCAGTAAAACTGTCGCATCACGCATGGCGTTTTAATTCATTACTCTTTTTCTACTAACTGTATTCATAACACATCGAGCAGACAGTATTAACATATGCCAGTGAATGTACCTAAAAAGTTATATTGTCGTACTGCACGTAACTGAGGATATATGACCTCATAAACGTTGAGATTCTTCGACAGCTAAATTTTGCTTAAAACAGAGCACAAATTACCCAGAGCAGACTCATTCAGTACAGTGAATTCCCACAAACTTTAAACATAATTTAAAAACTTTTGTATATTTTCTTCTCGATTACATGCGTAACGTTCAGTATTTAACCAAGTAACTCGTTTTTAAACAAATCAGAGTTTTGTAGCTATATGGACATGGGAGTTTGATCCTTTAAAGAATAAGGGGTTTATTGGTGCGATTCTAATGGACGTTGTTACTCCAAAACGCGAACGAGGTGAGATACATCTCGTGTACAGAAACAAGCGATGGCTCTCATGGTAAGATCAATATCGATCGGTATGCGTGCGAAAGCATGCTTACCAGTATGCTCCAAAATGCCAGGCATAATATCCGCGATTTTCCGCTGGTCGTATGGCGGGTTCTATTGTCGATAATGAGGTAGGATCAAGTGTTTTGAAAGCCCGTGGGCTAGGAACCATTTCTGTACGCAGCAGATGTATCATCTTAGCGTCACTATCCTACAGTACAGAGTCAAACTATGAGTATTAAACACTTCCTTCTGCTTAGGCAAACGGAACAAATCGATTTGTTCATTCTGCATTTGACGTGGTCTATGATAAGCATGATGGGACTTTTAGCGGCACCGTTAGTTCAAAGGCGGTTCCTTGGAAAACCACAAAAAAGTTTTTGTTTAGAACATTTTGAGCGTCCCCAGCAGACCAAAACCTAGGATCCAAGATGGCCATGCACAGCAAATATCTCAAACTTTTACGATATACTCCCAAGATTCTGATCTCGAACACCTTCAAAATTCTTTGATATACACATATCAAAATAAGTTTTGCATCAACTGGCAGCACCTGGCATCACCTGGCATTCACGTAACTTACAACCGTTACGGCGCCTTCCATGACCACCAGCGGCGCACGTCGGTTCCACAGAAATGCCACCCCAAAACAGCAGGGAACCTCCAACTTGTTGCACTCGCTGGACAGTCTGTCTAAGGCGTTCAGCCTGACCAGGTTGCCTCCAAACACGTCTCCGACGATTGTCTAGTTGAAGGCATATGATACACTCGGTGAAGAGAACGTGATGCCAATCCTGAGCGTTCAATTCGGCATGTTGTTGGGCCCATCTGTACCGCACTGCATTGTGTCGTGGTTGCAAAGATGGACCTCGCCATGAACGTCGGGAGTGAAGTTGCGCATCGTGCAACCTGTTGCGCACAGTTTGAGTCGTAACACGACGTCCTGTGGCTCCACGAAAAGCATTATTCAACATGGTGGCGTTGCTGTCAGGGTTCCTCCGAGCCATAATCCGGAGGTCATCCATCGCAGTAGTAGCCCTTGGCCGGCCTGAGCGAGGCATGTCATCGACAGTTCCTATCTCTCTGTATCTCCTCCATGTCCGATCACCATCGCTTTGGTTCACTCCGAGACTCCTGGACACCTCCCTTGTTGAGAGCCCTTCTTGGCACAAATTAACAATGTGGATGCGATCGAACCGCGGTATTGACCGTCTAGGCATGGTTGAATTACAGACAACACGAGCCGTTTAACACCTTCCTAGTGGAATGACTGGAACTGATCGGCTGTCGGCCCCCTCCGTCTAATAGGCGCTACTCATCCATGGTTGTTTACATCTTTGGGCGGGTTTAGTGACATCTCTGAACAGTCAAAGGGACTTTGTTTGTGATACAATATCCAGAGTCAACGTCTATCTTCCCGAGTTCTGAGAACTGGGATGATCCAAAACTCTTTTTGATGTGTGTATTTTAGAAGAGAGGATTCGGTTTCTTGGCCATTTCTCTACATTCTCCGTTTCGTTACCACTATGATCTCTGAGTGGCTATACAAGTAATTTCACCGCTAGGTACGATGACCATTTTGGGTGGCGCGTCCTTCAGAACAATTGTGGGAAGATTTCTGTTAGTTGAGTTATACCCTTCTTACATAACATGCTAAACTCAGTAGAGTCCTGCAGCCTAATTAAATAAACTGATGCACATGTTTTGTTGAATAGTCCCCATTTGTAGCATCACAGCATGTTAAACGAAGCAAAACTGACTGTTCAAGGAACTTTGGTGAAACGAAGTTTTATAATACAAAATAAGCATTCTTTGAGATACGTGTGACCCGTCACACCCTTCTAATAAAAGTGCCAGCCTAAGCAGTATAGAAGCAGAATCGCCAAGATGCAGGTATTTTCGTTTATTTGGTATTTATCGATGATTTACGCACTACTAAGACACCAGTCAATAGCCAATATAACTGTACCTACAGGATATTCCACAACGCTTGCATCAGGACACTACTATGGGATTTCAGTTCAGTTTTTCTCGACCACCAAAACAAAACACACAGAAACACAAAAGAGGGCAACTTTAGTGTCCCGTCATACAAACAAATAATGATAATTATCCTTGGGTTAACCTAGCCGGTTAAAGTTCTTAAATTTTATGCCTTCAATATTACATACTAAAATTTTGGAAACATAGTTTAGATATTTGTTTCAAAAACATGAAAGTGTGCTTTCTCAAAGTATAATGAAGTATTTCGTCTTGTATACTGCTGCATGAACATACGTGAAAGGGCCTGATCCTGACCAGTTGATGAAGAAAGTGGAAGTAGTTGATGGAATAGGCGACTTTGTAGACTCAAATGCAAGTAACTGGAAGCGAGTGAAATGTAGCCTCCCTTTGTCGTGGAAGGGGATCCAAACACTCTGGTAGTTATTAAATTGTTTCGTGTTTCCTGGAGAACACAGTCCTATCAATTCGTTTATTTTGCGACCTAAAGAGAGGAATCTGCAACTACACTCCTGGAAGTTGAAATAAGAACACCGTGAATTCATTGTCCCAGGAAGGGGAAACTTTATTGACACATTCCTGGGGTCAGATACATCACATGATCACACTGACAGAACCACAGGCACATAGACACAGGCAACAGAGCATGCACAATGTCGGCACTAGTACAGTGTATATCCACCTTTCGCAGCAATGCAGGCTGCTATTCTCCCATGGAGACGATCGTAGAGATGCTGGATGTAGTCCTGTGGAACGCCTTGCCATGCCATTTCCACCTGGCGCCTCAGTTGGACCAGCGTTCGTGCTGGACGTGCAGGCCGCGTGAGACGACGCTTCATCCAGTCCCAAACATGCTCAATGGGGGACAGATCCGGAGATCTTGCTGGCCAGGGTAGTTGACTTACACCTTCTAGAGCACGTTGGGTGGCACGGGATACATGCGGATGTGCATTGTCCTGTTGGAACAGCAAGTTCCCTTGCCGGTCTAGGAATGGTAGAACGATGGGTTCGATGACGGTTTGGATGTACCGTGCACTATTCAGTGTCCCCTCGACGATCATCAGTGGTGTACGGCCAGTGTAGGTGATTGCTCCCCACACCATGATGCCGGGTGTTGGCCCTGTGTGCCTCGGTCGTATGCAGTCCTGATTGTGGCGCTCACCTGCACGGCGCCAAACACGCACACGACCATCATTGGCACCAAGGCAGAAGCGACTCTCATCGCTGAAGACGACACGTCTCCATTCGTCCCTCCATTCACGCCTGTCGCGACACCACTGGAGGTGGGCTGCACGATGTTGGGGCGTGAGCGGAAGACGGCCTAACGGTGTGCGGGACCGTAGCCCAGCTTCATGGAGACGGTTGCGAATGGTCCTCGCCGATACTCCAGGAGCAACAGTGTCCCTAATTTGCTGGGAAGTGGCGGTGCGGTCCCCTACGGCACTGCGTAGGATCCTACGGTCTTGGCGTGCATCCATGCGTCGCTGCGGTCCGGTCCCAGGTCGACGGGCACGTGCACCTTCCGCCGACCACTGGCGACAACATCGATGTACTGTGGAGACCTCACGCCCCACGTGTTGAGCAATTCGGCGGTACGTCCACCCGGCCTCCCGCATGCCCACTATA
Source organism: Schistocerca serialis cubense (assembly GCF_023864345.2). Classification (NCBI taxonomy): domain Eukaryota; kingdom Metazoa; phylum Arthropoda; class Insecta; order Orthoptera; family Acrididae; genus Schistocerca; species Schistocerca serialis. The sequence goes on along the minus strand of NC_064642.1, from coordinate 511,146,076 downwards.
CGCCCTCGCTCAAAGTCCGTCAACTGCACATACGGTTCACGTCCACGCTGTCGCGGCATGCTACCAGTGTTAAAGACTGCGATGGAGCTCCGTATGCCACGGCAAACTGGCTGACACTGACGGCGGCGGTGCACAAATGCTGCGCAGCTAGCGCCATTCGACGGCCAAAACCGCGGTTCCTGGTGTGTCCGCTGTGCCGTGCGTGTGATCATTGCTTGTACAGTCCTCTCGCAGTGTCCGGAGCAAGTATGGTGGGTCTGACACACCGGTGTCAATGTGTTCTTTTTTCCATTTCCAGGAGTGTACATGTACGTTACGTGAGATATGTGTTAGTAATGACGACAGCAACACAAGTAACTGGTAGAAGCTCCGAAACGCACTGTCGGTAAGAATTTCTCCATTTCTGGATTCGTGATGTTTGACGGAAGCCCAGAGCAGAGTCACACGCTGGGAGGCGAATACTATTGCACCGAGTCACAGCCGCTCTACTGACAGAGAGACACATCAATGTGGGGCCAAATTGCGTGATGGAAGCAGACTGGGGTTTGAATGAAGTACAGAGGTATGTTGAGACGTATTACCTGTATCTACAGTCTTGTGAAACCCGAACCCAGGCAATGCTCACATCACAAGTGCTGTCACGAACTGCCTGTCAGCACTGATACCTCGAAAAACAATGTATAACGGAGCAATTACTGCTGTACGTAATAGGAAGGAAGGATGGGAAGAATTACAACTTTTTCAGTACGCAGAGTATTGCCTTTCATTATTGACCAGCTGACAGACACCTGTCGCACGGCCCTGCATTCGTCGGCGCTCGTGTCCTTCACTGACTGCCATCTTCAGCACTATTGCTAGATGAGAAACGCGCCAAGATAGCTGACAGCCACTTGTGCCACCCAGATGCCCCTGCTGGTTTGAGCTATAGGGCTCCATCCTCTCCAATCCACCCCTCCCCCCCTTCCAGATGTTTAAATGATTGTTCCTCTTCTTCAGGAGTACTACAGCAAGATATGAGATCCGCACTAGATAGAATTTACAGAGGACACTGAAATTCAAAATTTCGAAGCGCGGTTCATTCTGTGTTATCGCAAAATAGTGGAGAGAGTGCAAAGGATATGATGCGCAACTTGAGATGATACTCTTTCCCCATACAGACATGCGTACCGCCACTGGGACGTTTAGCGAACATAAATTTGAACTTTGGACCTCCAATACATGGAAGAAATCTACAGATATAGTCCAAATTTCAAGTCTTGTGACTTTAATAAGGTCGGTTCTGTCTACAAATTATAACTTCGAAAGGTCCATGCGGTGTATGGTGTAGAGTACCTCCGTTATTTAACTTCCACCTGCGTTCCATTCGCGACAGTTGTGTGGAAAGAATGATTGTAGGAAACCTCTGCCCACAGTTCTGTGAAGGGCCGCGTTTCCTCAGCTCACCGGGGTCGTTTCAGCGGGCATCTCTACATGTCACCTGTCTCGTATCCGCAGCGCTCTCCACTTCCATAGCTCACACAGAAAAGCAGTAAATACGGCCAGCATTAGGTTAAAATTAAAAAAAATTTTAAAAAATAGGAAATGAAATCAACGCTATCACTGTAATATTATTAATCCATCTAAACAAACTTAACTCCTCTCCAGCCGACTGTTAACGATAAATAAATGAAAGGTGAGGAGCTAAACGGCTTGTCACTTTTCAACAGTGATCACTCAATATTTGTCGCTGTTCGCACCCCTTATGTAGCCTTCGAAGCCTGGTGACAACACTAAACATGGACAACACTAGCCGGCCTTTGTGGCCGAGCGGTTCTAGGCGCTTCAGTCTGGTACCCGGCGACCGCTACGGTCGCAGGTTCGAATCCTGCCTCGGGCATGGATGTGTGTGATGTCCTTAGGTTAGTTAGGTTTAAGTAGTTCTTAGTTCTAGGGGACTGATGAACTCAGATGTTAAGTCCCCTAGTGCTCAGAGCCATTTTTTTTGGACAGCACTAAGGCAATCTGGTGGCCATACTACCTGTCACGGAAAATTACAACTCTGTCTTTTACATACCCGCCAATGGTGTGTACATGTATGAAGTTACATTGGTATCCAGTCATTTCTTCTGGGTGGTTCATTTTTTTTTTTTTCAGGCAGTGAAATTAAACACGAGCGATTTGTATGAATAACTTCTCGTTGGCACCCATTGACACTGTCGTTCAGTGGTCACAGGTTGCTTTACCAGTCATTTTTTGCATCACGTACACGTTACATATAAATCGCACATACATGACACAAATTCAAGTGATAACGTAGGTCTTAATCCGTCGGAACGTGTAGTGGAAAGAAGAAAAAGTGTGACCGGTTAAGAAACTTGGATTTTCAGTCGGTTTCTTTAATAGGCACCGTCAAGCCTCATCTAAAACGTTCGTATTTGATGTATGTGCTACGCCTGTAACAATAGAAGAGGATCTAATCACACTAATCCACGTTGCAACTGAAATACTGAACGCACAGCCGTACGTATTTCGGCAGTCTCTTCTCTGGCCAAATACCCTCTGCAATAAAATTGGGGATCAAATTTTATGCAACGAAAAGTGTAATATTATCAACACAACCAAACCGTTCTCTGACTATGTCATGAATTCCTGAACATTACTTCCTTCTTGAAAAATCATCAACTTGGCGTCTTGCAAAACATATTAAGCCTTGTTAGTTTTATTTTTTATGCACCCTACACGATCCTGTCTAATGCATGATGGATGGTAATGTTTACAAATTTTAGGTACTCGTATTTAGTTATCATATTTCACTAGCCTTCCGAGTAAGGGAAAAGTCACTATATGCAACTGTAGACGCCCTTATTCTATTCTGGTCTCCTGATTCCTCCAGGAGATAAATTACGATGCCAGCGGAATCGACGTACAATATCGACGTACAATCTTTCTTGACCAGTTTACAGGAGAAGGGTTCTGGAGGCAGCGTGGCCCTCTTCCAGAGATTCCCAATCAAGCTCCCTGTGAATCTTTGTCACACTTACGTTAAAGGCCCACCAACGTGTCTCCGATTTTTGTCCATGTCTACTGATACGCCGACGTAAGGTCCCCAAACGCTGGAGCAGTACTCTAGACCCGGTCGCACAAGCGTTGCGTATGTGATTTACTTTACCGATGCAGTGCACTTTCCAGGAAGCTTCTGTACAATATAAATGTTCGTTCTGCCAAGTGAGCTAATATGAACATTAGAATAAAAATACCTTACTGTCGAGATTTTGCGTAGTTATATGTACCAGCCAAATCATAATGACCACTGTCCACCGCGACGTTGGACGCAACCGGTGGAGTTGCGGGCACCTGACGCGTTAATGAAAGTATGCCAGCGGAACAGGCACACCCTAGCGAAGATATGGACTGCAAATGGAGAAATTCCTTGAGATACGCGACTTTGTGAACGAGCAGACTATTATTATACAGAGCCCGTGAACGAGTATCTCGTAAACGGCGAAACTGGTCGAATGTTCACGTGCTACTGTCGTGAGCATCTACGGAAAGAGGTAGAACGACAATGAAACTACCACTAGGCGCTAATTGGTTAGACGTCCACGACTCTTTACAGAACATGGGACTCGGAGGCTTGTCGTCTCTGTAATGTAGGATAGATGGTGATCTGTGACATTTCTGCTGGAAGAGGACGATTCTGGTGCAAGCATAAGTGTTTCGGAACACATCGTTGACCGTACATTGTTGAACATGCAGCTCTGCAGCAGACCACCCGTATCTGTTCATGTGTTGACCCAATGACATCGTCACTGCGTTTGCATGGGTCCTGTCGAAGTAATCGAAGACACACGACAGCTGCTAACCACCTGCATCCCTTCATGCTTGATGTCTTCTTCTAAGGCGATTTCATCTTTCAGCAGTATAATTGTCTGTGTCTCGGAGCCGGACCCGCGTTACAGTGTTCTCAGGAGCATTACAGTGAACTGACGTTGATGTCTCGGAGACCAGTTCTCCCTGTGTAAATCCAATGGAAGCCATCTGGGACGCTATCGGGTGCCATCACCGCGTAGCCAAATCAACAGCCTGTTACGTGAATTATATAACCTGTGCGTAGACATCTAAAGCCTTTAATTACGTAATGTATAATTCCATATGCAGTCAGCCAGGAGAGATGGCTGAAGGCTGACGTGGTCCATTCATACAGATCTCATTTGCATCCTACAGTCAGAGAAGAGTCATTCGATACTTCAAACAGCTAGTAAACTACGATGCGAGAAGATCTCTTAAGAAAGAATATGGAAGATTTCAGTATTTTTATTTCAAATGTATTAAATAATTCACATTTTTAAACCTGAAGTTACTGGAATTCTACCAAAGTGAAAATATTAAGTATACTGAATGTAAGTATTATTCACCTAGACCGCCCGTCTTAGTTTGTATTATCAGTGAATCACGGTAATCTCTGACGTAATAATTACTTATTTTTGTTGAACCAATGAGAATAATTAATTATGAATCAGTATCTTGTTCTCTACTTATATCTGTTGGAAGAACCTGCGAATATATGAGTAAAATACTTCATAACTACAAGAAAGGTGATATAATTAAGAGAAGCGAGTAAATTCAGATTTGTAATGCTTCAGCTAGTTTCTAAGAAGTCCGATGTACGTAAATTAATAGACGAATCCAGAAATGGATAAATTCTTACCGACAGTGCGTTTCGGTGCTTCTACCAGTTACTTGTGTTGCTGTCGTCATTACTAACACATATCTCACGTAATGTACATGTAGTTGCAGATTCCTCTCTTTTGGTCGCAAAATAAACGAATTGATAGGACTGTGTTCTCCAGGAAACACCGCATCTAGAGGCTACATTTATTTTAATTTTGTCCATAGATCGATGGTAGCAAGGTCATGGCTGTAATTTAAAAATTTAAGAGAAGAATACGGCTCAACCACGCGTAACTTTCTTCTGTTTCTTCTTCTGCACTACATAGTTAGACATTGCAGCCAGTTGGGCCTTCAAATTGTCCTCGATCTGTAATCCAACGCTACGTTAGGAAGTCTGATATTTTCCATTGTTTGTAAGTGGTCGATCCAATTCTGACGGGTATTTAATATTGTACAATGAAGTGATTCTGTACTCCTTTCTTAATATCATCTTTTCGTATCCTATCCATCCCAGCTTATCCTTTAACAATCCTTAACAGTCTCATTACTGCCGACTGTATTTTACTCAGTTGCTTTTGAGTCGGTACCTAGTCTTCGCTTGCACATGGCCCTGTGGATAGAACTATTACTTTATAAAATTTCATTTCATTTCTTTCCTAATTTTTATTTTTAAATGTTTCTTTAGTAGCCCAAATACAGCTTGAAATTTATTACTTTTTGCTCAAAATCGTTGTCATTATAAATAGCCCAACTTACCTCACAGCCGTCCGGAGTGGCCGAGCGGTTCTAGGCGCTACAGTCTGGAATCGCACGACCGCTACGGTCGCAGGTTCGAATCCTGCCTCGGGCATGGATATGTGTGATGTCCTTAGGTTAGTTAGTAGTTCTAAATTCTACGGGAGTGATGACCTCAGAATTTAAGTCCCATAGTGCTCAGAGACATTTTTGAACCTTACCTCACAGCCAAGATATTTAAAATTCTATACTGGTTCTAAAATATTGTTTTCTAGCACAGTCTTTGCTCTGGCTCGATCCTTCCCTCTAAAAACTAAAATTTTTATTTTATTAGTAGAGACTTTAAAATTCTAAGACTTGCATAGATTATTTAGAAGATAGTTGGAGTGTGTTCAAATGAGTGTGAAATCTTATGGGACTTAACTGCTAAGGTCATCAGTCCCTAGGCTTACACACTACTTAAACCAAATTATCCTAAGGACAAACACACACCCATGCCCGAGGGAGGACTCGAACCTCCGCCGGGACCAGCCGCACAGTCCATGACTGCAGCGCCTTGGCAGTCTGGAACCGCAAGACCGCTACGGTCGCAGGTTCGAATCCTGCCTCGGGCATGGATGTTTGTGATGTCCTTAGGTTAGTTAGGTTTAACTAGTTCTAAGTTCTAGGGGACTAATGACCTCAGCAGTTGAGTCCCATAGTGCTCAGAGCCATTTGAACCATTTTTTTGCAGCGCCTTGGACCGCTCGGCTAATCCAGCGCTGTGAAAGATAGTTGGATTTCTGTAACTGTCTTGTGTACTGTCCTTTCAGCAGCGGGTTGTTCGGAGTACTGGTGTTCCTCCAACGGAAAGCAAATATCTCTCAGCCGCTTCACGTGGAATTTTAATCTAAATAAAATCTGATGACATGAAACGGGATGCGCTTTGAAAGAACAAACTTCCATCATCAACACACAATCATAAGAATCAGAATGCCACATCCATTTGATGACCTGGATCTTAAGATGGAAGCTTGTTTTTTTGCGAAACACGTCAATATTAATGTGGTCAGATGTAACGAGGGTAAAGTTGTGAATGTGGTTGTGCTGAATTGTTCTTTTAAATTCGTTATATTTACACCTATGTTCATAGTTTCTTTTCCTGTATTTTGCTCGAAATAGGGGACACACCACGAATTCGTCTCGCTTATCATGAGCTAACGTGGTGACGAAAGATTCTGAGAAAACAGCGGGTTGATGCAGGTGATGAAAGATCTCTTCAGCTTAGGAGGTTAACTCTTACCTTCAAAGCATAGTTTATTACGACTGTACGTGTGCAGCATGGCAATGTAAAATAGGTTGTGGATAAACTAGTAAGAATATACTTGCAACATTTTAAAATTGGTTCAAAAGGCTCTGAGCACTATGGGACTTAACATCTGTGGTCATCAGTCCCCTAGAACTTAGAACTACTTAAGCCTAACTAACCTAAGGACATCACACAACACCCAGTCATCACGAGGCAGAGAAAATCCCTGACCCCGCCGGGAATCGAACCCGGGAACCCGGGCGTGGGAAGCGAGAACGCTACCGCACGACCACGAGCTGCGGATGCAACATTTCAAACATCATACGACAGCAAGGATGTTAAAATATTATGTGACACGTAACTGACACTAAGAATAAGTGAGGAAATCAGTCTGTGAAATATTCGTAATAGAAAAAGGAATCAGTTCGGGGAAATACATAAAGACGCTCAGAAATAGTTAATGTGTCGCAGTAAGAAGATAAAGGGTGGAAACATTGTAAGAACCTGAAGGAGATCGTAGTTAGGTATGTAGACAAGATATGAGAAGCACCAGATAGGAACAGCTGGAGGACCACATCAGAGCACTCGGCATTCTTTCAACGCATGGAATGAGAAAATGTCTATTGCCGAATTAGCTGAAGTCTATTATCTTCAAACAGCATATTGTCAACTAGCACACTTAAGGTATGTAGATGTTTTTCTACTTTGATTGTATCACAATATTTACATTTTATGTTACGTGGATACTAAATATATCACTTTATTACATGCACTGGTGACCCACATAAAGTGAATTAGTTGCAATCGCAAGTGATGGCGATTAAAGTAATAAATGAGGTACAAAATGCAGCGTTTAAGTCAGAAAAGTAACTGACGACGGCCGAAGCAGAGGTGATATAAAATGCTGAGTGGGAATGGCAAGAAAAGAATTTCTGGCAAAAGAGAAATCTGTTAAGAATGCATACAAATTTCGATACATATGTAATGTCTGCTCTTTCGGGCAAACTGATAATCTGGGACTGACGGGAGGCCAGCTAGGACAGTGCGTGCAGTTACAATGACCTCTGTATCCGGATGACTCGACGTTAAAGGCATATGCCCAGTAAGCAGGAGACCTGGGTTCGAATCCTGATCCGGCAGAAATTTTCCCCTTTCCCCATTGATTTCAATAAATGTCCGCTAGCAGCCAGTATCTATAATTCCCTTGGCTCTTGAAATGTTTAACTATCAGGCTGTTTTTTCTTAAGGTATGTAACCTTTTACGGAAGCGAAAGTGAGCGATAAAGATTTCAGACTACAAGAGAATAGAAGCTTTTGAAATTTGAGGGCTGAAAATTACTTTGGTGAACTGAATAAGAAGCGTAGAGTTGTTGAATCGAATGGGGGAAAAGAAACTTTGAGGAACAACTAGATTAAAAGAAGCGATCGCTTGACAGGACACACTTTGAGGCATCGGAGGATCGTCAATTTGGCAATGGAATAATATGTGTGTGTTTGGGGGGGGGGGGGGGAGGATGAAAAAAAAATCGAAGATTTGAGTACAGGAAGGAGTTTCAAATGGATATACACTGTCCAGTCACATTAGTGTCACCAACTGTCAAAAGCCTGAATAACAACCTTTTGCAGTTCGGAGCGCTACAAGACGTGAAGGAAGAGAGTCAGTGAGGTTTTGGAAGGCATCGAAAGTGTTGTGCAGCCATGCTCACTCCAGTGCCGTGACCAGCTGCGCTAAAGTTACTCTGTTGAGGATTCGTCGCGCGAACAGCCCTATCGATGTGGTCCCACAGATTCTCGATTGGGTTTAAGTCCGAGGAGTATGGTGACCTTGGCAGTACGGTAAATTCATGGTGATGGCACGTATACAGAGAGCTGCATTACATGTTGCATTGTCCTGCTGGTAGACGCCATCGCGCCAAAGAAAAACAGACTGCGTGTAGGAGTGGGTATAGTCCCCAAGGGTAGATGCAAATGTGTGTTGATCCATTATGCCTTCCAGGATGGCGAGATAAAGGAGGACGTGCCAAGAAAACTTTCCTCAGACCATAACGCTCCCTCCTATTATGCTTACAGACGTCCCATGCCATAAAGGTCTACGGCAGTCTGTGCGAGGAAGCATCAACGTGATTTGACCGAAAAGGTCCCCGGTGACTCGTAGTGGACGTCCAGTGGCGGTGTTGGTGTGCAAGTACCAGCCTTCGTCGCCGATGAACACCAGTCAGAATGTGTGCGTGAACTAGGAACCTGTTGAGGAGACCTGTATGAGCAACGTTCACTCAACTCTAATTGAAGAGACACTGAAACTTCCTGGGAAATTAAAACTGCGTGCCGAACCGAGACTCGAACTCGGGACCTATGCCTTTCGCTGCGAAGTGCTCTACCATCTGAGCTACCCAAGCATGACTCACGACCCGTCCTCACAGCTGTACTCCTGCCAGTACCTCGTCTCCTTCCTTCCAAACTTCACAGAAGCTCTTCTGCGAACCTTGCAGAACTAGCACTCCTGGAAGAATGGATATTGCGGAGACATGGCTTAGCCACAGCCTTGGTCCGGCACACAGGTTTACTCTGGCAAGAAGTTTCATATCAGCGCACACTCAGCTGCAGAGTGAAAATCTCATTCTGAAGAGACACTGTTGGTAGCCCCTTGATTCATGTGGGCAGTCAGTTGATCAACAGACGCACGTCTGTTCACCCGTACAAATCTCCACAGGAGTCGTTCATCCATGCTATCTATGGCCTAAGCTGCACCACAGCTGCATCGGTGCTGGTTTTGAATGGCACCATTTTGCCAAGCACGGTATACTTTAACCACAGCGTCACGCGAACAGTTTACAAACTTAGCCGTTTCGGAAATACTCCCACTCTTGGCCCGAAAGCCAATGATCGTCGGCTTTTGGCTGTCAGATAAATCGCTCTTTCCCCGCGTTACGGCAACGACTGCCTGGCTTCCCGCGTCCCCCAGGAGACACTATGTACCCTTCACTGTTAGTGCTCTCACCAGCCGTCTGTGAGTAGTTATTACACGTCGGCGTCGAACACACGGGGTGGTTACATCAATGTGACTGAAGCATGCAGATTGCCTTAGTTGTGTAGAGATGAAGAAGCTTGCACAGGATAGGCTAGCGTGACAGCTGCATCAAGTCAGGAGTGAAGACCACAATGCGAACAAGAGGTTGTTACTATATTTCATTTTTACTCTTTGTAACGAGTGTTGTCTTGAATTTATCGATGTTTAAAGGTAACTGTCATCCTGCAGCACAAATACGTGTAACAGGTGCAAAGATGAGGAAGTGTTGGTGCAGGCGCCGCGGAGCTCACCGAGAGGAAGGTGCTCCTCTCTATGGCGTAGATGCCGCCCGCGGTGAGCGTGAGTCGCTTCATGGCGCGCGCCATCACCACCAACAGCGCGTGCCGGCACCGCGGGCTGGCGTCCGGCCAGCCGCAGTCGTACGCCGCCTGCGACACCGCCTCGCTCTGCGAACACCGAGCAACACACTGCAAAGTGTAGCGGCCACTTAACGCTGGCCCGTCTAGATTTCAAAGCAAAGACACCGCTTACGAAAATTCATGCATAGTAAGGGAACATACAAAAGGAATTGAACTTTCTGAGGATTCAGCAGGTGCAACGTAGGAGTTAAAGTGCGGTAGCTCGTGCATAATCAGTACGATCAAGTGACACAGACTGATGTAGCTGTAGAAGGTGGCGAGGGTGTTTGGGGAGACTCGTGGTTTATACGAGACTAACATTACTATAATAACATGGAGAACAGAACAAGTAACAAAACTGGCACTAGAGGAACAAGTTCAAAAATGGTTCAAATGGCTCTGAGCACTATGAGACTAAACTTCTGAGGTCATCAGTCCCCTAGAACTTAGAACTACTTAAACCTAACTAACCTAAGGACATCACGCACATCCATGCCCGAGGCAGGATTCGAGCCTGCGACCGTAGCGGTCGTGCGGTTACAGACTGTAGCGCCTAGAACCGCTCGGCCACTAAGGCCGGCGAGAGGAACAAGTGATCACTACAGAGCGTGCGCACATCAATGTCTGTGTGAAACAGACGGAAATATTGTGTGTGTTTGTGTGAAAAAGAGGGAGAGAGAGAGAGAGAGAGAGAGAGAGAGAGAGAGAGCGCTTCAGTTTTGTCTTACATTGTCTGATTTTATATTTTATCATGGTTCTATCACAGCGGAGAACAAGGTTTCACAACAGAGAGCTGTATATTGATTCATTATTTATTGCCCGCATCTCGTGGTCGTGCGGTAGCGTTCTCGCTTCCCACGCCCGGGTTCCCGGGTTCGATTCCCGGCGGGGTCGGGGATTTTCTCTGCCTCGTGATGGCTGGGTGTTGTGTGCTGTCCTTAGGTTAGTTAGATTTAAGTAGTTCTAAGTTCTAGGGGACTGATGACCATAGATGTTAAGTCCCATAGTGCTCAGAGCCTTTGCATATAGTACTTGTCTTCAATCGCTAGAAAATCTCTATGTGTTACACAACGACTGCCTGGATTGTCTGTCAATGGAGCGTGATATGTATCCCCCATGCTCTGGCTAAGCCATATCTCCGCAATATCCTTTCTTCCGTGAGTGCTAGTCCCGCAAGTTTCGTAAGAGATCTCATATGAAGTTTGGATGGTAGGACATGAGGCCGTGGCGGAAGTAAAGCTGTGAGAGTGGCCCGTGAGTCGTGCTTGGGTAGCTCATGAGGAGAACACAGCAAGTGCCGTAGTCCGATTTCCCAGAAACTTCGTCCAGTGCCAGAGGGCCTACATTAAGCGAACACGTGTCTCGGCTGATCCGTAGATAGTCGACTATTTCTGTGCCTTTTACCACGCTACAATGGTTAGCGTAAGGACTTCTTAACTTTGTGCCCCATGTTCCAAATCTGATTATTATTTTTTTTCTTTTTGTTTTGCATTTATATATCCATGCCTGTAGAAAATTACGGATGTTTTCCAGTGTATACTGATATAACTCAGATGAACGAACTTAAAAAAATTAGAAAATTATTTGAAATTGTCTTCGATGAAATTGCTGTAGTGTATCTGGATTCATAATCAATTGCAACGGCCAGTTTTCGAAAAAGTAACCTGCCACGCACGGTCTGCCGTAAGATTATTGTCAACGCGTAAAACCTTCACCAGTATAAAGAAAAGTCACAGTGTCAATACTGCCTTCGCACGATGCTTTCGGTGTTCGGAATATCTGTATTTAAAATGTTTCTACTATCGGTATCATAGAAGAGAATGCGCCAAATCTTCCTGAAGAATAAGCATAGAAATAAAATATAAGAATTAGGAACAGACTGCAATATCAGAACAAGAGAATTTAGAAAGCTTGTAACCACTCAAAATACCGTTCACACATACAGTATATAGAAAATGTGTGATACTTATTGTGAAATCCAGTTGCAGTTTTACAGTTAATATAACGCCCTTGATTCCCCTAATTTGATAAGAAACATACTTGTAGTAACCTTCTGTGGACATGGGTAGATAAATGAAAATAATGAAAATGAAATAAAATAAATAAAAAAATCGGGTTTCGTACACTGGCTGCAAAATTAAAAACCTGCAGCTCTAATAACAGAGCCACCACTTCTGAGAAAATCTCGCTGTAGAGACACACAAGGTACCTCGAACACCTCTACGACTTTGACCGTCGTTTTTGCAGACACAGTCGAGTATCAACGAATAAGCCCAGAAAAATGTTCGCTTATTTCGGTTCCTCTTCCGTTAAGCGTAGTTCCTGGGAGATCGGATGACGGAACATGCCGTGATGTCCTCGTCAATTTATATAGAACTTGCCCACAAAAGGTAAAGATCACGAATTCGAGTCTCGATCGGGCATACAGTTCTATTCTACCAGGATGTTTCATATCATCCGTTAAGATTTTGCGGTTCTGAACGAATCCGTAACTGATCACATCGCCCTTCTTTGGATCTTTTCTGTCCCCTCTGTTAACCTACTTAGAAAGGTGGCAAACAAACTCAATAATATAACGGGTGTATTGTCAGCCGCTTTTTTCGTCGCTGAATTCCACTTCATTAAGGTCCATCCAATGAATTTCAGTTTGCGATATTTTTTCCACTACAACAAGATTTATGTGTGTGTTCCATAATAGATCCCTCCAGACCATTTCTCTCACGTATGTTATGGCCCATGCAGATAAATTTTCTTTTCCAGTGACATAATACAACTAAACTTCGGACTTACAAGTTATCTGAAATGTTCCTACTGAAGGACACTATATTTGTATTTGGAGGCTCTACAGCCATGCAAATTTAAGCTCTCTGTGATTGAAAGGACAAGGTCGATTTCTTCCCACATCTATCTCAGTCCAAACTTGGAATCAATCTCTAATACCTTTGTCGCCTATTTGGCATAGGAATTCCTTTCCTAAAGTAGGTAGGGGAACCATTTTCAATTCGTCGCCACAATATGTAAAGGATCTTATCGCATAGTGCTCTCTTCACCATAAGGACTACACATTTAACCGTTTCTTCACAGCTTTATACTTACTGCGGAGTGTGAGTTTCATTCTTTCTGTTTTCTGGATGACTCTGCATATTTCCCTAAATAGTGGTGTAACACAAAACAGATTCTCTTCTGCAGCTGTTGTGTCGTTTATATCTCATTATGCGAGAAAGATATATAAAAATAAATTACCATAACATGAATTAGAATCCTTTCGACATCACAATTTGGCTATCATGTGATAACTTTAAAGCAGCTGCTTCGTAATTTCTTTTGGGTTACTAAGCAGGGAAGACAAAGATTGAGAAGACAGGTTTATTGCTGTTTAATTGATCTGCAAGGGACTGATGATCTCACAGTTTGGTCCCTTTAATTCCAACAACAAACCATTTGATCTATGGCCCGTAAAAATTGTTCGAAATGCTCAAATATGTGTGAATTCCTAAGGGGCCAAAATGATGAAGTCCTAGGTCCCTAGACTTACACACTACTTAAACTAACTTATGGTAAGAACAACACACACCCATGCCCGATGGAGGACTCTTACCCCCGGCGAGAAGGACCGTCCAATCCTTCACATGGCGCCTCAAAACGTGCGATCATCCCGCGCGGCCCGTAAAAATTAACTGATACTACTCAGGGGCACTAACAAGCGTGTAAAATGGGTAATAGTTATATCAGGGCACATCTGAGTCTGGTTAGCATGTGTAATGTATTTGCTCCTGTTTTACCGTATAAAAATTTGACAGTAACTTGAAACACTCATTTAATTTTATGACGAAAATACTTTATCTCCTCCTTTCGGTTCTTCACCCAACTATTTAATGCATAGAAATATTCGATATGACATAACTTTATCGAGAAATTATTTGCATTCCTATTAGGAAGTTAGAGGACGTGTTGAAAAGAAATGCCTCAGAATTTTTATATGAAAACAGTTAATCCTTTTTAAATAAACATTATTAACATTCTACACCTTTTTTCTTTTATGTGCACATATTTATTTCTCAACATAGGCACCCTGGCGAAGAACATCCTTCTTCCAACGAGAGACCAGTTTGTTCATATCATCATCGAATGTTTTATTACCGCTTCATCACTATCAAAGTGAAGTCCTCGAAGATGTTCTTTAAGCTCTGGAGACAGATAAGAATTGGATGGGGCCAAGTCGAACTGTATGAAGACGTCAAAAATAAAGACGTCGAAAGTTAATAAGGTTTGTGTTATTTAAAAAGCTTTAAGGGTTTTCAGTACGCCCTTATAAAAATAAAATATAGTGGGAGCTATAATATTAAATGTTACGCAACAGGGTGTAGTCTCGGTAGGAAGAGTTTCATTGCAAACACAACTTTACACAGAGTATAAGAAATAGTCATACAGATTATAAGGACAAAATGCTTATATAAAAAGAATGCCCAGTCCTGGAAAGTGCTGAATTATTAATGAAAGTGTGGTTTAAACATGTTTCGAGATACATTCCAACAAGCCTGTAAATAATAGTTAAAATTTGTTTTGTTAGACAATTGGGTGACATTATCGATACTAGTAAACCTGTTGATTCAGTCGCTGTATCCTCGTGGCAACTTGTTGTTATGGTGACACTTTTAAATTTCAGATTTGTTTACCTTTGAGGTTAGTTTGTCTTTAATGTTTCTCGTGTGTAGAGTAGTGAGCAATTTAGTAAGTGTTTTGTTTTCTCTCAGCAGGATATTCATTCTTGAGCAGGAAGAAGTGATTTTTGTATTCAGCTATGGGGTCATCCAGTACTTGCTGTTGTGTATCCTCACGTTACTGGGTAAAGGTCTAGAGCCCTAGGATTTGAATACGGAGTAGGGTCGGAAACTAATGCTTAATAATTTGTTTCTCCGCTGATATTGCAGCTGGACTGTTAAAATTTCACGACGATATACAGGGTGATTCACGAAGATATGCAAATATAATATGAAGCCATCGCAAAACTGTGTGAGGTTAAAGAAGAGCACTATTTCCATTTATTTTGTTGTTATTGGTCTGGTAAATCTAATAAAACATGTCCCAGACGCGTATCTGCAGTAGTTTTCTAGAACATCCGGAGAAGCAAAGAAGTAATGTCGTAATTTTTTTAAATTTATTAACTACTTGACCCAATTTGTTTTTTAAACTCCAGACAATTGCACAAAGTTTTCAGCAGAAGTTGTAGAGAATTTAATTTTGGGAAAATGATGGTACTAACGTTAACTGAAACTGTATGAATGCGTCAAATAATCTGCTTTTATTAATACCGTAGCACACGTGAATTCATGTTAAACCGGAAAAAAGCTCAGTGTTAAGTAAGTTGTACAGTGTACATATAATTTCACAATACATTCACATGGGACATGTTTTTATTAGATTCACCAGACCAATAACAACAAAATAAATCGCAATCATGCTTTACTTTAACCTCGTACAGTTTTTTTTTTTTTTTCTTTATTGTTATTTTCAAACCCGTACAAACAGGCAGGCTGTCAGCAGCACAGTACGCCGCTCTTCAGCTGTAGAGGAGATAAAGAAAGAACAGAAAGAATACACAAATGTGACATAACGGTGGGTAATAGAACAGTAGACATATAAAGACAAACACGGAGCCGTTCACACTTGACGAGAATTCACTACAAACTGTTGTCACGACGCACTAACACTGAAGATGGCGACGGCACAGGTGAACGATGGAGTATGACGGGAACACTGAACACGAAACACGACGGCACTCACGAGACACTGATGGCGATGATCTCCGGCGCGCGAATGTCCACTCAGCGTGTACGAGTCCGGGGACCTGCCAAGAGAGGAGGTGGAGGAGGAGGAAGGGGAAATGGGAGAGGGGAGAGCAGAGATGCCATGGGCAAAGGAGAGAGGGGGAGGGAGGAAGGGGGAGTGAAGCCCGGAGGAGAGGGTAGGAGGGAGGGGGGAAAGGAAAGAGAAGGGAAGGGAAAAGGGGGGGAGGGAGGGTGCCTGAGGGAAAGGACACAGGAGGGGGGGGGAGGATTAAAGTTGATAGGAGGGGTAGATGCAGGGGAGGAGGACATCATCAGGGAGGGGGAGCTGGCGGAAGCCACCTTGGGAGAGGGTAAGGAGGGTGGAGAGATGGAGACCGGGTGGGACATGGGAGCTCGTACAGTTTGGCGACGGCTTCATATTAGTGAAGTTGCTAAATTTCAGGCAAAATCTTTTTTTAGACGTAACTCTGTAACTAAACATTTGCGGACCTATGTTTATATGAACTTTTTTCTTTAGATTTATTTGTAGAATAACATATTAAAATATTTGCATATTTTCCTGAATCATCACATAGCTCGAAGTTTGCGCAACACAGGGTATTTTGCTTTCATGCGCAGCTCTAGCGAGAGAAGCCTGAACTACGAAACAATCATGGTGCCCCTGTTACCGTCGTCAACTTGTAAAGAGCAGGGCAGTGTAGTTCGATATTTGTGGGCTAAAGGGCATAAACCGAGCCAAGTTCACATGAGTGTGCATGGCTTGTGTTGGGACGACTTCATGGACCATAGCAGTGTCTCCAGGTGGTGTACATTCTTCCCAGAGTGCCGTGTGAACATCAGTGATTCATCACGCTCCGGGAGGCAGGTAATATTTTCAACCTGCAGAACTTCGGGGCCATTGAGAGACCACTGTGAAAGTTTCAGCCTACATTAAAACTTTGGTTGAGTCATATCGTGCCCTTCGTGACAAACGGCACAGCATTAAAACTGACGGTGCCAAATTTCTTCATGAGAATGCTGGACTCCATGTTGCTGCTTCTGTTTGCGACAATTTCGTCAAATTTGAGTCGGAGGTGCTCCAGTATCCACTATACAGTCCGGACGTTGTACCGCCGGACTTTCATCTGTTTGGTTCCATGAAGAAATGCCTGGTTGGCCAATGCTTTGTGACAGATGCGGAAGTGAAATCACCAGTCTGCAGATAGCTATACTCCAACGAAAAGGACGTCTACGAACAGGGCATATTGAATCTGGTACCACTGTAGAAGAAACGTGTTGAGAACGTTCGTGACTATGTAGAAAAGTAGGTAAAAGATGTACGTTCATTAGTGATTTTTTATTTCATTACATATTAAACTTTTTGGTAATAAAATTCCGATTTCCCTCGTATTTCTTACGATTTCTCACTTGAGGACTTGGCAAACTGTAATTCCATTTATAATTTAAACATGAACGATTAAAAACTTCCTGGAAGGTTAAAACATTGCGTCGAGCCAGGAGTCGAACCAGACGTAACTTCTGAGGTCAAGGACTGTAATAACTCAGCTACCGAAGCAGGACTTAACGACCAAATTTCACAATTTGATTTCGGCCAATACCTCATCTCCTACCTTCCAAACACTACAGAAATTCTCCTGTGGAAGCTGTGAGAACAGGTCGTGAGTCATGCTTGAGTAGCTCAATAGGTAGAGCACTTTCCCGCAAAAGGCAAAGCTCCGGGTTCGAATCCCAGTCCAGTGACAGTTTCAATCTGCCAGAAAATTTCATTTTAGCGCACGCTATGTTGCAGAGTGAAAAATTCATTCCAAGAGCGATTTCGTTCATATATTTATAAGAGCCTTTTGTTGCATGGTATCCATCCCCTCCCCAAAGTTTGTCAAGTTGTTTGTAGTACATATGGTACAGAACTACAACACCCAGTATAGCTGGCCATTTACTATCACTAAATTTTATTGTATTAAATTTTTGTTGTTGTGTTGGACATCCTGTCAAACGCACAGTTCGTCAATTATTTCGTTACGTTGATTGCACAAGTGTCACAGCGGATTATAGTATGAAATTAGGAAGTTAAAGAAAGTAAGGAATAATCATAAGATAGTAACATTATGTGCTACACTTGAATCTGAACGCGGAAATTCTTTTCCCCACAAAGGTCTTCTCAGTGAGCAATCTAATGCGTCTCATCGCCCAGTTCTAATTATTGGCTCTTCTTTCTCCACCTCCAAGCCCCATTCTCTTTTATATTCGCGGCATGTTCACCTAAGCTCTCGCCCGTAATGGAATTTGTTTATCGAGTAAGGAAAATACCTTTCTCAATGTGTGTCAGTGATATTCATGTAAAAACTTCTCTGATGCGGCTCTCTCGCTAGATTACCCTGAGAAATCCTCTTCATGTGTGCAAAACTACAGTAACTTACACGGACTTCGACCTGTTTATTGTTGCTAAGTCTTTCCCTCTGCAGTTTTTACCTCTCACCCGTCAGTACCAAATTAACTATTTCATGACGCCTCAGAAAGTGTTTACTATCAGTAAACACTTCTTTTAATCAAGTAACACTATAAATTTCTTTTCTCGTCTTTCGATTCAGTACCCATGCATTAGTTGCTTGAGTTACTATCTAGTCAACATCACATTTGAAAAGCTTGTATTGCCAGCATTATTTATTGTCCATGTTTTCTTTCAATACAAAGATATACTCCAGATAAAAAAAATGTCTGTCACAAAATTTCGTCTGGCGAGTACATCAGGCAGAAAAACGACGTTAAAGAGTGGCAATCCGGCAACACTGTAACTACATATACGGTAACAACCTGTGTCAGCATATATTTGTCATGTTGTACAGTTGGTGCAGTGGATAGAGTTTTTGGTTAGCATGCAGTAGGTTGATGGTTCGATCCTGGGGTGACGCATATGTTTTTTATTTGGTAAGTGTAGTTCAGGTGGTACGGTATCTGACATGGTAATCGTCAACAGCGATTGCAGCGGGTCCTCTAGGAAACATTTGCACTTACATACTACAGTCGTAGAAATGGAAGATTGGTCAGCTTTGAAAGAAGCCCTTTGTACGTCGTAGACGTGAATTTATTCGCACTACTTCATCTAGTAGACATGAAACCTGTTTTCCCTGCACCCTCTTCCAATGGTCCCATATATTAGTACCAACTATGTTCTTGCCTTGTTCAGGTCCGTTAAATATCGTTAGGGCCTTATGTTACCAGTAGGACTAGCAACGTGCTTTGCAAATAATCTCTATGAACCGCGTTGCGCCTCGCATTGGTGCCGTTGGTACGTTGGCATCGTGTAATACGGATAGCGGCATCTCGTTTTCTTCTTGTATTTACTGGCGCCACTACGTTTGCTAGGATTGTCTGTCTGTGAGTGGCAGCAGCAACGGTTATCAATATCTAGTACGTTGGTACTGTCTTTGGAGGGACGTCAAGTGTTTTCCAGGTCAGAGTGTGTCGGAGAGTTCGGTGTGGACAGAGCAGCAGTAAGGTCCGGCAGTGCTAGGACATGGCGGGACCACTGGCGGCACACAGGCACTGCCGGATCGAGGGGCTGTAGTTGCGAGGGCCACAGCCTCGTTGTCTACCGGACCCCGAACGTTTGAGTTGAGTGAACATTAACACAGTAGTGAAACCTCCACCATTTTGAGATCACGTCATTTGTTCATACGTTGCTGCTCGCAGGGTCACTGAGATGAAGAGCAACGAGTGGAGGGAGTGTTTGGAGTTGGCGAAATTAATTAGCCGTCATACACTTCTTATTATTAATCATTGAATTCCTTGTGTTATTATTGGTGTATTTTTCTGCCTAGTGGCCACTAACACCCCAGTTACCTGCCCCGGTGGTTAGCGTATTTTCGCGGCAGTGTACCTTTCCTCGCCTTGCCGCTGCTGCCCAGTAAGACATGCAAATCGACAGCCTCCTTGATTGTGGTTGGGATATTTTATTTCTTTTGGACTACTTTGGTCATAGTGGTTCCTTCTGCTTCTGGATGTTCTAAACATCGGATTCTGAAGACACAGTGCTGTCCCTCAGTTCCGCCTTGCCTGGGTTATTCCACTGTTGTATTGGTTATCAGACGTTAGGTAGATTTTGCAAGAGTTTTGGTCTGCGTTTAAACTGTCACTAGATCGAGTTGCCATCCGGTTAAGTGGATACAACTCTTGGCTGCCTGTCTCATCGTTTACGAAGTAGAGCGACTTTCCCATGTCGAACCTTGGAGCACTGTCTGAGGCCCACTTCTCTCTTGATTTGGTCAGATTAAGATTATGGTTTTTTTATTATTACTGTTTGGGCCTTCAGCCAACAAAGAGTTAGAATTTCTTGTTAATAAGGCCTTCAGCTGTTAGTGTAGCTTGTCTTAAGAAATTTTAATTAGAAAAAATATGTTAACACTGAAATGTTGATTATTTTTCTTTAAATATCTCTCGAAGAAGTTAAATCGCTTCTCAAAAATTTGTTATCCAGGCCTTCATCCATCCAATTGTTTTTTTGAGTTATTACTATTGGGGCCTTCAGCCAAAAAATAATTTGAATGTCTGGTCAATAAGGCCTTCAGCTGTGAGTGCAACTTGCTAAGAATTTTTTTTAGTTAGACATTGTCTCTTAACAGTCAAATTTGATAATTGTGCCTTATTGTCAACTTTATTTGCAACTGTTTCCAAATAAAGTGTACAGGATTAAAGAAACTGAGGAATCAACAGTAACTGATTACGGCACCGTCCACCGAATCCTGCCTTTCCCTAAGTACCAGGTCTCAGTCCAAACGCGATACTATTTGTGTGTGTTATCAGCATGGTCCCACTAATTATGTCTTTCAACAGTGGTAGCCGGATTCTCTTTAGTATGTATCTCAATGCATAATTATTATTATTCTATCAATGGGATTGTGGAAGCATCACGTCCCTCACAGTTAGCGTAACAGCGTAATTCGAAACTGAACATTTCAAAATTAGCAGTGTCGGGATGAATCAAGCAGAACAGTATCTGTTAGAGGGGTAAAGCACGTCAGATGGAACAGCACGCAGGACTGACGGCGTGTTTATACTGTATGGGCTGTCCGTCAGACAGGGACTGGTTGCGAGCGGAGTAACGCGCCCGTGACAGTCTCAAGTGCACATGCGCACACGATCGAATTTTCTCATTGTAAACCTCTAAACCAAGGTGACAGACGTATGGTATACACAAACCATGAATATGTGGATATGATTCTGGTCCTTGGTGATCTGATAACCGGCCTGGTGTTGCCGCTCGTGAATATGCTACTAGATATTCTCGTCGGCTCCATCATTATAAAAATGTGTTTGGTTGTCTCGAGCTGCGCCTTCGGGTGTTAGGTTCTCTCCTTCACGTGTCAGAGGTCGTCCATGGACTCGCCGTACTCCAGCTACTGAGGAAGCTATTCTGGAGGTCATGCGTCATGCACCAAGAACCTCAGCAAAGTACACGCAGCGTAGCAAGGCAGGTGTGTGTCTCGAAATACATGGTCGTTAATGTACCGCAAGAGCATGGGCTGCACCCCAATCATTATGCTATCCCACAACATTTGCATCCTACAAATCACCATCAGCGTACGCAGTTCTGTGAATGGTCCCAACAACAACAGGAAGCTAACGATGACTTCGTGAACACCGTAATATGGTCAGATGAAGCAGCATTCACTTTTGAGGGTGTCTTCAATATGCACAATCCACATAATTGGTGTGAGGTTAACCCGCACGTCACCCACGACCGTGAGTATCAACGTCTGGGATGGAATACTGCACGACAGGTGCTTGGGCCCCTATATGTTGCCTGACCGATTGACAGCACGAAGGTATCATGCATTCCTCTCAAACTATCTGCCTGATGCGCTGGAAGATGTTTCATTAAATGTTTGACGGAGGATATGGTTCCCACACGTTGGTGCACGGTGCACCTACACACTCTAGAATTAATGTGCGACAGTATTTGGACATGAAAATGTCTCGGACGTGGAGGTCCACTTGAAGGGCCACCACATTCACTTGACCTAAATCCCCTGGATTTATTCCTGTGGAGACACCTGAAGGAGCACGTGTACTCTACTCCACCGCCGAATGTGGAAGAATTGGGAGCGCGTATTGATGCTGGTCTTGTTACTGTGGACATAGCTTTATTACGAAGGGCCTGGAGCTGTGTGATCCGACGGGTTTGCTCAATGTTTGAAAGTGCAGGGAGGTCGCTGTGAGCATCTGTTCTTCTGAGGACAACGTGCCGGCAGCTGCGGCCGAGCGGTTCTAGGCGCTTCAGTCCGGAGCCGCGCTACTGCTACGGTCCTAGGTTCGAATCCTGCCTTGGGCATGGATGTGTGTGATGTCCTTAGGTTAGTTAGGTTTAAGTAGTTCTAAGTCTAGGGGACTGATGACCTAAGATGTTAAGTCCCATAGTGCTTAGAGCCATTTGAACCATTTGAGGAGAACGTATTCTGTTGTGAAGGTCATGCAGTCATTAATATGGAAATTATTATTGTCACTGGTTGCTAATGTTCGACATCTGAGAGCCCATATTACATGTAGTATGACAAACAAGTGTTGTGTTATTCTACTGTGCCATCATCTTTAGCATTTCGGTATTGATATTGGTTTTGTAGTTATTCAGTCCTATGAGAGGTCATTTGTTTTAACTGTCTATTTCTTATTTGTCTAACCACGAATTTGTTATGTTCAGCGTTACAAAATGTGACCTAATAAATGGTGCATATTACAGTATGAAATATGGAAATGAAATTAGCAAATAAAAAAATGGTCCACAACCCAGGACCGAAACCTCGATCTCCTGCATGCTAACCTAATATTCTATGCCCTTTTTTTCCTCCAAAGCACTTATTTAAGACAATCAATTAAAATAGAACAAAAGAAGTCATTTCGACAAAAACAAAAGGTTAAATCAGAAAAACGTATGTTAATTTTAAAGTGCCCACACCTTCTTTCCTCCGTCACTTCTACGTCGTGGAACATTTAAATCCAAACAAGAACGTCCACAAAAAAAGCCAGGATTTCAACTCATCCAATTCCTTGTCGATGAAAAACGAGATACAGCATATTAGAAAAAAGCTAACGATAACGTGGCATCCTGAGCCACGCCCATTGCTGTGGCCATATATTGGAAAAAGGCACACGGATCTGCGTAATATCCACTCACCATCACGTGGTGGACATAATGTCCAACAAGCCACACGATGGCATTGTTCTACGACCGGGGAAAGAAGGTTGAATCGGGACGCTCTAGAATCTCCCCCGAGATAGCCGCCTCCGACGTTCAGAGGAGAGAAGCCAGTTGTCGGCGAAGCCATCTCCAATGGCCATGACTGCAGGAGATCAACCGATGATATAACGTATCAGTTTCATGGCAACGATTGCGACGATCCGTCACAATACGAAAAAGTCGCACTTTGGTAGGAACAATATCATGAACAACTTGGTACCACGAGGACGGGAAATTCGCGAGGCTAACGTTAGACCAAACAATATTCCAGTTCGTTTCTGGCGACAGGGTTTCCACGGAGGGAATACTATGAGGAATTGGCCAGCGGCTTAACAGCTTTTTTAGGGAGAGATTTGCGTGGGAAAGGATATTTACTCCTAAATAACTGACCTTAAGAAAAAATTCCTTAGCGTGCCGTAGTTTATAACTAATCCTACCAATATCTACTGCAGGTGTTAAGCTCGCCGGTTGGATACAGCCATTAAGACAAGCTGTAAGTGACCGGGGGAGGGGGGGGGGGGGGGGGAAGGGGACCTAGACATGTTAAAACGGTGCGACGGATATATAAGGCAGAAGAAGCCTTAACCCGAATGTCAGGGAGGCCCAAACCTCCCAGCAGACGGGGGCGCGTCATGACCTCATAACGTACGGGAAATATAGAGTTGCGCCAGATAAACCTGCCAGTTAAACTTTGCAACTTGCGGTACATCATCACAGGAAGTAGAAAAGTTTGTGCAACAAAATAAGCCTTACTTAACACATACATACGTTCCCATGGCCCGGACCTTATGAAGAAGTGAGAGGGAGCGACACTTGTGTTCAATGATCCATCTTTAGCGGACAACTGTCAGTTATAAAACCTAACGATCGATATCGGGTGACCTTCAAACCCTATGGAATTTCAATAGCGTCAAATCCTCGCAAACTGAGTAAGCGACATTTCTGGTCATTAACCCGCGCTCCCATAAGATGACAAAAGGCATCCAAAACTTCCTTCAGCAGTGATATATCATCATGAGTACGAAGAAAAACCATAAAGTCATCAGCATATGCCAGAAAGGTAAACCTTTCTCCCATCAGCGACCAGCCACCCAAACGAGCAGCTATAGATTGCAATAAGGGTTCCACAAAAACAGCACGTAGAGCAACATAGATAATGGACTCCCTTGAAGGACACCCTGACACACCGCGATGGGAGAAGTAAGACAGCCATTTACTTCAATGGACGCCCGAATACCAGTAATTAGAGAGCTAAACAGTCGTCATGCACCATCGTTAAAAAAAAAGTCGTCAATACTCGCGTAAGGAATCCATGATTAATGCAGTCGAACGCGTGGTGAAAATCAACGAAAAGCAAAGCGCTGGCCACGGGAATGGTGGAAGCAATCGAAATTAAATCACGACATTCAGCAACGGGAGTCAGGAGAGTACGACCCGAAAGACAACTTTGATGGCTCGCGATGATGGTAGCCAACAATACCGATAGTCGGCTATTTACCGCTCGCTCCACTATGTTATAATCATAGTTGAGGAGGGTTATCGGGCGGACCTGATCCACACGCCAAACGTCCCGGC
Source organism: Schistocerca serialis cubense (assembly GCF_023864345.2). Lineage (NCBI taxonomy): Eukaryota > Metazoa > Arthropoda > Insecta > Orthoptera > Acrididae > Schistocerca > Schistocerca serialis. The sequence goes on along the minus strand of NC_064642.1, from coordinate 511,121,382 downwards.
TTTTTGGGGATCAGGACAATTTTAGCAGCCTTAAAGCTGGGCGGGAGAAGGCCTCCGTGGAGTACTTAATTCACCACAGAAGTTATCGTATCTCCTACCAGGGGCCAAAATCGAATGTAAAATTCTTTGGGAAGGCCATCGAAGCCAGGCGACTTGTGGGAGAGAGAACGAGCCACAATATCAAATATATCATCACGCTGGAATACAGAGAAAAGCTCTTCCAGGAGAGCTGGCGTAACAACACTATCAAGGAGGGAGATAAAATCAACAGACGGTGGTCCGTCTGAATCCACTTCAGTATAAAGTTCGGAAAAGTACTGGTCAAGTTCACGCATGATATCAGATTGGGAGGACCACTCACGCCCGTCGAGAGAACGAATGGTAGAAAGACACGTCCTTTGAGATCGCTTGTGAAGCCGAAGAAGAAGATAGGGAGAGGTCAAATCATCATCAACGAGGCTGGGAACGCAATCGGACACCATCCATTTGCCTACGCTTGAGTTGTAGAAGTTTTGCCTTTAGACGGTGGACGTTGACGACTCTCAAGGGGGCATCACGAACATTGTCGTAAAGAACACGAAGGACAGCATAATAAAATTCCCAGCTCGCCTTATTTCAGGCGCCTGTTCAGCGCTAGACTGCTTGAGTGTATTTTGAATCTGGGGTTTAGCACAAGTAACCCACCATTCTAGAAGTGAGGAATAGCGCGCCTGGGACTGGGTTGTACGTCGCCATACGTCTGCGATGATGCCTTCCAGAGAGGGGTCCGTGAGATGTAGAGTGTTTAGCTTCCATAAAGGGCGCGAAAGATGGGCCCGCTGCGGGACGTGGTTAACAGTCATTGAAACAGCACAGTGATCAGTGAAACTGGCAGGAATTACATCAATCAATAGAAGCTGACTACATATGGCGACAGATAAATCTTGAAGTGGCTGTAAAAAACGTAAACCGAACCAATGTAGGATAACTGCAAAGCCAAGCATCTTGGAGATTCAATGACGTCACATTATTATTAAGTTCATGACTATATGTGTAATTTGGGGTCTGATCTACACGACGTAAGAGCAGTTAAAATCGCCCCCCCAACAAAACCTTGCGCGGTCTCCGTCTGAGTAAACAAACAACTTCTTCCTTATAAAACCGCGCGCGATTGGATGAACGACCGGATCCAGACGGAGCGCAAAGAAAAACTGAGGTGAGGTCATAAAAACTACAGCCTATACCGCGATCGACCATCGTCTAGCGTTTCGAAGTCCGCCAGCGGGATTCCATCTCGATAAAGAATGAGTAGCTTCGACATAAGCGGCGCTGCGGCACGGAACGAAGTTAACCACGACCTGCTCGCTCGACGCGCAAGGCGACACGATGCACTGCACCAACTGTACAGTACGACTGATATGTGCTGACAGAGATTGTTACCGTACGTGTGGTTACAGTGTTTACAGATTACCACTCTTTAACGTCATTTTTCTTCCGGATGTACACGCTGGACGAAATTTTGTGAAAGACTTCTTTTTATCGCTGGCATGTGAGGAGTCGCTCTGCGAAATCCGAGTGCGTGAATTTCGCTTCACCCTTTATATCATTAGGTTAATCTGTATCTCCACAACCATGTTGTCCAATAATCTGTATCCCTTTTCGGGAAAGCTTTTCTTGTTGTTGACAGTCTACATTCTACATATATTCTTTACTTCGGCCACCGTTAGTTATTTAGCTGGCCAGTTAGAAAAATTCGTCTACCACTTTTAGTGTTTCATATACTCAGTGTCGGCTGATTTCATTCGAATACAACCCATTACCTGTATTTCATTTTTGTTGATATTTTTTGTACAATCTCTTTTCTAGACATTATTCATTCTGTTCCACTTACTCCCGAGCCGCGCGGGATTAACCGAGCGGTCTGGGGCGCTGCAGTCATGGACTGTGAGGCTGGTCCCGGCGGAGGTTCGAGTCCTCCCTCGGGCAGGGGTGTGTGTGTTTGTCCTTAGGATAATTTAGGTTAAGTAGTGTGTAATCTTAGGGACTGATGACCTTAACAGTTAAGTCCCATAAGATTTCACACATTTTTTATCACCCGAGTCCTTATAACAATCTCCCAGGCAAATCTTATAGTTTTCTTTTCTGCGAACATTAACTCGTTTTCAGAATTACTCCTTGGGTCTTTATTGGTGCTGACTGTGCAGACTGAACAAAATGAGGAATAGACTACAAACCTGTGCCATTTCCTTATGAACTAGAGCTTCGCTTTCATGCATTTATCTCGTATAACTGCAATCTTGTTTTTGACTGACCTTCTGGCCTTTGCATCGTATGCCTGATAACTTCAGAATATTTATCTACTGTGCATAACTGCTGTTACCTGTTTCACTTTCATAAACCAAAATTAACATGTTATGCCGCCATCTGACGACGTTGGTCACGCTACAGACACCGACCTGCTCCTGTACAGAGTGAGCTCCAAGGCAGTAGATGAGGACCTGAGCGCTGATGGTGGGCGCGCAGGCCACGCACTTGAGCAGCGCGGCGCCGCTCTCGGAGCTCTGTGAACACACAGACGAGGGGTAATGAGGTAACATGATAACAGTTCCACCAGGCAGGCATATGCCATGTTCTTTAAAATAATTTTTTTTTTTTTTTTTTTTTTTTTTTTTTTTTTTTTTTTTTTTTTTTTTTTTTTGCACGACAATTCTGTGGCATTACAGATCGATGCCACTCTCACTGGCGTATCACACTTGGCAACAGAGACGCACGTTTGCAACAGACGCTGATAGCGGTCGCACGGGGACCTGGCGGATCCAATGATGCGTGCGTGCTGAGCAACGCCGTCAGCTGCTACAGCTGCTGTATTTGCGCCACCTGCTGCCGCGATGGCCGGCAGCACCTGCACTCCGCAGTCTGAGTAGTAGTCTTCGACCGTCTTCAGTCTTAGTCAGCCTTCACAGACGCTTCGCCTATTGATAGTGGAAGCCTCACACTGCACGATGCTCTTTTGATTCTTAAACTGAACTTTATTGCTGTTTATTCTATTGTAAAGTTTCTTCGCAACTCTTGGAGAAAACTACAAATTAAGTAAAATTTCTGTTTACTGTATTTATGTGTTTGCTAATTATTTCTGATTCTGTCCATCTTCCCTACGATGAGAGCTGCTGCACCATTCTGTAGCCAATCTCTCCTTACCATTGTGTACGAATTAGTATGTAACACATTCCATCCCTGAAATACTATAGTTAAACACCAACAAAATATCTATCTACAACTACCATGACCATTTTGTTTCCTAGTTACACGTTTCCTTAGATGAACGAACACATGGAAGTCAGAGAGTATCAAACCTGTCAAAAATGGTGGATGTTCCAAAGATTCGTCGATTCGCGTTTTTCTACTAATTCAGTTTCCCATTGTCGAAAGATCTTTTATGCATCGTCCAAATGATTTGACTGCATATCACTTTCTTCTGCAGTCCAGGGCACTTCCAGATGTCGCGATTTTCCGGCTAGTCCCAAAACATTGTATAATATTCACAGAAATTATATCGCCCTGTACAAGATAATCAATGATACCAGTCCCTTTTGGAATTTCACCTTTCTTTCGCAAGGACGCCGTCTCCGTACAGTTCTGTGATGACTGTTTCATGTCTAGCAAAAAGTGATGAAGTCATACATATATGTCGGCGCACATATCTGCAGGGAGCGATCTGTCATCGGTGAATAGGAAATCTTCTGCAGGCAAGACCGCTTGGTATTTTTACTTTATTTTGCAATGACAGATTTCGACAGAATTTTGCTGTTTGCATCGGTTCTACAATGTACCAAACATAAAGTAGTTACAAAGAGAACTTATCACTGTGTACAAACTAGCATGTCAGTGATAAGATATACATAAGCATTAGTTTACGTACCTTTGGAATTTCTTATTACAAATACAATGGTAGCACTTTCCACTCATAAGGAACGACACAACATTCGTTTCTCAAATACATAAAAGAAATTTAAAATATCTACCAGCTGTGTACTCAACAGTGTAGGTAAACTAATAGAAAGAGCAGTTGTAGACCCAGCACATCAAAGAAAGAAGTAAGCGCGCTAGCAGCCTATGGCAGAGAGTGAATGTGAGATGCATGGGCATGTACTTATGTACCCAGCGCACTGGTTGTTCGCTGGTGATTTGGCTAATTCACCTTTAAGGAAAGGTCTTGATTAAATCATCCAGGCTATGGAGTGCAAGTCAAGGGGTACTGTACTAGTATATGATATGTGTTCTGCCTATTCATATTAGAATAAGCATTAGAACTGGCAGTATTTGCCTTAACTTCGTACCTATGTGGATGTCAAATACCCCCTGCAATATATATTGCATGCCATGGTGTAACGATTCTCCAGTGTAGTTGACATAAGAATGTCAATTAATAATTCCCCAGTATATTGCTGTAAGATGTAACATGTTAAGTATCATTATGTGCACGCGTACGCCACCTGTTGGCTGTTCAGGTTATGGGTCATACTGCTGAAGGCAGTGTGCCTGCCCAGTTCTTACTGTGGGCTGTGACTGCACTTTGTATATGTTTATCTACACTTCTGGGCATATAGTTGATGCAATGGATATTTTATAATGTTCTTTTTCATGTGTTTAACAAACCAATGTGGTGTCGTTTCCTATGAGTAGAAACTGCTCTCATTGCATTGTTGGCATGTATAGATGTTAATAAGAAATTTAAAAGACGTGCCCCGACACCACCCCTTCCTTCCGCCTCCTTGATTTTTATGTCACCATCCATGGCCATCCTATTCACCTCACCCCCACCCTCAAGTACCTTGGTGTCACCCTTGAGCGTTTGCCTTTCGTGGACCCCCCATCTCCAGACGATCCAAGCCAAGGCATGTTCCCGACTCTGCCTCCTCAAACTCCTTTATGGCCACACATGAGGTCTGGACCTCTCCACCATCCTCCACACTTACAAATCCCTCATCCACCCCATCCTTTGCTATGCCCATCCCCCCTGGATCTCCGCCCCTCCCACCTACTGTAAGTCCCTCCAAATCCTTGAACGCCACGTGCTCCACCTCGCCTATCACATCCGTCTCCCATCCCCCCCGCAGATCCTATACAACTTGATTACCTTCCCGCACCTTCTCCTTTTCCTCGAACGGATACGGTCTCTGACCGTCAGTACACGAGATCTACCTGGTCTTGATCAGCTGTGGTTGTTTCTTCGCATTTTTACTTCACCTACAGTCGACATGGCGACCTGTAGAAGGTTTGAAATGTCCCTGAAGGACTTGTTACTCGCATGGTATCCAATGGAAAGTCCATGTACTATATCATTGAGCTCTCCTGACTGACCCATTCTGTTGTTTCTGCTTCTCTACTGGGAACACAACACTCCCCGCTTCCTTTTTGACTGGAAGGTCCATGTTTCGTGACATCTACAGGTCGAACTTGCTTTATATAGAAGCATACGTATACTTTTGATTAGCTTGTGTACATGCGTACATTTTCCGCCATCTTCTTGGTCTTTTTTGTGTCGCATGCGTTCATAAGGTAAATACTTAACATTGAAAACTACATTAATTGTCGGAGTTGTTACATTATTGGTCTTAATTATATTACAGAATTATGTTCTTTATTACACCCACAACAATTTCATTGACATTCCGATTTCTGTTCTTTCACAGCCGTCTTCAGATTAAAAGTAACTGCAGAATACACTTCGTTCTGCAGAGTAGTAGTTAGCTTTGAAACAAATTACATGCTGCAGTGGTCCTTTGAATCTAAAGATGCTTCTTGAACATAGAAACCGGAAATCGATTAAAGTACTTTGTAATCAAGACAGATTTTTGTTCTGCAACAAATTCCACAATTATCATGGTTTCTAGTAGCATCAGCTCATAATTAAATAATAAACAACCTTGTGTAGAGTGCTGTCTCTCAGATGTACTTACAGCTGCTGTTGGGAATATCATCAAGCAACCGTTGGTCACTCCAGTAACTAATTGCAGAGCTGCAATAGATTTCATCACACTTTCCAGGTGTGCGGCAAAGCTGAAACAGAAGTTCGGTTACAGGAGGACGGAACATCAAAGTAAGAACTGCATTTTTTCCTCAAAATACAAGGTTTTGTTCGTGGCTTTAGAGTATCCATTAAGGAAAAGCACACATTACTTTCAGTCTTTGAAGGTCTGCAGATACTGGTAAACGTGTGAAGGTTTTTCTTTTTTGCTTTGATTCTGAAAGGAATTGACTTACCATTTCTTAAATTTTATCAGAGCTTCAGGGTCCACTGTTTCATATGTCTGAGAATTCTTCTACATTGCTTCTGAGCCACTTTCGGTCTGCCACAGCTTCTTCTGGCTGCACGAAAAGTGTGTATTGCAAACCACAGGTCTCAAATGTGGTTTACGGCGTATTTCCTTTTCTTACGTAAATATTTCATTGCACAAGTGAAGATTACGGTCTATTTTACGGTGATGATGAAGCAGTTAGAGAAAGGTTATAAACTTGTACAGCGACGGAAATAGTCTACATCGATTTAGGAAAACTAAGAGAAACTCAGACGTATATGACTGGACAAGAGCTTGAACCACAATATTCTTGACTGCTAATCCAGTGTCTTAACCATTGCTCCACCTTCCTCAGCATCAGCCTGGATAATCTGCATCATTCACGCTGGTTCTGATCCAGTCACTACCAGTCACTAGTGAATTACAAGTGTGCCTTGTTTCTCTTTCCTTCTTTTCGCTTCCTAATTTCTATTCACTTAATAGTACTGCAGGTTTTGACTCTTTAGATAATCTGATACATACTGAGTAGATCTGAACAAGTCGCTACCAGACTAAATTGCACAGGATGTTTGCACTGTTTCGACCATCATTCAAACAATCTAACAAAATAGTTCATCAGGATCCACAGGATTGTTCAAGAATCACTAAACAATTCCCAGGAATCTGATAA